>NC_072435.2:15000-1265000 GCF_028878055.3 Symphalangus syndactylus | reverse complement strand
GATTCCTCCACTAATTTTTATTATTTCTTTTCTCTGCCTACTTTGGATTTAATTTGTTCTGTTTTTCTAGTTTCTTAATGTGGAAGCTTATATTGTTGCTTGTTCTTTCATCTTTCCTAACATGTGCATTCGATGCTATAAATTTCCCTCATGCATTGCTTTTGTTGCCTCCCACAAATTTTGATAAACTGTATTTTCTTTTAAATTCAGTTCAAAATATATTTTTACTTTTTCTTGAGATATTTTATTTGACCCATGGGTTATTTAGAAATGTGTTATGTAACCTCCAAGATTTTGAGATTTTTCCAGCTGTCTTTCTGTGATCGACCTAGTGTAATTCCATTGTAGTCTGATAGCAGACAATGCATGGTTTCTATCTTTTTTAATTTGTTAAGGTGTGTTTTATTGTTCAGATGTAACCTATCTTGGTGAATGTTCTATGTGAGCTTGAAAGACTGTGTAATACGTTCTTGTCAGATAAAGTAGTCTATATGTCAGTTACATCCAAATGATTTGGTAATGCTGTACATCCATGTCCTTACCAATTTTCTGCCTGTTGGATTTGTCCACTTATGGTGGCAGAGTATTAAGGTCTCTAATTATAAGAGTGGATTTATGCATTTTTCCTTGCAGTCCTATCAGTTTTTGCCTCACATGTTATAACACTCTGATGTTAGGTGCATACACATTAAGGATTTTTATGTGCTCTTGGAGTATTGACCCTTTATCATTATGTAATATTTTTCTTTATCCCTGATAACTTCCTTTGCTCTGAAGTCTGTTCTGTCTGAAATTGATATAGCTACTCCTGCTTTCTTTTGATTAGTGTTAGCATAGTGTATCTCTCACCATCCTATTTTTTACTTTTCATCTATGAGTCTTTAGATTTAAGACTTTTTATAAATAACATATAATTGCTTATAGTTTCTTGATCCATTCTTACAGTCTTTGTCTATAGTGTGTTAATATCATCCATATTACTTACAATTAAAATTACTTGCCCTACAGGTTGCAATATACCTTTACATCTAATCCAAATGCACTTTAAAACAATGCTTTACTGCCTCATGGGTAGTGTGTGAACTTTATAACACAATAATCCTAATTACTCACTCCTGTCTCTTGTATCATTAGTGTCACTCATTTTATTTACACATAGCCATATATATGAACAGAAGTGTAAACAATCTAATTCATTATTGCTATTATTATTTTGAAGCAACTATTAGATAAAATAACAAAAATAAAAGGTTTATCTTCACTTATGCCTTTTCTGATTCTATTCACTTCTTTATGTAGATATGACTTTGTAACCTGTATACTTTTCCTTCTTTCTACATAACTTTTTTTTAAACATTTCTTGCAAGGCAGGTCTACTGACCAAACATTCTCTCAATTTATGTTTGAGGATGTCTTTCTTTCTCTTCCACTTTTGGAGGATAATTTTGCAGGGTACAGAATTCTAGCTTGGAGAGTTTTTTATTTCTACCAAGACATTAAATATTTAAACCCATTCTGTTCTTGCTTACACTGCTTCTGAAAAGAAGTCAGATATAATATTTTTCTTTGATCTTTTATAAATAGGTATTTTAAAAATCTGGCATCTTTTAGGCTTTTTCTTTGCCTTTCCTTTTCTGAAGTTTGAGTATAATATGCCTACGTGCAGGTTTTCTGACATTTATCCTCGTTGGTGTTCTCTGAGCTTTCTGGATCTGTGGTTTGGTGTCTGTCATTAATTTGGGAGAAACTCTGTTATTATTGCTTCAAATACTGCTTCTTTCTTTCTTCTTCTTGTATTCCCTTTATGCATAGTTTTTAGTTGTTTCCCATTTCTTGGATATTATATTCTGATTTATTTCATCATTTGTCTCTTCTCTTTTCTATTGTGGATGTTTCTGTAGTCATATTCTCCAGCTCAGAGAGGCTTTTCTCATACACGTCTAGTCTGTTAATGACGCATCAAAGGCACTCGCCATTGCTGTTAGTGTTTTTAAACTCTAACACTTCTTTTTGACTCTTTTTTATAATTTTCATCTGTTCACATTGTCTATGTGTTCTTCCAAGTTATTTAATTTTTCTATTAAAGCTCATAGCATATTGATCATAGTTACTAAATAAAAAATTTCTTGTCTAATAATTCCAACTTTCTTGCCTTATCTGACTCTGATTTTGATGATTGTTCTTTGTTTTCAAATTGTGCTTATTACATTTTAGTATGCCTCGTAATATTGTGTTGAAAGGAAGACATGATGTACTGGGTAAATAGAACTGCAGCAAACAGGCCTTTAGTAGATTGCTAAGGTGTTGCAGTAGAGGAAGTTTTTAGTATTTTGTTGAGCCTGTGACTTCGGACTATGAACTTCACCTGCTTCTCAGCCCCATCCACAACCTCTGCCCATTGGGTGACATAGGATGACAAGCAGTGGCTGAAGTTGGGTGATATGGTTTGGCTGTGTCCCCACCCAAATCTCATACTGAACTGTAGTTCCCATAGTCCCCACGGGTCATAGGAGGGACTTAGCGGGAGGTGATGGAATCCTGGGGGCCGTTACCTCCGTGCTGTTCTCATGGTGGTGGGTGAATTCTCCTAACATCTGGTGGTTTTATAAGTGGCTTTTCCTCCCCTTCGCTCTCACTTCTTGCTGCCACCACGTGAAGAAGGATGTGTTTGCTCCGATTCCACCATGATTGTAAGTTTCCTGAGACTTCTGCAGCCAGGCCGTACTGTGAGTCAATTAAACCCCTTTTCTTCAGAAATTACTCAGTCTCAAGTATGTCCTTTTGATGCGCGAGGACAGACTAATACACAGGATATTTTCCTTCCTTCACGTCAGTTAGGCTTTGACAATACCCCAGACGGTCAGTCCCTGATAAAATAGTTTCTCTGGAAGACAAGTCTTTAAGAACGGTTGCCCTTTTGTATTTCAAATCGGTTCATTTCTCCCTCTCCCTTCCAGAAGCTTGAGAGACTTTTATCCAATATTCACTGTGAGGACCCGGTAGAGTTCTTAGAGCTCAAATTCACAAAACTGTGGGGGCCCTTTGTGACGTGCTCCCTTGGAGCTTTTAATTCTCAGAGTTGTCCACAGTGGGCCTCCAGCAATTCCTCAATTATGGTTCAGGTTTCCCTACTCTGGCACTGGTTCCCACAGGTGTTACTGCTGACGGGTTTCTGTGCAAGTAGGTTTTGAATCTCTGTATCTGCCTGTGTGTCTCTCCGATTTCAGGGGCAACAGTTTGCTCTTTGATCTGACCTCTAGATGGATCTGAAAAGAACTTAGTTTTTCATTTGATAAGCTTTTAACTTGTTGTTAGAATGAAGTGGTGACTGCTACGCTCTTTACATGCTGTAATGAAAACTGCAAGTCTCATGTATATTTTTTATTTTAAAAAATACCTGCTAGATTTACTTCCATTTAAAAGATAAAGATATGCAGTGCTTGTGATTTTTTGTTTACCTTTTTAAAAGTAGAAACAAAAACTGGGATTCCTTGATATCTGATAAATTAGCTTTTGTAAATCAGGTCAAACTTCCATAGCATTCCTATAATACTTAACTAAGGTAAGATAAGAATCAAACATTTGTTAAAGGTGTCTTTGAGAATGAATTGGTTTGTCAATGATTCTTAAGAACTTTAGAAATCCACTTAATGAAAATTTTCTATATGCATATACTCAATTTTCCATGCATACATATCATATATGTATATGTGTGTGTGTGTGTGTGTGTGTGTATGTAAACTGGGGGTTTGTGTTAACAAACTCTGAAGCAGATCATGGATAAGCTTTAAACACAAGAATAGTCAGCATTTCCAAGCACACAGGTGTTACATGAGTTTTCATAAATTTTTTTTTAAAAGCCTAAATATTACCTAAGTAATGTAGTTGGGTACTAATTCAGACACATTCTGAACCTTTATGTGTTTCATTTTATTTTATTAATTTAATTAAGCTCGGTTTCTATATGTTTCACAAAATAAGATGTGGTCCAAGGATTGAATGAGTCCACAGAGAATACCCTAATTGCCTCCTGAGCAGCAAGGACATATTAATGTGATTTCATTCTGTAAGGTGGTAATTCTTCTGTCAGTGTATGTAGATAGAAAAGAAATGTAAACCCCATAATTTAAAAATCCATTTACAGACATGAGAAGATGGAGACAGGGCACTAGTATGGACAGACTTTAGAGGAAACCGCACGCCAGATATTATAATGGAAACCCTAATATGTAGCCAAATTCGGGTCAGGACAGGTGGAATAATATTGAGGGATTTAGAATAGGTTAGGGTTTAATTCCTGCATCTGTGCCTCAATTAACTGTGTAATTTTGAGTAAATTCCTCATCCTTTCTGTTCCTCAGCTTTCTTATCTGTAAAACAGTAGTAATAACTGTCTCATAGAATTGTGCTGAAAATTAAATGATATAATATAATGACATCATGTTCATAAAATATGTAGCACAATTAATGGCACATGACAAATGACTAATTAGGACTCTGGTGGCTGTGGAGAAGACTAAGCAACTCCACCTTAAGGAACAGCCACTTCTTACTTCATATGACTAAAAAGTCTACATGAGTCATATGAAGAGCTTACATAACTATTTTCTTTTTGTTTCTTTGTTTCTCAGATCTGCATTCTTCTACATATTTGGCTTCATACTTAAGGTTTGCTTTTATGATTACAACATGGCAGCAGCTGTTTCTCATATTCCCTCACGAAAGAGCACAAAAGTGTCTGCTTTTTTCTAGGAATTCCATTAATTCTTACATATCATTGGTTCTGCATGGATTTTTTTCCCCAACACAATATCCAGCAGTCCCAGTTCCATTAAAAACAATAGACTGAGAGCGGGTAAGTGGCCGTTTCCCAGGTGTCAGTTGGAAGAAGCTCACCAATGGATGGGTGAGGCTTTCCAATGCCTCCCTGATGAGCATGCAGTTGTGGTAACCGTCATGTTGCCATCATTGTTGACATTGCCATGATGGAATTTTGGTGACCAATTTAGAGGAGAGAGAAAAGGGTGTGCACCTGAGAAAGTCTACAAGCTATTCAATTATTTCTGCTTTGTAACATATAGAATAAAAGGAAAGACATTCAAACGGGAAATAAGTACATAGAAGAAGCCATAGGAAGTGTAGACTTTTGGGACAGGAGGGAACATTTCAGATGCTGGTTCTATCAGGAAACTGGTGAAAGACAAAAAGTGCTCTATGAATCTAAACTCAGATGTTGACCTACATATTTCTGAAATCTAAAAGCTTAGTAAGTTTCTACACTTTAAAGTGCAAAAATCACAAACTAGTCTAGCAAAAAGTGTATTTTTTTCCTTCCCATGCTGTTGCTAAAAAACAAAACAAAAACAAAAACTTATCTAGTTCTCCTGATGAACAGTGGCCAATCTCAAAGACTCCCAGTGCAACTTCGGAATCATAGAATTTTTGTCATCCTTAACTCTCATTTTAAAAATATTATCGTTTTATTTCCTGACCTTAATATTTTTCCAAATGCTCTAAACTTTGCAGTATTTATATTCTTATGCTCACTATTCATATGACTTTTATACTTGTGTCTTCTACTGCTATCAATTTTTAATGATTTATACATCCCTACCTTAATCTCAGAGCTTTCTCCTGGGCCCCAGGCCTGCAATTCCATTCCCTTTTGACTGACAGAGAACTGATGTTTAACACCCCTGATACTGAATTTATGATCTCCTTCCCAAAGGTGTTCATATTACATTTCATTTCGGTGAATGTCATCATAATTCATCCAATCTCCCACACTGTGAAGGAAGCACCTCCTTTTTTGATCTTTCCTCCCTCATTACATATATTCCATCACCAAATACGTTTGGTTGATTTAATTTGGAAAAGCTTCTTAAGTCTGTACTCTCTACTCTATGCCCGTGGTGATCGCCTTGGGCCGGGTCTTCATGAGCTCACATTTTGAAAAAAATCATTGATTTATTCACAAAATATTTACTGAGTAGCTACTACGTCCCAGGCAACATTCTGGTCACTGAGGCTATGGCAATTATCTCAAAAGATATAAAAAATGACATACTAATGGGAAAATCATAACTAATCCTGTAATGATTTTTTCAAAGAAAAATAAAATAGGAAATAAGGAAAGAGAGTAGCAGCGACTGTTATTTAAAGGTCATTCAAATCAATCTCTGTAAAGTGGCAATATTTGAGCAGAGACTTGAAGGAGGTAAAGACAAAAGGCTTGTCACTCCCTCCACTCTTACTGGCCTCTGCTAACTTGTCACTCTCTCCTAAACAATCTTTTCCAGGGAACACAGGAGTTATTTTGTATACAGATAAGAGTCAATTATGTAGCTCTTCTATTTAAGAAACTGCCAGTTGTTTACCCTCTTGTTCCTGCTTCTCATTTCCCACTCGGCATCCTATACTCTCCTCATCTACCCTTCCCATTGATCTCTGCACATAGCATAACTTTTTATGCCTTTACACACTTAGTTGTAAAAAAATCGAAAAGGAACTTTCCTCTTCTCAATCCATTAAATTTCTGCTAAACCCTTAAGGACTCATCTTAAATGTGACTTTCTCTGGTGAGTCTTCCCTAATTTCTGGTAGTAAGAGTAGTCACATCATCTCTTATACCTACTTTGTCATGGTATGCAACACAGTGGATTGAAATTTCTTACCTTTTACATCAGTCTATCTTTAGGGCGTTGATTGACATTTATTTGGGCATATGGCTCAGGGACTGAAGCTTGTAGATAGTAAATATGTTTGTTGAATGAATCAAGTAGCTTGGAGTGAAGAAAGGAGATTAACGGTTGGGGGCTCAATTACCTTTGCCAGTCACAAAAATCTGTGGCTTGATTCTATTTTCATTAGCAAAATAAAGTTAGATTTTAAATGCATGTCTACACTTCTGCATCTGAGTATTTTGCTCTTGAGGCTTTCCTTTATCTTTTCTTTCAGTTTTTCTGGTGCGTGTGTGTGTATGTGTGTGTGTATTTTCATGTGCCATTTTGTATTCTATATACAGGACAAAGGGAAATTGTACAGACTTAAAACCATGATAGTTTAGCTACTTACAGGCCTTTAAAGGACAGGTGTGGTATCCAGCTCGAGAGAAATGAGAACATCTATGAAAAGGGGACCTTAAGCTCTTATCCAGCAGCCTCAGACATGGGTTGTTTTCTGATGGCAAATTTCTCTGCAGGAGCTGAGTGAAGTGAAACATATCTAAGTGTTCAATTCACGTCTGCTTTGGTGACATAGGTGAATTTTTCATTCTCATCCAATTCTATGCCAGGTGTTGAAAGATAGGGAAGTATTAAAACAAGTTATTTATTATTTTTATTATTGTTTATTGATTGCTTAACTATGTGAGGCTGAGCTAAATTCATATTATCAAATATTACCCATTTCACTATCCCTTTGTTGAGGCATAATTTTCACCATTTACAGAGAAAATCGGTTCAGATAGGTTCAGTTACATGACTATTCATACATCTATTAGGAAGTAGAGCTGGGGCAAAATTCAAGTATCTACATCAGTCTACATAAATCTACGTTTTAGAACCATAGATTGTTAATTTCCATCTAGTAAGCATCTAAGTAATGCCTGCTTAAAAATGTAGTTTGTACACGGAATAGAATATATATATACACATATATGTATGTGTATATATATGTGTATCTATATAAAATTTTGTAAAAAAATTATAAAACTAATTTTCAATGATTCTCATGAATTTTCCCTTAAAGTAACTTGAAAGTGGTTGCTAATGCCCCTGATTTCTTGCCACAAAGCCCTTAAAGAGCTGTGTTTTTAAAAGAGGAGCTATAAATTTCACTTGGTTGAATTTTTTTCCATTAACAAGCCAGTCTCTTTAGCATGAGAGAATATTTTTATAAAGGAATACTAATAGGACAAACAATTGTAAGATTGCATGTCATACTGGCAAAATCAAGGATTAAAAATAGTTTGAAGAATGCTTTAAATATGGTAATTCCAGTGCCGCAAAGAAAAAGATGATCTATTTTCTCTTCTTTGTTTGCATAAAGAGTCATATATCTTACTACATATCCTTGGCCTATTTAGATCTGTTGTAGATGGTTGAAAAAGAAATTTTAACAGATAATTTGCTCCTGAAATAAGTGAGAATGATGAAAATAAAGACTGACATCTAATTTTAAAATGCTTTCATTTATAAATGTGACAACTGAGTAGACAGTGAGCAGACATACATGATCAAAAAATTCTTTGTAAGCAACTCCTCAGATCCATTTAGGGGTTCTTTGATTAAACAGAGTGAATCTGAAACTTAACAATGGCAGAAATTAGCATCTTTTGCAGAAACGAAAAAGAATGTGTTATCCTCCTACCATCAGGCTAAAATACTGTTTTTTACAACATAATCCAGGCACCAGTTCTTCCACCTGAAGTCCTGCACAAGTTGGTCTTTGGGAACAGTAGAAAAAAACATGGTTGAATTTTACTTTAGGACTGAATTATAAATGTCTTCATGGTCTCACTATGTTAGGATATTTGAAAGCAACCAGGAATAATAAGCGCTGAAGCCACAAATAGAGCCGATTTTTCTGGTGGTCAGTATGCACTGAGCCTGGGTCAGAGAGTTAGGCAGCGGTGCTTTCGTCAGCATCCTCTCCGAGGCTTCTAAGCTCGGACTAGAATTGCTGGTCTTCACTAAACCACGGCAGGCGGAGAGCCGGGTCACTACTTGGCTAGATTTAATTTCGCCTTCAACATGAGAAATCAGTGTGTCATGTTTCTACACAAAAGGGAAAAGCATTTAAATATTGTATCTATGTGAAGGCCAATTATGTTATCTCATTCTTATGCATTCCTGCTATAAAATATTTGAGGGCAACAATCAGGCATATCATTGGTTCTATTTTTCTTCTCTCATTTTCCAAATTACAAGATTTTTAGTAAAGCCAATCTTTCAGGATTTTGTAGAAATTTCTTTCTTTCTTTCTTTTCTTTCTTTCATTTTTGTTGTTGTTCATCCCTTGTTTGTAATTTCTGCCTACTTAGTCACACTTTACTTCATTTAAAATCCTAAATTTTACCTGGCACTCTGGGAGGCCAAGGCGGGCGGATTGCCTGAGCTCAGGACTTCAAGACCAGCCTGGGCAACACGGTGAAGTCCTGTCTTCACTAAAATACAAAAGAAATTAGCCGGGCGTGGCGGCATGCACCTGTAATCCCAGCTACTTGGGAGGCTGAGATGGAAGAACTGCTTGAACCTGGGAGGCGGAGGTTGCAGT
This sequence comes from Symphalangus syndactylus, assembly GCF_028878055.3. NCBI lineage: Eukaryota > Metazoa > Chordata > Mammalia > Primates > Hylobatidae > Symphalangus > Symphalangus syndactylus. Next base: position 1,255,724 of record NC_072435.2, on the reverse strand, counting down.
GAGCCCAGATTGTGCCACTGCACTCCAGCTTGGGTGACAGAGCAAGACTCTGTCTCTACAAAAAAAAAAAAAAAAACAAACAAAAAAAACTAATAATACTAAATAAATTTTCAATGTTTAATGATGCATCATAATTGCACATATTTATGGGAGTACATGTGATATTTTGATACACACATACAATGTTTAATGATCACAAGAGGGTTATTGGGATATTCATCACCTCAAGCATTTATTGTTTCATTGTGTTAGGAACACTCCAACTTCACTCTTCTAGTTACTTTGAAATACGCAATAAATTATTGTTACCTGTGGTTACCTTATTGTGATAATGAACACTAGATTTTATTACTTTCATCTAATCATATTTGTACTCATTAACCAACCCCTCTTAATACTTGTTTCTTCACTACCCTTCCCAGTTTATTATAATCATTGTTCTCCTATCTCTGTAAGATCAGTTTTTTTAGCTCCCACATATGAGTGAAAACAGGAGATACTGGTCTTTCTGTGCGTAGCTCATTTCACTTAACGTGGCGTCTTCCAGTTCCGTCCATGTGCTCAGCAGCACTAGTCATCAGAGAAATACAAATCAAAACTACGATGAGCTGTTATCTTGTTATCTCACCCCAATTAAAATGGTTTTATCAAAAATAAAACACAGGCAACAATGAATTTTGATGAGAATGAAGAGAAAGGGGCACTTGCACACTGTTAGTGGAGATGTAAACCAGTAAAACCATGGAGGTCCCTCAAAAAACTCAACATTGAAGTTATTTTATTATGTATCATCTACTCCAATTACATATAGCAAGCTTTTTGTTTTTCTAATTTTTAAAGTATTATGTTACATTAGTTAAGATATTGAACAATTTGGTTTTGTTCTTTAAAAGCTTATTACTGAGGCCAGGCATGGTGGCTCACACCTATAATCCCAGCACTTTAGGAGGCCAAGGAAGGAGGATCTCTTGCGTTCAGGAGTTTGAGACCAGCCTGGGCAACATAGGGAGACTCTGTCTCTACAAAAGAATGAGAATTAGCTGGGCAAGGTGCTGTGCGTCTGTAGTCCTAGCTACTTGGGAAGCTGAGCAGGAGGATTGCTTGAGCCTAGGAGGTCAAGGCTGCAGTGAACTATGATCATGCTATTGCACTCCAGCCTGGGGATGACAGGACAAGACCCTGTCATTAAAAATAAATAAGTAAATAAATACATAAATAAATACATCGCTTACTGCTAAATCCAACACTAGGACTGAGTTGTGCAAAAGTTGACTCAGATTCAGATTCTCCAAATACATCCAAATCTGTTTCTATGAAACAATGTTATAGGTTAAGTCATGGAACAACTTAAGAATTTCAACTCAGAAACATTAACAAAAAATCTGGCCTACCTCACAACCAATAACGAAAACACAGGTTGTTACGATCCTCTCGCTACCAAACTCTGTCATACGAATGTTGCATTGATTTTCCACTCTTCTAATTGCCACTAAAGGAAGATTATATTCCAGTATTGTGAAATTTTGAAAAATTAAGCAGTTCTCTGGGAAGAAGAGAGGGGGTGGAAAGCAGGTTGTTAGCAGTAAATTTATATTGCAGGTTCATTCTAAGAAATGAGGCAATTACGCTCTTCTGTTTGATTTTGGTGGCAAAGGGGGAATGGTTATCAATGGAAGTTGGCAACTAGTGTTTGTCTTAGAATTGGAATAGACTCCTTTAATCAGTTCTTTGATCTTCCAACTCACTTTGCTGATTATCTCCACTTTGTTCCTACTTTTCCACTGCAACTCAGAATCTAAGGTATTTTAATGTTTAATTATCCATTTTTGTCTTTACATCTAACGTTTCTTAAAATTTTAATTTGTCATACCCACATGTGTTTCCTCCTTACCCATTTGTATGTTACTTCTTTTTTTAAATAATAATAGGAAAAATATTGTTCAAGAAGAATCGTTATAATGAAAATTCATTACGATTTTATTTATTATTGTTGTTATTATTATTTTGAGACGGAGTCTCACTTTGTCACCCAGGCTGGAGTGCAGTGGCACGATCTCACTTCACTGCAACCTCCATCTCTGGAGTTCAAGCAATTCTCCTGCCTCAGCCTCCCGGGTACCTGGGACTACAGGTGCCCACCACCACTTATGGCTAATTTTTGTATCTTTGGTAGAGACAGGGTTTCGCCATGTTGGCCAGGCTGGTCTCGAACTCCTGACCTCAAATGATCCTCCCACTCGGCCTCCCAAAGTGCTGAGATTACAGGCATAAGCCACCTCACCCGGCCTCATTAAGATTTTAAAACATTATCAAATTTATATAAGATTTCCAAATTCCCCAATCCCTAGTTTCATGTTGTTTTGCTTTTCTACACATTATGGGAAACGTTTAAAATATAATCACTCCATTCATGGACTCAATTAATTACCGAAGTTGCCATCCACACTGCATTTATTGTGTACTACTGAAAATTATGTTTTAGGGGATAATCGACAACAACTAAAATAAAAACAAACGAAATTCACTTTGCACTAGCAGGGAGTAAAATATTACAGTAGGGAAGTAGAGCCCGAATTAAACAGGAAAATACTAGGCAATACTCCAACTTCACGATAAATCCAACCTAGACGTCTGAGCTTACATAAAAGACCAAAACAACAGTTATAATTTACCAGGGATAGTTCGACAGGACAACAGTTAACGTCACCGAAGTTGTAAAAAGACAATGTATGGCATCTCTTTAATTAGAGTTTAAATCTGCTCATCTTGATGCAGTAATAAACTGAGAAATGCCAGGTTATATGCTCTTTTGGAAGACAGAAATTCTATATAACACATGTGGCCGTTTCCAGTTCAACCCCTGATTCCTGGCTCCTGCTTCTGAAACACAATGTTTCATTTTAATGAAAAATACATTACTGTGGTAAGATAGGTCATCAGCTGTTAAGTGTAATGCAATTTCTGTAACAAAATTAATTTTACAGCTTGCATAAAAGACTTTACACAGGTTAAATACTGTTAATTACTAGCTAAATTTTGTTCCTTAGAATGCATAAATGAAGCACCTCCACCCTCTATAAAAATAATATCTATAGTACAAAATGTCCATAGGATTCTTTATGATTTCCATTTTTTATATCATGCTAAAATGCCAGCCATAGCCAACTGTGAGTTAATATGGCCTTTCATTGGTCACTGAAACAGAGGATATATTTGCTGGTGTCTTAAGACTAAAACAGTTGTGCTGGTGAAAGGCCAGTGCAATTTTCTTCTGGGTTACTTATTTAGAGATAGCAATTCAGACCAAAAAAACTCTGATACATAGTTATAGATTTACGTAACCTAAGTTAACCATCCAGCAAATGGATGCAGTTGATCTCAAAGGGAGGCGCAGCAGAGTAAAGGACATTCAAACCCCATCTATAACCAACATTGGAAAAACATTTCAATGTGGGTAAAATTACAGTCACATAAAAGGACAACAGATTATCGGTCAAATGTACATGCGAGCATTAATGCAATAACCTTTTTGCTCTGTGAAAAGTTTTCGTTGAGCTATTTGCTAAAATAATATTTTAAGTAATAAAGAATTTGGAATTAGTACAGAATATGGAATTGGACAGCTCTGAATTTGAACCCAAACTTTTTCATCAATTAGTTACTTAGAGCCAGGAAAAGTTACTGTATCTTCCTGATCCTGTTTTATTATCTGCTCTGTAAGTAAGTACAAGACAATTGCCTCACAGTGTTATTGCCATGCTTGAATATAATGATGGATAAAAATTTCTTGGCACTAAGGCGGCCTTTATAGATGTTCCTTTTCCTTCTGTTTTGCTGTTTCTATTGACTCATGGGAGCCGTTAAGGAAGAGATGTGATCAGATTTTAGATGCTCGTTTGTTTGTCTACGTTACTGGGATACTGTAGCGAATCGCTGATTTGAATGCGATACCTGGTTTAAAAAGGCACTACACGGTGTAAAATGTTACATTTAATTCAATCTAAGAAATTTTCAGTTAGTTTTGCAAATAGCACATCTATGCTTTTTGATACTTGTTATATGGAAAACAGGAGCACTAGCAAAAAAAAAAAAAAAATAGGAAAAGTCTTCAGGGGAACATTTTTTAAAATATCCCTCATTTAACTCCAGACGGGAGGCAAAGACAGAGGAACAGCGTATAGGAACTCCTAGATGTGGAATGATGTCAGAGATTCTCCACTCTGCATTTGGTCACATTCAGGCTGTAGATATCACCAGTGTACCTTGCTTTCCTGGTAATAAGGACATAATCTTTCTTCCTCCCCTGGCCACTCTCAGCCTTGGAAGTTACTGGCTAGTGGATAGTAGATACTGGATGAGCCATCACAAGGTGGCCCTGGCACAGAAAGCCTGGGTGACACGGCTCCACACAGCACAATTCAGACGGGCTGTGGGAAAGATCATGTGGGGAAGCAATGTCGTTTCAACAAAGAACTCAGCAGGATAAATACGACCAAGCTCATGTCTCACAAATGATCACTTGTGTCTGAATGTCTTCCATTTCTGTTCGTATTCATGCCTAATGGGTTAAGTCTCATCGCCAAGTATGTTTCTAGTGAATATGAAAGACCCTATTGTCACATATTTCTTTCTTTATATGCAACTACCATCATTTCATTAACTTTTGCTTAAAGGAACATCTTTCAAAAATAATCTGACACGTTACTTTACCATTTTTTGATCAATTTATTTTGTGTCTTCTTTACATATATTGTGAAGGGCCATATCTGAAAGAGAACTTTTTCATTAAAAAACTAGCATATGTGGGCTATCTGCGTTTATATTCATTTTATTGACTATTTTACTATGAACAGTCTTATATTTTACTTTATACTAATTCCTCCAGATTAATGACAAGTATTTAACCTAACACATTGACACATCTCACTTAATATTAGTTTAACTTCATTTAATTCCTTCCTTTTTACTCATCATCTTTTTCCTCATGAGAAATTAAGGAAGAAGATATGTTTGGCACCTCTGTCCATCTCTTTGCCCATTTCATACTCCTCTAAGAAGGCAAGAAATGCTAATCTGATTACACATTACCAATTAATTGGGCCACATTTACTTGTGAGCCATCTGGCTGAATATTTTTAAATCATGAACAAACCATGGTGCTCTTCTTCTCTCTTGCCCCTGCCTTAACGAAGTGAGGCATTTTCCTTGACTTATTTCCTTCTCATTGCAGCAGAGTTGAAATGTGAGATGGGGTGTAGCTTCTCCTAACCCCTGGCGTATCATCTGATGGAACTGAAGAGTGAGAAATGACCTCCACGGACCTGGAGCCTCAGCTTCATGTCTCCACCGAGATGCCACATTGGAGGCAAGCTCAACGCAATGCCTTTATTAGAAACGTTTTTAAAAGGGAACCCGTAATCACGTTTGTCAGGACACTGCTTATCTCTCTAGTTGAACCCGTATAACTTACTTTATAAGATGGTAAGATACAAAGACTCTTAATCTTCTATCTACCAGGACTCTTGACATAAATTGAAAGCTCACTTATAACAGCTCTAGCATCCCAAGTGCCTTGGACTACACTCCAATTTAACTTATTGTTCAGTTTTTATATAACTGTCTTCCTTATATTGTGCTTAATTTTCTTATTAATTTAATATTTTAAGAAGAATACTCATTCTGAGAAGTTCACAAATCAGTTAGGCTTAAGTTTTTAAATAAATGTTTTAAAAATATTAAAAGCACACGTATGAAACAATGATACTAGACTTAATTATGGAGAGCAGCCTCCCCTACAAATTTCAGCCACAACACAAGAGCAGTAAGCAGATCAGTCCCCTCACCTTCCTTCCAACATTTCAAGTGACTGGGGAAAGAATAGGGACAAAATAAGATAAAACAAAATAAAGGTTTCTTGTGGAACACTGAAAAATTATTATGTGCCAAAGTGTGAGAATGCTTTATATCCATCCCATCGTTTGTCCTGGGAGGTACTTTCTATTATTGATTTCATTTGACAAATGAGGAAACAGAGGTCTGAATAGGTAGAGAAACAATTGTCAACTTTCTACTTCTTAGTATAACTTTACTGCCTCTGAGGCCTGCCTGCATTCCTGCACTGGGGTTTCATGGACATTACTCGAGACCACTGGCCCTATGTCTGTCATCTTTTATGTTTCATTTATAAACACCCTCAGCTCTTGGTCTGTGAGGGTCTTAATAAATATAGTTGTATTAAATTGTTGCGCTTTAAAGAATAATATATGATATTAAGAAATAGTATTTCTGATAACAGCTTAAGCCATAATATGAAGTGTGCTGATACAAGAGGAGTTTGTAGGTCTTAAAAAAACAAAACAAAAAAACTAAGCTCTAATTTAGTACAAGTTTCTGACCTTCCTGCTAAAATTTATCTAGGAGTATATATAAAGAAAAGGCCTTATTGAATAAACTGGTAAATGCATCTCTCAAGTTTTATTTTATATTCAACATAATATGAAGTAAAAATAAAAATAAAATACAACTAAGAAATATAGCATTGGCTACTTTTTGAAACATTTCTCCACAAAATAGGGGGTAAAATATGAAAAAGTTTCGACACAATGTTTTGAATCTCTATTTCTTTATAACCTAAAGGAAATAAGAATTTGATATGCCTCAAGGAAAAAAAATCCAACGAAATTTTTTTTGCGGGGGAAAGAAAGTCTACTATCCAGCCTCAGAGATTAGATTTAAAAGCCAAAGAAAACTTTGTTAGATGATAGTGTGACAGAGCAAACCAATCTTTAAATCTACCAAAACACTTCTAGAATGCTAGAACACAGTAGGTGTGAGTAAATAACAAGTGTTTTGAGAAACATCATTTTTTTATGTCCTAAACCACTGACTTACAACGTATGAAAAGATGTGGCATGACATGGATTTGAGAATATATACTGTAGAACAGCTATTAACAAGCTTTTCTTGGTGCTGAAGTGTGTTCCACAAAACACTTTTTACTCTTACATAAAGAAGAGAGTGGACCAAAGTAAATTAAACTACCAGAAACAGGTGTTAGCTTGACATTAAGAACCCACAAATCAACATTTGTTTCCATTCCTGAAAATCAGCTTTCAATTAATAATAATATTATAACCATTAAAAAATATATATTTTTAAAGCATCTGTTTACTTTCCTTAACTTGTAAATCACTGCTGGTGTTTTCCAACTCTCTTAGTGAATTTAAATGACAATATCATTCCTTAATTTTTCTATGACCTGAAAAAGTCCGATTAGAAAATGAGCAAATTCTCACAATGCTGATAGAAATCAAAGTAAAAGCTTGTATTTAAGAACATCAGTCTCTACTAAAACGAGAAATACCTAAAAATACGAATATATCCAAAATGTCGCAAAGCACATAAACCAGGTTGAAATAAAAATTTGAACGGGCAATTATGTAACATAAAGCCAGATAACCCAACCAGTTCATACATTTTATACTCAGGATAGGATATTATAAATTAGATAGTTACTGATGAAATAATAGCTTTTATAGTTAACTCTGTAGTAATTAAGCAGGATGGCAAGGCAGCAAAGAGGTCAAATTAATTTCTGAGTTCTTCCATTTATCTTTAGAAATGATGGGGAAAATTCTAACTCCAGAAGTGTTTTATGGGAATCTAAAGAACAGTTTTGACAAAGAGGAGGTCTTAAGAAAGCATTTATGATTAAGCAACCTGACATAAAGAGTAACTGCAAATTATTAGAACCAGTTGATATTTATCTAAATGGATAAATCATTCATCTGAATAATTATCAACCCAGACAAACTATAGGCTTTGAAATTGCAATTATGAAAGAGAACCAATCAAATGTTAAGACCAAATTTAAAATTTTAGCAATGGTAGAAATTATGAATCATAAAATGCTACCTTTGACTCAAGAAATGCAACCCTTGGTTAGACAGCATATTAAAAACTAGATGGCTAATGAGGTATTTCTATGGTTTCTTTTTATACTTGTTTTTGTGACATTAAGACTCTCAAAGAATCACAAATTCTAATAAAGCAATAGGCCTCTTCTCTCTGAGTTTATCTTAGACCTTCCCTTACCTAACACGTCCGAACGTGTTCTTTGTTCTTGAACAAGATTTCACCATTAAAACTCACACAGAAAGAACTTGTCAAGACTTTACTAAATAAAGTTTAGGATGTTTCTAATTTTCATTAAAAAATAGTGTATGTATTTTTAATGAGATTACATAATTTCTAAGTCAGTTATTTAAATTACAATAATTTATTTCTTTCAGGAAAAAAAAAAAAAAAACTAGCCATCAGCCTGCTGTCCGGCTTCATCAGCTCTAGACGCAAACAGGAAACTAAGGCAATATTCCATTGAGAGCTGATGGTGGTTTATACCAAGTAGTGTCTGTGTAAATTACCTCAACAGGCATTCAGTTTGAAAGTAGACTTGCAGGATTTCCTGATGGATTGAATCTGGGAAAACTAGAAATAGCAGGTAAGGATAACTTCATAGAGTTTGGTTTAAATTATCGAAGAATAAAACTGTCATTTATTGAGCTGGCCAAGTTGCGGCAGAACCAGGTTTAGGGAGAAAATCAGAGGGTCAATTTTGCAAATAATAACCTTGAGTTACTTATTAGATTTCAAGAAGTAATATCAACTAGGTGGCTCAATGTACAATTCCACAGTTCTACAGCACAATGAAGGCTGGGGATTATAAACTTGAAAATCGGCAGTATATGCATAGGAGTTAAAGCATGACACCATCTGAGGTAAAAAAGAAAATGCATTTAAATAAAGTAAATAAATGCCAGAATCATCCCTTCTGTGCTGTAACTGAGAAATCAGGAAGATGGTGGTGAACGAAGGAACGCAGGAAGCAGCAGCTATAACATGGTGAATAGAACTGACAATACTGTGACCTGGAACCCAGGTGACAAACATGTTTCAAGGAGAAGTCAGTGATTACCTGTGTCAAATTTTGTGAAAAGGACTAAAAGTTGAAGAATATGGAGATCAATGTTGTCCTTGGCAACAACAAATTTTGGACAGTAGAAAAGGAGAAGGCAGATTGGGGTGGAAGCTTTAAAAACCAAGATGAAAGGATTTGGGTATAATGGGTGCATGGAGTTTTGCTCTGAGGGTCAGAGAAAGGAGGCAGTATCTTGAGAGATTTGTAGAATATGGAAAGGTATTTTAAAATAAGAATAATTGTAGCATGTTTGCATGTGAAGAATATTATTAATTAGCAGGAGGAGAATTGATGATGCAGAAGAAAGGGAAAAGTTGGGGGAATGATGTTCCTGCATTAGGTGAGAGGTGACAGTGTCTGGCACACAGGTAGAAGGCTTAGCATTTCCAATGAACACACTGTGAACCCTTAGGGCACCTTCTCCATGGCACCCACAGTGACAGTTTCTCGTATTAAACCAGACCATAAGGTATGGCTGGTTACAAACTCCTCAGTGGCTTTCCATCTCATTCAAAGTAAAAGCCTGAGGTGTTACGGAGGCCTACAAGGAACTATGTAATTTGGCTCCATTACCCCGCTGTCTCCTTCTGCTCTCACTGTCCTTTAGCTGACTACAGCCCAGTCAGACAGAACTCCTTACCCTCCCTCAAACACACCAGACACCTGCACGCCTCTCTACCTGCAAAGTCTGTGCTCTTAACAACTAGGCCATTCTGCATGGCTTGCCTTCTCTTTTCATTTGTGTCTTTGCTCACATTTCACCTGCTTAATGAAGTCTTTCCTGACCTTGTAACCCTCCACCCTCCATGTGTACTTCTTCTCCTTAGCACTCACCAATACACGACATATTAAGAGATTTAAATATTTTCTTTGATAATTGTCTTACCCCTTTAGATTTTAAGAGAACACAAATTTTTACCCGTCGTTCACTGCTATATATCCAGCAGCTAAATTACTATCTATCACATATTACATGTTCAGTAAGTTTGCCAGATAAATGAATAAAATGATATTTTAGGGCTTAACCTCAAACTTTTACTGCTTTGCATAAAAATCCTAAAACAACATTAATGTTTAAACTATATGCAATCATGTACACTAGAGGGTATTGTAGTTTTCAGTGAGATTTCTCATATGACAAGACTAGAAGGCAAAAATAAACATTGGTAACTAGAGAATTGGTGAAAGTTTACAAAATAAATACAGTTCCTACTTCGTAATTGGCAGAAACCAGGCCCTCTCGGAAACGTTTTTGATATGACACCAAGTACAGATAAATGCTACAGGATAATAATAATATAAAAAAGATTCTTTTTCTACTTAATTGTGCGGAGCCTGATATATTTATTGATCTTCAGGTAAACAATCGTTTTTTTTTTTTAAACATTTCCAAGGCTCTGGTATCTATTGTAAAGAAAAGCAGTGAATCGCAGGAATTCTGTAAACTATTTGACTAAATTTGGCTGCCAATCTCTACCATGTTTTCCAAACATTTGTTCAGAAAGATTCCTCTTAGTCCCTGTTACTAGTATACACAATAGCTGTTATTTGCTGATTATTATGCAGATATTGTCCTCCTTTGATCTTGATATACAATAATTAATCATACAACAGATGTGAGCTGTGTTGTATTCTTTATTATCCCCATTTTTAACTGAAGGGAACTGGGGCTTAGAAAAATCAGATAACTGGCCTGTGATCACATTTCTGATTTGTGTCAAATCTGGGATTCAAACCAAAAAAGCCGACTCCAGAATTCACAACCTGAACCACTTTGCTCAGCTATTGCCTCGGGCTTCCTGTGTCAGCCACACAACCTCAGGCACCCTACAGTCATCGAGCTGGAGACTCGTATTTGTCCATGGAAAGTGTCTTTGTTTCGAAAGAGCTAATAAAGAATTCACATTAAGGCAAAAAGACAATTGAAAAGAAATTGCTGGCTTCAAACACGCAGCCAAGAAGATAACACCCGGATTCCAAAAGATTCTGATGCATTCTAAGCTAACTTGATTGATTATATCTATCAGCTTAATTATCTTTTAATATTTCTATATTATTTCTGAAATTCTTAAAACAATAAACATGAAATTTTAAAGAGAACAGAAAAGAACTTATTATAAAGTACCACTAAGATAAATGTCTGAAAACCTAATTTCTAATTTCATTTCTTTGTCAGTCTAACTGACTGCATTCCTTAACATAGGTGAGCCTATGTTTTTTCACATATAAAATTGGCAGACTAAATCATATTTCTCTATTCCTTTCTTCTCTGTGGATTCTAATATCCTTAAAATAAAGTTTTCTCTTAAATTTATTCTTGCTAATTTGAAAAATGTTCAACAAACATCTCAATTTTTGCAAAGTCTTATTAGTCTTATGTCTATTGTATTATTCTTAAGAAAATGGTTCATTATAAAAAATATTTGGTTTCGTAATTTAATATTTTGTACAACTAAAGAAGTTAACTTATATAAAATATTATCAAATAATTAAATAAGTTTGAGTATTCATTTGCATTATCCATTCTAAGTTATAAATTGGTGTAAGACTACAGATTTGGCTGGGCGCGGTGGCTCACGCTTGTAATCCCACCACTTTGGGAGGCCGAGGCGGGCGGATCACGAGGTGAGGAGATCGAGACCACGGTGAAACCCCATCTCTACTAAAAATACAAAAAAATTAGCTTGGCATTGTGGTGGCGCCTGTAGTCCCAGCTACTCAGAGGCTGAGGCAGGAGAATGGCGGGAACCCGGGAGGTGGAGTTTGCAGTGAGCCAAGATTGTGCCACTGCACTCCATCCTGGGCTACAGAGCGAGACTCAGTCTCAAAAAAAAAAAAAAAAAAAGGGAGGAGGGCAGCATAAAAAAATTCTCAGAGCAACGTCTATGGTCTGGACTCAGTGAACGGCAGCTATTTTTAGACTTCGCCCAGTAACTCAAAAGGCCCCATGCCCTCTGCCACATTACATTACGCTCATGATTAACAATGCAAAACTTTTGCATAGCTGCCAAGTATGGTGACTCATTCCCTCTTTAAAGGCTATAGTTAGTGTTACCTTGCATAAACATAGGTTAAGTATTTGAGTGCCAGTTGTTTAAATGAGCTGATATGTGACAAAATGTAACCAGGCTTTTAGAATGAATGCATCTAATAAGCTTAATCAAGAACTTACAGTAATAGATTTCTAACTTATGAATAGAAAATCACTTAAATGAACTCTGATTGTTAAAAATGACATAGACAAATATTAGTATCAGTAGGCGTTATTTTCTCCTATATTAACTCCAACATATATGATTTTAACAATTTTGAAATCTCCCCCAATGTTTTCTGTGATTTCTCACCATTATCTGGGGGAAAACAGAACAAAGCTATGATTTGCTAGGGTCAAGCAACGATTCCGTTCTGACAGCCCTATAGCTAACACTGTTCATGCTTTTTGATCTGCACTTCTTTGAATACTATGCCTGTGTCTGGGAAAATTTCACCTTATAAATTCGTCTCTAAGATGAAAGCACAAACCCAATTTCCTTTGCATCTAGAACACAGGCCTATAACCCTCATATATGTTGCTAATCCCAAGTAAGAAGAATGCCAGGTAAGATTGAGTGTTGACTTCACTTCATATCAATGAAGGAGGGAGAAACTTGGATTTGAAATTTCGCGTTTTGTGACTGACAAAACCTGGTACAATGTTTTGCTAATGTTGTAAAACTACAGTGACTCGTACACCTGTAATTGTTTGGGGATCACATTAGTGAAGTAGTCGGACAGCATATAACTCTGCTAGGATTTCTGATAAAAAATTATGTTTCAATTGAAATTTGCAAGTTAACTTTTAAAACAAATTATTTTAGACGTGCTGTTTTGATTATCTTATTAATATTTAAATTTTACTGTTGCACCCAAAAGTCAGTTATGCCTTTCAAAGATTGTTTTAAAAGTTGGCTCCATCTTTGTGGTGGGCAGAACTAGGCCATATCCCCCAAGAACGTCCGCATTCTAATCTCTGTACACCTGTGAATATGTTAGGTTACATGCCACAGGGAAAGTTAAGGTTGCTAGCCAGTTGGCCTCAAAATAGGTAGATTATTTAGAGTCATCCCAGGAAGCCCAGTGACATCAGAATGGTCTCTAAAATGGGAAAGAGAAGCTGAAGAGCGAGAGTCAGAGGGAGATGTGACTATGGAAGGAAGAAAGAGAGAGAGCAGTGTTGCTGGCTTTGAGGATGCTGTGGGACCACAGGAATGCGGGTGGCCCCTGCCGGATAGAAAAAGAAAGGAAATGGACCCTGTAGAACCTCCAGAAAGGAACTCAGTCCTGCTGATACCTCGATTTCAGCCCACTGAGACCCTTATTGAATTTCTAAGCTACATAATTATAAGACAATGGATTTCTGGGGTTTTAGCCACCAAGCCATTAGAGGTAATTTGTTACAGCAGCTGCACAGAACTAATACAATTAAAAAGTGTGACTTTACTTTCTCCAGGAGGGAAATTTCTGGTGCTTCCAGCTGTATATCAAAAAAGTATTTGGAAAACAGGTTCATCTAGATAAAATATGTTTTTTTTCACAAATTTCAACAGAACACGTCTCTGCTATCAAACAACTCTGTTAATAACTCCTGGTCAAATACAGAAAATACAGGCAAGCAATATTTTATATCTGTATCCACGTTTAGTTACAGAGTAAACAATGACTAAAGGTTCCTTTAAAAGTAAAAAGTACATCTTACCAAAAAAAAGAAAAACCCAATCTGAATAATGACACTATACTTAAACATAGAGAGTTCAAACAACTCAGCAGAAATGCGATGCGTTTCCTAATTATTAACTTGGTTGCTGACCATGAGATGCAGGATGCAGGTGTTCAAAGGAAGCATGCACTTTACCTGAATTTACTCAGTAAAACAATTCCAGCTTCTAAAATTGGTTTTAGGAATGATAACTTTTTTTTAAACTTTGACATTAAATTAACTTGTTGCTGAGAATTTGCACATGTGAATTCACCTTGACATTGATTTTTCACAATCTTTATAAAGAAGAATAACATAAATAAACATGGCATTTTCCAGGTGGCTGCAAATCATACCAGGGAAAATAAAATCCTCAAATCGAGTGGAGTTTTGCAATAATCTTGTCCTTGGGGTGAAACTATAGCAAGAACATGCTTCTAGAATTTCTAATGTTGAAACACTGACCGCTGTCCAAGGTGGAAGAACATTAAATCAAATTCCACGGTGGGAACAGGGATGATCATGAGATGGCGAAGTTTGAGATTTCTTATTCTCTGTTATTTCTCTGCCCATAACAAATCATTTTTCCAAGTTAAGAGTCACAGACAAGATCTATTAATTATCTTTCACACAGCAGTAAGAAGGAGATGTCTATTCCTGACTTGAAAAAATTCAAAAGAGTTGTAACATTGGTGTGACACCTTAAGCAAAAACCTTGGACTAGTTATTTACAGTTGTAAAGGGACCCAAATTAGCCACAGCAATCAGATTATATTTACACTTCCCATTGTTAGGGATGAAAATCCTCGGTGACAGTCACCAGCAGAAATCTCTGCCAGCCTTCAAAACGACCACCTTCTGTGGAAGCCAATGTTTTCCCGGAAGACAACAGATCTGGGGCGAAAATGTCCTGTGCTGATTAAAACAACTAACCCTAGCATAATTTTATAAACCTCAGAGAGCTGCAACAGCAGTTGGGTTTTATTATTTACTAAAAGGTAAAATATTTCTCAAGATTATGGTTACAGATATACTTAATCGTTCCTTCACCACATGGGATTATTAATACAATACCCATATTAGATTTTATTCTGTATCTGATGTACACAAAAATCAGGTCTCTGTGTGAAAATGCTTTTTAATTTACATAAGAATGAACATTCAGCATAGATGTGATTGCTAATAATTTTCCCACAGGTAGTTTTTGGTTTATAAGAGAATGGAAATGATTTATAGTTATGGTCAGTGATGATAACCAAATACTCAAATCACATTGTCTTTTTTAAAAAAAAAACATTTTCTAGCCGATTCTGTTGGAAATCACACCAAAATACCTTGATGTGATAATGTCTTAAAAATATATAAAATAATTTCTCTGGTACCAAAACAGAGATATAGACCAATGGAACAGAACAGAGCCCTCAGAAATAACACCACACATCTACAACCATCTGATCTTTGACAAACCTGACAAAAACAAGAAATGGGGAAAGGATTCCCTATTTAATAAATGGTGCTGGGAAAACTGGCTAGCCATATGTAGAAAGCTGAAACTGGATCCCTTCCTTACACCTTATACAGAAACTAATTCAAGATGGATTAAAGACTTACATGTTAGACCTAAAACCATAAAAACCCTAGAAGAAAACCTAGGCAATACCATTCAGCACATAGGCATGGGCAAGGACTTCATGTCTAAAACACCAAAAGCAATGGCAACAAAAGCCAAAATTGACAAATGGGATCTAATTAAACTCAAGAGCTTCTGCACAGCAAAAGAAACCACCATCAGAGTGAACAGGCAACCTACAGAATGGGAGAAAATATTCACAACCTATTCATCTGACAAAGGGCTAATATCCAGAATCTACAATGAACTCAAACAAATTTACAAGAAAAAAACAACCCCATCAAAAAGTGGGTGAAGGACATGAACAGACACTTCTCAAAAGAAGACATATATGCAGCCAAAAAACACATGAAAAAATGCTCATCATCACTGGCCATCAGAGAAATGCAAATCAAAACCACAGTGAGATACCATCTCACACCAGTTAGAATGGCCATCATTAAAAAGTCAGGAAACAACAGGTGCTGGAGAGGATGTGGAGAAATAGGAAGACTTTTACACTGTTGGTGGGACTGTAAACTAGTTCAACCATTGTGGAAGTCAGTGTGGCCATTTCTCAGGGATCTAGAACTAGAAATACCATTTGACCCAGCCATCCCATTACTGGGCATATACCCAAAGGATTATAAATCATGCTGCTAGAAAGACATATGCACACGTATGTTTACTGAGGCACTATTCACAATAGCAAAGACTTCGAACCAACCCAAACGTCCAACAATGATAGACTGTATTAAGAAAATGTGGCACATATACACCATGGAATACTATGCAGCCATAAAAAAGGATGAGTTCATGTCCTTTGTAGGGACATGGATGAAGCTGGAAACCATCATTCTCAGTAAACTATCACAAGGACAAAAAACCAAACACCCCATGTTCTCACTCATAGGTGGGAATTGAACAATGAGAACACATGGACACAGGAAGGGGAACATCACACTCCGGGGACTGTTGTGGGGTGGGGGGAGGGACAGCATTAGGAGATATACCTAATGTTAAATGACCAGTTAATGGGTGCAGCAAAACAACACGGCACATGGATACATATGTAACAAACCTGCACGTTGTGCACATGGACCCTAAAACCTAAAGTATAATAATAATTAAAAGAAAAAGGCAAAGAAACCATCTTGCAACCAAATAACAAAAAAAGGAAAAAAAAAGAGTTTCTGCTGTTTCGACATGTGATAGTTCATGTGTAACGTTCATCAACAAGTGGAAACTGTCACTCTACCTATTTCATCAATTAGGTCGCAATGAGTTTTATAATTACCCACTAGGTGCTTCATGCAAAAGGCAGTATTACATTCATAATATGAACTTATTAGAACTTCTAAATACATTCAGTAGTAATAACTATAGTATCCGTTTTCCTTTTAAAAATGTTCTTTACAGAAAACCAAACACCGCGTGTTCTCACTCCTAAGTGGGAGTTGAACAATTAGAACACGTGGACACAGGGAGGGGACATCACACACTGGGGCCTGTCAGGGGTGGGGGTTATGGGAGGGAGAGCATTAGGAGAAATACCTAATGGAGGTGACGGGTTGATGGGTGCAGCTATCCACCATGGCACGTCTATACCTACGTAACAAACGTGCACATTCCGCACATGTGTCCCAGAAGTGATAGTTTAAAAAAAGAGAAAAAAAAGCTCTTTATAATGATTACAATTCTGAACGTTACAACACTATCCTCCTAAAATAACATTATTGGATTTCTTTTATCTACCTCACTCAGGTTCCATTTTTAATCATAACCCTTCACAAACACATGGTAAAAGCAGTGATTTACTGTACTGGATTTTTAACTACCTATCTACATTTATGCTTTGCTGTTAAATCTGTCATTCCTGACAAACACAGCTAAACAAAAACATTTGTTTATGGTATGAGATTAGGAACAAAAATCAAGAAAAATGATGTAGAACAGGGAATGATCTGATTTTTCAGACCAAAAAAACTAATTGAATTGTTACTTCAAAAAGGAAAGACAAGACAAAGGACATTTGGTGAATATTTGCAAAAAGGGAAAAAAAAAGCTGGTCGCATTGGTCAGCAGCAGTGATCTACAGCTCCGTATAATACGGTTCCAGCTCTATAAATCTTTTCTACTCCACAATACTTTCCCGAGAAAGTGATGTATCTCTAAAAAAGTTCCATCTACGTGTCACCCTGAAAGCTTACTATGTTGAGGATAATTCCAAATGCAGAAGTGTGCAGCACAACCCCTTTTTGTGACCCAAAACTGACTTATCTATCAACCATGAACATGTTTATAAAGTAAATATGGAAATATTCTAGCTTTTTAAGGAGAATGCTTGTCTCCTTTAAAGTATTTCTAACCTTCCAAAGCTTCTAAATATTAACATCTCTAAGCATAAGAAACTTTGCTCCTCCTGAGGTACTGAGGACTATTCTTACTGAATTACTGAAGTAAAAAATGTGTCGTATAAACCCAAGGATGGAGAGTCTAAATGACTTTAAGAAACTCCTGCAATGTCGTAGGCACTGCAGGCTGTGAGTGGCACACATTTGAATAAGCCTGAATACGCCTAGTATCAGATTGAAGCACGTATAAATAAAAGGCCCTAGACGGTGAGAGATGATGGTAACTTAAAATATTACACACAAAGGAACGGAATCCAGATGCTCATGATAAAATATTTTAAGATCTCATTTTGTTTCTAACTGGTCTTTAGAAAATTTGGGGAACTCCAAAGTTAAGTAGACAGAATATTCAGGTAAATAACATAGTTTAAATACATACACATGCATACACAACATAATTATTTTTTAAAAAAGACCATAATTTTAGCTGTTTTGTTTTGTTTTAATGAGGGATTGAAACTGCATACTATTAACATATGCCCCAAAATTGCAATTTGCTACATCTGACATTACACTTTCCTCTATTATATGGTAGACTTTAGCAAATCAATTTGCAGATTATAAAGTGCTACCAATCACCACTTCTGAATTCATAATCTACTGATGTATGTTTAAGATTTGTACCTCCTTAAATTGCCATAAACATCTGCAACCCTCCCATCATAAATGTTCCTCAGAATGTTACAAGACTCAAATTTAAGTCTATGCTAAGTATTCTGAAGGCAATTGCTTCAGTGTAGTGATACACGTAAGATCCTTTTTCTTTTTTTTTGTAACCTCCTCTATAAACAGGCAACAAAACCTCAGTATTTTAAAAGTGAATGGGTTTTTTTTTTCAATTTTATTTTAGAGACCCTTTTAGAACACGTAGTTAAAATTAAATACAACCAACATGATCATGCCTTTTAAAAAGTCACCATTTTATAAAGAAAATATCATGTAATTTAAAGTTTTTAAAAGCAGGGTTAGTATTAGAACTTTATTATATGGGCCAATGATTTCTGTTTAAGAATATTTTGTTTCAGTCTGAATACAGTCATCCCTTGGTACCTGTGGGGCACTGCTTCCAGAACGGACCCTCCTCAGAATCTGCAGATACTCAAGTCCTTTACATAAAATGGTGTAATATGTATATATAATCTATGCCCATCCTCCCGTATACTTTAAATTATCTACAGAGTTGTTATAATACTTAATACAATGTGAATGCTATGTAGTTGTTATACTGTATTGTTTATCATTTGTGTTATTTGTATCATTTTTTTGTTTTTCATTTTTTCAAATATTTTCAATTAGCACTTGGTTGAATCCATGGATGCAAAACCAGAGGATGTATTTTTAATCCCCAAAGTGTTGAATGAGTCGTGAGTCACAAAAACTAGTAAAATTAGTCAATCAAGTTTGTTTTTAAAAGCTGGTGGTCCAGCCGGGTGTGGTGGCGGTGCCTGTAGTCCCAGCTACTTGGGAGGCTGAAGCAGGAGAATGGCTTGAACCCAGGAGGCGGAGGTTGCAGCTAGCCGAGATGGCACCACTGCACTCCAGTCTGGCAACAGAGCGAGACTCCGTCTCAAAAAATAAAATTTAAAAAAATAAAATAAAATAAAATAAAAGCTGGTGGTCAACAGTTGATTAGATTTAAAAAATGTATATATACACCATGGAATACCACACAGTCATAAAATAATAAAATCATGCCCTTTGCAGCAATGTGGATGGAGCTGGAGGCTATTATTCTAAGTGAACAAACCCAGAAGCAGGAACTCAAATCATTTCACATTCTCACAAGTAGGAGCTAAATAATGGGGACACATGGACATAAAGATGGAGATAACAGACACTGAAAACTCCAAAAGCAGGGAGGGCGACTGGGGAGTGAGGGTTCATAAACTGCCTATTGAGTGTAATGTTCACCATTTGGGTGACAGGTGTACTAGAACACATACCCTACCATCACGCATGGAATAGCCATGTAACAAATAATCTCTGCGTCTAAAATTAGAACATAAGATAAATACAATAAAAAGATGGTGGTGACAATTAGTAAGGTCTGCCTGATATGGTTTGGCTTTGTGTCCCCACCCAAATCTCATCTTGAATTGTAGCTCCCAGAATCCCCACAGGTTGTGGGAGGGACCCCGTGCAAGATACTGAATCATGGAGGTGGTTATTTTCCATGCTGTTCTCGTGATGTTGAATAAGTCTCATGAGAGCTGATGGTTTTATAAAGCACATGCCCTCTTCCCTGCTGCCATGTAAGATGTGACTTTGCTCCTCATTCGCCTTCAGCCATGATTGTGAAGCCTCTCCAGCAATGTAGAACTGTGAGTCCATTAAACCTCTTTCCTTCATAAATGACCCAGTCTCGGGTGTGTCTTTATTAGCAGCATGAGAACAGACTAGTACACTGCCCTTTCAAACTGATAATCAATCAACTCAAGGATATGTCCAGAGATTCCTCACCTCCCCAAACTTCAGCTTAAGGGTTTCAGGGCTGACACGGGATGTGTCAGTTTATTCAAGCTAATGCATAAGCAAGCATACCAAGAGGACAGCTAGAAAATCTCTGCTCTTCTCTCCAACTTTCCCTGATAAACAATGCCAAAAATGCGTTTCAAACTTCCATGTTTAAAATTATTTTTGAAATAATTATTATGCACCTCCACTGATAGGCTCATAGGACTTAATGTGAATAATATAATACATAATCCAAATCCTGTTGGAATTCTCAGTGTCTGTTATCCCTGTTTATGTCCATGTGTCCTTACTCTTCAGCTCCTACTTATAAGTGACAACATGCAATAGGCATGTAAACAAGAAGGCATTAAACTTGGAGGGAATAAAACTAGAAGTATTTTTGGCTGGATAGAAAAATGAAAGTCATGATAACAGTGAACAACAGGGGTATAGTTAACTTTAGTTGACGTTTCTGAATTTCCGTCTAAACTCACTCTATGACTACTACTTTTAGAAGTTGATTCCTCAAGAGAAGTGACTTGACATGTCAGTAAGTAGATTTTCCAATTATTGGAGGTAGGGCTAGGCAGGAGAGGTTTTTCCATCTGACCTAAAGAACTAAATTCAGATAAAATATTTTATACAAATTACACAATATTGTATACAATTTATACAAACATAAACTAAGACATTTCACCTCACCAAATCAGGATTCATTCATGATAGGTGTTGCCTTATGATTGTAATTACATATAACATTTAAATATTCGAGTAAAAATATAACTCTCAATTACAAAAAGGCAGGACTTAAAACATATTTCCATAAAGACATAAAACTTAAATTTCCCTATATGTTTGTTAATGTCTTTGGTCAATTTAGTTTCAAATAGATAAATTACATTGTTATACAATGGTAATAGATACATAAAGTACAGATTGTTGACTTTATATTTAGTATGTTTGCACGATATTTTTGGGAAATAGGCAAATGTTTATTAAACTATATAAAGCTCTGAAAAGCTATTTTATGAGTACTACTGTATCTGCTAGCCCACTTAATCTACATCAACAAGAGTTCATACAAGAAGATATATCATCAGGAAGCCAGGATTTCAATCTGCCTCTTATCACAGTAATATGAAGTCAATCTACAAAATATAAAAGATGGGTGGAAGAAGTTAATGAACCCATTTATCTTCATGTATGGAAAATCTAATGCCAAAACAGCACATGATATTTTATTCACTATTTTCCCAGTGCATCCTACATTATGGAAGAGTTATTTTATAGCATCTGATAACATTTCTTTTGACTTCTATTTGTATGAAATAATAGTTTAAATATAAAGAAATGTTTTCATGTAGAATGTATTCAAATGCTAAAATATACATACATGTTATTGTCATCACGGTTGTAACAAATCTTTGCTTATTAATGAACTACCTTTAAATAATAGAACATTGTTTAGGTTTTGAAATGAAAGGAAAGGAACAGCTACAATGCAGTTTTAACCTTTTTACAACTAGAAAATAGTCTCAGAGTTTAAGTGTTTTATTTAAATTTAACTCTGGAAATAACAGTGCACTTCTCAAAGCTCTGTAAGTCTCAGTAACTTTGCATTAGTTGTAAAATTTAAAGAACTAAGTCAGCAGACTTGTCCCTCAGATATTTTATTTTAAAAACAAAAACTAAATGAATCATGTACTTTAACGTAAAAAGTAAAACTGACCCTGAATAAGTTCAGTGGATTATATCGATGTCAGCATCTTTGTTACGATACTGTCCTATAGTTTGGCCTACATTACCACTGGGGGAAGCTAGGCAAGTGGCAATAAAATATCTCTGCATTATTTCTTATAACTGCCTATGATCATGTAATTATCTCAGAATTAAAGCTTAATTCATAAAACTAGCTTCTTTCAAATAAAAATAACCAAAGGTTATATTTCTTGAGGAAAAATCCAGATTTGAACACTTTCAATGTTTAGAATTTCCCCAGTCAATTTAACATGTGATATGACCACTTAGCTATTTTGAAGGTGACAACTTTGTGTTCACTTGTCCTAAACACAGAATGAGTTTTACAAAATATCACTTACACAGAGTTTGGTCAGATTTGAAGATATGAATGTTAGATTATGAAGGGAAAATTTCAGTTTGGAACGACAAACAATACTTCCTGAGAAATCTGCTGTAAAAGACATCAACATAGTGAAGGATTACAAAGATTTCTGGTTCTTATATTTTGTTTTAGAAAGCAGAAAGAGTATTTGCCAAAGTCCTTACAGAAACACTGAGAAATTTTACTTTAATCAGAAAATAAGGAGATACCCTACGTTTTAAAAATACTTCACCCAAAATGTGTATCATGCAGTTTAACAAAAAAAATCTCAGGGACAGCATCTGAAATAATTGGGGTAGGAAATTCCATAAGCAAATATTACTAATTTAGATTAACCAAGCATTTCTTTGCTAGAAATTAAACCCATTATTTTATTTCACCAATTAACTTTATTATGGAACACAAACCATCTATGCGTGCATGTGTCAGTCCCAGCATACACATTTGATGCTAGATGATAAATGTTGCAATTTGCAGGGTAAAGTTAGTATTTGCATTACTCCGTTGTCTCTTAATTTTAAACAGAATTGGCACCTCTTCCTGGAAGACATCCTGTCCTTTCCTGTGCCATTTCAAGGGTTGTTAACTTTTTCTGACTGCTGTAGTTCTTAACACATCCTATGACACTGTTGTTTACATGTGGGTTTTTAAAATAGATTGAGAACTTTTAAACTTATGAAGTGTGTGTAAAAGAATGTATGATCATTCATATTCCCATTTCATGAAAAATTAAATCATATTTTGGACGTAAAGATTGTTAAAGGAATGCTTTTCTATAAATATTTTCTTTTACTAGTACTTTTAATCATTGAAATTTAGATCATTCAATTATGGAGATTTCTTCATTGAAGAGAAAATATCTCTTCAAAACTCTAAATAAACTGAGCTTTATCAACTAAATTTATAGGAATACAGGCTTCAGAGGTATTAATTTATCTTCCAATATTTTCCCTTCTAAAATTTCTCATGTTTTGTTACAGGTTTAAAGTGCAAGGCGACTATTGATATGAAAGATAATGTGGTAAATGTAGTATAAGTGAACCTGATCTTTTCTCAAATATTTATTATTTTTATTTTCTTCGCTATCAAGAAGAGTGGTAACAAATATGTATTATTTGTAAAGACCCACAAAATTTGCATGAAAATAATTGTTGCATGAACTAGACATGCTTTCTGTGATATTAATCTGCAATATTCTGCAAGCCCCAAAAAAATATTCACACCCATTACAAGAAGCTTATTTCAGCATTTTACCTGTCAGAAACAGTGATTAATGTACTTAAAAGTAATTTTTGCAAACACTGTTATAATATAGTCCATGTGTAATATACATGTGAAAGCAAAGTCTGCAAAAAGTAGGATGTTATCCCTTCCTTGATTAGTTCAAATTATTTCATCAGCTAAATTCCTTTGAGATGTGTAAGATAAGGTGGTTCTTCAGTGGAACTTTGGACGGGAACTTATGACTGTAGTGACATGAATACATATGAAAGTACTTCATTTTTAAAATATAGAAAACGGACATGAAGAAAATGTACTTTAGAGTTTCAAATAATTGAAACCATCATTTTTTTCAAATGAGGCACTAAATAAGTGCGTAAGTCAATTTTTTTTCCAGCCTAGGCAATATGGCAATATATATAAGAACAAGTAAATATAACAAACAGTACAAGATTCATCTGGAGAAAAATAATTATACACGTGATAAAATACGAAAGAACAGAAGAAAACTCAATTGTTGATGTGGGATGAACTCATCACAGGATATCAATATATCACCAAGGTTTGCACATTTAAAACATCGGCAGGCCACAAGGAGGAGCTCTTGTGCAGGGATAGTGGCCTTTAATCTTCTATCTTCACTGTTTAATGAAAGCGATAGGAATGTTAGTAATTTCAAAAAGCATCACAGCAGTATTCATTAGAGAAGAATTGTGTGAACTGCCTTTCACCTGCTGAGCCCTGTTGGAAGGAATCAGCTGTAGGAGGGAAGAAGGCATTTATAAAGGCAAAAGATCTGGAAACAGCTCTGGCCATCAGGTACTGAGAGAGAAGAGGGAGAGCACAGCAAGCACACAGCCGTTGCGAACTCGATGGAGAAATAAACACTGTAAGAGGCAGTGGCCACAAGAACCAGCCTGTGGGTGGTATTTACAACTTAACTGTACCTCCTAGCTGGGTGTATTAGTCAGGGTTCTCTAGGGCGACAGGACTAATAGGATAGATGTATGCATGAAAGGGAGTTTATTAGGAGAATTGACTCACATGATCTTAAGGTGAAGCCCCCAATACGCCATCTGCAAGCTGAGGACCCAGGAAGCCAGTCTGAGTCCCAAACTGCAAAAGCAGGGAAGCCAGCAGTGTCCCCTTCAGTGTGTGGCCGAAGACGCGAGAGCCCCTGGCAAATCACTGGTGTAATCCAAGAGTCTGAAAGCTGAAGAACTCAGAGTCCAATGTTCGAGGGCAGAAAGCACCCAGCACGGGAGAAAGATGGAGACCTGAGGACTTAGCCAGTCTGGTCCTTCTGCGTTCTCCTGCCTGCTTTTATCTTAGCCACAATGGCAGCTGCTTAGACAGCGCCCACCCAGATTGACGGTGGGTCTGTGTCTCTTAGTCCACTGACTCAAATGCTAATGTCCTTTGGCAATACCCTCAAAGACACACCCAGGAACAGTTATTTGCATCTTTCAACCCAATCAAGTTGACACTCGTTATTAACCATCACACTGGGGAATAGCAAGCATCAGCTACCAACTATTCTGTACTCATTTAATCAAAGCTTTGCTATGCTTGGGTTGTATTACAGCACGAAGAAGAAGAGGCCTATCTTTTTATCATTTTTAATACACTGGGGCAGGAGGCAGAAATACAGAGGACTCTACCAATTGACCTGATTTCCAGAGAGGGACTATGCACTACCAGGAGTGAAAAATTTGCAACATGCCACCCAGGGTACGAGGACACACACATATCTTCCTCATTTGATGAAAAAGTGGCACAAATTAGAGGACAGTGGACAATAACTTTTATGAATTAAATTCAGAGAAGAATATGTGTAAATAATAAAGTAAGAGGAGGTGCTTCTCTAAAGAGTGCGATATAAATAAGTTTACTTAGAAAATATTTAAGGTCTAAATATTTTCTCATTGTTTGTCCTTGTTGGAATATTGAATACATAGACACTAAAGGAACGCTTGTGGCCAGGCTCTGTGGCTCTCGCCTGTAATCCCAGCACTTTGGGAGACTGAGGGAGATGGATCACTTGAGTCCAGGAGTTTGAGATCAGCCTGGGCAATATGGAAAACTCTGTCTCTACACACACAAAATATATATATATACACTTAAATTAGCCAGGGGTGGTGGCATGCGCCTGTGGTCTCAGCTACTCCAGAGGCTGAGGTGACAGGACTGCTTGAGCCCAAGAGGTCGTGGCTGTAGCAGTGAGCTGTGGTCACATCATTGCCCTCCAACCTGGGCAGCACAGCAAAACCCTGTCTCAAAAAAACAAAAGCAAAAACAGAAAATGCTTGTGATAAATGTGAGACACTGAGATTAAATGGAAAAGGGGGTTCCTTACACCCACCGCCTAGCTACCCAGCTCAAAATAAGAAGTTGCTGAGGCTGGGCACGGTGGCTCACGCTTGTAATCCCAGCACTTTGGGAGGCCGAGGCGGGCGGATCACGGGGTCAGGAGATCGAGACCATCCTGGCTAACACAGTGAAACCCCGTCTCTACTAAAAATACAAAAAATTAGCCGGGCGTGGTGGCGGCGCCTGTAGTCCCAGCTACTCGGAGAGGCTGAGGCAGGAGAATGGCGGGAACCCGGGAGGCAGAGCTTGCAGTGAGCCGAGATCGTGCCACTGCACTCCAGCCTGGGTGACAGAGAGACTCCGTCTCGAAAAAAATAAATAAAAGACGTTGCCGAAACCCTTAGGGTCCCTGAGGGTCCCTCATCCTGACAACTCTCTCCCCCAGAGAGATTACCATTATCCTGTATCTTGTGTGGTTTTTAATTCCTCTTTATCTTTATTAATAGTTGTACCTTCATATGTGCCTCTAATATGTTGTTTAGTGTTGCGTGCTTTGAACTTTATTCAAGTATACTCAAGAAATATGTATCTTTCTGTGGTGTGCTATTTTCATTCAACATTGTGTTCCTGAGATTAATCTTGTTAACATTTACAGTTCCGGTCCCTCATTCACACTGCTGTGTAGTATTCCATTTGTAAACATGCTATGATTTGTTAACTTGCTCTCCTGCTAATCTTCAGTGCCCCGTTACCATAGACAGAGCTGCCATGGATGCTCTTGTGTGTCCTTATGCACATGTGTCTGAGATTCCTTGCTAGCTTTTTAGGGGTTGTGAGCATCTTAAAACATATTGTATAATTTCATATTGTCTTTTCAACCAGTGTGACAATCCATAATCTCATCTGCAGTGCATAAGGGCTGCAATATTCCCACGTTCAAATTGTCATTCATATGATCAAAAACATTGACTAATTATTTACTGCTTACTATATTAAGTAAAAATATTTGCAGTTTATGTACAAACTCATTTTTCTGGCTTATCACTGTCTGTTTGCTACTCTAAAACATAAACCTGAGTGCCAATCATGAAGTGTGCCTCCCTGTCAGTGCAGGAAAAATTCAAAATTTTCAAGTTATACAAATACAAGTTTAATTTTAATTTTATCTAAAATGGTATGATTTCAATCAGAATTGCCCTAACACTAGCAGAAGATAGAGCTTTGCCAAACCCCACTGTGCAAAGGAAGTGTGCATATAGGTTAAGAGATGTGAATGCAACCATTCTCTTTTTTTTTTTAGCATAAAAAACCTGCCCACCTATGGGAATGCAAACAATTTACTCCACATTTCATTCACAAAATGTTGACAATGCATTCCATAAAATGTTTTATGATGACTAAATGAGATAATATATGAAAAGCCTCTTATACAACGCTCAGTATGAAGCAGACATTCAATAAAGCTATTGTTATTCAGCAGCAACGCATTGATAAATCACCAACTTTGAGGGCTACTCTAATAACGAACAGGTATAATATAACCATATTCATTAAAAATATAATTTCTCCAAAGTTGTAACTTCAATAATATTTAATATTCCAGGTAAGATAACCTTACTATATTTTAAAAGCCCAGGTGTTCTTTATCGTAATAAAAATGTAGTAATCTGCAGATGAGATTATTAGATCAGAGACTAACACACTTCTTCGTAGAAATTAACTGGGGTCAAAGAATGTACATGCTTTCCAGACATACACCATGCACACAGGCATATTGTCTCTGGTCTCAAGACTGAATTCAAGGCTAGCCTTTTGAACATCTACATCTTATTAAATTATGTTTACACTAAGTTAAAAGCATTTTAATATAATTATCGCTGAGGCTTGTCGTCACTTACAAATCCCAGAAGGATTGTGTTGCATGACAAAGCAGACCAGAGATCCAGATCCTAAGTGGTAAACAAGACTCCTTCTCACCTCCACATAGTGCTGTCAATCTGCACGGACGGCAATCTCTGTATCACTAACATCTATTAATGTCACACACATGTTGAGGGCAGGCTAGGTCTTTTCATAGAACCAGATGGACAGAGAGAAATGGAGAATGAATATTAGCTTTAATGAATGGATGCAGAGGATCAAATATTATCCTTAAAAGAATATTTTTGGTTCTTTTCATCTCCTTTCTCCCTATTTAGCTATATTTTTCATGAGGAATATTAATGCACTATTAGTCCACAAGTTCAACCTCTGTGCACTGAGAAATAGGATTAGCATGGCTTATAAAATTAATCTGGGGGGAGGTTTCAGCTATCGAGGAATTATAGGGTGTATTAATTCTTACTGATTTAGGTTACAGACGGTTAAGCCAGGAATTATGTACTTATAATTAGGTACAGAATCGATAGCGATCACATGGTTGTTACTTATCTATCACTTCTGTTCCAAATGCATTTAAGTTTCTTGCAAATGCATACAATATAGCAATATAAAATACTTAAACTCTTTAGAAAGAACCTTTAGAAAATACAAAAAATAGGGAAGCAAGATGGTGTCAGAAATGTGGTCAGTGAACAAATGGACACTGGCGAATCATGCACTGAGTCAGGGCAGAGCACAAATTTGACTTTGAGTTTTCTAATTAACATGCAGAAAGGAGAAAATATAACCAGTAACAAGACCGTGCATGATATATTCTAGTTATTTGGGAGAACACCAATATGAAATAAGAGAAAATATTTCCTACGGCCCCTCAAGAAGAGAAGGTTTTATGATGGCTAAAGCAGTTCAGTAAGAAGCGACTGTGTTGGGCCCAGTACGATGTGGTCCAGTTAGGCTTTTTTTCTTTTCTTTTTTTTTTTTTTTTTTTGAGACAGAGTCTCACTCTGTCGCCCAGGCTGGAGTGCAGTGGTGCAATCTCGGCTCACTGCAAGCTCCGCCTCCCGGGTTCACACCATTCTCCCGCCTCAGCCTCCCAAGTAGCTGGGACTACAGGCGCCGCCACCACGCCTGGCTAATTTTTTGTGTTTTTAGTAGAGACGGGGTTTCACCGTGTTAGCCAGGATGGTCTCGATCTCCTCACCTCATGATCCGCCCGCCTCAGCCTCCCAAAGTGCTGGGATTACAGGCGTGAGCCACCGCGCCCAGCCAGTTAGGCATTTTTGGTGGTCTCACTTCATCTTGAAACAGATTTTAGATAACATGGCAGAATGGATGGCTTCGTTTCCTCCAGGCCATCTTTCATAAATATTATTTATCTTATCCACGTGTCTGAAAAGTATCCAGCTGCAGTGAATTCGTGATTATAGTCCCAGACAAGTACCGGGAAAGCTGTAATTCTGTTTTCATTTACAAACAAAGCTTTACACTCCAAAAGTCAACAAAATTGCATGTAGCACAAACATCCTCATGTGAAAAGCAGGAGCTGGATAAAGATGGGCCTGAACAGACCGCTCAATTTCTGACTTGAAAGGTACACAAGCAGCGCTGGCAGTCAAAGTGAAGAGTTCCTCAGAAAACAACTTTGGGACTACTTTAATGCAAAGAAAAGCAGGAAATAAAGTTCAACAGCTGCATTCCATAAAGCATACTGGCAGTCATTTGTCAAAAAAATACATAAAAATAAAATTAAAAATAAAACTCTTCTAGTGAAAAATGGCTCAAGCCTTAGGAAGGAAGAAGGAAGAGAGAGGAAGGGAGAGGAGGAAAGAAACCAGCTCCAGCTACAGTGCTTGGTTTTGAGCAACAAAGATTCCTGAAATACTTTCCAAAATAAACGTGTGGCAAAATGCTGAACTTGGAAACAGAAATAGACAACTTGATGCACGAAATAATCAGTTCTAAAATAGTCAAAATGCACAAAAGGATACAAAGCATTTGTGGTGTTGACTGAGAAATTAACCATGTACATTTGCTAAAAGTAAAAAGCTAGGGACAGAGACTGAAAAATACAATGGTCCCCAAGGCTATTTATTTTGGCATTACTTATTTATAAAGTAAATACATAAAATTGAAAGTCTTTCCTATAACCTGCTTCTCCAAATCTCGCGGAGTCTTTGTTTCAGGTCTGGTCTGGCCTCCCTCATTTTTGTTCTCAGTCTGCCTGGATCCTGAGGTCACTGGAGTCTGTGCTCCCAGCGCGTGTCCATTCCACAGTGGAATGTGAGAACGTAGTAAAACACAACAATACAAATAAATAAGATTCTATGTTTGAGTCTGAGTGAGAGCAGCTAGAAGTGACTTAGATTAACTGAAAAAGGTGTAAAAGAATTTTGCTAAAATCATGCCTCAAAGAGTCTACAGTATTAATCGTGTAATACAGCACTACGCCACACGAGGGCACTATATGGTCAGCTTACTCAGATGAAAGCAAAATGTAAAAGGAGTTTATAAGAACAAGATTTGATGAAAATAAAATTACATTCTCTCCCAGGTAATAAAAAAAATCAAAATTCTGGAACATTTAAAGACCCTATGTGTGGTTTGTAATAAAATGGTAATAGCTTGACTTGCTGTCATCCATTTCACCTGCAACTTGGCCCCTATTAGTTTTTCAAACAGCTTAGGAATTTTTCAACGTAAAGTCCTTTACGCATTCTATTTATCTCTGCCTAGGACACTCTCTGACCTCACTGTAATCTTTTAAGGTCCCAGCTGAAATGCAATTTCCTCAGAGACAGCTAACCTAGACACCTTACCTAACGCAAGTCTCTCTTACGCAACATGCAACTGTATGTCAGCCCTTGGTGTATTTTAGTCATGGCACTTACCGAAAGTATTTTATTTATGCACATCGCACATTCCTATGTGAGTTTTGTCTGTTCCCTTCAATATGCTTTAAGCTCCATGAGGCTAAATACCTGTCAGTTTTGGTCACTGTCTAATCCCCAGAGCCTAGGACAGTGGGGCATAATAGAAACAAAGCTACGTGTTGAATGAATGAATGAATGAATGAATCTCTGTGACTGTGGCTTATTTCTCCCTACAAAGTTTGACTGAGCCCCACACTCTCACAGAAATCTTTACAATAATAACAAAAAAGTAGTGAATGTCACCATGTGTTTTCTGACCAATAAACTTGAGAACTTGTCTGGAGGTTATATGAATTATGGAGCGTTCTGATATACTCTTTATTCAACATTGCTTCTCTTCTATTTAAAAACCTGCCCTTCTTTGGAAAGGGTGAAGTGGGACAGGCTGAAGAACACAGATGTTTGAGGGAAGAATGCTTACATTCACCCATTTTGTGATAACTCTACCCTTGTTAAAAGGGAAATACAGAAAAGAGGTTACAGAGGAGTTTAATGCTGCCCTTTCTTAGCACAAGAACAACACAATTCTCTTTTCTTTTTCTCCAACTTTACAGGTACTTACTGTGGCGTATAAAATGGTCACTTACAAATTAGACCAACAAAAGGGTATTAAAAGTATTTGTTTATGGGACATTGGGGTGTAAAACACACCACTCAACATCGTGATGTAACTTTACACAACAATAGGGAAGGAGATAGAAAAGTCAAAATGCACGGGGTGAGGTGAACCACAGCAGGGCAAAGTGATCCGAAGACAATCTTCACAGAGTTCCAAGATCATGTGGATTCCAAAAGGCCAGAGGCCATTTGATCCTTGATAATAACTCCATGCTTAGCGTGATACTACAATATAATTGTGGATTAAGTAGATAAGTGCGTCTTGAAGGGTTAAACCAAAACTATGGTTGGTCATAAAGAGGTGGCCGTGTTTTTTTGTTTGGTTTGGTTTGGTTTTTGGTTGTTTTTTTTTTTGGTCGAGGAAGAATTGGTTAGGGTATAAGGTCTGCATTTCAGGCTTCCATCATCAAAGACTGACAAATCCAAGCGAGCTGGAGTGAAGGTTAGGTCTTCCCCAGCCGTGGTCTTCACAGAGTAGAGGATCAGACCCCAGCAGGACTAAGGGGAATTCGGTGACCTTGTTACTCATAGGTCAGTAGCTTGGGGTTGCACTTTCTCCTTTTTTCAACCCGTAGTCGACGCAGCAAAAAGGCCCAGAACTGGCGAAGGAACAAAGCAGCAAAAAGTGAGGCCCAATAAAAGCTTCAGGCTCAAGAAGACCCCTGAGAAACGAAAGGGAGAGACTATTCCAGGGGACAGTAGGTGAAAAGGGGATAACTAAAAGCACAGTGGCAAAATGTTCTTACACGTAAGGGATGTTCGTTAATGGACAAATATTCATGGCACTATGATCTGTTAGAACAAATGTAGAATCATCTGTATGCTTTAAATACCTTGTGTGTAAGATTTTAACTGTTTATTAGAAGTCCGAGAACCCCGTTTAAGATATTTGGATATTCCCTCCCCTTCCTTTCCAAGATTCAGATACTAATAAGGGTGTAGCAGGATGAGCCGCAGACAAAACCCCTCAGACGCCGAGTTGTAGAAGGAAGGGCTTTATTCAGCGGGGAGCATCAGCAAGCTACTGCCTCAAAACCCGAGCTCCCCAAGTGCACAATTTCTGTCCCTTTTAAGGGCTCACAACACTAAGCATTTCACAAGAAAGGGTCGTGATTGATTTGAGCAAGCAAGGGGTACGTGGCAGGGGCTGCATGCACCGGTGGTCAGAGTGAAACGGAACAGGGCAGAGAGTTTCACAATGTTCTTCCATACAATGCCTGAAATCTATGGGTAACATCGGGTTCTAAGTCATGAGTTGATTTTTAGCTACTAGGTTTAGGCCAGGCAGGCCCAGGCCTGGTTTTGGGTCTGGCGCTGAGCTGCCTGTCTTTGATTTCACTTCCTAGTTTTTTTCTTAAAACAAGTACTGAGTATAAAACAATATAAAACAATATGAGAGGGTCTCTCTCTTCCCTCAAGGGTAAAAATAAGATTGCAACAAATCTAAACTTTATGGAAGTCAAATAAAAAACACTTAAACATATGTAAATAATTGCATACATAAAATACTGCATTAAAATGCCTCCTAAGTGTCACGTAGTCTTTAAACAAATATATTTTCAATGATGGCACAGCTTTTTGGTTCCGTTTCTATTTTAATCTCTGATATTCGCACATACCTGTGCACACCTGGAAACACCTATTACTGTTTCAAAAAGACAACTATTAACAAAGTTCTTACATACACCTGCATATCACGCATTAGAAACAAGTACTTTATTCATTTCATGTCTTCAAAATTATGTTAATATACTAATCAGGTATTCCATCCTTTCTCCAATATGATCGTCCTAGAATAAGCTACCCAACTTTCTCAAAGATGCAAAATGACCATATTTAAAGTTTGGATGAAATTTAATTCATCTTTAATTTGTTTCTGTCACTTTACTATGTTCTGGGGTGTTTTTTTAATCTCTCTCTCTCTCTCTCCTTCTCTCACTCTCTGTCACACACACACAAACACACATGCCTGGTGCTGTCAGCTCTGAGATTTCTGATGATCAAGAGAAACAGGACATCTTTTAAACTTGAAGTACATTCATATGTCAATGAATGACAACGTGTTTGCGCCATTACAGACAAAATCACAGCAGTCTTTATTTCCAAAAGCCAAAAAAGTAGGGCTCAATCAACATAAAATGTCATAAGCAATAATTAAATAAATGCCAATAGAATGACCTTATAATTTTCAAACCCATGTCAGATAAAGCTATAAGAGATATGCAAATGCCATATAACGTATGATATTAATACCTGTGTTTTGTGGTATTAAGAACATGAAAAAATAGAAAATTCTATGAAGTTCAAAGTTCTTTAAAGTTAGATGGAAAAGGCATTCATTGGTATTCCCACGAAGTTTTAAGGTTTAGTTGGAAAATACACATATGTTTCTTAAGAGCTAAAATAATGCATTCGACATACAGACAAATGACCAATGTAGGTGGGAGGGCAGAGTTCTGTGATTAGACAGGAGAATTAGAAATCTGTTCCAAGGAACTCCAGGGAATGGGTGGTATAACTTCCTCCTTGAGGTCCGAGGGTCACCAACATAAAAGCTCTACATAAGTTTTTATTAGTAGCTCAGAAAAAAGAAACAGAATCTAAAAATATCTGTCAAAATCCTGGCAAAGATTTCCGGTCATAATAAATCATAGTCGCACAGGATGACATGATCTCCCACAGCATAAGATTTAGAATTAAGTGTTTGGTATTGTGAGTATCTTCAGTTACCAGATAGTCGTTGCTTTCATGATGTGTACACGTCTCCTTAGCCTCGGCAGGTTTCCAATTAAGCATAGAAATACTTTAAAAATCTGAAATCCTAGTAAAGATAGTTTGGCATTGGAAAGGATCCAATCTGTGTTGGAAATCTACATACGTGTAATGTTTAAGAGAACTTCGCTTATGAGAGAAAGCTTCGTTTTGTTTTTTGAGAGAGAGTCTCACTCTGTCGCCTAGGCTGGAGGGCAGTGGTGGGATCTCAGCTCACTGCAACCTCCCCCTCCCAGTTCAAGCAATTCTCCTGCCTCAGCCTCCTGAGTAACTGGCACTACAGATGCACCCCACCACGCCGGGCTAATTTTTGTATTGTTAGTAGAGACAAGGTTTCTCCATGTTGGCCAGGCTGGGCTTGAACTCCTGACCTCAGGTGATCTGCCCTCCTTGGCCTCCCAAAGTGCTGGGATTACAGGCATGAGCCCCCATGCCCAGCAGAGAGTGAGTTTTAAAGGTACAATATCTAATGTGCAGTTGAGTACTTGAAACAGATATTTGATTTTAAATTTCTTACTAATATAAACAATATTGGAACATTTGGCAAAGCGTTTGGATTCACCATATTGATTGTTCTTACAAAAATAAAATTATCGGGGAAATTTTGTTTGTAGATGCAGACACTAAAGAACTTAAGTGAAATAAAATATATTACATTTGGAATTCTTAGTGAATTGGAATGATGGTTTCATAATTTCAAACTTAAAATATGTAATTATTCGCTTGATTTTGACATGGTATTTTAAATTGATATTTTAGTATTTATATATTATTTTGGAACAACTAGATGCATTTTAGGGTCACTATTTTTATTAATTAGATTTATAAAAGTTATTTAGATATGCAGAAAAAATTTACTGTCCTAAATTTGAAGCACTCAAAAAATAAGTTATAAAGGTTTATAAATAAATTTAAAAATATTTGAAAATGTTTTACATTTGTAACCAAGATTAAAAAAATTCATAAGCCCTTAAAATAATTGCTGCAATTTCCCATTTTAAAAATAAAATAATCTCAGTAATGAAAGAGACCTAGAGAAGAACTAGGCTTATAAATCTAAAAATTGAATAGCAAATGTTAAAAATGAGCTTTAGAAGTTTTCTCTGCACAAAAAAGAAGACAAAAGAAGTCATTAAACCCTACATTCATTTTTAATTACAAGTCGGATATTATTTAAGAGAACAATAATATGTCCCCTTTCATGTAATGTCCAGAATTCAAAGGAACCACAGGATGTCCTGTCGTTTATTCTCCGAAGTGGAATGCAATCATTTCTGCAGATAATACTGATTAATTTGAGCCAGGCTTCCACCTACATCTCCTATGCAAATAAACTTTACAAGGCCTTTCATTACATTATATACAAATATTTATTCTCTTCATCAGTCATATTCTAATTATAGAGGCTCAACAAGGTAAGTTTAGCCTGACAAATATCTATGCTTATTGTTATAGATTCACAAAGTGCTCCTTCTTCCTTATTAGTCAGATAATGTTCTTTCCTTTTACCCTATAGACAAAGGATGTGATTCATTAGGAAGTATTCCCCAACAGAGAAAATGTTTATGTAAGCTTATTCATGTGTTCTTTTCAAATGCAAGATAATTTAAATATTCTTTAAATGTTTTTCTTTTCTTGAGAGTAAAAAAAAGGGAAACAGATGTTTTCATCACAAACACCATTTACCAACCAACCCAAAATGCATGGCCATTTATATTAAACAAGAAAACAAGTAGAATATGTGATTGCCTACATTTGTGCCATATAAATTCATTGTCGTTACTCTCAACTGAACTCCTGATGCTGCCTAAAAAAAAGAGACCACGTTTATTTTCTCAATTCAACCCATCACCCTTCAGAATGACTATTTTAATCTTTCACCACAAACACAACTCTGTATTTCCCTCTGCTGTCCTTAATCTTTGTCTCTTTCTTCCCTGAAACAAACAAAAGCCAAGACAGGAAACTGTGCTGCATCCTCCTCTAGTCAACCTAAGGCCAGTCTTTCCTATGGCCGCTACCCCACCTGTGGAGGAACATTCCAAAGTCAATGTCATTTCTTCCACCTGAAACAAATTTTACATGTGCTACCACTGTCCTGATTTTGTGTTTCCTCCTAAGCTCTTCAGTAAGATTGTCAACATTACCCATCCTCAGTCTCCCTCTCTTATTCCTCTACACGGTCCAATTCCATTGCTGCTGGCATGACTTGACCAATTTAGCTGCATTCACTACTGAAACAAAAGGGCTAATCACTACTTTGTTCCTATTGCAGACATTATTTATTGACTGTGCAGGATTACTAGACACAATCTAGCACACTCTTTAAACACACACATACACACACACATACACACACATACACACATACATACACACACATACACACACACACACACGCAGTTTTCCATGTGCTACCAGTTGTGTTCCCAGGGAAGGAGAATGTCAGATTGATACTAACAAGAAGGATGTCTTTTATGGAATTCTCTTGGGAGCAATATCTAGGAAAGTAGAGAGAAGCATGGTAGGACAAGGAGAGAAAGTGGGCTGGATGCAGCTTCAGCCTATGGGGACACTGGTGTTAAAATAACACTTCAGAGTTGCATAAAGGCCAAGTTCTAGTTGGAACGGGTAGACTGTGCCTTCATATCCGTCTGTTGATCAGTCATTGGTTGCAGGCAGTTGAGGCCACCCTTAAAGAGGGCTGTGATCACAGCACCCATCATACAATGCAACCTCATTGTGAGGATGTTCCTCACACCTCTATAATTCTTGCTTCTAGATTGTTCGTTACCAGGTCTTACTTTTCTACTTATTTTTAAAGTGTTTTCCCCACACTTTTCCCCACTCTTCTTGCAATATACACTCAATGGAATCTCACCTACTCCCATTCTTTCCTTTAATAATGATAGACTGAAGGGACCCAAATTTATATCTGTACCAGATATTTCTTCTAGATCTAGACATATATTTGCAAAACCTGCTTGTAGAATTCTACTCATGATTTTCCCCCACTTCCTGTTCTTTCCCAAACAATCTTTCTTTTTTCTTGCTCCACAAACAGAAACTAGAATGATTTCTTTAAAAATACAATTGAGGTCAAGTTACCCTTCTGCTGAAACTTTTCGGTATCTTCCCAGTACCCTTCAGATAAGGTAAGAACATTCTTAAAATGACTCTTTCAAAGCTCTGCACATTCTGATCTACGTTTCTTCCTTAAGTTCCTCTCTAGGTTAATTTTACTTATTCATAGTTCCTCCTTGATCCCTGTCATTCGGTGAATCTTTCTTTATTTTTAAAGTATCTGTTTAAATGGCATTTCTTTAAAACCTCTTACTCATTTTCCAAAAGTAGTTAAGGATTTTGTTCTATAATATCACTCTATCTTTGTGTTTATTCAAATGACAAAATTATGTACTTTATTCTTTTGTTTCATATATTTTTCTCCTGTTTGACTGTGAGTTTCAAGGGGGCAGGGGAATAGATTATCCTATTTTTTTTGTTTTTAGTCTATACCCAGTGCCTAGAATAAGGCTTCATGCACAGAAAACATTTTATGTATGTATATGCTGAGAAAAGCAGTATGATTGAAGAATGCATAAATAGTGACTGGAAAATGAACATGCGAATCCCAGCACTTTGGGAGTCCGAGGAGGGCAGATAACGAGGTCAAGAATTTGAGATCAGCCCAGCCCACAAATGAAACCCCGTCTCTAGTAAAAATACAAAAATTGGCCAGGCATGGTGGTGGACACCTGTAATCCCAGCTACTTGGGAGGCTGACGCAGCAGAATCACTTGAAGCCAGGAGGCAGAGGTTGCAGTGAGCCAAGATCGTGCCAGTGCACTCCAGCCTGGGCAACAGAGTGATACTCTGTCTAAAAAAAAAAAGAAAAAAGAAAATGTACATGCATAATTTAGCATGTGTTTCTACCACTGAACACAGTGTGGGCAACATAGGAATATATATCAGGATGATGCAGATGAGGAAATAATTCTGAATTATTTAATCGTCAGGATTTACAGCTAGGATTATTTTCAAAGGCCTATTGATATACAATGGAGATGGATGAGCATGTACTACCTGAGGGCAGAAGAAAATCTCAATGAAAAATAGGGAGTAGAAATCAGAAGACAACAAAGAGGATGGCAAGATAATAGCTTCTCCAAAGTAATACAAATGAACACACTGAAAAACAGGCATGGGTAAGTTCAGTATGGCAAAATGTCCAAATATATACTGGGAAGCAAATGGAAAGTTTTATCTTGACTTTCGAGGTGAATAGAGATCTACAGGGATAAATAATATTTTATAGCTGAGAAAACACATGTGAAAAAGGGGAGAAATGGCCGGGCGCAGTGGCTCATGCCTGTAATCCCAGCACTTTGGGAGGCCAAGGCGGGCGGATCACCTGACGTCGGGAGTTTGAGACCAGCCTCACCAACATGGAGAAACCCCGTCTCTACTAAAAACATGAAATTAGCTGGGCATGGTGGCGCATGCCTGTAATCCCAGCTACTAGGGAAGCTGAGGCAGGAGAATCGCTTGAACCTGGGAGGCGGAGGTTGTGGTGAGCTGAGATCGCGCCATTGAACTCCACCCTGGGCAACAAGAATGAAACTCTATTTCAAAAAAAAAAAGAAAAACAGGAGAAACTTGCCCCAAATCATTTGGTTAAAAAGTAACATATTTAAAATGTGAACCAGCCAGGCGTGTTGGCTCTCACCTGTAATACCAGCACTTTGGGAGGCCGAGGCAGGCAGATCACCTGAGGTCAGGAGTTGGAGACCAGCCTGGCCAACATGGTGAAACCCCATTTCTACTAAAAATACAAAAATTAACTGGGCGTGGTGGCGGGTGCCTGTAATCCCAGCTACTTGGGAGGCTGAGGCAGGAGAATCACTTGAACCCGGGAGGCGGTGGTTGCAGTGAGCCGAGATCGCACCACTGCACTCCAGCCTGGGCAACAGAGTGAAATCCTGCCTCAAAAAAAAAAAGTGAACCAGTTTCTTTCTAACCTCCAAATGCACAATATTCCACGACACCAACCCTACACCAAAGAAATGTGTAGAAGTTTATAAAAATCGTTATTAACTGATTTTTTTTCAGCACCAGAATCAACTACCCTGACTCTAGCTTTAGAAATGTAAGTTAAAAAAAGAGGAAAATAACTTCGAAGGAAGTAATTCTTTGAAAGCCGTTAGGACAACACAATGATTTGAGGGTCTTGTGCTTTTCCATGAAAAGGTGGGGCTAAGTCTGTTGTAGAGGGTGAAGGAGACACAGGAGTTACAAATGTGCCAACACCGTGGCCCTTGGAAATAATTTGTAAGATCAAATGAAAATCGCAATCGAGACTGTCACTTTTCGGTCAGATTGTTTTCAATAGATAATGAGTGCAGGCCCGCAAATGTGTATGGGAATTATGTGGCATATCAAGGTACATTTCTGCAAAACATACTCGGTGCAATAAGGCTTGTGCATTCAAGCAGGAAACACAGCAGGACGTACAGGAAGCCAGTGTCCAAAGAGCTGAAGGTGACCCTGTGGCCTTTCAATATTCAC
Source organism: Symphalangus syndactylus (assembly GCF_028878055.3). Classification (NCBI taxonomy): domain Eukaryota; kingdom Metazoa; phylum Chordata; class Mammalia; order Primates; family Hylobatidae; genus Symphalangus; species Symphalangus syndactylus. The sequence continues at coordinate 1,216,116 of NC_072435.2, read as the reverse complement.
ACTAAGAAGCAAAAGCAATAGCACAGCCTATCCTGGTCGGTGATGTGTGTGTGTGTGTATGTGTCACAGCTGCATTAGACCAGACCACGTGGTAATATTGTCTAAAGAAAGAAATAGAAAATACATAGAAAGCTCTAAACTTGTTTTTCTTTAGAAGTTATGTCCCAACCATGATAAAAGTGCTATTTTTTCCCCTTGAGGAAACAAAGAATAAACAACGATAACATTTCTACCCATTTTTTTTTTTTTTGCTGTTATATCCATTTTATGATGCTTTGGAAGGACTATTTATTCTTACTTTTAAAGCCAGTCAGAATGTGTTTGGGTTTCTCTTATTTCTGTCTTTTTAAAGCTTCAACATAAACGTTCTTTAGTACATCACACATTGCAATATTAAAAGAAAACCCTATCTTGCCTAAATAAGCAGCATCGTATAATATCCAGTCGAAAATAACTTCAATGTGTGTGATATGAATATTGCTTTCGGAAAAATTTATGGTCTGTTTGGACCACTCAATATGTAATTATTAAAGTAGGATGCCATAGTGTTTAAACAGTTTTCACATCAGAAATGTAAGAAGTGCTTCTCCTCAGCAAATGTAAAAGAACACAAATCACAACAAACTATCTCTCAGACCACAGTGCAATCAAATTAGAACTCAGGATTAAGAAACTCACTCAAAACTGCACAACTACATAGAAACTGAACAACCTGCTCCTGAATGACTACTGGGTACATAACGAAATGAAGGTAGAAATAAAGATGTTCTTTGAAACCAATGAGAACAAAGACACAACATACCAGAATCTCTGGGACACATTCAAAGCAGTGTGTAGAGGGAAATTTATAGCACTAAATGCCCACAAGAGAAAGCAGCAAAGATCCAAAATCGACACCCTAATATCACTATTAAAAGAACTAGAGAAGCAAGAGCAAACACATCCCAAAGCTAGCAGAAGTCAGGAAATAACTAAGATCAGAGCAGAACTGAAGGAAATAGAGACACAAAACACCTTTCAAAAAATCAATGAATCCAGGAGCTGGTTTTCTGAAAAGATCAACAAAACTGATAGACCACTAGCAAGACTAATAAAGAAGAAAAGAGAGAAGAATCAAATAGACTCAATAAAAAATGATAAAGGGGATATCACCACCGATCCCACAGAAATACAAACTACCCTCAGAGAATAATATAAATGCCTCTATGCAAATAAATTAGAAAATCTAGAAGAAATGGATAAATTCCTGGACACATACACCCTCCCAAGACTAAACCAGAAAGATGCTGAACCCCTGAATAGACCAACAACAGACTCTGAAATTGAGGCAATAATTAATAGCTACCAACCAAAAAAAGTCCAGGATTCACAGCTGAATTCTACTAGAGGTACAAAGAGGAAGTGGTACCATTCCTTCTGAAACTATTCCAAACAATAGGAAAAGAGGGAATCCTCCCTAACTCATTTTATGAGGCCAGCTTCATCCTGATACCAAAGCCTGTCAGAGACACAACAAAAAAAGAGAATTTTAGACCAATATCCCTGATGAACATCGATGCGAAAATCCTCAATAAAATACTGGCAAACCGAATCCAGCAGCACATCAAAAAGCTTATCCACCAAGATCAAGTTGGCTTCATCCCTGGGATGCAATGCTGGTTTAACATACGCAAATCAATAGATATAATCCATCAGATAAACAGAACCAAAGACAAAAACCACATGATTATCTCAATAGATTTAGAAAAGGCCCTTGACAAAATTCAACAGCGCTTCGTGCTAAAAACTCTCAATAAATTTGGTATTGATGGGACGTATCTCAAAATAATAAGAGCTATTTATGACAGACGCACAGCCAATATCTTACTGAATATGCAAAAACTGGAAGCATTCCCTTTGAAAACTGGCACAAGACGGGGATGCCCTCTCTTACCACTCCTATTCAACATAGTGCTGGAAGTTCTGGCCAGGGCAATCAGGCAAGAGAAAGAAATACAGAAATAAAGAGAAATAAATATTCAATTAGGAAAAGAGAAAGTCAAATTGTCCCTGTTTGCAGACGACATGATTTATATTTAGAAAACCCCATCATCTCAGCCCAAAATCTCCTTAATCTGATAAGTAATTTCAGCAAAGTCTCAGGATACAAAATCAATCTGCAAAAATCACAAGCATTCCTATACACCAGTAACAGACAGAGAGCTAAATCATGAGTGAACTCCCATTCACAATTGCTACAAAGAGAATAAAATACCTAAGAATCCAATTCACAAGGGATGTGAAGGACCTCTTCAAGGAGAACTACAAACCACTGCTCAATGAAATACAAGAGGATACAAACAAATGGAAGAACATTCCATGCTCATGGATAGGAAGAATCACTATTGTGAAAATGGCCATACTCCTCAAGGTAATTTATAGATTCAATGCCATCCCCATCAAGCTACCAATGACTTTCTTCACAGAATTGGAATCAAACTACTTTAAAGTTCATATGGAACCAAAAAAGAGCCTGTATTGCCAAGCCAATCCTAAGCAAAAACAAGAAAGCTGGAGGAATCATGCTACCCGACTTCCAACTATACTACAAGGCTACAGTAACCAAAACAGCATGGTACTGGTACCAAAACAGAAACATAGACGAATGGAATAGAACAGAGGCCTCAGAAATACCACCACACATCTAAAACCGTCTGATCTTTGACAAACCTGACTAAAACAAGAAATGGGGAAGTGATTTCCTATTTAATAAATGGTGCTGGGAAAACTGGCTAGCCATATGTAGAAAGCTGAAACTGGATCCCTTCCTTACACCTTATACAAAAATTAATTCAAGATGGATTAAAGACTTAAATGTGATATGTAAAACCATGAAAACCCAGAAGAAAACCTAGGCAATACCATTCAGGACATAGGCATGGGCAAGGACTTCATGACTAAAACACCAAAAGCAGTGGCAACAAAAGCCAAGATAGACAAATGGGATCTAATTAAACTAAAGAGCTTCTGCACAGCAAAAGAAACTACCATCAGAGTGAACAGGCAACCTACAGAATGGGAGGAAATTTTTGCAATCTACTCATCTGACAAAGGGCTAATATCCAGAATCAACGAAGACTTTAACAAATTTACAAGAAAAAATTGAACAGCCCCATCAAAACATGGGCAAAGGATATGAACAGACACTTTTCAAAAGAAGACCTTTATTCAGCCAACACACACATGAAAAAAGGCTCATCATCACTGGTCATCAGAGAAATGCAAATCAAAACCACAATGAGATGCCATCTCACACCAGTTAGAATGGCGATCATTAAAAAGTCAGGAAACAATAGGTGCTGGAGAGGATGTGGAGAAATAGGAAGGCTTTTACACTGTTGGTGGGACTGTAAAGTAGTTCAACCATTGTGGAAGACAGTGTGGTGATTCCTCAAGGATCTCAAACTAGAAATACCATTTGACCCAGCAATTCCATTACTGGGTATATACACAAAGGATTATAAATCATGGTACTATAAAGACATGCACACATATGTTATTGTGGCACTATTCACAATAGCAAAGACTTGCAATCAACCCAAGTGTCCATCAATGATAGATTAGATTAAGAAAATGTGGCACATATACACCATGGAATACTATGCAGCTGTAAAAAGGATGAGTTCATGTCCTTTGTAGGGACATGGATGAAGCTGGAAACCATCATTCTGAGCAAACTATCGCAAGGACAGAAAACCAAACACTGCATGTTCTCACTCACAGGTGGGAATTGAACAATGAGAACATTTGAACACTGGGTTGGGAATATCACACACCACAGCCTGTCATGGGGTGGGGGGTTGGCGGAGGGATAGCATTAGGAGAAATACCTAACGTAAATGAGGAGTTAATGGGTGCAGCACACCAACATGGCACATGTATACAAACCTGCACATTGTGCACATGTACCCTAGAACTTAAAGTATAATAATAATAATAAAGAAATGTAAGAAGTGCTAAATTATACATTTTCAAATATTTACGAGACATTAATATAATGCCATGTTTTTTCTGAACACTTATTAATCACAGTTAACAAAAACAAATAGGAATGATAAAGTTTTGTTAATATTTCATGTTAACTCCCATTTTTATTTTAATTAATTTCTGGTTTGAAACCATTGGAAATTTGTTTTTAACGAACAGAATTGAATATATTAGGTCCTTGATAGAATTCTTTTCCTCCAAAGAATATCCCCATCCCCCACTTTTAGCTAAGTGTCATAATATGTTCTTTTTTTTCCAGATGCTTCTTGTTCCAGAACTGTATACACAAGTTGGATGACTAAACTGATATTTGCATAACAAGAAAAGTGGTCTTTAGACAATTTGGCAAATATGCTCATAGCATCATTGCCAGGAACTAGCCCCCAAAATAGGATCACAGCAGAGTTGGAACGCCAGTGATAGGGCTTTAATTCCAAGCACACAACCAGAGTTAGAGAACACATTCAAATAACCAAGGCCTTTTTTTATGTAAAAATTTTTAATCGTCATGGCATTTCCAATGCAAATTTAAAATCTAGTCAGTAGCTTATTTTATTAAGAGACTTCATGGTTTTGACAGGTAATGATCTTTGGTAGAAAGGTCCCCCTCCTACTCCTCTTCCTCTTCCTTCTCAGGTCTATTCTTGATTCTGAAATTCACACCACTGGAGTTTTATACCACACCACAGTTAAACATTTTTTTCTGAATTTTACTATATTGCATTTTCCTGAAGATTTCTTTAATGCATGCCCTAGTTCTTTGGAGATTTTCAATGCCTGTTTAACAGCTTTCCTTATTCATTAGCAACTTCCTTTAGAATCTAACAAGTCTCTTATGATCCTGGAGTTCTGTCAATTGTAGTAATTTTTTAATGTTTTTATCACACGGTTGGGAATATTTCTGTTACTTTTTAACCTCACTTAGAAGCTTAATATAACTACTAAAAATGTTATATAACTCTTATTATTGTCTTCATCTTTTGTCATTATGAATGGCCTAGCCCCTCCACAGACAATTTGAGCCTATGATTTTTCATGGAAGAGGGCCTAGTTTAGCTTCATGTACTATTATCCTCTCTCATATTTGCTCTATCAGTATATATTTGAATATGGTTGAATTCTATAGCATGTATTTTATTGCTTTCACACGTTTTATTGTGCTTATGTTTGGATTTCTTCTCATCTGAGAAAGGATTGATTTTCTCATCTCAGTATATTTTTAATAAAATCATAGCTAAGAAAGAACATTTCATACATCTAAAAGCTAACTTCCTTTCTTTTATTTTGTCTTGAAAAATACTACACCCACACTTTTTGCCAATAGCCTAAGACATTTAGCCATACTAATCTATCCTATTGGCTCCTTGGCTTTGATTGATGGACGAACAAAAATAGGTTGGTTGATGTTTCCAGAAAATGTATCTTACCCTAATCTGTCTAAAGTATTCCTAACATAGGATTGTCAGATTTAGCAAATATAAATAGAGGATTTCTACTTATATTTCAATTTCATGTAAAAAACAAATCACTTTTTAGTATAAGAACATCTTAAATACTTAGAGGCTTATCTGAAGTTCACATTTAAATAGGTGCCCTGTAAGTTACCAGGCAATCCTGTCCTAAAGGAATAATATTCAAATCTCTCTTTAGCTTTTCCTCCAAATGTTGCTTAAAAATTTTCTGGGAAAATCATTAATTTTATCTCCAGAAGCAAGACACTGTTGTCAGGAAAGCATGGGTTTCACTTTCTATTATTTTCATGTACTTGATTTTTTATGATATTAGAACTGGGATCTCAGGAGTGGCCTTGTGTAGCAATCAATGATGGCTGACCATTGGTTGCTCTTTAGGAAAAAGGGTCATAAGCCCCCTTTTGCTCACTTCCCTGCCCCTTGAGATTAACTTATTGATTTAAATTAAAAGCATTGCATGCCTACTCTACGATGAATATTGTGATGTCAAGAATCCCACACAAGCAGCAAGATTCTGTCCACCAGAAATGTTAAGCATATGTAAACCGGGGGCGGGCGACTGGGAGGTAGCAGAATATGCTCTTTGTATTGATTTTAGTACCTGAACTTATGTGCTTTAATTGAGTTATACTTACCTATAAATTGATGCTCCCATCATTGAAAACAGCTTATGCTGTCACAGAATACATTGCGTAAGTGTATGCATTTCTTTACAGTCAACAAAAGGGTAAAGGTGACATGAAGAAGAAAAAATACGCTAACTAAATGAAAATTAGGAGTCATAAAAATATTTTTATAGAACTGTAGAAATGATCTAAATCTCTTTTGGTGGGCTTTCTTTGCATCAGTACTACAAATGTTGGATTGTCCCAGCTCAGTCCTCAGACATCTCTGTAATCAGTATCTTGTCAGAGATCCCTGAAGAGGGGTTCTGGAGAGCCCTGGAAGGTTCTTGAGACCTCTCGAGGCAATCCAAAATGTCTTCCCCAAATGACTTGGCCCATCATTTCACTCAGATATCTATATAAAGTCTCCCCTTAGACAGATCTTCTCTGACAACCCATTAGAAAATAGCAGCCTGTGTTACTTCATCACCTTCCCTACTTCACATTTTGTATAGTTCTGTTGCAACCTGAAATAAAGTAAGTTAAACCAAAATATAAATAGCACATTTGTTTATATTGGGTTTCCCACACAAGCTCAAAGAATGTAAGAACATGTACTTTTGTTTATTACTTTATCCTCAACACATTCAATAATACATACCATATTGCATGTCTACAGAAATCGTTCATAATTCTTTTGTACAATGAATGTATTTTATCTGATAGTTTTTCTTGGCAGTGAAAATATGCTTTTTCCTTACAGCTGCTCTTATTGAAAGACATTCCTCTTAAGTGAGTTTCCTCACTCCAGTAATTGAAGAAGAAAAAGTGTATATTGAGAAAAAGCATGAATAGTATTTTATAACTTATTCCTAAAAAAGAGTTGATTAAATTTTTATCATTAGTGCAGCAATGAAATTTCTTTTAAACTCTGAAAATGAGGGCACATTCAGTACCTTATATTTTCAATGCCTTGTGTAGACCAAAAATAGATAAAAACAAGAATCACTAGGAAAGTAATATTGTATAAGCCAATCTCTAACAGAGTCACAATAAAACAAATTAATGTTTGAAATTATCACCATTCGGTCAAATCTATGTCTTGAGCTTCAAAATACTTCATTCATTCAATGGTTAATCAGTGACTGACTACTGTAGGCTGGGTACTGGGGAGCCAAAAGAGAAATTAATCACAGTCATCAATTTAAAAACCAAAAACTCTGTCAGCCAAGTGTATGCAACAGTTTTGCAGAATAAACACAGTGAGTTTGGTTTAAGCAAAGAGAAATTTAAGTTTTCAGAATATTGGGGAGAAAGTGTCTAATAGGATGGTGGAGTTCATGTAGAGATTCTGGACTGGAAAAATGATTTGGCCACCATTAGCATAGGACTAGATGCCACTGAAGTGGCAGAGATCACTTAGAATAAATGGCAAACAAAAAAGAGGCCTTACTTCCTTGAGATTCTTGTGACTAGGAGCCAGACACTACAGAGCATGGAAAATATTTTGTAAGGTAGAGTTACCGAAGACGGCCTTTTTCTCCGAGATATGCTGACATGCTTAATGTGGGCTTTCTTTACAACAATGTGATCATTCCAACAACTACTAGTTCCACGATGTTTTTAGAGTTTACAAATGTTTTACTATAGTGAGTTTTATTGTATCTGAGCCTCGTGAGAGATTTACGATTATCCCTATTTTATGCAAAACTTCAGAAAGTTTAAATGAAAGGTCACAAATAGATGATTGATACCTAATCCACACCTCTTGGATGACCTATAGCGTCAATGTTTTCAAAGAAGAGAAGGTGATTTTCACCCCGTCCTTCACTTCTAGTTTTTCCTAATTGTTCTATATGACTTTATTGAAAGCTTCACTTCAAAATCAATCTCTCCCCTTCTCAAGCTATCTTTCTTAATAAGGATAATTGTTAGGAAGTTCCCACAACTACCTAACACCCTCTAATTCCCAAGACCTTGTGAATGCTTCTGACTATTAATTTTGAAGGCATCCCAGAAATAGAGTTTCAGTTTGATTATAAAGAAAATAACATTTTGGATATTATTATATTTAAATATTAAGAATTATTTAAAATTAATTTTCTGCCAAAAATTCTTGGAGGGAAATGAGAACAAGAGTTTATTTAAGAAGTAGTATTTTTTTTCTACAGATCGACTTACTAACACTGTGGTTCTCCATAGAAATAAATAAAATTGACATACATAAAAAAGGTAGAGAATACTAAATATGCCAAATAACGAATTCCTTTAAGCATACATATATATACACATATATACACACATATATATACATATATATAGGCACACACATATATATGCATATATATACACACACACATACATACACATGTATATATACACACACACATACATATATATACTTTTATACCTGCCCAGAAAGGTAAGTTTGTCACTGCTTAGAGAATGCTGAAAGCAAAATGAAAGAGTTCCATCAAGTGGTCATATCAAGACACAGCAGTTAGTATTTCACCAATACAAAGAGGAAAACAGTTTCTGTGAAATCTAGTTCAGACATATATTTCTAACCGAGCTATCAAAATTTTATGCCATGCAACATTAAAAAACACAATTAAATGCATTTTAAACATTATTACTAATTCATTTTCCAATTCATTTTTAAACTGCAAAGAAAATAGAAACTATGTAATTTTTATTTTGTCTTTTTCATATCGAATACTCTTTCCATATAGTTTGCAGTTGAAAATGCGTGGTTATAATCTTAATTTGCATGTTATAGTCATCTGTTTAAATTAGCAGGTAAACCACAGGTAATACTAAACTAAGTATTTGGATTGCACCGAAAATTCAGCAACTAACTACTTGCAAATGACCTATACATCTTAAAATAGTACAAAATAAATACAAAGAAAACTCAACTCAAGGTTGTTTTAAAAAATAAAATAAGTTATAAAACATAAACATGAGTTAACTTGCTTCTTTTAACAACCTAAAGTTTTTGCCTTGCCAAATTTCATCTCCTTCATAAAGACAGACAAAACAGGCATCTTTCTTTTTAAAGTATAATTGATTTAAGGGGTCATTTTCTCATTATTTTGGAAAAACCATCATGGCTTATTTTAATGTTATAAATCCTACTTCTAAATATATATTACAGATTAAGATTTGTATCTTGCTTAATAAAGCAGTAGTTCATTTAAGTAACCATTGTTTAAACTTTCTGAATATTATATATATATTACTAATGAGATGATGTTAAACAATAGATTTTTATATAAAACCTATGAAATATATATTATCTAGACATAAAATTGGAAGCAATGTATTTAATGATTAAGATCATGGATTTTGGCATCACAGAGATTTGATTTGAATCTAATCTCTTCCACTTTTTCTCTCTGCAACCTGGAGCAATGGCAAGCGTACTTTGTTTCATTGCACTTTTCTTGTAGATGTTGTGATTTTACAAATTGAAGGTTTTGACCAGCCTGCCTTGAGCAATTCTATCCACACCATTTTTTCCAACAATATGTGCTCACTTTTGGTTTCTGGGTCACAGTTCAGTACCTCTCACAATATTTCAGATTTTTTCATTGTCATTATATTAGTTATGGTTATCTGTGATCAATGATCTTTTATGTCACTATTGTAATTGTTTGTGGGACACCATACACTCTGCACATATAAGATAGTGAACTTAATTAATATCATGTGTGTTCCCACTTCTTCAGCAACTAGCTGTTCTTCCATCTCTCTTCTTCTCCTCAAGCCTCACTATTCCCTGAGACACAACAATATTAAAATTAGGCCAAGTAATAACCCTACAATGGCCTGTAAGTGTTCAAGTGAGAAGAAAAGCATCATACATCTTTCACTTTAAGTCAAAAGCTGGAAATGATTAAACTTAATGAAGAAGGCATGTTGAAAGCTGAGAGAGGCTAAAAGCTAGGTCTCTTATAACAAACAGCCAACTTAGGAACACAAAGGAAAAGTTCTTGAAGGTAATTGAAAGTGCTACTACAGTGAACAAATGAACGACAAAGAATGTAAAACAGACTTGTTGCTGATACGAAGAACGTTTTATTAGTCTGGATAGAAAACCAAACCAACTACAACAAGGCCCAAATTATTTTCAATTATCTTCAGGCTGAGAGAAATGAAGTAGAAAAGTTGGAAGCTAGAAGAAGTTGGTTGATAATTTTTAAGGAAAGAAGCCATCCCAAAATAAAAGAAAAAGTGCAAGGTGAAGTAGTAGCATGTGCTGATGTAGAAGCTTTAGCACATAATCTGGAAAATCTAGCTAAGATAATAGATGAAGGTTGTTACACTAAACAAGAGATTTTCAGTGTAGATGAAACAGACTTATATTGAAAGGAGATGCTGTCTAGGACGTTCATGGCTAGAAAATAAGTCAATGCCTGGCTTTAAAGCTTCAGTGCACAGGGTGACACTCTTGGTAGGGGCTAATGCAGCTGGTAAATTGAAGTTGAAGCCAATACTGATTAACGATACTGAAAATAGTAAAAATTGTGCTAAATCTACTGTCCCTGTACTCTATAAATGGAGCAAAGTCTGAATGACAGCATATCTGTTAACAGTATGGTCTACTGGATATTTTTATCCTGCTCTTGAGACCTACTGCTCAGAAAAAAAAGAGTCCTTTCAAAATATTGCTGTTCATTGACAATGTACCTGAACACCCAAGAGTTCTGATGGAGATGAACAAGGATATTCGTGTTTTTAAGCTCGTTAACACAACATCCATTCTGTAGCCTCTGAATCAAGGAGTAATTTCAACTTTCAAGTTTTATTACATAAGAACTAAACATAGTAAGATTATTGCTGCCATAATGACTCCCTTGATGAATCTGGGTAAAATAAATTGAAAATCTTCTGGAAAGGATTCATCACTCTAGATGACACTAAGGACATTTGTGATTCCTGGGAGGAGTCCAAAATATCAACAATAACAGGAATTTAGAAGAAGTTGAGTCCAACTCTCACAGATGACTTTGAGGGGTTTAACTCTTCAGTGGAAGTAAATGCGGATGTGGTGGAAACAGCAAGACAACTAGAATTACAAGTGGAGCCTGAAGATGTGACTGAGTTGCTGCAGTTTCAAGATACAATTTTAATGCATTAGGAGTTGTTTCTTACAGATGAGCAAAGAAAGTTGTTCCATGAGATAGAATCTACTCCTGGTAATGATGCTGTGAACATTCCTGAAATAACAACAAAGAATTTAGAATATTACAGAAACTGAATTGATAAAGCAGTGGCAGAATTTGGGTTTGAAAGAAGTTCTACTGTGGGGAAAAAGTTATCAAACAGCATCACATGCTACAAAAAAAAAAAAAAAATCTTTCACGAAAGGAAAAATCAACCAATGTGGCAAACTTCATTGCTGCCTTGTTAGAAGAAATTGCCACAGCCACATTAACCTTAAGAAACCACCACCCTGATTGGTAAGCTGCCACCAACACTGGGACCAAACCCTTTACCTGTGAAAAATCACAACTTGATCAAGGAACAGATAATCCTGAGCATTTTAGCAATAAAGTATTTTAAAATTAAAGTATGTGCATTGTTTTTTAGACATACATCTATTCCACACTCAGCTGCTTATATTGTAATGTAAACATGACTTTTTTATGCATTGGAAAAGCAACAAATTTATATGACTCATTTTATTGCAATGTTTGCTTTACTGCAGTGGTCTGGAACTGAATCTGCAATATCTCCAAGGTATGCCTGTATATCTTCATGTATAATAGGGAAGTAATTCTACTGATACAGGTATGGTAGAGCTTAGATAATGTCTCTTATATCAAGCATCTAGATTAGTAGCTGACTATCATCAAAATGAAAACTCATGTTTGGGAAATAATATTTCCAGTGTTCTATCTTGTTATTGGTAGGTGAGAGTGGTGGTGCACTTTCACCTCAAATTGTTTGATTTAAATAGTTGAAAAAATATAAACAAATAAGGAGACAAAAGACAAATGTATTGCTTCTATGATGGCAATACGATCATATTTCTTCTGAGAGTGCTCTATGACCTTCCTCCAATCTATGCAATATTTCCATTTTTACTAGAAGCCATAGAGAGATTCACACTGTTACCCTTCTTTCTGTCTTTTGGAAATTTGCAGTGATAATAAGCTGATTTAAAATCCTTACTTAATATCAAGAACAACTCTTCCTGTCAACATGGTAATAAAATGAACACTGAGGATGAAGAAAGAGAGAGAGAGAGAGAATGATAAAGTGCATTCAGTAAAACATAAACAAGTAAAGGATGTGGGCGCAAGGTATATAGGAAGTATTAATATTTGTACTCCTCTCACATATTTTGTCATGTTTGAAATAATTCAAAAGTAAGATGTAAGTAAACCTAAAAGAAAAACTAAAACTCCCTTTAGGAAACCTAAAAGTGAATAGATTCACACTTCAACAAACTTTTGATGATATGTCAACAAGATGGAAAATAACCACAAAAGGAAAGCTGGAGATACAAGAAGAAATGTTGAGTGAAGAACGTGGAAATCATGTAGATAAACCACAGAGTGTATGTGAAATAACAAAAATATGAAATTTGGGAATAAAGAAAGGATATAATTAAAATGTGGGACAATAAGTAAGACTAAATAGCAGGTGATTTGATTTTTATAATTCGAAGTTCCCTATGTTATATAAAGAAGGAATAGAGAAAATGATTAATGTAGACTTTAAATAAATCTGTTAAAATTTCATGGTAGCTATTAAAAGAATAAAGAGGGAAATAGAATTTAAATAAAAACTTCATGTAAAGGATGCAGAAAAAGTGATAAAAAGTAAAAGCGATGAAGCAAAATAGGAATATACATAAAAAGAAATAGGATGGTAATGAATCCAAATATAACAGCAATCCTAATAAATGTAAATAAATTAACTTTCTAGTTAAAGGTTAAATTCAATAAAAGATAAGATCCAGGATTATACTATCGAAGAATCACACATGAAAATAAAAACATGGGAAAACTTATACACAATGGATAAGAAATTAGGCAGCTTAAATATTAGTCAAAGGAAAGCTGGTGTATCTATATTAATATTATAGAGTGAAGTCTTTAAGGCACAAAGCATCACATAGAATGGAAAACATCATAAAACAATGATAATTATACACTCATTTCAACTTCAATGCCTCTAATAACTTTCCTCAAAACATATGAAGAAGTCAGCAAACCCATCATACGAAGGAATACACAGTGTTCTCAGGTACGCACGGAGCTTCAGAGAAAACCGAACCACGTGGGGAAGACATAATGCACATATCAGCCAATTCCAAGGAATTATCAGACAGATATACTTCTCTAAGCACAACGAAGTTCAAAGTCAGAAAAAAACAATTTTTTTTGAAAAATTTGTAGATTTGGAAATAGGAAAGCATATTTAAAACATACAAGAAAGCAATAAAGTCTGAAAACAGATAAATTCAACAGTTAACTTAAGATATTAGGGAAAACATAAGAAACCCAAGCAGAAGAAATGCAATTATAAAAACCAAAAATAATAATGAATGAAATAGTAAATAGAGATACAGCAGATTAAAACAAAAAATTAACAAATCCAAAGGCTAATTCTTATATACTTAATATATGTGTGTGTCTAATCTACTCTCAATATTAAACAATTAATCCTTTCTTTCCTAAATATATATCAACAATGATTGTTATATTTTTTCTATTTTTATATTTACACAGGGAAATGTGATATTCACCATGTTTCACTTAGTGTTTTTTAACTCAGTATCATTTTTGAGGCCAATTTTGAGACCCATGTATATAGAGAGATACATTATTCCCTTTAACTATTGCCCAGTAATATATAGAATAAATTTTTATCCATCTATCCCCCATTTGCTATCTACTAATAGTATTTCAAAGCACATCCCTGAATTTTCCTATGCATCTGTTACACGTTACCCTAAAGAGAAATGACAAGCTTTTTAGGGAAGTGGCATACTCAATTTCCCTAAATGTTGGCAAATTGATTATTTAAATGGCATTTAGCAGAAAATCTAACAAAACATTTTTCTTCACATTAATAAAGAAATCTTTAAATTGCTTCTTAGTTTCTATAAAAATGGAAGAGTGGAGAAGTATTCAGGGCTTTATGTTTTATTCAATTGGATCAATATCCTCCATAATTCTGTGAATCATCTTTTTAAAAAATTTGTAAAACTTAAGACAATATTTTATAGTTTTGCTCCACATTATTTGAAATTTAGAAGCTTTTATTTCTAATTAGATTGCTATGACATTGAGTGTCTGTGTGTGTGTGTGTGTGTGTGTGATTGGTATGTATATAAATTATCTACTACATGCAAGATATAAAAATATGATAAAGTGTTTGGACCTTACCCTTAGAAAACAATATCTCAATAACTGTGGTGTGGCTGAGATGATGTTCAGGTATCATCTCATATTTGCCTACATTTCTAAGTTTATTTCTACATTGCCAAGTTTGTCACTATAACATGGCCATTTCTTCTATAGGAGGCAGATGCTCTTTAGGTGTGCCCATCATAAAACTAGTTTAATAAATCAGGACACATTGAAAATAAAATAAGCCTCAAGCATAAAGCAGGACCAATCCTTGAAAAACGTGTATATTCAATATATACTCCATTGGCTTCAATAGTGAAAATATACTGTGAGCTGTCACAAAGTTGGTAGGCTCTGATCCCCAGCGGGTACTGTGCCTGTCCTTTGCATAACTAGAGGGATTGTTAGTCCTCTTTGCATACATCACGATTGTTAATAAAGTGGCATTTGTCAAAATGAGTAAACACCTGTTGCCATGGAAGGTGCCATAAGCAAGATTATAAAACAAATTGTTGTAGTTGGCTAGGAACCAGGAGGAAGATGAACACCAGAAGAAAAGGCATTCTTTCCTTAATTCCTCATACCCATTTTACAATACATTGCATACAGTTGTTTATGCAGAACACAGGCTGTTTTCCTTTTTTCTGAAACCTCATGTAACCGATGGTATTTTAAATGAGCTCTAATACAAAATGCCTCACACACTGCTATCCTATGCCTCATTTAACCCATTATATGGGTTCCCTCTTGAAACATTTAGTCTTCATTTGTCTATTTTTCCTGTAACTTATTTTTAGGAATAGAAAAATCATGTCCTGAGAAGCACTGTCTTCTGGCACATATTTAAAATACCTAAGGGGGCTCAGGTAACATCAAGACCCTAGTAGGTGCAGACGGGTCCCCACCAATATCTCGGCATTTTATTTCAATTATTTACTATCTTTCAATATGGCCCACAGCATCAAGATTTTGCATATACCAGTTTATTTTTTTAATTGAAAATTGAAATAATACCAATACTCATAAAAATATCCATTCAATTCTATTCAGTAAACGGTCTTCCTCTTCATGCCAGTAGATATCTGTAACTCTTTCCCCAGGTTCCTTATTTAAAGTATCTCTACCAAAAAAAGCAGACAGGCTTCAAATAACTGTCCGACATTGGAGAATGACAATATTTTTTCTTGTGAATTAGCATCCTAGCTAGGCACTGACATGAGACATACTGACATAGCTTTCCTGCCAAATCTCATTCTTGTATTGTTCATGAATAGATTCATTATTTTGGTATAAAGACTTTAAATATCAAGTTTAATTGAGCTTTGATATCACACTTCTTCAGAATTTTTTACTGAAGGATAAAGTTGTTCCTCTAAAAAGTACAGCCTGTCCTGAGCAGATGCATGCCATTAAAAAAAAATCACATAAATGTCTTCTTTTGGTTCTATCACAGCCTAACTTATGAATCCATGTTTATTGTGGTAATGATTCAAACTAGTAAAATGGGGTATAATTTTTGTTTGTATTATAATTGCAATGCTCCTCATTTCTGGGTACCCCATACTGGCTATTCTCATGTTTTATGTGAATCACATGGTGTATTGACTAGCTCTGTGATCTTGGAAAAAATCACTAACTGCAAAAAGTTCTCTCATTTTTTCTGCCAATCCCATTCTGTGAAGAGGAAAATGTAAGACTATGTGTGCAAAAATTCTAAGACACTGTGAGTCCAAAGAAAATAGAGAATAGATTTTTAAGCTTGAGAACAGAAAGCATTTGTGATTATTAAGACTGAATTCTTGTGACTTTGAGTCAGAATGGCTTGTTTTAGTTGGAAGTTACCTTCTAGATCCTTATTCTCTGATTATATGCAATTTGGAAATGTCCTACATAAAAACTGCTGCCTAACTTGTCACCTGGTTTTCTTCCAATGCATGGAAAGAACTAGAAGCCCTGCAACAAATGGATTGTGTGCACCATCTGGCCATTTTGTGTCACATACTTAATTTTAAACTAAAAATGCCTTTCTTCTTCCCATACTAGAACATAAGAAATTTGCTATCTTTTCTGGCTTGATGTATAACTTAATTTAGTTGTTAATATAAGTTGTTGATGGCTAAAATGGTGTAAAATGCAGTTATGCATAATTTTTAGCTTCAAAGTCACAAATTCTGTCACTTTATTATGGAGGAATTGCAAATATCTCTAGGATATAAACTCAGCCTGATTTCTGGATATCTGTTTTTTTCTATTTGCAACTTCAAATATGTGTGTAACACCATTGCGAACTCTCAATTTTGTTAGGTATCTTTTAAGTATATATGAGAAGTTAACATATGCATATTTTATATAATTTTTACATGTAAGTGCATATGAGTTGCTCTGAACTTTGAGAAACTAAACTGTCCAGAAAGGTATGTTTTTACATGTAGCCATTTGTAATTTGGTAACCACAGGAAATGTAAATCTGAAAATAACTATAAAACAGTTAAGGGTAAATATACAGTGTGATTCTTTTCCTTATCTAATATAAATTTTTAAAGCCACAGGAAAAGGAGCCAAAGACTGGACTATAACAGGTTTGGAGGCTATGGATACATAGAATGATACCAATTTATGGAAATACAGATTGATATTAGCTCATGTTATTGAGGGCCTACTCTTTGCCTTATTTTTTATGTATGTATGTATGTATGTCTTTATTTCTGTATTTATTTTTAGAGACAGGGTCTCACTCTGTGGTTCAGATTGGAGTGCAGTAGCGCGATCACAGCTCACTGCAACCTTAACCTCCCAGGCCTAAGCAATCCTTCTGCCACAGCCTCCCAAGTAGCTGGGACTACAGGCACGTGCCACTGCACCCAGCTAACTTTAAAAATATTTTGTAGAAACTGGGTCTTTCCCTGTTGCCCAGGCTGATCTTGAACTCCCGGGCTAAAGCGATCGTCCCACCTGGGCCTCCCAAATTGCGGGGATTACACGCACAAGCCACCGTGCCCAGCCGCCATTGCCTTTATACATATTACCTCATTTAAATACTCATTTTTCCAATGGAAGGGACTGGAGCTTAGATAAATTCCATACCTCTCAAAATAACACCACGTGGATTTTTAAAAAAATATTTAAGCATTTACCTACTTATTTATTTGGCTAATGGGAAAAAAATACTTCCAGTCGCAAACATCCCCCGTCACAAACATCACGATCCATGATGATAGAGCAAAATCAGATATGCTAAATATAGCCAAATGTATTGCATACAGTAGGTCATCAATACATGCTTATTGAATTAATTAAAATCCAACTTGAAAAGGAAATTGACCCTGTCAAATATTTGTATATTTTATCTCATCAAATTTAGTTGTGTGTGAGCCAAAGAAAACATATAAAAAGTGTTTTATTTTGCAGGGACAGATGTACAAAATATTATCTAATTTTAATATACTAAAGTCATAGTTATAGTTTTCCTTTAAACATCATTTTGACCTTAATGATGTGACTTACTATTTTACCCTCCAAAAACAGTACACTTTATAATTATAATTGCTGGAACATGCCACTTTCTAGAATTATGAAAAATAATTCGCTACACATAAAGGCTTTATTTTGGAATGAATAAATGAATTTTGGCTGTCATCCTAATTTGTGCCTCCCAAAAGATTGGTTTCCTACCTCTAGATAGAGATAAAATAAAATTTAATCTTTAAGAATTCACATTTCTTGTTTGGCAAGAGTTTGTATTGCTACTAATTAGCTGAAATAGAAATTAAAGAATCTCGGCTACATTGAACAACTGGTCTTTGAATGTCTAAAACTTTTTCCTCAGAAGAGAACGGGTGATGTCATTGCATCAAGTCACTGGGCTGAATTGCTGAAAGGGAGATGCATGGAAACAATATTGTACCCTCAACATTTCCATTGAGGAGCACAATGTCTCCATATACACTATTACCAGTGTCCCTTCAGAATTTTCTCTACGTCTGCTTTTAATTATCCCAAATTCATTTATCCCCAATATTTAAGTTCCCCCTCCCTCTTCCCCTATATTTCCCCTTGAACCTATCTTTTCTGTATCCATTGCAGAGAGATCACTTCATTGTAACTGAATACAGATCTGAATGCTTACCACTTGCAGAGTCCAATTCACAAGAGTGAGGTCTGGTAGAAAGAAAGGGATTTTACTAAACAAAACTAGTAAAGGGGATGTGGCCGGATTCCCATTCAAACCAACCACTTCAATTTTGGGGGTGAGGGTAGGGGTTTAAGTGTGGAAAAATTGATAAGGAAGGCGCGCAAGAATTGTGCTGAGTACAGTGTCAGTGTGTTTTGCTCTGGTGGCTATTTTGTGTCTCAGTCCTCCTGAATCACGAGCTGGCAGCATCTCAACAATGGCGGGGTTGTTGACTAGCCAGCCACCTTGCAGTAATCTTGGGAATTTTGCAGCTGAGTCTCCAAGCTTCCTTTGTCAGACTCAAGATTAGCCCCTGCAACTTCTAAGAAGGCATATAGACGACAGCATACAATTAGATAAATGTGAAGGGAGTATACATGGTAGGAAAGGGGGGGAAATGGAGTCTATTTTATGGCTAAGAGTAAAGGCTTCTACAGTTTTCTTCAAGGTTTTATCTTGAAACCCAAGATTAAGAAAAATAAAATGCATTTTGAAGTTAAGCTATCTGGTTTTTTAATGATTTATAGCTCTGGGGGTCTTCTCTTTTCTAAATATCCCCAGGCCCTAGGATGGATTTTGGGCAATATTTTGTACTAAATATGTGAGTTCAAAATGAGATATTTATTTACCTTGTACTTTATGTTGCAAATTTCCTAAAACTGTAATTTTAACAATCTACACGTTTATATTTATATGATGGTTTTGTTAATATCATTTCAACACTTTTCTCCAACAAGTGGATTTATACAAAACTGACAATTTGAATCTTCTTCAGCATCCCCCTTCAACATCTTAATAGGATAAAATGAATCATAATTTTAAACTACATTTCTTAATTTAAAGAAAAAAATTATGTGGACATATTCACATTCAAGGTGAGCATCCAGCAAACAGTAAATCAGGCAGGTGGTTATTTTGGGAAATGGTAGCAAAACATTTACAATTGATGCCATATGGCTTTCAGCCTAGTAGGGCCAACTAGCTGTGTTCAATGACTCTGGGGAAATTAAGCTCTTTGAAGGTCATTAATGCTAATTCTAAACCTCTGGTGCAGTGACAGGAAGTTTGCAGCAATATGCAGGGAAACCATCCCTCCAACTGAGTGGATAAGACTCCCTCATAAGTGGACCGAGGATTGTTCTTGTTGGGCCTGTGCTCTGATTTGGAGACAAAGAACCAGGTATAACCGCTATTGCTGCATATACACAGCAGGCAGTAACGTATATTCTGATCCTGTCATTGTCTTTCTTAAACTGACCAGGAGTCCTTATCATAAAGTTCAAATCCCCTTCCATTATCTTCCTGTTTGAGCTGATACCACTGTCCTCTGGACTAAGACCCAGGCACATTAAGTTTCTAAGTTGACATTTTTAATTAAGTTTTAAAGACATATTTGGAGAATTTTTTAATGCACAAGTATATGTCCAGCTCAAATAATTCCACTTTCAATGTGCTTTCCAGGGTTTTTTGAATGCCATTGAGAAATTACAGTACATATAAAGAAAATAGAAAAGAAATAGTAATCACTGAATCACTGATTAGCGAAAAAAAAAACAGCAAAAGCTGAAGCTTTTCAGCAAGTAAGTTCACGAATTTTCGGTAAATAACTCAAGTGAAAAAAATTAATTTATCTACTTGAAAATGGCTAATGCAGAGTCAAAGATTAAAATGTTGGAAATAAATTTTCTTCTTACAAGCCAACCTTTAAGGAAAATATTATTGAACTCTTCTGGAACACAAAATCTTTGCAACCAGCACTATTATGTATCTTATCCACTTACATTAAACTAAAACTATATATGCATGAGGGAATGTTTCTTCAAATATTAACCATAAATAGAAATTAGAAAAATGTATAAAATTAGGGTGTATATTTCATTCCTAAGATTTTCTAGACTGGGTTTTCTGAAAGATGCAACACCATTCTCTTGATATTCTACAAATAAAAACACGCTACCCCAGAGCATTGGGTTCAGAACGTGCTACCCCAGAAGATGGCACCTTCACATTTGAGAAAATCACAAAGGACAAAGGTCTCTGACCTTCTCCAATCCTTCTTCTCTGAAGCAAGCTGTAAAAGAATCTGATCTTCAGCTGGGTGCGGTGGCTCACTCCTGTAATCCCAGCACTTTGGGAGGCCGAGGTGGGTGGATCACGAGGTCAGGAGATCGAGACCATCCTGGCTAACACGGTGAAACCTCGTCTCTACTAAAAATACAAAAAATTATCCGGGTGTGGTGGCAGTGCCTGTAGTCCCAGCTACTCGGGAGGCTGAGGCAGGAAAACGGTGTGAACCCGGGAGGTGCAGCTTGCAGTGAGCGGAGATCACGCCACTGCCCTCCAGCCTGGGCGACAGAGGAGACACTGTCTCAAAAAAAAAAAAAAAAAAAAATCTGATCTTCCTCTGAAGTATGTGATAAGAGCCTCATGTGCCTCATATCTGGAGACAAGGAATGTCACACTGGGACACAGAAAGTAATATGAACAAACAGGCCTTGCTAAGTTCCCCCAGCTTATTACCATTAGATCATACTCCCTCTGTTCAATCATGCTTCCTCATGACTGTCTACTCCCCATCCAACCTAAGCATAAATATACATAGATTTCGCCATTTCTTTGGGTCTTCATTTCTGAAGGTCCACATGTCACATAAAATTTACATTAAATAAATATGTACACTTTTCTGTTGTTAAACTGTCTTTTGTTATAGGTGCTTCAGCCATGAACCTAGTGATGGATGAGAAAAAAAAAATCCCTTCTACCCTACACTAACAAGGAAGGACGAGAGAGAGAATTCTAATTTCTTACCATAGGTATTCAATGTGATGAGAGGGTGGTCATTTGATGTATAAAATTAGGAATTCATTCTAAAACATGTTTGAAACTTTTGTGTTTAGTTTATTGCAGAGGAAGGGGCAAGTTTGGTGCTCCAAATTCCTGTTTTATTTGCCATCATAGAAAGGATTTGAATTTGCAAGACACTTCACAAAAGTCTGATTTTTTTTTCACTTTAAATGTGGTATTGTGGTTACTGTAATGAGGTGGCATCGACACTGCTAATACTTACCCTTTGGAGTTTACCCCAAGGCTTTACCATAAGACATCATCCAGATCACTGTGCTTTCTTTTAAAAAACAAGTCTTTATTAAAAAAGAAAAGCACAAACTAGACCATCACAAATAGAAATTAGTAATAGCCAGAAACGTATTTAGCAGCGATATTTTTTTCTTTTTTTTTTTTTTAACAGTCTTGCTCTGTCTCTCAGGCTGGAGTGCAGTGGCGCGATCTCGGCTCACTGTAACCTCCACCTCCCAGGTTCAAGCAATTCTCCTGCCTCAGCCTCCCAGAGTAGTTGTAACTAGAGGTATCCACCACCACACACAGGTAATTTGCATATTTTTAGTGGAGTTGGGGTATCACCATGTTGGCCAAGCTGGTCTTGAACTCCTGACCTCAGGTGACCCGCCTACAAAAGTGCTGGGATTACAGGAGTGAGGCACTGCGCCCAGACTTATTTAACATCAGTTTTAAACATTGTTGACATATTGCAGTATCTTTCTAATTTTCTCTAAAATCCTTAATTAATTATATAATGTGATTTTTGAAGAATTCTTATATACATTAAGATAAAGTTCAAGAAGGCCATTAGCAAAGGATTTTAAAAAGAGTAGTTTTTTTACAAAGATTTTCCATTTTAAACAGATTTTTCTTATGAAATAAATTTCTCCATGTCTTTTAAAAATACGAAACTTGGCTCCCATTAAATATGCTCATTTTTAGTTACCCATGGGATACCCTTACTTATCTATGATAACAGACACTTGTCATAATTTCCTGTATACTCCTAATGTCAGAGGTATGTTTACAAGTGGTATCATTTACTTCTGGATTTCATTTCCAGCTATTTAACTTCCAGATTCATGAAAAAGCATTTTTAAGATTATCTCTGAAAAAAATACCTGCTTTTTATTTACTCAAAATATATCTACACTTAACATAAGTACACTTTGGATAAGCAGTTATTTTTAGTCAAACCTTTTACTAAGATAAGTATATGACAACATAAATAATGGAGGATATCCATGTGTAGCTAAAAGTGAAAATATTTACTTTACCTGGAAGCTGTTTTTTTTTAAAAAAAAACCTGAAATAATTGATTTCATGCAAAAAAAAGTGCTAAAAGAAAAATGCGTAATCTCTGTATGATAAAAACATTTTCTCGAGCTGTGCAAATGACCTTGTTGATTTTTATTTTATCTAAGAATGATTTTAATATGCAATAATACAACTTACAGCAACATATAACAATGCATTTAATAGTAATGCACAAAAGTAACAAAGCAATGCAGATAAAAATGTTATACTGAACTCATCATTTGACATACTTCATGTATTAGAAAAATTTGCTGAATAATGTCAATTATCAAAACATGTAGCTGCTATGTAGTCCCTTAAAAAGTGATATTTCCAGCATGTATATAATACACATATAAGTATATTCGTGTTGAACATAGTTTTAATACTTTTTATATTTTTTTAAAAAGAAATTGTATGCCTTTTGTTCAAAACCACTATAACTTACTTGACCTGTGTGTGATTTTTATTTTCCATTAAAATATTTAATTTCCAATATAGTTTGGATGCAGGACAGTCTGCATTTTAGGAAGCAAAAAAATAGATTTTAGAAAGGTAAAATATCAAAGCCAGTTTTGTAGTAATAGTGATGTCTAAAAGTTAAAATAGCAGTAGCTGTCATTAAATGAGCACCTACTATATTTCAGGCACTAAACTAGATTCTTATAGACTCTTTAATGTTAATATCATACTTTATAAGTGTGAAATTTTAGACTGCAAAATACATAACTTGCTAAAAGTCACAGATGTAATAAACCATCAATCCAGAATTTGAACTTAAATCTTTTGGCTGCAGAGAGGAAAACAAAAGAAGGGTAGGTAAATAGCTAGATGAATCCGTTGACTGACAGTCGTATCAGCTTCCCTTTACTGAATGCTGATCTCATCACACCAGCATAACTTTGTAAAATGTGTTTATTATTTCTATGTCCAAATTGAGTGATTTAAAGCTAAAAATGATAAGAAATTGTGTCCTTGATGGCAGCTATCACTGGAAGATCCAGAATTTAAACCAATATTTCACTATCCAGTATTCCTCATTTCAAAGCACTCAGGCTTTCTGCTATCACTTACAATTTCCACTTCAAGTAACAAATTCAAATATAATCAGTACAAAGTTTATTCTACCCTGAAAATGAAATGTATAATATTCAAGAACAACTTGATGATTCAGATCTGAGAAAACATAGTACTCTCAAAGTGACAAATACTGAATAAATAAATATTACCTCTGTATTGGATGTCTAAAATTGCGTAAGGACAAGATTCTTCAAGCTGGAAAAATTAGAGTGTAACCAAAAGACAGTGGAGAAACCAAACATAGCTGGTCACATATGTATTTTTGTAACGATGTTTAAGTCTGGGAGTCTTGTTTCCTAAGCGAACATTTATTTTGTTGTTTCCCAGAAATTTATATCTCCCTAGATTATGTAAAATACTGAATAAAGAAATATGAAAACTTTATTTTTGGTTGTGTCATCAAACAATGCCTTACATATTTGAATGACTACATTTTCAAAAGCTGCCAAACTTTAATTTCTTCAGTTAGTATCTCTATATCTACACATATTCAACATTCAAAGTAAGGAATCTTGTAGTGTGTGTTATATTGTTCAAGTATTGATCATTTTGTTGCAACTCTGGAAACACTTTTTAGCCCCTGAAGCCTGAATTAGGGGTATCTATATAGAGAGGAAATTATTGGCTTATCAAAAGTGTGCCTAGATTCTGTAGGTCAAGTCTATCCATCATAGACTTCCTAAAAGGTGGATTAGATTTGAAGCTCTCCCAATTTATTTTATTATGGTTTATTGGCACATTCATTTTGCACAACTGTTTATACAAAATAAATGGCTGCTCATATCTTAAGCCCCTCCATTAGTGGAGTCCAATTCACCATGTAAGATAAGAAAAACATAGGAATCTTCAATTCCTACTGCTACCATTACAGAAGGCTCAAGCTGTAGAATATTTGATGCTTTCTGCTCTCAAAGTTCTGATCCAGTCCTTTCTCTTACATAACATCTGTCCATGTCCTTGCTCAGAGGGACCCAGTGCTCATTCAAAGATTCCTTTATTGTGGTGAAAGTTTAATTTCTTACTAATATTCATTCAAATGCAATGCATGTATAGTTCCATTCAGTCTGTGCTGCTATAATGGAATATAAGAGACTGGGCAATTTGTAGAGATTCTTCATGGTTCTGGAAACTGGAAAATCCAAGATGCAAAGGCAAGTGTCTGGTGAGGACCTTCTTTCTGTGTCATCTCATGGTGGAAAGTGAGACAGCAAGAGATTGAACTCCCAGCCTTAAGTTATTTTAAATCAGCATGAATCTGTTCACAAGGCTTCTGCCTTCATGACCTAAACACCTCCCATTGGGCCCCACCTCCCAACAGTGGTTCATTGGATTATGTTCCAACACATGCCTTTTGGAGGGACACAACCAAACGATAATTATATATAACAGCATTTTCTAAGTGTTCATTTTGATGATTTTTGACAAATGTTTACAGTAGTGTAACAACCACTTCAATGGAGACATTTCATCCTAAAAATTCCCTTCTTCTATAGATTCAATTTTTATATTCTTCTGAAATTTTATGCTGAAATCTAATACCCAATATAACGGTATTGGGAGTTGGAGGCTATGGAGGGTGATTAGGTCATAAGAACAGAGACTTAATCAAAGGAGATAGTGCTTTTTATAAGAGACCCTGGAGATATCCCGTCCTTCTACAATGTGAGGAGACCAAAGAATGACAGCCACCTCTGAATCAGGAAGTGAGTCATTACCAGGCACTGAATCTGTCAGTAACTTGAATTTGAACTTCTAGTCTCCAAAACTGTGAAAAATAAATTTTGGTTGTTTATAAACTACCCAGTCTATGATATTCTGTTACAGCAACCTAAAGTACTATGTTACCTAGTGCCCCTTAGTAATCAGTCCTCACCCCCAACCTGACACCTAGCCCCTGTCTACCCCACTCAGATTTGGGTGGCTACAGTTTTGGCTATTAAATAATGTCACAAAAATTGAATCATATACTATGTAGCCTTGATTGTTTTTTATTGAGTTTACTTAATGCGTTGGAGATTTATTCATGCTGTTACATATGTCTATATTGTATTTTTTTTATCGCAAACTAGTGTTCCATTTGATTATACCTTTACTAATACATGGGCCTCTGGATTATTTCTAGTTTAAGGCCATGCAAATAAAGTTGCTATAAACATTAGCAAATGGGTCTCTGTATGAATATGCTTTTATTTCTCTTGGGTAAACATCCAGGAATTGATAGTTGAGTCATGTGATAAATGTATATTTAAATTTAAAAGAAACTTCCCTATTGTTTTCCAAAGCAACTATACCACTGATGTTTCTACATATCCTCATCAGTACTCCGTCTTCTGTGATTTTATTATAGCCATCCTAGTAGCTGTATAGGGCATCTCATTGCAGTTTTAATTGCGTTTTCCTAATGACTAGTGGCGTAAAGCAAATTTTCACTGCTTATTTGCCATTGGTATATACAGTGCTTCCACGTTCCCCATGAGGGAATAGTTCTAGAACCCTGATGGATGCCAAAATCCAGAAATGCTAAAATTCCAACATTGGTCCTGTATAACCTGGGAAAATTAAAACTGAGCCCTCTGCATCCTTGGGCTGCCCAATCTGGGAATACTGTATTTTCTATCCATAGTTGGTTGAATCTGTGAATGTGGAGCTTGTACACATGAAAGGCCAACTGTATTTTTTGAAAGTCCAGTTTTTAGTCTGTTTCTACCAGTTATAAAAATTTCCAGTTCGCATATATGGAAACTGTTTTTATGTGGATGGCTGAGGATTCTTTTGGAAAAACATACTGTCAAGAAAAGAACATAGGGATTATAAGCATGACTTTATAGCAAAATCTGATTTTTTAAAAAGGAATTTTTATTAAAATGTCTAAAAACACTGGGGCCCTGTTGACATCACTTGGATACCCGGCTGGTATAATCTATGACAGTATAAAGAGCCTCTCTACGTATTCTTGCATGGAATATGAGATGTTGAGGACTTTGGCATGTTGGTAGTTATGTCCACTGGTATTTATTTAGGCAGAGTATGGGGGGCTGCCAGGATTAAGAGAGGGCATAGGGTCAAGTGTGCATCCTGAGAAGCCATAAACAGAAAGTGTAACCTAGTAAACCGTGCAGTTCCTGCAGGAATCTGGCAGGAATGGGACACAGTGGGCCCAGCATGGTCTACCAACCCCCTGCTGAATCCTTGAAATGCCTTCTGAAAACCTCCAGAAAGAAAGGATAGAGTACTACATGGAGGGTTGAAGGTTCTGGTTTCTCCTGGCTCTTGTTTCTGTTTACGATTTGTAGCTGTAGTACTTTCCTGGGACTGCCCTAACAAAACAGCGCACAGTGGGTGGCTTAATCAGAAGTGTACTGTCTCAGAGTTCTGGAGGGTAAAAGTCTAAAATCATGGTGTTGAAAAGGTGGCTCTTTCTGAGAGCCAAAAGGAAAAAGCTTTCCAGAGAAGTCTCTCTCCTAATGTCTTGCAGCTTTGGGTGTTTCTTGGTGTTTTAGTCTGTTCTCCTGCTGCTCATGAAGACATACCAGAGACTGGGTAATTTATACAGAAAAAGAGGTTTACTGAACTCACAGTTCCATGTGCTGGGAAGGCCTCATAGTCATGGCAGAAGATGAAAGGCTCATTTCACATGGCGGCAGGCAAGAGAGAATGAGAACCAAGCAAAGAGGAGACCCCTTATCAAACCAACAGATCTTGTGAGACTCATTCACCATCACAAGAACAGCATGGGGAAAAAAACACCGTGATTCAATGATCTCTCACCAGGTCCCTCCCACAACATATGGGAGTTATGGAAGCTACAACCATGATTCAATTACCTCCCCCAGATCCCTCCCACAACACATGGGAGTTACGGGAGCTAAGCCAGACCATATCGCTTGGCTTATCAATGGCATTCTTCCTGTGTCTTCACATCGCCTTCTCTGTATGCCTATCTTTCCCTGTGTCCACATTTCTCCTTTTTGAAAGGACAGAGTCATATTGGATTGGACCCATCCTAATGACCTCATCCTGACTTGGTCATCTACAAAGGCTGTATTTCCATACAAGGTCACATTCACA
Organism: Symphalangus syndactylus; assembly: GCF_028878055.3. NCBI lineage: Eukaryota > Metazoa > Chordata > Mammalia > Primates > Hylobatidae > Symphalangus > Symphalangus syndactylus. Next base: position 1,188,191 of record NC_072435.2, on the reverse strand, counting down.
GCTACTGGAATTACCGCCTCATTATTTGCTGAAGGTACACAATTCAACCCATAATATTGTCAGTCTAGTAATTGTGCCCTTTTAGGTAATTTCTGTTTTCCACTCATAATTTAAAATGAAAGTATCTTGAAATTATAAAAGACAATAGTGCTAAGAGAAAATTTCCATCAACCTATGATTTTAAACTCTTCAAAGTGCTAAGAGAAAATATCCATCAATCTATTATTTTAAACCTTTCTAAATTATTAAGAGTAAGATATATAAAATAAGATAATTTTCAGGACAGCCATGGTTGTTCATGCCTGTAATCTCAGCACTTTGGGAGGCTGGGGAGAGCAGACTGCTTGAGCTCAAGAGTTCAAGACCAGCCTGGACAAGATGGCGAAACTTCATTTCTACTAAAAATACAAACAATTATCCTGGGGTGGGCGTGGTGGCAAATGCCTGTAGTCCCAGTTACCCAGGAGGCTGAGGTGGGAGACCTCCTTGAGCTCAGAAAGTCAAGGCTGCAGTGAACCATGATTGCACCACAGCACTGCAGCCTGGGTGAAAGCCTGAGACCCTGCCACAGACACACACACACACATTCAAATAAATGATTGAGTTTACATACCAAAGAGCACCAAAACATAAGCTTCAATGAGAAGAAAAGAGTGAGATCTAAGTGGCACTGAGTTATACAGAAACTTGAAAACACGTTGGTGTATCTAAATAATCAATAACCAAAGTAACAGCAATAATAACATTAAGGATAATGACTATTTAGCTTGGAACTTAAAAAACAAAACATAATTATATTTACAAGTTGCAATAACATAAAAACTGGAAGAGATGATCATATCTAAAATTTTCTATAGCCCTTAAATTGTTCAGGTAGAAGGAGATGATTGATTCAAGTTGTACTTTGTTAATGCAACCTTGTGCTTCATTAGTGCTAATGCACTTTATTCAACATTTAATAACTAAAGAGCAATGAAAAGCGACACAGATTAAATAGAAAAGGAAATATACAAACAACACACCCCCGAAAAATATGCAATCAAGTCAATGAAAAGCAGAAAACAAACGAAAAAAGTAAAGAAGTAAAAATACAGTGAAATTTTATTAAAGATGCAGAAATATATCCATATATGTCAAAATCATATTTAGTATGAATAGATTAAGTTCACTATTAAAAGACAGAGAGTACAAGCTATAATGACAAAGGATTTTTAAATGCTGAGGGATATAAAATGATATGCCAAAATTTAGATTGTATAGTAACATTAATATCTCATTAAATATGCTAGAGCAAAATCTGAAATATATTCAAAAATTAACTTTGGGAGCCCGAGGTGGATGGATCACGAGGTCAGGAGATCGAGACCATCCTGGCTAACATGGTGAAATATCGTCTCTACTAAAAATACAAAAAATTAGCCAGGCATGGTGGCAGGCGCCTGTAGTCCCAGCTACTAGGGAGGCTGAGGCAGGAGAACAGGGTGAACCTGGGAGGCGGAGCTTGCAGTGAGCCGAAATCGTGCCCCTGCACTCCAGCCTGGGCGACAGAGCCAGACTCCGTCTCAAAAAAAATAAAAAAATAAAAAACGCTTTCCAGTTGAAATATCTTTATAACGTAATATTGAATTCCCATGGCTAAGGAAAAATAATTTTATAATTAATCAGGTCTAAATAAAATAAATTAAATACTGAAAGGGCAAAAAATTATCTTAAAGCTTTTACACTTCAATGCTCAGTTTTGCTGTGAACCTAAAACTGTTTTAAAATTAAAGTATGTTAAATAGAAATAATTATTTGGGGGACATTTAATGTTTCTTGATTAACCCTTGGACTTGTAGAGATTTTAGCTTAGAACAGGCATAAAAATTTTAACAATTGTTATTGTGAATAGAATAGAATATTGTTCTGAGAACAGTAAATATTTCTTGAGAATTTCGATGTGTCAGAGGCTGGAATATTTTCACATATTGTTTATCTCTTTTGTCTTATATACTATTTTGTCTTTAAAACAATCAGATGAGGAAAATGAGGCTCAGATAGCAACTAGCCTGACCCAAATCACACAGCTAGGAAGCAGAAGATGCAGGATTTAAACCCAGAACCTGTTTGACTATTCACTACACTCTACCACCTCCAAGGAACCTGGTGCGTATATGATACTTGAGGACATATCAACAATCACGACTAAGGTTTAGTAAAACGGTGGAGAAATGAAGACAATGTTGAAAGAGAAAGAGTTCTAAGCCAACCACAATTAAAGTCTGAGTATGAAGAAGTCCTGCAAAATATTTAACAATTTTACAAATGAAGAAGATGAGGCTAAGAGAGAATTCATTGCTTGCCTTATCGGACCTCACAGAAGTTACTGGCCGAGAATCAAGGAAAGCCAACATAAACATCTACATGGCACTCGGACTTTTTGTCAGAGATACATGTGTCCAGTCAGATCCTCTTCGGATTTAAGTGAATAGCAGTGCTTTGAGTCTTCTAAATTATCACTGTTTAGATGCCTTATGTAATTTATACCAATAATTAGGTGCAGCCCAGCTTTGTATAGTTTGACTACAGAAACTTGACATATTTCATGCGAAAATAAACTGCTGCCTCTTCCACAGTCATGGATGCTGACGCATGAAAAGATTTGAGGTAACTTACTCACATCTGTTTGCTTCACAACAGTTTTTTATAATTTCAAGAGTAAGTGTGATAATGAATACTAAGCAGAAAAAAAAGCCATATACATTTGGCTCAGACTGAAAGTCAAATTCAAACATCATCAGAAATGCTTCTATAGAAGATGAATGGAATAAGTAATTGTTGGATCAGGAACCCCTAAAGACACTGAACTGTTTTCCGTTTTCAAGCACTGACATCATTCTGAAAGCAGAAGGCAGAGAGGGAGGCTCATGTTCCACATACTCATAAAGTTTATACATTTTAGGAGTTCAGAGAATTCATTTAATAAGAGAAATGGAAGCACTTTCTTTATGAAATCTGAAGTCCATGATGGCAAAATACTTTGCCCTGTATCACTTAGAAATGTGGAACGTGAGGACTTTAACTGGTATTACTACTCATCCAGCTAATAGTAACACGAAACACCTACTACAAATGGAAGACAAGTTTATGTAACTTGAAAAACGTCACTGATTTTTAATTTTGTATTTTATGCATATAATTTAGCATTTTCATCCTTATCCAAGGCTCCCATGGGTATTTTTTAGGAAATGGAATTTCTTGAAAAAACAGTCTGAAAAAATAAACTATGCAACTTACATAAAATTAAATGGCATACTTCCTAAATACTGGATTAAAGGATATCAACATCTCTACAAAATTTATACTTTGGAAGAAATTAAGAATTAACTAAAACAATGTGTAGCTTTCAGGCTTAGAAGAAATAAAGGTTGTGTTTTACTGGTCATTATCTGAATTTCAGAATGCTGAGGCTCTTAAGAAGTTTATATAGACATTGAAGGGACACAAGAAACACACAAAGCACCCAACTTATTTTGGACACTAGTAGACAAGGCATTTTAACGCGTGTTATGTCCTAAATTTCCATTAACAACTCTAAAAATTATGTGCCAGAAGAGAATTTCCATGTGCTCCCGATAGGTTAGAGTGTGAAAAAAAACCTGTCTTCGGAACCATTTTTCCAATGTAATCACTTACTAGATAAACTTATATCCATTCTTGTGGGGTTCAACACTATCCACTTGGGCTGATCCTATTCTCTGCTTTCTATTCAAGACATTGTACAGCACTTCCCCTGCCTGTCTTGGATAAGATAATTAGTATACAATTAAATAAGCAAGTCTATTATTATCTCTCTCTGTATATGTGTGTATATTCCCTTCCTTTAAAAATATAAGGTTCACTCATCCCTTTATCCCTAGCCAGTTACTGTCCCACATATCTTTATCATGCCATCCTAGTATGATAGAGCATCTGTTAGTTATCACTGCCATAACTTTTTATAACATACCACCTCCAAATTTAATAGCTTAAAACAATCACTTATTATTTTTCAAATGTCTATAGATTAGTTAACTGGTTCTGCCTATCTGAGCTGGGAGCAGTGGATCTTACACATGCATCGGTTTTCAGCTGGTGGGTCAGGCAGACATTGGTTGACATAGTTTGCCCTCAGCTGAAAGTATTCACCTGTGTTCTAATCTCTCATTCTTTAGCACACTAACCCAGGTATGATCTCACGGTGGAGGGAGAGGAGCCAGTGAGGAAGCAAAAATGCACAAGCACTTACTCCCGCTCCATCCCACATGTGCTCTGCCCCATTCCAGTGATACTCAATAACAAGATGTGAGCTTGTCAAGAAAATGGCATAGTTTCCTAGCAAAACCTCACTTTAAAGAGATTACTGGTATAAATCACTGTGTCTATGTATTCTGTAAAGTTATTCACTTGGTTGGTAAAATTTTCATGGAACTTGCATGTGGCTTTACCACACAGTGCAGTTTTACTACTGTTGAGAGTTCAGATCAATTATTAACTCTTAAGGACGGATATCAGTTAATAAGCTGAATACCAAATACTGCATATTAAATATATATAACTACAGTAATTTTAAAATTTTCAGACAGCTTTTTACTTTTTTGTCTCACTTCCTTTAATCAATTTTTTAAATATTTTGCTTTATTTTAAAATCGTGAAGCATTTAGAAAATATTTTGTTTTTGGGGGGTGGAGCCAAGATGGCCGAATAAGAACAGCTCCGGTCTCCAGCTCCCAGCCCCAGCGACACAGAAGACGGGTGATTTCTGCATTTCTGCTTGAGGTACCGGTTTCATCTCACTAGGGAGTGCCAAACAGTGGGTGCAGGACAGTCGGAGAAGCGCACTGTGCGCGAGCCGAAGCAGGGCGAGGCATTGCCTCACTGGGGAAGCAAAAGGGGTCAAGGAGTTCCCTTTCCTAGTCAAAGAAAGGGGTAACAGATGGCACCTGGAATATCGGGTCAGTCCCATCCTAATACTGCGCTTTTCCAACGGGCCTGGAAAATGGCACACTAGGAGATTGTGTCCCGCACCTGGCTCGGAGGGTCCTATGCCCACGGAGTCTCACTGATGGCTAGCACAGCAGTCTGAGATCAAGCTGCAAGGCGGCAGCAACGCTGGGGGAGGGCCGCCCGCCATTGCCCAGGCTTGCTTAGGTAAACAAAGCAGCCAGGAAGCTCGAACTGGGTGGAGCCCATCACAGCTCAAGGAGGCCAGCCTGCCTCTGTAGGCTCCACCTCTGGGGGCAGGACACAGACAAACAAAAAGTCAGCAGGAACCTCCTCACACTTAAATGTCCCTGTCTGACTGACAGCTTTGAAGTGAGTAGTGGTTCTCCCAGCACACAGCTGGAGATCTGAGAACGGACAGACTGCCTTCTAAAGTGGGTCCCTCACCCCTGAGCAGCCTAACTGGGAGGCACCCCCCCAGTAGGGACAGAATGACACCTCACTCGGCCAGGTACTCCTCTGAGACAAAACTTCCAGAGGAACTATCAGACAGCTGAATTTGTGGTCTCACGAAAATCCGCTGTTCTGCAGCCACCACTGCTGACACCCAGCCAAACAGGGTCTGGAGTGGACCTCTAGCAAACTCCAACAGACCTGCAGCTGAGGGTCCCGTCTGGTAGAAGGAAAACTAACAAACAGAAAGGACATCCACACCAAAAACGCATCTGTACATCACCATCATCAAAGACAAAAAGTAGATAAAACCACAAAGATGGGGAAAAAACAGAGCAGAAAAACTGGAAACTCTAAAAAACAGAGCACCTCTCATCCTCCAAAGGAACACAGTTCCTCACCAGCAACAGAACAAAGCTGGATGGAGGATGACTTTGACGAGTTGAGAGAAGAAGGCTTCAGACGATCAAACTACTCTGAGCTACGAGAGGAAATTCAAAACAATAGCAAAGAAGTTAAAAACTTTGAAAAAAAAAATTAGAAGACTGGATAACTAGAATAACCAATGGAGAGAAGGGCTTAAAGGAGCTAATGGAGCTGAAAGCCAAGTATCGGGAACTACGCGAAGATTGCAGAAGTCTCAGTAGCAGATGCGATCAACTGGAAGAAAGGGTATCGCTGATGGAAGATGAAATGAATGAAATGAAGAGAGAAGGGAAGTTTAGAGAAAAAAGAATAAAAAGAAATGAACAAAGCCTCCAAGAAATTTGGGACTATGTGAAAAGACCAAACCTACGTCTGATTGGTGTACCTGAAAATGATGGGGAGAATGGAACCAAGTTGGAAAACACTCTGCAAGACATTATCCAGGAGACCTTCCCCAATGTAGCAAGGCAGGCCAACATTCAGATTCAGGAAATACAGAGAATGCCACAAAGATACTCCTTGAGAAGAGCAACTCCAAGACACATAATTGTCAGATTCACCAAAGTTGAAATGAAGGAAAAAATGTTAAGGGCAGCCAGTGAGAAAGGTCGGGTTACCCACAAAGGGAAGCCCATCAGACTAAGAGCTGATCTCTCGGCAGAAACTCTACAAGCCAGAACAGAGTGGGGGCCAATATTCAACATTCTTAAAGAAAAGAATTTTCAGCCCAGAATTTCCTATCCAGCCAAACTAAGCTTCATAAGTGAAGGAGAAATAAAATACTTTACAGACAAGCAAACGCTGAGTGATTTTGTCACCACCAGGCCTGCCCTAAAAGAGCTCCTGAAGGAAGTACTAAATATGGAAAGGAACAACCGGTACCAGCCCCTGCAAAAACACGCCAAATTGTAAAGACCATCCAGGCTAGGAAGAAACTGCAGCAACTAACGAGCAAAGTAACCAACTAACATCATAATGACAGGATCAGATTCACACATAACAATATTCACGTTAAATGTAAATGGGCTAAATGCTCCAGTTAAAAGACATAGACCAGCAAACTGGATAAGGAGTCAGGACCCATCAGTGTGCTGTATTCAGGAAACCCATCTCACGTGCAGAGACACAAATAGACTCAAAATAAAGGGATGGAGGAAGATCTATCAAGTAAATGGAAAACAAAAAAAGGCAGGGGTTGCAATCCTAGTCTCTGATAAAATAGACTTTAAACCAACAAAGATCAAAAGAGACAAAGAAGGCCATTACATAATGGTAAAGGGATCAATTCAAAAAGAAGAGCTAACTATCCTAAATATATATGCAGCCAACACAGGAGCACCCAGATTCATAAAGCAAGTCCTGAGTGACCTACAAAGGGACTTAAACTCCCACACAATAATAATGGGAGATTTTAACACCCCACTGTCAACATTAGACAGATCAATGAGACAGAAAGTTAACAAGGATATCCAGGAATTGAACTCAGCTCTACATAAAGTGGACCTAATAGACATCTACAGAATTCTCCACCCCAAATCAACAGAATATACATTTTTTTCAGCACCACACCACACCTATTCCAAAATTGACCACATCGTTGGAAGTAAAGCTCTCCTCAGCAAATGTAAAAGAACAGTAATTATAACAAGCTCTCTCTCAGACCACAGTGCAATCAAACTAGAACTCAGGATTAAGAAATTCACTCAAGACCGCTCAAGTACATGGAAACTGAACAACCTGCTCCTGAATGACTACTGGGTACATAATGAAATGAAGGCAGAAATAAAGATGTTCTTTGAAACCAACGAGAACAAAGACACAACATACCAGAATCTCTTGGACACGTTCAAAGCAGTGTGTAGAGGGAAATTTATAGCACTAAATGCCCACAAGAGAAAGCAGGAAAGATCCAAAACTGACACCCTAACATCACAATTAAAAGAACTAGAAAAGCAAGAGCAAACACATTCAAAAGCTAGCAGAAGGCTAGAAATAACTAAAATCAGAGCAGAACTGAAGGAAATAGAGACACAAAAAACCCTTCAAAAAATTAATGAATCCAGGAGCTGGTTATTTGAAAAGATCAACAAAATTGATAGACCGCTAGCAAGACGAATAAAGAAGAAAAGAGAGAAGAATCAAATAGATGCAATAAAAAATGAAAAAGGGGATATCACCACCGATCCCACAGAAATACAATCTACCATAAGAGAATACTACAAACACCTCTATGCAAATAAACTAGAAAATCTAGAAGAAATGGATAAATTCCTCGACAAATACACCCTCCCAAGACTAAATCAGGAAGAAGTTGAATCTCTGAATAGACCAATAACAGGTTCTGAAATTGTGGCAATAATCAATAGCTTACCAACCAAAAAGAGTCCAGGTCCTGATGGATTCACAGCCGAATTCTACCAGAGGTAAAAGGAGGAACTGGTACCATTCCTTCTGAAACTATTCCAATCGATAGAAAAAGAGGGAATCCTCCCTAACACATTTTATGAAGCGAGCATCGTCCTGATACCAAAGCCTGGCAGAGACATAACCAAAAAAGAGAATTTCAGACCAATATCCTTGATGAACATTGATGCAAAAATCCTCAATAAAATACTGGCAAACCGAATCCAGCAGCACATCAAAAAGCTTATCCACCATAATCAAGTGGGCTTCATCCCTGGGATGCAAGGCTGGTTCAACATACGCAAATCAATAAATGTAATCCAGCATATAAACAGAACCAAAGACAAAAACCACATGTTTATCTCAATAGATGCAGAAAAGGCCTTTGACAAAATTCAACAACCCTTCATGCTAAAAACTCTCAATAAATTAGGTATTGATGGGACGTATCTCAAAATAATAAGAGCTATCTACGACAAACCCACAGCCAATATCATACTGAATGGTCAAAAACTGGAAGCATTCCCTCTGAAAACTGGCACAAGACAGGGATGCCCTCTCTCACCGCTCCTATTCAACATAGTGTTGGAAGTTCTGGCCAGAGCAATCAGGCAGGAGAAGGAAATAAAGGGTATTCAGTTAGGAAAAGAGGAAGTCAAATTGTCCCTGTTTGCAGATGACATGATTGTATATCTAGAAAACACCATTGTCTCAGCCCAAAATCTCCTTAAGCTGATTAGCAACTTCAGCAAAGTCTCAGGATACAAAATCAATGTACAAAAATCACAAGCATTCTTGTACACCAATCACAGACAGAGAGCCAAATCATGAGTGAACTCACATTCACAATTGCTTCAAAGAGAATAAAATACCTAGGAATCCAACTTACAAGGGACATGAAGGACCTCTTCAAGAACTACAAACCACTGCTCAATGAAATAAAAGAGGATACAAACAAATGGAAGAACATTCCATGCTCATGGATTGGAAGAATCAATATCGTGAAAATGGCCATACTGCCCAAGGTAATTTATAGATTCAATGGCATCCCCATCAAGCTACCAATGACTTTCTTCACAGAATTGGAAAAAACTACTTTAAAGTTCATATGGAACCAAAAAAGAGCCCGCATCGCCAAGTCAATCCTAAGCCAAAAGAACAAAGCTGGAGGCATCACGCTACCTGACTTCAAACTATACTACAAGGCTACAGTAACCAAAACAGCATGGTACTGGTACCACAACAGAGACATAGATCAATGGAACAGAACAGAGCCCTCAGAAATGATGCCGCATATCTACAACTATCTGATCTTTGACAAACCTGACAAAAACAAGAAATGGAGAAAGGATTCCCTATTTAATAAATGGTGCTGGGAAAACTGGCTAGCCATATATAGAAAGCTGAAACTGGATCCCTTCCTTATCCCTTATACAAAAATTAATTCAAGATGGATTAAAGACTTAAATGTTAGACCTAAAACCATTAAAATCCTACAAGAAAACCTAGGCAATACCATTCAGGACATAGGCGTGGGCAAGGACTTCATGTCTAAAACTCCAAAAGCAATGGCAACAAAAGCCAAAATTGACAAATGGGATCCAATTAAAGAGCTTCTGCACAGCAAAAGAAACTACCATCAGTGTGAACAGGCAACCTACAGAATGGGAGAAAATTTTTGCAACCTACTCATCTGACAAAGGGCTAATATCCAGAATCTACAATGAACTCAAACAAATTTACAAGAAAAAAACAAACAACCCCATCAAAAAGTGGGCGAAGGACATGAACAGACACTTCTCAAAAGAAGACATTCATGCAGCCAAAAAACACATGAAGAAATGCTCATCATCACTGGCCATCAGAGAAATGCAAATCAAAACCACAGTGAGATAACATCTCACACCAGTTAGAATGGCCATCATTAAAAAATCAGGAAACAACATGTGCTGGAGAGGATGTGGAGAAATAGGAACACTTTTACACTGTTGGTGGGACTGTAAACTAGTTCAACCATTGTGGAAGTCAGTGTGGCGATTCCTCAGGGATCTAGAACTAGAAATACCATTTGACCCAGCCATCCCATTACTGGGTATATACCCAAAGGACTATAAATCATGCTGCTATAAAGACACATGCACACATATGTTTATTGCGGCACTATTCACAATAGCAAAGACTTGGAACCAACCCAAATGTCCAACAACAATAGACTGGATTAAGAAAATGTGGCACATATACACCGTGGAATACTATGCAGCCATAAAAAAGGATGAGTTCATGTCCTTTGTAGGGACATGGATGAAATTGGAAAACATCATTCTCAGTAAACTATCACAAGGACAAAAAACCAAACACCGCATGTTCTCACTCATAGGTGGGAATTGAACAATGAGAACTCATGGACACAGGAAGGGGAACATCACACTCCGGGGACTGTTGTGGGGTGGGGGAGGGGGGAGGGACAGCATTAGGAGATATACCTAATGCTAAATGACAAGTTAATGGGTTCAGGAAATCAACATGGCACATGGATACATATGTAACAAACATGCACATTGTGCACATGTACCCTAAAACCTAAAGTATAATAAAAAAAAAGAAAATATATTATTTTTGTAAAACATAGGTAAAATTTTGTTGAACACCATCAATAGCATATTAAATTAAAAATGAAAGATCTTGAAGTTTGAAATACTAGCTAAGATAAAATATTAGTAAAATAATAACTAAACCTTATTGAATAATTTTGGCATTCTAAGTACTTTTTTAAAATTATTGACTACTCTACAAAACCCTGCAAAAAGAGAGCCCATTATTATATTCACTAGACTTATGAAAAAACAGAAAAACAAAGAAGTGAAATGTTTAACAAAAGCCAACCAGTTTTTAAGTGGAAGCACCATGATTCCAATTCAAGTTACTCTGAACTATAATTCTCTACACCATATTTACGATGGTAAAATTTAATATCTACAGAAAACTACTATTGCTGATTTTTTCAGATATAGCTTTACAAACTGTTTTGATGTGTAATATATCACTATTTTGAAAAATTGGGACATATTTGAACTAACGTTGTATTACTTCTTGCTCATTTAACTTCCTTTACATTATAACATCTTTCCATAGAGCTGGTTTCAGGATAGTGTCTCTAAATTGACAAGTTCAATGAGAAAATGTTAAAGCTATAATAATTTACTCATTGTTTTCAAAATTGTTCATGTGGTATACAAGAATGTCTCATTGTTACCCAAAATACCACAAGTTGTAAATAGTGAAAATAATCAATAGCAGAAAGTAATGTATAGTGCAATTTATCTTTGTCACTCTACCTTTTCTGGATCTTTGAGTACAAAGTATATGCTGATGTGTATGTATCAATATGGCAGTTGACGCTTTTCAAATTTCCTTATCATGAACATTGATCCATCCTAGTTAACTTGCAACTAGCATACCCCTACTCATTTATTTAGCTAAATTCATATCCTTATATTTTAAGTAAACTCAAATAATGGCTCTAACTAGTATAAAATATGGCATGTAGAAAGAGTTGCTTGTGGCAGAAAAGCCTTTTTAAGCATTTTCAAAAAGGAAGAGTTTTCAACTTTATGGATTCAAAACTAAAATTGTTCTCCATTGAATCAACTGAAAACCAAATATGGAGACGCAACTTTTTTATGTCTACAATTAGCTATTTGACTTTAAGTTAGATATTTCCAACAAGTAGTAGTAGGTTGAGATAATCCATTGTACCAAGCACAGACCATGAATTTTTTTTCAACTTTACTTTTCAGCTATGTGTTTGGTGTATGTTTGGACCTTTCTTGTGATCTGTTCTCTAGTCGTATCAGAACCTATCAAGTGTCTATTACGTTGCCAGGCACATTTGTGAGACAGAGTAAGGCCAGGCGAGAATTCCTTTCGTTAAGTGTTTGATCTGTTAATTAGCATGTTTTCCTGAATTGGTTGCTTTTAATCATATTGTAGAACTCTATGCACAAAAGTATTATTTTGCAATTCTTTGATACTATATGAAAGAGTGATCCACACAACACATTATAAAGAACAGAGGGATAATTGAGAATACCTAAGCTACATAATGGGAAGCAAACACTAAGCCATTTCCTTGATAGGTAACGTAACTTTTGAGGCAACCAGCTAAAAATAAAACACACCATATAGATAATGAGTCTTTAATTATTCCATTCTATGGTATGGAGTAACCCTTTCCACAGACGTGTGGCAAAGAAACATGGTTTGTGCCATTCATAAGTGGATTTCCCTCCCTTTTATTTCCTCCGAGTCTTCTTTTTGTTTCTAATTCCTCTTCCGTATATTACATAGTCCTTGTCTTACAATGCTCTGTGTCACAATGGAACTTCCTTAGATTTTGTTTTTAATATGAATTATTGAAAATAACCATTCTTTCTTTGTGACAATGAAAAATTGATTTTTAAACTTTTATTAACATGTAATACATTTGGAGAATGTATTATACGTCAATACCCATGTAGCCAATAGTCAAATCAGATAAGAAATATTGCTAATGTCTTTGAAATTCGTCTCTTCCACTCCAAGAGTCACAAAAAATTTCCTTCCTTTCTACTTTGTATAAGTGGAATTAAACAGTATGTATCTTCTGTGTCTAGATTTCTTCACTCAACACTGTATTTTGGAGAGTCATTTAACTACAGCCCACGGTTGTAGTTCAATCTTATTGCTTAATAGTATTACACTGCATGAATGTGCAATAATTAATTTATCTCTTCTACATTTTCTGGGCATTTGAGTGATCTCCAGTGTGTGGCTATTTTGAATACTGCTAACACAAACATTTCAGTACGGTTTTTTAAACACATGTACACATTTTTATTGAGTTTCTGGGTCATGGTATATGCATAGTCACATGTAAATTTTTGGCAGAGTTTCTTTTTAATTAAGTTTTATAACTTGTGCTTCTGCTGTTCCCATTTGCATGGATATTGACACTATTCTCTCCTCTCCAATGAAAGCTCATAGGCACAAGCCAAAGACCTCTATTACCTGGCAATGGGACTTCTGCTTCATGTACACTGAGAGTTGCTATTCAATGATTTTCAGAATTTCATGGCAGTGACTGGAGTTCTATGGCCCAACTTAGGCTCAACCAATAAAAAGCCCCCTGGTCCTGTAGAAATCAGATTAATACTACTTCCTGTCTTCCATTAGTGAGTATCTCTCCCAATTATAGCCAGATGGGATTTTGCTGTTTAGTGATTTTATGCTAATAAATTATAGATCACAGATTCACACATAATCTTTGATTTGATTCTCACACACTATTTCTATATGGTCATGTTAGCATCTCCTGTTCACTGAGAAGTAATCAGAGCAGGTAATTTTCTTAAGGCTTCTATCAACCACATTGTTGACTGAATGTCATAATTGTTGATATCAAGGATCATATTACTTCAAAAAATAAACATTGGTAACTAGTGATAGCCAAATAATGGGAAAAAAAGAGTTTATATATATACAAATAAAGTATATTTAATATATATATATAAATAAAGTATATATAAATAGAGTATATATAAAGTATATATATATAAATAAAGAGTATATATAAATAAAGAGTAGATGAAATTGATCTAAACAGAGGCTACCAAAATATATTAGTACATATAAATAAAGTGTAGATGAAATTGATCTAAACAGAGGCTACCAAAATATATTAGTACATATAAATAAAGGGTAGATGAAATTGCTCTTCAAATATCTTAGTCATTTATAAAAATTATTCATTTTTATATAAATAATTTGATGAAGAATTTGGCCTTGCAAAAGTACCTATAAAGAGGCCAACAAACTATTAAATTTGTACAAATATGTTTAAATTTGTATCTGTGGAAGAACTTATTTACCCAATTTGCCAATATTCATGTATTGTACCCAATTACAAAATAAACCAATATATGACAGTGATAATTGTCTAGATATCTGCCAACTATTTTATATCTAGCCAATTCTAATCCCAAAGTATGTATCTTCTTCCAAATTTTAAGCATACATTATGAATCTCAATAATAATTCAATCTTTTTCAGCCATTGTGAAAAAGATTATTATACTTGTTAACAAGTTCATTTTACTTGTTATTATTTATATTTTGAGGACAGGTTAAAAATATGTTATAGCCCGACAAAAATAAAATAAAGCTCATCAATTTATCAAAAACACTATCTGTATAAACACACATCTCTCTATGTTTTACATGGCATCAACAACTATTTTCCTGCTGCCATCGAATAAATATAATGTGACTTAAGTCTAAAAAGTTGTGAAAGTAAATGTATCTACATATTTTAGCCTCTCAAAACTGCCTCTTATTGTGCAATATGGAAATTTACAACTCACTAAACTTTTCAATAAATCTCTTGCAAAATTAAACTCAAATAATTGAAAACATTATAAATGTTTACCTAACATTAGAGAATAACTGCTAACAGTAAAATCCGAAACATTGTTTAGCCAAATTTACATTTGACGCAGTACATAGAATTACAAGACAAGCCATAATTCATAAAATTAAATTGTCTGTTAATGCCAACAATACTTTGACAAATTTTCGATAAATTTTACTTAATTAATGATTTTAACCCCCGAAACATTCCCATGATAGCTACTTTGAAGTATAGCTACTCTCAACTGTTCAAATGCACCTATCTTTCAAAATATAGGGTGCATAATATTTCCTCCTATTATGCTGATAATAATTGCAACAGCGAACATAATTTCTTTTGTAACTGAGTGCCTCTGAACAAAAAATTAATACTTATCTGTTTCTATGCACTGCTATGCATTTTGTGCCTACTATAATTTACATTTACCAAATGCCTGAATCTATTCTTTCTTGCGTTGAAATATTTTCTTACATTGCTTCTTTCACCCTCTCCATTTTGTATTCACCAAATGCACTATATTTAGCAATCATAATCACCTCACAATGGTCAATCCCAATGTCCCTTCAGTTTCAGCAAACTGTAAGCTGTTCGCAGTATTTGGTCCTCACCATTACCTATTGCTGTTTTCCTTCACTTTCTTCTTTAAAATAATTACCCCTTCCTTCCATATTATTCTCATGTTATATAACCACATTACCATGGTTTTTCTCCTCCCTCATCCCTACCTTAACTACTCATGAGCCCTTTCCCGCCATCTTTACTGGCTTCTTTTTTACGATTTTTTTCTAACCCTGGGTAATTAATTTTAATCTTCTGCCTTCAAATTTTCTCTTTTCTTCTACCTCTGAAATCTCAACTATTATTTTTATTTGATGAATCGGAAGCCACTCCATCTAAAACTTCCTATCACCAATTCCCTCTGCTACTTAGCTCCTTTCATTTCCATGGCCTGCTGTCATTTCAGTAATCCAAAATCAAATTAACATTCTTTCTATAAAATTAGTTTCCTTTTCTTACTCTCCTGTTTTTTCACAATTTCTATTATTCCAGACAAAATTTTCACTGTTGCTTTCAGGTAACAGAGTCTATCTATACTTTTTTTGTTGTTTTAATTTTTATTTTTGGTGCGAGGTCTCACATCTCTCCCTCTTGCTCCTTCCATCACTATTCCTTGCCTTTTTAGTTTCTGGGCTTTTAGGCCTTCTGTAGGGCAATTCCTCTTTCCTGTCGCTCATAACACACACTATTGCCACGTTAGTCTTCCTAAAAGCCTAATTCTATCTTTATACTCCGACACCAGATTCATTAATTGGATCATCAAATTCCTGGATAGTCTGGCCAAAATCAGCAGTACTAGACTCAACTAGAGATGGCAAACAAAACCATATCTGCCATCACGAATGGCCACAAATCTGCACATTGCCACCTGGACAACCCTTTACATTTTCATACTTTGCATGGATCATATTTCAGCATTTGAATACCCTTGCTCTCAACCTTACTTTACAATTAGTCTTCCATATAGCCCAAATTACTTCCTCTAAGAAACGTCCCTGAACTTGCCTCCGTGCAACACTATTTATCACGAAGCACAAACTTACCTTCCTCTGACCCCTCACTCTTATTGAAGTGGACATCCACTTGGTTCTTTCACATGTAGCCTTATGTTGTTGTTGTTCATATATAGGACACCAAATATTAGCTAACCTAAATGTTAGTATTTTTTAAAAAGAATATATTGTTGTGTTGTAAATATCTTTGGATTCGAGTATTTTTATGATTATAAACCTTACATAATTTTTATACTTTTATTTTTAAAAAATTATTGGATATTTTATTTATTGAGTAATTACAACACCAAGCACCTTCCCAACCCCTATAAATAATTTATCCATTTAGCCCTGATTAACGATAGGCATTACCTTATCACTATTTTAGAGATGGAAAAACTGAGGTTCTGAGAGGCTAAATTACTTGAGTTCACCACAAAGTGACGGGATCAAAGTTCATGTGAGTTAGTCAGGCTCTAGAGAGTGCTCTGTTCAACACTATGCTGCAAATCAATAATGATACTAATAATATTTATTATTATGTAATTACCAATGAATCTGCCAGTGTGAGATAATCAGCCTTATGCATTGTTTTGCTGAATTAACTTTTCATTTTTTCTAGGCATGTTTTTATTTTGACAAAGTTGACCATTCCATGTAGAATTTCATTTCTTGCTTTGTGATTTCATGGTTTTATGTCTATATTATATGGCATCATGTAGCCATAAAATAAATGGTGCTGATTTGTGGGAATTTAAGTCTATCCACACACACACAATTATTTGTCAGTGCTTGATGAACCCTCTGTATCAGAGAGGAATCCACAATCACACTTCACATTCTATACAATCAGTTTCCTTTTCTTACTCTCCTGTTTTTACAACATTTCTATTATTCCAGACAAAATTTTGACTGTTACTTTTCCTTAATGTTCATATACAGGTAACAGTGTCTATCCATAATTTTCGTTGTTGTAGTTTTAAGTTTTATCTTTGGTGCAAGGTCTCACATCTCTCCCTCTTGCTCTTTCCATCCCTTAGTCCCTTTTGCCTTATCAGTTCCTGGTTCTTTAGTTCTTGGATTAGATTTCTATTCCCTTAAGGTGATTGTTTAACCGTATTATTGTGTCAATGGCCATATTTTTTAAATTCTTGATAAATTCTGCCAAACTGAGCCTAGAAAGTTTGTACTAAAGCACTCTTCCAATAATGAAGATAAACCACTGTGAAGGAATCTTACAATATTTGTTCATTTGATAATTAAATTTTTTTCATTTTTATAATTTCTAGTGTTACAGAATAGATGTGTAGTTATTCATCTTATAATCCTTCTAATAGGATCTACCTACCTGGCTATGCTTTGCTTATGTAAATGACATTCTGATAATAGTTTTATTTATTTCTTGTTAACTAACCACTAATTAGTAATTGATTGCCTGGTCCTTTGACTCTATGTCTTCTTAATTCAGAAAAATGTTGTTATTTAGAATAGCTTAAATTCGAGTGAAGTACCTTCTAGTTAGAAGATTGAAAATAGATTATTTCGCAGATTATGGTATACATACAAAATTGTACCCTATCATTTGTTATCTTTCCATCTGCCACTAAACTTTAATAGATAGAGTGAACAAGGGATGGTCCTGCAGGAGCCACACTTAACAGGCTGCCACAGCTAGTGCCAGACGGCCTTCGAGGGACTTCGGTTATTTGTCCACAGCAGTGGTTTTCAAACTCCACTGTGCAATGGAGTCACCCAGGGGACGTGCTGCAAAAGAGACTGCTGAGATTTCCTCAGTTTCTGATTCAACAGATCTGGGGGTCCAAGAATTGACGTCTCAATGTAACACCGATGTTGTTGGATCAAAGACCACTCTTTGAGAATCAATGATCTACATGATTTGAATTCAAGAAAATTATGCCCTGAATTTCTCCAAAATCCAAGTCTCTGTCCAGGCAATCCCTAACATAATCAAATTTGGTTTCATTTATTTAGAAGTTGCTTATATAAGAGTAATAAGTCAAGCTGGTATCACAAACATAATTTTTCTCTCAAGAGGCCATCCATTTTCCAGAATCTGTCTTTGGTCTTTACTATTTGTTCAACATGATGCCCAGTGTCCCTGCCTCAACACTCCCTTCTTGCTTCCTTCATTGAAACAAAGTCCTCGTCAATGGCCAAAAAGTACTTTCCAGAACTTCACGCTCACCTTAGAATACTTTAACTTTGCACCCCCATAACAATCAAGTATACTATTGTGTGGTATTTCACACATTTTGATTTTATTGATCATTTCTATGAATATTTCACAACTCTCTTAAAAATGCTTGTGTCTTAATAATATTTCTTCTAAATTATGTTGCTCAAAATAGTTTTTTGATAAGCACTTTTTCAATAATCATTTACTGGACCCCCAGGAGACGGGAAAGAAAGAACAAATAACTGACTTAGCAACCTTTTCCGTTTCCATGATGATGGCAAATTATCTAAAATTGGGTCTGAAATCTCACTTTTATAAGCACAGAACAGAATAATTTATTTGATTTACTTTGCAATAAGCTTCGATTTCACAACATAAGCAATAAAAGTAACAAATACTTATTTAGGATGCTATATTTTATTATGTACTTTGGACAGGTGTGACTGATTATATAATGTTTTCTAATTAATGGAAGAGGCTGAAGGATATATTTCTGAATTTGTAGCAACCCTTTTTGTGAATAAGCTTCTGTAAAAGTTAAGAATCTCTAAAATGTTACAAGAAAAATTTGATATATATTGGTGTATACATGCTCTATTGCCCTCTGATTTAGCCACATAGCCTGAAGTTTTCCAAACTTGAAAAATTATTTTTTCAATGTTATAGAATTTATTAGAATTTGTACTTCAAAAAATAGCTAATTTTTAAATGAATTTTTAATAATCTAGATGGTTAAGAAATTCTATGCTACCACAAAATTTCAAAGTTATGCAGCTTTCTCACAGAGTTTGGCAAAGTAGGATGAATTGAATTTTTCTGTCTTTATCGATGAAGACAATGAGAAATCAGAGGTTACTTACTTGACCAAAGTTTTGCCACAAGCAAGAGAACTAGAATTTAGACCTAATTTTTAAGCTATTATTCTGCTTTAATCTTATTTTGTTCCAAGTTTTTGATGCCTTCATCACTCAAATATTACTGAAAAGAAACATGTTCAGGTTTTATGATGTTGTTCAGAGATCTCTGAGAGAGATGATACCTCATTATTATATTTTGATATACAACACGATGATTTTCTTTTCTTTCATGGTACAAAGAACATGATTTAACCATAAAATTCTAACTAGTGTTTTACTTTTAAAGCCTGAAATCTAAAAATGTATATTGTTCTTAGTTATTTAGTGGTCATAATCACACCTAATTGTTTATGTCCTAAACATTAGAAATACAGGGATACACAACTTTGATGAAGAAAAAAAGTAAAATTTCTTTTTATTCTAAGAAGACCTTTTAAATATTCTCCATTAAAAGTTTTGAATTTATTGTCAAAATTTCTCAAAGAACAAATAGGAGGATTAAAAATGTTTTGGCCAAAGATATTTAATTAGCAAGAAATAAGAGTTCAAAAATAAATTATTTATTGAGGTTAATTTCATATTCATGAGAATAGTTTCCAAAAGCATATTTCCTGAAAACATGCAACTAGATATAAGACAGGCTTTTGGTCTTTAAATGCTACAAGAATAATAAAAAGTAAAAATAGCCTTCAGTTTCACATATAATTGGATATGTTTTCCTCCAGAATTGGCATTTCAGCTGAAGAGAATGTGTGCTTCAAACTTGGAAATAAATAATGCATTTACTTATTTGATTAAAGATTGCACAGTGAATTTAATAAAGACATTATGGTCTTGTAATGTAATATAAACTCAATCTTCTACTTACAAACAACTTTAAGACAGAATTTAGGAGGAATGTCCTTTGGAAAATTATCTTTCCTTCCCCCACAGATGATTCAAATAAACAATACATACTGTTTGGAACATTTCATTTTTTCTGGAACTAACCCTATGTTGGCATGTCTTCTTCATCACTGAAAATGTAAGAAAGCACAGCCTCATCATGAAAATGCTGGGTATCCACATCTCACACAACTTAAAAATCATAATGAGTTGCAGGTTTCATTGTCAAGAATTACCGTGTGCTTCAAAAATGTGCTTGCTTCTTATGAAGCAATATAAACCTTGTTTTTAATCTTGCGAACTGTATATTCTATTGGATATGTCTATTAAAGACCGAATTATGAGTGAACAATAAATGTCTTTCCTGAGAAGGTGCATTTTCTGTTGCACTTAGACTTGAAGGTGGTGTAGAAGGCACTTGGCCAAAATTGGGGCAAAGAATGGTTCCTGTGAAGAAGCAACAGTGAGAGTCTGGTTATCTACATATAAAAGAATAAAACTGGACCCTTATCTTAGACTGTACACAAAACCAACTCAAGGTGGATTAAAGGCCCACGTGTAAGACCTGAAAGTATAAAATTCCCAGAAGAAAACACAGAGAAAACAACTCCTTGATATGGGCCTTGACAATGGTTTTTTAGCTATCACACCAAAAGCTCAGGCAACAAAAGCAAAAATAAACAAGTGAGACTGCATCAAAATGCAGTGCATAAAAAGCTTCTGCACAGCAAACACTCAACAAAATGAAAAGACAGCCTGCAGAATGGGAGAGAATATTTACAAACCATATGTCAGATAGGGGTTGACATGTGAAATAAAAATCTCACACAACTCAATGTCAAAAAACAATCCGACTGATAAATAGCCAAAGTATCTGAATAGACGTTATTTAAAAAACACATACGAAGGGCAACAAGTGTATGAAAAGGTGCTCAACATCATTAATCAGAAAAATGTTAATCAAAACAAATATATCATTTCACAACTGTTAGGATGGTTGTTATATAAAAAAGAGAGAAGTGTGATGAGGGTGTGGAAAAAGGAAACCCATGTTCACTGCTGGTGGGAATGTAAACTGATACATCCATTTTGGGAAACGGTATGAGGGTTCCTCAAAAATTTAAACTAGAGTTACTGTATGACTCCACAATCCCCCTGCTGGGTATACACCCAAAGGAACTGAAATCAGTCTATGAAAGATACATCTGTGTTCCCATGTTTATTGCAGTATAGTTCACAATAGCCAAGCTATGAAAACAATTGGATAAACAAATTATGATATCTAGTTATAATATATATTATAATCTTATAAACTCTGTAATAATAGTATAAATATTATGTATATAGTATTCAATCTTAAAAAAAGATTAAAATTGCCATTTTTGATGATATGGATGAACCTGGATGGCATTATGCTAAGTAAAATAAAACCAGACATGGAAAGAAAAATGCTTCATGATCTCACTTCTATGTGCTATCTAAAAACAAGCCAAGTATACAGAAACAGTAGAATGGTGGTCATCAGGGATAAGGATTAAGAGGAAATGAAAAAAAGCAGATCAAAGGGTACAAACTGGCAGTCATGTAGGATGAGTAAGTTGTATCTAACGTATAGTATGATACCAATAGTTAATAATATTGTATTCTATACTGAAAATTTTCTAAAAGTATATTTTTTAGGTGCTCTTGCCAATCACATAAAAATAAAACTATCAAAGGTGATAGATATGTTAACTGGCTTGATTTTAGTAATAATTTCATGGCATATATGTATGCCTTAAATATGTACCATGAAAATAAGTAAATAAACTAAAATGTAGGTTATCAAAACTTAACAATTTATACACTAAAAATTTCAAAACTTGAAAAAATAACTCAATGGGAGAGATTTACAATTACTTCGATCCTATTAGAGCGGCAAAGACGGAAGATAAGTAGAGGAAGGAGACAACCTGATACATGTAGACTCATCAGCAAAGCCTGAGGGACAGTAATAACATCCATAGCGTTGACAGCCAAACCATCAGTAACTTTGCTGTGAATATATTATTTTTGCAACATATGAAACACAAACAGAACAGCAAATCTTGATTCAGGCATCTATCGTCCTAATTAACTGCCTCTCTGATCATGTATGCATGTGTCACCTTGATCGCAACCATTTTCGAAAACAACGAAACAAAAATAAACTATTGTAATTTAAGAAAGTAAATTATCACGTGAAGTTTATATTTGAAGTTATTTTTCAGGAAAACTTCTGGACACTGAAGATACTTACAGTCAATATTACCTCAAGGCAATTATGGCACCCTAACTACTGTTTTTAGTAATATCTGCTTCCAAATACTCTTAGAAATGGGCAACTTGATAAGGTGATCCCTGAAAATCTCTGCCATCTTGATTGGGTTAACTGTGTTTATTTAAAGAGGCTAAAAAGAAGGTTGGTTTTTAATGCATGGTAACTATGCATTAAAAACAAAATTATATATGAAAAATGAAATTATATATGAAATTATAATGAAAAATGCAAGATTACTCCATGCCTTCTAACATTATTCTTCCTACTTGGGTACGTTTTTGCCATCAGAACAAATTGTTAGGGTAAATAAATGTGTAAGGGCCATACATACCTATTAAGTCTGAGTGCCATGAATTTGTTTGTAATTTTATGTTATTTTAATTATTGTAGTATGTGGTTATAACTCTTTTTGTGTTAATATATAGTAATCCTAGAGACACCTAGGATTATTTTAAAAGTTGAGTCAGTTGTCTCCAGTTATAGAAAATTGACTTACACACTTTTAGTAGTGAAGTCAAAATATCTGAACTGAGTTCACTTCTGCACAAAGGAAAACTCTGCAAGTAACTGAAATTTTGTCAAGACTGGCACATAGACAATTCTAAAAAAGTCCTGGGATATGAACAATCTCAAATTGGCAGCATATACTGGCATGTGCCTCATCCTGCTGACAGTCATTTCAGCTTGAGATACTTACAAAAAAGAGAAAAAAGATACCTTAATAGTTCCAAGTTTAAATAGTTATATTGGTATACTCCTTAAAAGAAAAATCAGCACCTTATCGTGGAGTAAAAATTTTACTTATGATTTCTTCACTTTTCTCCCATCAACTCAACAGCCAGAAAATAAAGCATATTAATAAATACACATGCAGACACACACATTGTGGAAATCAAAGACCTGGGTCTATGTGTAGCAGTGTGTTGATAAACTATCTGTAGAGACCGGAGGTCAAATTAATTATATATATGAAAATTATACAACTCCAGAGACTCAAGAAGATATACAGATAAAAGTTACTACATAAGAAAACACAGATTTCTCTATTTTTCTACAACAGAAATCGTAGAGTGGAATAGTGATTTTAAATGTAGCTTCTGTTATCACTTGGGGGAATAGAAAAGTGAGGGAAACAGAGATCAGAATATAGGCACTAATACCTGAATGCCTGTTATGTGTAGCTATTGTGCTTTGACAGTTTTACATAACTTTCTTATTTAACCAACACACAACATTATGAGATTGCTGTTTCTATGACTATTTTTCTGTATGAGAAAACGCAGGTTCTGACTTGACGTCATTCATACCATATTGGGTGGCTGAGGCAGGATTCAAATGCAAACATGGCAGCACCAGTCTATATTTTATTAATCATACAACCACTGTATCCAACTAATTATAAAGTCTGTATGGAAGCCCAGAAAAATAGGCCAGCATTAAACTGAAAACAGCATTAAAGAGAAAACTGTTGATGTAAAAACATTTAGTTTTACAACTTTTAATTTACCATAATTGTGGTTGCTACTGTGACTATTTTATAGGGAAACCATGCACAAATTAATTCATGATACATTCATGTTTTTTTGCATATGTCTCTTTAAAAAAAAGTTATTTAGGCAAAGTGATTTGGCTACTTCTATAGATGTATTAATAAAGCCTTATTTGTATAATAGTCAAGTTAAGATGAACATGTTTGTGACCTCTTGCAGAAATAGTGAAGATTCTGCCATTTAAAGAGCAATAAAATGTAAAGATGTAATTACCAGCTCTTCATTATCTTATGGAATCTCAAGATAAACTCACTTTATTTCAATGTCAAAAGAGCATTAAAGTCCTTTTCAAAATACCATTTAATTAGATAGATTAAGATACTTTAATACATTAATTTCATTCCTTGTTACTGTATATTTCACGATAAGAATGCAGGGATATATATTGGAGTTCTGGGAAATTGAAATTTGTGTAACTTACCAGTTAATTCTAAAATCTATTAATCATGTGCTTTGGTTATCTTTCTTCCTTGGTAAAATAGGGATGTTCAAAGATATTTTCTTGTTGTCTAAAGCATCTGCATCTCATATGCAAGTATACAACATATATAAAATATTAACAGAATTATGCCAAATATATACAAAATAAAAATATACAAAATATTAATTTAGCAGAAAAAAAAACTGTTGCATGAAGATAAAGTACAGGATGAGTAGCTGAATTTGAATGACCAAGAGACTCACAAAAAGATGGGTATGCACAGTTATACTAATCACAAAGGACAAAGATCTCTGTGCACGTGCACGTCACACATATCTGAATAGCTCATATACAATATTGACCGCACATTTAACAATTCAATGAATGGCAACTATAGAACAAGACAAATATGTCCATTCCTAAAGAAACAGTAATCAGTCACTAAAGTGCAAAATACCCAGCCTGTATAAACTTGTAGCAGTAGCCTCTTCATATCCATATCTGCAACACAGAGTTAGAAATGTTTGGATTTAAACAGTAGTGAAAATATTACTGCATTTCAGAAAGGTATGGCCTCAACAGTATGGAGTTTGAATTTTAGAAAAATATATTTCTAACTAGGTTAAAGCTTGGGTGAAAATTTCAATTGCTTAAGATAAGCAAGAATTAGGGAGTGCTGATGAGGTAAGTATAGATGAAAAATAAATTAGCAGGCTAGTCCAAATGTAGTGGTGTTCAAAACTAATTAATCACAACCAGTTACAGATTTCTTGTTTTCTTTTCCACTCGCACTTAGCCTTAAAAATAAACAGAAAAAAATAAATAAAATAAATAAGTAAATTGACAGTTGGATAATAGTACGACATCCTGAAACCACTATTCTGGGAAACATATACCTATAATGGGAATACTTAGGAATATTTGTCATGAAAAATTCATGCATAAATGGTGGCAAAATATAAACTTTGAGATTATGTGTACAATATAAATAAATGTAACAATGGGCAACAAAATGGTGTTTTCTGTATATTTCATAATAAGAATGCAGGGATATATATTAGAGTTCTGGGAAATTGAAACTCGTGTAACTTACCAGTTAATCCTAAAATCTATTAAATCATGTTCTTTGCTTATCTTTCTTCCTTGGTAAAATAGGGATGTTCAAAGATATTTTCATGTTGTCTAAGGCATCTGCATCTCATATACAAATATGCAAAATATATAAAATATTAACAGAATTATACCAAATATATACAAAATAAAAATATACAAAATATTAATTTAGCAGAAAAAAACTGTCGAATGAAAATAAGGTACAGGATGGTACTTTATCTTATGGTTTTTTTGTGAACCATAGTCAGAAAAATCAAGGGATCAAAAATAATTAAACAAAATATACCCATTACCTTAGGGAAATCGGTAAATGAGAATTATATTTTTAAAGGAACTATATAAAAGCTTTATGTAAAAACCACAACCATATTTCTTGTTCCCACACATTCCAATCAATTCATTAGATTGTTTTACACATTCTGCAAAAATATTCTAATGCAGGCAGAGAATTTGAAATGTAAAAATTATCATACTGTCTCCTATATTTACAGCTCAGCTACGTATCTTATATGTTAAAATGCTACTTCTGTGTGACACACTCTTACACCTACTGAGGAAAAAAATTGCTTTGTATTAAAAAAGTGAATTATCTCTCTTGAGTAACATGAGTAACTTGGTCAATAGTTACTTACCGTGTGTTAGTTATGGGCTGAACTGTGCTCCCCTCTCTCCAAATTCATATGGTGAAATTCTAAAGCCTAGTATTTCTGAAAGTAACCATATTTGGATGTTTTAAATAAGAATTCAGTTAAAATGAGGCCCTCAGGGTGGGTTCCAATCCAACAAAAATGAAGTCCATATAAAATAAAATTTGGAAAGGGGTAAAAATCAGCTACATGCATGCACAGAAGTACAACTGCATGAAGGCAGACACCTACAAGCCAAGAAGAGAGGCCTAAAACAGATCCTTCCATCATGGTCCTCAGAGGAGCACTTTGACCTTGGATTTACAGCCCCTAGAACTGTGAGAAAATAAATATCTGTTGTTTAAGCCACCCAGTCTGTGCGTGTGTGCATGTGTTTAAGTGCCACCTTAGAAAACGGACATAATGGACTTTTTAAAGCCAGCACCCAACTATGTCAGAATCATTTTCAGATGTTTATTTTATTTTATTTTATCAAGTATTCTAATGATAATTTAAAAAAACAGTTTCGTGAGTTGGTTCACACTTTTAATCCCAGCACTTTGGGAGGCAAAGCTGGGAGGATCACTTGAGGTTGGAAGTTCAAGACCAGCCAGAGCAACATAATGAAAGCTAAGGTCTACAATTGTTTTTCTTTAATAAAAAATAAAGCTGGGTGTGGTGGCACACACCTGTAGTTCTAGCTACTTGGGGGCTGAGTTGAGAGGACTGCTTGAGCCCAGGAGATCAAGAGTACAGTGAGCCATAATTGCACCACTGCACTCCACCCTGGGTGACAGAGTGAGACCCTAAATAAAAATAGACAAAAACAATTTCAAAACTTAAGCTAAAAGACACTCAGAAAACTGTCAATTACATTTTGTTCTGATTTTTCTCTTTTATATAGTATGATGAAATGTTATATCAACTTGCCATTTTTAAAAACAAAAATCAGATGGATTTAGCTGGGCACAATACCAACTGTATTGAGAATTTCTAATGTGTTCAGATGAGAGACCTGAAGGAAAGGAGACAGATTTAGAAGGAATGATGGTTAATCAGATCAGTCATTCAAATAATCTACCTACTAGTAAAGTTAGACAAACAAACAAATGGCAACAACAACAACAAAACCCCACCCATCATCTATAGAGAAAAATCATAGTCTCCCACTTGAAATAACACATCTGTCTGGCAGCTTCAATAAAAGGATGCATATTTTCACACAGCACAAAAGAATTATTTTTATATTTCAAAAACAATTGCTGCAGAACTATGAAAAGAAAAAAATACAGACTGTAGAGAACAAAATAAGACAAGCTTCCATCAAGAAGGAAACATAAAATATACTAACTTGAAATAACAGATATACACTATATTTGGAGTCCAAGCTTTTAGTGTTGACTCCAGCCCAGTTATATCGGAGGCAAAGATAACTTGAAATAACAGATATACACAATATTGAGAGTTCAAGCTTTTTAGTGTTGACTCCAGCCCAGTTATATTGGAGGCAAAGAAACAAAGATTTGCAAAGGATTCCTGAATTATCCAAAGTTAAACGCGTTATATCTAACCAAGCCAGATCTAGAACACATTATTGGTCATATTCTTTCCATTGACTATATCTAATTCCCCTTAAAGTTTTTCCCCTTTAAATATAAATCCTACGCACATTACAACTTTGGTAACATAAACAGAACAAGACACTTATTCTTTCTTTCAGCACTTTGGATGTGCTATTCCATTGTGTTCTGACTATCATTGTTTCTGATGAAAAGTCAGGTGTTAATCACAAAGTCCTTTCCTTGTATGGATGAGTTCTTTTCCTTTTGTTTCAAGATTAACTCCCTCACATTTTATTTAATCCAGAATTATTAGAAACTTCTCTAATTTTGAGACTCAAAGTCACTCGTCAGATCACCAGAAAATTTCAAAATATACATTCTAAGTGCTTGTAAACTATCAATATACTACTTGAATGTCTTCTTTTATTAATACAAGGTCATGGTTTGGAATATTTGGGAAAGGAATATAAGTCAGAGCAAGAGCATCCTAGATTAGTGATTGCAAGTTCAATCAATGTTTTTGTGACAATCAAATAATAAATTACTTCTAGTATTTTTGCTGACATATTTCTTTCCCTACTTTCAAGATTCACACAGAAATATACCTAAAATAATATAGTTTGATTCTCTTCAAAAAAATTTTCTTTCTCCTCAATCTTTCTCAATATTTTTAATACAATATTTTTTGTTTCTATATCCATCAAAAAGTTTCAATTTGATGAGATAGCATAAAAAAATCTATTTAGAGGATCAGTTTGGAAGTCAGATGTGCAAAATGTTTCTTATCTGCTCTGTTCTCTTTTCATTATCTTCTCCCTGACCCAACCCCAAACATTATAAAGAATGCTAAACCCTTTATAAAGAATTTTACCAGAATCGATATTAAAATTGAGTGAGCTATTTATTACTTAGAAGTAATTCTCAAACTTTAACCTGTAATCTCATATATTTACAGTGGAGCATAGTATTTAGAAGAAACCTGGCTCAATTATAGGTGAATCACTACTTAGCAATGTATCAGAGTTCGGCAAGTTACCCAACCTCTGCTAATACAGTCTATTAATCTGTAAAAGTAAATATAAATATATCCACGAAGTATTCTTAAGGTTAAATGAAATAACTTATATAAAAGTAAATCACTTAGTGTAATGTTGAATATATTATATGTTCTAGCTTGAATTACTACTAATGAAAAACTACATTTTGAAATTTTTGAAGCTGAGATCAATAAAAAAAATAGTGCTGTTCTCCAACTTTTTCTAGGTAGTTTGCAGGAAATAAGAAAGTAAAATAGACTAGGGCCGAGTTTCTGGATTTAAGGATCAGAAATCATCTGCTGTGTTTATTATGAACCCTTTATATCCCTTCAGTTCTTCCTATAAATTTTTACAAAGAACTTACTGAATAAAGAGTTAAAACACCTCAAATTAACAAAATCTTCTCTACTATGTCTCCATTATTTCAAAAAAGAAAAGAATAATAATTTTGTCAATGATAGTTAAGTACATGTCAGTCACTAACACTATAGCAGATACCTTCATATTCCTATTTCTAATATTTCCAATACCTTCATATTTATATTTCTCATTCATATTTGAACCCAACTCTGTAATTTAGGAAGTTCTCTTTTTTCTTTTATAAATTAAGGCATGAAGTGTCAGGTGACTTGCTCAAGATTACACCACTAGTAAATTTAAAAATATAGTTTACTTGCCTACTGTCTTAGTGATATAGTTTACTTGCCTACTGTTTTAGTGAATTATTGATCATGCACAATTCTTTTTGAAAACAGAAATTCATTTAGCATACCACATTTCAAGATCCATTGGTAAAAGCCATCTTATTAGCTTAATCAACAAAAATGTCTAGAAAATGTGAGCTTTTATTAACTGATAAAATATTAGAAGTTATTTATACATATATATATAAACCACCCCTATAATCTTTATAAAATTATTTGGGAAAGGAGGGAGGGGATGAAATAAAAATAAGCTTCCAACACATCCAGTCTTAAACATTAAGTTAACTTGCTATCTGTCCTGCTTCCTCATAATTGTTTATTAGGTACAGCCCCACAATCATTTATATCCTGTCACAAGATTATAGTTAAACTTAACTACTCATAGATAACAACTTGAGCATTGTGAAGTGTTAAGTTTTCTCTCTGAGGTATTCTTTCAGATCCTACATACCAGTGAAACTACTGACATCAGCTCCTCCGAAGGGCTCCAGGAGAAGCTGACTCACTAAAGGGCGAAGTTTCTACATCCTGGTGATTTAAACCCCCTAACCCAAACCAGTCAGTGACCCCATTTAGCCAGCCCGTGGCCCTCTACAATCCCTTCACCCCAACCAAGTACTCTCTGGAAAGACAGATTTGAGGGTGCTCGCATCTCCTCACTCAGCTGTCCTGCAATCATTAAACTCCTTCTTTACTGCAAACTCTGTTTATCAATTTATAAGACTGTGACTGCACAGCAGTCAGAGCATACAAACACGTGAGTCCTGTATCATTTATAAATATTTAACTTTTATATACATTTAACTTCTATACACATAATTGACTATTTTGTATATTAATATTAGTAGGTAATAATAATATTTATATTTCCTCCATAGGTAGCTTCTGGGGCATTTCTGCCTGGTAAATTTTTATTCTTTAATGACAAAGACTAAAGTAACTTCAAAATATTATTGAGAATTTTTTTTCTATTGACGGGACACTGAATTTGTAGGTAGAAATAAAAACCTAGCTTTTTACTAAACTTAATTTTAAACAAAATTCAAAATATAAACATAAAATTAAGAATTTCCAAAATTAAACTTAGTTTTAGAAACTCACATAAGCAAGTGAAATACTGAAGAGCAAAGAAACTGTGGTCTACAAAAAGAATTATAAGTAATTCATGAAATCTAAGGGCTAATTTGTGAAGTAAATTAGGAGGATATTTTATGCTGTAGCTCCATCCTAGAGATCGAGAGAATCGCTCTAGGAAAACCTGCTCAACTGCTTTTAACCAGAAATTCTTTCTTTCTCCAGAAATCCCTTTCAGGTAATGCCTAATAATATCTCACTGAACATGTATTAGAAATCGTAGTTTAATTTTTAATTAAATAATTCAGTGAAAATACATTAATTGTAAAGATAAGTTTTAACACATATAGGAATACTAGACTTACGGTGGTCATCAACCCAAAATGCTACAAAATTACATGGAATGGTTAGTTTGGCAAAAATAAATATCACCACTACCACCAAAAACCTAGGTTTCAAAAAGAAATAAAAGAAGCATTCCAAAATGTTAAAAATTTTTCATTTGTCTACTTTCTAAATGCTCTTTAAAATACTTACGTCATCATAATTTTGAAGTTTAAAAGTAAAGAAATAGTTCTCCTAGTTAATATACTGCCTTAAAGTTACTCTGGCTCACAAACAGAACAAATCAAAGCATGACTTGACAGCTGTCAAATTACAGGAAATTGAAGCTAAATGAAATTGGACACCTCACCTCATCTAAACTCCTTACTTTATAAGAAGGAAAAGCCTCACAAAATGTTGAGGTCATTTAACTTCAAGTCATCAGGTGAGTTAGAGATAATCTGAGAACACCACTTTTTTTCTCTTTGTTACTATTCTCTCATGAAATTTTGCCTGAAAACAGGTCTACTAAAGATAGAAGAATTTGTAATGAAGATGAACATATATCATTGCGTTTCTGCTTAGGGTTGTTCAATATTTTCCCATTGATAATATATAAAATCCTACCTACTTTGACCTCCTCTCCTACCATTTCCTTGCTATTTCCTAGAACTTCATTCTTGACTCCAAAGCTGCACCCTCCTGCATCAGTTTCTTTTGTTTTAAATCTTCAGCCCTTCATAAATTTCATCCACCAAACTCCTATTTATCCTTTAACTCCCTATTATTTTTTCTTACACTGCCACATTTTCCTTCATTAGCACATATCCAATTTAAAGTTATATAGTTTGAGGTTTTGCTTGACTTTCTGTTTCTCCATTAAAGCATAAGCTCCACAAAAGCAAGTATCATGTCTGATTTAACAGGGTATATTCTATTCTTCTAAGAGTGCTGCCACGTAAGTGTCAATGAATGTTTGTGAAATAAATGAAGGATTAAAGGAGTGACTGAACAAATAAAAATAAGTTCTCTGTGTGTATTGTATGTGTGAATAAGATTTTGAGTTTGGCCAAGGCAGTTAATCACACATTAACAACTCATTAAGGTTTATAGCACTGAGGTACAAAATTGGTTCAACACCACATTCTAAGATGAAACAAGGTTTGTGTTCAGAAATATAGTGTCACTTTTTCTAATATCAGCTGTCCCCCAACTATCAGCATGACACAAGCAAACCATTGATATGTGTTTTTCTGGTTTTTTTTGTATTGAAGATTCCACATGAATGAAAATTATTATATTTCTAATAGGAAGTCCTGTTCTAAATGACAGCAAATCTGAGGGTGAACACATTTGTTTAAAAGAGAGAGATTAAAAAGATGAGATTCTGTGTGTACATTATATAACTGAAGAGAGTTGTCTCTAGCAATTTGACAAGAAAGGTGAAACAGAACATTAACCTGAGCACACAAGTTCAGCTAATGA
Organism: Symphalangus syndactylus; assembly: GCF_028878055.3. Taxonomy (NCBI): domain Eukaryota; kingdom Metazoa; phylum Chordata; class Mammalia; order Primates; family Hylobatidae; genus Symphalangus; species Symphalangus syndactylus. The sequence continues at coordinate 1,155,819 of NC_072435.2, read as the reverse complement.
TCTGGGATAGGGAGTTGCGGGTAGAGGGGAGGACAAAGACGAAAGACAACCATTTACCCCAAGTTACTCTCCAAAGATGAGAAAAAGCCCTCTTAGTAATGTCTTTCAAAATCTAACTACTTTCAAGAACACATCGATGAGATACAGAGAGATAGTAATCAAGTTGGACATTAACTTAAAAGTCAGATGACTTTTTAAGCAAAAGTAACTTAGAACTGTAAAGTAGAAAACACTAAATGTCATTGACTTTAAAGTGGATACTGAAGCAAAAAAAAAAACCCTTCTATTAAAAACTAGACTATATGCAGTAACTTATGTAGAAAACTTAGCATAAATATTTATACAAAATTGCCCTACCATATTTTATTAAAGTATTACATTATAAATTAAGAGAAAATCATTTTAAAAATGAGTTATATTTTAGGCCTTTTTTCTCAAAATGAGTTTCATAAATTGATATGGTTATTAGCATAGGAATTTCAATAATAGGAACAAAGAAACCAAATGAAAACCTAATGTGTGTGTGTGTGTGTGTGTGTTTTGTGTGTGTGTGTATACAATTACGTGGCATTCCAACTTCAACATGTTTAAAAATATTTCAGTAAAAAATGTTAGATTTATTTTAAGGTAGTTTGTAAGATATTTATTAGGTTTATTTGTAGGCCTTGCACACTAAGTTAAGCAACACTATCATAAAATAAATTATTTAATAACGAAACAGAAACTCAAAGCTTCATATTATAATTAAATAAACTCTAAAAGATCTAGTAACTTCAACTGTATGCCCTAAAATAACATCAGGACTACAGTGTCTATCAACTTGCCCAGAGAAAACGCAACAATGAAAGAAAGAAAGAGATATCTATTTTTTCATAAAAGATCAACACACTTTGTCCAATTTTTTTGTCCAACTGTTATAAAGTGGACCAACGCTAATGGCAAATAAAAGAGATGCCATTCAACATGCATTCTAGTAGTGAATATTAACTGACTACTATGTGAAGGCAGTGTTCGTTGAACATATAAAAGAATCTTTGCCTGCGTGACGCTTATATTTTGGTCACTTTACATTTTACTAGAGGAAACGTGAAGAATAGAATACCAGCAATATTAACAACATTATCCCACTAGAAGGTCTCCAGTGACTCATACTTTCAGACTCATCTCAATGACCCTATATGATCTTTATATTCCAAGGAGCATGGCAATGGATTTTAACATTTCCAAATTAAAAGGTAATGGTAAAGTAATGATAACCAACATAAAAATGACTCCCTGGAAACGAAAGCAACTCATTTCAAATGGCTTTGGAATGCCATTAGGACAGCAACTTTTTCTTTGTAATGCAAAAGTCTCACAATCCAGAGAGCAGGTCTTGTGAATTTTGTGAATTTTGATGAGAGGTAAGGCATTACAGAAAGACCCAAAAGTCATGCTCCAGATTCCGGCAATATAGCTAGTAGGACAGACAGAGAGTACATAGTTTTACTACTGATCACAGTGATTTAGAGATTGGAACCCATAGTTCTGTGAGATCAGGCATCACTTCAAGATAAATTTACATTTTTAATAAATACAAACTTTGGCTCAGCTAAACAAGGTACCTTGGGCTATATTAACTGTAGATAGATAAATTTGGCGTAATTAACCCTTGCACAGTCTAAACATACCATGTGCCAAAAATGATGTAAAGCACTGAATATGTGAGATAAAGTATGATGAATTCTATTGACAAATACAGGCAATAGCTTCCATTTAATTGAGAAGAAACCGTATACCTAGCACAAGTCTTTTTCTGTGCATTAACTTTTCATAATACAACTATATGAAGTATATAGTATAAAATAGTATATGAAACTATTTTATATATAAATACAGGTGTTTCCAAAGGTTAAGAAAGGGCACGGTGAGAGTGAGAAGCACAGTCTGGGTGGGCAGGACAATCTAGTTGTCTATCTGTGCTTTAAACTCCAATAAACATCATCTCCCACACCACGGCATCTAACTCAGAGTCACATTTCAATTGCCAGCAAATGGAAGCCTCATAAACCCAAAGTGTGAACGGTAATGAAGTTCATAGAGCACGCTTTGAGTGCGCAGAGTATCTTTGCAAACATTATCTTTTTTTATTATACTTTAAGATTTAGGGTACATGTGCACAACGTGGAGGTTTGTTACATATGTATACATGTGCCATGTAGGTGTGCTGCACCCATTAACTCATCATTTAACATTAGGTATATCTCCTATAGCTATCCCTTCCCCTCCCCCCAAACATTATCTTTTAAGACTTTCACAATCACGCTATGAGATTATTCCCATATCAAAAAGTAGGAAATGAAAGCCTGGAAAGAAGTTATATTGACATTAAACTGCTCTCAAACCCAAGTGTACAAATGATTCTTCTTGCAAAGAAATTCATATTCTACACAAAGTTCTATTTCAAAATGAATTCTGGAATTCAATTAAACACTCATCTGGAAAACGAGAGCTTAAGTGGAAATTCCTCACTGGTATTCAAGCAAATAAATTAAATAATGATATTAAATCTACATCTAATCTCTTATTATTACATATTGAAAGTTTGCTATATAGCTACCACTAAGTTATACATTTCCAGTGACACAAACCATAAAATGAATTTGTTTCTATTGGTACTAGCAAAAAAAAAAAAAACCTGCGTAGACAGCAAAAGGGTCAATCTACTAATTTATCTTCTAATAACTTTCCACCCAGGAACATTCGTCCCTCTCATTAGACAGTTGTTCTATGCTTCTTTTTTTCACATTCTAATTGCCTCACCTGAACCAAAAAAAGAATGTGGATCTAGGATCAATACCTTTTGAAAAGTCATTTATTTCATTATATTATTTTTTCATATATCTGCATTATTGCATAGAATACCTGATTGGTCTTATGCTAAGTTTTGCATGTAACATTACCTCTGCAAGATGTTAATAAGTATCCTTCCAAAAATGTTTGAAAAATCTTGGGTAAAATATATTAAGTAAGTTCCTGTTTTATAGTTTTCCAAGAGTTTTACTATCCTTGGCCAATGACAAAATTCAAAGCAGAGATACAGTACACAACTTTTGTAAAACTTACCTATTTTTCTTATAAGACTGTGGCTTTGTTTTGTTTTGTTTTGAACTTCTTTTCTGTGATGTGACATGAGACTGTGTGTTGAGTTAGGGGTGGGGACATACATTAACAGAGGTTTAAGAACTGCTTTGCTAAAGCAAGTTTGAGGAGAAAATGGGGAGACTAATACAAGATTTTCCTTTAAGCAGTGGGAGTTGAAGGGGTAGGTGGTTTTTGGAGAAAGAAGAGACCCATTCATGGCACAGGCTTCTTTATGTTTCTGCTCTGTGTGATACTTAATGAGGATACAGACATTCACTTCCTCTATTTCCCACACCTGGCCGGGGGTAACCCAAAGGTACCTGATAAAGACACAGCCTCATAGCTGTATCAAGTATCCCTGAGTGTGTTAGGACTGGAGAGGCCTGAGGAATAAAAAGCATACATGCATTAAATGGAACAAATACAGAGAAGAAGAAAACTCAGACATGGTACATTAATTGTGTACCTTTCCTTACAACCCAGCACATCACAGGGTACATGACCTGCTTCCTTTTGACCTGCTTCCTTTATGTTGACTGCATGAACAGGGAATGGGGTTGGGGTACACGTGGGAGATAATTGTGTTTACTATGTACCTGGTATTAATACATCTATAGAGACAATTGGAATGACTATACTGGAGAAACAGCAAGAGAAGAACTGAAAAGGCTAAAACAAATACTTGGTTCTCTAAAAAATACTACAAAAAGATTTCTCATGTCTGACAAATTACATTTTAGTCTAATAGTAATAAGTGACCAAAACTAAGGTGATTTGATAAATATCATAAGGTATTTTATTGTGAAATTGATATCTATACGTATTGCTTATAAAGCTCAGTAATCTGTTCTTGAATTGAGAAATTACTGAGACAACATCGAAAGCTGTCATTTTTGTTTCTATGTTGTCGTTGTTATTGATTGTGAGGTCAGAGCTTCTAAACTTTATGACTGTTTGAAAGGGGCCTATATAGACCTTGCCTGAATATTAAGTCATGTGAAATGATAAAAAGCTTTCTGATTTATTGGGTTAGACAAAGAAAAAATTGAGAAATTGAGCATCATTAAAATTAAAGACTTTTGTTATTCAAACTGTGCTTAGAATGAAAACAAAAGCCACAGGTTGGGAGAAAATCTTTTCAAAACATATTCAAAACATTTTCAAAACATATCAGATAAATTACTGGTATTTAAAGTATACAGAGAACTCGAAAATAAGAAAGAAAACAACTCATTTAAAAAATAGTCCAAAGGTCTAAATACAGCTGTCAAATAGGGATTTTGAAGTTACTAGTCATGTATCATTAGGGAACTGCAAGTCACAGCAACCGTGAGATATTATTACATGACTATTAAAATGACCAATATCCAAAAGTCTGATGATACCAAAAGCTGGCAAATGTGAGGAGAAACAGAAACTTTTATTCATTGCTGGTGAGAATGCAGAATAGTACAGCTACTTTGGCAGTCAGTTTGGCAGTTTCTTATAAAACTAAACATACCCTACCACACAACCCAGCAATTACAATCCCGCTATTTACTTAAAGGATTTGAAAACATACATGCACACAAAAGCCTTCTTCCCATGAATGTTACAGGAGCCTTATTCATGATCACTAAAATCGAAATGTCTTTCAGGAAGTGAATGGAAAAATAAACTGTGGTATATCCAGGCAATGGAATAGTATTCTGTCAAGCTACAGAAGACACACAGGAACCTTTAAATGCATATTGCCAAGTGAAAGAAGCCAGTCTGAAAAGTCTACATACCGTATGATTCAACTGCATGACCTTCTGGAGAAAGCAAAACTATGGAGACAGTAAAGAGATCAGTGGCTATTAGGGATTTGGAGGAGATTTGTGCAGTCTAAACATGTCATGTGCCAACAATGACGTAAAGATATGTGAGATAAAGTATGACGAATTCTATTGACAAACACACGCAATGGCTTCCATTTAACTGAGAAGAAACCATATACCTAGCACAAGTCTTTTTCTGTGCATTAACTTTTTGTAATACAACTATATGAAGTTATAGCCTATTTTATATATGAATAAAAGCATTTCCAAAGGTTAAGAAAGGGCACAGTGAGAGTGAGAAGCACAGTCTGGGTAGGTAGGTCAATCTAGTTTTCTATCTGTGCTTTAAACTGCTATAACCATCAACTCAATCTACTAATTTATCTTCTACATAAATTAGTAGAGGAAACGATGAACGGATGGAGCAAGGAAGAATTTTAGGAGAGTGAATCCATTATTGTGTATGACACTGTAATGAGGATTATTTGTCATTACACATTTGACAAAACCTATAGAATTCATAAGGCAAGGAGTAAACTCTAATACAAACTACATACTTTAGTCAATAATAATGTACCAATATTGACTCATCAACTATAACAAATGTACCACACTATTGCAAGATGTTAAAAATCGGGGAAATTGGGGTAGAGGCTGAGGATGACGTGTGAATGCTTATTCACTTCTTTCTACAAACCTAAAATTGCTTTTAAAGAGTCAATAAAAATTAAAACAAGGCAGGGTTTTCATGCAATGGAAAAAAACACACAACTTTAGTAAGTGACTGATAATTATTCTTATGCCACTTTGCTAGATTACACTTCATTAATAAATATAGTTTCATTCTTTATGTTATAAAGCAGAATAAAGTCAGATATCTAGAGAAATTGATTTTAATGATTAGAGTAAAAGCATTTTCACCTCCAACGTCAGAATGAGTTCTTCAGAATCAGTCCATTTTATAGTTAAATCAATCATTGATTTTAAAAAAATATTGAGAAAAACTTTAACTTCACTTTTTCCTTCAAACTCAATGTCATGACAGCATTGTGAGTCATTTCAATCTAGGATTAAAACCTATTTCTGGACCCAGTGGACTTACTGTGATAGATTCTGAAAATGTAAGACGTTAAAGTCCAGTCTTTGATCTGCTGTCCTCTGCAGTTATCAAAAGGTCAGTTTATCCTGCTTCTTTTCTCTCTTTTTCATATATCTTGCACTTCACCTTAATATTAGTATTAAGCTAAATTTCTTATTTTATTTTGATTGATAAAGGAAAACAGATTGTTTCGATACAGTTACTGAGAATAAGCAGCAAAAGGTACTTATAAAGTACACAAGAGAGCTATCAGATAAAAATGTGTTCAAAAAAAGATTTGGAAATTTTTATTGCATGAATGTTCAAATGGACAGGAAAACTTTCTGGATTCTTTTTCCACCACACATGAGTAGCAGCACTAAAGTAGTGAATAATGTCCATTCAATTGGTAGTTTTCATGTATTTCTGATATCAGAAATGGACTGTTAGTAACTAGTTTTAAAAGCAGAGCATTTTTGTGCATGGCATTCCCCTGAATTCCAAAGCCCAAACTTAACTTAGGCTAATTTCTCTCTGCTGGGAGCACCATTAATTTCTCATAGATAACATTTCATATATATGCGGCATTCTGATGATGTAAAGGAATTCACACTTTATGGGCCTACAAGCCAAATTTAATCAATGGCTTGCTTCATATGGCTGAGAGCTAAAAATTGTTTTGGCATTTTTGAAGTGTTTAAAGAAGGAGAAGGAAGGGGAGAAGAAGAATGAGTAGATGAAGGAGAGACAGAGACTACATATGGCCAGCAAAGCCTATAATATTTACTGTCTAGTTCTTTACACAAAGAACTTTTCCAATCTTGAACAAAACACACACATTTTTGTTATGCCAAAAAAGGACTACAATAAGTCTTCACTTAACATCATTGACAGGTGCTTGAAAACTGGTCATAGGTATATATATTTATGGTCACGTGATGTTTTGATACACGCATACGGAGGGATAAATTGGGGATGGTTAATTGGTACAAAAATACAGTAAGCGAAACCCATTTTACCATAGGTTGACATCAAAAGAGTTAAGCTTCTATGGCTTTTGGTAACTAAAACGTCAACAAACTTGTAAATAAAGATCAAAACACTTCTAATATTAAATGCTGAAATAAATTTCAGCTATTCATACGTTTAAGATTAATAAAAGCTAGTAAAATCATTATTTACCTACTTATTTCAGTTTGGGGTTGCAGTTGACCGCAGCCTATCCTGTCAGCTCAGGACGCAATGTGGGAACCAGCCCTGGACAGGGCGCCGTCGCATTGCAGGTGCACTCACACATACCCACAGTTACTCAGACTGGGACCACATAGACACGTCAATCAACCTCACATGCACAGCCTTGGGAAGTGAGAGGAAACTGGAGCATCCAGAGAATATCAATGCAGACATGGGGAGAATACATAAGCTCTACACAGACAGTGAACCCCAATTGGAATCAATTTGTTTTTTCTCATCAACATTATAATGAAATGACATTGAATGAAACGTCGTTATTCAAAGACCTGTTGTACTCAGTTCTAAACATTTCAGAATTAAGGGATCTACACACATCCTCTTCTATATAATGGAGTGGGTCTCTTAAAATTTCCTGGCAACATACTATTAGCCTGCCTAGGAAACACTTTAGAATAGAACTGCATTATAATAAATTTTCATATTCTATTTATATCTTCCTATTTCTCCCTCTACTTATTAAGGTATAGTCTTGTATATGTAATCCTTCAGTTCCTGAACAAGGTGAACATATGATCTCATGATGTGTGTTTTAATTTCTTAACTTTGTTGAGATTTGGGAATGTGAGGATGATGGAAAGGAAATAAAGGAACTCAGCAGCTATAAAAGAAATCTGACCTTTAATTTTTTTATTGAATTTGTTTCTTGTTTTATTTTTCCTTCCTTTGCACAAATGAGAACTTCTAGTTTTACAAAGGGTACCACCAATTTTAGGACAAAAATTTGTATTTGTGGTATAACACAAGTTGGAGACAACACAATGATTTAGAGATTGCATATCAATTTTATCAAATAAATGTGATAAAGTAGGTGATATGCACACACACACACATATGTAGTGACAAAACCATTGACACAGATACCCAGATGGCACTTAACGTACTTTCAGCCTTAAATTCTTTCTCAAGGACAAGCCATTTGTTTGCAAATGATTTAGCATTTGGCCGGGCGTGGTGGCTCACGCTTGTAATCCCAGCACTTTGGGGGGCCGAGGTGGGTGGATCACGAGGTCAGGAGATCGAGACCATGGTGAAACCCCGTCTCTACTAAAAATACAAAAAATTAGCCAGGCGTGGTGGCGGGCGCCTGTAGTCCCAGCTACTTGGAGAGGCTGAGGCAGGAGAATGGCGTGAACCCGGGAGGCGGAGCTTGCAGTGAGCCGAGATTGCGCCACTGCACTCCAGCCTGGGTGACAGAGCAAGACTCCGTCTCAAGAAAAAAAAAAAAAAAAAAAAAAAAAAAAAATGATTTAGCATTCAAAAATGATTAAACACGGGAAAAAATGCATTGCACATAAAGTTCAGATTACAAGTGAATTAAAGTCACACTAATATAACTATAATTTATAATGAATTCAAATGGCTTTCAGAAGGGTCATCTGTGGAAGGTGAAGAGCAATCTGAATTTATTTTTCTGGTAACTGGTCACAGCAATGTTTTCTAGACTAGTGAGTGAGTGCTCATACAGCACCATGTGTGTTCAACAACACATAAAGTTGGATGACAAAATCTACTTTAGTGAGAAGGTAGCTATTTCCAGGGGCACCAATAGTAATGTCAGTTTTGAGTCTTGGGTTTGCTTTTGTTTGTTTACAAGGCGATGAAATGTTTAAGGAAAAAAAAAATTCTACCAATCCATGTTGAGTGAACATTTCAATCCTTGTAAAGACCAAAGTCAGCTGCCACCATGCCATGCAAACCTTATAGTACATGACATGTTAAATCGGTAACCTCGAAAGGGACTTCTGAGAAGCTATGAGTAAAAGGCACACACAAAATGCCTCTGAGATGAATTCACAAATGAAATGGAAAAGGATATCTGTGTACATCCAAGAAGAATAGTAATTAACAGAAAACAAGAACACTTCTAAATTGAAAGAATCCCTAAAGTAAAAGAAGACCAAAGAAAAAGAAATAAAGATGAGAAGTGAAATGAGGCGGAAATGGTGAGCGACAAGGAGACACACTGAGAAAAATAGTAGCTAAAGTTAGTGTGTTATTATTTCAGCAAAATTAAGAATATCAATACTGAGAAATATGACTTGAAATAGATTCAGTACCTCAAGCAGAAACATAAACAAATAACATCTGGGTTTTTCTTTTGATAACCAGTATTTTAAATACAAAAATCTAAAAATTTTATCTTTGTGTAAGAGTTACACATTTATCATACCAATCAATAACAAAAAGGCGCTATAAATACTGTATGGAAATAAATGTCCTAACAGATGTTAACCAGACATCAGTCTTCACCGGTAAGGATTAGATTTGAAGGTGTTTGCAGATAATTAAAACTTGTTTTTATAACATAACTTAGCAGCTAAGTAGTATAATGAAAATGGGATATTCAAATTATAAGATATAAAATATTAAAGATAGAAGAACATGTTTATTTTTTCAATATAAATATTGTTACAGCTCAGAGAAACAGTATGAAATCTCAGGGCTCATGAAAGGCCACATTCTAGAGATAGTGATTGACAGGTATGGTAATTCCCCTACAGCGTGGTGCCTGTTGTCATGGAGTAGCATGTCTCCTACAGGGTACTACCAGCAGGTTCAAGTAGGAAGAGCCGATAGTCCATGTGAGAAACCCCGGAAGGCTAAAGATAGAAGGAAATATTTGTGCCACGTTGAAGAGCAAGTTCACCAGGTGAATTGGCATGTGGCTAGGGTACAACTTCCCATACATATATAAATAATGAAACACACAAAAAATTATCAGAAAAGTATTTTATTATTATTAGAGTCACGATTAGCACTCTCCTCATCAGGAGAGTTTTATGTTTTTTTCTAGCCCTACTCTATACTTTTTAAATACAGTCTCCAAGTTTCAAAATAAAAGTTTCTTATTTTTAATTCAAATCTCAATTAAAATAAAACAAAAACCGAAAATGTAGAAGTTCCTTATTTTGACCATCTATATATCATACACAACAAAAAGACTGATAAAATTCCACTAAACACAACAGCTAGATCCGTATTCCCGTTACTGCTTAAGCCCATTCCAATAAGGATTTTATACCAAATCTGCCCTTGCCAAGGCTACCTGGGGCCTTCATTTTATTATTTGCAATGGACAATTTTAACTTCACATCCATGTTGGCTTCCTTACATCCTAGATGCACATACAGCCAGATTTTTTCCCATCAGATGTGATTTGATCCTCCAACTTCGGAATGGCTTGATGACCTCCTCTTTATCTAAAGATCACTTTAAAAAGCCTGAAGTATTTGGCTCTTCCCTAAATCTTTGGCCAGATGTAATGTCATCCTCCCATTGGCTTTCTTTGTCCAAACTACATTAGCCTTATCTCAGATCTTCAAACAAGTTATATTTCCTGCCTAAGATCTTTCTATGAGTGAGTGAAAGGTGTGACGAAGATAGTTCCTCTTTGCCCCCAAAGGTTTCATTGATCACGCTGATAATGAATTTACTGTTAATCTCTTACTGTTATACTCAGGCTTAAATTCTCTACCCTACACACTTCAGTTGACATAATTTTAATTTCCACTGTGATGCTTCTCTCTCTTCTATCAACACTCTCTCCTCACAGGGTTTCATCCAGATCAGGAGTCAGTAACATTTTTGACAAAGAGCCAGATAGTAAATATTGCAGGCTTTGTGTTGCCAAGAGGCAAATTTATGGAACTTTCCCTGCTGAAAAATTTCCCTGTATTTTACATTTTAGACTTATAAATGCCACACGTACTTATAACTCATGAGCCATACAAAAATAGGTGGCAGACCAGATCTGGCTCATGGGCTATAATAGTTTTCCAACCCCTCACCTAGATTCATGACTTTAGGCATGCTCTATAGGCTACGATGATCTAACTCACATCTCTAGCCAAGTCAACTTGTCAGTGCCTACTTGATGTCTCCACTTGGATTCTAACTAGCGTCTTAATTTAAGATTAAAAAATGTAAAATCAATCACACATACGCACCTACCCACACCTCTGTCACTTGCAAACTGCCTCATGTCATCAAGACTTTGCCATATCACTAAAAGTGACCATAATCCCCCATGTCCCTAAATCCAAATACCTTGATATAATTCTTGCTCAGTAAATTCAATCATCTTCAAATCAACTTCCAATCTCAACTGATTTTCTCCAACTTTATTGCTACACTCATAATCCCAACTACCATCATCCTTCGACTGGACAGGTGCAATAGTCAGCTAAATGAACCCCCTTCCTTCACTACTGTACCCTTCCACAATAGTACACCCTCCTAAGGGCTAACCTCATCGTATCACACATCCATCATACAATTCTCAATGTAGTTAATTTATATTCACACTTTGATATAAGATCTAGATTTGGTCCCTGAGAACACTCATGTAATCTCTCTCCATGCTCTTCCTTCATGGACATTCCAGCCAAACCGGCCTTCTTTTCTTTGTAAGAAACTATCAAGCTCTCTTTTTAAATTACAGAATCTTTATATCTGCCCTTCTTTCTGCTCAGAGCACCCCAGATCTTCAAAGTACCTTCCTCTTTGTCTTCACTCAACTCTCAAATGAAATATTACCTCCTCAGAGAGAAAAATGCTCTGAAATACCTACAGCCAGATCAGTGCCTTCCTCCTTGACAGTTTTACTCAGCCATGTTATCACATGTAATCTTCTTCGTAGTAGTGTACTTTATAGCCCTTCACACCATTGCTTTGTTTAGGTATTTGTATGTCTTCCTCCTCTTTCCCTCCTCACTACAGTATAGCCAATTGTGTCTTTGCCTTCTTCACTGCTATATCCCCTAGTGCCTGGTAGGCTTTCTATAAACAGCCATTTATTGACTTATTGACTACATGTATATGCTAATCCTTTTTACTAATTGTTGTTACACTATAAATTTCTCTTCTCCCTCTCTTCGCTTCCCTCTTCTCATGTCCCTTGATGCTTCCTACTCAATATTAACATGGACATCATTTTGTGTCTTCAGCATTTCTCTTTTCATTATATTATGATAGGTTAATTTTCCTAAGAAAACACTATTTTGACAAAAGCAAAGCATTAAAGTAAAGCAGCATAGGATCAATTTTTTCCTATTGAAAAGGAAACACCATCTTTCCGAGAAGACAATTCCACCAGGAAACAAAACAAACACACACATTTCCGGTAAGTCCTAGTTCCCAAGACTTGAAGCCAGTATGTTTTTCCACTTTCAAGTATCCTTGACTGTAGAGATAAAAGGTATCCACTTAGAGATATTAACTCATTACCACTGCCTAAATTTGGCTTCCAGAAACACAACTTAATATGACATCAATGGATGTGATAATCATTTGAAAGTAGCTTTATCAAAATCTTCCAACAGAACAAGTTACTTTCCTAATTAGCATCCTCGGTTAAATACCTAAATCTGATGAATAATAAGTTATGCATTATGCTAAATTGCATTGGCTCACTATCTTAGAATGCTTTCAAACTAATTAAAAATGAGATATTCAGTGATGAGAAATATAAAAAGATAAAAATCTATTTCAATCAGTTTAAATTAGAATTTAACATTTCTTCAATACGCTCTTTTGTAGTCAATTGCAAGAGTAATAAAGCAAAATTATTGAGTCTATAATAGTGACCGTTCAAAATTCATAGTGAATTATTAAAAAGAAAACTAAGGTCCCTGCCAACATTCCACCTCACTTCAAAGCATAGCCAAGGTCATTACAACAGCAAGTAAAAGACTCCACACAATTCCCACTTCTTCGCCTGTATTCTGTTACTTCTGGAATCTTCTACTACTCCAAATTGTGTGTTTGCTCCAGACTCAGCAGTTCTCACCACCTTGTTCTTCCAATTGCCATCTTCTCTGTGCGGCCTTTCTTGACTACCCAGTTAAAAATTATCCTATCAAAATTATCTGATCCCCATCCAGGATTACTTTTCACCATCTAACTTACGATACTTTGCATATTTATGTGGCTCATTGTCTGTTATCTGTCTCCCTAAGTTAGAATGCGAGCTTCATGATGGCAGAGTTTTGGTCAATTTCCTTCACTCAATAATTCCTGACCCAAAGTAAACACTTCATAAGTATTTTTTGAATATACTAATATATAGTCCGAATTATCAAGGAACTTATAAATAAATAAAGACACAACCCAGCATATAGTGCAGCTTGAGAAATGTTGATAGTGTGGTACAGGAGGAGGTATGTAAACTATGAGAAGCAACAGTTAAATAAGAAGCAATCCAGAAAGACACACAGTGTGGGTGACATCTGAGTTAAAGGACAGAAGGTAAGAAGATAACCAGATGGAGAAAAGAGAGGAAGATCTTACAAACAAGCATCAGAAGTTACCATAAGAAAAGCAAGTACAAAATCATCAGAAGAAAAACAATTGCATCCCAGTTATTACCACAAACATAATTAACTATGAAAACCCAGAACAGTTCATGCTTTGATAATGCTAAAGTTGATACGTAGATTAAGATGTGATATAACAATCTGCAAATCTTAGTTTTCAGAAAACCTTTTTAGGCAAGATATGATGATTTAAGGAAGAAAAGTTGCTGATGGATGAGGCATGTTGTCCCTTAAAGACAAACACTATGAAGACTGCGTACAGCCTTTATAATGGAAAGGTGCCACGTTTTTTCTAAGTCCTTGGAATCTCAGTTGGCAACTTTGAAATTCATGTGTAATTCATGAGTTTTTTAAAAGAAATGTAATAAGTAACACAAGTGATTCTAGAGCTTGTCTTTAGGCTGAGGTAGATATTGGCATTATAAATTGAAGTGCTAGAAAGGAACAATAAGAATTAAGAATAAGCAGTAATTTCTGCCAAGATCTGTGGCACCCAGTCTCACACATAAGGCTTTTTGGAATCTCTTGGTTTCCAAGGTTCAGGCTCTCATACTTTAGTTTGTACATAAAGGACTTAAGTTATTCTTAAAGCACAGTTTTAGCACTTCACACCAGGAGATGGTTATGAGACTGATCACAGGATAAAGTGAAATAGGATGTGTGCCTACTTGTAGAAGGAACCTCGTTCCTTTTGCCATTCTATTCCTACTTTTCTGGCAGGAAAGTCCTAGAAAAAATTTCATATACAGATTAATTTTAAACAATTTACATTATATTTTACTATTAATAGCTTCCAGAATATCTTAGCTTAGGCTGGCCCTGGTGGCTCACACTTGAAATCCCAGAATTTTGGGAGGCTGAAGTGGGCGGATCAACTGAAGTCAGGAGTTTGAGACTAGCCTAGCCAACATGGTCAAACCTAGTCTCTACTAAAAATCCAAAAATTAGCCGGGTGTGGTGATGCGTACCTGTAATCCCAGCTATGCAGGAGGCTGAGGCAGGAGAACCATTGAGCCTGGGAGGTGGAGGCCGCAGTGAGCCAAGATTGTGTCACTGCACTCCAGCCTGGGCAACAGAGCAAGACTCTGTCTCACAAAAACAAAAAACAAACAAACAAAAAAAGAGTATCTTAGCTTATATATTTCTCACATCTGATCCTACCACTTTACTTCTTTTTTCCTGTTTATACCAATTATTTCTATTCCTCTTTACATATAGGCAGAAAGATAAGACTAAAATGTGTCATAGACAATGACATCTAGTAAATTGACGTATTCTTCATGTTTAATTCCACAACAGATTTCAAATACAACCAAAATCTCCAAATAAAATCTTAATTCTAAATTGAGTGCTTGTACAGTCTTCAAATATGTTCAAATAGAACATCAAAGCTCAATAAAAATAGTTATATCACTTGGGATGATGATTAAAATATTTTTTCCTAAATAAACTCAGCTTCAGAGGATGAGAAAACCTTCGTTAGGAGATGTTTTAAAGAACAAATTAAGTTAAATGTGAAGGAAATCATACTTTATTTTGTTGAATAGTAAGATTTTTTTGTTGCTATTGTGAATTAAGGCCATCCATATATTGAGTGATGTAATTCAATTTAGTAAAAGAAAAAAGTCTAAATTATCAACTTCTTTCCTTATAAAAATGAAATATGCTATAACTTGCATTTTTTCCATGGCAATGACCCTGATGATCAGAGAGGTTAAAACCTAAAAACATTTAAAATCATCTAATCTAAATTATAAAAAAGAAATCCCTTTCTTCAGAAAAGATAATTTTTTAAGGAAGCACTCAAAAACCAATCTCTACTAGTAGATATACAGCATACACATCTCTTACTATCTCCCAAGCAGACTGCATAAAAAGGCGTGCTGGCTACTTTTAAGAAAACAACATTCAGATGTCTGGAAAGTATCTGAAATGCATGATTAATCTACACAGATAATTTTCTCAAGAAACCAAATTTTGAAGACAAGTAATTCAAAAGTCTATTGTCTATAAAGTAAATCCGCTGGTATACTTAAACTGCTGTAATCCTTTCTCTGTTTACCTTATAGTGTGCACCTCTCAAGCTATGGGAATGCATGTCTTCTCTAAGAAGAGCTGACTTCTTTTGTAGGAAAAAGCTGTTGGAAATGACTGTTAGGATTTCAAATGTTTGGGAGTGTGTATTCATGTGGGTTTTACGTGTTGAATATTTGCATTTGTAATTTTAAGATGCTTAAATCAAAAACTAAAATGACCTATGCAACATAATTCTGCCATAGGATAAATTAAATTCAATTAAATGTTCCCAAATTATTATCTACCCTAATGTAAAAATATTTATATATCACAAAGATGTAAGAAACACTGACTTCTATTATACAGCAGAGTTCAATTTCACTACTACTTAGCTTGATGATATTTTAAGGTCATGTCTCTTGGAATACACATTCAATATTCATTGCCAAATGTCTGAGCTCACCTCTCTTGAAGCAATATTCAATTATCAAAGGAAAATAATTTACCAAGCAACCTCACAAAACACAAACTCTAGGTAGCATCAAGGTTCTTCAAAGTGATTATTCCTTACTGGTCGAGATCCTAGGATATTAAAACTCATAGATCACATGATCTGAGATTTTCTAATTGAAAAGCTGTAGCTGTAAACCTTTCATTCAAAGTCGGATACTACTTTCAGCTGTCAAAAGAATTATGCAATAACTTAAACTTCTGGAATGAAAGAGAAAATGAAGGGAACAATAAAAGTAACTGAAATGCACTGAGAAATGAACATAAGGAACCAAATGGAGGCAAAGACAGAGAGAGAGAGACAGAGGGCTGTTTATCTAACCTTCCCTTCTTGAGTGGGTTTTCTCTGATATCTCTAGAGAACAATTGGATGTGTAACAATGAAATACAAAACACAAGATACTGTCTTCGTATAATTACTTGTAATGATTCCAGGATGGCATAATTTGAGAACTTGCTAAATAGGACAACAAAGTGATCTGCTTTTCCAAAATTTTGCCCCTTACCTTATATATTATTTCATGGTGAAGATCAATAAAACTGAAAATTGGAATTGCCAGATATTATCAGATTTTATTTTTTGAATGCTTAACAGCTGACCCAAAATCTGGTCATAAAAATGGAAGTTAAATTAAATTGTCCTCAAAATTTAAGTTTGCTACATTTGTAAGAACCACTTGCTTCTTCAAAATCTCAAACTTTCTCATATCTAGCAGCAAATTGAAATTAGGAATTTAAGCATGTAAATTCATCATGGAAACCAAATTGATTAAAATTTTCTGTGTATTCATGATAATGTTTAAAATTTTTGCTACATTTAAACCCTAAGTTAGTTACAAAAACCCTAAAATTATGCTTGTTTAAAAACTTGGGCTAACTTGCTTTTGAAAACATACTGACATATTCGTTCCATTCTTCTTATAATTATTTTTTTGTCACTCCCAAGCAGCACACCATTGTATATATCCCCAAAACGGCACTTCTTTGTTAAAGCCATTAGGACAGAAATATTTTTGAGCCAGATGCAATGGCTCATGCCTGTAATGTCAGTACTTTGGGAGGCCTAGGTTAGAGGACTGCTTGAGGATAGGAGTTTGTGACCTGCCTGGGCAACATAGCAAGACCCAGTCTTTACAAATGAAATGAAAATAAAATATAAAATAAACTGGCTGGACAAAGTAGTGCACACCTGTGGTCATAGCTACCAGGAGGCTGAGATGAGAGGACTATATGAACCCAGGAGTTTGGGGCTGAGAATGAGCTATGACTGCACCACTGCACTTCAGCCAGAACTATGGGTTGGTGAGTTAGAAATAAGTTCTCAGTTCTGAATATAATAACTGCTCCTGGCACTCGCCAGAATGAGCTGGGTTTTCTTTTGCCTCTCTATAGTCCCTCTTCCTCAGGAAATACCCCCATGGTTCTGCCTGCTGTGCTATTGTTTACACCAATGCTTATTATATGTCAGTTCAGTTTTATCTAGATTCTCCCAAAGTCAGTGCTGAACTTAGTTGTTTGAAAATGTATATATTGTAATAGTTACCAAAAAGACCAAATACAGCTAGATATTTATGCTATTTGTTTTATTTCCATCGTAGGTATATTTCCTTTTAAAATTCATATATATCTTTCTCTAAGGATTGTCTCCGTTTTCAGATGTTAAGCACTTTCTCATGCACACACCACCTAAGCAGCAAAGACAGAGTCCACGTCAGGGAATGTCACATTCAGGATAAGTACCTATTATTCTGTAACTCAGAAGTAGGAAAATGGATGTCCTCAAGCAGATGCTTTTCTTGACAGATACAAAAATTTGACAAGGATCACTGACTGACTTCCAACCCACCATTCATCCCTTTTATCTTATTTTGACCCTAAGGGTCCCAGAGGGATAATGGCACTACATTCCTATTTAGAATTCAGATTTCAGATTGCATTTCTTATATCATTGTTTATAAGTAGTGGTTGCACACAGTCGCGATAATACTATGACATTAATCTACATTCCTCGTTAAATCGATTTTTGTCTTCCGTTTTTCTCACACGGTTTCTCTAGGAAGATTCCTCAATGACTGAAACATTTAGAACATGGTCGATTCATAAATACGACACTGGGATTCCCCAATGACTGAAACATTTTGAACATGGTCCATTCATAAATACGACACTGGGATTCCCCAATGACTGAAACATTTAGAACATGGTCCACTCATAAATACGACACTGGGATTCCCCAGTGACTGAAACATTTAGAACATGGTCCATTCATAAATATGACATTGGGATTCCCCAATGACTGAAACATTTAGAACATGGTCCATTCATAAATATGACACTGGGATTCCCCAATGACTGAAACATTTAGAACATGGTCCATTCATAAATATGACTTTAGGATTCCCCAATGACTGAAACATTTAGAACATGGTCCATTCATAAATATGACATTGGGATTCCCCAATGATTGAAAAATTTAGAACATGGTCTATTCATAAATATGAAGAGCTTGTGTAGAAAGTATAATTTACTTATCCTATTATGCTTAAGAAATTATGTGAAATAATGTGAAAATAATCTTAAAACATTTGCATGCATATTTGCTGCAAGAGTCATCTTTCATTGATACTTAATCATAATCATGGACATGGTGGGTCCCAATAACCAATATTTAATGCAAGACTGTAAATTTAATAGAGAGAAAACCTTATTTATAAATTTTCATGTGTTCTTTTCTTGACAATAAGGAGCTGTGAGATTTGTATTTTAAAAGATACTTAGTAATAAAAACTTTAATTTTTAAAACTTTTATTTTTAAATTCTGCTTAATTGCATAAAAGTTAAAAGGTAATATTTAATATTTAATGAGGCTTATTGAGCTAAATGATGATATGCAGCTTGGGTTATACTTGCAATTATAAGATTTGCTCATTATACCTAAGCAATCTCCTTCACTCAATCTAGCTACCACTAAGGAAGCAAAATTCCCTGAATCATAGTATCAAAGCATTCCATTATGTTTTCTATTAAGTTGTTTTGTTCTTTGAATCATTGTCTATTTTAATTTATCCTTTTAGAAAGAAAACAAATTACTTAACTTGCATTTCCCACTAGAAGCTTCACTACAGCTAGACTTGGAATTGATTTCAGGCCATTTTTTAATAAATGATGGTCCCTAGTGAAAGATAGAATACTTGAGCCATCAATATTGAGTAAATAAAAGGGTTTGGGTAAATAAGAGAGAAGATACCTATTTTTCTCAAATATTTTAAATATCTAATAACCTATTCCTCATCTAAAACAAGCCACAATTACTGGAAATGATGGTCAGAGGAAGGTATTAGCAACCCTGTGTAATACTACATGTCATGTTGGATCACTATTACAGAGAAACAGTTGTCATGCTGCATTTTAGTAATTCTACACATCACCAGAGAAATAGACAACTCTTATAGCCAAAGAAATCCAACGTAGCTACTGTCTACATATTCTTGTTTTAGACCTTTGGTGAAAAAAACTACTATGTGTATTGAATATATTTTACATTAGTTTTATCACAAAAGAAAAATGAGAATTCTATTAGATGCAAATACAAATTCTGAATGACAGGAAAGAAAAATTAAAATCAAAGCTGATCTTAATTAACAAAATGTATTATCTGCTTACATGTATATACAACTGTTCATATACAAAGGCACAGATGTATTTGTGGTTTTGAAAAAATATCTATTTCATTTCAAATCTTCATTGAACAACATTACATATGGCAAGAAAACTGATCTTTTTGAAGGATCTTTTAAAAAGTGTTAAACTTTATTAGATACTCCAAACTAGCAAAGCTCAACTTCATCACAATTATATAATAACACTGCACACTTTCAATTTTATCTGGAGAAATATACCTATCCCTTGAAATAACTCTGTAAACTTCCTGCTCACAGATTTCATTTCAAGCCTTGAAAATGCAGAAAATCAATGCTGAATATACTTGCCCCGAAAGGAAAAGAAAATTTCAGGGGTGTCAGGATGTTTTATCACATAAAATACAGAATTGCAATTTGTATCTGAGCAGGCAACACACCTCCAAAAATAATACAATACTTATCACAAAATACATTCACAGATACTAGATTTGGCACAAACCACTCCATACAGCTATTGATGAAATCAGTATTGAAAGCCTTATTCCAAAATCTATGGCCCTTTTCTACTCTCCAACTGACATTTCAGGATGCCACAACCTTGCAGCTCCACTCTCTCATTAATTTCCCCTAAATACCCTTGGCAGAAGAACGAGAAACGTCACATTTTTCATTTAATTTCTAAAGAACATCACATCCTTTAAGAATAGGTTCTTGAAATTTTAAAATGTAAAACATAAAAACCCTAAAGAGACAAACATCCAAAAACATAAAAACCCTAAACAGACAAACGTCCAAAAACTTTTCTTCAAAATCACAACAACTTTATATGCTACGTGTTCCTGTAAAATACCACATACACAAACTCACAGGCACACCCACCCACCCAAAACCCACACACTCGAATATATATGGCCTCGTAATACCTCACATATATATACATGTCACCAAATGCAACAGAGACACACGCATATATATGGCCTCATAATACCTCACATATATATACATATCATCAATTACAACAGAGAAAAGCCAATTTCAGAAACATGGCTTCAAT
This sequence comes from Symphalangus syndactylus, assembly GCF_028878055.3. NCBI lineage: Eukaryota > Metazoa > Chordata > Mammalia > Primates > Hylobatidae > Symphalangus > Symphalangus syndactylus. The sequence goes on along the minus strand of NC_072435.2, from coordinate 1,135,030 downwards.
TTTGATGCATTTACTCACACTTAATTCTATTTCAATTTAACTGCAGAGATATTACAATACCCTGTAACAAAAACCTGACGGAAGATTGTAACAAATTGCTTAAACATCAAACCAAACACTAAACATAATTTCATCACAAAGTGAAATTCGCATCCAACTCGCAAAGAATTAGAAAATCCTTGCACTTACCTTGGCCTTGTCCATTCCCCAGATGACCCCAAAACACCACCGTCATCATCAACAGCCCCGGAGCCCACGTCCACATCCTTCTAGTGACACGCTCATGTCTTCTGGCCATTGCATCTTAAACTCTGCATATTCAGTGGGGTGGATGTGAAAGTACAATAAATTACATTCTTAGAGAAATACACTATGACTCAAATCCCATATCTAATATGCACTGTGCATTTCTGAATTATCCTGCCTACAAGGAGGTATATTTGAAAATCATGCTTCCCTTTAGGGTTGTCATATTGATGATTAATACGAAAGCTCATTCATTTTTAATCTTTAAGCATTCATCTGAATTCCATTTTTAATATCATTTTCCAAAACAGGCCACTTAACCTATGAATGTTAAAAAGTACTCCCGATATACATATTGGAGTTCAGTCAAGCAAAAGCATGGTGTATGGACACTACTTAAGTATAACTTGATATTTAGGCAAATTGATGAATTTAACATACCATGTAATCTCTACATATATACAAAAGGACTTTTCAACACATTTATGTAAGTTTTGCATAAATACCCTTGAAAATATTCTCAAGTTTTAAGTGGTATTCTAATTATGTCAGTAATTTTAACTGAATAAAGAGATGCATCATGTGCAAAAACTAATCTTGTTTACTTAAAATTGAGAGTAAAATTAATTATAGAAGGTACAAAACACTTGTAATTTTGATTTCAGATATATGACCCACAGGAACCTTCATATATACAAATATTATACACATATATGACAATGTATATTTGAATGTTCATTTTGAAACTGCTTTTCATACTGATACATGAAAATACTTAAATGTCCACCAAAGCAAGGTTATTTATTCATACATTTGAATGATATACAGTAGCTCAAAAGAATAAACTTGAGTTGCATGTACTAATATGGATAAGTGTCCAAAATGAATAGTGAAGCAAAACTAGCAAATTTAATAATGATAAGTTCAAAATTACACCTTTCATATGTAAACATGTGCAATAGTTAAAACTATAAATTTTATGTTGCATAAATATATAATACAGTATAATAACGCATAAGAATGATAAACACCTTCAAGACTAAAGTTAGGAAATTACAAGACTACAACTTAAATGGTTAGTAGGTGGAATTTTAAATCAGAGGTTACTCCTAAATCCCAATTTTTCCACAGTTGACAAAATAACGGAGTTAAGAAAAATAAACTTAATGATTTCCAGAATGAATGCTTTATTCAAAATGCTACGTAATTACAATTCTAATAAACTTGCAAGGGAATCCAGTCACCCAGAAATTTTTTATGCCTTTCTCCTACATCACGAAAGGGGAAGATTTAATTACCAACTTTGCATTACTTAACGTCAGACTCATAGTATCAGAGCTAAAGAGAAATTTAAGAAACACCTAACTCAACCTCTCCATTTTAAATGACCAAATGAGTTGAGAAGGTTACAATGACATTTCTAAGTTCATATGTAAAAACAGAATTTTGATGACAATGACAGTTTAAGTACTAATAAACACTCCTGGAAAAGTTACTGTAATCCAGGTTATTTTACTGTGCTAAATGCCTCACATTCTTTACCCAATTCAGTTTTCACAGAAATCCTATGAACAAAGCACTTCCAAAATTTACCACTTCACAGCTAAGAAAACAAGGCTTAGAGAAATGCTACACGATCCCCTAGTCATGAGGTTAGTAGGTACCACTGTGGAGACTGAGGCAAAACAGGACGATTTCAAAGCCTATGCTCTGAACAAGTAAACACTAAGCAGGAATTTAGTTCTAGATCTCCCAGTTGTAGTCCAATAATGAGCCAAAAAATGGTGCTGAGAAGAGGGGAAAGAAAGATGTCTTGTATGTGGAGCCTCATGTATTTGATCCCAAATACATCTTCATATTGAAAATCATTAGAGCACAAGGCAATAGAATTATTAGTTTGTTTCTAAAATCATCAACCTTTCCCAAGTTGAACATACAAATATATTTTATCATATATATACTATATGTGTGTATAGCGTGTGTTTATCTAAGTATTCCTGTGGTTTATATATCTGGGTTTGGAATTACAAGTGTTTTGTGGTTTATTATTTATTTATTATTATACTTTGAGTTTTGGGGTACATGTGCACAACGTGCAGGTTTGTTACATATGTATCCATGTGCCATGTTGATGTGCTGCACCCATTAACTCGTCATTTAGCATTAGGTGTATCTCCTAATGCTGTCCCTGCCCCCTCCCCCCACCCCACAACAGTCCCCAGAGTGTGATGTTCCCCTTCCTGTGTCCACGTGTTCTCATTGTCTCCCTCTGTTGCTCTGGCTGGAGTCAGTGGTGTGATCATAGCTCACTGCAGACTCCAAGTCCTAGGCTCAAGCGATACTTTTGCCTCGGCCTCTCAAGTAGCTCGGACTACAGGCACGCACCACCATCCCCGGGTAATTTTTTTACAGAGATGGGTCCCACCGTGTTGCTTGACTGGTCTCAGCCTCCTTAAGTCAAGGGATCCTCCCACCTGGACTTCCGAAAGCACTGAGATTACAGGTGTCAGCCACCGTGCGTTTTTTGATTTCTTCAATTAATTTTACTTATACACTTGATTACACAAGATTAATTTTGTGTACATAATGAATCTCTTTTGAGGTTTAAGTTACTGATTAATTAGAGTACCACTTAACAAGCGTGTCATCCCAGCACTTTGGGAGGCTGAGGTGGGCGGCTCACCTGAGGTCAGGCATGAGCCACCGTGCCCGGCTTACACACATTCTTTTCACTCCTGCTTGCAGATCTCTGTTCCCTTCTAATTCCAGTGGAACCACTTTCACTTAGTATCAAAATATCCAGATCCACTCATCAAAGTGTAAATAATCCTCCAGCAAATTACCTTTGCAAATCTATTTTTATGTAATATTTCCTTAACTTCTTCTTACCTACATCCAGTAGTCATTTTACAAGGCAGAATTTTTTCTATTTTATATAGAACTGAGGCAGTATTTGAAAAAAATCTCAAAACACTCTTCAGGAAGGACTGGCATCTAAAACACCAGTTCCAATATATATTTTGTAACATTTTAAAGGACAGATGCTTTTCAAAATGTTATTATAATTTAAAAAAATGTAACCTTCCTCTCTCAGTTCATGTTTATGGAAAACTAATATTTCATAAATGCCAAGTTACTATGATGTATTATCTAAATGCTGCCCCTGCCATTCTATAAATACAAAAATCATAACCTTCTAACTAACTTTGGTATTAGTCAACAACTGTGCTGATGAAAAGTAAAATCAATTCATTTAAAATAATTTTCCATGAACAAAATCAAGTAACTTGTAAGTAGTATGGTAGATGAACCAAAAAATAAAGTAACATTAACCAGAAAGACATGCCATGGACTTCTCTAATCTTTTTTTGGAACACCCTTTTCATGCATATGAAAATAAAAATTAAATATAAAATACCTACTTTATGTATGTACTTTTACTTGTGTCTATTGTTCTTTAAAGATTAAAATAACTCCTAAAGCCTGGATAGCTGAGCCCATTGTGCTCTTCTGCCCATAAAATAGATCGGATGTGCAGTGAAAGAGGTAAAACTTAGGCTTTCAGGTTAGTTATGACGATGGAAACACAATTCTATTCAATAGTGTTCATCTTGGTCTTTCAAATGTTTAAGGTCACAAGGCAAAAGAGAACAGACTTTAAGAATGTTCGTGTATTACTTCTCGTCTTACCCAATAGCTACATTAGTTCAATTAGGCCAGTGTTTTGGAGTAAACAGCACTGTGAAATGTGTCGTGGAGTCCGGAGGCTCCACCACCTACCTCCATGTAGTTGTTCTGTCCGATGGAGCCTAGAGTAATACCTTAGGAGATGCATTACATCTACAGGTACCAACCAGGAAGGGTAGTCTTGAATTAAATGGCTTTAGAACACGTTATAAGAGCAAATCGAAGCTTCTAGGTATTAGAACCACTTCAATCACAGAGCGTCTCTGGGTTCTATCTGTGGCCAGCATCAAGTATCTGTCTGCCCTCCCCGAATGCTTTCTCTCATCATGTGGATCTTCTAGATGGTCTTATTCTTCCCCAGCCAGCCAACTTGATCAACAAGCCTAGATATATTAGATATGTATAAAGTTGGTTCTTAAATAAAGTCCATTTCTGTATCTAGGTAAGTAATGTCTTCAGACTTACAATTTCATTGATATCTAGAAAGAGTGACTCTAGTTAGCTTCTAGTGTCAGTTTTTCTAGCAGCTTCTTTAAAAACAAAAATCCTCTCTGGAACAAAGCTTCCTTGCAAGTATTGCTGTTGGCAATAGTCCTCTTTACTGAAATGCTTATCCGGTGAAACTTGCGCTGTGCCAGTGAGCCTGCAGGTTGATGGTCCTTTTGTTCAACTTCTCCATTATAAAGCAACCTCTCTGATCACCCTTTTAAAACTAAAGACCAAAGAATCAAATGAGATCAGGAAGTGACCAGAGCTCACAGGTCATCAACTCCTCTTCTTAGCATATTATAGCACACAGTCTAAGCCCGAAAAACACAGCAGAACCCATTACAGCTCTCGAGTTCCAGTTATTAACATTGATTTTTTCCAATGGGAAATTTTCATTAGAAGCTATCACAGGACTCACATTCAGTAATAACTTAGATTAGGATACATACTGGAGCCTTTGTCCTTAGAGTAGGTGCCACTGAGTCACTATTAAAAGGAGTCTTTTTGATCTTAGTAAATTCTCACAGGGCTTATCTCAGTCTAAACTGTAACTGGCCTTTACTAGTGATGTCATGTGTAGTTCAAATTAATATTGTAATGTATATAAATTGTATATATAGGTATAATACATGCATGTATTTACAATTATTTATTTTATTTTATTTTTTAATAAGATAAAAGTTAGAGGTTAAAATATGACTCTAGGCCATTGTGCTTTAGAATGAAGAGCACAGACATGGGTTGGAAATGTAAATTTTGGCCCAATTTAATTTCTGTGACAAATTCATTAATGTCTTCAAGGTTCAGGCTCTATGTATGAGACAAATGAAAACAGCTCTAAGATTCCTGAAAACCCTAAAATATTAAAATTCCACTCTGCCATTAGTTCAGATAAATCATTTGCCAATTTGCCCCACAAGAACCAGGCATCTTTAAATGGTAACATAACATGCACTTCTCTCTCCCAAAGTGTGGTGCATAAACGTTCTGCTTCTCAATAACACAGGATGCCTGCTAAAATGTGCTGTCAGGGGGATTAGTAAGGAAATGTTGTATCAAAACTTCTGCAGATGTGGCCCTGAAATACACATTGTAATAAATCCTCCAGGCCTCTCAAGTTAGGAATAACTGGTTTATAAAATTGTACTTACTTAAAAATTATAGATAAACAGATTTCACCGTAACGCATTCTTTCTGTTCTGAATGAAATAAGGCTCTATATTCAGACTGAATTTTCAGTGAAAAACAACTTAAAATAGTGACAAATCATCTATAAGTTTAAATGAATATAACTAGGAGACCTGAAAACTCAGGTTTAGCAGTCATCTTCCAACAGTTTGAGAGCCCACAGGAGCCACAGAGCCCTCATGTCCCTCCAGAGAAGCAGGGTGATTCTTCCCCCTAAACACCATGCAATTCTTGAAGTGAGTGAAAGCATCCCTGCTCACACTGATACCCTCTCAAGTGAACTCAAAGTTAAGCCATCTCCAGCCAGACCAGATATCCTGGCCCATATCTCATTCATTAATATATGTTGAGAAGCCTTTGTTTCTTGGAAACTACATGAAGTGAATAGGCTGTGGACTCCACTGGACCTAGTGGTCTATATTTAACCAATTCCCTTCACACATATGTATCAGATGCTCTCTTAGTTACGGAGCTGCAGTGGTGAATAAGAAAGCCACAGTCCTGTACTCCCAGGGTTTCAATTCTGAAGACGAAGACAGGCACAGAAACCCAACTGAGCAAAGAGAAGAGATTATTACAAAATGTGTTCACATGCAAAGTGAAGCAAGGGACTGAATATACAACAAGGGTTTTGGGGCGAACATTAGATACAATCTTAATTCAGATTATATAAGATTCATACATATAATTTTTATATATAGATATATTAATTTGGGCCGGGCGTGGTGGCTTATGCCTGTAATCCCAGCATTTTGGGAGGCCAAGGCGGATGGATCACTTCAGTCCAGGAGTTTCAGACCAGTCTGATCAACATGGCAAAACCCCATCTCTACTAAAAATAAAAAAGTTAGCCGGGTGTAGTGGTGTGCGCTTGTAGTCCCAGCTACTCAGGAGGCTGAGAAAGGAAAACTGCTTGAACCCAGGAGGCAGAGGTTTCAGTGAGCCAAGATTGTGCCACTGCACTCCAGCCTGGGTGACACAGCAAGACCCTGTCTCAAAAGAAAAAGAAAAAAAGAAATATTAATTTGGATTATACAGATTCTAACCACTTCTTTCAAGTGAGAATATTTAAGGTAAGACCTGAGAATAAAAAGAGTTAGCTTTTCATACACTACAGAAAGATTCGTCTTTTAGGAAAAACCCCCAGTGTTCATGGACCCTAATATATGAGCAAGATCTTGGCATGTAGAAGAAACCTGTGAATTGGATGAAATGAAAAACTGAAAAGTAGGAATCTGGATGAAGTACAGAAGGGAGAAAGACTAATGTGAGACGTGGCTGAAAGAGAAGGATATGTGAAACAGTACAGGTCTTCATTAGTAATGATGAGGAACATAAATCTTAGTCCAAGTACACCAGAAAAGTGGGAGAGTTGGAAACTGAAAGACATGTTAAGAGATCACTTTGGTTTCTCTGTAGCTAACAGGGTGTAGGAGATTAAGAATTAAAGTAGGTTGACTAAGGATGACCTAAGAAAATAAGCGTAGGTAAGAAAATATGTGGCTCTGGCTAGGCTGGGGACATTGGAAATCAAAAGAGGTGGAGGAAATTACAGATGTATTTGGAACCAAAATATTTTTTAAATGAATGTTGAATTGGATATTGCCAGAATATTGAGGAAGGGCCAAAAATGACTTATAAGCGTCTAGCATGGCTGGCAGTGCCACTTACTGACATGTGGGAAACCAGGACATGTTACCTCTGAATTATTCGAGTGCTATTGTCATGTAAATCATCAACTCCCAGAATAAAGGTCTGGGCCAAACTCTAAGACTGGAAATTATGAGCTGTTTAGTAGTGTTTAGAGCTTAGAGAGAGTATGTGTGTGGAGAGAAAAGAAGAGCAATTAGGACAGAACCCTTAGAAACATCAATATTTAAAATTTGGGAAGAGAAACAGAAACAAATAAATTGTGGGAAAATGAAGCTCAGGGTAGTTGCAAGGGAATGCTAAAAATGAACTATGGCATTTGAGGAGGAAAACGTGGAAACTGAAAGCAAGAGAGTACGGATGGATCGTGAGGGAGCAGCAGCAGCTGTGTCCTAAGAAGAGTCTCAGTGAAAATGAAGGGTTGTAGGAATGAGGACATCTGGGCCAACGAGCTGGCAAGGAGTGATGTCCAGGAGGCAGAATATTTGCATCTAGATCCTGGTGGTATATACCCTTATAGAAAATGTTTCAGATTTGATGACAATAAAGTGGAGGAAAGAAAAAAAGTAATGGAAATAAAGATGTCAAAAAACGGGGAACCGAGGTTTGTACTGGTCCTTTCACGTGAAAGCTGAGCCACTAAAATGATGGCTGAACTTGCCTGAAGATGATATTGAGCAAAAGATCTACAGCCTTAAATCAATAGCAAGAGGCCAGGTGCAGTGGATCATGCCTGTAATCCCAGAACTTTGGGGGGCTGAGGCAGGCATATCACCTGAGGTCAGGAGTTCGAGACCAGCCTGGCCAACATGGCGAAACCCCGTCTCTACCAAAAATACAAAAATTAGCTGGGTGTGGTGGTATGCACCTGTAATCCCAGTTACTCAGGGACCTGAGGCAGGAGAATCACTTGAAACCGGGAGGAGGAGGTTGCAGTGAGCCGAGATCACACCATTACACTCCAGCATGGGTGACAGAGCAAGACTCCATCCCAAAAAAAAAAAAAAATAAGACCAGAGTGCCCAGGAGGGAGGTCTGTTGATGATGGTAATACCAAAGGGGCATGGCTGATATTTCCAAGGGGTTTGAGTTTCAAAGGAACAGTCTAATTTGCAAGGAGTGGAGAAATTAACAGTCTAGAAGTTGTAACGGGAACCAAGAACAACCACCTCGGCTTCCAGCCATAGGTATGTGGAGGGTGAGAAAAAGACCTGTCTCAATTTATGAAAGCTAGAGGAGAAACTGCACTTTAGTATCAACCAACTTTTGTTTTAAGATAATTACAAACCAATATGGAACTTAGCAAGAGTCAATTTTGACAGTTTCCTGCAGCTTAGTAAATTCTGCACAAAATTAAGATTTAACACAAAAGTAGAGAAAAATTTTAATGGCATAGCACATTTCTTCACAATTCCTTAAACCAAATAATTCCCTGTTCTTCTAACTCTCACCTTACACTATCAACTAGGCTTCTTATTCAATGAACGGTTTAAGTCTACTAAGACACACACACACACACACACACACGTCTTATCCAGCTGCAGATCTCATTTTTGAAGGTACATTGAAAGTACATAGATCATTCTATAATCATCAACTATGAAGATTATGAGCAACTGGAACAAGTATTCTTGGAAAAGAAGTTTCCTGTGTATAAGAAAAAAAAGAGTCCAACTCTGGGAACTGACTTGGCTGAGTCATCATTATATGCCACTGGCAAGAAATCAAGAATTAACTCAGGACTGATAAACTTTGTTAAAGGAAATGGAAACAGCCTATCTCTGAGGCTTAATTCTTGATAATCTGGCCAAGATATAGCATCTGGATAAGGGTTCACTGACTCAACTAAATTTTGTGAAGGTGAAGTACTTGTTAAAATGAAAGATCTATTTAGAGAGAAATAAGTAGACATAATGTCTGCACTATGGATAGGTGTATACCTGTTTTTTGCAAAAACAGTTTGTATCTTTGAAATGCTGGTTTGCCCTGGACAGAGCTAACTTAAATAGAGACCAGGCGCGGTGGTTCATGCCTGTAATCCCAGCACTTTGGGAGGCCGAGGAGGGTGGATCATGAGGTCAGGAGATCGAGACCATCCTGGCTAACACGGTGAAACCCCGTCTGTACTAAAAATGCAAAAAATTAGCCGGGCATGGTGGCGGGCACCTGTAGTCCCAGCTACTCTGGAGGCTGAGGCAGGAGAATGGTGTGAACCCGGGAGGCGGAGCTTGCAGTGAGCCGAGATCGCGCCACTGCACTCCAGCTGGGTGACAGAGCAAAACTCCGTCCCCAAAATATATATATATAGTTTTTTTATATATATATGTATATATACCCAAAGGATTATAAGTCATGCTGCTATAAAGACACATGCACACGTATGTTTATTGTGGCACTATTCACAATAGCAAAGACTTGGAACCAACCCAAACGTCCAACGATGATAGACTGGATTAAGAAAATGTGGCTGGATACATATGTAACAAACCTGCACATTGTGCATATGTACCCTGAAACCTAAAGTATAATAAAAAAAAGAAAAAAAAAAGAAAATGTGGCACATATACACCATGGAATACTATGCAGCCATAAAAAAGGATGAGTTCATGTCCTTTGTAGACACATGGATGAAGCTGGAAACCATAATTCTCAGCAAACTATCACAAGGACAAAAAAAACCAAACGCTGCATGTTCTCACTCACAGGTGTGAATTGAACAATGAGAACACATGGACCCAGGAAGGGGAACATCACACTCCGGGGCCTGTCATGGGGTGTGGTGAGGGGGAGGGACAGCATTTGGAGATATACCTAATGTAAATGATTAGTTACTGGGTGCAGCACACCAACATGGCACATGTATACATATGTAACAAACCTGCACGTTGTGCACATGTGTCCTAGAACTTAAAGTATATATATATATAAAGAGAAAACCATTAAAGAAAGGCTATAATACACAGGAACACACAGACATACATACACCTGTGTGTCTATATCTTCAGTTATCACACTTTTTCTATACAGACTCCACACGAGACAAACATGTTACATTTTATGAGAAACTATACGTGGAAAGAGGAGAATTTGTGAAATCAATATAGAATGTTCCTTGTTTAGCATAATTCTAACTGTTTCTCATTAGAGGTCTGAGTATCAATCTGTATTATATGTGGCCATGCTGGCATTTGGGAAATTCCACAAGAAACTTTTTAAATATGAATTTGGAAAAGGGAAAAGGATTTTTAAAGTGTCTTTTTTTGTTCTGCATTCTATGTGGAACATCTATTTTGTGCTAACTGCTCGTGTTAGCTTGTGATTGCCTGTGACTATGTGGAAGATATACTTTACGTGACTATGTGAGCAATAGTCTTAAAGTTAAGAAATCTAAAATTTGGTTGGTTTAGTTGCTAATTAGGTAAATTACCTTGTAATGGTTACTTAACCTCTCAAAGATTAATTATCTTCAGTGGTACATTGAAGGTTCCATTCATATTGATTTTAGTAGACTTATCCTACTAAAAAGTAAATTTAACAGAAATTATTCTAGACCTCATTATTTCAGGAGACCCCACCCCAGCTTTTATTCCTAACTTCAAGAAATGCAGAGAAATTTAAAAATTCGATGTTCTCCCAATTCAACAGAATATAACTGAACTAAATCGATTTATGTATAATTCATTATTTCAACCTTTAACGCTATATCCGAGCGGTTTGTTTTCACCATAAAGTTATAGCTGTTTAGGCCAATAATTAAAGAGGACCTTGATAGAGAATGACAAGAGAGGATGATCACCCTATTGTCTATCTTCCAGCTGTTTTCAATGCCCTGAAGTTTTATTCACACCCAAATATTAGAATCTTATCTGAGAGAGCGTACTCAAATGATGAATCATGCTAATTTCTCAAGAAAAGTGTTACAGAATAATAAATGCCTTTCTGGTCAAAGCACTGATGCTCTGGAAATAATCTTTATCCAAATGAGGTACAGGAATTGTTAGGACTATTAAAAGTTTGTATATGATATCTGCCAGGTTCGACTGAGCTTCACTTAAAATCTACCATATTAGGGCCAAGTGTAATGACTCAAATTAGTGAACTTAAAAATTGTTTTAAAATGTTTCCTGGAGACATTTCAAATATTGCTCTCTGATTTATCACTGTTACTTTTGCTGAATTCAATTTGATGCCAAGATTTATTCAGATTAATCAAATGCCATAAACTCTGATACCTAATGTTCCTTAACACCTTAAGAACTTTTAAACAGATCAAATGTTGAAGATACGCTTTTAGTGAAACTGTACCTAAGCACATGAATTCTATTGAATATAGCTTTTTAGAAGACTAACAAAGAAAGAAGACTTAGGAAATTCGGAAACATTTTTTAAACCTTCTAGAGGGAATTAAACTACTGAAAAATAATTTCAATTGGTGAATCTAATGGCATTAATCAGAAGATAAGAAAAAAGTAACCATAAAACTTTATGGGGGTAATATTTGCTATGAGGATCAGGAAAAACAACTAATGGATATTAGGCTTAATATCTGGGTGATGAAATAAACTATACAACCAATCCCATGGCATAAGCTTACCTCTGTAACAAATCTACACTTGTACCCCTGAACTTAAAAGTTAAAATTTAAATAAATAACGTTGTGCTATTAATTTCAACCAGAGCCTTTCCAAGGTGCAGGGAACTTTTGAGAATTTTATTTCTTGCAAAAGGAAACTTGATTCCTTGCTTAGGGCCTTCCTAGGAAAACCTCTATTCTTTGGAGAAGCATCATACTCCTACAAGATTTAAGGACCATCATATTTGTCAGACTTTTTTTCTGTTTTACTGTGAGCAGTTTACAGAACATAAAGAAAAATCAAATCCGAAGGTGCACTACACGTGTTTTATCAAAAGGAACATTTTTGTGTACTTTTAAGAAAATACGACAAATTGAGTTTTCTGACCTATTACCAAGTTAGACATCTTGAGTGAATTGAATCTGTTGTAATCCTGTTTGGTTTTCATCCCATGGCTCTGGAAAACTGACATTTATCTCCAATTTTTCAACTCTGCTTCTTTCCAGTACCTCATCTATACGACTATTATAGTACTTTTCATCTGCTTCTACCACTACACTATGGCTGCATTACTTTTAACACAGTGTCCCACATGTTACCCATTTCTACCTTATATAAAGAGTAGAAATTGAATTGTAATTGAGTATCCAGTTGCCTCATATTCAGGTCTTCAACTGAAATAACTCCAGCTATCTCAAAACTTCAACCCTCTCTGGAAGTATTGGACCAAATTATCCCAGATTATAGCACTCTCAGGCTAAAATTACTAATGCTTCTATAGTTTCAGAGACTGTATCAGGTTATTCAACACAACATTCCATGCACCATTCCAGCCTCATATAATCAGAGGACACTTAGACGACTTTAATAGCCTTCAAAAGACACCCTCCTCTTTTAATTATATATATATTTATTTATCTATTTATTTAATGGAGACAAGGTCTCACTCTGTCACCCAGACTGGAGCGCAGTGGCATAATCACGGTCCACCGCAGCCTGCACCTGCCGGGCTCCGATCCTTCCACCGCAGCCTCCTGAGTGGCTGGGACCACAGGCGCCGCCACCACGTCTGCCTGGTTTTTGTATTTTTGTGGAGATGGGGTTTCACATGTTGCCCAGGCTGATCTGAGACTCCTGGGCTCAAGAGATCCACCTGCCCCGGCCTCCCAAAGTGCTGGGATTACATGAACGAGCCATTGTGCCCAGCCGGTCCCGCCCGGTTTTTAACCTTCGTACTGTTTATATAATCATCCTTCACAAAATAGAACACTTCATTACTCGATGGTTCTCATTATTCTAATATGAAGAACTATATTAAGAAAATAAATTCCTGGCCGGGCGCGGTGGCTCACACTTCTAATCCCAGCACTTTGGGAGGCCGAGGCGGGCGGATCACGAGGTCAGGAGATCGAGACAACGGTGAAACCCCGTCTCTACTAAAATTACAGAAAATTAGCTGGCGTGGTGGCGGCGCCTGTAGTCCCAGCTACTCGGGAGGCTGAGGCAGGAGAATGGCGGGAACCCGGGAGGCAGAGCATGCAGTGAGCCGAGATCGCGCCACTGCACTCCAGCCTGGGCGACAGAGCCAGACTCCAGCTCAGACAAAAAAATAAATCAATAAATTTCCAATATTTCCTAGCATATCCAATTTAATTCTATACATCACATAAAAATAAAAGCCGTCTTACTGTGTTAGTTTCTTACTGCTGTTACAGTAAATTAACATAAACTCAGAGGCTTAAAACAACACATTTTTTTTCTTTATACTTCTGGGGGTCAGAAGTCCAAAATGGGTCTTAGTGTGCTAAAATCAAGGTATCATCAAGTGTATATTTTGTCTAGAGATTCCAGGAGAGAATTCACCAGGTTTGAGGGGTCACATGTATCCCTGAGCTCTTGGCCTCTGCACATCTTGGACACAGCACATCACTTCAGCCTCGGCTCCAGTTTCCCCAAGCTCTTCTGCTCACTCTGGTCTCTCCGCCTTCCTGTCTGAAGGTTCTTTGTGACTACAGTGGGCCCACCTAGATAATTCAGGATAATCGCTCCAGTTTAAGGTGAGGTGATTAGCAATCTTAATTCCACCTCTAACCATAATGCTTCCATGCTGCCTAACAACACATTCAAAAGGTCATCCTGCTAAGGGTCATTATTCTACCTACACACTAAGTGACTGAGAAAAAGTAAAGTTATCTATCATGCCTTACCTATGGCGAGGAAATAATAACTTATAATGATTTATCTACGAAAACCTGTTTTTAAAAGCTTTGGTCCTAGTCTATTGATTAAAGTTTTGGTATATTCCAGATAAATTTCATATCCTTGATGCTAACACATTGTGCACAGTAGATGGCCTTTTTAAAATAGTACTGCATAAAGGAATATTTAAGGTTGTCTGGACAATAGAAAAGGAACTTTAGTTGCTATGCCACAAAAGGCCGGATTTCTGCACATTACACCTCCTACCAGTGCACACATGTGCCAAACTCCTTCCTGAAAGCCTGGTTTATGTTTCCTATGTGCTTAGCAATAGTTTTACTCTCACGACTGTTTATATTAAGTCCTATTTTTTAAAGCATATCCTCATTTGTTTGTTTTCCTGAGCCTCTGAACTGGATTTCATCTGGTATGTATTGCACAGGTTTGCACACTTGATTGTACGCTACCTTAAAGCATCCTCTTGTGTTCTGGACACGGTTATTTTTCTCCATGGTAAGGTGATAAGTGACTTCTCTGAGGACTTGCCACCTTAGAATGCAGTGGTGACATCACCTGCTCAGGCTCTGTCTGCAATGTGGAATTTAGTATTTTCCAACTTCTGGTCTAACTTGAACTTCATAATTAAGCAGAGCCGCCTTTTGAGGGAACAGTAGGGTGTCTGCCCCTAAACGTCTGTGTAAATGCAGAGACACATTTGGGAACATAACTGACTTTTACGTACAGAAGCCAGATGCATTTCATGCCCATGCATGCTTAGGGAAGCAAGTTCATCTCATCTATCACAATAAGCATCTGTGCCACTGAATTCCACTGCAGGATACTTTTCACACTTAGACAACAAAACATTTAAGGAAATAAAAGCTCTTTCCAATAAAAATGTGCATCAAATACTGTGTGTATGTTTAAAAAAAAACCTTCCTCTATAAGATAAGGCCACAGGAACTACTAAAAAAGCATTCTTGAAATACATTTTCTGATAGGAATCTAGGCCCTTGCCTTATATAAGATTTAAGGAAAGTGATGTGTGTGTCTTTATACTTGAAAGGCTGTTTTCAACAGCAAAGGGTATGCTTTGAGGTATCAATATAGTTTTGAGAATGCAAAAGTTTAAAAGAAATGGAATGCATATTCTCCAGGTATGAACATGCAATTGTCATTATTTTCCTACCATCTACTAGATTAGAAACAGAAGAAAAATTATGGAAATGTCTGTTTTCCCTCAATAGGAGTACCTATTTATTAAAGTTAATTAATTACTATTCTTTAAACATTTTCAAAATAGACTCATAAGTGACAACTTTCAGAGAAAACAAGGGTTTTTGGATGTAAATATTTACTTATAACATGGATAAAATAATTTTGTTAAATATTAACTCCATATTCATAATGTTCTCTATTGTTTTTGCATTTTGTTTAACAATAGAGAATCTAAGACATTTAGTGTTCATGAGTTTCATACAGTTTCCTGTCAATGTACTTTGTCTTTTTTTTATTGGACTACTAATCATTTATTTATGATTTGTTGGAACTACTCATATTTTAAATATGTCAAGTGAATTGCAAGCACTTGTTGCTGATTTGATATTTGCTTTTTACACATATTCATTGTATCCTCTGAAAAAGAAAAGTTTTATATTTTAACAAATTCCAATCCATAAATTTTTTTTTAAATTTTCTGTTATTGGTTAGGGCTATGTTTGGATATTTAATTTTAACCGTAATGTTGCAAGTGATATTTGTCTATGGTATTTTTTCTTTATATTTTGAAAAAGTGTATTTGACATCCACTATGGAATTAATATTTATTAATGACATATTATACCTTTGTGCAACTATAAAATACATATAGCCAATTATCTGAACACCATTTTATGAACTGTTTATCACTTATCCACTGATTTGAAACACTATCTTTATCATATATTGGATTTTAGGTTTATCGAGATTATGTAACATGAAATTATTTAATTATGAAATTATGTGAATTCAAGCATGACAGTCAGCTCTTCTTCCCCACCACTACCCTGTAAAAGGATGGATGGAATAATTGCTTCCCTATGGCTTAAGTGTATGAGAGGTATACAACATGGTCTTGATGAAGTGGGAACTACACAGAAACTGTTTTTGGTCCTGAAATGTACTCCAGCTTTACCAATTTGTTCTACACATATACCATTGAGGGTAGAAGCTGAATTTTGCTAATGATTCTATTTACACTACTTAACATTGTGCCAGATACTGAGTAGATGCTTAGAAACATGTTTAATGACTTGTTTTATTGCTAGAGACCTAATTATCTGCTGTAGTGGTGCTATCTCATTCAGAATCATTTTGACCAGCCTTTCTCCATCATGAATAAAACACTTATTTACACACTTGTGTACATGCACATGTGCATAGAAACACACACAACCTTTGCAGAGAGAAACTGCATCGAAAGCATGTACAAACATTATAGTATTTTTGTTGATTCTGACCTGATTCTGATTCTATTGTATACTTTTTCATTCTGATCACAATAACAATAAAAATAGAAAACTATAAGTTGTGAAGCTGGAAGATGCAGAACATGAAAGATCGAATTACCAATTTTTTTTTCTATTTTCTTTAGTTGGCTGCTGATAAAATCAGAAAAGAAATGGACACAAAAATGAAAGTATGCAATGTGTGTGCGTGTGTGTGTGTGTGTATCACATGCACTCGTTTCCATGATGTACATATGGAATTTCGTAACCAGCCAAACTAAGCTTCATAAGTGAATGAGAAATAAAATCCTTTACAGACAAGCAGATGCTGACAGATTTAGTCACCATCAGACCTGCCTTCCAAGAGCTCCTAAAGGAAGCACTAAACATGGAAAGGAAAAACCAGTACCAGCCACTGCAAAAACACACCAAAATATATAAACCAATGAAACTAGGAAGAAACTGCTTCAACTAATGTGCAGAATAACCAGCTAACATCATGATGACAGGACCAAATTCACACATAACAATATTAACGGTAAATATAAATGAGCTAAATGCCCCAATTAAAAGACATACACTGGCAAATTGGATAAAGAGTCAATACCCACAGGTGTGCTGTATTCAGGAGACACATCTCACTTGCAAGGACACACATAGGCTCAAAATAAAGGGATGGAGGAATATTTACCAAGCAAATGGAAAGAAAGAAAAAAAAAAGCAGGAGTTGCAATCCTAGTCTCTAATAAAACAGACTTTAAACCAACAAGGATAAAAAAGGACAAAGAAGGGCATTACATAGTAGTAAAGGGATCAATGCAACAAGAAGAGCTAAGTATCCTAAATATATATATATGCCAAATACAGGAGCACCAGGATTCATAAAACGAGTTCCTAGAGACCTACAAGGAGACTTAGACTCCCACACAATAATAGTGGGAAACTTTAACAACCCACTATCAATATTAGACAGATCAACAAGAAAGGAAATTAACAAGGATATTCAGACTTGAACTCAGCTCTGGTCCAAGTGGACCTAATAGATACCTACAGAACTCTCCACCCCAAATCAACAGAATATACATTCTTCTCAGCACCACATAGCACTTATTCTAAAATCAACCACATAATTGGAAGTAAAACACTCCTCAGCAAATGCAAAAGAATGAAAATCATAACAAACAATCTCTCACACCACAGTGTAATCAAATTAGAACTCAGAATTAAGAAGCTCACTCAAAACTGCACAACTACATGGAAACTGAACAACCTGCTTATGAATGACTACTGGGTAAATAGCAAAATTAAGGCAGAAATAAATAAGTTCTTTGAAACCAATGAGAACAAAGACACAACATATCAGAATTTCTGGGATACAGTTAAAACAGTGTTTAGAGGGAAATTTACAGCATTAAATGTCCACATTAGAAAGTGGGAAAGATCTAAAATAGACACCCTAACATCACAATCGAAAGAAGCAATGGAAAACACATTAAAAACCTAGTATAAAACAAGAAATAACTAAGATCACAGCAGAACCGAATGGGAGAGAAACACAAAAAAACCTTCAAAAAAAAATCAATGAACCTAGGAGTGGGTTTTTTGAAAAGATTAACAAAATAGATAGACCGGTAGCCAGACTAACAAGGAAGAAAAGAGAGAAAGATCAAATAGACACATTAAAAAACGATAAAGGGGATATCACCACTGATCCCACAGAAATACAAACTATTATTAGAGAATACTGTAAACACCTCTACACAAATAAACTAGAAAATCTAGAAGAAATGGATAAAGTCCTGGACACATACACCCTCCCAAGACTAAAGCAGGAAGAAGTCAAATCCCTGAATAGACCAATAACAAGTTCTGAAATTGACTCAGTAATTACTAGCCTACCAACCAAAAAAAGCCCAGGACCAGATGTCTTCACAGCCGAGTTCTACCAGAGGTACAAAGAGGAGCTGGTACCATTCCTTCTGAAACTATTCTGAACAATAGAAAAAGAAAGACTCCTCCCTAAATCATTTTATGAGGCCAGCATCACTCTGATTCCAAAACCTGGCGGAGACCCAATAGAAAAAGAAAATTTCAGGCCAATATCACTGATGAACATCGATGCGAAAATCCTGAATAAAATACTGGCAAGAGAATCCAGCAGCACATCAAAAACTTATCCACCACGATCAAGTTGGCTTCATGCCTGGCATGCAAGGCTGGTTCAACATATGCAAATCAATAAACATAATCCATCACATAAACAGAACCAATGACAAAAACCACATGATTATCTCAATAGATGCAGAAAAGGCCTTCAATAAAATTCAACACCCCTCATACTAAAAACTCTCAATAAACTAGGTATTGATGGAACATATCTCACAAAAATAAGAGCTATTTATGACAAATGCATAGCTAATATCATGCTAAATGGCCAAAAGCTGGAAGCATTACCTTTGAAAACTGGCCCAAGAGTAGGATGCCCTCTCTCCCCACTCTTATCAACATAGTATTGGAAGTTCTGGCCAGGGCAATCGAGTAAGAGAAAGAAATAAAAGCATGCAAATAGGAAGAGAGGAAATCAAATTGTCTCTGTCTGCAGATGACATGATTGTATATTTACAAAACGCCACCACCTCAGCCCAAAAATTCCTTAACCTGATAAGCAACTTTGGCAAAGTCTCAGGATATAAAATTCATGTGCAAAAATCACAATCATTCTTATATACCAATAACAGACAAGCAGAGAGCCAAATCATTAGTAAACTCCCATTCACAATTGCTATAAAGAAAACAAAATACCTAGGAATACAACCTACAAGGGATGTGAAGGACCTCTTCAAGGAAAACTACAAACCAGAGCTCAAGGAAATGACAGGACACAAACATATAGAGAAACACTCCATCCTCATGGATAGGAAGACTCAATATCATGAAAATGGCCATATTGCCCAAAGTAATTTATAGATTCAATGCTATTCCCATCAAGCTACCATTGACTTTCTTCACAGAACTAGAAAAAAACTATGTTAAATTTCATATGGAAGCAAAAAAGAGCCTGTGGAGCCAAGGCTAACCTAAGCAAAAAGAACAAAGCTGGAGGCATGACGCTGCCTGACTTCAAACTATATTACAAAGCTAAAGTAACCAAAACAGCATGGTGCTAATACCAAAACAGATATATAGACCAATGAAACAGAATAGAGGCCTCAGAAATAACACCACACATCTACAACAATCTGATCTTCAACAAACCTGACAAAAGCAAGCAATGGGGAAAGGATTCCCTATGTAATAAATGGCGCTGGGAAAACTGGGTAGCCATATGCAGAAAAGAGAAACTAGACCCCTTCATTATACCTTATAAAAGAATTAACTCAAGGTGGATTAAAAACATAAATGTAAAACCTAAAACTATAAAAACCCTAGAAGAAAACCTAGGCAATATGATTCAGGACATAGGTGTGGGCAAAGACTTCATGACTAAATCACCAACAGCACTTGAAACAACAGCCAAAATTGACAGATGGAATCTAATCAAACTAAAGAGCTTCTGCTCAGTAAAATAAACTATCACAAGAGTGAACAGGCAACCTACAAAATATGAGAAAATTTTTGCAATCTATCCATCTGACAGAGGTCTAATATCCAGAATCTAGAAGGAACTTAAACAAATTTACAAGAAAAAAAAAACAAACAACCCCATCAAAAAGTGGGCAAAGGATATGAACAGACACTCCTCAAAAGAAGATATGTATATGGCCAATAAACATATGAAAAAAGCTCATTATCACTGTTCATTAGAGAAATGCAAATCAAAACCACAATGACATACCATCTCACACCAGTTAGAATGGTGATCATTAAAAATTCTGGAAACAGCAGATGCTGGAGAAGATGCAGAGAAATAGGAACACTTTTACACTGTTGGTGGGCTTGTAAAATAGTTCAACCATTGTGGAATACAATGTGGTGATTCCTCAAGGATATAAAACCAGAAATACCATTTGACCCAGCAATCCCATTACTGGGTATATACCAAAGGATTATACATCATTCTACTCTAAAGACACATGTACATATATGTTTATCATGGGACTATTTACAATAGCAAAGACTTGGAACCAACATAATGCCCATCAATGATAGACTGGATGAAGAAAATGTGGCACATATTCACCATGGAATACTACACAGCCATAAAAAAGGATGAGTTCACGTCCTTTGCGGGGATATGGATGAAGCTGGAAACCATCATCCTCAGCAAACTAACACAGGAACAGAAAACCAAACACTGCATGTTCTCACTCATAAGTGGGTGCTGAACAATGAGAACATGTTGACACAGGGAGAGGAACATCACACACTGGGGTCTGTAGGTGGGTGGGGGGAAAGGGGAGGGAGAGCATTAGGACAAATAGCTAATGCATGTGGAGCTTAAAACCTAGATGACGGGTTGATGGGTGCAGCAAATTACCATGGCACAAGTATACCTATGTAACAAACCTGCATGTTCAGCACATGTATCCCAGAACTTAAAGTAAAATTTTAAAAAATGAAAGTATGCAATATGTGTATGTGTGTGTATACATACATATAAAACAAGCACTCATTTTCATTATGTACATATATGCACATTATGAGTGTGAATATATGTTAAATAATATCCTATCAGTTTTGTATTTGTAACACATATATGTACATGCATATACAACAAATAGAGGTGTTTTGCATAATAATTTCATTTATATTCATTTCATCAGCTAAGAACTAAAAAGAATTTAAATCAAAATCAATTATTCATTTACAGGTGTTTTTAACCATCATCTCCCCCTTTATCTTCACTTTTATGCCTCCTTGTATTGCCATTTTGTGACTTTTTCGCCATAAATTATACATATTTGGAACAGTCACTTTAAGAAATTCAATCTTTGGATAAGATCTCTAAGATTGATTTAGTATGAATACGTGTGTGGGCACACACTTGACAAAGAAAGGTCAGTTATAAATATATGTGTACACTTATCAAAATAATTCACATAAAATCTCTGAATAAAATTATCTGTATGCTTTTTCTGTCAATAAAAGCAATATAGTATAATTCTTGGTAGTAAACCTGTTTGTTTTCATTCTGTTGCCTACCATGTGAGCTGCCATGTTGGTATAAAACATCGATCATTTGATATTTTACTACAGCAAATAATAGTGATCCCCACGAAATAATAAGTAAATCAGTGAGTTTCACGGAAATAAGTTTTTGGATGGATCAGATAATTTGAAGTTTTTAGTTTATTCTCCATCAAGGTGAAAGAAAAAAGCTGTTAGTTTGTTCTCTATCAGGTGATCGAAGATGAAAACTAAAGTTCTCAAGGCCAGTGCATAATAATGGTGCCGTATTCTGTGCATCAATCACCATTACCAAATACCTATATTGCCAAATATTTCATGTACCGCTTTAGTGGTGATTAATCAATGTGCCATGGCACTGAAACTGAAACGAGACTTTGTAGTACAAGTGATATTCAAAGGGTTTTGAAAATTTATCAGCTCTATAGATATAGATGAAAATTTATCATCATCTATCTAGAAATCCTGTTTTTATAAATGTTACCTAGCCAAATATTGGTTTTATTTACTTAATATTTAGAAAACATGAGTTTAGTAAAAATTGTTCAGATTTTCTTAATGTAGTGTGTGAAATTACTATGTAATTATACAAGAAATATGCTACACAGCTGAATACACAAATAGGTCAGCAGAGGGAGCAAAAGGTGCCTTTCCCCTATAATCCACAGCAACATCACCTGCTCTTCTCTCTACATCATCGATGTATGTTATCTAAAGTCCTGTGCAAATGCCACCTCAACACGAGTCCCCTAGCCTTGCCTTCTTATCAGAAGCAGCTCGAAAGCCCCGATAATTCTAGAACCACTGAAAAATACACACTTGTTGCAAGGATTGAAAAGCCTCATATTGCAAATTCAGAATTCACAGTACTGAAAAAATTCATAATTTTTTAAAATTACAATACTGTGAACTATACAAAATGAATTATGCTGGGATCCGATGACTCTCTTCATTCCAGCCTATCTTATATTTTCTCATTCATTTCTCCACATAGTCACAACAACAGACTCACTATTACATTTCATTAATGGCTATTTTATAATAAATGATCTCAATAGCATTTCTGAAACCTCTGCTGTTCTGGTTTTACAGAACTCTTGAATTTTTGAATGAGTTAGTTTTTGATTGAAAAAGACCTGACTCTTATGCTTAGAAAAGCCATCATTTCTTTCTGTAAGCTTTCCGTCTTCTATAAGCTTTACATGTTCCATAAGCAAACATTCGCTGGTTTTGTGATCAAACTAGAGAGGCAAATTCAGTTAATAATAACAACGTCATTTATCATCCTCAAATCTAGTGTTATGGATAATACGATCTCCACAAGGAGACGGTTGCACGAGCGACAAGAGAAAGACAATCAACAGTCTTTTACTCATACCAAGATATGTCCACACACACTTGTTTCAACAGTCAAAGTAACGCCATATGTCCCCAGTGATGTGGGTGGGCAAAAGGAACAGTTGGCCTGCTAATGAGGGCCATATGTACACGCAGCCTATCGTACCATCCTTCTTACTTATGGTTGCTGAAAACTCAGTGGAAGAGCTTGCTCTGAGGAATGGCATGGCTGGAGGAGGAGAGGCTTCCTTAACAGCAGGAAAGGACCATTTGTTGTACAACTACTGTATCTCTGAAACTGGGAGCTAAAGATATGCATGTACGTTACTCATTCTCATTAAGAGTTCCTTACGCATCCGTAGAGTTCTTTACTCCAGTTTCACCTTCTTTCACTAAATTCTTTTGCATTTATGTGCAAAGGGATTTTGGGCCCTTTTCAAAAATTACTTTTCCTAATCAATCTTGTTAATTTGATGTTCATTTACATCGGCTTCTCTTTATTTTTAGCTTGATTTCCAGAAAAATTATACTTTCTTTGACATTGTTAAATGTTACAATATTAAAAGAAATGAAAAAGACTTAAAAACTTAGAATATTTGAATGAGGGTTTCTGGAAGGCAGAGAGAACAATAAGGCAAAAGTACTTACTGCACTACTGTTCCAAAGTAAAAGAAAAACAAAGATTTTAAAAATGATTATAGCAGCTTTGTATCTCCACCAGGGTTTCCTTTGAAATTTCTACAACTGCAAACACTATTCAGCAATTTGCACTGATTATAAAATTTATTGTTTTAAGGTCAATTGTGATACTATGATCAGATAATATAATTTACTTTACTCTTAATGGCTTCATTTTGACAACTGAGGGAGCTTTCAGGAAGGACAACGCTTCCTGCACAACAACCAGTAAAGCAGGTCACATCCATTTTCAATATAATTTTAAGAAAAATGAAGGACAAACTACTTGTGAGGCAGCAAGAATTCATTTGCATTAAATTAATTTGAACAGGGCATTTCAAGTTCTCTCTGGCAACAATGGAATAAAGGGGAAAATGAATCTATCTTATGCAATGATCCTCTTCTAGGTTACAGAAAGATTTGAAAGGCTGACATGACCATTGCTAAATTTCTTCTAGAAGTCTATGATTAGTGTCATAGATATAACTCATGAGATAAAATATTCACAAAGAATGTCTGTGAACTGCATCAATTGTGATGGAACTACTGTCTAACATCCCTTTGAAAAGTTATATTCTGCAAAGGTTAAAAAAACACCAACCTTTCGATGCTTTCTTATATGGATGAGCTTTTGTCAACAAGAACTAAGCTTCACAATTAAGCACTATGGAAGATAATGTTCTAGGTTAATTTAAACCTAACTAATCCAGGACTTGGCCTTGATAAATAATGGGTTTAATTAATATTTTTGACCCTAGCAGTGCAAATACTTTTACTTATATTTTACTAAAGCTAGTTTTGACAAATCTAAGGGTATTTAATTTATCAGTATCTGTTGTCAGATGAAAACTTCCCCATCAATACCTTCTAATGGTTCAAAAATAAGCTGTTACCCCCACAGATACATTGTTTTTCCATGCGTAAGCAAGTACATGAATTTCAGGGTCTCAAGGCATAAAAGTGATATTACCACTTGTGATAGGCTGCATAATAGTCCCAAAAGATGTTCTTCACCTAATCTCCCGGCCCTGGGAATGTGCTGCCTTACACAGCCAAAGGACTTGTAGATACGATTCATTTAAGGATCTGGAGACAAGGTGATTATCCCAGATCATCCACGTGAGTCCAAAGTAATCACAGGAGTCCTTAGATGAAGTGGAGAGAAGGACTCAAAGTTAAAGGAGGAGACAGCGCGGAGACAGAAACAGAAATAAAAGCAACGCACCTTGAAAATGGAGGAATGGGGAAAAGACAATGAAGACAGGTGCCACCAGAAGCAGAAAATGCAAGAGAATGGATTCTCCCCTCAGGACCTCGAGAAGGAACCCACACTGCAGACACATTGACTTAGCCTAATTAAAGTGATTTTGGACTTCTGACCTTTGAAACTGCAAGACAATAAATATGTGTTAAGTTATGTAAATGTGTCATAATTTGTTATAGCAGCAGTAATACAACTAATACACCACTACAATAAGCAAAGGAAATAAAGTGCAATAGTGACAAACTTAAGGGTTTCCAGGAAAGAGAAACGAAGTGGTAAACTCAATCACAGGATTATATTAGTAACTGTAGTATATGTTACTTGCTTACCCTTTCAATCACATTATTGCTGTAATTATCATTATCATCCAATCAATATGATTACACCAGTATGTATAACTTAGACATGAAAATTTTTTTCTATTTCACTCTTCCCATAATTCCATGCAGCTACCCCTAAGCAACTATGTATCTGATGAAGCTAATATTTTCAGGGAAAATCTTCCATGTTAAGCAGAAAATTTACATCTAAAATTAAATTCTTTTAAGCCAGTCTGGGGACAATACCTAGAAAATTCAAACATTACTTCTCAAGAATACCACTAGCAGTGAGTTTGTGACGCTATCTTCCACCAACTGAATCAAAATTAATTTTAAATATTTTCAAAGCAATATTTTAAAAAATCGTGTACACATTTTTTCCTCTTGGTAAAAATAAACCACTTCTCAACCATCCATTATATTTATGTTAGTTACATGAAGTCCATACATGAATTATCATACCACAAATAGAAAACTATTTAAAGAGAAAAATCTCACTTGGTGCTGACAGAATGACAGCATAAAACTGTGAAGCATGAGGAGAAAGTTGTTTGCAGTGTAAATATCTCCCTTTTCCTATCAAAGTATGTCCTGTGATCTAGCGCTCTTCTCTCCACATGCTTAAGTACAGCAAAAGTTATAAAAACACTCATTCTAGTTTTCTATACTTTAATGGTTGTAGAACATCAGAAGAGAATTGGGAGATGGGAATGTTTTGTGCTTGACATTGCATTTGAGGGGAAAATAAAAACTTGGACATAATATGTGGGATGTCTCCACAGTAATACATGGGAGGGCAAGAAAAAAATGCTATCAAATTTCTACCATGCGCTGAGCCCCTTATATCAACAAATATCCAGCCTTTCTAATGTACTAACAACCACTCTTCATAGCAGGTATTCTATTCCCAGCTTGTAGGTAAGAAACAAAGCTTCAGAAAGGGATCTTCACCAATTTCACACAGTCAATAAAAGGCAGAACTAGGGCAAATATCAATAATAAAAATAGCAATCTAATCCTAATTGGACCTGGCACTGTTCTAAGAAGAAAATCATTAACAAAGGATTTTGAGTTACCACACTCTTAGTCTCCCCGTTTTACAAAAGAAGCAACTGGGGTAAAGTGAAGCTATGCCGTTTCTTTTCAAGCTCATATACCTAACAAGATACCACTTTAATCATGGGTCTCTGATAGATCGTGTACCTCATTTCTAGCGTTTGCTGAGATTTTTCTTATTAACCCTAAGCAAGTATTTGATCCCTGGTAAGTATGCTGTAATTTTTTCACCGCTCATTCTTATCACGGTTCTTCAAGAAAAGTACACTTCAACACATTTGTCCTATTTGGTTACAAATTTTGAAATTCAAAATATGTATCACACTAAGCTGTTAGCTCCATTTGGAATTTTAAAAAACTAAATTTTTCACTCAGTTAAAAAAAATTGCATTGTTTACTCCCATATCTACAATATAGCTTATAAGTGTATATTTGTATTGAAAACATAATTTTCTACAACTTTTATAATATTTAAATATTATTTAAGGTTTTAATAATATTTAAATATTTAAATAATACATTTAAAAACATAGTTCAACAAGTCCGAATAATCCATCACTTACTTATGACAGAATATTTGTTCAGTATCTTCTGTTTGTTCACTCTTGTGTAATATATCCTATTTTAAGAATCAAAAACTTCTCTTAATGTCAACACTACAGCCTCTTCACAATTCCTACTTATTCCTAATTACCCTTCAGGAGCAAATAAAATGAATTTATCCCAAATTTCTTTGCTTTGAAACAACTTCAGTGAAAATGGTGGTTGTCAACCATATCTACCATTCATATATCCCATTGTTTTCTGCATTAAATTTCATCTAATACTCCTTATGCCATCAGTGTCACTACAAAGGGGGACAGGGGATGAATCTCATCATGAACAAAGGTATATACACTAGATCTTAGGATGTTCAATCATTTCCTTACTCTATTATGTCCCATCTGAACTACTCATATTAAAATGAGCAACTATATGAACATGGTACTTTTAAGAAAGGATGTTCAAAAATTAATTCATATCTTGTACAAATTGGTATCCAAGAAATCATGACCTAATAGGCATCACATATGTGAATGAAAAAATTCACTTTCAGCAATGAATGTTGATAACACTCCTTTAGCAAGAGTTGTACCGAGCTACCCACAACTCCTCAGCACTCACTATTCTCATACATGCGGTCGGACAATGTCCAAGGGTGCAGTGATTCTGTCCAGAGGCTTTTCTGGGCCGTTAGAGCTGTCTCAGCCTGTGTACAGGGTTATACAGACACTCTAGGGCATTCATGACTCTGATCACTGGAGCAGCCCTGTACTAACTGCAAATTTATGGAGGAAACTTTCAAGTCCTCTTGCCCCCCAGTTGGGGTAACTCTGTTACCTATTTCATGTGGTCTCAGTTCTCCAACAAAAATGATCTCGGCCTGCTCATCTTACTTCCATTTCACTACATGGCATAACTAGAAGTTGACTAGGTATTCTGCTTTAATGTATATGCAAAGCCCTCTTGTTCAGGAATGTTTGTAGAATAATATTTCTAAATTAGGAATACAATTGGTCTTGTTCTTTCCTGAGGGATAAAATGTCATCTCTCTTCTTCTCTCCCTCTCTCCTTTCTTCCTAACTCAGCTAACCCTCTATCTGAAACAATTACAAAGGAAGAAATCTAGGGCATTGTTTAGCATTCTCAGGAGGATTGGAAATGTTGGAATGACAGCGAGTATCACACATACACTGCTTGAAGTATTTTGTAGGATCCAAGGGAAGAGAAAATTTTGACATTCCAGAAAATTTAAGTCATCCTTTTAATATCAGGACCAGAAAGGAACAGGTCACACGGGCAAGAGCCATAAAACTAATTATCTTGACTCTTTCCAGGATACCTGAGCTATAAATGTACAGGGAATCCTGTAATCAGATGCAAAGTTGTGTATAATATACTTAGTTCCCAAATGTAACTAGGAATTTTATGTATATAATGTGAAAAATCGTTCCAAAGTATTTGAGACTCCAAAAACTTTCCTAGCTAGCATTCAATATTCTTGCTTAACTTCTCCTTATACCCCTAACTGTATTGAGCATGCATAGACACACAAAAGCTAGGATCAACTATTACCGCTTAAGAAAGAAAAGGAGGAAAAAGGCTGTATTATAGGGATTTAGTTTTCTTCCTCAACTCTTGAAGAAGCCTATTTGTATCAGCCCGTGTCAGACAACAAAGTACTTATCAATAAAGTTTTATGAATGTGGTCACATATGAAATATAAGAGCATTCAGTTTCTACCTCTCCTTTTCTCATAAATCCTACATCAGATAGACATTAGCTATATCTGCCAATGTTTCCACGGAATCTTAAAGACTATTCACTGCAAAGCTGGCAGTGTAGCCTGAAAGCAAGTTATGTCTGCGTTGCAACTTCACACTAAGTGGTTTAAAAGTACAACTAAATGTGGCCTGTCTTTATCTTGATTATAAGACATAAATTATCCCAAGAATATTCTTAGTAAAAATTGGGTCTCCCGGTCAAGCCACTTCTATTAAGAAGGACACAGGTCAGTTTTTAGGAGTTTAGGTGTTATTTGGAAGTTAGGAGCATCTAAATATGGAATATAACTCCATTAAATTATAGTATATTTTATATCAAAGAGAAACGACAAAAATAAGAAATGTTTTAAGTATTTTTTCGTATAGCGTGTTCATATATAATTACTTCAGTAGTCTCAATGTAGTCATGCAATTGTTTGGGTAAAGAACTAAACTTGAAGTTAAATAGCATAGGTCTGAATTCTTATGGTTTATAACATTCATATATTTTATATGTTCCAGAATAATATGTAATTTCTAAGTTTATAACATAATAATTACAGAAATCTAGGTAAAGTAATACTTCTGTGACACAGTCTCTTCATCTACAAAATGGAATATTGCTTTTCTCCTTAAATTTATATTAAAAATTGGAGAAGTAATATATGTGAAAGAACCTTACATTAAATATGCAAGTTTTATTTGTTGAATTCAAACAGTCATTAAAGAACAAAATAAAACATTACATTTGGATTAACAAAGTAGATACATATATCTCAATCTGAGAAACCTTTAAGCTCTCTTGACCATAAAATGACATTGGATCCTATAAGAGAGTTTGGTAAATATTTGAAAGATATTTCAATTTCACACCTAAATGTTGATTCTGACATTTATTTCCTAAACTTATCATTTGTATACTTACCTGCTATTAAATCCACAGGGGTCATGTCACTAACTGTATGCCCACCGATTTTATTGAGAGGTATTCAGCAAGGCCCACAAAGTAAGTATTGAATTTTTTTAAAAAACAGACCCAAAACACCTAAAAGCAAAACACTTAGTAAATTCTTATAATCATGAAGATCACAAATTAGTGCTATTAGTAAGAAAGAAACTTCTAAACCAAATAAAGTCCTAATACCTCCAACGAATTTTGTCTCTCTGATACACACACACACGATTAAAAAAAAAATGAAGGAAATGTAAAAAAATAAATAAATGAAGGAAGTTCTGTGGGAAATGTCCATAATTTCATGCCCAGAATTTCCCTATCAATCTCTTTCCCCAAAGTTCTTCCGAGAAAATAAAGTTGCCTTTCTCTCAACGTTAACTCATCACTTTTCTCATAGCAGTTTCAAAAGAAATATTTCCTGTCAGCCGGCCACTTAAACTTTGTGCTGTTAAAGAAATCCAAAAAGGTATCAATTTTGCAACAAAGGATAAAGAGGAGACGAAGTGAACCAACATGGCTTTTAAGCTAAATTGCCGTCACCTGTCACAGGTTGTCTAGCGAGCCTCAAGTTCCCTCTAATAAGCTTATGGAGGGTGCGGAGCAAAGGCACCTCAAGGTGCTCTGCGGGTTTTCCCCTGGTAAATTAGGCTGAAAGGAAAAGAGTCCCACCCCCCACCCCCAAACTTGGAGACCAGGGCTGCCCTGCCGAATGCTGTGCCCAGACCTCCTACTTCCACGCCCTTCCAGTCCTTTCCTCGGCTTGGAAAATTGGGCATGAGGCAAGCAAAAGGAAGGACAGAAGGCCAAAACGGGCATCCGGGAAGCCAAATTTCTGTCTCAAAAGCTCCTCTAGAAACGCGTACATAGCGCGTGCCTTGGGGACATCTCCTAAAACCCCGTTCACTGAAGCTAATTCCTCCCGAACGCCCCCACGCCGGCTGAGAATCGCAACCGCCCATCCGCCCCTCCAGCCTGTGCAGCCGCCCCCAAAACCTCCCGTGAATCGGGAAATGTCAAGGCAGCAGCGCTTGGGGAGCCGAGCAGCCTCGCCAGTTCCAAGTCTCTGGTTCGAGACCCCTCGCTTCGCCTCTTTGGGGAACTCACCTGGAGTCAGGTTTAGATGGCAGCCTCCACCCAGGGGACCGGGAAGCGGCCCCGGAAGCGCCGCCGCGTCCTGTGAATAACGAGCGCAGCGCAGCGGAGCAGCTCCCCCTGGACTGGCCGCTCCCCGATTCCTCCCGCTCTGTCCGGGAACCGTCCCTCCGTTCTTTCCTCTCCCTCCCCTGCCTGCAGCCGCCGCGCTCCCTCCTCCTGCTGGCGGCGCAGGGCTGTGCTTCCGCCTCCCTCCTGCGGGCGCACGAGCTGCCCGCGCTGCTAATGAGCAGGCTCCAGGCTCCGCCCGGCCAGGGGTGCGCACACGCCCCACGCCGGAGATGAGCTCCCGGGAGCGGAGCTATGGATACGCCTGGTGCGGCCGCTGGAGAAATGAACTGGAGGAGGCATCCAGCATCTCACACTTTCTGGCCACTCAGCTTAACTAAGCCATAACCCCAGACTTCTTCCTAAATCTCCAGTAATTTACAGGTGCTGAAAAGTCAATGAGGGGTTTGAGCACAATCTGTGTTAACAGTATTGCCAGTATAGAGATGCTAATCTGGCTAGATTCTAGGGATGAAATGTTCAAGGGACGGTATATGATTCTTTCTGGTGGTTATTTTGACATATTTTGGCTATACTTACAGATCTGTAAAATAAACCAGCAATCTTCTAATCATGACAACACAGATTCCTAATTGAAGGCAGCTGATACTTATTAAATACCAGGCTCTGTTTAATAGGCTCTTCTTTCCCAGCTGATCTTTACTACAATTCTGTGAGCACTACTAGCACCCCTATTCTATATTTTAAGAATTTGGGTTTAACTTTTAAAACAAGACGGTCTTAAAACAAGACTAAGGATCATGTCCAACCTTGCAGAGATTCTAAGTTTCTGAGCCTAAATAATAACTGAAATCTGTAGCTCCCACAACCCATAGCCTGTGTATAATGTGTTGCAGCATCTTGGATGGTACTGTGTAACTGAACCAACAAAGATAATAGGACCATCAGCAAATACACACCACGAGACTAATGAATACCTAGAATCCTAGTGAGACTTGTAAATAGTCAAGCACCCTAAGTAACAATAGTTCAAGTGCATGCTAAACATGGTGATTACTTATAAAAGAACAGCAACCAGTATGAGTGAAGACAGGCAAATAATGTTCAAAATGTTCAGAATCAATGTCCAGCCACTTATGAGTTGAATTCCCCACTCTAAAAAGGAGGCCAGATGTGATGTATTCTAAGAAGTCTACAATGGGCGTGGTCTTTTCGCAACCAAAAAGGGCTTTTTAAACACTTATTTCCCATTAAGAATATGCAATAGCTAATTAATATTAAATCTGAAAATCAGTGATAATTTATTTCAACTAACCTTACGTGAAAAAATCATTACTCATTCAAGCTTTTAGAATTAGATTAAATAGCATTGAGTATCAAATTTACTTCAACCCATAGAAATAATAGACAGTTAATTAATAAAGTAAGTAATTTAATTAACTTTACTTTTGTGTCATGATGTATTTTTCCTTAGGAAAAGGATAAGACATTTTTTCCATGGTATAAAATACTAGAATATGACTCTTATATTTTTCTTCATGAAGATTAAAGAATTAATAAAATAAGTACAGACATATTGTCAACAAATCTATCCAGATCATTCATTCTCCACTCAAGAAATTATGCTAGGCAAGCTTTATTTCTCCATATGTACAAGGCAATTCAGAGGTCAAAAATTTGAAAACACTTCAATGAACATCAACCATTAATTAACTAAGAGTAGATTTTATTTATAAACAACTTTAAAAGACTATAAAAAAGGTATAACAAACTTCTACTTTATCAGTACTGCTACTCCTGTTGAACACAAAGATATATAATTATAGTTTTCTCCCTATTTAAAATATTTATTGATTCTGGCATAATAATGTCATACTCATCCCTCAATAATCAGTGTACATGGAACCAGAAATCTTTTCTTTCACCTAGTCAATTGAAGTATTTCTGTGTTTTGCATGTTAACACTCTATTTATTCTGTGTTTCTAGTGCTTATCCTCAAAATTTTTATAGTTCCGTTCACATATGAATTCTACCAATCAGCACTATATATAAATAATGCAACGTATAAAATGTGTTAAATAAATGGATGTAAGATTTATGCTAAATTTTTCACATAGTAAGTACTTCAAAACCCTTATTATTTTTCCTTAAGCTTTTATGTGCATATATTTTATCTCTCCAACTAAAGAATAAACTTCTAAATAAGAAGAGTTTTGTCTATAAATTTTACGCATTTTAATACATTATTAATCTAAAACCTTGGACTAGAGTTTGGAATTCTTTTATGTATTCATTTATTGATTCAATAAATAGGTGTCCATGCCATTTTTTCTAAACCTTGTGCAAGATGTAGGGTATACAATGATGTCCAGACTTTAGAGTCCTTGACCTCATGGCGTTAAAGTGCAGTAATGTACAGTAATTTTAAAAT
Source organism: Symphalangus syndactylus (assembly GCF_028878055.3). NCBI lineage: Eukaryota > Metazoa > Chordata > Mammalia > Primates > Hylobatidae > Symphalangus > Symphalangus syndactylus. The sequence continues at coordinate 1,101,877 of NC_072435.2, read as the reverse complement.
CTATTTATTATTATTTAAAACAATAAATGAATACATTCTTGTCGAAAATAACTGAAAAGTCTGTCTGAATTCCCTGGCCAAGGCCAAAACATGAAAGCAAAAGAGCTGCCTGAAAACAGTGCAAGCCACTCTCCAGAGGGTTTCTCTGTTGAAACAGCACATCGCATTATGGAAATAATGAGAAAAATTAGTAACTGTGCAAACGACAACACATATGCATCTTTGTGGTTTCTGACCTTTTAGCATCGTCGAAGCAAGACCACAAACCTTTCAACACCAGGCGTGGTATTAATCTTGCACAGAATATAATGTTTTCACATATTTTATTCTGATTTCCTACAAAGTAATTTCAATTTCTAGCTAAAGCTAATGGATTTTTCTAGTGAAAACATTGTGTACCGAATGACTTTCCAGTGAGATCCGCGTACCATGCGCCATTTTCATGTTCGTGCTCATTTCTCTGAAGTCTGTTTGCCTTTAATTCACCATAATGAAATTCCTTGTGTACTTTTATTGGCAACCATTGCATAGTGACACTTGCATCCAAATGTAATTCCATTTGAGCTTGGCAGTGTTTGCTTTTTCATCAGAAGAGGAAAGTTAGAGGGAACAAGGGGCAAAGATGTGTGTAAGAATATCTGAGGGACCATCACAGCATCATCACAAATTCAAGATTTTTTTGAAACATTAGACAAGGGACTCACAGCCATGCCCTGGGATGGCTGAAACACTTCACAACCTGCTCATGTTTATGACCAAAATCATCACCTAAAATGAATTCAATGTGTCAATATCATAATATTGTTTGTGTATAAGTAATCATGAAGCAGTTAGGGAAGGGAGTATAATCTAGTAAGAAATTGGAACAAAAAGTGTTAGACAAAATTCAAGAAGATTTAAAAGAAGAAAATTAACCTGTCTGATCTGAACAGAATTGGAAAAGCACAGCAATCATAGCTCTATACATTGACCATAGACTTAAAGCATAACATAAAAATAAAGAAGGCAGATAACTCAGGAAAACATTTCTATTAAATCTACTCCGTAAAGTTTTCCCATACTTTTATTTTACTAACAGGAGCATACATTTAAATCTGACAAAATCATATATATTTTGTTGATTCAATTTGTAGCAGATAGAGGAGCATGTCCCAGTGCTATGACAGTGAGTTGTCACTATAACATACCACTGCTTTACATCTTACCCACAGGCTAAAATGTTTACCCCTAGAGTCGTGACTTTGTATATGACAGGAGATTGCTACTAAAAGTAAATATATTTGGCTGAAGGGTAGATACAACTTTAGGCCATTATATCATTCACTAAAATTTAGCTGGCATTTACATATTTACCTGCTTAGTTCATATGACAAATATGTTTGAGAGACTGCCATATACAAAAAAAAAAGATGGAACCATCTTACAAATTTAGAGATTACTTAAAGAAATGGAACTGAAGGGTTAACTGTGATGGCAAGAATGAAGAGAGCAAAACCAGAGGGTACTTCAAGGAGAACAGGCATGAGAGAGGCATTATAATTTGGAGGGTGCTATGATTTGAACCTATGTGCCCATCCAAAGTTTGTATGTTGAAACTAAAATCCCAGGACAATGACATCAAGAGATGGGGCTTTTGGTTAAGTGATTAAGTGAAGAAGGATCCACCCTCATGAATGAGATAAACGTCCTCGTAAAAGATGCTTTAGAGGAATGCCGGGCTCCTCAGTCTCTTCTGCCATGTCGTTACATTGTCCGTTTTTGTCCACTTTTGTCACGTGAAGACGAAGCAAGAAGGTGCCACCTCGGGACCAACTGCCAAATCTCCACTGCCTTGATTTCGGACTTCTCAGCCCCAGAACTGTGAGAAATACATTTCTGTTTTTTATGAATTACTCAATCTGTGGCATTTTGTTATAGCAGCATACAGACAAAAACTGGGTAAACAGCCTGGTGAGAGTGGATATTTTAGAAACTTGAGATGATTCAATGTCGCTGATTCTCCATTTTCTCATATGTAAAAAGAAGGAAATAATGCTGATTACTTCATAGTTCATTGTACAAATTAAATTAACTATGTAAATAAAGCAAGCAATATAGTTCCTTTTATCTAGTATACATTGTTTAAGTGTTGTTGTCATTACATGAGGAAAACAAGAACTTCCCCAAACAGAAGGATGTGGGAACCAAAACTAAGATATAAGAAAGGACCAAAGTTCACTGTGACAATCTGGTCAAGCGCTGGTTAGGGAAGATAGCATAATGTTACGCATAGATATTATTATAGGATAATTTTCCTCCACCCCGAACTCCTCTAGCACTTTCCCTACGTCTTTCATTGCACTTCTTCATTTGTCTCTTTAATTACGGTTATTTATATAAATCTTTTAGCTTCCTACAAAAATAAGCTTGTAGTGGGACAGATTCTTGAGGATCTATGTCAAAGCAATTTTTCTATTTCCTACAGCAAGTAACCCAGTAGTAATCACACAGAATTTGTTAAAAGAATAAACATAGGAAGATTAATTTCCATTTTTTTCTTTGCTAATTTTTAATCAGAATTATACCATTGTTAGGGAGGGAGAAATTATAAATTGAGGACATGAGTATTAACATTTAAATCTGTTATTCTGCTTTATTTTAGAGCTTGCCATGTTTTGTGATTAAAAAAAGAAACAGGACATTCTATATAGCTGTTGCAAAACGTGTGGTCTGTTGGTGAACTAGCAGCACCAGCATTATCAAGATTTCCTTAGTTTGCAGGGCTACTGAGTCAGAATTCGCATTTTGACAAAACTCCAGGTGATTCATGCTCTGCATTTAAGTTGGAGAAGCACTGTTCTATAGTTCTCCTTATGTCCTAAATGCATTGTCAGTGAAAGAAAATACTATACGTATGATAATAATAACGGTAATATTAACAAAAATGTAACTATTAGTAATTTTCTATGCTCTCCCAGATACTAAGTCCTTTATTTAATACTTGTGATATTTCTGCGAAGTTGCAATTGATATCACCTACTAAACTGATACTCAGAAATCTGAAGTAATTCTCCAAGGTCACAAAGCTAGTGAATCACAAACCAGATTTTTAAACTCTTGCTGCTTCATTCCAAAGACTAAACCGTTTCTAACTCACGGTTAATACATTTGCTTCTGCCTTCCATTTCCTAAATATGGTTTCCTTTCTATTTCATTAGCTTTACTTATACATGACTGATTTTTAACCCTCTCTAACATTTGCAGAATATGGTGTACTATGGTTAATAAGGACAATACCAAGTAATATCATGTTGAGAAAGCGTGCAGAAGTAGCATCAAAAAACAGACTTTTTCCAAAATGTTTACTAAAAACTTTCAATAAAAACAAGATTTTCTACTTAGAATTTCTACCTTGCATAACTCAAATGGAGCATGATTATTAAAATGACAAAAAGATTCCGTAATTGCCTAAGAGCTAAGAATAAGAATTGCTATATAAAAAAGCATAAATATGCCATATGAATGACATGTATAAGAATCATGGGAGTGCTATTTGGTATTTAGTATTTAGTTCCATTCTGCAGCATGATCAAAAAGAAGCATCTGTATAGTTCACTGTGCATTATAGCACAATAAATCACCTCATTAGGCTCAGATATATGTAAAGATTTACAGTCTGGGAAAGTCCACTAGATATTCTTAATCACTTCTTAGACTGTACTGTCCCCCATATTTCTCTTTTTCTATAGAAAGGTTGCACATGGAAAGGCTTTATTTGAAATCCAGCAATGAATGGAATGTCTGTGAAGCAAGAAATAGATGGAAATTGACATTTTAAAAGAAAGTTTGGCTTCTGAAGAGATACAGCTGTGACCTTGGTCTTTTTGTTGGAGAGAAGTATTCCCTAGCCTTACTGTACTATTTTTCCCAAAGCACCCTCTCTATTGTTCTCCCTTCATCTCTGGCTCGTATCATATGGCCCCTCCCTCATTCTATCTGGTGAGTTCTGAGAAAAATGCTTAAATTCTGCAGAGAAGATTGAGAACAATGCTAAATATTCCTCAGAGAAGCAAAATATTATGTTAACAGTTTATATTTTCACATGAAATTGTCTATCTCTTCTCTCTGTCTCATGTGTGTATGTGTGTATGTGTATATATATATACATATAATATACAGTAGATATGTATATATAGAGTATAATATTCAGTATATATGTATATATAGTATAATATACCGTATATATGTATATATATACAGTGTGTGTGTGTATATATATATACATATATATATATATATGTATATATATACTACCATTTACCTCCCAGGCTATACGTCCTGACATCTTAAAAGTAGAAAGCCCTCACAGGCCACGGTTGCTCATGCCTGTAATCCCAGCACTTTGAGAGGCCGAGGCGTGCAGATCACCTGAGGTCGGGAGTTCAAGACCAGCCTGACCAACATGGTGAAACCCCATCTCTACTAAAAATACAAAAAATTAGCTGGGCGTTGTGTTGCGCACCTGTAATCCCAGCTACTCAGGAGGTGGAGGCAGGAGAATCACATGAACCCGGGAGTCGGAGGTTGTGTGAGCCGAGACCATGACATTGCACTGCAGCCTGGGCAATGAGAGCAAAACTCCATCTGAAAAATAAAGGTGGATAGGCCTTAAAAGACTTTTGAAAATGAGATTTGTCAAATATTTATTAGAGATGAAGAAAATAAGTGCGGACCCACACGTAACTTGTCTGAGGTCACAGAAGTAGGGACCCACACGTAACTTGTATGAGGTCACAGAGGTAGTCATGCTGCAGCAGCCTTATTGGTTTTCCTCTATGACATGCATTATTATTGTTTTTGATCATTTCAAGAGGTTTCTAGTCGATAGTGGGACAAAATTTCTAATTTGGGAACCTAATTTTCTCTGCAAATCTTCTTTACATCTCTAGCTTATTAATACACCTCAGAAGTGTTACAGGAATTAATTCGCAGGATTTTGAAGAATATTTTGAGGTATGCTGGGAAAAATCATGTCAAGTATCAATGATTAGAAACTAAACAATCAATATTAGATATTGTAAAATTATATTTAATCTTCCATATGGCATAAATAAGTTATTTTAATGTACAGTCGTTGTACTTTGTAAATTTGCATATAAAATATTTGAAAAAATAACTTTCAATATGTAAAATGTAAATATACAAAGGAAAGGATCGGAAAAAATAGATAAAAATAATCAGGCTAAGAAAACACTACAGTGTCACCCTCAGAAGACTATAGAAGGATTCTCACCCTCGAGAAACAGAGGAACTTGAACATGGAAATGACCCTCTGCTGGCCATACTGATTATGGTACATAATTTTAAAAGGCTTTTAGAGAGAAGGGAAATGTTTTATTATGCATTCAGCACAGTGTTATGGTGATGTTTCTTAACTATCAGCTATTTTTAAAATTCTTATAATCTTTCTATAGATGACAAAGTTACATAAATATGAAGGATAAGAAGGGCCCCTGCAAACCTGATAATACAATTCTCTTTTCAATGATAACGTATTTCTAAGCGCGCATCTCCTAATCATATTGATGTGCATTAAGTGTTCTTTTACCTACACCTGTCAAAGTGGCTAAAGTAATATTTCATGAGGAGATAATTTTTTCCCTTAGGTGATTTTTTCCGCATAATACTCTAACATTTCCAATTCCATCTTTCTCGAAAAAGTTTACATGATATACATATACAATTACTAAAATTTTGGCGGCATAAATAATTTAAATGGACTTTACTTCAAAGATAATATTTACTTTTAAAGTTGTAAACCTTTGAATCATCAATTAATTAGAATTATCTTTTTCTTTATAAATAAAGTTTTTTGTCCCTACATATTTATGATTTGGAAATTTTCATCTGGAAAATTTCATTTTCAGTTGTATGCCTTGTCTTTAGTATAAAATTCAGTATTTCAATTTCAATATAATTTTTTGATTGATTTTAATGCAGAGAACAGAAAGGAATATCTTCAAATATAAACTACACAGAATCATTCTGTGAAACATCTTTCTGATCTGTGCATTCAGCTAACAGAGTTAAACTGTACTTTTGATTGAGCAGTTCTGAACACTCTTTCTGTAGAAAATGCAACTGGACATTTGCAGCGCTAAGAGGGTAGTAGTGGAAAAAGGAATATATTCAAATATAAAGTAAACAGAAGCATTCTGTGAAATTTCTTTCTGTTCTCTGCAACTTCTTTCTGTTCTCTGCATTCAACTAACAGAGTTGAGCCTTACTTTTGAAGGAGCAGTTCCGAAACACTCTTTGTGTAGAAACTGAAATTGGACATTCGGAGAGCTAAGAGGATAAAAGTCGAAAAAGGAATATCTTCAGCTAAATACTACACAGAAGCATTCTGTGAAACGTATTTCTGATATGTGCATTCAACTAACAGAGTAAAACCATACTTTTGATTGAGCCATTATGAACACTCTTTCTGAAGAAAATGCAAGTGGACATTCGGAGCACTAAGAAGGTAATACAGGAAAAAGGAATATATTCAAATATAAACTACACAGAAGAATTCTGTGAAACTTCTTTCTGTTCTGTGCATTCAACTAACAGAGTTGAACCTTACTTTTGATTGAGCCGTCCTGAAACACTCATTCTGTAGAAACTGCAATTGGACATTCTGAGCGCTAAGTGGCCTATATTGGGAAAAAGAATATCTCCAAATAAAAACTACTCAGAAGAATTCTGTGAAACTTATTTCTGATCTGTGCATTCAGCTAACAGAGTTAAACCATACTTTTGATTGAGCAGTTATTAAACACTGTTTCTGTAGGAAATGCAAGTGGACATTAGGAGCGCTAAGATTGTAATAGTGGAAAAAGGAATATCCCCAAATAAAAACTACACAGAAGCATTCTCTGAAACTCCTTTCTGTTCTCTACATTAAACTAACAGAGTTGAGCCTTACTTTTGAAGGAGCTGTTCTGAAACACTCTTTGTGTAGAAACTGCCAGTGGACATTCGGAACGCTAAGAGGGTAATAGTCGAAAAAGGAATATCTTCAACTAAATACTAAACAGAAGCATTCTGTGAAACTTCTTTCTTTTCTGTGCATTCAACTAAAAGAGTTGAACCTTACTTTTGATTGAGCCGTTCTGAAACACTCTTTCTGTAGAAAATGCAAGTGGTGATTCGGAGCGCTAAGAGGGTAATAGAGGAAAAAGGAATATCTTCAAATATAAACTACACAGAAGCATTCTGTAGAACTTCTTTCTGTTCCTTGCATTCAACTAACAATATTGAACCTTACTTTTGATTGACCAGTTCTGAAACTCACTTTCTGTAGATACTGCAATTGGAAATTCTGAACGCTAAGAGTCCTATATTGGAAAAAGGAATATCTTCAAATAAAAACTACACAGAAGAATTCTGTGAAACTTCTTTCTGATCTGTGCATTCAACTAACAGAGTTAAACCATACTTTTGATTGAGCAGTTCTGAACACTCTTTCTGTAGAAAATGCAAGTGGACATTCGGAGCTCTAAGAGGGTAATAGTGGAAAAAGTAATATCGTCAAATAAGAACTACAGACAAGCATTCTGTGAAACTACTTTCTGTTCTGTGCATTCAAATAACAGAGTTGAACCTTACTTTTGATAGAGCCATTCTGAAACACTCTTTCTGTAGAAAATTCAATTGGACAATCTGAGCGATAAGAGGCCTATATTGGGAAAAAGAATATCTTCAAATTAAAACTACACAGAAGCATTCTGTGACACTTTTTCTGATCTGTGCATTCAGCTAACAGAGTTAAATCATACATTTGATTGATCAGTTCTGAACACTCTTTCTGTAGAAAATACAACTGGACATTTGGAGCGCTAAGAGGGTAGTAGTGCAAAAAGGAATATATTCAAATATAAACTACACAGAAGCATTCTGTGAAACTTGTTTCTGTTCTGTGCATTCAACTAACATAGTTGAACCTTACTTTTGATTGAGCCTTTCTGAAACACTCTTTCTGTAGAAAATGCAATTGGACATTCTGAGCGCTAAGAGGCCTATATTGGTAAAAAGAATATCTTCATATAAACACTACACAGCAGCATTCTGTGAAACTTCTTTCTGATCTGTGCATTCAGCTAACAGAGTTAAACCATACTTTTGATTGAGCAGTTCTGAAACACTCTTTCTGTAGAAAATGCAACTGGACATTCAGAGCGCTAAGTGGGTAATAGTGGAAAATGGAATATCTTCAAATATAAACTACACAGAAGAATTCTGTGAAACTTATTTCTGATCTGTGCATTCACCTAACACAGTTAAACCATACTTTTGATAGAGCAGTTCTGAACACACTTTCTGTAGAAAATGCAAGTGGACATTCGGAGATCTAAGAGGCCTATATTGGTAAAAAGAATATCTTCATATAAACACTACACAGCAGCATTCTGTGAAGCTTCTTTCTGATCTGTGCATTCAGCTAACAGAGTTAAACCATACTTTTGATTGAGCAGTTCTGAAACACTCTTTCTGTAGAAAATGCAACTGGACATTCAGAGCGCTAAGTGGGTAATAGTGGAAAATGGAATATATTCAAATATAAACTACACAGAAGCATTCTGTGAAACTACATTCTGTTCTGTGCATTCAACTAACAGAGTTGAACCTTAATTTTGATTGAGCAGTTCTGAAACACTCTTTCTGTAGAAAGTGTAATTGGATTTCTGAACGCTAAGAGTCCTATATTGAGAAAAATAATATCTTCAAATAAAAACTACAGAGATGCATTCTCTGAAACTACTTTCTGATCTGTGCATTCAGCTAACAGAATTAAATGATACATTTGATTTAGCAGTTCTGAAACACTCTTTCTGTAGAAAATGCAAGTGGGCATTCGGTGCGCTAAGTTGGTAATTGTGGAAAAAGTAATATCTTCAAATAAAAACTACACAGAGGCATTCTCTGAAACTTCTTTCTGTTCTCTGCATTCAACTAACAGAGTTGAGCCTTATTTTTGAAGGAGCAGCCCTGAAACACACTTTCTATAGAAACTGCAAGTGGACATTCCGAGCGCTACTAGGGTAATAGTGGAAAAAGGAATACCTTCAAATAAATACTACACAGAAGCAATCTGTGAAACTACTTTCTGTTCTGTGAATTCAACTAAAAGTGTTGAACCCTACTTTTCATTTTGCCGTTCTGAAACACTCTTTCTGTAGAAACTGCAATTGGATATTCGGAGCGCTAAGAGGCCTATATTTGAAAAAGGACTATCTTCAAATAAAAACTACACAGAAGCATTCTGTGAAACTTCGTACTGATATGTGCATTCAGCTAACAGAGATAAACCATACTTTTGATTGAGCAGTTCTGAACACTCTTTTTGTAGAAAATGCAGGTGGACATTCGGAGCGCTAAGAGGGTAATACAGAAAAAAGGAATATATTCAAATATAAACTACACAGAAGCATTCTGTGAAACTCCTTTCTGTTCTCTGCATTCAACTTACAGTGTTGAGCATTACTTTTGAAGGAGCAGTTCTGAAAAACTCTTTGTGTAGAAACTGCCAGTGGACATTCGGAGTGCTAAGAGGTTAATATTCAAAAAAGGAATATCTTCAACTAAATACTACACAGAAGGCTTCTCTGAAACTTATTTCTGATATGTGCATTTAACTAACAGAGTAAAACCATATTTTTGATTGAGCCGTTCTGAACACTCTTTATGTAGAAAATGCAAGTGGACATTCGGAGCGCTAAGAGGGTAATAGTGGAAAAAGGAATATATTCAAATATAAACTACTGAGAAGCATTCTGTGAAACTTCTTTTTGTTCTGTGCATTCAAATAACAGAGTTGAACCTTACTTTTGATTGAGCCGTTCTGAAACACTGTTTCTGTAGAAACTGCAATTTAACATACTCAGCGCTATGATGCCTATATTGGGATAAAGAATATCTTAAAATAAAAACTAAACAGATGCATTCTGTGAAACTTCTTTCTTATCTGTGCATTCAGCTAACAGAGTTAAACGATACTTTTGATTTAGCAGTTCTGAAACACACTTTCTGTAGAAAATGCAAGTGGTCATTCGGTGCGCTAAGATGGTAATTGTGGAAAAAGGAATATCTTCAAATAAAAACTACACAGAGGCATTCTCTGAAACTTGTTTCTGTTCTCTGCTTTCAACTAACAGGGTTGAGCCTTATTTTTGAAGGAGCAGTCTTGAAACACTCTTTCTGTAGAAACTGCAAGTGGACATTCGGAGCGCTAAGAGGGTAATAGTGGAAAAAGGAATATATTCAAATAAATACTACACAGAAGCATTCTGTGAAACTACTTTCTGTTCTGTGCATTCAACTAAAAGAGTTGAACCCTACTTTTGATTGAGCCATTCTGAAACACTCTTTCTGTAGAAACTGCAATTGGATATTCGGAGCGCTAAGAGGCCTATATTGGAAAAAGGACTATCTTCAAATAAAAACTACACAGAAGCATTCCGTGAAACTTCGTACTGATCTGTGCATTCAGCTAACAGAATTAAAATATACTTTTGATTGAGCAGTTCGGAAACACTCTTTCTGTAGAAAATGCAAGTGGACATTCGCAGCGCTTAGAAGGTAATAGTGGAAAAAGGAACATCTTCAAATATAAACTACACAGAAGCATTCTATGAAACTTCTTTCTGTTCCGTTCATTCAACTAACAGAGTTGAACCTTACATTTGATTGAGCAGTTCAGAAACACTCTTTCTGTAGATACTGCAATTGGACATACTGAGCGCTAAGACTCCTATATTGGAGAAAGGAATATCTTCAAATAAAAAGTACACAGAAGCATTCTGTGAAAATTATTTCTGATCTGTGCATTCAGCTAACAGAGTTAAACCATACTTTTGATTGAGCAGTTCTGAACACTCTTTCTGTAGAAAATGCAAGTGGACATTCGGAGCGCTAAGAGGGTAATACTGAAAAAGGGAATATATTCAAATATAAACTACACAGAGGCATTCTGTGAACTCCTTTCTGTTCTCTGCATTCAACTAACAGAGTTGAGCCCTACTTTTGAAGGAGCAGTTCTGAAACACTCTTTGTGTAGAAACTGAAATTGGACATTCGGAGAGCTAAGAGGATAATAGTCGAAAAAGGAATATCTTCAACAAAATACTACACGGAAGGATTCTGTGAAACTTATTTCTGATATGTGCATTCAAATAACAGAGTAAAACCATACTTTTGATTGAGCCGTTCTGAACACTCTTTCTGTAGAAAATGCAAGTGGACATTCGGAGCACTAAGAGGGTAATACTGGAAAAAGGAATATATTCAAATATAAACTACACAGAAGCATTTTGTGAAACTTCTTGCTGTTCTTTGCATTCAAGTAACAGAGTTGAACCTTACTTTTGATGGAACCGTTCTGAAACCCTCTTTCTGTAGAAAATGCAAGTGGACATTCGGAGCGCTAAGATGGTAATAGTGGAAAAAGGAATACATTCAAATATAAACTACACAGAAGCACTCTGTGAAACTTCTTTCTGTTCTGTGCATTCAACTAACAGAGTTGAAAATTACTTTTGATTGAACCTTCTGAAACACTCATTCTGTAGAAACTGCAATTGGACATTCTGAGCGCTAAGTGGCCTATATTGGGAAAAAGAATATCTCCAAATAAAAACTACTCAGAAGCATTCTGTGAAACTTATTTCTGATCTGTGCATTCAGCTAACAGAGTTAAACGATACTTTTGATTGAGAATTTATGAGACACTCTTTCTGTAGAAAATGCAAGTGGACATTCGGAGCGCTAAGATTGTATTAGTGGAAAAAGGAATATCCCCAAATTAAAACTACGCAGAAGCATTCTCTGAAACTCTTTTCTGTTCTCTGCATTCAACTAACAGATTTGAGCCTTACTTTGAAGGAGCTGTTCTGAAACACTCATTGTGTAGAAACTGCCAGTGGACATTCGGAACGCTAAGAGGGCAATAGTTGAAAAAGGAATATCTATAACTAAATACTACACAGAAGCATTCTGTGAAACTTCTTTCTGTTCTGTGCATTCAACTAAAAGAATTGAACCTTACTTTTGATTGAGCCGTTCTGAAACACTCTTTCTGTAGAAAATGCAAGTGGTGATTCGGAGCGCTAAGAGGGTAATAGTGAAAAAAGGAATATCTTCAAATATAAACTACACAGAAGCATTCTCTGAAACTTCTTTCTGTTCCGTGCATTCAACTAACAGTATTGAACCTTACTTTTGATTGAGCAGTTCTGAAACTCTCTTTCTGCAGATACTGCAATTGGACATTCTGAGCGGTAAGAGACCTATATTGGAATAAGGAATATCTTCAAATAAAAACTACACAGAAGAATTCTGTGAAACTTCTTTCTGATCTGTGCATTCAACTAACAGAGTTAAACCATACTTTTGATTGAGCAGTTCTGAACACTCTTTCTGTAGAAAATGCAAGTGGACATTCGGAGCTCTAAGTGGGCAATAGTGGAAAAGGTAATATCGTCAAATATGAATTACAGAGAAGCATTCTGTGAAACTACTTTCTGTTCTGTGCATTCAAATAACAGAGTTGAGCCCTACTTTTGAAGGAGCAGTTCTGAAACACTCTTTGTGTAGAAACTGCAATTGGACAATCTGAGCGCTAGAGGCCTATATTGGGAAAAAGAATATCTTCAAATAAAAACTACACAGAAGCATTCTGTGCAACTTCTTTCTAATCTGTGCATTCAGCTAAGAGAGTTAAATCATACATTTGATTGAGGAGTTCTGAACACTCTTTCTGTAGAAAATGCAACTGGACATTTGGAGCGCTAAGAGGGTAGTATTGGAAAAAGCAATATATTCAAATATAAACTACACAGAAGCATTCTGTGAAACTTCTTTTTGTTCTGTGCATTCAACTAACATAGTTGAACCTTACTTTTGATTGAGCTTTTCTGAAACACCCTTTCTGTAGAAACTGCAATTGGACATTCTGAGCGCTAAGAGGCCTATATTGGTAAAAAGAATATCTTCAAATAAACATTACACCGCAGCATTCTGTGAAACTTCTTTCTGTTCTGTGCATTCAGCTAACAGAGTTAAACCATTCTTTTGATTGAGCAGTTCTGAAACAATCTTTCTGTAGATAATGCAACTGGAGATTCAGAGCGCTAAGTGGGTAATAGTGAAAAATGGAATATCTTCAAATATAAACTACACAGAAGAATTCTGTGAAACTTCTTTCTGATCTGTGCATTCACCTAACAGGGTTAAACCACACTTATGTTTGAGCAGTTCTGAACACTCCTTCTGTAGAAAATGCAACTGGACATTTGGAGCGCTAAGAGGTTAATAGTGGAAAAAGGAATACCTTCAAATAAATACTACACAGAAGCATTCTGTGAAAGTTCTTTCTGTTCTGTGAATTCAACTAAAAGAGTTGAACCCTACTTTTCATTGAGCCGTTCTGAAACACTCTTTCTGTAGAAACTGCAATTGGATATTCGGAGCGCTAAGAGGCCTATATATGAGAAAGGACTTTCTTCAAATGAAAACTACACAGAAACATTCTGTGAAACTTCATACTGATCTGTGCATTCAGCTAACAGAGTTAAACCATACTTTTGATTGAGCAGTTCGGAAACACTCTTTCTGTAGAAAATGCAAGTGGACATTCGGAGCGCTTAGAAGGTAATAGTGGAAAAAGGAATATCTTCAAATACAAACTACACAGAATCATTCTTTGAAACTTCTTTCTGTTCTGTTCATTCAACTAACAGAGTTGAACCTTACTTTTGATTGAGCCTTTCTGAAACACTCTTTCTGTAGAAACTGCAATTAGACATTCTGAGCGCTAGGAGGCCTATATTGGGAAAAAGAATATCTACAAATAAAAACTACACAGAAGCATTCTGTGAAACTTCATTCTGTTCTCTTCATTCAACTAAAAGAGTTGAACCTTACTTTTGATTGAGCCGTTCTGAAACACTCTTTCTGTAGAAAATGCAAGTGGAGATTCGGAGCGCTAAGATGGTAATAGTGGAAAAAGGAATGTCTTCAAATATAAACTACACAGAATCATTCTGTGAAACTACTTTCTGATCTGTGCATTCAGCTAACAGAGTTAAACCATACTTTTGATTGAGCAGATCTGAACACTCTTTCTGTAGAAAATGCAACTGGACCTTTGGAGCGCTAAGAGGGTAGTAGTGGAAAAAGGAATATATTCAAATATAAACTACACAGAAGCATTCTGTGAAACTTCTTTCTGATCTGAGCATTCAGCTAACAGAGTTAAACCATACTTTTGATTGCGCAGTTCAGAACACTCTTTCTGTAGAAAATGCAAGTGGACATTCGGAGCGCTTAGAGGGTAATAGTGGAAAAAAGAATATGTTCAAATATAAACTACAAAGAAGCATTGTATGAAACTTCTTTCTGTTCTGTGCATTCAACTAAGAGAGTTGAACCTTACATTTGATTCAGCCGTTCTGAAACACTCTTTCTGCAGAAACTGCAATTGGACATTCTGAGCGCTAAGAGGCCTATATTGGGAAAAATAATATCTTCAAATAAAAATTACACAGAAGCATTGTTTGAAACTTATTTCTGATATGTGCATTCAGCTAACAGAGTTAAACCATACTTTTGATTGCGCAGTTCAGAACACACTTTCTGTAGAAAATGCAAGTGGACATTCGGAGCGCTAAGAGGGTAATAGTGGAAAAAGGGATATATTCAAATATAAACTACACAGTAGCATTCTGTGAAACTTCTTTCTCTTCTGTGCATTCAACTAACAGTGTTGAACCTTACTTTTGATTGAGCCGTTCTGAAACACTCTTTCTGTAGAAACTGCAATTGGACTTTCTAAGCGCTAAGAGGCCTACATTGGGAAAAAGAATATCTTCAAATAAAAACTACACAGATGCATTCTGTGAAACTTATTTCTGATCTGTAAATTCAGTTAACAGAGCTAAACCATATTTTTGATTGAGCAGTTATGAAACACTGTTTTTGTAGAAAATGCAAGTGGACATTCTGAGCGCTAAGATTGTAACAGAGGAAAAAGGAATATCTGAAATTAAAAACTACACAGAAGCATTCTCTGAAACCCCTTTCTGTTCTCCGCATTCAACTAACAGAGTTGAGCCTTACTTTTGAAGGAGGAGTTCTGAAACACTCTTTGTGTAGAAACTGCCAGTGGATATTCGGAGCGCTAAGTGGGTAATAGTCCAAAAAGTAGTATCTTCAACTAAATACTACACAGAAGCATTCTGTGAAACTACTTTCTGTTCTGTGCATTCAACTAAGAAAGTTGAACCTTACATTTGATTGAGCCTTTCTGAAACACTCTTTCTGTAGAAACTGCAATTAGACATTCTGAGCGCTAGGAGGCCTATATTGGGAAAAAGAATATCTACAAATAAAAACTACACAGAAGCATTCTGTGAAACTTCATTCTGTTCTCTTCATTCAACTAAAAGAGTTGAACCTTACTTTTGATTGAGCCGTTCTGAAACACTCTTTCTGTAGAAACGGCAATTGGACATTCTGAGCGCTAAGAGGCCTATATTGGGAAAAATAATATCTTCAAATAAAAACTACACAGAAGCATTGTGTGAAACTTATTTCTGATATGTGCATTCAGCTAACAGAGTTAAACCATACCTTTGATTGCGCAGTTCCGAACACTATTTCTGTAGAAAATGCAAGTGGACATTCGGATCGCTAAGGGGGTAATAGTGGAAAAAGGAATATATTCAAATATAAACTACACAGTAGCATTCTGTGAAACTTCTTTCTGTTCTGTGCATTCAACTAACAGAGTTGAACCTTACTTTTGATTGAGCCGTTCTGAAACACTCTTTTTGTAGAAACTGCAATTGGACATTCTAAGCGCTAAGAGGCCTACATTGGGAAAAAGAATATCTTCAAATAAAAACTACACAGATGCATTCTGTGAAACTTATTTATGATCTGTAAATTCAGTTAACAGAGCTTAACCACATTTTTGATTGGGCAGTTATGAAATACTCTTTTTGTTGAAAATGCAAGTGGACATTCGGAGCGCTAAGATTGTAATAGAGGAAAAAGGAATATCTCCAATTAAAAACTACACAGAAGCATTCTCTGAAACCCCCTCTGTTCTCCGCATTCAACTAACAGAGTTGAACCTTACTTTTGAAGGAGCAGTTCTGAAACACTGTTTTTGTAGAAACTGCCAGTGGATATTCGGAGCGCTAAGTGGGTAATAGTCCAAAAAGGAGTATCTTCAACAAAATACTACACAGAAGCATTCTGTGAAACTTCTTTCTGTTCTGTGCATTCAACTAAGAGAGTTGAACCTTACATTTGATTGAGCCGTTCTGAAACACTCTTTCTGTAGAAACTGCAATTGGACATTCTGAGCGCTAAGAGGCCTATATTGGGAAAAATAATATCTTCAAATAAAAACTACACAGAAGCATTGTTTGAAACTTATTTCTGATATGTGCATTCAGCTAACAGAGTTAAACCATACTTTTGATTGCGCAGTTCAGAACACTCTTTTGTAGAAAATGCAAGTGGACATTCGGAGCGCTAAGAGGGTAATATTGGAAAAAGGAATATATACAAATATAAACTACGCAGAAGCATTCGGTGAAACGTCTTTCTGTTCTGTGCATTCAACTACCGGGGTTGAACCTTACTTTTGATTGAGCCGTTCTGAAACACTCTTTCTGTAGAAACTGCAATTGGACATTCTGAGCGCTAAGAGGCCTATATTGGGAAAAAGAATATCTACAAATAAAAACTACACAGAAGCATTCTGTGAAACTTCTTTCTGTTCTGTTCATTCAACTAAAAGTGTTGAACCTTAGTTTTGATTGAGCCGTTCTGAAACACTCTTTCTGTAGAAAATGCAAGTGGAGATTCGGAGCGCTAAGATGGTAATAGTGGAAAAAGGAATGTCTTCAAATATAAACTACACAGAATCATTCTGTGAAACTACTTTCTGATCTGTGCATTCAGCTAACAGAGTTAAACCATACTTTTGATTGAGCAGATCTGAACACTCTTTCTGTAGAAAATGCAACTGGACATTTGGAGCGCTAAGAGGGTAGTAGTGGAAAAAGGAATATATTCAAATATAAACTACACAGAAGCATTCTGTGAAACTTCTTTCTGATCTGAGCCTTCAGCTAACAGAGTTAAACCATACTTTTGATTGAGCAGTTTTGAAACACTCTGTAGAAAATGCAACTGGACATTCGTAGCGCTAAGTGGGTAATGGTGGAAAAAAGAATATGTTCAAATATAAACTACACAGAAGTATTGTATGAAACTTCTTTCTGTTCTGTGCATTCAACTAACAGAGTTGAACCTTACTTTTGATTGAGCCGTTCTGAAACACTCTTTCCGTAGAAACTGCAATTGGACATTCTGAGCGCTAAGAGGCCTATATTGGGAATAATAATATCTTCAAATAAAAACTACACAGAAGCATTGTGTGAAACTTATTTCTGATATGTGCATTCAGCTAACAGAGTTAAACCATACTTTTGATTGCGCAGTTCCGAACACTCTTTCTGTAGAAAATGCAAGTGGACATTGGGAGCGCTAAGAGGGTAATAGTGGAAAAAGGAATATATTCAAATATAAACTACACAGTAGCATTCTGTGAAACTTCTTTCTGTTCTGTGCATTCAACTAACAGAGTTGAACCTTACTTTTGATTGAGCCGTTCTGAAACACTCTTTCTGTAGAAACTGCAATTGGACATGCTAAGCGCTAGGAGGCCTACATTGGGAAAAAGAATATCTTCAAATAAAAACTACACAGATACATTCTCTGAAACTTATTTCTGATCTGTAAATTCAGTGAACAGAGCTAAACCATATTTTTGATTCAGCAGTTATGAAACACTCTTTTTGTAGAAAATGCAAGTGGACATTGGGAGCGCTAAGATTGTAATAGAGGAAAAAGGAATATCTCCAATTAAAAACTACACAGAAGCATTCTCTGAAACCCCTTTCTGTTCTCCGCATTCAACTAACAGAGTTGAGCCTTACTTTCGAAGGAGCAGTTCTGAAAAACTCTTTGTGTAGAAACTGCCAGTAGATATTCGGAGCGCTAAGTGGGTAATAGTCCAAAAAGGAATATCTTCAACTAAATACTACACAGAAGCATTCTGTGAAACTTCTTTCTGTTCTGTGCATTAAACTAAGAGAGTTGAACCTGACATTTGATTGAGGCGTTCTGAAACCCTCTTTCTGTAGAAACTGCAATTGGACATTCTGAGCGCTAAGAGGCCTATATTGGGAATAATAATATCTTCAAATAAAAACTACACAGAAGCATTGTTTGAAACTTATTTCCGATATGTGCATTCAGCTAACAGAGTTAAACCATACTTTTGATTGCGCAGTTCAGAACACTCTTTCTGTAGAAAATGCAAGTGGACATTCGGAGCGCAAATAGGGTAATAGTGGAAAAAGGAATATATTCAAATATAAACTACACAGAAGCATTCTGTGAAATTACTTTCTGTTCTGTGAATTCAACTACCAGGTTTGAACCTTAATTTTGATTGAGCCATTCTGAAACACTCTTTCTGTAGAAACTGCAATTGGACATTCTGAGCGCTAAGAGGCCTATATTGGGAAAAAGAATATCTACAAATAAAAACTACACAGAAGCATTCTGTGAAACTTCTTTCTGTTCTGTTCATTCAACTAAAAGAGTTGAACCTTAGTTTTGATTGATCCGTTCTGAAACACTCTTTCTGTAGAAAATGCAAGTGGAGATTCGGAGCGCTAAGAGGGTAATAGTGGAAAAAGGAATGTCTTCAAATATAAACTACACAGAATAATTCTGTGAAACTTCTTTCTGATCTGTGCATTCAGGTAACAGATTTAAACCATACTTTCGATTGAGCAGATCTGAACACTCTTTCTGTAGAAAATGCAACTGGACATTTGGAGCGCTAAGAGGGTAGTAGTGGAAAAAGGAATATATTCAAATATAAACTACACAGAAGCATTCTGTGAAACATTTTCTGATCTGAGAATTCAGCTAACAGAGTTAAACCATACTTTTGATTGAGCAGTTTTGAAACTCTCTGTCTGTAGAAAATGCAACTGGACATTCGTAGCGCTAAGTGGGTAATAGTGCAAAAAAGAATATGTTCAAATATAAACTACACAGAAACATTGTATGAAACTTCTTTCTGTTCTGTGCATTCAACTAACAGAGTTGAACCTTACTTTTGATTGAGCCGTTCTGAAACACTCTTTCCGTAGAAACTGCAATTGGACATTCTGAGCGCTAAGAGGCCTATATTGGGAAAAAGAATGTCTACAAATAAAAACTACACAGAAGAATTGTGTGAAACTTCTTTCTGTTCAGTTTGTTCAACTAAAAGAGTTGAACCTTAGTTTTGATTGAGCCGTTCTGAAACACTCTTTCCGTAGAAACTGCAATTGGACATTCTGAGCGCTAAGAGGCCTATATTGGGAAAAATAATATCTTCAAATAAAAACTACACAGAAGCATTGTGTGAAACTTATTTCTGATATGTGCATTCAGCTAACAGAGTTAAACCATACTTTTGATTGCGCAGTTCCGAACACTCTTTCTGTAGAAAATGCAAGTGGACATTCGGAGCGCTAAGATGGTAATAGAGGAAAAAGGAATATATTCAAATATAAACTACACAGAAGCATTCTGTGAAACTTCTTTCTGTTCTATGCATTCAACTACCAGGGTTGAACCTTAATTTTGATTGAGCCGTTCTGAAACACTCTTTCTGTAGAAACTGCAATTGGACATTCTGAGCGCTAAGAGGCCTATATTGGGAAAAAGAATATCTACAAATAAAAACTACACAGAAGCATTCTGTGAACCTTCTTTCTGTTCTGTTCATTCAACTAAAAGAGTTGAACCTTACTTTTGATTGAGCCGTTCTGAAACACTCTTTCTGTAGAAACTGCAATTGGACATTCTAAGCGCTAAGAGGCCTACATTGGGATAAAGAATATCTTCAAATAAAAACTACACAGACACATTCTCTGAAACTTATTTCTGATCTGTA
Source organism: Symphalangus syndactylus (assembly GCF_028878055.3). Taxonomy (NCBI): domain Eukaryota; kingdom Metazoa; phylum Chordata; class Mammalia; order Primates; family Hylobatidae; genus Symphalangus; species Symphalangus syndactylus. Next base: position 1,081,821 of record NC_072435.2, on the reverse strand, counting down.
AATTCAGTTAACAGATCTAAACCATATTTTTGATTGAGCAGTTATGAAACACTCTTTTTGTAGAAAATGCAAGTGGACATTGGGAGCGCTAAGATTGTAATAGAGGAAAAAGGAATATCTCCAATTAAAAACTACACAGAAGCATTCTCTGAAACCCCTTTCTGTTCTCCGCATTCAACTAACAGAGTTGAGCCTTACTTTCGAAGGAGCAGTTCTGAAACACACTTTGTGTAGAAACTGCCAGTGGATAATCGGAGCGCTAAGTGGGTAATAGTCCAAAAAGGAGTATCTTCAACTAAATACTACACAGAAGCATTCTGTGAAACTACTTTCTGTTCTGTGCATTCAACTAAGAGAGTTGAACCTGACATTTGATTGAGGCGTTCTGAAACACTCTTTCTGTAGAAACTGCAATTGGACATTCTGAGCGCTGAGAGGCCTATATTGGGAATAATAATATCGTCAAATAAAAACTACACAGAAGCATTGTTTGAAACTTATTTCTGATATGTGCATTCAGCTAACAGAGTTAAAGCATACTTTTGATTGCTGAGTTCAGAACACTCTTTCTGTAGAAAATGTAAGTGGAAATTCGGAGCGCTAAGAGGGTAATAGTGGAAAAAGGAATATATTCAAATATAAACTACACAGAAGCATTCTGTGAAACTTCTTTCTGTTCTGTGCATTCAACTACCAGGGTTGAACCTTAATTTTGATTGAGCCGTTCTGAAACACTCTTTCTGTAGAAACTGCAATTGGACATTCTGAGCACTAAGAGGCCTATACTGGGAAAAAGAATATCTACAAATAAAAACTACACAGAAGCATTCTGTGAAACTTCTTTCTGATCTGTGCATTCAGCTAACAGAGTTAAACTATACTTCTGATTGAGCAGATCTGAACACTCTTTCTGTAGAAAATGCAACTGGACATTTTGAGCGCTAAGAGGGTAGTAGTGGAAAAAGGAATATATTCAAATATAAACTACACAGAAGCATTCTGTGAAACTTCTTTCTGATCTGAGCATTCAGCTAACAGAGTTAAACCATACTTTTGATTGAGCAGTTTTGAAACACTCTGTCTGTAGAAAATGCAACTGGACATTCGTAGCGCTAAGTGGGTAATGGTGGAAAAAAGAATATGTTCAAATATAAACTACACAGAAGTATTGTATGAAACTTCTTTCTGTTCTGTGCATTCAACTAACAGAGTTGAACCTTACTTTTGATTGAGCCTTTCTGAAACACTCTTTCTGTAGAAACTGCAATTGGACATTCTGAGCGCTAAGAGGCCTATATTGGGAAAAATAATATCTTCAAATAAAAACTACACAGAAGCATTGTGTGAAACTTATTTCTGATATGTTCATTAAGCTAACAGAGTTAAACCATGCTTTTGATTGCGCAGTTCTGAACACTCTTTCTGTAGAAAATGCAAGTGGACATTCGGAGCGCTAAGAGGGTAATTGTGGAAAAAGGAATATATTCAAATATAAACTACACAGTAGCATTCTGTGAAACTTCTTTCTGTTCTGTGCATTCAACTAACAGAGTTGAACCTTACTTTTGATTGAGCCGTTCTGAAACACTCTTTCTGTAGAAACTGCAATTGGACATGCTAAGCGCTAGGAGGCCTACATTGGGAAAAAGAATATCTTCAAATAAAAACTACACAGATACATTCTCTGAAACTTATTTCTGATCTGTAAATTCAGTTAACAGAGCTAAACCATATTTTTGATTCAGCAGTTATGAAACACTCTTTTTGTAGAAAATGCAAGTGGACATTGGGAGCGATAAGATTGTAATAGAGGAAAAAGGAATATCTCCAATTAAAAACTACACAGAAGCATTCTCTGAAACCCCTTTCTGTTCTCCGCATTCAACTAACAGAGTTGAGCCTTACTTTCGAAGGAGCAGTTCTGAAACACTCTTTGTGTAGAAACTGCCAGTGGATATTCGGAGCGCTAAGTGGGTAATAGTCCAAAAAGGAATATCTTCAACTAAATACTACACAGAAGCATTCTGTGAAACTTCTTTCTGTTCTGTGCATTAAACTAAGAGAGTTGAACCTGACATTTGATTGAGGCGTTCTGAAACCCTCTTTCTGTAGAAACTGCAATTGGACATTCTGAGCGCTAAGAGGCCTATATTGGGAATAATAATATCTTCAAATAAAAACTACACAGAAGCATTGTTTGAAACTTATTTCCGATATGTGCATTCAGCTAACAGAGTTAAACCATACTTTTGATTGCGCAGTTCAGAACACTCTTTCTGTAGAAAATGCAAGTGGACATTCGGAGCGCAAATAGGGTAATAGTGGAAAAAGGAATATATTCAAATATAAACTACACAGAAGCATTCTGTGAAATTACTTTCTGTTCTGTGAATTCAACTACCAGGTTTGAACCTTAATTTTGATTGAGCCATTCTGAAACACTCTTTCTGTAGAAACTGCAATTGGACATTCTGAGCGCTAAGAGGCCTATATTGGGAAAAAGAATATCTACAAATAAAAACTACACAGAAGCATTCTGTGAAACTTCTTTCTGTTCTGTTCATTCAACTAAAAGAGTTGAACCTTAGTTTTGATTGATCCGTTCTGAAACACTCTTTCTGTAGAAAATGCAAGTGGAGATTCGGAGCGCTAAGAGGGTAATAGTGGAAAAAGGAATGTCTTCAAATATAAACTACACAGAATCATTCTGTGAAACTTCTTTCTGATCTGTGCATTCAGGTAACAGATTTAAACCATACTTTCGATTGAGCAGATCTGAACACTCTTTCTGTAGAAAATGCAACTGGACATTTGGAGCGCTAAGAGGGTAGTAGTGGAAAAAGGAATATATTCAAATATAAACTACACAGAAGCATTCTGTGAAACATTTTCTGATCTGAGAATTCAGCTAACAGAGTTAAACCATACTTTTGATTGAGCAGTTTTGAAACACTCTGTCTGTAGAAAATGCAACTGGACATTCGTAGCGCTAAGTGGGTAATAGTGGAAAAAAGAATATGTTCAAATATAAACTACACAGAAACATTGTATGAAACTTCTTTCTGTTCTGTGCATTCAACTAACAGAGTTGAACCTTACTTTTGATTGAGCCGTTCTGAAACACTCTTTCCGTAGAAACTGCAATTGGACATTCTGAGCGCTAAGAGGCCTATATTGGGAAAAATAATATCTTCAAATAAAAACTACACAGAAGCATTGTGTGAAACTTATTTCTGATATGTGCATTCAGCTAACAGAGTTAAACCATACTTTTGATTGCGCAGTTCCGAACACTCTTTCTGTAGAAAATGCAAGTGGACATTCGGAGCGCTAAGATGGTAATAGAGGAAAAAGGAATATATTCAAATATAAACTACACAGAAGCATTCTGTGAAACTTCTTTCTGTTCTATGCATTCAACTACCAGGGTTGAACCTTAATTTTGATTGAGCCGTTCTGAAACACTCTTTCTGTAGAAACTGCAATTGGACATTCTGAGCGCTAAGAGGCCTATATTGGGAAAAAGAATATCTACAAATAAAAACTACACAGAAGCATTCTGTGAACCTTCTTTCTGTTCTGTTCATTCAACTAAAAGAGTTGAACCTTACTTTTGATTGAGCCGTTCTGAAACACTCTTTCTGTAGAAACTGCAATTGGACATTCTAAGCGCTAAGAGGCCTACATTGGGATAAAGAATATCTTCAAATAAAAACTACACAGACACATTCTCTGAAACTTATTTCTGATCTGTAAATTCAGTTAACAGGTCTAAACCATATTTTTGATTGAGCAGTTATGAAACACTCTTTTTGTAGAAAATGCAAGTGGACATTGGGAGCGCTAAGATTGTAATAGAGGAAAAAGGAATATCTCCAATTAAAAACTACACAGAAGCATTCTCTGAAACCCCTTTCTGTTCTCCGCATTCAACTAACAGAGTTGAGCCTTACTTTCGAAGGAGCAGTTCTGAAACACACTTTGTGTAGAAACTGCCAGTGGATAATCGGAGCGCTAAGTGGGTAATAGTCCAAAAAGGAGTATCTTCAACTAAATACTACACAGAAGCATTCTGTGAAACTACTTTCTGTTCTGTGCATTCAACTAAGAGAGTTGAACCTGACATTTGATTGAGGCGTTCTGAAACACTCTTTCTGTAGAAACTGCAATTGGACATTCTGAGCGCTGAGAGGCCTATATTGGGAATAATAATATCTTCAAATAAAAACTACACAGAAGCATTGTTTGAAACTTATTTCTGATATGTGCATTCAGCTAACAGAGTTAAACCATACTTTTGATTGCTGAGTTCAGAACACTCTTTCTGTAGAAAATGTAAGTGGAAATTCGGAGCGCTAAGAGGGTAATAGTGGAAAAAGGAATGTCTTCAAATATAAACTACACAGAATCATTCGGTGAAACTTCTTTCTGATCTGTGCATTCAGCTAACAGAGTTAAACCATACTTTTGATTGAGCAGATCTGAACACTCTTTCTGTAGAAAATGCAACTGGACATTTGGAGCAGTAAGAGCGTAGTAGTGGAAAAAGGAATATATTCAAATATAAACTACACAGAAGCATTCTGTGAAACTTCTTTCTGATCTGAGCATTCAGCTAACAGAGTTAAACCATACTTTTGATTGAGCAGTTTTGAAACACTCTGTCTGTAGAAAATGCAACTGGACATTCGTAGCGCTAAGTGGGTAATAGTGGAAAAAAGAATATGTTCAAATAGAAACTACACAGAAGCATTGTATGAAACTTCTTTCTGTTCTCTACATTCAACTAACAGAGTTGAACCTTACTTTTGATTGAGCCGTTCTGAAACACTCTTTCTGTAGAAACTGCAATTGGACATTCTGAGCGCTAAGAGGCCTATATTGGGAAAAAGAATGTCTACAAATAAAAACTACACAGAAGAATTGTGTGAAACTTCTTTCTGTTCTGTTTGTTCAACTAAAAGAGTTGAACCTTAGTTTTGATTGAGCCGTTCTGAAACACTCTTTCTGTAGAAAATGCAAGTGGAGATTCGGAGCGCTAAGAGGGTAATAGTGGAAAAAGGAATGTCTCCAAATATAAACTACACAGAATCATTCTGTGAAACTTCTTTCTGATCTGTGCATTAAGCTAACAGAGTTAAACCATACTTTTGATTGAGCAGATCTGAACACTCTTTGTGTAGAAAATGCAACTGGACATTTGGAGCGCTAAGAGTGTAGTAGTGGAAAAAGGAATATATTCAAATATAAAATACACAGAAGCATTCTGTGAAACTTCTTTCTGATCTGAGCATTCAGCTAACAGAGTTAAACCATACTTTTGATTGAGCAGTTTTGAAACACTCTGTCTGTAGAAAATGCAACTGGACATTCTTAGCGCTAAGTGGGTAATAGTGGAAAAAAGAATATGTTCAAATATAAACTACACAGAAGCATTGTATGAAACTTCTTTCTGTTCTGTGCATTCAACTAACAGAGTTGAACCTTACTTTTGATTGAGCCGTTCTGAAACACTCTTTCTGTAGAAACTGCAATTGGACATTCTGAGCGCTAAGAGGCCTCTATTGGGAAAAATAATATCTTCAAATAAAAACTACACAGAAGCATTGTGTGAAACTTATTTCTGATATGTTCATTAAGCTAACAGAGTTAAACCATACTTTTGATTGCGCAGTTCTGAACACTCTTTCTGTAGAAAATGCAAGTGGACATGCGGAGCGCTAAGAGGGTAATAGTGGAAAAGGGAATACATACAAATATAAACTACACAGTAGCATTCTGTGAAAATTCTTTCTGTTCTGTGCTTTCAACTAACATAGTTGAACATTACTTTTGATTGAGCCGTTCTGAAACACTCTTTCTGTAGAAACTGCAATTGGACATGCTAAGCGCTAAGAGGCCTACATTGGGAAAAAAAATATCTTCAAATAAAAACTACACAGATGCATTCTGTGAAACTTATTTCTGATCTGTAAATTCAGTTAACAGAGATAAAACATATTTTTGATTGAGCAGTTATGAAACACTCTTTTTGTAGAAAATGCAAGTGGAGATTCGGAGCGCTAAGAGGGTAATAGTGGAAAAAGGAATGTCTTCAAATATAAACTACACAGAATCATTCGGTGAAACTTCTTTCTGATCTGTGCATTCAGCTAACAGATTTAAACCATACTTTTGATTGAGCAGATCTGAACACTCTTTCTGTAGAAAATGCAACTGGACATTTGGAGCGCTAAGAGCGTAGTAGTGGAAAAAGGAATATATTCAAATATAAACTACACAGAAGCATTCTGTGAAACTTCTTTCTGATCTGAGCATTCAGCTAACAGAGTTAAACCATACTTTTGATTGAGCAGTTTTTAAACACTCTGTCTGTAGAAAATGCAACTGGACATTCTTAGCGCTAAGTGGGTAATAGTGGAAAAAAGAATATGTTCAAATATAAACTACACAGAAGCATTGTATGAAACTACTTTCTGTTCTGTGCATTCAACTAACAGAGTTGAACCTTACTTTTGATTGAGCCGTTCTGAAACACTCTTTCTGTAGAAACTGCAATTGGACATTCTGAGCGCTAAGAGGCCTATATTGGGAAAAAGAATGTCTACAAATAAAAACTACACAGAAGAATTGTGTGAAACTTCTTTCTGTTCTGTTTGTTCAACTAAAAGAGTTGAACCTTAGTTTTGATTGAGCCGTTCTGAAACACTCTTTCTGTAGAAAATGCAAGTGGAGATTCGGAGCGCTAAGAGGCCTCTATTGGGAAAAATAATATCTTCAAATAAATACTACACAGAAGCATTGTGTGAAACTTATTTCTGATATGTTCATTAAGCTAACAGAGTTAAACCATACTTTTTATTGCGCAGTTCTGAACACTCTTTCTGTAGAAAATGCAAGTGTACATTCGGAGCGCTAAGAGGGTAATAGTGGAAAAGGGAATATATTCAAATATAAACTACACAGTAGCATTCTGTGAAAATTCTTTCTGTTCTGTGCATTCACCTAACAGAGTTGAACCTTACTTTTGATTGAGCCGTTCTGAAACACTCTTTCTGTAGAAACTGCAATTGGACATGCTAAGCGCTAAGAGGCCTACATTGGGAAAAAGAATATCTTCAAATAAAAACTACACAGATGCATTCTGTGAAACTTATTTCTGATCTGTAAATTCAGTTAACAGAGATAAAACATATTTTTGATTGAGTAGTTATGAAACACTCTTTTTGTAGAAAATGCAAGTGGAGATTCGGAGCGCTAAGAGGGTAATAGTGGAAAAAGGAATGTCTTCAAATATAAACTACACAGAATCATTCGGTGAAACTTCTTTCTGATCTGTGCATTCAGCTAACAGAGTTAAACCATACTTTTGATTGAGCAGATCTGAACACTCTTTCTGTAGAAAATGCAACTGGACATTTGGAGCGCTAAGAGCGTAGTAGTGGAAAAAGGAATATATTCAAATATAAACTACACTGAAGCATTCTGTGAAACTTCTTTCTGATCTGAGCATTCAGCTAACAGAGTTAAACCATACTTTTGATTGAGCAGTTTTGAAACACTCTGTCTGTAGAAAATGCAACTGGACATTCGTGGCGCTAAGTGGGTAATAGTGGAAAAAAGAATATGTTCAAATATAAGCTACACAGAAGCATTGTATGTAACTTCTTTCTGTTCTGTGCATTCAACTAACAGAGTTGAACCTTACTTTTGATTGAGCCGTTCTGAAACACTCTTTCTGTAGAAACTGCAATTGGACATTCTGAGCGCTAAGAGGCCTATATTGGGAAAAAGAATGTCTACAAATAAAAACTACACAGAAGAATTGTGTGAAACTTCTTTCTGTTCTGTTTGTTCAACTAAAAGATTTGAACCTTAGTTTTGATTGAGCCGTTCTGAAACATTCTTTCTGTAGAAAATGCAAGTGGAGATTCGGAGCGCTAAGAGGGTAATAGTGGAAAAAGGAATGTCTCCAAATATAAACTACACAGAATCATTCTGTGAAACTTCTTTCTGATCTGTGCATTCAGCTAACAGAGTTAAACCATACTTTTGATTGAGCAGATCTGAACACTCTTTCTGTAGAAAATGCAACTGGACATTTGGAGCGCTAAGAGAGTAGTAGTGGAAAAAGGAATATATTCAAATATAAACTACACAGAAGCATTCTGTGAAACTTCTTTCTGATCTGAGCATTCAGCTAACAGAGTTAAACCATACCTTTGATTGAGCAGTTTTGAAACACTCTGTCTGTAGAAAATGCAACTGGACATTCGTAGCGCTAAGTGGGTAATAGTGGAAAAAAGAATATGTTCAAATAAAAACTACACAGAATCATTGTATGAAACTTCTTTCTGTTCTGTGCATTCAACTAACAGAGTTGAACCTTACTTTTGATTGAGCCTTTCTGAAACACTCTTTCTGTAGAAACTGCAATTGGACATTCTGAGCGCTAAGAGGCCTCTATTGGGAAAAATAATATCTTCAAATAAAAACTACACAGAAGCATTGTGTGAAACTTTTTTCTGATATATTCATTAAGCTAACAGAGTTAAACCATACTTTTGATTGCGCAGTTCTGAACACTCTTTCTGTAGAAAATGCAAGTGGACATTCGGAGCGCTAAGAGGGTAATAGTGGAAAAAGGAATATATTCAAATATAAACTACACAGTAGCATTCTGTGAAAATTCTTTCTGTTCTGTGCATTCAACTAACAGAGTTGAACCTTACTTTTGATTGAGCCGTTCTGAAACACTCTTTCTGTAGAAACTGCAATTGGACATTCTGAGCGCTAAGAGGCCTATATTGGGAAAAAGAATGTCTACAAATAAAAACTACACAGAAGAATTGTGTGAAACTTCTTTCTGTTCTGTTTGTGCAACTAAAAGAGTTGAACCTTAGTTTTGATTGAGCCGTTCTGAAACACTCTTTCTGTAGAAAATGCAAGTGGAGATTCGGAGCACTAAGAGGGTAATAGTGGAAAAAGGAATGTCTCCAAATATAAACTACACAGAATCATTCTGTGAAACTTCTTTCTGATCTGTGCATTCAGCTAACAGAGTTAAACCATACTTTTGATTGAGCAGATCTGAACACTCTTTCTGTAGAAAATGCAACTGGACATTTGGAGCGCTAAGAGAGTAGTAGTGGAAAAAGGAATATATTCAAATATAAACTACACAGAAGCATTCTGTGAAACTTCTTTCTGATCTGAGCATTCAGCTAACAGAGTTAAACCATACTTTTTATTGAGCAGTTTTGAAACACTCTGTCTGTAGAAAATGCAACTGGACATTCGTAGCGCTAAGTGGGTAATAGTGGAAAAAAGAATATGTTCAAATATAAACTACACAGAAGCATTGTATGAAACTTCTTTCTGTTCTGTGCATTCAACTAACAGAGTTGAACCTTACTTTTGATTGAGCCGTTCTGAAACACTCTTTCTGTAGAAACTGCAATTGGACATTCTGAGCGCTAAGAGGCCTATATTGGGAAAAAGAATGTCTACAAATAAAAACTACACAGAAGAATTGTGTGAAACTTCTTTCTGTTCTGTTTGTTCAACTAAAAGATTTGAACCTTAGTTTTGATTGAGCCGTTCTGAAACACTCTTTCTGTAGAAAATGCAAGTGGAGATTCGGAGCGCTAAGAGGGTAATAGTGGAAAAAGGAATGTCTCCAAATATAAACTACACAGAATCATTTTGTGAAACTTCTTTCTTATCTGTGCATTCAGCTAACAGAGTTAAACCATACTTTTGATTGAGCAGATCTGAACACTCTTTCTGTAGAAAATGCAACTGGACATTTGGAGCGCTAAGAGAGTAGTAGTGGAAAAAGGAATATATTCAAATATAAACTACACAGAAGCATTCTGTGAAACTTCTTTCTGATCTGAGCATTCAGCTAACAGAGTTAAACCATACTTTTGATTGAGCAGTTTTGAAACACTCTGTCTGTAGAAAATGCAACTGGACATTCGTAGCGCTAAGTGGGTAATAGTGGAAAAAAGAATATGTCCAAATAGAAACTACACAGAAGCATTGTATGAAACTTCTTTCTGTTCTGTGCATTCAACTAACAGAGTTGAACCTTACTTTTGATTGAGCCGTTCTGAAACACTCTTTCTGTAGAAACTGCAATTGGACATTCTGAGTGCTAAGAGGCCTATATTGGGAAAAAGAATGTCTACAAATAAAAACTACACAGAAGAATTGTGTGAAACTTCTTTCTGTTCTGTTTGTTCAACTAAAAGAGTTGAACCTTAGTTTTGATGGAGCCGTTCTGAAACACTCTTTCTGTAGAAAATGCAAGTGGAGATTCGGAGCGCTAAGAGGGTAATAGTGGAAAATGGAATGTCTCCAAATATAAACTACACAGAATCATTCTGTGAAACTTCTTTCTGATCTGTGCATTCAGCTAACAGAGTTAAACCATACTTTTGATTGAGCACATCTGAACACTCTTTCTGTAAAAATGCAACTGGACATTTGGAGCGCTAAGAGAGTAGTAGTGGAAAAAGGAATATATTCAAATATAAACTACACAGAAGCATTCTGTGAAACTTCTTTCTGATCTGAGCATTCAGCTAACAGAGTTAAACCATACTTTTGATTGAGCAGTTTTGAAACACTCTGTCTGTAGAAAATGCAACTGGACATTCGTAGCGCTAAGTGGGTAATAGTGGAAAAAAGAATATGTTCAAATATAAACTACACAGAAGCATTGTATGAAACTTCTTTCTGTTCTGTGAATTCAACTAACAGAGTTGAACCTTACTTTTGATTGAGCCGTTCTGAAACACTCTTTCTGTAGAAACTGCAATTGGACATTCTGAGCGCTAAGAGGCCTCTATTGGGAAAAATAACATCTTCAAATAAAAACTACACAGAAGCATTGTGTGAAACTTATTTCTGATATGTTCATTAAGCTAACAGAGTTAAACCATACTTTTGATTGCGCAGTTCTGAACACTCTTTCTGTAGAAAATGCAAGTGGACATTCAGAGCGCTAAGAGGGTAATAGTGGAAAAAGGAATATATTCAAATATAAACTACACAGTAGCATTCTGTGAATATTCTTTCTGTTCTGTGCATTCAACTAACAGAGTTGAACCTTACTTTAGATTGAGCCGTTCTGAAACACTCTTTCTGTAGAAACTGCAATTGGACATGCTAAGCGCTAAGAGGCCTACATTGGGAAAAAGAATATCTTCAAATAAAAACTACACAGATGAATTCTGTGAAACTTATTTCTGATCTGTAAATTCAGTTAACAGAGATAAAACATATTTTTGATTGAGCAGTTATGAAACACTCTTTTTGTAGAAAATGCAAGTGGAGATTCGGAGCGCTAAGAGGGTAATAGTGGAAAAAGGAATGTCTTCAAATATAAACTACACAGAATCATTCGGTGAAACTTCTTTCTGATCTGTGCATTCAGCTAACAGAGTTAAACCATACTTTTGATTGAGCAGATCTGAACACTCTTTCTGTAGAAAATGCAACTGGACATTTGGAGCGCTAAGAGCGTAGTAGTGGAAAAAGGAATATATTCAAATATAAACTACACTGAAGCATTCTGTGAAACTACTTTCTGATCTGAGCATTCAGCTAACAGAGTTAAACCATACTTTTGATTGAGCAGTTTTGAAACACTCTGTCTGTAGAAAATGCAACTGGACATTCGTGGCGCTAAGTGGGTAATAGTGGAAAAAAGAATATGTTCAAATATAAGCTACACAGAAGCATTGTATGTAACTTCTTTCTGTTCTGTGCATTCAACTAACAGAGTTGAACCTTACTTTTGATTGAGCCGTTCTGAAACACTCTTTCTGTAGAAACTGCAATTGGACATTCTGAGCGCTAAGAGGCCTATATTGGGAAAAAGAATGTCTACAAATAAAAACTACACAGAAGAATTGTGTGAAACTTCTTTCTGTTCTGTTTGTTCAACTAAAAGATTTGAACCTTAGTTTTGATTGAGCCGTTCTGAAACATTCTTTCTGTAGAAAATGCAAGTGGAGATTCGGAGCGCTAAGAGGGTAATAGTGGAAAAAGGAATGTCTCCAAATATAAACTACACAGAATCATTCTGTGAAACTTCTTTCTGATCTGTGCATTCAGCTAACAGAGTTAAACCATACTTTTGATTGAGCAGATCTGAACACTCTTTCTGTAGAAAATGCAACTGGACATTTGGAGCGCTAAGAGAGTAGTAGTGGAAAAAGGAATATATTCAAATATAAACTACACAGAAGCATTCTGTGAAACTTCTTTCTGATCTGAGCATTCAGCTAACAGAGTTAAACCATACCTTTGATTGAGCAGTTTTGAAACACTCTGTCTGTAGAAAATGCAACTGGACATTCGTAGCGCTAAGTGGGTAATAGTGGAAAAAAGAATATGTTCAAATAAAAACTACACAGAAGCATTGTATGAAACTTCTTTCTGTTCTGTGCATTCAACTAACAGAGTTGAACCTTACTTTTGATTGAGCCTTTCTGAAACACTCTTTCTGTAGAAACTGCAATTGGACATTCTGAGCGCTAAGAGGCCTCTATTGGGAAAAATAATATCTTCAAATAAAAACTACACAGAAGCATTGTGTGAAACTTTTTTCTGATATATTCATTAAGCTAACAGAGTTAAACCATACTTTTGATTGCGCAGTTCTGAACACTCTTTCTGTAGAAAATGCAAGTGGACATTCGGAGCGCTAAGAGGGTAATAGTGGAAAAAGGAATATATTCAAATATAAACTACACAGTAGCATTCTGTGAAAATTCTTTCTGTTCTGTGCATTCAACTAACAGAGTTGAACCTTACTTTTGATTGAGCCGTTCTGAAACACTCTTTCTGTAGAAACTGCAATTGGACATGCTAAGCGCTAAGAGGCCTACATTGGGAAAAAGAATATCTTCAAATAAAAACTACAGAGATGCATTCTGTGAAACTTATTTCTGATCTGTATATTCAGTTAACAGAGATAAAACATATTTTTGATTGAGCAGTTATGAAACACTCCTTTTGTAGAAAATGCAAGTGGAGATTCGGAGCGCTAAGAGGGTAATAGTGGAAAAAGGAATGTCTCCAAATATAAACTACACAGAATCATTCTGTGAAACTTCTTTCTGATCTGTGCATTCAGCTAACAGAGTTAAACCATACTTTTGATTGAGCAGATCTGAACACTCTTTCTGTAGAAAATGCAACTGGACATTTGGAGCGCTAAGAGAGTAGTAGTTGAAAAAGGAATATATTCAAATATAAACTACACAGAAGCATTCTGTGAAACTTCTTTCTGATCTGAGCATTTAGCTAACAGAGTTAAACCATACATTTGATTGAGCAGTTTTGAAACACTCTGTCTGTAGAAAATGCAACTGCACATTCGTAGCGCTAAGTGGATAATAGTGGAAAAAAGAATATGTTCAAATAGAAACTACACAGAAGCATTGTATGAAACTTCTTTCTGTTCTGTGCATTCAACTAACAGAGTTGAACCTTACTTTTGATTGAGCCGTTCTGAAACACTCTTTCTGTAGAAACTGCAATTGGACATTCTGAGCGCTAAGAGGCCTATATTGGGAAAAAGAATGTCTACAAATAAAAACTACACAGAAGAATTGTGTGAAACTTCTTTCTGTTCTGTTTGTTCAACTAAAAGAGTTGAACCTTAGTTTTGATTGAGCCGTTCTGAAACACTCTTTCTGTAGAAAATGCAAGTGGAGATTCGGAGCGCTAAGAGGGTAATAGTGGAAAAAGGAATGTCTCCAAATATAAACTACACAGAATCATTCTGTGAAACTTCTTTCTGATCTGTGCATTCAGCTAACAGAGTTAAACCATACTTTTGATTGAGCAGATCTGAACACTCTTTCTGTAGAAAATGCAACTGGACATTTGGAGCGCTAAGAGCGTAGTAGTGGAAAAAGGAATATATTCAAATATAAACTACACAGAAGCATTCTGTGAAACTTCTTTCTGATCTGAGCATTCAGCTAACAGAGTTAAACCATACTTTTGATTGAGCAGTTTTGAAACACTCTGTCTGTAGAAAATGCAACTGGACATTCGTAGCGCTAAGTGGGTAATAGTGGAAAAAAGAATATGTTCAAATATAAACTACACAGAAGCATTGTATGAAACTTCTTTCTGTTCTGTGCATTCAACTAACAGAGTTGAACCTTACTTTTGATTGAGCCGTTCTGAAACACTCTTTCTGTAGAAACTGCAATTGGACATTCTGAGCGCTAAGAGGCCTATATTGGGAAAAAGAATGTCTACAAATAAAAACTACACAGAAGAATTGTGTGAAACTTCTTTCTGTTCTGTTTGTTCAACTAAAAGATTTGAACCTTAGTTTTGATTCAGCCGTTCTGAAACACTCTTTCTGTAGAAAATGCAAGTGGAGATTCGGAGCGCTAAGAGGGTAATAGTGGAAAAAGGAATGTCTCCAAATATAAACTACACAGAATCATTTTGTGAAACTTCTTTCTTATCTGTGCATTCAGCTAACAGAGTTAAACCATACTTTTGATTGAGCAGATCTGAACACTCTTTCTGTAGAAACTGCAATTGGACATTCTGAGTGCTAAGAGGCCTATATTGGGAAAAAGAATGTCTACAAATAAAAACTACACAGAAGAATTGTGTGAAACTTCTTTCTGTTCTGTTTGTTCAACTAAAAGAGTTGAACCTTAGTTTTGATGGAGCCGTTCTGAAACACTCTTTCTGTAGAAAATGCAAGTGGAGATTCGGAGCGCTAAGAGGGTAATAGTGGAAAATGGAATGTCTCCAAATATAAACTACACAGAATCATTCTGTGAAACTTCTTTCTGATCTGTGCATTCAGCTAACAGAGTTAAACCATACTTTTGATTGAGCACATCTGAACACTCTTTCTGTAAAAATGCAACTGGACATTTGGAGCGCTAAGAGAGTAGTAGTGGAAAAAGGAATATATTCAAATATAAACTACACAGAAGCATTCTGTGAAACTTCTTTCTGATCTGAGCATTCAGCTAACAGAGTTAAACCATACTTTTGATTGAGCAGTTTTGAAACACTCTGTCTGTAGAAAATGCAACTGGACATTCGTAGCGCTAAGTGGGTAATAGTGGAAAAAAGAATATGTTCAAATATAAACTACACAGAAGCATTGTATGAAACTTCTTTCTGTTCTGTGAATTCAACTAACAGAGTTGAACCTTACTTTTGATTGAGCCGTTCTGAAACACTCTTTCTGTAGAAACTGCAATTGGACATTCTGAGCGCTAAGAGGCCTCTATTGGGAAAAATAACATCTTCAAATAAAAACTACACAGAAGCATTGTGTGAAACTTATTTCTGATATGTTCATTAAGCTAACAGAGTTAAACCATACTTTTGATTGCGCAGTTCTGAACACTCTTTCTGTAGAAAATGCAAGTGGACATTCAGAGCGCTAAGAGGGTAATAGTGGAAAAAGGAATATATTCAAATATAAACTACACAGTAGCATTCTGTGAATATTCTTTCTGTTCTGTGCATTCAACTAACAGAGTTGAACCTTACTTTAGATTGAGCCGTTCTGAAACACTCTTTCTGTAGAAACTGCAATTGGACATGCTAAGCGCTAAGAGGCCTACATTGGGAAAAAGAATATCTTCAAATAAAAACTACACAGATGAATTCTGTGAAACTTATTTCTGATCTGTAAATTCAGTTAACAGAGATAAAACATATTTTTGATTGAGCAGTTATGAAACACTCTTTTTGTAGAAAATGCAAGTGGAGATTCGGAGCGCTAAGAGGGTAATAGTGGAAAAAGGAATGTCTTCAAATATAAACTACACAGAATCATTCGGTGAAACTTCTTTCTGATCTGTGCATTCAGCTAACAGAGTTAAACCATACTTTTGATTGAGCAGATCTGAACACTCTTTCTGTAGAAAATGCAACTGGACATTTGGAGCGCTAAGAGCGTAGTAGTGGAAAAAGGAATATATTCAAATATAAACTACACTGAAGCATTCTGTGAAACTACTTTCTGATCTGAGCATTCAGCTAACAGAGTTAAACCATACTTTTGATTGAGCAGTTTTGAAACACTCTGTCTGTAGAAAATGCAACTGGACATTCGTGGCGCTAAGTGGGTAATAGTGGAAAAAAGAATATGTTCAAATATAAGCTACACAGAAGCATTGTATGTAACTTCTTTCTGTTCTGTGCATTCAACTAACAGAGTTGAACCTTACTTTTGATTGAGCCGTTCTGAAACACTCTTTCTGTAGAAACTGCAATTGGACATTCTGAGCGCTAAGAGGCCTATATTGGGAAAAAGAATGTCTACAAATAAAAACTACACAGAAGAATTGTGTGAAACTTCTTTCTGTTCTGTTTGTTCAACTAAAAGATTTGAACCTTAGTTTTGATTGAGCCGTTCTGAAACATTCTTTCTGTAGAAAATGCAAGTGGAGATTCGGAGCGCTAAGAGGGTAATAGTGGAAAAAGGAATGTCTCCAAATATAAACTACACAGAATCATTCTGTGAAACTTCTTTCTGATCTGTGCATTCAGCTAACAGAGTTAAACCATACTTTTGATTGAGCAGATCTGAACACTCTTTCTGTAGAAAATGCAACTGGACATTTGGAGCGCTAAGAGAGTAGTAGTGGAAAAAGGAATATATTCAAATATAAACTACACAGAAGCATTCTGTGAAACTTCTTTCTGATCTGAGCATTCAGCTAACAGAGTTAAACCATACCTTTGATTGAGCAGTTTTGAAACACTCTGTCTGTAGAAAATGCAACTGGACATTCGTAGCGCTAAGTGGGTAATAGTGGAAAAAAGAATATGTTCAAATAAAAACTACACAGAAGCATTGTATGAAACTTCTTTCTGTTCTGTGCATTCAACTAACAGAGTTGAACCTTACTTTTGATTGAGCCTTTCTGAAACACTCTTTCTGTAGAAACTGCAATTGGACATTCTGAGCGCTAAGAGGCCTCTATTGGGAAAAATAATATCTTCAAATAAAAACTACACAGAAGCATTGTGTGAAACTTTTTTCTGATATATTCATTAAGCTAACAGAGTTAAACCATACTTTTGATTGCGCAGTTCTGAACACTCTTTCTGTAGAAAATGCAAGTGGACATTCGGAGCGCTAAGAGGGTAATAGTGGAAAAAGGAATATATTCAAATATAAACTACACAGTAGCATTCTGTGAAAATTCTTTCTGTTCTGTGCATTCAACTAACAGAGTTGAACCTTACTTTTGATTGAGCCGTTCTGAAACACTCTTTCTGTAGAAACTGCAATTGGACATGCTAAGCGCTAAGAGGCCTACATTGGGAAAAAGAATATCTTCAAATAAAAACTACAGAGATGCATTCTGTGAAACTTATTTCTGATCTGTATATTCAGTTAACAGAGATAAAACATATTTTTGATTGAGCAGTTATGAAACACTCCTTTTGTAGAAAATGCAAGTGGAGATTCGGAGCGCTAAGAGGGTAATAGTGGAAAAAGGAATGTCTCCAAATATAAACTACACAGAATCATTCTGTGAAACTTCTTTCTGATCTGTGCATTCAGCTAACAGAGTTAAACCATACTTTTGATTGAGCAGATCTGAACACTCTTTCTGTAGAAAATGCAACTGGACATTTGGAGCGCTAAGAGAGTAGTAGTTGAAAAAGGAATATATTCAAATATAAACTACACAGAAGCATTCTGTGAAACTTCTTTCTGATCTGAGCATTTAGCTAACAGAGTTAAACCATACATTTGATTGAGCAGTTTTGAAACACTCTGTCTGTAGAAAATGCAACTGCACATTCGTAGCGCTAAGTGGATAATAGTGGAAAAAAGAATATGTTCAAATAGAAACTACACAGAAGCATTGTATGAAACTTCTTTCTGTTCTGTGCATTCAACTAACAGAGTTGAACCTTACTTTTGATTGAGCCGTTCTGAAACACTCTTTCTGTAGAAACTGCAATTGGACATTCTGAGCGCTAAGAGGCCTATATTGGGAAAAAGAATGTCTACAAATAAAAACTACACAGAAGAATTGTGTGAAACTTCTTTCTGTTCTGTTTGTTCAACTAAAAGAGTTGAACCTTAGTTTTGATTGAGCCGTTCTGAAACACTCTTTCTGTAGAAAATGCAAGTGGAGATTCGGAGCGCTAAGAGGGTAATAGTGGAAAAAGGAATGTCTCCAAATATAAACTACACAGAATCATTCTGTGAAACTTCTTTCTGATCTGTGCATTCAGCTAACAGAGTTAAACCATACTTTTGATTGAGCAGATCTGAACACTCTTTCTGTAGAAAATGCAACTGGACATTTGGAGCGCTAAGAGCGTAGTAGTGGAAAAAGGAATATATTCAAATATAAACTACACAGAAGCATTCTGTGAAACTTCTTTCTGATCTGAGCATTCAGCTAACAGAGTTAAACCATACTTTTGATTGAGCAGTTTTGAAACACTCTGTCTGTAGAAAATGCAACTGGACATTCGTAGCGCTAAGTGGGTAATAGTGGAAAAAAGAATATGTTCAAATATAAACTACACAGAAGCATTGTATGAAACTTCTTTCTGTTCTGTGCATTCAACTAACAGAGTTGAACCTTACTTTTGATTGAGCCGTTCTGAAACACTCTTTCTGTAGAAACTGCAATTGGACATTCTGAGCGCTAAGAGGCCTATATTGGGAAAAAGAATGTCTACAAATAAAAACTACACAGAAGAATTGTGTGAAACTTCTTTCTGTTCTGTTTGTTCAACTAAAAGATTTGAACCTTAGTTTTGATTCAGCCGTTCTGAAACACTCTTTCTGTAGAAAATGCAAGTGGAGATTCGGAGCGCTAAGAGGGTAATAGTGGAAAAAGGAATGTCTCCAAATATAAACTACACAGAATCATTTTGTGAAACTTCTTTCTTATCTGTGCATTCAGCTAACAGAGTTAAACCATACTTTTGATTGAGCAGATCTGAACACTCTTTCTGTAGAAAATGCAACTGGACATTTGGAGCGCTAAGAGAGTAGTAGTGGAAAAAGGAATATATTCAAATATAAACTACACAGAAGCATTCTGTGAAACTTCTTTCTGATCTGAGCATTCAGCTAACAGAGTTAAACCATACTTTTGATTGAGCAGTTTTGAAACACTCTGTCTGTAGAAAATGCAACTGGACATTCGTAGCGCTAAGTGGGTAATGGTGGAAAAAAGAATATGTCCAAATAGAAACTACACAGAAGCATTGTATGAAACTTCTTTCTGTTCTGTGCATTCAACTAACAGAGTTGAACCTTACTTTTGATTGAGCCGTTCTGAAACACTCTTTCTGTAGAAACTGCAATTGGACATTCTGAGGGCTAAGAGGCCTATATTGGGAAAAAGAATGTCTACAAATAAAAACTACACAGAAGAATTGTGTGAAACTTCTTTCTGTTCTGTTTGTTCAACTAAAAGAGTTGAACCTTAGTTTTGATGGAGCCGTTCTGAAACACTCTTTCTGTAGAAAATGCAAGTGGAGATTCGGAGCGCTAAGAGGGTAATAGTGGAAAATGGAATGTCTCCAAATATAAACTACACAGAATCATTCTGTGAAACTTCTTTCTGATCTGTGCATTCAGCTAACAGAGTTAAACCATACTTTTGATTGAGCACATCTGAACACTCTTTCTGTAAAAATGCAACTGGACATTTGGAGCGCTAAGAGAGTAGTAGTGGAAAAAGGAATATATTCAAATATAAACTACACAGAAGCATTCTGTGAAACTTCTTTCTGATCTGAGCATTCAGCTAACAGAGTTAAACCATACTTTTGATTGATCAGTTTTGAAACACTCTGTCTGTAGAAAATGCAACTGGACATTCGTAGCGCTAAGTGGGTAATAGTGGAAAAAAGAATATGTTCAAATATAAACTACACAGAAGCATTGTATGAAACTTCTTTCTGTTCTGTGAATTCAACTAACAGAGTTGAACCTTACTTTTGATTGAGCCGTTCTGAAACACTCTTTCTGTAGAAACTGCAATTGGACATTCTGAGCGCTAAGAGGCCTCTATTGGGAAAAATAACATCTTCAAATAAAAACTACACAGAAGCATTGTGTGAAACTTATTTCTGATATGTTCATTAAGCTAACAGAGTTAAACCATACTTTTGATTGCGCAGTTCTGAACACTCTTTCTGTAGAAAATGCAAGTGGACATTCGGAGCGCTAAGAGGGTAATAGTGGAAAAAGGAATATATTCAAATATAAACTACACAGTAGCATTCTGTGAATATTCTTTCTGTTCTGTGCATTCAACTAACAGAGTTGAACCTTACTTTAGATTGAGCCGTTCTGAAACACTCTTTCTGTAGAAACTGCAATTGGACATGCTAAGCGCTAAGAGGCCTACATTGGGAAAAAGAATATCTTCAAATAAAAACTACACAGATGCATTCTGTGAAACTTATTTCTGATCTGTAAATTCAGTTAACAGAGATAAAACATATTTTTGATTGAGCAGTTATGAAACACTCTTTTTGTAGAAAATGCAAGTGGAGATTCGGAGCGCTAAGAGGGTAATAGTGGAAAAAGGAATGTCTTCAAATATAAACTACACAGAATCATTCGGTGAAACTTCTTTCTGATCTGTGCATTCAGCTAACAGAGTTAAACCATACTTTTGATTGAGCAGATCTGAACACTCTTTCTGTAGAAAATGCAACTGGACATTTGGAGCGCTAAGAGCGTAGTAGTGGAAAAAGGAATATATTCAAATATAAACTACACTGAAGCATTCTGTGAAACTACTTTCTGATCTGAGCATTCAGCTAACAGAGTTAAACCATACTTTTGATTGAGCAGTTTTGAAACACTCTGTCTGTAGAAAATGCAACTGGACATTCGTGGCGCTAAGTGGGTAATAGTGGAAAAAAGAATATGTTCAAATATAAGCTACACAGAAGCATTGTATGTAACTTCTTTCTGTTCTGTGCATTCAACTAACAGAGTTGAACCTTACTTTTGATTGAGCCGTTCTGAAACACTATTTCTGTAGAAACTGCAATTGGACATTCTGAGCGCTAAGAGGCCTATATTGGGAAAAAGAATGTCTACAAATAAAAACTACACAGAAGAATTGTGTGAAACTTCTTTCTGTTCTGTTTGTTCAACTAAAAGATTTGAACCTTAGTTTTGATTGAGCCGTTCTGAAACATTCTTTCTGTAGAAAATGCAAGTGGAGATTCGGAGCGCTAAGAGGGTAATAGTGGAAAAAGGAATGTCTCCAAATATAAACTACACAGAATCATTCTGTGAAACTTCTTTCTGATCTGTGCATTCAGCTAACAGAGTTAAACCATACTTTTGATTGAGCAGATCTGAACACTCTTTCTGTAGAAAATGCAACTGGACATTTGGAGCGCTAAGAGAGTAGTAGTGGAAAAAGGAATATATTCAAATATAAACTACACAGAAGCATTCTGTGAAACTTCTTTCTGATCTGAGCATTCAGCTAACAGAGTTAAACCATACCTTTGATTGAGCAGTTTTGAAACACTCTGTCTGTAGAAAATGCAACTGGACATTCGTAGCGCTAAGTGGGTAATAGTGGAAAAAAGAATATGTTCAAATAAAAACTACACAGAAGCATTGTATGAAACTTCTTTCTGTTCTGTGCATTCAACTAACAGAGTTGAACCTTACTTTTGATTGAGCCTTTCTGAAACACTCTTTCTGTAGAAACTGCAATTGGACATTCTGAGTGCTAAGAGGCCTCTATTGGGAAAAATAATATCTTCAAATAAAAACTACACAGAAGCATTGTGTGAAACTTTTTTCTGATATATTCATTAAGCTAACAGAGTTAAACCATACTTTTGATTGCGCAGTTCTGAACACTCTTTCTGTAGAAAATGCAAGTGGACATTCGGAGCGCTAAGAGGGTAATAGTGGAAAAAGGAATATATTCAAATATAAACTACACAGTAGCATTCTGTGAAAATTCTTTCTGTTCTGTGCATTCAACTAACAGAGTTGAACCTTACTTTTGATTGAGCCGTTCTGAAACACTCTTTCTGTAGAAACTGCAATTGGACATGCTAAGCGCTAAGAGGCCTACATTGGGAAAAAGAATATCTTCAAATAAAAACTACAGAGATGCATTCTGTGAAACTTATTTCTGATCTGTAAATTCAGTTAACAGAGATAAAACATATTTTTGATTGAGCAGTTATGAAACACTCCTTTTGTAGAAAATGCAAGTGGAGATTCGGAGCGCTAAGAGGGTAATAGTGGAAAAAGGAATGTCTCCAAATATAAACTACACAGAATCATTCTGTGAAACTTCTTTCTGATCTGTGCATTCAGCTAACAGAGTTAAACCATACTTTTGATTGAGCAGATCTGAACACTCTTTCTGTAGAAAATGCAACTGGACATTTGGAGCGCTAAGAGAGTAGTAGTTGAAAAAGGAATATATTCAAATATAAACTACACAGAAGCATTCTGTGAAACTTCTTTCTGATCTGAGCATTTAGCTAACAGAGTTAAACCATACATTTGATTGAGCAGTTTTGAAACACTCTGTCTGTAGAAAATGCAACTGCACATTCGTAGCGCTAAGTGGATAATAGTGGAAAAAAGAATATGTTCAAATATAAACTACACAGAAGCATTGTATGAAACTTCTTTCTGTTCTGTGCATTCAACTAACAGAGTTGAACCTTACTTTTGATTGAGCCGTTCTGAAACACTCTTTCTGTAGAAACTGCAATTGGACATTCTGAGCGCTAAGAGGCCTATATTGGGAAAAAGAATGTCTACAAATAAAAACTACACAGAAGAATTGTGTGAAACTTCTTTCTGTTCTGTTTGTTCAACTAAAAGAGTTGAACCTTAGTTTTGATTGAGCCGTTCTGAAACACTCTTTCTGTAGAAAATGCAAGTGGAGATTCGGAGCGCTAAGAGGGTAATAGTGGAAAAAGGAATGTCTCCAAATATAAACTACACAGAATCATTCTGTGAAACTTCTTTCTGATCTGTGCATTCAGCTAACAGAGTTAAACCATACTTTTGATTGAGCAGATCTGAACACTCTTTCTGTAGAAAATGCAACTGGACATTTGGAGCGCTAAGAGCGTAGTAGTGGAAAAAGGAATATATTCAAATATAAACTACACAGAAGCATTCTGTGAAACTTCTTTCTGATCTGAGCATTCAGCTAACAGAGTTAAACCATACTTTTGATTGAGCAGTTTTGAAACACTCTGTCTGTAGAAAATGCAACTGGACATTCGTAGCGTTAAGTGGGTAATAGTGGAAAAAAATATGTTCAAATATAAACTACACAGAAGCATTGTATGAAACTTCTTTCTGTTCTGTGCATTCAACTAACAGAGTTGAACCTTACTTTTGATTGAGCCTTTCTGAAACACTCTTTCTGTAGAAACTGCAATTGGACATTCTGAGCGCTAAGAGGCCTCTATTGGGAAAAATAATATCTTCAAATAAAAACTACACAGAAGCATTGTGTGAAACTTATCTCTGATATGTTCATTAAGCTAACAGTGTTAAACCATACTTTTGATTGCGCAGTTCTGAACACTCTTTCTGTAGAAAATGCAAGTGGACATTCGGAGCGCTAAGAGGGTATTAGTGGAAAAAGGAATATATTCAAATATAAACTACACAGTAGCATTCTGTGAAAATTCTTTCTGTTTTGTGCATTCAACTAACAGAGTTGAACCTTACTTTTGATTGAGCCGTTCTGAAACACTCTTTCTGTAGAAACTGCAATTGGACATGCTAAGGGCTAAGAGGCCTACATTGGGAAAAAGAATATCTTCCAATAAAAACTACACAGATGCATTCTGTGAAACTTATTTCTGATCTGTAAATTCAGTTAACAGAGATAAAACATATTTTTTATTGAGCAGTTATGAAACACTCTTTTTGTAGAAAATTCAAGTGGAGATTCGGAGCGCTAAGATGGTAATAGTTTAAAAAGGAATGTCTTCAAATATAAACTACACAGAATCATTCGGTGAAACTTCTTTCTGATCTGTGCATTCAGCTAACAGAGTTAAACCATACTTTTGATTGAGCAGATCTGAACACTCTTTCTGTAGAAAATGCAACTGGACATTTGGAGCGCTAAGAGCGTAGTAGTGGAAAAAGGAATATATTCAAATATAAACTACACAGAAGCATTCTGTGAAACTTCTTTCTGATCTGAGCATTCAGCTAACAGAGTTAAACCATACTTTTGATTGAGCAGTTTTGAAACACTCTGTCTGTAGAAAATGCAACTGGACATTCGTAGCGCTAAGTGGGTAATATTGGAAAAAAGAATATGTTCAAATAGAAACTACACAGAAGCATTGTATGAAACTTCTTTCTGTTCTGTGCATTCAACTAACAGAGTTGAACCTTACTTTTGATTGAGCCGTTCTGAAACACTCTTTCTGTAGAAACTGCAATTGGACATTCTGAGCGCTAAGAGGCCTATATTGGGAAAAAGAATGTCTACAAATAAAAACTACACAGAAGAATTGTGTGAAACTTCTTTCTGTTCTGTTTGTGCAACTAAAAGAGTTGAACCTTAGTTTTGATTGAGCCGTTCTGAAACACTCTTTCTGTAGAAAATGCAAGTGGAGATTCGGAGCGCTAAGAGGGTAATAGTGGAAAAAGGAATGTCTCCAAATATAAACTACACAGAATCATTCTGTGAAAATTCTTTCTGATCTGTGCATTCAGCTAACAGAGTTAAACCATACTTTTGATTGAGCAGTTCTGAACACTCTTTCTGTAGAAAATGCAACTGGACATTTGGAGCGCTAAGAGAGTAGTAGTGGAAAAAGGAATATATTCAAATATAAACTACACAGAAGCATTCTGTGAAACTTATTTCTGATCTGAGCATTCAGCTAACAGAGTTAAACCATACTTTTTATTGAGCAGTTTTGAAACACTCTGTCTGTAGAAAATGCAACTGGACATTCGTAGCGCTAAGTGGGTAATAGTGGAAAAAAGAATATGTTCAAATATAAACTACACAGAAGCATTGTATGAAACTTCTTTCTGTTCTGTGCATTCAACTAACAGAGTTGAACCTTACTTTTGATTGAGCCGTTTTGAAACACTCTTTCTGTAGAAACTGCAATTGGACATTCTGAGCGCTAAGAGGCCTATATTGGGAAAAAGAATGTCTACAAATAAAAACTACACAGAAGAATTGTGTGAAACTTCTTTCTGTTCTGTTTGTTCAACTAAAAGAGTTGAACCTTAGTTTTGATTGAGTTGTTCTGAAACACTCTTTCTGTAGAAAATGCAAGTGGAGTTTCGGAGCGCTAAGAGGGTAATAGTGGAAAATGGAATGTCTCCAAATATAAACTACACAGAATCATTCTGTGAAACTTCTTTCTGATCTGTGCATTCAGCTAACAGAGTTAAACCATACTTTTGATTGAGCACATCTGAACACTCTTTCTGTAAAAATGCAACTGGACATTTGGAGCGCTAAGAGAGTAGTAGTGGAAAAAGGAATATATTCAAATATAAACTACACAGAAGCATTCTGTGAAACTTCTTTCTGATCTGAGCATTCAGCTAACAGAGTTAAACCATACTTTTGATTGAGCAGTTTTGAAACACTCTGTCTGTAGAAAATGCAACAGGACATTCGTAGCGCTAAGTGGGTAATAGTGGAAAAAAGAATATGTTCAAATATAAACTACACAGAAGCATTGTATGAAACTACTTTCTGTTCTGTGAATTCAACTAACAGAGTTGAACCTTACTTTTGATTGAGCCGTTCTGAAACACTCTTTCTGTAGAAACTGCAATTGGACATTCTGAGCGCTAAGAGGCCTCTATTGGGAAAAATAACATCTTCAAATAAAAATTACACAGAAGCATTGTGTGAAACTTATTTCTGATATGTTCATTAAGCTAACAGAGTTAAACCATACTTTTGATTGCGCAGTTCTGAACACTCTTTCTGTAGAAAATGCAAGTGGACATTCGGAGCGCTAAGAGGGTAATAGTGGAAAAAGGAATATATTCAAATATAAACTACACAGTAGCATTCTGTGAATATTCTTTCTGTTCTGTGCATTCAACTAACAGAGTTGAACCTTACTTTTGATTGAGCCGTTCTGAAACACTCTTTCTGTAGAAACTGCAATTGGACATGCTAAGCGCTAAGAGGCCTACATTGGGAAAAAGAATATCTTCAAATAAAAACTACACAGATGCATTCTGTGAAACTTATTTCTGATCTGTAAATTCAGTTAACAGAGATAAAACATATTTTTGATTGAGCAGTTATGAAACACTCTTTTTGTAGAAAATGCAAGTGGAGATTCGGAGCGCTAAGAGGGTAATAGTGGAAAAAGGAATGTCTTCAAATATAAACTACACAGAATCATTCGGTGAAACTTCTTTCTGATCTGTGCATTCAGCTAACAGAGTTAAACCATACTTTTGATTGAGCAGATCTGAACACTCTTTCTGTAGAAAATGCAACTGGACATTTGGAGCGCTAAGAGCGTAGTAGTGGAAAAAGGAATATATTCAAATATAAACTACACAGAAGCATTCTGTGAAACTTCTTTCTCATCTGAGCATTCAGCTAACAGAGTTAAACCATACTTTTGATTGAGCAGTTTTGAAACACTCTGTCTGTAGAAAATGCAACTGGACATTCGTAGCACTAAGTGGGTAATAGTGGAAAAAAGAATATGTTCAAATATAAACTACACAGAAGCATTGTATGAAACTTCTTTCTGTTCTGTGCATTCAACTAACAGAGTTGAACCTTACTTTTGATTGAGCCGTTCTGAAACACTCTTTCTGTAGAAACTGCAATTGGACATTCTGAGCGCTAAGAGGCCTATATTGGGAAAACGAATGTCTACAAATAAAAACTACACAGAAGAATTGTGTGAAACTTCTTTCTGTTCTGTTTGTTCAACTAAAAGAGTTGAACCTTAGTTTTGATTGAGCCGTTCTGAAACACTCTTTCTGTAGAAAATGCAAGTGGAGATTCGGAGCGCTAAGAGGGTAATAGTGGAAAAAGGAATGTCTCCAAATATAAACTACACAGAATCATTCTGTGAAACTTCTTTCTGATCTGTGCATTCAGCTAACAGAGTTAAACCATACTTTTGATTGAGCAGATCTGAACACTCTTTCTGTAGAAAATGCAACTGGACATTTGCAGCGCTAAGAGAGTAGTAGTGGAAAAAGGAATATATTCAAATATAAACTACACAGAAGCATTCTATGAAACTTCTTTCTGATCTGAGCATTCAGCTAACAGAGTTAAACCATACTTTTGATTGAGCAGTTTTGAAACACTCTGTCTGTAGAAAATGCAACTGGACATTCGTAGCGCTAAGTGGGTAATAGTGGAAAAAAGAATATGTTCAAATATAAACTACACAGAAGCATTGTATGAAACTTCTTTCTGTTCTGTGCATTCAACTAACAGAGTTGAACCTTACTTTTGATTGAGCCGTTCTGAAACACTCTTTCTGTAGAAACTGCAATTGGACATTCTGAGCGCTAAGAGGCCTCTATTGGGAAAAATAATATCTTCAAATAAAAACTACACAGAAGCATTGTGTGAAACTTAGTTCTGATATGTTCATTAAGCTAACAGAGTTAAACCATACTTTTGATTGCGCAGTTCTGAACACTCTTTCTGTAGAAAATGCAAGTGGACATTCGGAGCGCTAAGAGGGTAATAGTGGAAAAGGGAATATATTCAAATATAAACTACACAGTAGCATTCTGTGAAAATTCTTTCTGTTCTGTGCATTCAACTAACAGAGTTGAACCTTACTTTTGATTGAGCCGTTCTGAAACACTCTTTCTGTAGAAACTGCAATTGGACATGCTAATCGCTAAGAGGCCTACATTGGGAAAAAGAATATCTTCAAATAAAAACTACACAGATGCATTCTGTGAAACTTATTTCTGATCTGTAAATTCAGTTAACAGAGATAAAACATATTTTTGATTGAGCAGTTATGAAACACTCTTTTTGTAGAAAATGCAAGTGGAGATTCGGAGCGCTAAGAGGGTAATAGTGGAAAAAGGAATGTCTTCAAATATAAACTACACAGAATCATTCGGTGAAACTTCTTTCTGATCTGTGCATTCAGCTAACAGAGTTAAACCATACTTTTGATTGAGCAGATCTGAACACTCTTTCTGTAGAAAATGCAACTGGACATTTGGAGCGCTAAGAGCGTAGTAGTGGAAAAAGGAATATATTCAAATATAAACTACACAGAAGAATTCTGTGAAACTTCTTTCTGATCTGAGCATTCAGCTAACAGAGTTAAACCATACTTTTGATTGAGCAGTTTTGAAACACTCTGTCTGTAGAAAATGCAACTGGACATTCGTGGCGCTAAGTGGGTAATAGTGGAAAAAAGAATATGTTCAAATATAAACTAAACAGAAGCATTGTATGAAACTTCTTTCTGTTCTGTGCATTCAACTAACAGAGTTGAACCTTACTTTTGATTGAGCCGTTCTGAAACACTCTTTCTGTAGAAACTGCAATTGGACATTCTGAGCGCTAAGCGGCCTATATTGGGAAAAAGAATGTCTACAAATAAAAACTACACAGAAGAATTGTGTGAAACTTCCTTCTGTTCTGTTTGTTCAAATAAAAGATTTGAACCTTAGTTTTGATTGAGCCGTTCTGAAACACTCTTTCTGTAGAAAATGCAAGTGGAGATTCGGAGCGCTAAGAGGGTAAGAGTGGAAAAAGGAATGTCTCCAAATATAAACTACACAGAATCATTCTGTGAAACTTCTTTCTGATCTGTGCATTCAGCTAACAGAGTTAAACCAT
The DNA here is from genome assembly GCF_028878055.3 of Symphalangus syndactylus. Taxonomy (NCBI): domain Eukaryota; kingdom Metazoa; phylum Chordata; class Mammalia; order Primates; family Hylobatidae; genus Symphalangus; species Symphalangus syndactylus. The sequence goes on along the minus strand of NC_072435.2, from coordinate 1,052,953 downwards.
ACTTTTGATTGAGCAGATCTGAACACTCTTTCTGTAGAAAATGCAACTGGACATTTGGAGCGCTAAGAGATTAGTAGTGGAAAAAGGAATATATTCAAATATAAACTACACAGAAGCATTCTGTGAAACTTCTTTCTCATCTGAGCATTCAGCTAACAGAGTTAAACCATACTTTTGATTGAGCAGTTTTGAAACACTCTGTCTGTAGAAAATGCAACTGGACATTCGTAGCGCTAAGTGGGTAATAGTGGAAAAAAGAATATGTTCAAATATAAACTACACAGAAGCATTGTATGAAACATCTTTCTGTTCTGTGCATTCAACTAACAGAGTTGAACCTTACTTTTGATTGAGCCGTTCTGAAACACTCTTTCTGTAGAAACTGCAATTGGACATTCTGAGCGCTAAGAGGCCTATATTGGGAAAATGAATGTCTACAAATAAAAACTACATAGAAGAATTGTGTGAAACTTCTTTCTGTTCTGTTTGTTCAACTAAAAGAGTTGAACCTTAGTTTTGATTGAGCCGTTCTGAAACACTCTTTCTGTAGAAAATGCAAGTGGAGATTCGAAGCGCTAAGAGGGTAATAGTGGAAAAAGGAATGTCTCCAAATATAAACTACACAGAATCATTCTGTGAAACTTCTTTCTGATCTGTGCATTCAGCTAACAGAGTTAAACCATACTTTTGATTGAGCAGATCTGAACACTCTTTCTGTAGAAAATGCAACTGGACATTTGGAGCGCTAAGAGAGTAGTAGTGGAAAAAGGAATATATTCAAATATAAACTACACAGAAGCATTCTGTGAAACTTCTTTCTGATCTGAGCATTCAGCTAACAGAGTTAAACCATACTTTTGATTGAGCAGTTTTGAAACACTCTGTCTGTAGAAAATGCAACTGGACATTCGTAGCGCTAAGTGGGTTATAGTGGAAAAAAGAATATGTTCAAATATAAACTACACAGAAGCATTGTATGAAACATCTTTCTGTTCTGTGCATTCAACTAACAGAGTTGAACCTTACTTTTGATTGAGCCTTTCTGAAACACTCTTTCTGTAGAAACTGCAATTGGACATTCTGAGCGCTAAGAGGCCTCTATTGGGAAAAATAATATCTTCAAATAAAAACTACACAGAAGCATTGTGTGAAACTTATTTCTGATATGTTCATTAAGCTAACAGAGTTAAACCATACTTTTGATTGCGCAGTTCTGAACACTCTTTCTGTAGAAAATGCAAGTGGACATTCGGAGCGCTAAGAGGGTAATAGTGAAAAAAGGAATATATTCAAATATGAACTACATAGTAGCATTCTGTGAAAATTCTTCCTGTTCTGTGCATTCAACTAACAGAGTTGAACCTTACTTTTGATTGAGCCGTTCTGAAACACTCTTTCTGTAGAAACTGCAATTGGACATGCTAAGCGCTAAGAGGCCTACATTGGGAAAAAGAATATCTTCAAATAAAAACTACACAGATGCATTCTGTGAAACTTATTTCTGATCCGTAAATTCAGTTAACAGAGATAAAACATATTTTTGATTGAGCAGTTATGAAACACTCTTTTTGTAGAAAATGCAAGTGGAGATTCGGAGCGCTAAGAGGGTAATAGTGGAAAAAGGAATGTCTTCAAATATAAACTACACAGAATCATTCGGTGAAACTTCTTTCTGATCTGGGCATTCAGCTAACAGAGTTAAACCATAGTTTTGATTGAGCAGATCTGAACACTCTTTCTGTAGAAAATGCAACTGGACATTTGGAGCGCTAAGAGCGTAGTAGTGAATAAAGGAATATATTCAAATATAAACTACACAGAAGCATTCTGTGAAACTTCTTTCTGATCTGAGCATTCAGCTAACAGAGTTAAACCATACTTTTGATTGAGCAGTTTTGAAACACTCTGTCTGTAGAAAATGCAACTGGACATTCGTGGCGCTAAGTGGGTAATAGTGGAAAAAAGAATATGTTCAAATATAAACTAAACAGAAGCATTGTATGAAACTTCTTTCTGTTCTGTGCATTCAACTAACAGAGTTGAACCTTACTTTTGATTGAGCCGTTCTGAAACACTCTTTCTGTAGAAACTGCAATTGGACATTCTGAGCGCTAAGAGGCCTATATTGGGAAAAAGAATGTCTACAAATAAAAACTACATAGAAGAATTGTGTGAAACTTCTTTCTGTTCTGTTTGTTCAACTAAAAGAGTTGAATCTTAGTTTTGATTGAGCCGTTCTGAAACACTCTTTCTGTAGAAAATGCAAGTGCAGATTCGGAGCACTAAGAGGGTAATAGTGGAAAAAGGAATGTCTCCAAATATAAACTACACAGAATCATTCTGTGAAACTTCTTTCTGATCTGTGCATTCAGCTAACAGAGTTAAACCATACTTTTGATTGAGCAGATCTGAACACTCTTTCTGTAGAAAATGCAACTGGACATTTGGAGCGCTAAGAGAGTAGTAGTTTTAAAAGGAATATATTCAAATATAAACTACACAGAAGCATTCTTTGAAACTTCTTTCTGATCTGAGCATTCAGCTAACAGAGTTAAACCATACTTTTGATTGAGCAGTTTTGAAACACTCTGTCTGTAGAAAATGCAACTGGACGTTCGTAGCGCTAAGTGGGTAATAGTGGAAAAAAGAATATGTTCAAATATAAACTACACAGAAGCATTGTATGAAACTTCTTTCTGTTCTGTGCATTCAACTAACAGAGTTGAACCTTACTTTTGATTGAGACTTTCTGAAACACTCTTTCTGTAGAAACTGCAATTGGACATTCTGAGCGCTAAGAGGCCTCTATTGGGAAAAATAATATCTTCAAATAAAAACTACACAGAAGCATTGTGTGAAACTTATTTCTGATATGTTCATTAAGCTAACAGAGTTAAACCATAGTTTTGATTGCGCAGTTCTGAACACTCTTTCTGTAGAAAATGCAAGTGGACATTCGGAGCGCTAAGAGGGTAATAGTAGAAAAAGGAATATATTCAAATATAAACTACACAGTAGCATTCTGTGAAAATTCTTTCTGTTCTGTGCATTCAACTAACAGTGTTGAACCTTACTTTTGATTGAGTCGTTCTGAAACACTCTTTCTGTAGAAACTGCAATTGGACATGCTAAGCGCTAAGAGGCCTACATTGGGAAAAAGAATATCTTCAAATAAAAACTACACAGATGCATTCTGTGAAACTTATTTCTGATCTGTAAATTCAGTTAACAGAGGTAAAACATATTTTTGATTGAGCAGTTATGAAACACTCTTTTTGTAGAAAATGCAAGTGGAGATTCGGAGCGCTAAGTTGGTAATAGTGGAAAAAGGAATGTCTTCAAATATAAACTACACAGAATCATTCCGTGAAACTTCTTTCTGATCTGTGCATTCAGCTAACAGAGTTAAACCATACTTTTGATTGAGCAGATCTGAACACTCTTTCTGTAGAAAATGCAACTGGACATTTGGAGCGCTAAGAGCGTAGTAGTGGAAAAAGGAATATATTCAAATATAAACTACACAGAAGCATTCTGTGAAACTTCTTTCTGATCTGAGCATTCAGCTAACAGAGTTAAACCATACTTTTGATTGAGCAGTTTTGAAACACTCTGTCTGTAGAAAATGCAACTGGACATTCGTAGCGCTAAGTGGGTAATAGTGGAAAAAAGAATATGTTCAAATATAAACTACACAGAAGAATTGTATGAAACTTCTTTCTGTTCTGTGCATTCAACTAACAGAGTTGAACCTTACATTTGATTGAGCCTTTCTGAAACACTCTTTCTGTAGAAACTGCAATTGGACATTCTGAGCGCTAAGAGGCCTATATTGGGAAAAATAATATCTTCAAATAAAAACTACACAGAAGCATTGTGTGAAACTTATTTCTGATATGTTCATTAAGCTAACAGAGTTAAACCATACTTTTGATTGCGCAGTTCTGAACACTCTTTCTGTAGAAAATCCAAGTGGACATTCGGAGCGCTAAGAGGGTAATAGTGGAAAAAGGAATATATTCAAATATAAACTACACAGTAGCATTCTGTGAAAATTCTTTCTGTTCTGTGCATTCAACTAACAGAGTTGAACCTTACTTTTGATTGAGCCGTTCTGAAACACTCTTTCTGTAGAAACTGCAATTGGACATGCTAAGCGCTAAGAGGCCTACATTGGGAAAAAGAATATCTTCAAATAAAAACTACACAGATGCATTCTGTGAAACTTATTTCTGATCTGTAAATTCAGCTAACAGAGGTAAAACATATTTTTGATTGAGCAGTTATGAAACACTCTTTTTGTAGAAAATGCAAGTGGAGATTCGGAGCGCTAAGAGGGTAATAGTGGAAAAAGGAATGTCTTCAAATATAAACTACACAGAATCATTCGGTGAAACTTCTTTCTGATCTGTGCATTCAGCTAACAGAGTTAAACCATACTTTTGATTGAGCAGATCTGAACACTCTTTCTGTAGAAAATGCAACTGGACATTTGGAGCGCTAAGAGCGTAGTAGTGGAAAAAGGAATATATTCAAATATAAACTACACAGAAGCATTCTGTGAAACTTCTTTCTGATCTGAGCATTCAGCTAACAGAGTTAAACCATACTTTTGATTGAGCAGTTTTGAAACACTCTGTCTGTAGAAAATGCAACTGAACATTCGTAGCGCTAAGTGGGTAATAGTGGAGAAAAGAATATGTTCAAATATAAACTACACAGAAGCATTGTATGAAACATCTTTCTGTTCTGTGCATTCAACTAACAGAGTTGAACCTTACTTTTGATTGAGCCGTTCTGCAACACTCTTTCTGTAGAAACTGCAATTGGACATTCTGAGCGCTTAGAGGCCTATATTGGGAAAACGAATGTCTACAAATAAAAACTACACAGAAGAATTGTGTGAAACTTCTTTCTGTTCTGTTTGTTCAACTAAAAGAGTTGAACCTTCGTTTTGATTGAGCCGTTCTGAAACACTCTTTCTGTAGAAAATGCAAGTGGAGATTCGGAGCGCTAAGAGGATAATAGTGGAAAAAGGAATGTCTCCAAATATAAACTGCACAGAATCATTCTGTGAAACTTCTTTCTGATCTGTGCATTCAGCTAACAGAGTTAAACCATACTTTTGATTGAGCAGATCTGAACACTCTTCTGTAGAAAATGCAACTGGACATTTGGAGCGCTAAGAGAGTAGTAGTGGAAAAAGGAATATATTCAAATATAAACTACACAGAAGCATTCTGTGAAACTTCTTTCTGATCTGAGCATTCAGCTAACAGAGTTAAACCATACTTTTGATTGAGCAGATTTGAAACACTCTGTCTGTAGAAAATGCAACTGGACATTCGTAGCGCTAAGTGGGTAATAGTGGAAAAAAGAATATGTTCAAATATAAACTACACAGAAGCATTGTATGAAACTTCTTTCTGTTCTGTGCATTCAACTAACAGAGTTGAACCTTACTTTTGATTGAGCCTTTCTGAAACACACTTTCTGTAGAAACTGCAATTGGACATTCTGAGCACTAAGAGGCCTCTATTGGGAAAAAGAATGTCTACAAATAAAAACTACACAGAAGAATTGTGTGAAACTTCCTTCTGTTCTGTTTGTTCAACTAAAAGATTTGAACCTTAGTTTTGATTGAGCCGTTCTGAAACACTCTTTCTGTAGAAAATGCAAGTGGAGATTCGGAGCGCTAAGAGGGTAATAGTGGAAAAAGGAATGTCTCCAAATATAAACTACACAGAATCATTCTGTGAAACTTCTTTCTGATCTGTGCATTCAGCTAACAGAGTTAAACCATACTTTTGATTGAGCAGATCTGAACACTCTTTCTGTAGAAAATGCAACTGGACATTTGGAGCGCTAAGAGAGTAGTAGTGGAAAAAGGAATATATTCAAATATAAACTACACAGAAGCATTCTGTGAAACTTCTTTCTCATCTGAGCATTCAGCTAACAGAGTTAAACCATACTTTTGATTGAGCAGTTTTGAAACACTCTGTCTGTAGAAAATGCAACTGGACATTCGTAGCGCTAAGTGGGTAATAGTGGAAAAAAGAATATGTTCAAATATAAACTACACAGAAGCATTGTATGAAACATCTTTCTGTTCTGTGCATTCAACTAACAGAGTTGAACCTTACTTTTGATTGAGCCGTTCTGAAACACTCTTTCTGTAGAAACTGCAATTGGACATTCTGAGCGCTAAGAGGCCTATATTGGGAAAATGAATGTCTACAAATAAAAACTACATAGAAGAATTGTGTGAAACTTCTTTCTGTTCTGTTTGTTCAACTAAAAGAGTTGAACCTTAGTTTTGATTGAGCCGTTCTGAAACACTCTTTCTGTAGAAAATGCAAGTGGAGATTCGGAGCGCTAAGAGGGTAATAGTGGAAAAAGGAATGTCTCCAAATATAAACTACACAGAATCATTCTGTGAAACTTCTTTCTGATCTGTGCATTCAGCTAACAGAGTTAAACCATACTTTTGATTGAGCAGATCTGAACACTCTTTCTGTAGAAAATGCAACTGGACATTTGGAGCGCTAAGAGAGTAGTAGTGGAAAAAGGAATATATTCAAATATAAACTACACAGAAGCATTCTGTGAAACTTCTTTCTGATCTGAGCATTCAGCTAACAGAGTTAAACCATACTTTTGATTGAGCAGTTTTGAAACACTCTGTCTGTAGAAAATGCAACTGGACATTCGTAGCGCTAAGTGGGTTATAGTGGAAAAAAGAATATGTTCAAATATAAACTACACAGAAGCATTGTATGAAACATCTTTCTGTTCTGTGCATTCAACTAACAGAGTTGAACCTTACTTTTGATTGAGCCTTTCTGAAACACTCTTTCTGTAGAAACTGCAATTGGACATTCTGAGCGCTAAGAGGCCTCTATTGGGAAAAATAATATCTTCAAATAAAAACTACACAGAAGCATTGTGTGAAACTTATTTCTGATATGTTCATTAAGCTAACAGAGTTAAACCATACTTTTGATTGCGCAGTTCTGAACACTCTTTCTGTAGAAAATGCAAGTGGACATTCGGAGCGCTAAGAGGGTAATAGTGAAAAAAGGAATATATTCAAATATGAACTACATAGTAGCATTCTGTGAAAATTCTTCCTGTTCTGTGCATTCAACTAACAGAGTTGAACCTTACTTTTGATTGAGCCGTTCTGAAACACTCTTTCTGTAGAAACTGCAATTGGACATGCTAAGCGCTAAGAGGCCTACATTGGGAAAAAGAATATCTTCAAATAAAAACTACACAGATGCATTCTGTGAAACTTATTTCTGATCCGTAAATTCAGTTAACAGAGATAAAACATATTTTTGATTGAGCAGTTATGAAACACTCTTTTTGTAGAAAATGCAAGTGGAGATTCGGAGCGCTAAGAGGGTAATAGTGGAAAAAGGAATGTCTTCAAATATAAACTACACAGAATCATTCGGTGAAACTTCTTTCTGATCTGTGCATTCAGCTAACAGAGTTAAACCATAGTTTTGATTGAGCAGATCTGAACACTCTTTCTGTAGAAAATGCAACTGGACATTTGGAGCGCTAAGAGCGTAGTAGTGAATAAAGGAATATATTCAAATATAAACTACACAGAAGCATTCTGTGAAACTTCTTTCTGATCTGAGCATTCAGCTAACAGAGTTAAACCATACTTTTGATTGAGCAGTTTTGAAACACTCTGTCTGTAGAAAATGCAACTGGACATTCGTGGCGCTAAGTGGGTAATAGTGGAAAAAAGAATATGTTCAAATATAAACTAAACAGAAGCATTGTATGAAACTTCTTTCTGTTCTGTGCATTCAACTAACAGAGTTGAACCTTACTTTTGATTGAGCCGTTCTGAAACACTCTTTCTGTAGAAACTGCAATTGGACATTCTGAGCGCTAAGAGGCCTATATTGGGAAAAAGAATGTCTACAAATAAAAACTACATAGAAGAATTGTGTGAAACTTCTTTCTGTTCTGTTTGTTCAACTAAAAGAGTTGAATCTTAGTTTTGATTGAGCCGTTCTGAAACACTCTTTCTGTAGAAAATGCAAGTGCAGATTCGGAGCACTAAGAGGGTAATAGTGGAAAAAGGAATGTCTCCAAATATAAACTACACAGAATCATTCTGTGAAACTTCTTTCTGATCTGTGCATTCAGCTAACAGAGTTAAACCATACTTTTGATTGAGCAGATCTGAACACTCTTTCTGTAGAAAATGCAACTGGACATTTGGAGCGCTAAGAGAGTAGTAGTTTTAAAAGGAATATATTCAAATATAAACTACACAGAAGCATTCTTTGAAACTTCTTTCTGATCTGAGCATTCAGCTAACAGAGTTAAACCATACTTTTGATTGAGCAGTTTTGAAACACTCTGTCTGTAGAAAATGCAACTGGACATTCGTAGCGCTAAGTGGGTAATAGTGGAAAAAAGAATATGTTCAAATATAAACTACACAGAAGCATTGTATGAAACTTCTTTCTGTTCTGTGCATTCAACTAACAGAGTTGAACCTTACTTTTGATTGAGACTTTCTGAAACACTCTTTCTGTAGAAACTGCAATTGGACATTCTGAGTGCTAAGAGGCCTCTATTGGGAAAAATAATATCTTCAAATAAAAACTACACAGAAGCATTGTGTGAAACTTATTTCTGATATGTTCATTAAGCTAACAGAGTTAAACCATAGTTTTGATTGCGCAGTTCTGAACACTCTTTCTGTAGAAAATGCAAGTGGACATTCGGAGCGCTAAGAGGGTAATAGTAGAAAAAGGAATATATTCAAATATAAACTACACAGTAGCATTCTGTGAAAATTCTTTCTGTTCTGTGCATTCAACTAACAGTGTTGAACCTTACTTTTGATTGAGTCGTTCTGAAACACTCTTTCTGTAGAAACTGCAATTGGACATGCTAAGCGCTAAGAGGCCTACATTGGGAAAAAGAATATCTTCAAATAAAAACTACACAGATGCATTCTGTGAAACTTATTTCTGATCTGTAAATTCAGTTAACAGAGGTAAAACATATTTTTGATTGAGCAGTTATGAAACACTCTTTTTGTAGAAAATGCAAGTGGAGATTCGGAGCGCTAAGTTGGTAATAGTGGAAAAAGGAATGTCTCCAAATATAAACTACACAGAATCATTCTGTGAAACTTCTTTCTGATCTGTGCATTCAGCTAACAGAGTTAAACCATACTTTTGATTGAGCAGATCTGAACACTCTTTCTGTAGAAAATGCAACTGGACATTTGGAGCGCTAAGAGAGTAGTAGTGGAAAAAGGAATATATTCAAATATAAACTACACAGAAGCATTCTGTGAAACTTCTTTCTGATCTGAGCATTCAGCTAACAGAGTTAAACCATACTTTTGATTGAGCAGTTTTGAAACACTCTGTCTGTAGAAAATGCAACTGGACATTCGTAGCGCTAAGTGGGTTATAGTGGAAAAAAGAATATGTTCAAATATAAACTACACAGAAGCATTGTATGAAACATCTTTCTGTTCTGTGCATTCAACTAACAGAGTTGAACCTTACTTTTGATTGAGCCTTTCTGAAACACTCTTTCTGTAGAAACTGCAATTGGACATTCTGAGCGCTAAGAGGCCTCTATTGGGAAAAATAATATCTTCAAATAAAAACTACACAGAAGCATTGTGTGAAACTTATTTCTGATATGTTCATTAAGCTAACAGAGTTAAACCATACTTTTGATTGCGCAGTTCTGAACACTCTTTCTGTAGAAAATGCAAGTGGACATTCGGAGCGCTAAGAGGGTAATAGTGAAAAAAGGAATATATTCAAATATGAACTACATAGTAGCATTCTGTGAAAATTCTTCCTGTTCTGTGCATTCAACTAACAGAGTTGAACCTTACTTTTGATTGAGCCGTTCTGAAACACTCTTTCTGTAGAAACTGCAATTGGACATGCTAAGCGCTAAGAGGCCTACATTGGGAAAAAGAATATCTTCAAATAAAAACTACACAGATGCATTCTGTGAAACTTATTTCTGATCCGTAAATTCAGTTAACAGAGATAAAACATATTTTTGATTGAGCAGTTATGAAACACTCTTTTTGTAGAAAATGCAAGTGGAGATTCGGAGCGCTAAGAGGGTAATAGTGGAAAAAGGAATGTCTTCAAATATAAACTACACAGAATCATTCGGTGAAACTTCTTTCTGATCTGGGCATTCAGCTAACAGAGTTAAACCATAGTTTTGATTGAGCAGATCTGAACACTCTTTCTGTAGAAAATGCAACTGGACATTTGGAGCGCTAAGAGCGTAGTAGTGAATAAAGGAATATATTCAAATATAAACTACACAGAAGCATTCTGTGAAACTTCTTTCTGATCTGAGCATTCAGCTAACAGAGTTAAACCATACTTTTGATTGAGCAGTTTTGAAACACTCTGTCTGTAGAAAATGCAACTGGACATTCGTGGCGCTAAGTGGGTAATAGTGGAAAAAAGAATATGTTCAAATATAAACTAAACAGAAGCATTGTATGAAACTTCTTTCTGTTCTGTGCATTCAACTAACAGAGTTGAACCTTACTTTTGATTGAGCCGTTCTGAAACACTCTTTCTGTAGAAACTGCAATTGGACATTCTGAGCGCTAAGAGGCCTATATTGGGAAAAAGAATGTCTACAAATAAAAACTACATAGAAGAATTGTGTGAAACTTCTTTCTGTTCTGTTTGTTCAACTAAAAGAGTTGAATCTTAGTTTTGATTGAGCCGTTCTGAAACACTCTTTCTGTAGAAAATGCAAGTGCAGATTCGGAGCACTAAGAGGGTAATAGTGGAAAAAGGAATGTCTCCAAATATAAACTACACAGAATCATTCTGTGAAACTTCTTTCTGATCTGTGCATTCAGCTAACAGAGTTAAACCATACTTTTGATTGAGCAGATCTGAACACTCTTTCTGTAGAAAATGCAACTGGACATTTGGAGCGCTAAGAGAGTAGTAGTTTTAAAAGGAATATATTCAAATATAAACTACACAGAAGCATTCTTTGAAACTTCTTTCTGATCTGAGCATTCAGCTAACAGAGTTAAACCATACTTTTGATTGAGCAGTTTTGAAACACTCTGTCTGTAGAAAATGCAACTGGACGTTCGTAGCGCTAAGTGGGTAATAGTGGAAAAAAGAATATGTTCAAATATAAACTACACAGAAGCATTGTATGAAACTTCTTTCTGTTCTGTGCATTCAACTAACAGAGTTGAACCTTACTTTTGATTGAGACTTTCTGAAACACTCTTTCTGTAGAAACTGCAATTGGACATTCTGAGCGCTAAGAGGCCTCTATTGGGAAAAATAATATCTTCAAATAAAAACTACACAGAAGCATTGTGTGAAACTTATTTCTGATATGTTCATTAAGCTAACAGAGTTAAACCATAGTTTTGATTGCGCAGTTCTGAACACTCTTTCTGTAGAAAATGCAAGTGGACATTCGGAGCGCTAAGAGGGTAATAGTAGAAAAAGGAATATATTCAAATATAAACTACACAGTAGCATTCTGTGAAAATTCTTTCTGTTCTGTGCATTCAACTAACAGTGTTGAACCTTACTTTTGATTGAGTCGTTCTGAAACACTCTTTCTGTAGAAACTGCAATTGGACATGCTAAGCGCTAAGAGGCCTACATTGGGAAAAAGAATATCTTCAAATAAAAACTACACAGATGCATTCTGTGAAACTTATTTCTGATCTGTAAATTCAGTTAACAGAGGTAAAACATATTTTTGATTGAGCAGTTATGAAACACTCTTTTTGTAGAAAATGCAAGTGGAGATTCGGAGCGCTAAGTTGGTAATAGTGGAAAAAGGAATGTCTTCAAATATAAACTACACAGAATCATTCCGTGAAACTTCTTTCTGATCTGTGCATTCAGCTAACAGAGTTAAACCATACTTTTGATTGAGCAGATCTGAACACTCTTTCTGTAGAAAATGCAACTGGACATTTGGAGCGCTAAGAGCGTAGTAGTGGAAAAAGGAATATATTCAAATATAAACTACACAGAAGCATTCTGTGAAACTTCTTTCTGATCTGAGCATTCAGCTAACAGAGTTAAACCATACTTTTGATTGAGCAGTTTTGAAACACTCTGTCTGTAGAAAATGCAACTGGACATTCGTAGCGCTAAGTGGGTAATAGTGGAAAAAAGAATATGTTCAAATATAAACTACACAGAAGAATTGTATGAAACTTCTTTCTGTTCTGTGCATTCAACTAACAGAGTTGAACCTTACATTTGATTGAGCCTTTCTGAAACACTCTTTCTGTAGAAACTGCAATTGGACATTCTGAGCGCTAAGAGGCCTATATTGGGAAAAATAATATCTTCAAATAAAAACTACACAGAAGCATTGTGTGAAACTTATTTCTGATATGTTCATTAAGCTAACAGAGTTAAACCATACTTTTGATTGCGCAGTTCTGAACACTCTTTCTGTAGAAAATCCAAGTGGACATTCGGAGCGCTAAGAGGGTAATAGTGGAAAAAGGAATATATTCAAATATAAACTACACAGTAGCATTCTGTGAAAATTCTTTCTGTTCTGTGCATTCAACTAACAGAGTTGAACCTTACTTTTGATTGAGCCGTTCTGAAACACTCTTTCTGTAGAAACTGCAATTGGACATGCTAAGCGCTAAGAGGCCTACATTGGGAAAAAGAATATCTTCAAATAAAAACTACACAGATGCATTCTGTGAAACTTATTTCTGATCTGTAAATTCAGCTAACAGAGGTAAAACATATTTTTGATTGAGCAGTTATGAAACACTCTTTTTGTAGAAAATGCAAGTGGAGATTCGGAGCGCTAAGAGGGTAATAGTGGAAAAAGGAATGTCTTCAAATATAAACTACACAGAATCATTCGGTGAAACTTCTTTCTGATCTGTGCATTCAGCTAACAGAGTTAAACCATACTTTTGATTGAGCAGATCTGAACACTCTTTCTGTAGAAAATGCAACTGGACATTTGGAGCGCTAAGAGCGTAGTAGTGGAAAAAGGAATATATTCAAATATAAACTACACAGAAGCATTCTGTGAAACTTCTTTCTGATCTGAGCATTCAGCTAACAGAGTTAAACCATACTTTTGATTGAGCAGTTTTGAAACACTCTGTCTGTAGAAAATGCAACTGAACATTCGTAGCGCTAAGTGGGTAATAGTGGAGAAAAGAATATGTTCAAATATAAACTACACAGAAGCATTGTATGAAACATCTTTCTGTTCTGTGCATTCAACTAACAGAGTTGAACCTTACTTTTGATTGAGCCGTTCTGCAACACTCTTTCTGTAGAAACTGCAATTGGACATTCTGAGCGCTTAGAGGCCTATATTGGGAAAACGAATGTCTACAAATAAAAACTACACAGAAGAATTGTGTGAAACTTCTTTCTGTTCTGTTTGTTCAACTAAAAGAGTTGAACCTTCGTTTTGATTGAGCCGTTCTGAAACACTCTTTCTGTAGAAAATGCAAGTGGAGATTCGGAGCGCTAAGAGGATAATAGTGGAAAAAGGAATGTCTCCAAATATAAACTGCACAGAATCATTCTGTGAAACTTCTTTCTGATCTGTGCATTCAGCTAACAGAGTTAAACCATACTTTTGATTGAGCAGATCTGAACACTCTTCTGTAGAAAATGCAACTGGACATTTGGAGCGCTAAGAGAGTAGTAGTGGAAAAAGGAATATATTCAAATATAAACTACACAGAAGCATTCTGTGAAACTTCTTTCTGATCTGAGCATTCAGCTAACAGAGTTAAACCATACTTTTGATTGAGCAGATTTGAAACACTCTGTCTGTAGAAAATGCAACTGGACATTCGTAGCGCTAAGTGGGTAATAGTGGAAAAAAGAATATGTTCAAATATAAACTACACAGAAGCATTGTATGAAACTTCTTTCTGTTCTGTGCATTCAACTAACAGAGTTGAACCTTACTTTTGATTGAGCCTTTCTGAAACACACTTTCTGTAGAAACTGCAATTGGACATTCTGAGCACTAAGAGGCCTCTATTGGGAAAAAGAATGTCTACAAATAAAAACTACACAGAAGAATTGTGTGAAACTTCCTTCTGTTCTGTTTGTTCAACTAAAAGATTTGAACCTTAGTTTTGATTGAGCCGTTCTGAAACACTCTTTCTGTAGAAAATGCAAGTGGAGATTCGGAGCGCTAAGAGGGTAATAGTGGAAAAAGGAATGTCTCCAAATATAAACTACACAGAATCATTCTGTGAAACTTCTTTCTGATCTGTGCATTCAGCTAACAGAGTTAAACCATACTTTTGATTGAGCAGATCTGAACACTCTTTCTGTAGAAAATGCAACTGGACATTTGGAGCGCTAAGAGAGTAGTAGTGGAAAAAGGAATATATTCAAATATAAACTACACAGAAGCATTCTGTGAAACTTCTTTCTCATCTGAGCATTCAGCTAACAGAGTTAAACCATACTTTTGATTGAGCAGTTTTGAAACACTCTGTCTGTAGAAAATGCAACTGGACATTCGTAGCGCTAAGTGGGTAATAGTGGAAAAAAGAATATGTTCAAATATAAACTACACAGAAGCATTGTATGAAACATCTTTCTGTTCTGTGCATTCAACTAACAGAGTTGAACCTTACTTTTGATTGAGCCGTTCTGAAACACTCTTTCTGTAGAAACTGCAATTGGACATTCTGAGCGCTAAGAGGCCTATATTGGGAAAATGAATGTCTACAAATAAAAACTACATAGAAGAATTGTGTGAAACTTCTTTCTGTTCTGTTTGTTCAACTAAAAGAGTTGAACCTTAGTTTTGATTGAGCCGTTCTGAAACACTCTTTCTGTAGAAAATGCAAGTGGAGATTCGGAGCGCTAAGAGGGTAATAGTGGAAAAAGGAATGTCTCCAAATATAAACTACACAGAATCATTCTGTGAAACTTCTTTCTGATCTGTGCATTCAGCTAACAGAGTTAAACCATACTTTTGATTGAGCAGATCTGAACACTCTTTCTGTAGAAAATGCAACTGGACATTTGGAGCGCTAAGAGAGTAGTAGTGGAAAAAGGAATATATTCAAATATAAACTACACAGAAGCATTCTGTGAAACTTCTTTCTGATCTGAGCATTCAGCTAACAGAGTTAAACCATACTTTTGATTGAGCAGTTTTGAAACACTCTGTCTGTAGAAAATGCAACTGGACATTCGTAGCGCTAAGTGGGTTATAGTGGAAAAAAGAATATGTTCAAATATAAACTACACAGAAGCATTGTATGAAACATCTTTCTGTTCTGTGCATTCAACTAACAGAGTTGAACCTTACTTTTGATTGAGCCTTTCTGAAACACTCTTTCTGTAGAAACTGCAATTGGACATTCTGAGCGCTAAGAGGCCTCTATTGGGAAAAATAATATCTTCAAATAAAAACTACACAGAAGCATTGTGTGAAACTTATTTCTGATATGTTCATTAAGCTAACAGAGTTAAACCATACTTTTGATTGCGCAGTTCTGAACACTCTTTCTGTAGAAAATGCAAGTGGACATTCGGAGCGCTAAGAGGGTAATAGTGAAAAAAGGAATATATTCAAATATGAACTACATAGTAGCATTCTGTGAAAATTCTTCCTGTTCTGTGCATTCAACTAACAGAGTTGAACCTTACTTTTGATTGAGCCGTTCTGAAACACTCTTTCTGTAGAAACTGCAATTGGACATGCTAAGCGCTAAGAGGCCTACATTGGGAAAAAGAATATCTTCAAATAAAAACTACACAGATGCATTCTGTGAAACTTATTTCTGATCCGTAAATTCAGTTAACAGAGATAAAACATATTTTTGATTGAGCAGTTATGAAACACTCTTTTTGTAGAAAATGCAAGTGGAGATTCGGAGCGCTAAGAGGGTAATAGTGGAAAAAGGAATGTCTTCAAATATAAACTACACAGAATCATTCGGTGAAACTTCTTTCTGATCTGTGCATTCAGCTAACAGAGTTAAACCATAGTTTTGATTGAGCAGATCTGAACACTCTTTCTGTAGAAAATGCAACTGGACATTTGGAGCGCTAAGAGCGTAGTAGTGAATAAAGGAATATATTCAAATATAAACTACACAGAAGCATTCTGTGAAACTTCTTTCTGATCTGAGCATTCAGCTAACAGAGTTAAACCATACTTTTGATTGAGCAGTTTTGAAACACTCTGTCTGTAGAAAATGCAACTGGACATTCGTGGCGCTAAGTGGGTAATAGTGGAAAAAAGAATATGTTCAAATATAAACTAAACAGAAGCATTGTATGAAACTTCTTTCTGTTCTGTGCATTCAACTAACAGAGTTGAACCTTACTTTTGATTGAGCCGTTCTGAAACACTCTTTCTGTAGAAACTGCAATTGGACATTCTGAGCGCTAAGAGGCCTATATTGGGAAAAAGAATGTCTACAAATAAAAACTACATAGAAGAATTGTGTGAAACTTCTTTCTGTTCTGTTTGTTCAACTAAAAGAGTTGAATCTTAGTTTTGATTGAGCCGTTCTGAAACACTCTTTCTGTAGAAAATGCAAGTGCAGATTCGGAGCACTAAGAGGGTAATAGTGGAAAAAGGAATGTCTCCAAATATAAACTACACAGAATCATTCTGTGAAACTTCTTTCTGATCTGTGCATTCAGCTAACAGAGTTAAACCATACTTTTGATTGAGCAGATCTGAACACTCTTTCTGTAGAAAATGCAACTGGACATTTGGAGCGCTAAGAGAGTAGTAGTTTTAAAAGGAATATATTCAAATATAAACTACACAGAAGCATTCTTTGAAACTTCTTTCTGATCTGAGCATTCAGCTAACAGAGTTAAACCATACTTTTGATTGAGCAGTTTTGAAACACTCTGTCTGTAGAAAATGCAACTGGACATTCGTAGCGCTAAGTGGGTAATAGTGGAAAAAAGAATATGTTCAAATATAAACTACACAGAAGCATTGTATGAAACTTCTTTCTGTTCTGTGCATTCAACTAACAGAGTTGAACCTTACTTTTGATTGAGACTTTCTGAAACACTCTTTCTGTAGAAACTGCAATTGGACATTCTGAGTGCTAAGAGGCCTCTATTGGGAAAAATAATATCTTCAAATAAAAACTACACAGAAGCATTGTGTGAAACTTATTTCTGATATGTTCATTAAGCTAACAGAGTTAAACCATAGTTTTGATTGCGCAGTTCTGAACACTCTTTCTGTAGAAAATGCAAGTGGACATTCGGAGCGCTAAGAGGGTAATAGTAGAAAAAGGAATATATTCAAATATAAACTACACAGTAGCATTCTGTGAAAATTCTTTCTGTTCTGTGCATTCAACTAACAGTGTTGAACCTTACTTTTGATTGAGTCGTTCTGAAACACTCTTTCTGTAGAAACTGCAATTGGACATGCTAAGCGCTAAGAGGCCTACATTGGGAAAAAGAATATCTTCAAATAAAAACTACACAGATGCATTCTGTGAAACTTATTTCTGATCTGTAAATTCAGTTAACAGAGGTAAAACATATTTTTGATTGAGCAGTTATGAAACACTCTTTTTGTAGAAAATGCAAGTGGAGATTCGGAGCGCTAAGTTGGTAATAGTGGAAAAAGGAATGTCTTCAAATATAAACTACACAGAATCATTCCGTGAAACTTCTTTCTGATCTGTGCATTCAGCTAACAGAGTTAAACCATACTTTTGATTGAGCAGATCTGAACACTCTTTCTGTAGAAAATGCAACTGGACATTTGGAGCGCTAAGAGCGTAGTAGTGGAAAAAGGAATATATTCAAATATAAACTACACAGAAGCATTCTGTGAAACTTCTTTCTGATCTGAGCATTCAGCTAACAGAGTTAAACCATACTTTTGATTGAGCAGTTTTGAAACACTCTGTCTGTAGAAAATGCAACTGGACATTCGTAGCGCTAAGTGGGTAATAGTGGAAAAAAGAATATGTTCAAATATAAACTACACAGAAGAATTGTATGAAACTTCTTTCTGTTCTGTGCATTCAACTAACAGAGTTGAACCTTACATTTGATTGAGCCTTTCTGAAACACTCTTTCTGTAGAAACTGCAATTGGACATTCTGAGCGCTAAGAGGCCTATATTGGGAAAAATAATATCTTCAAATAAAAACTACACAGAAGCATTGTGTGAAACTTATTTCTGATATGTTCATTAAGCTAACAGAGTTAAACCATACTTTTGATTGCGCAGTTCTGAACACTCTTTCTGTAGAAAATCCAAGTGGACATTCGGAGCGCTAAGAGGGTAATAGTGGAAAAAGGAATATATTCAAATATAAACTACACAGTAGCATTCTGTGAAAATTCTTTCTGTTCTGTGCATTCAACTAACAGAGTTGAACCTTACTTTTGATTGAGCCGTTCTGAAACACTCTTTCTGTAGAAACTGCAATTGGACATGCTAAGCGCTAAGAGGCCTACATTGGGAAAAAGAATATCTTCAAATAAAAACTACACAGATGCATTCTGTGAAACTTATTTCTGATCTGTAAATTCAGCTAACAGAGGTAAAACATATTTTTGATTGAGCAGTTATGAAACACTCTTTTTGTAGAAAATGCAAGTGGAGATTCGGAGCGCTAAGAGGGTAATAGTGGAAAAAGGAATGTCTTCAAATATAAACTACACAGAATCATTCGGTGAAACTTCTTTCTGATCTGTGCATTCAGCTAACAGAGTTAAACCATACTTTTGATTGAGCAGATCTGAACACTCTTTCTGTAGAAAATGCAACTGGACATTTGGAGCGCTAAGAGCGTAGTAGTGGAAAAAGGAATATATTCAAATATAAACTACACAGAAGCATTCTGTGAAACTTCTTTCTGATCTGAGCATTCAGCTAACAGAGTTAAACCATACTTTTGATTGAGCAGTTTTGAAACACTCTGTCTGTAGAAAATGCAACTGAACATTCGTAGCGCTAAGTGGGTAATAGTGGAGAAAAGAATATGTTCAAATATAAACTACACAGAAGCATTGTATGAAACTTCTTTCTGTTCTGTGCATTCAACTAACAGAGTTGAACCTTACTTTTGATTGAGCCGTTCTGCAACACTCTTTCTGTAGAAACTGCAATTGGACATTCTGAGCGCTTAGAGGCCTATATTGGGAAAACGAATGTCTACAAATAAAAACTACACAGAAGAATTGTGTGAAACTTCTTTCTGTTCTGTTTGTTCAACTAAAAGAGTTGAACCTTCGTTTTGATTGAGCCGTTCTGAAACACTCTTTCTGTAGAAAATGCAAGTGGAGATTCGGAGCGCTAAGAGGATAATAGTGGAAAAAGGAATGTCTCCAAATATAAACTGCACAGAATCATTCTGTGAAACTTCTTTCTGATCTGTGCATTCAGCTAACAGAGTTAAACCATACTTTTGATTGAGCAGATCTGAACACTCTTCTGTAGAAAATGCAACTGGACATTTGGAGCGCTAAGAGAGTAGTAGTGGAAAAAGGAATATATTCAAATATAAACTACACAGAAGCATTCTGTGAAACTTCTTTCTGATCTGAGCATTCAGCTAACAGAGTTAAACCATACTTTTGATTGAGCAGATTTGAAACACTCTGTCTGTAGAAAATGCAACTGGACATTCGTAGCGCTAAGTGGGTAATAGTGGAAAAAAGAATATGTTCAAATATAAACTACACAGAAGCATTGTATGAAACTTCTTTCTGTTCTGTGCATTCAACTAACAGAGTTGAACCTTACTTTTGATTGAGCCTTTCTGAAACACACTTTCTGTAGAAACTGCAATTGGACATTCTGAGCACTAAGAGGCCTCTATTGGGAAAAATAATATCTTCAAATAAAAACTACAGAGAAGCATTGTGTGAAACTTATTTCTGATATGTTCATTAAGCTAACAGAGTTAAACCATACTTTTGATTGCGCAGTTCTGAACACTCTTTCTGTAGAAAATGCAAGTGGACATTCGGAGCGCTAAGAGGGTAATAGTGGAAAAAGGAATATATTCAAATATAAACTACACAGTAGCATTCTGTGAAAATTCTTTCTGTTCTGTGCATTCAACTAACAGAGTTGAACCTTACTTTTGATTGAGCCGTTCTGAAACACTCTTTCTGTAGAAACTGCAATTGGACATGCTAAGCGCTAAGAGGCCTTCATTGGGAAAAAGAATATCTTCAAATAAAAACTACACAGATGCATTCTGTGAAACTTATTTCTGATCTGTAAATTCAGTTAACAGAGATAAAACATATTTTTGATTGAGCATTTATGAAACACTCTTTTTGTAGAAAATGCAAGCGGAGATTCGGAGCGCTAAGAGGGTAATAGGGGAAAAAGGAATGTCTTCAAATATAAACTACACAGAATCATTCGGTGAAACTTCTTTCTGATCTGTGCATTCAGCTAACAGAGTTAAACCATACTTTTGATTGAGCAGATCTGAACACTCTTTCTGTAGAAAATGCAACTGGACATTTGGAGCGCTAAGAGCGTAGTAGTGGAAAAAGGAATATATTCAAATATAAACTACACAGAAGCATTCTGTGAAACTTCTTTCTGATCTGAGCATTCAGCTAACAGAGTTAAACCATACTTTTGATTGAGCAGTTTTGACACACTCTGTCAGTAGAAAATGCAACTGGACATTCGTAGCGCTAAGTGGGTAATAGTGGAAAAAAGAATATGTTCAAATAGAAACTACACAGAAGCGTTGTATGAAACTTCTTTCTGTTCTGTGCATTCAACTAACAGAGTTGAACCTGACTTTTGATTGAGCCGTTCTGAAACACTCTTTCTGTAGAAACTGCAATTGGACATTCTGAGCGCTAAGAGGCCTATATTGGGAAAAAGAATGTCTACAAATAAAAACTACACAGAAGAATTGTGTGAAACTACTTTCTGTTCTGTTTGTTCAACTAAAAGAATTGAACCTTAGTTTTGATTGAGCCGTTCTGAAACACTCTTTCTGTAGAAAATGCAAGTGGAGATTCGGAGCGCTAAGAGGTTAATAGTGGAAAAAGGAATGTCTCCAAATATAAACTACACAGAATCATTCTGTGAAACTTCTTTCTGATCTGTGCATTCAGCTAACAGAGTTAAACCATACTTTTGATTGAGCAGATCTGAACACTCTTTCTGTAGAAAATGCAACTGGACATTTGGAGCGCTAAGAGAGTAGTAGTGGAAAAAGGAATATATTCAAATATAAACTACACAGAAGCATTCTGTGAAACTTCTTTCTGATCTGAGCATTCAGCTAACAGAGTTAAACCATACTTTTGATTGAGCAGTTTTGAAACACTCTGTCTGTAGAAAATGCAACCGGACATTCGTAGCGCTAAGTGGGTAATAGTGGAAAAAAGAATATGTTCAAATATAAACTACACAGAAGCATTGTATGAAACTTCTTTCTGTTCTGTGCATTCAACTAATAGAGTTGAACCTTACTTTTGATTGAGCCGTTCTGAAACACTCTTTCTGTAGAAACTGCAATTGGACATTCTGAGCGCTAAGAGGCCTATATTGGGAAAAAGAATGTCTACAAATAAAAACTACACAGAAGAATTGTGTGAAACTTCTT
The DNA here is from genome assembly GCF_028878055.3 of Symphalangus syndactylus. Classification (NCBI taxonomy): domain Eukaryota; kingdom Metazoa; phylum Chordata; class Mammalia; order Primates; family Hylobatidae; genus Symphalangus; species Symphalangus syndactylus. The sequence goes on along the minus strand of NC_072435.2, from coordinate 1,031,313 downwards.
TCTGTTCTCTTTGTTCAACTAAAAGAGTTGAACCTTAGTTTTGATTGAGCCGTTCTGAAACACTCTTTCTGTAGAAAATGCAAGTGGAGATTCGGAGCGCTAAGAGGGTAATAGTGGAAAAAGGAATGTCTCCAAATATAAACTACACAGAATCATTCTGTGAAACTTCTTTCTGATCTGTGCATTCAGCTAACAGAGTTAAACCATACTTTTGATTGAGCAGATCTGAACACTGTTTCTGTAGAAAATGCAACTGGACATTTGGAGCGCTAAGAGAGTAGTAGTGGAAAAAGGAATATATTCAAATATAAACTACACAGAAGCATTCTGTGAAACTTCTTTCTGATCTGAGCATTCAGCTAACAGAGTTAAACCATACTTTTGATTGAGCAGTTTTGAAACACTCTGTCTGTAGAAAATGCAACTGGACATTCGTAGCGCTAAGTGGGTAATAGTGGAAAAAAGAATATGTTCAAATATAAACTACACAGAAGCATTGTATGAAACTTCTTTCTGTTCTGTGCATTCAACTAACAGTGTTGAACCTTACTTTTGATTGAGCCTTTCTGAAACACTCTTTCTGTAGAAACTGCAATTGGACATTCTGAGCGCTAAGAGGCCTATATTGGGAAAAATAATATCTTCAAATAAAAACTACACAGAAGCATTGTGTGAAACTTATTTCTGATATGTTCATTAAGCTAACAGAGTTAAACCATACTTTTGATTGCGCAGTTCTGAACACTCTTTCTGTAGAAAATGCAAGTGGACATTCGGAGCGCTAAGAGGGTAATAGTGGAAAAGGGAATATATTCAAATATAAACTACACAGTAGCATTCTGTGAAAATTCTTTCTGTTCTGTGCATTCAACTAACAGAGTTGAACCTTACTTTTGATTGAGCCGTTCTGAAACACTCTTTCTGTAGAAACTGCAATTGGACATGCTAAGCGCTAAGAGGCCTACATTGGGAAAAAGAATATCTTCAAATAAAAACTACACAGATGCATTCTGTGAAACTTATTTCTGATCTGCAAATTCAGTTAACAGAGGTAAAACATATTTTTGATTGAGCAGTTATGAAACACTCTTTTTGTAGAAAATGCAAGTGGAGATTCGGAGCGCTAAGTGGGTAATAGTGGAAAAAGGAATGTCTTCAAATATAAACTACACAGAATCGTTCGGTGAAACTTCTTTCTGATCTGTGCATTCAGCTAACAGAGTTAAACCATACTTTTGATTGAGAAGATCTGAACACGCTTTCTGTAGAAAATGCAACTGGACATTTGGAGCGCTAAGAGCGTAGTAGTGGAAAAAGGAATATATTCAAATATAAACTACACAGAAGCATTCTGTGAAACTTCTTTCTGATCTGAGCATTCAGCTAACAGAGTTAAACCATACTTTTGATTGAGCAGTTTTGAAACACTCTGTCTGTAGAAAATGCAACTGGACATTCGTAGCGCTAAGTGGGTAATAGTGGAAAAAAGAACTAGAAATACCATTTGACCCAGCCATCCCATTACTGGGTATATACCCAAAGGACTATAAATCATGCTGCTATAAAGACACATGCACACGTATGTTTATTGCGGCACTATTCACAATAGCAAAGAGTTGGAACCAACCCAAATGTCCAACAACGATAGACTGGATTAAGAAAATGTGGCACATATACACCATGGAATACTATGCAGCCATAAAAAATGATGAGTTCGTGTCCTTTGTAGGGACATGGATGAAACTGGAAACCATCATTCTCCGTAAGCTATCGCAAGGACAAAAAACCAAACACCGCATATTCTCACTCATAGGTGGGAATTGAACAATGAGAACTCATGGACACAGGAAGGGGAACATCACGCTCCGGGGACTGTTGTGGGGTGGGGGGAGGGGGGAGGGACAGCATTAGGAGATACACCTAATGCTAAATGACGAGTTAATGGGTGCAAGAAATCAACATGGCACATGGATACATATGTAACAAACCTGCACATTGTGCACATGTACCCTAAAACCCTAAAGTATAATAAAAAAAAAAAAAAAAAAAAAAAAAAAAAAAAAAGAATATGTTCAAATATAAACTACACTGAAGCATTTTATGAAACTTCTTTCTGTTCTGTGCATTCAACTAACAGAGTTGAACCATACTTTTGATTGAGCCGTTCTGAAACACTCTTTCTGTAGAAACTGCAATTGGACATTCTGAGCGCTAGGAGGCCTATATTGGGAAAAAGAATGTCTACAAATAAAAACTACACAGAAGAATTGTGTGAAACTTCTTTCTGTTCTGTTTGTTCAACTAAAAGAGTTGAACCTTAGTTTTGATTGAGCCGTTCTGAAACACTCTTTCTGTAGAAAATGCAAGTGGAGATTCGGAGCGCTAAGAGGGTAATAGTGGAAAAAGGAATGTCTCCAAATATAAACTACACAGAATCATTCTGTGAAACTTCTTTCTGATCTGTGCATTCAGCTAACAGAGTTAAACCATACTTTTGATTGAGCAGATCTGAACACTCTTTCTGTAGAAAATGCAACTGGACATTTGGAGCGCTAAGAGAGTACTAGTGGAAAAAGGAATATATTCAAATATAAACTACACAGAAGCATTCTGTGAAACTTCTTTCTGATCTGAGCATTCAGCTAACAGAGTTAAACCATACTTTTGATTGAGCAGTTTTGAAACACTCTGTCTGTAGAAAATGCAACTGGACATTCGTAGCGCTAAGTGGGTAATAGTGGAAAAAAGAATATGTTCAAATATAAACTACACAGAAGCATTGTATGAAACTTCTTTCTGTTCTGTGCATTCAACTAACAGAGTTGAACCTTACTTTTGATTGAGCCTTTCTGAAACACTCTTTCTGTAGAAACTGCAATTGGACATTCTGAGCGCTAAGAGGCCTCTATTGGGAAAAATAATATCTTCAAATAAAAACTACACAGAAGCATTGTGTGAAACTTATTTCTGATATATTCATGAAGCTAACAGAGTTAAACCATACTTTTGATTGCGCAGTTCTGAACACTCTTTCTGTAGAAAATGCAAGTGGACATTCGGAGCGCTAAGAGGGTAATAGTGGAAAAAGGAGTATATTCAAATATAAACTACACAGTAGCATTCTGTGAAAATTCTTTCTGTTCTGTGCATTCAACTAACAGAGTTGAACCTTACTTTTGATTGAGCCGTTCTGAAACACTCTTTCTGTAGAAACTGCAATTGGACATGCTAAGCGCTAAGAGGCCTACATTGGGAAAAAGAATATCTTCAAATAAAAACTACACAGATGCATTCTGTGAAACTTATTTCTGATCTGTAAATTCAGTTAACAGAGGTAAAACATATTTTTGATTGAGCAGTTTTGAAACACTCTTTTTGTAGAAAATGCAAGTGGAGATTCGGAGCGCTAAGTGGGTAATAGTGGAAAAAGGAATGTCTTCAAATATAAATTACACAGAATCATTCGGTGAAACTTCTTTCTGATCTGTGCATTCAGCTAACAGAGTTAAACCATACTTTTGATTGAGCAGATCTGAACACTCTTTCTGTAGAAAATGCAACTGGACATTTGGAGCGCTAAGAGCGTATTAGTGGAAAAAGGAATATATTCAAATATAAACTACACAGAAGCATTCTGTGAAACTTCTTTCTGATCTGAGCATTCAGCTAACAGAGTTAAACCATACTTTTGATTGAGCAGTTTTGAAACACTCTGTCTGTAGAAAATGCAACTGGACATTCGTAGCGCTAAGTGGGTAATAGTGGAAAAAAGAACTAGAAATACCATTTGACCCAGCCATCCCGTTACTGGGTATATACCCAAAGGACTATAAATCATGCTGCTATAAAGACACATGCACACGTATGTTTATTGCGGCACTATTCACAATAGCAAAGAGTTGGAACCAACCCAAATGTCCAACAACGATAGACTGGATTAAGAAAATGTGGCACATATACACCATGGAATACTATGCAGCCATAAAAAATGATGAGTTCATGTCCTTTGTAGGGACATGGATGAAACTGGAAACCATCATTCTCAGTAAGCTATCGCAAGGACAAAAAACCAAACACCGCATGTTCTCACTCATAGGTGGGAATTGAACAATGAGAACTCCTGGACACAGGAAGGGGAACATGACGCTCCGGGGACTGTTGTGGGGTGGGGGGAGGGGGGAGGGACAGCATTAGGAGATACACCTAATGCTAAATGACGAGTTAATGGGTGCAAGAAATCAACATGGCACATGGATACATATGTAACAAACCTGCACATTGTGCACATGTACCCTAAAACCCTAAAGTATAATAAAAAAAAAAAAAAAAAAAAAAAGAATATGTTCAAATATAAACTACACAGAAGCATTGTATGAAACTTCTTTCTGTTCTGTGCATTCAACTAACAGAGTTGAACCTTACTTTTGATTGAGCCGTTCTGAAACACTCTTTCTGTAGAAACTGCAATTGGACATTCTGAGCGCTAGGAGGCCTATATTGGGAAAAAGAATGTCTACAAATAAAAACTACACAGAAGAATTGTGTGAAACTTCTTTCTGTTCTGTTTGTTCAACTAAAAGAGTTGAACCTTAGTTTTGATTGAGCCGTTCTGAAACACTCTTTCTCTAGAAAATGCAAGTGGAGATTCGGAGCGCTAAGAGGGTAATAGTGGAAAAAGGAATGTCTCCAAATATAAACTACACAGAATCATTCTGTGAAACTTCTTTCTGATCTGTGCATTCAGCTAACAGAGTTAAACCATACTTTTGATTGAGCAGATCTGAACACTCTTTCTGTAGAAAATGCAACTGGACATTTGGAGCGCTAAGAGAGTAGTAGTGGAAAAAGGAATATATTCAAATATAAACTACACAGAAGCATTCTGTGAAACTTCTTTCTCATCTGAGCATTCAGCTAACAGAGTTAAACCATACTTTTGATTGAGCAGTTTTGAAACACTCTGTCTGTAGAAAATGCAACTGGACATTCGTAGCGCTAAGTGGGTAATAGTGGAAAAAAGAATATGTTCAAATATAAACTACACAGAAGCATTGTATGAAACATCTTTCTGTTCTGTGCATTCAACTAACAGAGTTGAACCTTACTTTTGATTGAGCCGTTCTGAAACACTCTTTCTGTAGAAACTGCAATTGGACATTCTGAGCGCTAAGAGGCCTATATTGGGAAAATGAATGTCTACAAATAAAAACTACATAGAAGAATTGTGTGAAACTTCTTTCTGTTCTGTTTGTTCAACTAAAAGAGTTGAACCTTAGTTTTGATTGAGCCGTTCTGAAACACTCTTTCTGTAGAAAATGCAAGTGGAGATTCGGAGCGCTAAGAGGGTAATAGTGGAAAAAGGAATGTCTCCAAATATAAACTACACAGAATCATTCTGTGAAACTTCTTTCTGATCTGTGCATTCAGCTAACAGAGTTAAACCATACTTTTGATTGAGAAGATCTGAACACGCTTTCTGTAGAAAATGCAACTGGACATTTGGAGCGCTAAGAGCGTAGTAGTGGAAAAAGGAATATATTCAAATATAAACTACACAGAAGCATTCTGTGAAACTTCTTTCTGATCTGAGCATTCAGCTAACAGAGTTAAACCATACTTTTGATTGAGCAGTTTTGAAACACTCTGTCTGTAGAAAATGCAACTGGACATTCGTAGCGCTAAGTGGGTAATAGTGGAAAAAAGAACTAGAAATACCATTTGACCCAGCCATCCCATTACTGGGTATATACCCAAAGGACTATAAATCATGCTGCTATAAAGACACATGCACACGTATGTTTATTGCGGCACTATTCACAATAGCAAAGAGTTGGAACCAACCCAAATGTCCAACAACGATAGACTGGATTAAGAAAATGTGGCACATATACACCATGGAATACTATGCAGCCATAAAAAATGATGAGTTCGTGTCCTTTGTAGGGACATGGATGAAACTGGAAACCATCATTCTCCGTAAGCTATCGCAAGGACAAAAAACCAAACACCGCATATTCTCACTCATAGGTGGGAATTGAACAATGAGAACTCATGGACACAGGAAGGGGAACATCACGCTCCGGGGACTGTTGTGGGGTGGGGGGAGGGGGGAGGGACAGCATTAGGAGATACACCTAATGCTAAATGACGAGCTAATGGGTGCAAGAAATCAACATGGCACATGGATACATATGTAACAAACCTGCACATTGTGCACATGTACCCTAAAACCCTAAAGTATAATAATAAAAAAAAAAAAAAAAAAAAAAAAAAAAAAAAAGAATATGTTCAAATATAAACTACACTGAAGCATTTTATGAAACTTCTTTCTGTTCTGTGCATTCAACTAACAGAGTTGAACCATACTTTTGATTGAGCCGTTCTGAAACACTCTTTCTGTAGAAACTGCAATTGGACATTCTGAGCGCTAGGAGGCCTATATTGGGAAAAAGAATGTCTACAAATAAAAACTACACAGAAGAATTGTGTGAAACTTCTTTCTGTTCTGTTTGTTCAACTAAAAGAGTTGAACCTTAGTTTTGATTGAGCCGTTCTGAAACACTCTTTCTGTAGAAAATGCAAGTGGAGATTCGGAGCGCTAAGAGGGTAATAGTGGAAAAAGGAATGTCTCCAAATATAAACTACACAGAATCATTCTGTGAAACTTCTTTCTGATCTGTGCATTCAGCTAACAGAGTTAAACCATACTTTTGATTGAGCAGATCTGAACACTCTTTCTGTAGAAAATGCAACTGGACATTTGGAGCGCTAAGAGAGTACTAGTGGAAAAAGGAATATATTCAAATATAAACTACACAGAAGCATTCTGTGAAACTTCTTTCTGATCTGAGCATTCAGCTAACAGAGTTAAACCATACTTTTGATTGAGCAGTTTTGAAACACTCTGTCTGTAGAAAATGCAACTGGACATTCGTAGCGCTAAGTGGGTAATAGTGGAAAAAAGAATATGTTCAAATATAAACTACACAGAAGCATTGTATGAAACTTCTTTCTGTTCTGTGCATTCAACTAACAGAGTTGAACCTTACTTTTGATTGAGCCGTTCTGAAACACTCTTTCTGTAGAAACTGCAATTGGACATGCTAAGCGCTAAGAGGCCTACATTGGGAAAAAGAATATCTTCAAATAAAAACTACACAGATGCATTCTGTGAAACTTATTTCTGATCTGTAAATTCAGTTAACAGAGGTAAAACATATTTTTGATTGAGCAGTTTTGAAACACTCTTTTTGTAGAAAATGCAAGTGGAGATTCGGAGCGCTAAGTGGGTAATAGTGGAAAAAGGAATGTCTTCAAATATAAATTACACAGAATCATTCGGTGAAACTTCTTTCTGATCTGTGCATTCAGCTAACAGAGTTAAACCATACTTTTGATTGAGCAGATCTGAACACTCTTTCTGTAGAAAATGCAACTGGACATTTGGAGCGCTAAGAGCGTATTAGTGGAAAAAGGAATATATTCAAATATAAACTACACAGAAGCATTCTGTGAAACTTCTTTCTGATCTGAGCATTCAGCTAACAGAGTTAAACCATACTTTTGATTGAGCAGTTTTGAAACACTCTGTCTGTAGAAAATGCAACTGGACATTCGTAGCGCTAAGTGGGTAATAGTGGAAAAAAGAACTAGAAATACCATTTGACCCAGCCATCCCGTTACTGGGTATATACCCAAAGGACTATAAATCATGCTGCTATAAAGACACATGCACACGTATGTTTATTGCGGCACTATTCACAATAGCAAAGAGTTGGAACCAACCCAAATGTCCAACAACGATAGACTGGATTAAGAAAATGTGGCACATATACACCATGGAATACTATGCAGCCATAAAAAATGATGAGTTCATGTCCTTTGTAGGGACATGGATGAAACTGGAAACCATCATTCTCAGTAAGCTATCGCAAGGACAAAAAACCAAACACCGCATGTTCTCACTCATAGGTGGGAATTGAACAATGAGAACTCCTGGACACAGGAAGGGGAACATGACGCTCCGGGGACTGTTGTGGGGTGGGGGGAGGGGGGAGGGACAGCATTAGGAGATACACCTAATGCTAAATGACGAGTTAATGGGTGCAAGAAATCAACATGGCACATGGATACATATGTAACAAACCTGCACATTGTGCACATGTACCCTAAAACCCTAAAGTATAATAAAAAAAAAAAAAAAAAAAAAAAGAATATGTTCAAATATAAACTACACAGAAGCATTGTATGAAACTTCTTTCTGTTCTGTGCATTCAACTAACAGAGTTGAACCTTACTTTTGATTGAGCCGTTCTGAAACACTCTTTCTGTAGAAACTGCAATTGGACATTCTGAGCGCTAGGAGGCCTATATTGGGAAAAAGAATGTCTACAAATAAAAACTACACAGAAGAATTGTGTGAAACTTCTTTCTGTTCTGTTTGTTCAACTAAAAGAGTTGAACCTTAGTTTTGATTGAGCCGTTCTGAAACACTCTTTCTCTAGAAAATGCAAGTGGAGATTCGGAGCGCTAAGAGGGTAATAGTGGAAAAAGGAATGTCTCCAAATATAAACTACACAGAATCATTCTGTGAAACTTCTTTCTGATCTGTGCATTCAGCTAACAGAGTTAAACCATACTTTTGATTGAGCAGATCTGAACACTCTTTCTGTAGAAAATGCAACTGGACATTTGGAGCGCTAAGAGAGTAGTAGTGGAAAAAGGAATATATTCAAATATAAACTACACAGAAGCATTCTGTGAAACTTCTTTCTCATCTGAGCATTCAGCTAACAGAGTTAAACCATACTTTTGATTGAGCAGTTTTGAAACACTCTGTCTGTAGAAAATGCAACTGGACATTCGTAGCGCTAAGTGGGTAATAGTGGAAAAAAGAATATGTTCAAATATAAACTACACAGAAGCATTGTATGAAACATCTTTCTGTTCTGTGCATTCAACTAACAGAGTTGAACCTTACTTTTGATTGAGCCGTTCTGAAACACTCTTTCTGTAGAAACTGCAATTGGACATTCTGAGCGCTAAGAGGCCTATATTGGGAAAATGAATGTCTACAAATAAAAACTACATAGAAGAATTGTGTGAAACTTCTTTCTGTTCTGTTTGTTCAACTAAAAGAGTTGAACCTTAGTTTTGATTGAGCCGTTCTGAAACACTCTTTCTGTAGAAAATGCAAGTGGAGATTCGGAGCGCTAAGAGGGTAATAGTGGAAAAAGGAATGTCTCCAAATATAAACTACACAGAATCATTCTGTGAAACTTCTTTCTGATCTGTGCATTCAGCTAACAGAGTTAAACCATACTTTTGATTGAGCAGATCTGAACACTCTTTCTGTAGAAAATGCAACTGGACATTTGGAGCGCTAAGAGAGTAGTAGTGGAAAAAGGAATATATTCAAATATAAACTACACAGAAGCATTCTGTGAAACTTCTTTCTGATCTGAGCATTCAGCTAACAGAGTTAAACCATACTTTTGATTGAGCAGTTTTGAAACACTCTGTCTGTAGAAAATGCAACTGGACATTCGTAGCGCTAAGTGGGTTATAGTGGAAAAAAGAATATGTTCAAATATAAACTACACAGAAGCATTGTATGAAACATCTTTCTGTTCTGTGCATTCAACTAACAGAGTTGAACCTTACTTTTGATTGAGCCGTTCTGAAACACTCTTTCTGTAGAAACTGCAATTGGACATTCTGAGCGCTAAGAGGCCTCTATTGGGAAAAAAAAATATCTTCAAATAAAAACTACACAGAAGCATTGTGTGAAACTTATTTCTGATATGTTCATTAAGCTAACAGAGTTAAACCATACTTTTGATTGCGCAGTTCTGAACACTCTTTCTGTAGAAAATGCAAGTGGACATTCGGAGCGCTAAGAGGGTAATAGTGAAAAAAGGAATATATTCAAATATGAACTACATAGTAGCATTCTGTGAAAATTCTTCCTGTTCTGTGCATTCAACTAACAGAGTTGAACCTTACTTTTGATTGAGCCGTTCTGAAACACTCTTTCTGTAGAAACTGCAATTGGACATGCTAAGCGCTAAGAGGCCTACATTGGGAAAAAGAATATCTTCAAATAAAAACTACACAGATGCATTCTGTGAAACTTATTTCTGATCCGTAAATTCAGTTAACAGAGATAAAACATATTTTTGATTGAGCAGTTATGAAACACTCTTTTTGTAGAAAATGCAAGTGGAGATTCGGAGCGCTAAGAGGGTAATAGTGGAAAAAGGAATGTCTTCAAATATAAACTACACAGAATCATTCGGTGAAACTTCTTTCTGATCTGTGCATTCAGCTAACAGAGTTAAACCATAGTTTTGATTGAGCAGATCTGAACACTCTTTCTGTAGAAAATGCAACTGGACATTTGGAGCGCTAAGAGCGTAGTAGTGAATAAAGGAATATATTCAAATATAAACTACACAGAAGCATTCTGTGAAACTTCTTTCTGATCTGAGCATTCAGCTAACAGAGTTAAACCATACTTTTGATTGAGCAGTTTTGAAACACTCTGTCTGTAGAAAATGCAACTGGACATTCGTGGCGCTAAGTGGGTAATAGTGGAAAAAAGAATATGTTCAAATATAAACTAAACAGAAGCATTGTATGAAACTTCTTTCTGTTCTGTGCATTCAACTAACAGAGTTGAACCTTACTTTTGATTGAGCCGTTCTGAAACACTCTTTCTGTAGAAACTGCAATTGGACATTCTGAGCGCTAAGAGGCCTATATTGGGAAAAAGAATGTCTACAAATAAAAACTACATAGAAGAATTGTGTGAAACTTCTTTCTGTTCTGTTTGTTCAACTAAAAGAGTTGAATCTTAGTTTTGATTGAGCCGTTCTGAAACACTCTTTCTGTAGAAAATGCAAGTGCAGATTCGGAGCACTAAGAGGGTAATAGTGGAAAAAGGAATGTCTCCAAATATAAACTACACAGAATCATTCTGTGAAACTTCTTTCTGATCTGTGCATTCAGCTAACAGAGTTAAACCATACTTTTGATTGAGCAGATCTGAACACTCTTTCTGTAGAAAATGCAACTGGACATTTGGAGCGCTAAGAGAGTAGTAGTTTTAAAAGGAATATATTCAAATATAAACTACACAGAAGCATTCTTTGAAACTTCTTTCTGATCTGAGCATTCAGCTAACAGAGTTAAACCATACTTTTGATTGAGCAGTTTTGAAACACTCTGTCTGTAGAAAATGCAACTGGACATTCGTAGCGCTAAGTGGGTAATAGTGGAAAAAAGAATATGTTCAAATATAAACTACACAGAAGCATTGTATGAAACTTCTTTCTGTTCTGTGCATTCAACTAACAGAGTTGAACCTTACTTTTGATTGAGACTTTCTGAAACACTCTTTCTGTAGAAACTGCAATTGGACATTCTGAGCGCTAAGAGGCCTCTATTGGGAAAAATAATATCTTCAAATAAAAACTACACAGAAGCATTGTGTGAAACTTATTTCTGATATGTTCATTAAGCTAACAGAGTTAAACCATAGTTTTGATTGCGCAGTTCTGAACACTCTTTCTGTAGAAAATGCAAGTGGACATTCGGAGCGCTAAGAGGGTAATAGTAGAAAAAGGAATATATTCAAATATAAACTACACAGTAGCATTCTGTGAAAATTCTTTCTGTTCTGTGCATTCAACTAACAGTGTTGAACCTTACTTTTGATTGAGTCGTTCTGAAACACTCTTTCTGTAGAAACTGCAATTGGACATGCTAAGCGCTAAGAGGCCTACATTGGGAAAAAGAATATCTTCAAATAAAAACTACACAGATGCATTCTGTGAAACTTATTTCTGATCTGTAAATTCAGTTAACAGAGGTAAAACATATTTTTGATTGAGCAGTTATGAAACACTCTTTTTGTAGAAAATGCAAGTGGAGATTCGGAGCGCTAAGTTGGTAATAGTGGAAAAAGGAATGTCTTCAAATATAAACTACACAGAATCATTCCGTGAAACTTCTTTCTGATCTGTGCATTCAGCTAACAGAGTTAAACCATACTTTTGATTGAGCAGATCTGAACACTCTTTCTGTAGAAAATGCAACTGGACATTTGGAGCGCTAAGAGCGTAGTAGTGGAAAAAGGAATATATTCAAATATAAACTACACAGAAGCATTCTGTGAAACTTCTTTCTGATCTGAGCATTCAGCTAACAGAGTTAAACCATACTTTTGATTGAGCAGTTTTGAAACACTCTGTCTGTAGAAAATGCAACTGGACATTCGTAGCGCTAAGTGGGTAATAGTGGAAAAAAGAATATGTTCAAATATAAACTACACAGAAGAATTGTATGAAACTTCTTTCTGTTCTGTGCATTCAACTAACAGAGTTGAACCTTACATTTGATTGAGCCTTTCTGAAACACTCTTTCTGTAGAAACTGCAATTGGACATTCTGAGCGCTAAGAGGCCTATATTGGGAAAAATAATATCTTCAAATAAAAACTACACAGAAGCATTGTGTGAAACTTATTTCTGATATGTTCATTAAGCTAACAGAGTTAAACCATACTTTTGATTGCGCAGTTCTGAACACTCTTTCTGTAGAAAATCCAAGTGGACATTCGGAGCGCTAAGAGGGTAATAGTGGAAAAAGGAATATATTCAAATATAAACTACACAGTAGCATTCTGTGAAAATTCTTTCTGTTCTGTGCATTCAACTAACAGAGTTGAACCTTACTTTTGATTGAGCCGTTCTGAAACACTCTTTCTGTAGAAACTGCAATTGGACATGCTAAGCGCTAAGAGGCCTACATTGGGAAAAAGAATATCTTCAAATAAAAACTACACAGATGCATTCTGTGAAACTTATTTCTGATCTGTAAATTCAGCTAACAGAGGTAAAACATATTTTTGATTGAGCAGTTATGAAACACTCTTTTTGTAGAAAATGCAAGTGGAGATTCGGAGCGCTAAGAGGGTAATAGTGGAAAAAGGAATGTCTTCAAATATAAACTACACAGAATCATTCGGTGAAACTTCTTTCTGATCTGTGCATTCAGCTAACAGAGTTAAACCATACTTTTGATTGAGCAGATCTGAACACTCTTTCTGTAGAAAATGCAACTGGACATTTGGAGCGCTAAGAGCGTAGTAGTGGAAAAAGGAATATATTCAAATATAAACTACACAGAAGCATTCTGTGAAACTTCTTTCTGATCTGAGCATTCAGCTAACAGAGTTAAACCATACTTTTGATTGAGCAGTTTTGAAACACTCTGTCTGTAGAAAATGCAACTGAACATTCGTAGCGCTAAGTGGGTAATAGTGGAGAAAAGAATATGTTCAAATATAAACTACACAGAAGCATTGTATGAAACTTCTTTCTGTTCTGTGCATTCAACTAACAGAGTTGAACCTTACTTTTGATTGAGCCGTTCTGCAACACTCTTTCTGTAGAAACTGCAATTGGACATTCTGAGCGCTTAGAGGCCTATATTGGGAAAACGAATGTCTACAAATAAAAACTACACAGAAGAATTGTGTGAAACTTCTTTCTGTTCTGTTTGTTCAACTAAAAGAGTTGAACCTTCGTTTTGATTGAGCCGTTCTGAAACACTCTTTCTGTAGAAAATGCAAGTGGAGATTCGGAGCGCTAAGAGGATAATAGTGGAGAAAGGAATGTCTCCAAATATAAACTACACAGAATCATTCTGTGAAACTTCTTTCTGATCTGTGCATTCAGCTAACAGAGTTAAACCATACTTTTGATTGAGCAGATCTGAACACTCTTTCTGTAGAAAATGCAACTGGACATTTGGAGCGCTAAGAGAGTAGTAGTGGAAAAAGAATATATTCAAATATAAACTACACAGAAGCATTCTGTGAAACTTCTTTCTGATCTGAGCATTCAGCTAACAGAGTTAAACCATACTTTTGATTGAGCAGTTTTGAAACACTCTGTCTGTAGAAAATGCAACTGGACATTCGTAGCGCTAAGTGGGTAATAGTGGAAAAAAGAATATGTTCAAATATCAACTACACAGAAGCATTGTATGAAACTTCTTTCTGTTCTGTGCATTCAACTAACAGTGTTGAACCTTACTTTTGATTGAGCCTTTCTGAAACACTCTTTCTGTAGAAACTGCAATTGGACATTCTGAGCGCTAAGAGGCCTATATTGGGAAAAATAATATCTTCAAATAAAAACTACACAGAAGCATTGTGTGAAACTTATTTCTGATATGTTCATTAAGCTAACAGAGTTAAACCATACTTTTGATTGCGCAGTTCTGAACACTCTTTCTGTAGAAAATGCAAGTGGACATTCGGAGCGCTAAGAGGGTAATAGTGGAAAAGGGAATATATTCAAATATAAACTACACAGTAGCATTCTGTGAAAATTCTTTCTGTTCTGTGCATTCAACTAACAGAGTTGAACCTTACTTTTGATTGAGCCGTTCTGAAACACTCTTTCTGTAGAAACTGCAATTGGACATGCTAAGCGCTAAGAGGCCTACATTGGGAAAAAGAATATCTTCAAATAAAAACTACACAGATGCATTCTGTGAAACTTATTTCTGATCTGCAAATTCAGTTAACAGAGGTAAAACATATTTTTGATTGAGCAGTTATGAAACACTCTTTTTGTAGAAAATGCAAGTGGAGATTCGGAGCGCTAAGTGGGTAATAGTGGAAAAAGGAATGTCTTCAAATATAAACTACACAGAATCGTTCGGTGAAACTTCTTTCTGATCTGTGCATTCAGCTAACAGAGTTAAACCATACTTTTGATTGAGAAGATCTGAACACGCTTTCTGTAGAAAATGCAACTGGACATTTGGAGCGCTAAGAGCGTAGTAGTGGAAAAAGGAATATATTCAAATATAAACTACACAGAAGCATTCTGTGAAACTTCTTTCTGATCTGAGCATTCAGCTAACAGAGTTAAACCATACTTTTGATTGAGCAGTTTTGAAACACTCTGTCTGTAGAAAATGCAACTGGACATTCGTAGCGCTAAGTGGGTAATAGTGGAAAAAAGAACTAGAAATACCATTTGACCCAGCCATCCCATTACTGGGTATATACCCAAAGGACTATAAATCATGCTGCTATAAAGACACATGCACACGTATGTTTATTGCGGCACTATTCACAATAGCAAAGAGTTGGAACCAACCCAAAGGTCCAACAACGATAGACTGGATTAAGAAAATGTGGCACATATACACCATGGAATACTATGCAGCCATAAAAAATGATGAGTTCGTGTCCTTTGTAGGGACATGGATGAAACTGGAAACCATCATTCTCCGTAAGCTATCGCAAGGACAAAAAACCAAACACCGCATATTCTCACTCATAGGTGGGAATTGAACAATGAGAACTCATGGACACAGGAAGGGGAACATCACGCTCCGGGGACTGTTGTGGGGTGGGGGGAGGGGGGAGGGACAGCATTAGGAGATACACCTAATGCTAAATGACGAGTTAATGGGTGCAAGAAATCAACATGGCACATGGATACATATGTAACAAACCTGCACATTGTGCACATGTACCCTAAAACCCTAAAGTATAATAAAAAAAAAAAAAAAAAAAAAAAAAAAAAAAAAAAAGAATATGTTCAAATATAAACTACACTGAAGCATTTTATGAAACTTCTTTCTGCTCTGTGCATTCAACTAACAGAGTTGAACCATACTTTTGATTGAGCCGTTCTGAAACACTCTTTCTGTAGAAACTGCAATTGGACATTCTGAGCGCTAGGAGGCCTATATTGGGAAAAAGAATGTCTACAAATAAAAACTACACAGAAGAATTGTGTGAAACTTCTTTCTGTTCTGTTTGTTCAACTAAAAGAGTTGAACCTTAGTTTTGATTGAGCCGTTCTGAAACACTCTTTCTGTAGAAAATGCAAGTGGAGATTCGGAGCGCTAAGAGGGTAATAGTGGAAAAAGGAATGTCTCCAAATATAAACTACACAGAATCATTCTGTGAAACTTCTTTCTGATCTGTGCATTCAGCTAACAGAGTTAAACCATACTTTTGATTGAGCAGATCTGAACACTCTTTCTGTAGAAAATGCAACTGGACATTTGGAGCGCTAAGAGAGTACTAGTGGAAAAAGGAATATATTCAAATATAAACTACACAGAAGCATTCTGTGAAACTTCTTTCTGATCTGAGCATTCAGCTAACAGAGTTAAACCATACTTTTGATTGAGCAGTTTTGAAACACTCTGTCTGTAGAAAATGCAACTGGACATTCGTAGCGCTAAGTGGGTAATAGTGGAAAAAAGAATATGTTCAAATATAAACTACACAGAAGCATTGTATGAAACTTCTTTCTGTTCTGTGCATTCAACTAACAGAGTTGAACCTTACTTTTGATTGAGCCTTTCTGAAACACTCTTTCTGTAGAAACTGCAATTGGACATTCTGAGCGCTAAGAGGCCTCTATTGGGAAAAATAATATCTTCAAATAAAAACTACACAGAAGCATTGTGTGAAACTTATTTCTGATATATTCATGAAGCTAACAGAGTTAAACCATACTTTTGATTGCGCAGTTCTGAACACTCTTTCTGTAGAAAATGCAAGTGGACATTCGGAGCTCTAAGAGGGTAATAGTGGAAAAAGGAGTATATTCAAATATAAACTACACAGTAGCATTCTGTGAAAATTCTTTCTGTTCTGTGCATTCAACTAACAGAGTTGAACCTTACTTTTGATTGAGCCGTTCTGAAACACTCTTTCTGTAGAAACTGCAATTGGACATGCTAAGCGCTAAGAGGCCTACATTGGGAAAAAGAATATCTTCAAATAAAAACTACACAGATGCATTCTGTGAAACTTATTTCTGATCTGTAAATTCAGTTAACAGAGGTAAAACATATTTTTGATTGAGCAGTTTTGAAACACTCTTTTTGTAGAAAATGCAAGTGGAGATTCGGAGCGCTAAGTGGGTAATAGAGGAAAAAGGAATGTCTTCAAATATAAATTACACAGAATCATTCGGTGAAACTTCTTTCTGATCTGTGCATTCAGCTAACAGAGTTAAACCATACTTTTGATTGAGCAGATCTGAACACTCTTTCTGTAGAAAATGCAACTGGACATTTGGAGCGCTAAGAGCGTATTAGTGGAAAAAGGAATATATTCAAATATAAACTACACAGAAGCATTCTGTGAAACTTCTTTCTGATCTGAGCATTCAGCTAACAGAGTTAAACCATACTTTTGATTGAGCAGTTTTGAAACACTCTGTCTGTAGAAAATGCAACTGGACATTCGTAGCGCTAAGTGGGTAATAGTGGAAAAAAGAACTAGAAATACCATTTGACCCAGCCATCCCGTTACTGGGTATATACCCAAAGGACTATAAATCATGCTGCTATAAAGACACATGCACACGTATGTTTATTGCGGCACTATTCACAATAGCAAAGAGTTGGAACCAACCCAAATGTCCAACAACGATAGACTGGATTAAGAAAATGTGGCACATATACACCATGGAATACTATGCAGCCATAAAAAATGATGAGTTCGTGTCCTTTGTAGGGACATGGATGAAACTGGAAACCATCATTCTCAGTAAGCTATCGCAAGGACAAAAAACCAAACACCGCATGTTCTCACTCATAGGTGGGAATTGAACAATGAGAACTCCTGGACACAGGAAGGGGAACATGACGCTCCGGGGACTGTTGTGGGGTGGGGGGAGGGGTGAGGGACAGCATTAGGAGATACACCTAATGCTAAATGACGAGTTAATGGGTGCAAGAAATCAACATGGCACATGGATACATATGTAACAAACCTGCACATTGTGCACATGTACCCTAAAACCCTAAAGTATAATAAAAAAAAAAAAAAAAAAAAAAAAGAATATGTTCAAATATAAACTACACAGAAGCATTGTATGAAACTTCTTTCTGTTCTGTGCATTCAACTAACAGAGTTGAACCTTACTTTTGATTGAGCCGTTCTGAAACACTCTTTCTGTAGAAACTGCAATTGGACATTCTGAGCGCTAGGAGGCCTATATTGGGAAAAAGAATGTCTACAAATAAAAACTACACAGAAGAATTGTGTGAAACTTCTTTCTGTTCTGTTTGTTCAACTAAAAGAGTTGAACCTTAGTTTTGATTGAGCCGTTCTGAAACACTCTTTCTGTAGAAAATGCAAGTGGAGATTCGGAGCGCTAAGAGGGTAATAGTGGAAAAAGGAATGTCTCCAAATATAAACTACACAGAATCATTCTGTGAAACTTCTTTCTGATCTGTGCATTCAGCTAACAGAGTTAAACCATACTTTTGATTGAGCAGATCTGAACACTCTTTCTGTAGAAAATGCAACTGGACATTTGGAGCGCTAAGAGAGTACTAGTGGAAAAAGGAATATATTCAAATATAAACTACACAGAAGCATTCTGTGAAACTTCTTTCTGATCTGAGCATTCAGCTAACAGAGTTAAACCATACTTTTGATTGAGCAGTTTTGAAACACTCTGTCTGTAGAAAATGCAACTGGACATTCGTAGCGCTAAGTGGGTAATAGTGGAAAAAAGAATATGTTCAAATATAAACTACACAGAAGCATTGTATGAAACTTCTTTCTGTTCTGTGCATTCAACTAACAGAGTTGAACCTTACTTTTGATTGAGCCTTTCTGAAACACTCTTTCTGTAGAAACTGCAATTGGACATTCTGAGCGCTAAGAGGCCTCTATTGGGAAAAATAATATCTTCAAATAAAAACTACACAGAAGCATTGTGTGAAACTTATTTCTGATATATTCATGAAGCTAACAGAGTTAAACCATACTTTTGATTGCGCAGTTCTGAACACTCTTTCTGTAGAAAATGCAAGTGGACATTCGGAGCGCTAAGAGGGTAATAGTGGAAAAAGGAGTATATTCAAATATAAACTACACAGTAGCATTCTGTGAAAATTCTTTCTGTTCTGTGCATTCAACTAACAGAGTTGAACCTTACTTTTGATTGAGCCGTTCTGAAACACTCTTTCTGTAGAAACTGCAATTGGACATGCTAAGCGCTAAGAGGCCTACATTGGGAAAAAGAATATCTTCAAATAAAAACTACACAGATGCATTCTGTGAAACTTATTTCTGATCTGTAAATTCAGTTAACAGAGGTAAAACATATTTTTGATTGAGCAGTTTTGAAACACTCTTTTTGTAGAAAATGCAAGTGGAGATTCGGAGCGCTAAGTGGGTAATAGTGGAAAAAGGAATGTCTTCAAATATAAATTACACAGAATCATTCGGTGAAACTTCTTTCTGATCTGTGCATTCAGCTAACAGAGTTAAACCATACTTTTGATTGAGCAGATCTGAACACTCTTTCTGTAGAAAATGCAACTGGACATTTGGAGCGCTAAGAGCGTATTAGTGGAAAAAGGAATATATTCAAATATAAACTACACAGAAGCATTCTGTGAAACTTCTTTCTGATCTGAGCATTCAGCTAACAGAGTTAAACCATACTTTTGATTGAGCAGTTTTGAAACACTCTGTCTGTAGAAAATGCAACTGGACATTCGTAGCGCTAAGTGGGTAATAGTGGAAAAAAGAACTAGAAATACCATTTGACCCAGCCATCCCGTTACTGGGTATATACCCAAAGGACTATAAATCATGCTGCTATAAAGACACATGCACACGTATGTTTATTGCGGCACTATTCACAATAGCAAAGAGTTGGAACCAACCCAAATGTCCAACAACGATAGACTGGATTAAGAAAATGTGGCACATATACACCATGGAATACTATGCAGCCATAAAAAATGATGAGTTCATGTCCTTTGTAGGGACATGGATGAAACTGGAAACCATCATTCTCAGTAAGCTATCGCAAGGACAAAAAACCAAACACCGCATGTTCTCACTCATAGGTGGGAATTGAACAATGAGAACTCCTGGACACAGGAAGGGGAACATGACGCTCCGGGGACTGTTGTGGGGTGGGGGGAGGGGGGAGGGACAGCATTAGGAGATACACCTAATGCTAAATGACGAGTTAATGGGTGCAAGAAATCAACATGGCACATGGATACATATGTAACAAACCTGCACATTGTGCACATGTACCCTAAAACCCTAAAGTATAATAAAAAAAAAAAAAAAAAAAAAAAGAATATGTTCAAATATAAACTACACAGAAGCATTGTATGAAACTTCTTTCTGTTCTGTGCATTCAACTAACAGAGTTGAACCTTACTTTTGATTGAGCCGTTCTGAAACACTCTTTCTGTAGAAACTGCAATTGGACATTCTGAGCGCTAGGAGGCCTATATTGGGAAAAAGAATGTCTACAAATAAAAACTACACAGAAGAATTGTGTGAAACTTCTTTCTGTTCTGTTTGTTCAACTAAAAGAGTTGAACCTTAGTTTTGATTGAGCCGTTCTGAAACACTCTTTCTCTAGAAAATGCAAGTGGAGATTCGGAGCGCTAAGAGGGTAATAGTGGAAAAAGGAATGTCTCCAAATATAAACTACACAGAATCATTCTGTGAAACTTCTTTCTGATCTGTGCATTCAGCTAACAGAGTTAAACCATACTTTTGATTGAGCAGATCTGAACACTCTTTCTGTAGAAAATGCAACTGGACATTTGGAGCGCTAAGAGAGTAGTAGTGGAAAAAGGAATATATTCAAATATAAACTACACAGAAGCATTCTGTGAAACTTCTTTCTCATCTGAGCATTCAGCTAACAGAGTTAAACCATACTTTTGATTGAGCAGTTTTGAAACACTCTGTCTGTAGAAAATGCAACTGGACATTCGTAGCGCTAAGTGGGTAATAGTGGAAAAAAGAATATGTTCAAATATAAACTACACAGAAGCATTGTATGAAACATCTTTCTGTTCTGTGCATTCAACTAACAGAGTTGAACCTTACTTTTGATTGAGCCGTTCTGAAACACTCTTTCTGTAGAAACTGCAATTGGACATTCTGAGCGCTAAGAGGCCTATATTGGGAAAATGAATGTCTACAAATAAAAACTACATAGAAGAATTGTGTGAAACTTCTTTCTGTTCTGTTTGTTCAACTAAAAGAGTTGAACCTTAGTTTTGATTGAGCCGTTCTGAAACACTCTTTCTGTAGAAAATGCAAGTGGAGATTCGGAGCGCTAAGAGGGTAATAGTGGAAAAAGGAATGTCTCCAAATATAAACTACACAGAATCATTCTGTGAAACTTCTTTCTGATCTGTGCATTCAGCTAACAGAGTTAAACCATACTTTTGATTGAGAAGATCTGAACACGCTTTCTGTAGAAAATGCAACTGGACATTTGGAGCGCTAAGAGCGTAGTAGTGGAAAAAGGAATATATTCAAATATAAACTACACAGAAGCATTCTGTGAAACTTCTTTCTGATCTGAGCATTCAGCTAACAGAGTTAAACCATACTTTTGATTGAGCAGTTTTGAAACACTCTGTCTGTAGAAAATGCAACTGGACATTCGTAGCGCTAAGTGGGTAATAGTGGAAAAAAGAACTAGAAATACCATTTGACCCAGCCATCCCATTACTGGGTATATACCCAAAGGACTATAAATCATGCTGCTATAAAGACACATGCACACGTATGTTTATTGCGGCACTATTCACAATAGCAAAGAGTTGGAACCAACCCAAATGTCCAACAACGATAGACTGGATTAAGAAAATGTGGCACATATACACCATGGAATACTATGCAGCCATAAAAAATGATGAGTTCGTGTCCTTTGTAGGGACATGGATGAAACTGGAAACCATCATTCTCCGTAAGCTATCGCAAGGACAAAAAACCAAACACCGCATATTCTCACTCATAGGTGGGAATTGAACAATGAGAACTCATGGACACAGGAAGGGGAACATCACGCTCCGGGGACTGTTGTGGGGTGGGGGGAGGGGGGAGGGACAGCATTAGGAGATACACCTAATGCTAAATGACGAGCTAATGGGTGCAAGAAATCAACATGGCACATGGATACATATGTAACAAACCTGCACATTGTGCACATGTACCCTAAAACCCTAAAGTATAATAATAAAAAAAAAAAAAAAAAAAAAAAAAAAAAAAAAAGAATATGTTCAAATATAAACTACACTGAAGCATTTTATGAAACTTCTTTCTGTTCTGTGCATTCAACTAACAGAGTTGAACCATACTTTTGATTGAGCCGTTCTGAAACACTCTTTCTGTAGAAACTGCAATTGGACATTCTGAGCGCTAGGAGGCCTATATTGGGAAAAAGAATGTCTACAAATAAAAACTACACAGAAGAATTGTGTGAAACTTCTTTCTGTTCTGTTTGTTCAACTAAAAGAGTTGAACCTTAGTTTTGATTGAGCCGTTCTGAAACACTCTTTCTGTAGAAAATGCAAGTGGAGATTCGGAGCGCTAAGAGGGTAATAGTGGAAAAAGGAATGTCTCCAAATATAAACTACACAGAATCATTCTGTGAAACTTCTTTCTGATCTGTGCATTCAGCTAACAGAGTTAAACCATACTTTTGATTGAGCAGATCTGAACACTCTTTCTGTAGAAAATGCAACTGGACATTTGGAGCGCTAAGAGAGTACTAGTGGAAAAAGGAATATATTCAAATATAAACTACACAGAAGCATTCTGTGAAACTTCTTTCTGATCTGAGCATTCAGCTAACAGAGTTAAACCATACTTTTGATTGAGCAGTTTTGAAACACTCTGTCTGTAGAAAATGCAACTGGACATTCGTAGCGCTAAGTGGGTAATAGTGGAAAAAAGAATATGTTCAAATATAAACTACACAGAAGCATTGTATGAAACTTCTTTCTGTTCTGTGCATTCAACTAACAGAGTTGAACCTTACTTTTGATTGAGCCGTTCTGAAACACTCTTTCTGTAGAAACTGCAATTGGACATGCTAAGCGCTAAGAGGCCTACATTGGGAAAAAGAATATCTTCAAATAAAAACTACACAGATGCATTCTGTGAAACTTATTTCTGATCTGTAAATTCAGTTAACAGAGGTAAAACATATTTTTGATTGAGCAGTTTTGAAACACTCTTTTTGTAGAAAATGCAAGTGGAGATTCGGAGCGCTAAGTGGGTAATAGTGGAAAAAGGAATGTCTTCAAATATAAATTACACAGAATCATTCGGTGAAACTTCTTTCTGATCTGTGCATTCAGCTAACAGAGTTAAACCATACTTTTGATTGAGCAGATCTGAACACTCTTTCTGTAGAAAATGCAACTGGACATTTGGAGCGCTAAGAGCGTATTAGTGGAAAAAGGAATATATTCAAATATAAACTACACAGAAGCATTCTGTGAAACTTCTTTCTGATCTGAGCATTCAGCTAACAGAGTTAAACCATACTTTTGATTGAGCAGTTTTGAAACACTCTGTCTGTAGAAAATGCAACTGGACATTCGTAGCGCTAAGTGGGTAATAGTGGAAAAAAGAACTAGAAATACCATTTGACCCAGCCATCCCGTTACTGGGTATATACCCAAAGGACTATAAATCATGCTGCTATAAAGACACATGCACACGTATGTTTATTGCGGCACTATTCACAATAGCAAAGAGTTGGAACCAACCCAAATGTCCAACAACGATAGACTGGATTAAGAAAATGTGGCACATATACACCATGGAATACTATGCAGCCATAAAAAATGATGAGTTCATGTCCTTTGTAGGGACATGGATGAAACTGGAAACCATCATTCTCAGTAAGCTATCGCAAGGACAAAAAACCAAACACCGCATGTTCTCACTCATAGGTGGGAATTGAACAATGAGAACTCCTGGACACAGGAAGGGGAACATGACGCTCCGGGGACTGTTGTGGGGTGGGGGGAGGGGGGAGGGACAGCATTAGGAGATACACCTAATGCTAAATGACGAGTTAATGGGTGCAAGAAATCAACATGGCACATGGATACATATGTAACAAACCTGCACATTGTGCACATGTACCCTAAAACCCTAAAGTATAATAAAAAAAAAAAAAAAAAAAAAAAGAATATGTTCAAATATAAACTACACAGAAGCATTGTATGAAACTTCTTTCTGTTCTGTGCATTCAACTAACAGAGTTGAACCTTACTTTTGATTGAGCCGTTCTGAAACACTCTTTCTGTAGAAACTGCAATTGGACATTCTGAGCGCTAGGAGGCCTATATTGGGAAAAAGAATGTCTACAAATAAAAACTACACAGAAGAATTGTGTGAAACTTCTTTCTGTTCTGTTTGTTCAACTAAAAGAGTTGAACCTTAGTTTTGATTGAGCCGTTCTGAAACACTCTTTCTCTAGAAAATGCAAGTGGAGATTCGGAGCGCTAAGAGGGTAATAGTGGAAAAAGGAATGTCTCCAAATATAAACTACACAGAATCATTCTGTGAAACTTCTTTCTGATCTGTGCATTCAGCTAACAGAGTTAAACCATACTTTTGATTGAGCAGATCTGAACACTCTTTCTGTAGAAAATGCAACTGGACATTTGGAGCGCTAAGAGAGTAGTAGTGGAAAAAGGAATATATTCAAATATAAACTACACAGAAGCATTCTGTGAAACTTCTTTCTCATCTGAGCATTCAGCTAACAGAGTTAAACCATACTTTTGATTGAGCAGTTTTGAAACACTCTGTCTGTAGAAAATGCAACTGGACATTCGTAGCGCTAAGTGGGTAATAGTGGAAAAAAGAATATGTTCAAATATAAACTACACAGAAGCATTGTATGAAACATCTTTCTGTTCTGTGCATTCAACTAACAGAGTTGAACCTTACTTTTGATTGAGCCGTTCTGAAACACTCTTTCTGTAGAAACTGCAATTGGACATTCTGAGCGCTAAGAGGCCTATATTGGGAAAATGAATGTCTACAAATAAAAACTACATAGAAGAATTGTGTGAAACTTCTTTCTGTTCTGTTTGTTCAACTAAAAGAGTTGAACCTTAGTTTTGATTGAGCCGTTCTGAAACACTCTTTCTGTAGAAAATGCAAGTGGAGATTCGGAGCGCTAAGAGGGTAATAGTGGAAAAAGGAATGTCTCCAAATATAAACTACACAGAATCATTCTGTGAAACTTCTTTCTGATCTGTGCATTCAGCTAACAGAGTTAAACCATACTTTTGATTGAGCAGATCTGAACACTCTTTCTGTAGAAAATGCAACTGGACATTTGGAGCGCTAAGAGAGTAGTAGTGGAAAAAGGAATATATTCAAATATAAACTACACAGAAGCATTCTGTGAAACTTCTTTCTGATCTGAGCATTCAGCTAACAGAGTTAAACCATACTTTTGATTGAGCAGTTTTGAAACACTCTGTCTGTAGAAAATGCAACTGGACATTCGTAGCGCTAAGTGGGTTATAGTGGAAAAAAGAATATGTTCAAATATAAACTACACAGAAGCATTGTATGAAACATCTTTCTGTTCTGTGCATTCAACTAACAGAGTTGAACCTTACTTTTGATTGAGCCGTTCTGAAACACTCTTTCTGTAGAAACTGCAATTGGACATTCTGAGCGCTAAGAGGCCTCTATTGGGAAAAAAAAATATCTTCAAATAAAAACTACACAGAAGCATTGTGTGAAACTTATTTCTGATATGTTCATTAAGCTAACAGAGTTAAACCATACTTTTGATTGCGCAGTTCTGAACACTCTTTCTGTAGAAAATGCAAGTGGACATTCGGAGCGCTAAGAGGGTAATAGTGAAAAAAGGAATATATTCAAATATGAACTACATAGTAGCATTCTGTGAAAATTCTTCCTGTTCTGTGCATTCAACTAACAGAGTTGAACCTTACTTTTGATTGAGCCGTTCTGAAACACTCTTTCTGTAGAAACTGCAATTGGACATGCTAAGCGCTAAGAGGCCTACATTGGGAAAAAGAATATCTTCAAATAAAAACTACACAGATGCATTCTGTGAAACTTATTTCTGATCCGTAAATTCAGTTAACAGAGATAAAACATATTTTTGATTGAGCAGTTATGAAACACTCTTTTTGTAGAAAATGCAAGTGGAGATTCGGAGCGCTAAGAGGGTAATAGTGGAAAAAGGAATGTCTTCAAATATAAACTACACAGAATCATTCGGTGAAACTTCTTTCTGATCTGTGCATTCAGCTAACAGAGTTAAACCATAGTTTTGATTGAGCAGATCTGAACACTCTTTCTGTAGAAAATGCAACTGGACATTTGGAGCGCTAAGAGCGTAGTAGTGAATAAAGGAATATATTCAAATATAAACTACACAGAAGCATTCTGTGAAACTTCTTTCTGATCTGAGCATTCAGCTAACAGAGTTAAACCATACTTTTGATTGAGCAGTTTTGAAACACTCTGTCTGTAGAAAATGCAACTGGACATTCGTGGCGCTAAGTGGGTAATAGTGGAAAAAAGAATATGTTCAAATATAAACTAAACAGAAGCATTGTATGAAACTTCTTTCTGTTCTGTGCATTCAACTAACAGAGTTGAACCTTACTTTTGATTGAGCCGTTCTGAAACACTCTTTCTGTAGAAACTGCAATTGGACATTCTGAGCGCTAAGAGGCCTATATTGGGAAAAAGAATGTCTACAAATAAAAACTACATAGAAGAATTGTGTGAAACTTCTTTCTGTTCTGTTTGTTCAACTAAAAGAGTTGAATCTTAGTTTTGATTGAGCCGTTCTGAAACACTCTTTCTGTAGAAAATGCAAGTGCAGATTCGGAGCACTAAGAGGGTAATAGTGGAAAAAGGAATGTCTCCAAATATAAACTACACAGAATCATTCTGTGAAACTTCTTTCTGATCTGTGCATTCAGCTAACAGAGTTAAACCATACTTTTGATTGAGCAGATCTGAACACTCTTTCTGTAGAAAATGCAACTGGACATTTGGAGCGCTAAGAGAGTAGTAGTTTTAAAAGGAATATATTCAAATATAAACTACACAGAAGCATTCTTTGAAACTTCTTTCTGATCTGAGCATTCAGCTAACAGAGTTAAACCATACTTTTGATTGAGCAGTTTTGAAACACTCTGTCTGTAGAAAATGCAACTGGACATTCGTAGCGCTAAGTGGGTAATAGTGGAAAAAAGAATATGTTCAAATATAAACTACACAGAAGCATTGTATGAAACTTCTTTCTGTTCTGTGCATTCAACTAACAGAGTTGAACCTTACTTTTGATTGAGACTTTCTGAAACACTCTTTCTGTAGAAACTGCAATTGGACATTCTGAGCGCTAAGAGGCCTCTATTGGGAAAAATAATATCTTCAAATAAAAACTACACAGAAGCATTGTGTGAAACTTATTTCTGATATGTTCATTAAGCTAACAGAGTTAAACCATAGTTTTGATTGCGCAGTTCTGAACACTCTTTCTGTAGAAAATGCAAGTGGACTTTCGGAGCGCTAAGAGGGTAATAGTAGAAAAAGGAATATATTCAAATATAAACTACACAGTAGCATTCTGTGAAAATTCTTTCTGTTCTGTGCATTCAACTAACAGTGTTGAACCTTACTTTTGATTGAGTCGTTCTGAAACACTCTTTCTGTAGAAACTGCAATTGGACATGCTAAGCGCTAAGAGGCCTACATTGGGAAAAAGAATATCTTCAAATAAAAACTACACAGATGCATTCTGTGAAACTTATTTCTGATCTGTAAATTCAGTTAACAGAGGTAAAACATATTTTTGATTGAGCAGTTATGAAACACTCTTTTTGTAGAAAATGCAAGTGGAGATTCGGAGCGCTAAGTTGGTAATAGTGGAAAAAGGAATGTCTTCAAATATAAACTACACAGAATCATTCCGTGAAACTTCTTTCTGATCTGTGCATTCAGCTAACAGAGTTAAACCATACTTTTGATTGAGCAGATCTGAACACTCTTTCTGTAGAAAATGCAACTGGACATTTGGAGCGCTAAGAGCGTAGTAGTGGAAAAAGGAATATATTCAAATATAAACTACACAGAAGCATTCTGTGAAACTTCTTTCTGATCTGAGCATTCAGCTAACAGAGTTAAACCATACTTTTGATTGAGCAGTTTTGAAACACTCTGTCTGTAGAAAATGCAACTGGACATTCGTAGCGCTAAGTGGGTAATAGTGGAAAAAAGAATATGTTCAAATATAAACTACACAGAAGAATTGTATGAAACTTCTTTCTGTTCTGTGCATTCAACTAACAGAGTTGAACCTTACATTTGATTGAGCCTTTCTGAAACACTCTTTCTGTAGAAACTGCAATTGGACATTCTGAGCGCTAAGAGGCCTATATTGGGAAAAATAATATCTTCAAATAAAAACTACACAGAAGCATTGTGTGAAACTTATTTCTGATATGTTCATTAAGCTAACAGAGTTAAACCATACTTTTGATTGCGCAGTTCTGAACACTCTTTCTGTAGAAAATCCAAGTGGACATTCGGAGCGCTAAGAGGGTAATAGTGGAAAAAGGAATATATTCAAATATAAACTACACAGTAGCATTCTGTGAAAATTCTTTCTGTTCTGTGCATTCAACTAACAGAGTTGAACCTTACTTTTGATTGAGCCGTTCTGAAACACTCTTTCTGTAGAAACTGCAATTGGACATGCTAAGCGCTAAGAGGCCTACATTGGGAAAAAGAATATCTTCAAATAAAAACTACACAGATGCATTCTGTGAAACTTATTTCTGATCTGTAAATTCAGCTAACAGAGGTAAAACATATTTTTGATTGAGCAGTTATGAAACACTCTTTTTGTAGAAAATGCAAGTGGAGATTCGGAGCGCTAAGAGGGTAATAGTGGAAAAAGGAATGTCTTCAAATATAAACTACACAGAATCATTCGGTGAAACTTCTTTCTGATCTGTGCATTCAGCTAACAGAGTTAAACCATACTTTTGATTGAGCAGATCTGAACACTCTTTCTGTAGAAAATGCAACTGGACATTTGGAGCGCTAAGAGCGTAGTAGTGGAAAAAGGAATATATTCAAATATAAACTACACAGAAGCATTCTGTGAAACTTCTTTCTGATCTGAGCATTC
Source organism: Symphalangus syndactylus (assembly GCF_028878055.3). NCBI lineage: Eukaryota > Metazoa > Chordata > Mammalia > Primates > Hylobatidae > Symphalangus > Symphalangus syndactylus. The sequence continues at coordinate 1,002,260 of NC_072435.2, read as the reverse complement.
AGCTAACAGAGTTAAACCATACTTTTGATTGAGCAGTTTTGAAACACTCTGTCTGTAGAAAATGCAACTGAACATTCGTAGCGCTAAGTGGGTAATAGTGGAGAAAAGAATATGTTCAAATATAAACTACACAGAAGCATTGTATGAAACTTCTTTCTGTTCTGTGCATTCAACTAACAGAGTTGAACCTTACTTTTGATTGAGCCGTTCTGCAACACTCTTTCTGTAGAAACTGCAATTGGACATTCTGAGCGCTTAGAGGCCTATATTGGGAAAACGAATGTCTACAAATAAAAACTACACAGAAGAATTGTGTGAAACTTCTTTCTGTTCTGTTTGTTCAACTAAAAGAGTTGAACCTTCGTTTTGATTGAGCCGTTCTGAAACACTCTTTCTGTAGAAAATGCAAGTGGAGATTCGGAGCGCTAAGAGGATAATAGTGGAGAAAGGAATGTCTCCAAATATAAACTACACAGAATCATTCTGTGAAACTTCTTTCTGATCTGTGCATTCAGCTAACAGAGTTAAACCATACTTTTGATTGAGCAGATCTGAACACTCTTTCTGTAGAAAATGCAACTGGACATTTGGAGCGCTAAGAGAGTAGTAGTGGAAAAAGAATATATTCAAATATAAACTACACAGAAGCATTCTGTGAAACTTCTTTCTGATCTGAGCATTCAGCTAACAGAGTTAAACCATACTTTTGATTGAGCAGTTTTGAAACACTCTGTCTGTAGAAAATGCAACTGGACATTCGTAGCGCTAAGTGGGTAATAGTGGAAAAAAGAATATGTTCAAATATCAACTACACAGAAGCATTGTATGAAACTTCTTTCTGTTCTGTGCATTCAACTAACAGTGTTGAACCTTACTTTTGATTGAGCCTTTCTGAAACACTCTTTCTGTAGAAACTGCAATTGGACATTCTGAGCGCTAAGAGGCCTATATTGGGAAAAATAATATCTTCAAATAAAAACTACACAGAAGCATTGTGTGAAACTTATTTCTGATATGTTCATTAAGCTAACAGAGTTAAACCATACTTTTGATTGCGCAGTTCTGAACACTCTTTCTGTAGAAAATGCAAGTGGACATTCGGAGCGCTAAGAGGGTAATAGTGGAAAAGGGAATATATTCAAATATAAACTACACAGTAGCATTCTGTGAAAATTCTTTCTGTTCTGTGCATTCAACTAACAGAGTTGAACCTTACTTTTGATTGAGCCGTTCTGAAACACTCTTTCTGTAGAAACTGCAATTGGACATGCTAAGCGCTAAGAGGCCTACATTGGGAAAAAGAATATCTTCAAATAAAAACTACACAGATGCATTCTGTGAAACTTATTTCTGATCTGCAAATTCAGTTAACAGAGGTAAAACATATTTTTGATTGAGCAGTTATGAAACACTCTTTTTGTAGAAAATGCAAGTGGAGATTCGGAGCGCTAAGTGGGTAATAGTGGAAAAAGGAATGTCTTCAAATATAAACTACACAGAATCGTTCGGTGAAACTTCTTTCTGATCTGTGCATTCAGCTAACAGAGTTAAACCATACTTTTGATTGAGAAGATCTGAACACGCTTTCTGTAGAAAATGCAACTGGACATTTGGAGCGCTAAGAGCGTAGTAGTGGAAAAAGGAATATATTCAAATATAAACTACACAGAAGCATTCTGTGAAACTTCTTTCTGATCTGAGCATTCAGCTAACAGAGTTAAACCATACTTTTGATTGAGCAGTTTTGAAACACTCTGTCTGTAGAAAATGCAACTGGACATTCGTAGCGCTAAGTGGGTAATAGTGGAAAAAAGAACTAGAAATACCATTTGACCCAGCCATCCCATTACTGGGTATATACCCAAAGGACTATAAATCATGCTGCTATAAAGACACATGCACACGTATGTTTATTGCGGCACTATTCACAATAGCAAAGAGTTGGAACCAACCCAAAGGTCCAACAACGATAGACTGGATTAAGAAAATGTGGCACATATACACCATGGAATACTATGCAGCCATAAAAAATGATGAGTTCGTGTCCTTTGTAGGGACATGGATGAAACTGGAAACCATCATTCTCCGTAAGCTATCGCAAGGACAAAAAACCAAACACCGCATATTCTCACTCATAGGTGGGAATTGAACAATGAGAACTCATGGACACAGGAAGGGGAACATCACGCTCCGGGGACTGTTGTGGGGTGGGGGGAGGGGGGAGGGACAGCATTAGGAGATACACCTAATGCTAAATGACGAGTTAATGGGTGCAAGAAATCAACATGGCACATGGATACATATGTAACAAACCTGCACATTGTGCACATGTACCCTAAAACCCTAAAGTATAATAAAAAAAAAAAAAAAAAAAAAAAAAAAAAAAAAAAGAATATGTTCAAATATAAACTACACTGAAGCATTTTATGAAACTTCTTTCTGCTCTGTGCATTCAACTAACAGAGTTGAACCATACTTTTGATTGAGCCGTTCTGAAACACTCTTTCTGTAGAAACTGCAATTGGACATTCTGAGCGCTAGGAGGCCTATATTGGGAAAAAGAATGTCTACAAATAAAAACTACACAGAAGAATTGTGTGAAACTTCTTTCTGTTCTGTTTGTTCAACTAAAAGAGTTGAACCTTAGTTTTGATTGAGCCGTTCTGAAACACTCTTTCTGTAGAAAATGCAAGTGGAGATTCGGAGCGCTAAGAGGGTAATAGTGGAAAAAGGAATGTCTCCAAATATAAACTACACAGAATCATTCTGTGAAACTTCTTTCTGATCTGTGCATTCAGCTAACAGAGTTAAACCATACTTTTGATTGAGCAGATCTGAACACTCTTTCTGTAGAAAATGCAACTGGACATTTGGAGCGCTAAGAGAGTACTAGTGGAAAAAGGAATATATTCAAATATAAACTACACAGAAGCATTCTGTGAAACTTCTTTCTGATCTGAGCATTCAGCTAACAGAGTTAAACCATACTTTTGATTGAGCAGTTTTGAAACACTCTGTCTGTAGAAAATGCAACTGGACATTCGTAGCGCTAAGTGGGTAATAGTGGAAAAAAGAATATGTTCAAATATAAACTACACAGAAGCATTGTATGAAACTTCTTTCTGTTCTGTGCATTCAACTAACAGAGTTGAACCTTACTTTTGATTGAGCCTTTCTGAAACACTCTTTCTGTAGAAACTGCAATTGGACATTCTGAGCGCTAAGAGGCCTCTATTGGGAAAAATAATATCTTCAAATAAAAACTACACAGAAGCATTGTGTGAAACTTATTTCTGATATATTCATGAAGCTAACAGAGTTAAACCATACTTTTGATTGCGCAGTTCTGAACACTCTTTCTGTAGAAAATGCAAGTGGACATTCGGAGCTCTAAGAGGGTAATAGTGGAAAAAGGAGTATATTCAAATATAAACTACACAGTAGCATTCTGTGAAAATTCTTTCTGTTCTGTGCATTCAACTAACAGAGTTGAACCTTACTTTTGATTGAGCCGTTCTGAAACACTCTTTCTGTAGAAACTGCAATTGGACATGCTAAGCGCTAAGAGGCCTACATTGGGAAAAAGAATATCTTCAAATAAAAACTACACAGATGCATTCTGTGAAACTTATTTCTGATCTGTAAATTCAGTTAACAGAGGTAAAACATATTTTTGATTGAGCAGTTTTGAAACACTCTTTTTGTAGAAAATGCAAGTGGAGATTCGGAGCGCTAAGTGGGTAATAGAGGAAAAAGGAATGTCTTCAAATATAAATTACACAGAATCATTCGGTGAAACTTCTTTCTGATCTGTGCATTCAGCTAACAGAGTTAAACCATACTTTTGATTGAGCAGATCTGAACACTCTTTCTGTAGAAAATGCAACTGGACATTTGGAGCGCTAAGAGCGTATTAGTGGAAAAAGGAATATATTCAAATATAAACTACACAGAAGCATTCTGTGAAACTTCTTTCTGATCTGAGCATTCAGCTAACAGAGTTAAACCATACTTTTGATTGAGCAGTTTTGAAACACTCTGTCTGTAGAAAATGCAACTGGACATTCGTAGCGCTAAGTGGGTAATAGTGGAAAAAAGAACTAGAAATACCATTTGACCCAGCCATCCCGTTACTGGGTATATACCCAAAGGACTATAAATCATGCTGCTATAAAGACACATGCACACGTATGTTTATTGCGGCACTATTCACAATAGCAAAGAGTTGGAACCAACCCAAATGTCCAACAACGATAGACTGGATTAAGAAAATGTGGCACATATACACCATGGAATACTATGCAGCCATAAAAAATGATGAGTTCGTGTCCTTTGTAGGGACATGGATGAAACTGGAAACCATCATTCTCAGTAAGCTATCGCAAGGACAAAAAACCAAACACCGCATGTTCTCACTCATAGGTGGGAATTGAACAATGAGAACTCCTGGACACAGGAAGGGGAACATGACGCTCCGGGGACTGTTGTGGGGTGGGGGGAGGGGTGAGGGACAGCATTAGGAGATACACCTAATGCTAAATGACGAGTTAATGGGTGCAAGAAATCAACATGGCACATGGATACATATGTAACAAACCTGCACATTGTGCACATGTACCCTAAAACCCTAAAGTATAATAAAAAAAAAAAAAAAAAAAAAAAAGAATATGTTCAAATATAAACTACACAGAAGCATTGTATGAAACTTCTTTCTGTTCTGTGCATTCAACTAACAGAGTTGAACCATACTTTTGATTGAGCCGTTCTGAAACACTCTTTCTGTAGAAACTGCAATTGGACATTCTGAGCGCTAGGAGGCCTATATTGGGAAAAAGAATGTCTACAAATAAAAACTACACAGAAGAATTGTGTGAAACTTCTTTCTGTTCTGTTTGTTCAACTAAAAGAGTTGAACCTTAGTTTTGATTGAGCCGTTCTGAAACACTCTTTCTCTAGAAAATGCAAGTGGAGATTCGGAGCGCTAAGAGGGTAATAGTGGAAAAAGGAATGTCTCCAAATATAAACTACACAGAATCATTCTGTGAAACTTCTTTCTGATCTGTGCATTCAGCTAACAGAGTTAAACCATACTTTTGATTGAGCAGATCTGAACACTCTTTCTGTAGAAAATGCAACTGGACATTTGGAGCGCTAAGAGAGTAGTAGTGGAAAAAGGAATATATTCAAATATAAACTACACAGAAGCATTCTGTGAAACTTCTTTCTGATCTGAGCATTCAGCTAACAGAGTTAAACCATACTTTTGATTGAGCAGTTTTGAAACACTCTGTCTGTAGAAAATGCAACTGGACATTCGTAGCGCTAAGTGGGTAATAGTGGAAAAAAGAATATGTTCAAATATAAACTACACAGAAGCATTGTATGAAACTACTTTCTGTTCTGTGCATTCAACTAACAGAGTTTAACCTTACATTTGATTGAGCCTTTCTGAAACACTCTTTCTGTAGAAACTGCAATTGGACATTCTGAGCGCTAAGAGGCCTCTATTGGGAAAAATAATATCTTCAAATAAAAACTACACAGAAGCATTGTTTGAAACTTATTTCTGATATGTTCATTAAGCTAACAGAGTTAAACCATACTTTTGATTGCGCAGTTCTGAACACTCTTTCTGTAGAAAATGCAAGTGGACATTCGGAGCGCTAAGAGGGTAATAGTGGAAAAAGGAGTATATTCAAATATAAACTACACAGTAGCATTCTGTGAAAATACTTTCTGTTCTGTGCACTCAACTAACAGAGTTGAACCTTACTTTTGATTGAGCCGTTCTGAAACACTCTTTCTGTAGAAACTGCAATTGGACATGCTAAGCGCTAAGAGGCCTACATTGGGAAAAAGAATATCTTCAAATAAAAACTACACAGATGCATTCTGTGAAACTTATTTCTGATCTGTAAATTCAGTTAACAGAGATAAAACATATTTTTGATTGAGCAGTTATGAAACACTCTTTTTGTAGAAAATGCAAGTGGAGATTCGGAGCGCTAAGAGGGTAATAGTGGAAAAAGGAATGTCTTCAAATATAAACTACACAGAATCATTCGGTGAAACTTCCTTCTGATCTGTGCATTCAGCTAACAGAGTTAAACCATACTTTTGATTGAGCAGATCTGAACACTCTTTCTGTAGAAAATGCAACTGGACATTTGGAGCGCTAAGAGCGTAGTAGTGGAAAAAGGAATATATTCAAATATAAACTACACAGAAGCATTCTGTGAAATTTCTTTCTGATCTGAGCATTCAGCTAACAGAGTTAAAGCATACTTTTGATTGAGCAGTTTTGAAACACTCTGTCTGTAGAAAATGCAACTGGACATTCGTAGCGCTAAGTGGGTAATAGTGGAAAAAACAATATGTTCAAATATAAACTACACAGAAGCATTGTATGAAACTTCTTTCTGTTCTGTGCATTCAACTAACAGAGTTGAACCTTACTTTTGATTGAGCCTTTCTGAAACACTCTTTCTGTAGAAACTGCAATTGGATATTCTGAGCGCTAAGAGGCCTATATTGGGAAAAATAATATCTTCAAATAAAAACTACACGGAAGCATTGTGTGAAACTTATTTCTGATATGTTCATTAAGCTAACACAGTTAAACCATACTTTTGATTGCGCAGTTCTGAACACTCTTTCTGTAGAAAATGCAAGTGGACATTCGGAGCGCTAAGAGGGTAATAGTGGAAAAGGGAATATATTCAAAAATAAACTACACAGTAGCATTCTGTGAAAATTCTTACTGTTCTGTGCATTCAACTAACAGAGTTGAACCTTACTTTTGATTGAGCCGTTCTGAAACACTCTTTCTGTAGAAACTGCAATTGGACATGCTAAGCGCTAAGAGGCCTACATTGGGAAAAAGAATATCTTCAAATAAAAACTACACAGATGCATTCTGTGAAACTTATTTCTGATCTGTAAATTCAGGTAACAGAGGTAAAACATATTTTTGATTGAGCAGTTATGAAACACTCTTTTTGTAGAAAATGCAAGTGGAGATTCGGAGCGCTAAGTGGGTAATAGTGGAAAAAGGAATGTCTTCAAATATAAACTACACAGAATCATTCGGTGAAACTTCTTTCTGATCTGTGCATTCAGCTAACAGAGTTAAACCATACTTTTGATTGAGCAGATCTGAACACTCTTTCTGTAGAAAATGCAACTGGACATTTGGAGCGCTAAGAGCGTAGTAGTGGAAAAAGGAATATATTCAAATATAAACTACACAGAAGCATTCTGTGAAACTTCTTTCTGATCTGAGCATTCAGCTAACAGATTTAAACCATACTTTTGATTGAGCAGTTTTGAAACACTCTGTCTGTAGAAAATGCAACTGGACATTCGTAGCGCTAAGTGGGTAATAGTGGAAAAAAGAACTAGAAATACCATTTGACCCAGCCATCCCGTTACTGGGTATATACCCAAAGGACTATAAATCATGCTGCTATAAAGACTCATGCACACGTATGTTTATTGCGGCACTATTCACAATAGCAAAGAGTTGGAACCAACCCAAATGTCCAACAACGATAGACTGGATTAAGAAAATGTGGCACATATACACCATGGAATACTATGCAGCCATAAAAAATGATGAGTTCGTGTCCTTTGTAGGGAAATGGATGAAACTGGAAACCATCATTCTCAGTAAGCTATCGCAAGGACAAAAAACCAAACACCGCATGTTCTCACTCATAGGTGGGAATTGAACAATGAGAACTCATGGACACAGGAAGGGGAACATCACGCTCCGGGGACTGTTGTGGGGTGGGGGGAGGGGGGAGGGACAGCATTAGGAGATACACCTAATGCTAAATGACGAGTTAATGGGTGCAAGAAATCAACATGGCACATGGATACATATGTAACAAACCTGCACATTGTGCACATGTACCCTAAAACCCTAAAGTATAATAAAAAAAAAAAAAAAAAAAAAAAAGAATATGTTCAAATATAAACTACACAGAAGCATTGTATGAAACTTCTTTCTGTTCTGTGCATTCAACTAACAGAGTTGAACCTTACTTTTTATTGAGTCGTTCTGAAACACTCTTTCTGTAGAAACTGCAATTGGACATTATGAGCGCTAGGAGGCCTATATTGGGAAAAAGAATGTCTACAAATAAAAACTACACAGAAGAATTGTGTGAAACTCCTTTCTGTTCTGTTTGTTCAACTAAAAGTGTTGAACCTTAGTTTTGATTGAGCCGTTCTGAAACACTATTTCTATAGAAAATGCAAGTGGAGATTCGGAGCGCTAAGAGGGTAATAGTGGAAAAAGGAATGTCTCCAAATATAAACTACACAGAATCATTCTGTGAAACTTCTTTCTGATCTGTGCATTCAGCTAACAGAGTTAAACCATACTTTTGATTGAGCAGATCTGAACACTCTTTCTGTAGAAAATGCAACTGGACATTTTGAGCGCTAAGAGAGTAGTAGTGGAAAAAGGAATATATTCAAATATAAACTACACAGAAGCATTCTGTGAAACTTCTTTCTGATCTGAGCATTCAGCTAACAGAGTTAAACCATACTTTTGATTGAGCAGTTTTGAAACACTCTGTCTGTAGAAAATGCAACTGGACATTCGTAGCGCTAAGTGGGCAATAGTGGAAAAAAGAATATGTTCAAATATAAACTACACAGAAGCATTGTATGAAACTTCTTTCTGTTCTGTGCATTCAACTAACAGAGTTGAACCTTACTTTTGATTGAGCCTTTCTGAAACACTCTTTCTGTAGAAACTGCAATTGGACATTCTGAGCGCTAGGAGGCCTCCATTGGGAAAAATAATATCTTCAAATAAAAACTACACAGAAGCATTGTGTGAAACTTATTTCTGATATGTTCATTAAGCTAACAGAGTTAAACCATACTTTTGATTGCGCAGTTCTGAAGACTCTTTCTGTAGAAAATGCAAGTGGACATTCGGAGCGCTAAGAGGGTAATAGTGGAAAAAGGAGTATATTCAAATATAAACTACACAGTAGCATTCTGTGAAAATTCTTTCTGTTCTGTGCACTCAAATAACAGAATTGAACCTTACTTTTGATTGAGCCGTTCTGAAACACTCTTTCTGTAGAAACTGCAATTGGACATGCTAAGCGCTAAGAGGCCTACATTGGGAAAAAGAATATCTTCAAATAAAAACTACACAGATGCATTCTGTGAAACTTATTTCTGATCTGTAAATTCAGTTAACAGAGATAAAACATATTTTTGATTGAGCAGTTATGAAACACTCTTTTTGTAGAAAATGCAAGTGGAGATTCGGAGCGCTAAGAGGGTAATAGTGGAAAAAGGAATGTCTTCAAATATAAACTACACAGAATCATTCGGTGAAACTTCCTTCTGGTCTGTGCATTCAGCTAACAGAGTTAAACCATACTTTTGATTGAGCAGATCTGAACACTCTTTCTGTACAAAATGCAACTGGACATTTGGAGCGCTAAGAGCGTACTAGTGGAAAAAGTAATATATTCAAATATAAACTACACAGAAGCATTCTGTGAAACTTCTTTCTGATCTGAGCATTCAGCTAACAGAGTTAAACCATACTTTTGATTGAGCAGTTTTGAAACACTCTGTCTGTAGAAAATGCAACTGGACATTCGTAGCGCTAAGTGGGTAATAGTGGAAAAAAGAATATGTTCAAATATAAACTACACAGAAGCATTGTATGAAACTACTTTCTGTTCTGTGCTTTCAACTAACAGAGTTGAACCTTACTTTTGATTGAGCCGTTCTGAAACACTCTTTCTGTAGAAACTGCAATTGGACATTCTGAGCGCTGGAGGCCTATATTGGGAAAAAGAATGTCTACAAATAAAAACTACACAAAAGAATTGTGTGAAACTTCTTTCTGTTCTGTTTGTTCAACTAAAAGAGTTGAACCTTAGTTTTGATTGAGCCGTTCTGAAACACTCTTTCTGTAGAAAATGCAAGTGGAGATTCGGAGCGCTAAGAGGGTAATAGTGGAAAAAGGAATGTCTCCAAATATAAACTACACAGAATCATTCTGTGAAACTTCTTTCTGATCTGTGCATTCAGCTTACAGAGTTAAACCATAATTTTGATTGAGCAGATCTGAACACTTTTTCTGTAGAAAATGCAACTGGACATTTCGAGCGCTAAGAGAGTAGTAGTGGAAAAAGGAATATATTCAAATATAAACTACACAGAAGCATTCTGTGAAACTTCTTTCTGATCTGAGCATTCAGCTAACAGAGTTAAACCATACTTTTGATTGAGCAGTTTTGAAACACTCTGTCTGTAGAAAATGCAACTGGACATTCGTAGCGCTAAGTGGGTAATAGTGGAAAAAAGAATATGTTCAAATATAAACTACACAGAAGCATTGTATGAAACTTCTTTCTGTTCTGTGCATTCAACTAACAGAGTTGAACCTTACTTTTGATTGAGCCGTTCTGAAACACTCTTTCTGTAGAAACTGCAATTGGACATTCTGAGCGCTAGGAGGCCTATATTGGGAAAAAGAATGTCTACAAATGAAAACTACACAGAAGAATTGTGTGAAACTTCTTTCTGTTCTGTTTGTTCAACTAAAAGAGTTGAACCTTAGTTTTGATTCAGCCGTTCTGAAACACTCTTTCTGTAGAAAATGCAAGTGGAGATTCGGAGCGCGAAGAGGGTAATAGTGGAAAAAGGAATGTCTCCAAATATAAACTACACAGAATCATTCGGTGAAACTTCTTTCTGATCTGTGCATTCAGCTAACAGAGTTAAACCATACTTTTGATTGAGCAGATCTGAGCACTCTTTCTGTAGAAAATGCAACTGGACATTTGGAGCGCTAAGAGAGTAGTAGTGGAAAAAGGAATATATTCAAATATAAACTACACAGAAGCATTCTGTGAAACTTCTTTCTGATCTGAGCATTCAGCTAACAGAGTTACACCATACTTTTGATTGAGCAGTTTTGAAACACTCTGTCTGTAGAAAATGCAACGGGACATTCGTAGCGCTAAGTGGGTAATAGTGGAAAAAAGAATATGTTCAAATATAAACTACACAGAAGCATTGTATGAAACTTCTTTCTGTTCTGTGCATTCAACTAACAGAGTTGAACCTTACTTTTGATTGAGCCTTTCTGAAACACTCTTTCTGTAGAAACTGCAATTGGACATTCTGAGCGCTAAGAGGCCTCTATTGGGAGATATAATATCTTCAAATAAAAACTACACGGAATCATTGTGTGAAACTTATTTCTGATATGTTCATTAAGCTAACAGAGTTAAACCATACTTTTGATTGCGCAGTTCTGAACACTCTTTCTGTAGAAAATGCAAGTGGACATTCGGAGCGCTAAGAGGGTAATAGTGGAAAAAGGAATATATTCAAATATAAACTACACAGTAGCATTCTGTGAAAATTCTTTCTGTTTTGGGCATTCAACTAACAGAGTTGAACCTTACTTTTGATTGAGCCGTTCTGAAACACTCTTTCTGTAGAAACTGCAATTGGACATGCTAAGCGCTAAGAGGCCTACATTGGGAAAAAGAATATCTTCAAATAAAAACTACACAGATGCATTCTGTGAAACTTATTTCTGATCTGTAAATTCAGTTAACAGAGATAAAACATATTTTTGATTGAGCAGTTATGAAACACTCTTTTTGTAGGAAATGCAAGTGGAGATTCGGAGCGCTAAGAAGGTAATAGTGGAAAAAGGAATGTCTTCAAATATAAACTACACAGAATCATTCTGTGAAACTTCTTTCTGATCTGTGCATTCAGCTAACAGAGTTAAACCATACTTTTGATTGAGCAGATCTGAACACTCTTTCTGTAGAAAATGCAACTGGACATTTGGAGCGCTAAGAGAGTAGTAGTGGAAAAAGGAATATATTCAAATATAAACTACACAGAAGCATTCTGTGAAACTTCTTTCTGATCTGAGCATTCAGCTAACAGAGTTACACCATACTTTTGATTGAGCAGTTTTGAAACACTCTGTCTGTAGAAAATGCAACGGGACATTCGTAGCGCTAAGTGGGTAATAGTGGAAAAAAGAATATGTTCAAATATAAACTACACAGAAGCATTGTATGAAACTTCTTTCTGTTCTGTACATTCAACTAACAGAGTTGAACCTTACTTTTGATTGAGCCTTTCTGAAACACTCTTTCTGTAGAAACTGCAATTGGACATTCTCAGCGCTAAGAGGCCTCTATTGGGAAAAATAATATCTTCAAATAAAAATTACACAGAATCATTGTGTGAATCTTATTTCTGATATGTTCATTAAGCTAACAGAGTTAAACCATACTTTTGATTGCGCAGTTCTGAACACTCTTTCTGTAGAAAATGCAAGTGGACATTCGGAGCGCTAAGAGGGTAATAGTGGAAAAGGGAATATATTCAAATATAAACTACACAGTAGCATTCTGTGAAAATTCTTTCTGTTCTGTGCATTCAACTAACAGAGTTGAACCTTACTTTTGATTGAGCCGTTCTGAAACACTCTTTCTGTAGAAACTGCAATTGGACATGCTAAGCGCTAAGAGGCCTACATTGGGAAAAAGAATATCTTCAAATAAAAACTACACAGATGCATTCTGTGAAACTTATTTCTGATCTGCAAATTCAGTTAACAGAGGTAAAACATATTTTTGATTGAGCAGTTATGAAACACTCTTTTTGTAGAAAATGCAAGTGGAGATTCGGAGCGCTAAGTGGGTAATAGTGGAAAAAGGAATGTCTTCAAATATAAACTACACAGAATCGTTCGGTGAAACTTCTTTCTGATCTGTGCATTCAGCTAACAGAGTTAAACCATACTTTTGATTGAGAAGATCTGAACACGCTTTCTGTAGAAAATGCAACTGGACATTTGGAGCGCTAAGAGCGTAGTAGTGGAAAAAGGAATATATTCAAATATAAACTACACAGAAGCATTCTGTGAAACTTCTTTCTGATCTGAGCATTCAGCTAACAGAGTTAAACCATACTTTTGATTGAGCAGTTTTGAAACACTCTGTCTGTAGAAAATGCAACTGGACATTCGTAGCGCTAAGTGGGTAATAGTGGAAAAAAGAACTAGAAATACCATTTGACCCAGCCATCCCATTACTGGGTATATACCCAAAGGACTATAAATCATGCTGCTATAAAGACACATGCACACGTATGTTTATTGCGGCACTATTCACAATAGCAAAGAGTTGGAACCAACCCAAAGGTCCAACAACGATAGACTGGATTAAGAAAATGTGGCACATATACACCATGGAATACTATGCAGCCATAAAAAATGATGAGTTCGTGTCCTTTGTAGGGACATGGATGAAACTGGAAACCATCATTCTCCGTAAGCTATCGCAAGGACAAAAAACCAAACACCGCATATTCTCACTCATAGGTGGGAATTGAACAATGAGAACTCATGGACACAGGAAGGGGAACATCACGCTCCGGGGACTGTTGTGGGGTGGGGGGAGGGGGGAGGGACAGCATTAGGAGATACACCTAATGCTAAATGACGAGTTAATGGGTGCAAGAAATCAACATGGCACATGGATACATATGTAACAAACCTGCACATTGTGCACATGTACCCTAAAACCCTAAAGTATAATAAAAAAAAAAAAAAAAAAAAAAAAAAAAAAAAAAGAATATGTTCAAATATAAACTACACTGAAGCATTTTATGAAACTTCTTTCTGCTCTGTGCATTCAACTAACAGAGTTGAACCATACTTTTGATTGAGCCGTTCTGAAACACTCTTTCTGTAGAAACTGCAATTGGACATTCTGAGCGCTAGGAGGCCTATATTGGGAAAAAGAATGTCTACAAATAAAAACTACACAGAAGAATTGTGTGAAACTTCTTTCTGTTCTGTTTGTTCAACTAAAAGAGTTGAACCTTAGTTTTGATTGAGCCGTTCTGAAACACTCTTTCTGTAGAAAATGCAAGTGGAGATTCGGAGCGCTAAGAGGGTAATAGTGGAAAAAGGAATGTCTCCAAATATAAACTACACAGAATCATTCTGTGAAACTTCTTTCTGATCTGTGCATTCAGCTAACAGAGTTAAACCATACTTTTGATTGAGCAGATCTGAACACTCTTTCTGTAGAAAATGCAACTGGACATTTGGAGCGCTAAGAGAGTACTAGTGGAAAAAGGAATATATTCAAATATAAACTACACAGAAGCATTCTGTGAAACTTCTTTCTGATCTGAGCATTCAGCTAACAGAGTTAAACCATACTTTTGATTGAGCAGTTTTGAAACACTCTGTCTGTAGAAAATGCAACTGGACATTCGTAGCGCTAAGTGGGTAATAGTGGAAAAAAGAATATGTTCAAATATAAACTACACAGAAGCATTGTATGAAACTTCTTTCTGTTCTGTGCATTCAACTAACAGAGTTGAACCTTACTTTTGATTGAGCCTTTCTGAAACACTCTTTCTGTAGAAACTGCAATTGGACATTCTGAGCGCTAAGAGGCCTCTATTGGGAAAAATAATATCTTCAAATAAAAACTACACAGAAGCATTGTGTGAAACTTATTTCTGATATATTCATGAAGCTAACAGAGTTAAACCATACTTTTGATTGCGCAGTTCTGAACACTCTTTCTGTAGAAAATGCAAGTGGACATTCGGAGCTCTAAGAGGGTAATAGTGGAAAAAGGAGTATATTCAAATATAAACTACACAGTAGCATTCTGTGAAAATTCTTTCTGTTCTGTGCATTCAACTAACAGAGTTGAACCTTACTTTTGATTGAGCCGTTCTGAAACACTCTTTCTGTAGAAACTGCAATTGGACATGCTAAGCGCTAAGAGGCCTACATTGGGAAAAAGAATATCTTCAAATAAAAACTACACAGATGCATTCTGTGAAACTTATTTCTGATCTGTAAATTCAGTTAACAGAGGTAAAACATATTTTTGATTGAGCAGTTTTGAAACACTCTTTTTGTAGAAAATGCAAGTGGAGATTCGGAGCGCTAAGTGGGTAATAGAGGAAAAAGGAATGTCTTCAAATATAAATTACACAGAATCATTCGGTGAAACTTCTTTCTGATCTGTGCATTCAGCTAACAGAGTTAAACCATACTTTTGATTGAGCAGATCTGAACACTCTTTCTGTAGAAAATGCAACTGGACATTTGGAGCGCTAAGAGCGTATTAGTGGAAAAAGGAATATATTCAAATATAAACTACACAGAAGCATTCTGTGAAACTTCTTTCTGATCTGAGCATTCAGCTAACAGAGTTAAACCATACTTTTGATTGAGCAGTTTTGAAACACTCTGTCTGTAGAAAATGCAACTGGACATTCGTAGCGCTAAGTGGGTAATAGTGGAAAAAAGAACTAGAAATACCATTTGACCCAGCCATCCCGTTACTGGGTATATACCCAAAGGACTATAAATCATGCTGCTATAAAGACACATGCACACGTATGTTTATTGCGGCACTATTCACAATAGCAAAGAGTTGGAACCAACCCAAATGTCCAACAACGATAGACTGGATTAAGAAAATGTGGCACATATACACCATGGAATACTATGCAGCCATAAAAAATGATGAGTTCGTGTCCTTTGTAGGGACATGGATGAAACTGGAAACCATCATTCTCAGTAAGCTATCGCAAGGACAAAAAACCAAACACCGCATGTTCTCACTCATAGGTGGGAATTGAACAATGAGAACTCCTGGACACAGGAAGGGGAACATGACGCTCCGGGGACTGTTGTGGGGTGGGGGGAGGGGTGAGGGACAGCATTAGGAGATACACCTAATGCTAAATGACGAGTTAATGGGTGCAAGAAATCAACATGGCACATGGATACATATGTAACAAACCTGCACATTGTGCACATGTACCCTAAAACCCTAAAGTATAATAAAAAAAAAAAAAAAAAAAAAAAAGAATATGTTCAAATATAAACTACACAGAAGCATTGTATGAAACTTCTTTCTGTTCTGTGCATTCAACTAACAGAGTTGAACCTTACTTTTGATTGAGCCGTTCTGAAACACTCTTTCTGTAGAAACTGCAATTGGACATTCTGAGCGCTAGGAGGCCTATATTGGGAAAAAGAATGTCTACAAATAAAAACTACACAGAAGAATTGTGTGAAACTTCTTTCTGTTCTGTTTGTTCAACTAAAAGAGTTGAACCTTAGTTTTGATTGAGCCGTTCTGAAACACTCTTTCTCTAGAAAATGCAAGTGGAGATTCGGAGCGCTAAGAGGGTAATAGTGGAAAAAGGAATGTCTCCAAATATAAACTACACAGAATCATTCTGTGAAACTTCTTTCTGATCTGTGCATTCAGCTAACAGAGTTAAACCATACTTTTGATTGAGCAGATCTGAACACTCTTTCTGTAGAAAATGCAACTGGACATTTGGAGCGCTAAGAGAGTAGTAGTGGAAAAAGGAATATATTCAAATATAAACTACACAGAAGCATTCTGTGAAACTTCTTTCTGATCTGAGCATTCAGCTAACAGAGTTAAACCATACTTTTGATTGAGCAGTTTTGAAACACTCTGTCTGTAGAAAATGCAACTGGACATTCGTAGCGCTAAGTGGGTAATAGTGGAAAAAAGAATATGTTCAAATATAAACTACACAGAAGCATTGTATGAAACTACTTTCTGTTCTGTGCATTCAACTAACAGAGTTTAACCTTACATTTGATTGAGCCTTTCTGAAACACTCTTTCTGTAGAAACTGCAATTGGACATTCTGAGCGCTAAGAGGCCTCTATTGGGAAAAATAATATCTTCAAATAAAAACTACACAGAAGCATTGTTTGAAACTTATTTCTGATATGTTCATTAAGCTAACAGAGTTAAACCATACTTTTGATTGCGCAGTTCTGAACACTCTTTCTGTAGAAAATGCAAGTGGACATTCGGAGCGCTAAGAGGGTAATAGTGGAAAAAGGAGTATATTCAAATATAAACTACACAGTAGCATTCTGTGAAAATACTTTCTGTTCTGTGCACTCAACTAACAGAGTTGAACCTTACTTTTGATTGAGCCGTTCTGAAACACTCTTTCTGTAGAAACTGCAATTGGACATGCTAAGCGCTAAGAGGCCTACATTGGGAAAAAGAATATCTTCAAATAAAAACTACACAGATGCATTCTGTGAAACTTATTTCTGATCTGTAAATTCAGTTAACAGAGATAAAACATATTTTTGATTGAGCAGTTATGAAACACTCTTTTTGTAGAAAATGCAAGTGGAGATTCGGAGCGCTAAGAGGGTAATAGTGGAAAAAGGAATGTCTTCAAATATAAACTACACAGAATCATTCGGTGAAACTTCCTTCTGATCTGTGCATTCAGCTAACAGAGTTAAACCATACTTTTGATTGAGCAGATCTGAACACTCTTTCTGTAGAAAATGCAACTGGACATTTGGAGCGCTAAGAGCGTAGTAGTGGAAAAAGGAATATATTCAAATATAAACTACACAGAAGCATTCTGTGAAATTTCTTTCTGATCTGAGCATTCAGCTAACAGAGTTAAAGCATACTTTTGATTGAGCAGTTTTGAAACACTCTGTCTGTAGAAAATGCAACTGGACATTCGTAGCGCTAAGTGGGTAATAGTGGAAAAAACAATATGTTCAAATATAAACTACACAGAAGCATTGTATGAAACTTCTTTCTGTTCTGTGCATTCAACTAACAGAGTTGAACCTTACTTTTGATTGAGCCTTTCTGAAACACTCTTTCTGTAGAAACTGCAATTGGATATTCTGAGCGCTAAGAGGCCTATATTGGGAAAAATAATATCTTCAAATAAAAACTACACGGAAGCATTGTGTGAAACTTATTTCTGATATGTTCATTAAGCTAACACAGTTAAACCATACTTTTGATTGCGCAGTTCTGAACACTCTTTCTGTAGAAAATGCAAGTGGACATTCGGAGCGCTAAGAGGGTAATAGTGGAAAAGGGAATATATTCAAAAATAAACTACACAGTAGCATTCTGTGAAAATTCTTACTGTTCTGTGCATTCAACTAACAGAGTTGAACCTTACTTTTGATTGAGCCGTTCTGAAACACTCTTTCTGTAGAAACTGCAATTGGACATGCTAAGCGCTAAGAGGCCTACATTGGGAAAAAGAATATCTTCAAATAAAAACTACACAGATGCATTCTGTGAAACTTATTTCTGATCTGTAAATTCAGGTAACAGAGGTAAAACATATTTTTGATTGAGCAGTTATGAAACACTCTTTTTGTAGAAAATGCAAGTGGAGATTCGGAGCGCTAAGTGGGTAATAGTGGAAAAAGGAATGTCTTCAAATATAAACTACACAGAATCATTCGGTGAAACTTCTTTCTGATCTGTGCATTCAGCTAACAGAGTTAAACCATACTTTTGATTGAGCAGATCTGAACACTCTTTCTGTAGAAAATGCAACTGGACATTTGGAGCGCTAAGAGCGTAGTAGTGGAAAAAGGAATATATTCAAATATAAACTACACAGAAGCATTCTGTGAAACTTCTTTCTGATCTGAGCATTCAGCTAACAGATTTAAACCATACTTTTGATTGAGCAGTTTTGAAACACTCTGTCTGTAGAAAATGCAACTGGACATTCGTAGCGCTAAGTGGGTAATAGTGGAAAAAAGAACTAGAAATACCATTTGACCCAGCCATCCCGTTACTGGGTATATACCCAAAGGACTATAAATCATGCTGCTATAAAGACTCATGCACACGTATGTTTATTGCGGCACTATTCACAATAGCAAAGAGTTGGAACCAACCCAAATGTCCAACAACGATAGACTGGATTAAGAAAATGTGGCACATATACACCATGGAATACTATGCAGCCATAAAAAATGATGAGTTCGTGTCCTTTGTAGGGAAATGGATGAAACTGGAAACCATCATTCTCAGTAAGCTATCGCAAGGACAAAAAACCAAACACCGCATGTTCTCACTCATAGGTGGGAATTGAACAATGAGAACTCATGGACACAGGAAGGGGAACATCACGCTCCGGGGACTGTTGTGGGGTGGGGGGAGGGGGGAGGGACAGCATTAGGAGATACACCTAATGCTAAATGACGAGTTAATGGGTGCAAGAAATCAACATGGCACATGGATACATATGTAACAAACCTGCACATTGTGCACATGTACCCTAAAACCCTAAAGTATAATAAAAAAAAAAAAAAAAAAAAAAAAGAATATGTTCAAATATAAACTACACAGAAGCATTGTATGAAACTTCTTTCTGTTCTGTGCATTCAACTAACAGAGTTGAACCTTACTTTTTATTGAGTCGTTCTGAAACACTCTTTCTGTAGAAACTGCAATTGGACATTATGAGCGCTAGGAGGCCTATATTGGGAAAAAGAATGTCTACAAATAAAAACTACACAGAAGAATTGTGTGAAACTCCTTTCTGTTCTGTTTGTTCAACTAAAAGTGTTGAACCTTAGTTTTGATTGAGCCGTTCTGAAACACTATTTCTATAGAAAATGCAAGTGGAGATTCGGAGCGCTAAGAGGGTAATAGTGGAAAAAGGAATGTCTCCAAATATAAACTACACAGAATCATTCTGTGAAACTTCTTTCTGATCTGTGCATTCAGCTAACAGAGTTAAACCATACTTTTGATTGAGCAGATCTGAACACTCTTTCTGTAGAAAATGCAACTGGACATTTTGAGCGCTAAGAGAGTAGTAGTGGAAAAAGGAATATATTCAAATATAAACTACACAGAAGCATTCTGTGAAACTTCTTTCTGATCTGAGCATTCAGCTAACAGAGTTAAACCATACTTTTGATTGAGCAGTTTTGAAACACTCTGTCTGTAGAAAATGCAACTGGACATTCGTAGCGCTAAGTGGGCAATAGTGGAAAAAAGAATATGTTCAAATATAAACTACACAGAAGCATTGTATGAAACTTCTTTCTGTTCTGTGCATTCAACTAACAGAGTTGAACCTTACTTTTGATTGAGCCTTTCTGAAACACTCTTTCTGTAGAAACTGCAATTGGACATTCTGAGCGCTAGGAGGCCTCCATTGGGAAAAATAATATCTTCAAATAAAAACTACACAGAAGCATTGTGTGAAACTTATTTCTGATATGTTCATTAAGCTAACAGAGTTAAACCATACTTTTGATTGCGCAGTTCTGAAGACTCTTTCTGTAGAAAATGCAAGTGGACATTCGGAGCGCTAAGAGGGTAATAGTGGAAAAAGGAGTATATTCAAATATAAACTACACAGTAGCATTCTGTGAAAATTCTTTCTGTTCTGTGCACTCAAATAACAGAATTGAACCTTACTTTTGATTGAGCCGTTCTGAAACACTCTTTCTGTAGAAACTGCAATTGGACATGCTAAGCGCTAAGAGGCCTACATTGGGAAAAAGAATATCTTCAAATAAAAACTACACAGATGCATTCTGTGAAACTTATTTCTGATCTGTAAATTCAGTTAACAGAGATAAAACATATTTTTGATTGAGCAGTTATGAAACACTCTTTTTGTAGAAAATGCAAGTGGAGATTCGGAGCGCTAAGAGGGTAATAGTGGAAAAAGGAATGTCTTCAAATATAAACTACACAGAATCATTCGGTGAAACTTCCTTCTGGTCTGTGCATTCAGCTAACAGAGTTAAACCATACTTTTGATTGAGCAGATCTGAACACTCTTTCTGTAGAAAATGCAACTGGACATTTGGAGCGCTAAGAGCGTACTAGTGGAAAAAGTAATATATTCAAATATAAACTACACAGAAGCATTCTGTGAAACTTCTTTCTGATCTGAGCATTCAGCTAACAGAGTTAAACCATACTTTTGATTGAGCAGTTTTGAAACACTCTGTCTGTAGAAAATGCAACTGGACATTCGTAGCGCTAAGTGGGTAATAGTGGAAAAAAGAATATGTTCAAATATAAACTACACAGAAGCATTGTATGAAACTACTTTCTGTTCTGTGCTTTCAACTAACAGAGTTGAACCTTACTTTTGATTGAGCCGTTCTGAAACACTCTTTCTGTAGAAACTGCAATTGGACATTCTGAGCGCTGGAGGCCTATATTGGGAAAAAGAATGTCTACAAATAAAAACTACACAAAAGAATTGTGTGAAACTTCTTTCTGTTCTGTTTGTTCAACTAAAAGAGTTGAACCTTAGTTTTGATTGAGCCGTTCTGAAACACTCTTTCTGTAGAAAATGCAAGTGGAGATTCGGAGCGCTAAGAGGGTAATAGTGGAAAAAGGAATGTCTCCAAATATAAACTACACAGAATCATTCTGTGAAACTTCTTTCTGATCTGTGCATTCAGCTTACAGAGTTAAACCATAATTTTGATTGAGCAGATCTGAACACTTTTTCTGTAGAAAATGCAACTGGACATTTCGAGCGCTAAGAGAGTAGTAGTGGAAAAAGGAATATATTCAAATATAAACTACACAGAAGCATTCTGTGAAACTTCTTTCTGATCTGAGCATTCAGCTAACAGAGTTAAACCATACTTTTGATTGAGCAGTTTTGAAACACTCTGTCTGTAGAAAATGCAACTGGACATTCGTAGCGCTAAGTGGGTAATAGTGGAAAAAAGAATATGTTCAAATATAAACTACACAGAAGCATTGTATGAAACTTCTTTCTGTTCTGTGCATTCAACTAACAGAGTTGAACCTTACTTTTGATTGAGCCGTTCTGAAACACTCTTTCTGTAGAAACTGCAATTGGACATTCTGAGCGCTAGGAGGCCTATATTGGGAAAAAGAATGTCTACAAATGAAAACTACACAGAAGAATTGTGTGAAACTTCTTTCTGTTCTGTTTGTTCAACTAAAAGAGTTGAACCTTAGTTTTGATTCAGCCGTTCTGAAACACTCTTTCTGTAGAAAATGCAAGTGGAGATTCGGAGCGCGAAGAGGGTAATAGTGGAAAAAGGAATGTCTCCAAATATAAACTACACAGAATCATTCGGTGAAACTTCTTTCTGATCTGTGCATTCAGCTAACAGAGTTAAACCATACTTTTGATTGAGCAGATCTGAGCACTCTTTCTGTAGAAAATGCAACTGGACATTTGGAGCGCTAAGAGAGTAGTAGTGGAAAAAGGAATATATTCAAATATAAACTACACAGAAGCATTCTGTGAAACTTCTTTCTGATCTGAGCATTCAGCTAACAGAGTTACACCATACTTTTGATTGAGCAGTTTTGAAACACTCTGTCTGTAGAAAATGCAACGGGACATTCGTAGCGCTAAGTGGGTAATAGTGGAAAAAAGAATATGTTCAAATATAAACTACACAGAAGCATTGTATGAAACTTCTTTCTGTTCTGTGCATTCAACTAACAGAGTTGAACCTTACTTTTGATTGAGCCTTTCTGAAACACTCTTTCTGTAGAAACTGCAATTGGACATTCTGAGCGCTAAGAGGCCTCTATTGGGAGATATAATATCTTCAAATAAAAACTACACGGAATCATTGTGTGAAACTTATTTCTGATATGTTCATTAAGCTAACAGAGTTAAACCATACTTTTGATTGCGCAGTTCTGAACACTCTTTCTGTAGAAAATGCAAGTGGACATTCGGAGCGCTAAGAGGGTAATAGTGGAAAAAGGAATATATTCAAATATAAACTACACAGTAGCATTCTGTGAAAATTCTTTCTGTTTTGGGCATTCAACTAACAGAGTTGAACCTTACTTTTGATTGAGCCGTTCTGAAACACTCTTTCTGTAGAAACTGCAATTGGACATGCTAAGCGCTAAGAGGCCTACATTGGGAAAAAGAATATCTTCAAATAAAAACTACACAGATGCATTCTGTGAAACTTATTTCTGATCTGTAAATTCAGTTAACAGAGATAAAACATATTTTTGATTGAGCAGTTATGAAACACTCTTTTTGTAGGAAATGCAAGTGGAGATTCGGAGCGCTAAGAAGGTAATAGTGGAAAAAGGAATGTCTTCAAATATAAACTACACAGAATCATTCTGTGAAACTTCTTTCTGATCTGTGCATTCAGCTAACAGAGTTAAACCATACTTTTGATTGAGCAGATCTGAACACTCTTTCTGTAGAAAATGCAACTGGACATTTGGAGCGCTAAGAGAGT
This sequence comes from Symphalangus syndactylus, assembly GCF_028878055.3. Taxonomy (NCBI): domain Eukaryota; kingdom Metazoa; phylum Chordata; class Mammalia; order Primates; family Hylobatidae; genus Symphalangus; species Symphalangus syndactylus. The sequence goes on along the minus strand of NC_072435.2, from coordinate 979,123 downwards.
AGTAGTGGAAAAAGGAATATATTCAAATATAAACTACACAGAAGCATTCTGTGAAACTTCTTTCTGATCTGAGCATTCAGCTAACAGAGTTACACCATACTTTTGATTGAGCAGTTTTGAAACACTCTGTCTGTAGAAAATGCAACGGGACATTCGTAGCGCTAAGTGGGTAATAGTGGAAAAAAGAATATGTTCAAATATAAACTACACAGAAGCATTGTATGAAACTTCTTTCTGTTCTGTACATTCAACTAACAGAGTTGAACCTTACTTTTGATTGAGCCTTTCTGAAACACTCTTTCTGTAGAAACTGCAATTGGACATTCTCAGCGCTAAGAGGCCTCTATTGGGAAAAATAATATCTTCAAATAAAAATTACACAGAATCATTGTGTGAATCTTATTTCTGATATGTTCATTAAGCTAACAGTGTTAAACCATACTTTTGATTGCGCAGTTCTGAACACTCTTTCTGTAGAAAATGCAAGTGGACATTCGGAGCGCTAAGAGGGTAATAGTGGAAAAAGGAATATATTCAAATATAAACTACACAGTAGCATTCTATGAAAATTCTTTCTGTTCTGTGCATTCAACTAACAGAGTTGAACCTTACTTTTGTTTGAGCCGTTCTGAAACACTCTTTCTGTAGAAACTGCAATTGGACATGCTAAGCGCTAAGAGGCCTACATTGGGAAAAATAATATCTTCAAATAAAAACTACACAGATGCATTCTGTGAAACTTATTTCTGATCAGTAATTTCAGTTAACAGAGATAAAACATATTTTTGATTGAGCAGTTATGAAACACTCTTTTTGTAGAAAATGCATGTGGAGATTCGGAGCGCTAAGAGGGTAATAGTGGAAAAAGGAATGTCTTCAAATATAAACTACACAGAATCATTCGGTGAAACTTCTTTCTGATCTGTGCATTCAGCTAACAGAGTTAAACCATACTTTTGATTGAGCAGATCTGAACACTCTTTCTGTAGAATATGCAACTGGACATTTGGAGTGCTAAGAGCGTAGTAGTGGAAAAAGGAATATATTCAAATATAAACTACACAGAAGCATTCTGTGAAACTTCTTTCTGATCTGAGCATTCAGCTAACAGAGTTAAACCATACTTTTGATTGAGCAGTTTTGAAACACTCTGTCTGTAGAAAATGCAACTGGACATTCGTAGCGCTAAGTGGGTAATAGTGGAAAAAAGAATATGTTCAAATATAAAGTACACAGAAGCATTGTATGAAACTACTTTCTGTTCTGTGCATTCAACTAACAGAGTTGAACCTTACTTTTGATTGAGCCTTTCTGAAACACTCTTTCTGTAGAAACTGCAATTGGACATTCTGAGCGCTAGGAGGCCTATATTGGGAAAAAGAATGTCTACAAATGAAAACTACACAGAAGAATTGTGTGAAACTTCTTTCTGTTCTGTTTGTTCAACTAAAAGAATTGAACCTTAGTTTTGATTCAGCCGTTCTGAAACACTCTTTCTGTAGAAAATGCAAGTGGAGATTCGGAGCGCGAAGAGGGTAATAGTGGAAAAAGGAATGTCTCCAAATATAAACTACACAGAATCATTCTGTGAAACTTTTTTCTGATCTGTGCATTCAGCTAACAGAGTTAAACCATACTTTTGATTGAGCAGATCTGAACACTCTTTCTGTAGAAAATGCAACTGGACATTTGGAGCGCTAAGAGAGTAGTAGTGGAAAAAGGAATATATTCAAATATAAACTACACAGAAGCATTCTGTGAAACTTCTTTCTGATCTGAGCATTCAGCTAACAGAGTTAAACCATACTTTTGATTGAGCAGATTTGAAACACTCTGTCTGTAGGAAATGCAACGGGACATTCGTAGCGCTAAGTGGGTAATAGTGGAAAAAAGAATATGTTCAAATATAAACTACACAGAAGCATTGTATGAAACTTCTTTCTGTTCTGTGCATTCAACTAACAGAGTTGAACCTTACTTTTGATTGAGCCTTTCTGAAACACTCTTTCTGTAGAAACTGCAATTGGACATTCTGAGCGCTAAGAGGCCTCTATTGGGAAAAACAATATCTTCAAATAAAAACTACACAGAAGCATTGTGTGAAACTTATTTCTGATATGTTCATTAAGCTAACAGAGTTAAACCATACTTTTGATTGCGCAGTTCTGAACACTCTTTCTGTAGAAAATGCAAGTGGACATTCGGAGCGCTAAGAGGGTAATAGTGGAAAAAGGAATATATTCAAATATAAACTACACAGTAGCATTCTGTGAAAATTCTTTCTGTTCTGTGCATTCAACTAACAGAGTTGAACCTTACTTTTGATTGAGCCGTTCTGAAACACTCTTTCTGTAGAAACTGCAATTGGACATGCTAAGCGCTAAGAGGCCTACATTGGGAAAAAGAATATCTTCAAATAAAAACTACACAGATGCATTCTGTGAAATTTATTTCTGATCTGTAAATTCAGTTAACAGAGATAAAACATATTTTTGATTGAGCAGTTATGAAACTCTCTTTTTGTAGAAAATGCAAGAGGAGATTCGGAGCGCTAAGAGGGTAATAGTGGAAATAGGAATGTCTTCAAATATAAACTACACAGAATCATTCTGTGAAACTTCTTTCTGATCTGTGCATTCAGCTAACAGAGTTAAACCATACTTTTGATTGAGCAGATCAGAACACTCTTTCTGTAGAAAATGCAACCGGACATTTGGAGCGCTAATAGAGTAGTAGTGGAAAAAGGAATATATTCAAATATAAACTACACAGAAGCATTCTGTGAAACTTCTTTCTGATCTGAGCATTCAGCTAACAGAGTTACACCATACTTATGATTGAGCAGTTTTGAAACACTCTGTCTGTAGGAAATGCAACGGGACATTCGTAGCGCTAAGTGGGTAATAGTGGAAAAAGGAATATGTTCAAATATAAACTACACAGAAGCATTGTATGAAACATCTTTCTGTTCTGTACATTCAACTAACAGAGTTGAACCTTACTTTTGATTGAGCCTTTCTGAAACACTCTTTCTGTAGAAACTGCAATTGGACACTCTGAGCGCTAAGAGGCCTCTATTGGGAAAAATAAAATCTTCAAATAAAAACTACACAGAAGCATTGTGTGAAACTTATTTCTGATATGTTCATTAAGCTAACAGAGTTAAACCATACTTTTGATTGCGCAGTTCTGAACACTCTTTCTGTAGAAAATACAAGTGGACATTCGGAGCGCTAAGAGGGTAATAGTGGAAAAAGGAATATATTCAAATATAAACTACACAGTAGCATTCTGTGAAAATTCTTTCTTTTCTGTGCATTCAACTAACAGAGTTGAACCTTACTTTTGATTGAGCCGTTTTGAAACACTCTTTCTGTAGTAACTGCAATTGGACATGCTAAGCGCTAAGAGGCCTACATTGGGAAAAAGAATATCTTCAAATAAAAACTACACAGATGCATTCTGTGAAACTTATTTCTGATCTGTAAATTCAGTTAACAGAGATAAAACATATTTTTGATTGAGCAGTTTTGAAACACTCTTTTTGTAGAAAATGCATGTGGAGATTCGGAGCGCTAAGAGGGTAATAGTGGAAAAAGGAATGTCTTCAAATATAAACTACACAGAATCATTCGGTGAAACTTCTTTCTGATCTGTGCATTCAGTTAACAGAGTTAAACCATACTTTTGATTGAGCAGATCTGAACACTCTTTCTGTAGAAAATGCAACTGGACATTTGGAGCGCTAAGAGCGTAGTAGTGGAAAAAGGAATATATTCAAATATAAACTACACAGAAGCATTCTGTGAAACTTCTTTCTGATCTGAGCATTCAGCTAACAGAGTTAAACCATACTTTTGATTGAGCAGTTTTGAAACACTCTGTCTGTAGAAAATGCAACTGGACATTCGTAGCGCTAAGTGGGTAATAGTGGAAAAAAGAATATGTTCAAATATAAACTACACAGAAGCATTGTATGAAACTTCTTTCTGTTCTGTGCATTCAACTAACAGAGTTGAACCTTACTTTTGATTGAGCCGTTCTGAAACACTCTTTCTGTAGAAACTGCAATTGGACATTCTGAGCGCTAGGAGGCCTATATTGGGAAAAAGAATGTCTACAAATGAAAACTACACAGAAGAATTGTGTGAAACTACTTTCTGTTCTGTTTGTTCAACTAAAAGAGTTGAACCTTAGTTTTGATTGAGCCGTTCTGAAACACTCTTTCTGTAGAAAATGCAAGTGGAGATTCGGAGCGCTAAGAGGGTAATAGTGGAAAAAGGAATGTCTCCAAATATAAACTACACAGAATCATTCTGTGAAACTTTTTTCTGATCTGTGCATTCAGCTAACAGAGTTAAACCATACTTTTGATTGAGCAGATCTGAACACTCTTTCTGTAGAAAATGCAACTGGACATTTGGAGCGCTAAGAGAGTAGTAGTGGAAAAAGGAATATATTCAAATATAAACTACACAGAAGCATTCTGTGAAACTTCTTTCTGATCTGAGCATTCAGCTAACAGAGTTAAACCATACTTTTGATTGAGCAGATTTGAAACACTCTGTCTGTAGGAAATGCAACGGGACATTCGTAGCGCTAAGTGGGTAATAGTGGAAAAAAGAATATGTTCAAATATAAACTACACAGAAGCATTGTATGAAACTTCTTTCTGTTCTGTGCATTCAACTAACAGAGTTGAACCTTACTTTTGATTGAGCCTTTCTGAAACACTCTTTCTGTAGAAACTGCAATTGGACATTCTGAGCGCTAAGAGGCCTCTATTGGGAAAAACAATATCTTCAAATAAAAACTACACAGAAGCATTGTGTGAAACTTATTTCTGATATGTTCATTAAGCTAACAGAGTTAAACCATACTTTTGATTGCGCAGTTCTGAACACTCTTTCTGTAGAAAATGCAAGTGGACATTCGGAGCGCTAAGAGGGTAATAGTGGAAAAAGGAATATATTCAAATATAAACTACACAGTAGCATTCTGTGAAAATTCTTTCTGTTCTGTGCATTCAACTAACAGAGTTGAACCTTACTTTTGATTGAGCCGTTCTGAAACACTCTTTCTGTAGAAACTGCAATTGGACATGCTAAGCGCTAAGAGGCCTACATTGGGAAAAAGAATATCTTCAAATAAAAACTACACAGATGCATTCTGTGAAATTTATTTCTGATCTGTAAATTCAGTTAACAGAGATAAAACATATTTTTGATTGAGCAGTTATGAAACTCTCTTTTTGTAGAAAATGCAAGAGGAGATTCGGAGCGCTAAGAGGGTAATAGTGGAAATAGGAATGTCTTCAAATATAAACTACACAGAATCATTCTGTGAAACTTCTTTCTGATCTGTGCATTCAGCTAACAGAGTTAAACCATACTTTTGATTGAGCAGATCAGAACACTCTTTCTGTAGAAAATGCAACCGGACATTTGGAGCGCTAATAGAGTAGTAGTGGAAAAAGGAATATATTCAAATATAAACTACACAGAAGCATTCTGTGAAACTTCTTTCTGATCTGAGCATTCAGCTAACAGAGTTACACCATACTTATGATTGAGCAGTTTTGAAACACTCTGTCTGTAGGAAATGCAACGGGACATTCGTAGCGCTAAGTGGGTAATAGTGGAAAAAGGAATATGTTCAAATATAAACTACACAGAAGCATTGTATGAAACATCTTTCTGTTCTGTACATTCAACTAACAGAGTTGAACCTTACTTTTGATTGAGCCTTTCTGAAACACTCTTTCTGTAGAAACTGCAATTGGACACTCTGAGCGCTAAGAGGCCTCTATTGGGAAAAATAAAATCTTCAAATAAAAACTACACAGAAGCATTGTGTGAAACTTATTTCTGATATGTTCATTAAGCTAACAGAGTTAAACCATACTTTTGATTGCGCAGTTCTGAACACTCTTTCTGTAGAAAATACAAGTGGACATTCGGAGCGCTAAGAGGGTAATAGTGGAAAAAGGAATATATTCAAATATAAACTACACAGTAGCATTCTGTGAAAATTCTTTCTTTTCTGTGCATTCAACTAACAGTGTTGAACCTTACTTTTGATTGAGCCGTTTTGAAACACTCTTTCTGTAGTAACTGCAATTGGACATGCTAAGCGCTAAGAGGCCTACATTGGGAAAAAGAATATCTTCAAATAAAAACTACACAGATGCATTCTGTGAAACTTATTTCTGATCTGTAAATTCAGTTAACAGAGATAAAACATATTTTTGATTGAGCAGTTTTGAAACACTCTTTTTGTAGAAAATGCATGTGGAGATTCGGAGCGCTAAGAGGGTAATAGTGGAAAAAGGAATGTCTTCAAATATAAACTACACAGAATCATTCGGTGAAACTTCTTTCTGATCTGTGCATTCAGTTAACAGAGTTAAACCATACTTTTGATTGAGCAGATCTGAACACTCTTTCTGTAGAAAATGCAACTGGACATTTGGAGCGCTAAGAGCGTAGTAGTGGAAAAAGGAATATATTCAAATATAAACTACACAGAAGCATTCTGTGAAACTTCTTTCTGATCTGAGCATTCAGCTAACAGAGTTAAACCATACTTTTGATTGAGCAGTTTTGAAACACTCTGTCTGTAGAAAATGCAACTGGACATTCGTAGCGCTAAGTGGGTAATAGTGGAAAAAAGAATATGTTCAAATATAAACTACACAGAAGCATTGTATGAAACTTCTTTCTGTTCTGTGCATTCAACTAACAGAGTTGAACCTTACTTTTGATTGAGCCGTTCTGAAACACTCTTTCTGTAGAAACTGCAATTGGACATTCTGAGCGCTAGGAGGCCTATATTGGGAAAAAGAATGTCTACAAATGAAAACTACACAGAAGAATTGTGTGAAACTACTTTCTGTTCTGTTTGTTCAACTAAAAGAGTTGAACCTTAGTTTTGATTGAGCCGTTCTGAAACACTCTTTCTGTAGAAAATGCAAGTGGAGATTCGGAGCGCTAAGAGGGTAATAGTGGAAAAAGGAATGTCTCCAAATATAAACTACACAGAATCATTCTGTGAAACTTTTTTCTGATCTGTGCATTCAGCTAACAGAGTTAAACCATACTTTTGATTGAGCAGATCTGAACACTCTTTCTGTAGAAAATGCAACTGGACATTTGGAGCGCTAAGAGAGTAGTAGTGGAAAAAGGAATATATTCAAATATAAGCTACACAGAAGCATTCTGTGAAACTTCTTTCTGATCTGAGCATTCAGCTAACAGAGTTAAACCATACTTTTGATTGAGCAGTTTTGAAACACTCTGTCTGTAGAAAATGCAACGGGACATTCGTAGCGCTAAGTGGGTAATAGTGGAAAAAAGAATATTTTCAAATATAAACTACACAGAAGCATTGTATGAAACTTCTTTCTGTTCTGTGCATTCAACTAACAGAGTTGAACCTTACTTTTGATTGAGCCTTTCTGAAACACTCTTTCTGTAGAAACTGCAATTGGACATTCTGAGCGCTAAGAGGCCTCTATTGGGAAAAATAATATCTTCAAATAACAACTACACGGAAGCATTTTGTGAAACTTATTTCTGATATGTTCATTAAGCTAACAGAGTTAAACCATACTTTTGATTGCGCAGTTCTGAACACTCTTTCTGTAGAAAATGCAAGTGGACATTCGGAGCGCTAAGAGGGTAATAGTGGAAAAAGGAATATATTCAAATATAAACTACACAGTAGCATTCTGTGAAAATACTTTCTGTTCTGTGCATTCAACTAACAGAGTTGAACCTTACTTTTGATTGAGCCGTTCTGAAACACTCTTTCTGTAGAAATTGCAATTGGACATGCTAAGCGCTAAGAGGCCTACATTGGGAAAAAGAATATCTTCAAATAAAAACTACACAGATGCATTCTGTGAAACTTATTTCTGATCTGTAAATTCAGTTAACAGAGATAAAACATATTTTTGATTGAGCAGTTATGAAACACTCTTTTTGTAGAAAATGCAAGTGGAGATTCGGAGCGCTAAGAGGGTAATAGTGGAAAAAGGAATGTCTTCAAATATAAACTACACAGAATCATTCGGTGAAACTTCTTTCTGATCTGTGCATTCAGCTAACAGAGTTAAACCATACTTTTGATTGAGCAGATCTGAACACTCTTTCTGTAGAAAATGCAACTGGACATTTGGAGCGCTAAGAGCGTAGTAGTGGAAAAAGGAATATATTCAAATATAAACTACACAGAAGCATTCTGTGAAACTTCTTTCTGATCTGAGCATTCAGCTAACAGAGTTAAAACATACTTTGATTGAGCAGTTTTGAAACACTCTGTCTGTAGAAAATGCAACTGGACATTCGTAGCGCTAAGTGGGTAATAGTGGAAGAAAGAATATGTTCAAATATAAACTACACAGAAGCATTGTATGAAACTTCTTTCTGTTCTGTGCATTCAACTAACAGAGTTGAACCTTACTTTTGATTGAGCCGTTCTGAAACACTCTTTCTGTAGAAACTGCAATTGGACATTCTGAGCGCTAGGAGGCCTATATTGGGAAAAAGAATGTCTACAAGTAAAAACTACACAGAAGAATTATGTGAAACTACTTTCTGTTCTGTTTGTTCAACTAAAAGAGTTGAACCTTAGTTTTGATTGAGCCGTTCTGAAACACTCTTTCTGTAGAAAATGCAAGTGGAGATTCGGAGCGCTAAGAGGGTAATAGTGGAAAAAGGAATGTCTCCAAATATAAACTACACAGAATCATTCTGTGAAACTTTTTTCTGATCTGTGCATTCAGCTAACAGAGTTAAACCATACTTTTGATTGAGCAGATCTGAACACTCTTTCTGTAGAAAATGCAACTGGACATTTGGAGCGCTAAGAGAGTAGTAGTGGAAAAAGGAATATATTCAAATATAAACTACACAGAAGCATTCTGTGAAACATCTTTCTGATCTGAGCATTCAGCTAACAGAGTTACACCATACTTTTGATTGAGCAGTTTTGAAACACTCTGTCTGTAGAAAATGCAACGGGACATTCGTAGCGCTAAGTGGGTAATAGTGGAAAAAAGAATATGATCAAATATGAACTACACAGAAGCATTGTATGAAACTTCTTTCTGTTCTGTGCATTCAACTAACAGAGTTGAACCTTACTTTTGATTGAGCCTTTCTGAAACACTCTTTCTGTAGAAACTGCAATTGGACATTCTGAGCGCTAAGAGGCCTCTATTGGGAAAAATAATATCTTCAAATAAAAACTACACGGAAGCATTGTGTGAAACTTATTTCTGATATGTTCATTAAGCTAACAGATTTAAACCATACTTTTGATTGCGCAGTTCTGAACACTCTTTCTGTAGAAAATGCAAGTGGACATTCGGAGCGCTAAGAGGGTAATAGTGGAAAAAGGAATATATTCAAATATAAACTACACAGTAGCATTCTGTGAAAATTCTTTCTGTTCTGTGCATTCAGCTAACAGAGTTAAACCATACTTTTGATTGAGCAGTTTTGAAACACTCTGTCTGTAGAAAATGCAACTGGACATTCGTAGCGCTAAGTGGGTAATAGTGGAAAAAAGAATATGTTCAAATATAAACTACACAGAAGCATTGTATGAAACTTCTTTCTGTTCTGTGCATTCAACTAACAGAGTTGAACCTTACTTTTGATTGAGCCGTTCTGAAACACTCTTTCTGTAGAAACTGCAATTGGACATGCTAAGCGCTAAGAGGCCTACATTGGGAAAAAGAATATCTTCAAATAAAAACTACACAGATGCATTCTGTGAAACTTATTTCTGATCTGTAAATTCAGTTAACAGAGATAAAACATATTTTTGATTGAGCAGTTATGAAACACTCTTTTTGTAGAAAATGCAAGCGGAGATTCGGAGCGCTAAGAGGGTAATAGTGGAAAAAGGAATGTCTGCAAATATAAACTAGACAGAATCATTCGGTGAAACTTCTTTCTGATCTGTGCATTCAGCTAACAGAGTTAAACCATACTTTTGATTGAGCAGATCTGAACACTCTTTCTGTAGAAAATGCAACTGGACATTTGGAGCGCTAAGAGCGTAGTAGTGGAAAAAGGAATATATTCAAATATAAACTACATAGAAGCATTCTGTGAAACTTCTTTCTGATCTGAGCATTCAGCTAACATAGTTAAACCATACTTTTGATTGAGCAGTTTTGAAACACTCTGTCTGTAGAAAATGCAACTGGACATTCGTAGCGCTAAGTGGGTAATAGTGGAAAAAAGATTATGTTCAAATATAAACTACACAGAAGCATTCTATGAAACTTCTTTCTGTTCTGTGCATTCAACTAACAGAGTTGAACCTTACTTTTGATTGAGCCGTTCTGAAACACTCTTTCTGTAGAAACTGCAATTGGACATTCTGAGCGCTAAGAGGCCTATATTGGGAAAAAGAATGTCTACAAATAAAAACTACACAGAAGAATTGTGTGAAACTTCTTTCTGTTCTGTTTGTTCAACTAAAAGAGTTGAACCTAAGTTTTGATTGAGCCGTTCTGAAACACTCTTTCTGTAGAAAATGCAAGTGGAGATTCAGAGCGCTAAGAGGGTAATAGTGGAAAAAGGAATATCTCCAAATATAAACTACACAGAATCATTCTGTGAAACTTCTTTCTGATCTGTGCATTCAGCTAACAGAGTTAAACCATACTTTTGATTGAGCAGATCTGAACACTCTTTCTGTAGAAAATGCAACTGGACATTTGGAGCACTAAGAGAGTAGTAGTGGAAAAAGGAATATATTCAAATATAAACTACACAGAAGCATTCTGTGAAACTTCTTTGTGATCTGAGCATTCAGCTAACAGAGTTAAACCATACTTTTGATTGAGCAGTTTTGAAACACTCTGTCTGTAGAAAATGGAACGGGACATTATTAGCGCTAAGTGGGTAATAGTGGAAAAAAGAATATGTTCAAATATAAACTACACAGAAGCATTGTATGAAACTTCTTTCTGTTCTGTGCATTCAACTAACAGAGTTGAACCTTACTTTTGATTGAGCCTTTCTGAAACACTCTTTCTGTAGAAACTGCAATTATACATTGTGAGCGCTAAGAGGCCTCTATTAGGAAAAATAATATCTTCAAATAAAAACTACACAGAAGCATTGTGTGAAACTTATTTCTGATATGTTCATTAAGCTAACAGAGTTAAACCATACTTTTGATTGCGCAGTTCTGAACACTCTTTCTGTAGAAAATGCAAGTGGACATTCGGAGCGCTAAGACGGTAATAGTGGAAAAAGGAATATATTCAAATATAAACTACACAGTAGCATTCTGTGAAAATTCTTTCTGTTCTGTGCATTCAACTAACAGAGTTGAACCTTACTTTTGATTGAGCCGTTCTGAAACACTCTTTCTGTAGAAACTGCAATTGGACATGCTAAGCGCTAAGAGGCCTACATTGGGAAAAAGAATATCTTCAAATAAAAACTACACAGATGCATTCTGTGAAACTTATTTCTGATCTGTAAATTCAGTTAACAGAGATAAAACATATTTTTGATTGAGCAGTTATGAAACACTCTTTTTGTAGAAAATGCAAGTGGAGATTCGGAGCGCTAAGAGGGTAATAGTGGAAAAAGGAATGTCTTCAAATATAAACTACACAGAATCATTCGGTGAAACTTCTTTCTGATCTGTGCATTCAGCTAACAGACTTAAACCATAGTTTTGATTGAGCAGATCTGAACACTCTTTCTGTAGAAAATGCAACTGGACATTTGTAGCGCTAAGAGCGTAGTAGTGGAAAAAGGAATATATTCAAATATAAACTACACAGAAGCATTCTGTGAAACTTCTTTCTGATCTGAGCATTCAGCTAACAGAGTTAAACCATACTTTTGATTGAGCAGTTTTGAAACACACTGTCTGTAGAAAATGCAACTGGACATTCGTAGCGCTAAGTGGGTAATAGTGGAAAAAAGAATATGTTCAAATAGAAACTGCACAGAAACATTGTATGAAACTTCTTTCTGTTCTGTGCATTCAACTAACAGAGTTGAACCTTACTTTTGATTGAGCCGTTCTGAAACACTCTTTCTGTAGAAACTGAAATTGGACATTCTGAGCGCTAAGAGGCCTATATTGGGAAAAATAATGTCTACAAATAAAAACTACACAGAAGAATTGTGTGAAACTTCTTTCTGTTCTGTTTGTTCAACTAAAAGAGTTGAACCTTAGTTTTGATTGAGCCGTTCTGAAACACTCTTTCTGTAGAAAATGCAATTGGAGATTCGGAGCGCTAAGAGGTTAATAGTGGAAAAAGGAATGTCTCCAAATATAAACTACACAGAATCATTCTGTGAAACTTCTTTCTGATCTGTGCATTCAGCTAACAGATTTAAACCATACTTTTGATTGAGCAGATCTGAACACTCTTTCTGTAGAAAATGCAACTGGACATTTGGAGCGCTAAGAGAGTAGTAGTGGAAAAAGGAATATATTCAAATATAAACTACACAGAAGCATTCTGTGAAACTTCTTTCTGATCTGAGCATTCAGCTAACAGAGTTAAACCACACATTTGATTGAGCAGTTTTGAAACACTCTGTCTGTAGAAAATGCAACTGGATGTTCGTAGCGCTAAGTGGGTAATAGTGGAAAAAAGAATATGTTCAAATATAAACTACACAGAAGCATTGTATGAAACTTCTTTCTGTTCTGTGCATTCAACTAACAGAGTTGAACCTTACTATTGATTGAGCCTTTCTGAAACACTCTTTCTGTAGAAACTGCAATTGGACATTCTGAGCGCTAAGATGCCTCTATTGGGAAAAATAATATCTTCAAATAAAAACTACACGGAAGCATTGTGTGAAACTTATTTCTGATATGTTCATTAAGCTAACAGAGTTAAACCATACTTTTGATTGCGCAGTTCTGAACACTCTTTCTGTAGAAAATGCAAGTGGACATTCGGAGCGCTAAGAGGGTAATAGTGGAAAAAGGAATATATTCAAATATAAACTACACAGTAGCATTCTGTGAAAATTCTTTCTGTTCTGTGCATTCAACTAACAGGGTTGAACCTTACTTTTGATTGAGCCGTTCTGAAACACTCTTTCTGTAGAAACTGCAATTGGACATGCTAAGCGCTAAGAGGCCTACATTGGGAAAAAGAATATCTTCAAATAAAAACTACACAGATGCATTCTGTGAAACTTATTTCTGATCTGTAAATTCAGTTAACAGAGATAAAACATATTTTTGATTGAGCAGTTATGAAACACTCTTTTTGTAGAAAATGCAAGCGGAGATTCGGAGCGCTAAGAGGGTAATAGTGGAAAAAGGAATGTCTGCAAATATAAACTAGACAGAATCATTCGGTGAAACTTCTTTCTGATCTGTGCATTCAGCTAACAGAGTTAAACCATACTTTTGATTGAGCAGATCTGAACACTCTTTCTGTAGAAAATGCAACTGGACATTTGGAGCGCTAAGAGCGTAGTAGTGGAAAAAGGAATATATTCAAATATAAACTACATAGAAGCATTCTGTGAAACTTCTTTCTGATCTGAGCATTCAGCTAACAGAGTTAAACCATACTTTTGATTGAGCAGTTTTGAAACACTCTGTCTGTAGAAAATGCAACTGGACATTCGTAGCGCTAAGTGGGTAATAGTGGAAAAAAGAATATGTTCAAATATAAACTACACAGAAGCATTCTATGAAACTTCTTTCTGTTCTGTGCATTCAACTAACAGAGTTGAACCTTACTTTTGATTGAGCCGTTCTGAAACACTCTTTCTGTAGAAACTGCAATTGGACATTCTGAGCGCTAAGAGGCCTATATTGGGAAAAAGAATGTCTACAAATAAAAACTACACAGAAGAATTGTGTGAAACTTCTTTCTGTTCTGTTTGTTCAACTAAAAGAGTTGAACCTAAGTTTTGATTGAGCCGTTCTGAAACACTCTTTCTGTAGAAAATGCAAGTGGAGATTCAGAGCGCTAAGAGGGTAATAGTGGAAAAAGGAATATCTCCAAATATAAACTACACAGAATCATTCTGTGAAACTTCTTTCTGATCTGTGCATTCAGCTAACAGAGTTAAACCATACTTTTGATTGAGCAGATCTGAACACTCTTTCTGTAGAAAATGCAACTGGACATTTGGAGCACTAAGAGAGTAGTAGTGGAAAAAGGAATATATTCAAATATAAACTACACAGAAGCATTCTGTGAAACTTCTTTCTGATCTGAGCATTCAGCTAACAGAGTTAAAACATACTTTGATTGAGCAGTTTTGAAACACTCTGTCTGTAGAAAATGCAACTGGACATTCGTAGCGCTAAGTGGGTAATAGTGGAAAAAAGAATATGTTCAAATATAAACTACACAGAAGCATTGTATGAAACTTCTTTCTGTTCTGTGCATTCAACTAACAGAGTTGAACCTTACTTTTGATTGAGCCGTTCTGAAACACTCTTTCTGTAGAAACTGCAATTGGACATTCTGAGCGCTAGGAGGCCTATATTGGGAAAAAGAATGTCTACAAGTAAAAACTACACAGAAGAATTGTGTGAAACTACTTTCTGTTCTGTTTGTTCAACTAAAAGAGTTGAACCTTAGTTTTGATTGAGCCGTTCTGAAACACTCTTTCTGTAGAAAATGCAAGTGGAGATTCGGAGCGCTAAGAGGGTAATAGTGGAAAAAGGAATGTCTCCAAATATAAACTACACAGAATCATTCTGTGAAACTTTTTTCTGATCTGTGCATTCAGCTAACAGAGTTAAACCATACTTTTGATTGAGCAGATCTGAACACTCTTTCTGTAGAAAATGCAACTGGACATTTGGAGCGCTAAGAGAGTAGTAGTGGAAAAAGGAATATATTCAAATATAAACTACACAGAAGCATTCTGTGAAACATCTTTCTGATCTGAGCATTCAGCTAACAGAGTTACACCATACTTTTGATTGAGCAGTTTTGAAACACTCTGTCTGTAGAAAATGCAACGGGACATTCGTAGCGCTAAGTGGGTAATAGTGGAAAAAAGAATATGTTCAAATATGAACTACACAGAAGCATTGTATGAAACTTCTTTCTGTTCTGTGCATTCAACTAACAGAGTTGAACCTTACTTTTGATTGAGCCTTTCTGAAACACTCTTTCTGTAGAAACTGCAATTGGACATTCTGAGCGCTAAGAGGCCTCTATTGGGAAAAATAATATCTTCAAATAAAAACTACACGGAAGCATTGTGTGAAACTTATTTCTGATATGTTCATTAAGCTAACAGATTTAAACCATACTTTTGATTGCGCAGTTCTGAACACTCTTTCTGTAGAAAATGCAAGTGGACATTCGGAGCGCTAAGAGGGTAATAGTGGAAAAAGGAATATATTCAAATATAAACTACACAGTAGCATTCTGTGAAAATTCTTTCTGTTCTGTGCATTCAGCTAACAGAGTTAAACCATACTTTTGATTGAGCAGTTTTGAAACACTCTGTCTGTAGAAAATGCAACTGGACATTCGTAGCGCTAAGTGGGTAATAGTGGAAAAAAGAATATGTTCAAATATAAACTACACAGAAGCATTGTATGAAACTTCTTTCTGTTCTGTGCATTCAACTAACAGAGTTGAACCTTACTTTTGATTGAGCCGTTCTGAAACACTCTTTCTGTAGAAACTGCAATTGGACATGCTAAGCGCTAAGAGGCCTACATTGGGAAAAAGAATATCTTCAAATAAAAACTACACAGATGCATTCTGTGAAACTTATTTCTGATCTGTAAATTCAGTTAACAGAGATAAAACATATTTTTGATTGAGCAGTTATGAAACACTCTTTTTGTAGAAAATGCAAGCGGAGATTCGGAGCGCTAAGAGGTTAATAGTGGAAAAAGGAATGTCTGCAAATATAAACTAGACAGAATCATTCGGTGAAACTTCTTTCTGATCTGTGCATTCAGCTAACAGAGTTAAACCATACTTTTGATTGAGCAGATCTGAACACTCTTTCTGTAGAAAATGCAACTGGACATTTGGAGCGCTAAGAGCGTAGTAGTGGAAAAAGGAATATATTCAAATATAAACTACATAGAAGCATTCTGTGAAACTTCTTTCTGATCTGAGCATTCAGCTAACAGAGTTAAACCATACTTTTGATTGAGCAGTTTTGAAACACTCTGTCTGTAGAAAATGCAACTGGACATTCGTAGTGCTAAGTGGGTAATAGTGGAAAAAAGAATATGTTCAAATATAAACTACACAGAAGCATTCTATGAAACTTCTTTCTGTTCTGTGCATTCAACTAACAGAGTTGAACCTTACTTTTGATTGAGCCGTTCTGAAACACTCTTTCTGTAGAAACTGCAATTGGACATTCTGAGCGCTAAGAGGCCTATATTGGGAAAAAGAATGTCTACAAATAAAAACTACACAGAAGAATTGTGTGAAACTTCTTTCTGTTCTGTTTGTTCAACTAAAAGAGTTGAACCTAAGTTTTGATTGAGCCGTTCTGAAACACTCTTTCTGTAGAAAATGCAAGTGGAGATTCAGAGCGCTAAGAGGGTAATAGTGGAAAAAGGAATATCTCCAAATATAAACTACACAGAATCATTCTGTGAAACTTCTTTCTGATCTGTGCATTCAGCTAACAGAGTTAAACCATACTTTTGATTGAGCAGATCTGAACACTCTTTCTGTAGAAAATGCAACTGGACATTTGGAGCACTAAGAGAGTAGTAGTGGAAAAAGGAATATATTCAAATATAAACTACACAGAAGCATTCTGTGAAACTTCTTTGTGATCTGAGCATTCAGCTAACAGAGTTAAACCATACTTTTGATTGAGCAGTTTTGAAACACTCTGTCTGTAGAAAATGGAACGGGACATTATTAGCGCTAAGTGGGTAATAGTGGAAAAAAGAATATGTTCAAATATAAACTACACAGAAGCATTGTATGAAACTTCTTTCTGTTCTGTGCATTCAACTAACAGAGTTGAACCTTACTTTTGATTGAGCCTTTCTGAAACACTCTTTCTGTAGAAACTGCAATTATACATTCTGAGCGCTAAGAGGACTCTATTAGGAAAAATAATATCTTCAAATAAAAACTACACAGAAGCATTGTGTGAAACTTATTTCTGATATGTTCATTAAGCTAACAGAGTTAAACCATACTTTTGATTGCGCAGTTCTGAACACTCTTTCTGTAGAAAATGCAAGTGGACATTCGGAGCGCTAAGACGGTAATAGTGGAAAAAGGAATATATTCAAATATAAACTACACAGTAGCATTCTGTGAAAATTCTTTCTGTTCTGTGCATTCAACTAACAGAGTTGAACCTTACTTTTGATTGAGCCGTTCTGAAACACTCTTTCTGTAGAAACTGCAATTGGACATGCTAAGCGCTAAGAGGCCTACATTGGGAAAAAGAATATCTTCAAATAAAAACTACACAGATGCATTCTGTGAAACTTATTTCTGATCTGTAAATTCAGTTAACAGAGATAAAACATATTTTTGATTGAGCAGTTATGAAACACTCTTTTTGTAGAAAATGCAAGTGGAGATTCGGAGCGCTAAGAGGGTAATAGTGGAAAAAGGAATGTCTTCAAATATAAACTACACAGAATCATTCGGTGAAACTTCTTTCTGATCTGTGCATTCAGCTAACAGACTTAAACCATAGTTTTGATTGAGCAGATCTGAACACTCTTTCTGTAGAAAATGCAACTGGACATTTGTAGCGCTAAGAGCGTAGTAGTGGAAAAAGGAATATATTCAAATATAAACTACACAGAAGCATTCTGTGAAACTTCTTTCTGATCTGAGCATTCAGCTAACAGAGTTAAACCATACTTTTGATTGAGCAGTTTTGAAACACACTGTCTGTAGAAAATGCAACTGGACATTCGTAGCGCTAAGTGGGTAATAGTGGAAAAAAGAATATGTTCAAATAGAAACTGCACAGAAACATTGTATGAAACTTCTTTCTGTTCTGTGCATTCAACTAACAGAGTTGAACCTTACTTTTGATTGAGCCGTTCTGAAACACTCTTTCTGTAGAAACTGAAATTGGACATTCTGAGCGCTAAGAGGCCTATATTGGGAAAAATAATGTCTACAAATAAAAACTACACAGAAGAATTGTGTGAAACTTCTTTCTGTTCTGTTTGTTCAACTAAAAGAGTTGAACCTTAGTTTTGATTGAGCCGTTCTGAAACACTCTTTCTGTAGAAAATGCAATTGGAGATTCGGAGCGCTAAGAGGTTAATAGTGGAAAAAGGAATGTCTCCAAATATAAACTACACAGAATCATTCTGTGAAACTTCTTTCTGATCTGTGCATTCAGCTAACAGATTTAAACCATACTTTTGATTGAGCAGATCTGAACACTCTTTCTGTAGAAAATGCAACTGGACATTTGGAGCGCTAAGAGAGTAGTAGTGGAAAAAGGAATATATTCAAATATAAACTACACAGAAGCATTCTGTGAAACTTCTTTCTGATCTGAGCATTCAGCTAACAGAGTTAAACCACACATTTGATTGAGCAGTTTTGAAACACTCTGTCTGTAGAAAATGCAACTGGATGTTCGTAGCGCTAAGTGGGTAATAGTGGAAAAAAGAATATGTTCAAATATAAACTACACAGAAGCATTGTATGAAACTTCTTTCTGTTCTGTGCATTCAACTAACAGAGTTGAACCTTACTATTGATTGAGCCTTTCTGAAACTTTCTTTCTGTAGAAACTGCAATTGGACATTCTGAGCGCTAAGATGCCTCTATTGGGAAAAATAATATCTTCAAATAAAAACTACACGGAAGCATTGTGTGAAACTTATTTCTGATATGTTCATTAAGCTAACAGAGTTAAACCATACTTTTGATTGCGCAGTTCTGAACACTCTTTCTGTAGAAAATGCAAGTGGACATTCGGAGCGCTAAGAGGGTAATAGTGGAAAAAGGAATATATTCAAATATAAACTACACAGTAGCATTCTGTGAAAATTCTTTCTGTTCTGTGCATTCAACTAACAGGGTTGAACCTTACTTTTGATTGAGCCGTTCTGAAACACTCTTTCTGTAGAAACTGCAATTGGACATGCTAAGCGCTAAGAGGCCTACATTGGGAAAAAGAATATCTTCAAATAAAAACTACACAGATGCATTCTGTGAAACTTATTTCTGATCTGTAAATTCAGTTAACAGAGATAAAACATATTTTTGATTGAGCAGTTATGAAACACTCTTTTTGTAGAAAATGCAAGCGGAGATTCGGAGCGCTAAGAGGGTAATAGTGGAAAAAGGAATGTCTGCAAATATAAACTAGACAGAATCATTCGGTGAAACTTCTTTCTGATCTGTGCATTCAGCTAACAGAGTTAAACCATACTTTTGATTGAGCAGATCTGAACACTCTTTCTGTAGAAAATGCAACTGGACATTTGGAGCGCTAAGAGCGTAGTAGTGGAAAAAGGAATATATTCAAATATAAACTACATAGAAGCATTCTGTGAAACTTCTTTCTGATCTGAGCATTCAGCTAACAGAGTTAAACCATACTTTTGATTGAGCAGTTTTGAAACACTCTGTCTGTAGAAAATGCAACTGGACATTCGTAGCGCTAAGTGGGTAATAGTGGAAAAAAGAATATGTTCAAATATAAACTACACAGAAGCATTCTATGAAACTTCTTTCTGTTCTGTGCATTCAACTAACAGAGTTGAACCTTACTTTTGATTGAGCCGTTCTGAAACACTCTTTCTGTAGAAACTGCAATTGGACATTCTGAGCGCTAAGAGGCCTATATTGGGAAAAAGAATGTCTACAAATAAAAACTACACAGAAGAATTGTGTGAAACTTCTTTCTGTTCTGTTTGTTCAACTAAAAGAGTTGAACCTAAGTTTTGATTGAGCCGTTCTGAAACACTCTTTCTGTAGAAAATGCAAGTGGAGATTCAGAGCGCTAAGAGGGTAATAGTGGAAAAAGGAATATCTCCAAATATAAACTACACAGAATCATTCTGTGAAACTTCTTTCTGATCTGTGCATTCAGCTAACAGAGTTAAACCATACTTTTGATTGAGCAGATCTGAACACTCTTTCTGTAGAAAATGCAACTGGACATTTGGAGCACTAAGAGAGTAGTAGTGGAAAAAGGAATATATTCAAATATAAACTACACAGAAGCATTCTGTGAAACTTCTTTCTGATCTGAGCATTCAGCTAACAGAGTTAAAACATACTTTGATTGAGCAGTTTTGAAACACTCTGTCTGTAGAAAATGCAACTGGACATTCGTAGCGCTAAGTGGGTAATAGTGGAAAAAAGAATATGTTCAAATATAAACTACACAGAAGCATTGTATGAAACTTCTTTCTGTTCTGTGCATTCAACTAACAGAGTTGAACCTTACTTTTGATTGAGCCGTTCTGAAACACTCTTTCTGTAGAAACTGCAATTGGACATTCTGAGCGCTAGGAGGCCTATATTGGGAAAAAGAATGTCTACAAGTAAAAACTACACAGAAGAATTGTGTGAAACTACTTTCTGTTCTGTTTGTTCAACTAAAAGAGTTGAACCTTAGTTTTGATTGAGCCGTTCTGAAACACTCTTTCTGTAGAAAATGCAAGTGGAGATTCGGAGCGCTAAGAGGGTAATAGTGGAAAAAGGAATGTCTCCAAATATAAACTACACAGAATCATTCTGTGAAACTTTTTTCTGATCTGTGCATTCAGCTAACAGAGTTAAACCATACTTTTGATTGAGCAGATCTGAACACTCTTTCTGTAGAAAATGCAACTGGACATTTGGAGCGCTAAGAGAGTAGTAGTGGAAAAAGGAATATATTCAAATATAAACTACACAGAAGCATTCTGTGAAACATCTTTCTGATCTGAGCATTCAGCTAACAGAGTTACACCATACTTTTGATTGAGCAGTTTTGAAACACTCTGTCTGTAGAAAATGCAACGGGACATTCGTAGCGCTAAGTGGGTAATAGTGGAAAAAAGAATATGTTCAAATATGAACTACACAGAAGCATTGTATGAAACTTCTTTCTGTTCTGTGCATTCAACTAACAGAGTTGAACCTTACTTTTGATTGAGCCTTTCTGAAACACTCTTTCTGTAGAAACTGCAATTGGACATTCTGAGCGCTAAGAGGCCTCTATTGGGAAAAATAATATCTTCAAATAAAAACTACGCGGAAGCATTGTGTGAAACTTATTTCTGATATGTTCATTAAGCTAACAGATTTAAACCATACTTTTGATTGCGCAGTTCTGAACACTCTTTCTGTAGAAAATGCAAGTGGACATTCGGAGCGCTAAGAGGGTAATAGTGGAAAAAGGAATATATTCAAATATAAACTACACAGTAGCATTCTGTGAAAATTCTTTCTGTTCTGTGCATTCAGCTAACAGAGTTAAACCATACTTTTGATTGAGCAGTTTTGAAACACTCTGTCTGTAGAAAATGCAACTGGACATTCGTAGCGCTAAGTGGGTAATAGTGGAAAAAAGAATATGTTCAAATATAAACTACACAGAAGCATTGTATGAAACTTCTTTCTGTTCTGTGCATTCAACTTACAGAGTTGAACCTTACTTTTGATTGAGCCGTTCTGAAACACTCTTTCTGTAGAAACTGCAATTGGACATGCTAAGCGCTAAGAGGCCTACATTGGGAAAAAGAATATCTTCAAATAAAAACTACACAGATGCATTCTGGGAAACTTATTTCTGATCTGTAAATTCAGTTAACAGAGATAAAACATATTTTTGATTGAGCAGTTATGAAACACTCTTTTTGTAGAAAATGCAAGCGGAGATTCGGAGCGCTAAGAGGGTAATAGTGGAAAAAGTAATGTCTGCAAATATAAACTAGACAGAATCATTCGGTGAAACTTCTTTCTGATCTGTGCATTCAGCTAACAGAGTTAAACCATACTTTTGATTGAGCAGATCTGAACACTCTTTCTGTAGAAAATGCAACTGGACATTTGGAGCGCTAAGAGCGTAGTAGTGGAAAAAGGAATATATTCAAATATAAACTACATAGAAGCATTCTGTGAAACTTCTTTCTGATCTGAGCATTCAGCTAACAGAGTTAAACCATACTTTTGATTGAGCAGTTTTGAAACACTCTGTCTGTAGAAAATGCAACTGGACATTCGTAGCGCTAAGTGGGTAATAGTGGAAAAAAGAATATGTTCAAATATAAACTACACAGAAGCATTCTATGAAACTTCTTTCTGTTCTGTGCATTCAACTAACAGAGTTGAACCTTACTTTTGATTGAGCCGTTCTGAAACACTCTTTCTGTAGAAACTGCAATTGGACATTCTGAGCGCTAAGAGGCCTATATTGGGAAAAAGAATGTCTACAAATAAAAACTACACAGAAGAATTGTGTGAAACTTCTTTCTGTTCTGTTTGTTCAACTAAAAGAGTTGAACCTAAGTTTTGATTGAGCCGTTCTGAAACACTCTTTCTGTAGAAAATGCAAGTGGAGATTCAGAGCGCTAAGAGGGTAATAGTGGAAAAAGGAATATCTCCAAATATAAACTACACAGAATCATTCTGTGAAACTTCTTTCTGATCTGTGCATTCAGCTAACAGAGTTAAACCATACTTTTGATTGAGCAGATCTGAACACTCTTTCTGTAGAAAATGCAACTGGACATTTGGAGCACTAAGAGAGTAGTAGTGGAAAAAGGAATATATTCAAATATAAACTACACAGAAGCATTCTGTGAAACTTCTTTGTGATCTGAGCATTCAGCTAACAGAGTTAAACCATACTTTTGATTGAGCAGTTTTGAAACACTCTGTCTGTAGAAAATGGAACGGGACATTATTAGCGCTAAGTGGGTAATAGTGGAAAAAAGAATATGTTCAAATATAAACTACACAGAAGCATTGTATGAAACTTCTTTCTGTTCTGTGCATTCAACTAACAGAGTTGAACCTTACTTTTGATTGAGCCTTTCTGAAACACTCTTTCTGTAGAAACTGCAATTATACATTCTGAGCGCTAAGAGGACTCTATTAGGAAAAATAATATCTTCAAATAAAAACTACACAGAAGCATTGTGTGAAACTTATTTCTGATATGTTCATTAAGCTAACAGAGTTAAACCATACTTTTGATTGCGCAGTTCTGAACACTCTTTCTGTAGAAAATGCAAGTGGACATTCGGAGCGCTAAGACGGTAATAGTGGAAAAAGGAATATATTCAAATATAAACTACACAGTAGCATTCTGTGAAAATTCTTTCTGTTCTGTGCATTCAACTAACAGAGTTGAACCTTACTTTTGATTGAGCCGTTCTGAAACACTCTTTCTGTAGAAACTGCAATTGGACATGCTAAGCGCTAAGAGGCCTACATTGGGAAAAAGAATATCTTCAAATAAAAACTACACAGATGCATTCTGTGAAACTTATTTCTGATCTGTAAATTCAGTTAACAGAGATAAAACATATTTTTGATTGAGCAGTTATGAAACACTCTTTTTGTAGAAAATGCAAGTGGAGATTCGGAGCGCTAAGAGGGTAATAGTGGAAAAAGGAATGTCTTCAAATATAAACTACACAGAATCATTCGGTGAAACTTCTTTCTGATCTGTGCATTCAGCTAACAGAGTTAAACCATAGTTTTGATTGAGCAGAACTGAACACTCTTTCTGTAGAAAATGCAACTGGACATTTGTAGCGCTAAGAGCGTAGTAGTGGAAAAAGGAATATATTCAAATATAAACTACACAGAAGCATTCTGTGAAACTTCTTTCTGATCTGAGCATTCAGCTAACAGAGTTAAACCATACTTTTGATTGAGCAGTTTTGAAACACACTGTCTGTAGAAAATGCAACTGGACATTCGTAGCGCTAAGTGGGTAATAGTGGAAAAAAGAATATGTTCAAATAGAAACTGCACAGAAGCATTGTATGAAACTTCTTTCTGTTCTGTGCATTCAACTAACAGAGTTGAACCTTACTTTTGATTGAGCCGTTCTGAAACACTCTTTCTGTAGGAACTGAAATTGGACATTCTGAGCGCTAAGAGGCCTATATTGGGAAAAATAATGTCTACAAATAAAAACTACACAGAAGAATTGTGTGAAACTTCTTTCTGTTCTGTTTGTTCAACTAAAAGAGTTGAACCTTAGTTTTGATTGAGCCGTTCTGAAACACACTTTCTGTAGAAAATGCAATTGGAGATTCGGAGCGCTAAGAGGGTAATAGTGGAAAAAGGAATGTCTCCAAATATAAACTACACAGAATCATTCTGTGAAACTTTTTCTGATCTGTGCATTCAGCTAACAGAGTTAAACCATACTTTTGATTGAGCAGATCTGAACACTCTTTCTGTAGAAAATGCAACTGGACATTTGGAGCGCTAAGAGAGTAGTAGTGGAAAAAGGAATATATTCAAATATAAACTACACAGAAGCATTCTGTGAAACTTCTTTCTGATCTGAGCATTCAGCTAACAGAGTTAAACCACACATTTGATTGAGCAGTTTTGAAACACTCTGTCTGTAGAAAATGCAACTGGATGTTCGTAGCGCTAAGTGGGTAATAGTGGAAAAAAGAATATGTTCAAATATAAACTACACAGAAGCATTGTATGAAACTTCTTTCTGTTCTGTGCATTCAACTAACAGAGTTGAACCTTACTTTTGATTGAGCCTTTCTGAAACACTCTTTCTGTAGAAACTGCAATTGGACATTCTGAGTGCTAAGAGGCCTCTAAGGGGTAAAATAATATCTTCAAATAAAAACTACACAGAAGCATTGTGTGAAACTTATTTCTGATATGTTCATTAAGCTAACAGAGTTAAACCATACTTTTGATTGCGCAGTTCTGGACACTCTTTCTGTAGAAAATGCAAGTGGACATTCGGAGCGCTAAGAGGGTAATAGTGGAAAAAGGAATATATTCAAATATAAACTACACAGTAGCATTCTGTGAAAATTCTTTCTGTTCTGTGCATTCAACTAACAGAGTTGAACCTTACTTTAGATTGAGCCGTTCTGAAACACTCTTTCTGTAGAAACTGCAATTGGACATGCTAAGCGCTAAGAGGCCTACATTGGGAAAAAGAATATCTTCAAATAAAAACTACACAGATGCATTCTGTGAAACTTATTTCTGATCTGTAAATTCAGTTAACAGAGATAAAACATATTTTTGATTGAGCAGTTATGAAACACTCTTTTTGTAGAAAATGCAAGTGGAGATTCGGAGCGCTAAGAGGGCAATAGTGGAAAAAGGAATGTCTTCAAATATAAACTACACAGAATCATTCGGTGAAACTTCTTTCTGATCTGTGCATTCAGCTAACAGAGTTAAACCATACTTTTGATTGAGCAGATCTGAACACTCTTTCTGTAGAAAATTCAACTGGACATTTGGAGCGCTAAGAGCGTAGTAGTGGAAAAAGGAATATATTCAAATATAAACTACACAGAAGCATTCTGTGAAACTTCTTTCTGATCTGAGCATTCAGCTAACAGAGTTAAAACATACTTTTGATTGAGCAGTTTTGAAACACTCTGTCTGAAGAAAATGCAACTGGACATTCGTAGCGCTAAGTGGGTAATAGTGGAAAAAAAAATGTGTTCAAATATAAACTACACAGAAGCATTGTATGAAACTTCTTTCTGTTCTGTGCATTCAACTAACAGAGTTGAACTTTACTTTTGATTGAGCCGTTCTGAAACACTCTTTCTGTAGAAACTGCAATTGGACATTCTGAGCGCTAAGAGGCCTACATCGGGAAAAAGAATGTCTACAAATAAAAACTACACAGAAGAATTGTGTGAAACTTCTTTCTGTTCTGTTTGTTCAACTAAAAGAGTTGAACCTTAGTTTTGATTGAGCCGTTCTGAAACACTCTTTCTGTAGAAAATGCAAGTGGAGATTCGGAGCGCTAAGAGGGTAATAGTGGAAAAAGGAATGTCTCCAAATATAAACTACACAGAATCATTCTGTGAAACTTCTTTCTGATCTGTGCATTCAGCTAACAGAGGTAAACCATACTTTTGATTGAGCAGATCTGAACACTCTTTCTGTAGAAAATGCAACTGGACATTTTGAGCGCTAAGAGAGTAGTAGTGGAAAAAGGAATATATTCAAATATAAACTACACAGAAGCATTCTGTGAAACATCTTTCTGATCTGAGCATTCAGCTAACAGAGTTACACCATACTTTTGATTGAGCAGTTTTGAAACACTCTGTCTGTAGAAAATGCAACGGGACATTCGTAGCGCTAAGTGGGTAATAGTGGAAAAAAGAATATGTTCAAATAGAAACTACACAGAAGCATTGTATGAAACTTCTTTCTGTTCTGTGCATTCAACTAACAGAGTTGAACCTTACTTTTGATTGAGCCGTTCTGAAACACTCTTTCTGTAGAAACTGCAATTGGACATTCTCAGCGCTAAGAGGCCTATATTGGGAAAAAGAATGTCTACAAATAAAAACTACACAGAAGAATTGTGTGAAACTTCTTTCTGTTCTGTTTGTTCAAATAAAAGAGTTGAACCTTAGTTTTGATTGAGCCGTTCTGAAACACTCTTTCTGTAGAAAATGCAAGTGGAGATTCGGAGCGCTAAGAGGGTAATAGTGGAAAAAGGAATGTCTCCAAATATAAACTACACAGAATCATTCTGTGAAACTTCTTTCTGATCTGTGCATTCAGCTAACAGAGGTAAACCATACTTTTGATTGAGCAGATCTGAACACTCTTTCTGTAGAAAATGCAACTGGACATTTGGAGCGCTAAGAGAGTAGTAGTGGAAAAAGGAATATATTCAAATATAAACTACACAGAAGCATTCTGTGAAACTTCTTTCTGATCTGAGCATTCAGCTAACAGAGTTAAACCATACTTTTGAATGAGCAGTTTTGAAACACTCTGTCTGTAGAAAATGCAACTGGACATTCGTAGCGCTAAGTGGGTAATAGTGGAAAAAAGAATATGTTCAAATATAAACTACACAGAAGCATTGTATGAAACTTCTTTCTGTTCTGTGCATTCAACTAACAGAGTTGAACCTTACTTTTGATTGAGCCTTTCTGAAACACTCTTTCTGTAGAAACTGCAATTGGACATTCTGAGCGCTAAGAGGCCTCTATTGGGAAAAATAATATCTTCAAATAAAAACTACACAGAAGCATTGTGTGAAACTTATTTCTGATATGTTCATTAAGCTAACAGAGTTAAACCATACTTTTGATTGCGCAGTTCTGAACACTCTTTCTGTAGAAAATGCAAGTGGACATTCGGAGCGCTAAGAGGGTAATAGTGGAAAAAGGAATATATTCAAATATAAACTACACAGTAGCATTCTGTGAAAATTCTTTCTGTTCTGTGCATTCAACTAACAGAGTTGAACCTTACTTTTCATTGAGCCGTTCTGAAACACTCTTTCTGTAGAAACTGCAATTGGACATGCTAAGCGCTAAGAGGCCTACATTGGGAAAAAGAATATCTTCAAATAAAAACTACACAGATGCATTCTGTGAAACTTATTTCTGATCTGTAAATTCAGTTAACAGAGATAAAACATATTTTTGATTGAGCAGTTATGAAACACTCTTTTTGTAGAAAATGCAAGTGGAGATTCGGAGCGCTAAGAGGGTAATAGTGGAAAAAGGAATGTCTTCAAATATAAACTACACAGAATCATTCGGTGAAACTTCTTTCTGATCTGAGCATTCAGCTAACAGAGTTAAACCATACTTTAGATTGAGCAGTTTTGAAACACTCTGTCTGTAGAAAATGCAACTGGACATTCGTAGCGCTAAGTGGGTAATAGTGGAAAAAAGAATATGTTCAAATATAAACTACACAGAAGCATTGTATGAAACTTCTTTCTGTTCTGTGCATTCAACTAACAGATTTGAACCTTACTTTTGATTGAGCCGTTCTGAAACACTCTTTCTGTAGAAACTGCAATTGGACATTCTGAGCGCTAGGAGGCCTATATTGGGAAAAAGAATGTCTACAAGTAAAAACTACACAGAAGAATTGTGTGAAACTACTTTCTGTTCTGTTTGTTCAACTAAAAGAGTTGAACCTTAGTTTTGATTGAGCCGTTCTGAAACATTCTTTCTGTAGAAAATGCAAGTGGAGATTCGGAGCGCTAAGAGGGTAATAGTGGAAAAAGGAATGTCTCCAAATATAAACTACACAGAATCATTCTGTGAAACTTTTTTCTGATCTGTGCATTCAGCTAACAGAGTTAAACCATACTTTTGATTGAGCAGATCTGAACACTCTTTCTGTAGAAAATGCAACTGGACATTTGGAGCGCTAAGAGAGTAGTAGTGGAAAAAGGAATATATTCAAATATAAACTACACAGAAGCATTCTGTGAAACATCTTTCTGATCTGAGCATTCAGCTAACAGAGTTACACCATAATTTTGATTGAGCAGTTTTGAAACACTCTGTCTGTAGAAAATGCAACGGGACATTCGTAGCGCTAAGTGGGTAATAGTGGAAAAAAGAATATGTTCAAATATAAACTACACAGAAGCATTGTATGAAACTTCTTTCTGTTCTGTGCATTCAACTAACAGAGTTGAACCTTACTTTTGATTGAGCCTTTCTGAAACACTCTTTCTGTGGAAACTGCAATTGGACATTCTGAGCGCTAAGAGGCCTCTATTGGGAAAAATAATATCTTCAAATAAAAACTACACGGAAGCATTGTGTGAAACTTATTTCTGATATGTTCATTAAGCTAACAGAGTTAAACCATACTTTTGATTGCGCAGTTCTGAACACTCTTTCTGTAAAAAATGCAAGTGGACATTCGGAGCGCTAAGAGGGTAATAGTGGAAAAAGGAATATATTCAAATATAAACTACACAGTAGCATTCTGTGAAAATTCTTTCTGTTCTGTACATTCAACTAACAGAGTTGAACCTTACTTTTGATTGAGCCTTTCTGAAACACTCTTTCTGCAGAAACTGCAATTGGACATTCTGAGCGCTAAGAGGCCTCTATTGGGAAAAATAATATCTTCAAATAAAAACTACACGGAAGCATTTTGTGAAACTTATTTCTGATATGTTCATTAAGCTAACAGAGTTAAACCATACTTTTGATTGCGCAGTTCTGAACACTCTTTCTGTAGAAAATGCAAGTGGACATTCGGAGCGCTAAGAGGGTAATAGTGGAAAAAGGAGTATATTCAAATATAAACTTCACAGTAGCATTCTGTGAAAATTCTTTCTGTTCTGTGCATTCAACTAACAGAGTTGAACCTTACTTTTGATTGAGCCGTTCTGAAACACTCTTTCTGTAGAAATTGCAATTGGACATGCTAAGCGCTAAGAGGCCTACATTGGGAAAAAGAATATCTTCAAATAAAAACTACACAGATGCATTCTGTGAAACTTATTTCTGATCTGTAAATTCAGTTAACAGAGATAAAACATATTTTTGATTGAGCAGTTATGAAACACTCTTTTTGTAGAAAATGCAAGCGGAGATTCGGAGCGCTAAGAGGGTAATAGTGGAAAAAGGAATGTCTTCAAATATAAACTACACAGAATCATTCGGTGAAACTTCTTTCTGATCTGTGCATTCAGCTAACAGAGTTAAACCATACTTTTGATTGAGCAGATCTGAACACTCTTTCTGTAGAAAATGCAACTGGACATTTGGAGCGCTAAGAGCGTAGTAGTGGAAAAAGGAATATATTCAAATATAAACTACACAGAAGCATTCTGTGAAACTTCTTTCTGATCTGAGCATTCAGCTAACAGAGTTAAAACATACTTTGATTGAGCAGTTTTGAAACACTCTGTCTGTAGAAAATGCAACTGGACATTCGTAGCGCTAAGTGGGTAATAGTGGAAAAAAGAATATGTTCAAATATAAACTACACAGAAGCATTGTATGAAACTTCTTTCTGTTCTGTGCATTCAACTAACAGATTTGAACCTTACTTTTGATTGAGCCGTTCTGAAACACTCTTTCTGTAGAAACTGCAATTGGACATTCTGAGCGCTAGGAGGCCTATATTGGGAAAAAGAATGTCTACAAGTAAAAACTACACAGAAGAATTGTGTGAAACTACTTTCTGTTCTGTTTGTTCAACTAAAAGAGTTGAACCTTAGTTTTGATTGAGCCGTTCTGAAACACTCTTTCTGAAGAAAATGCAAGTGGAGATTCGGAGCGCTAAGAGGGTAATAGTGGAAAAAGGAATGTCTCCAAATATAAACTACACAGAATCATTCTGTGAAACTTTTTTCTGATCTGTGCATTCAGCTAACAGAGTTAAACCATACTTTTGATTGAGCAGATCTGAACACTCTTTCTGTAGAAAATGCAACTGGACATTTGGAGCGCTAAGAGAGTAGTAGTGGAAAAAGGAATATATTCAAATATAAACTACACAGAAGCATTCTGTGAAACATCTATCTGATCTGAGCATTCAGCTAACAGAGTTACACCATACTTTTGATTGAGCAGTTTTGAAACACTCTGTCTGTAGAAAATGCAACGGGACATTCGTAGCGCTAAGTGGGTAATAGTGGAAAAAAGAATATGTTCAAATATAAACTACACAGAAGCATTGTATGAAACTTCTTTCTGTTCTGTGCATTCAACTAACAGAGTTGAACCTTACTTTTGATTGAGCCTTTCTGAAACACTCTTTCTGTGGAAACTGCAATTGGACATTCTGAGCGCTAAGAGGCCTCTATTGGGAAAAATAATATCTTCAAATAAAAACTACACGGAAGCATTGTGTGAAACTTCTTTCTGATCTGAGCATTCAGCTAACAGAGTTAAACCATACTTTTGATTGAGCAGTTTTGAAACACTCTGTCTGTAGAAAATGCAACTTGACATTCGTAGCGCTAAGTGGGTAATAGTGGAAAAAAGAATATGTTCAAATATAAACTACACAGAAGCATTCTATGAAACTTCTTTCTGTTCTGTGCATTCAACTAACAGAGTTGAACCTTACTTTTGATTGAGCCGTTCTGAAACACTCTTTCTGTAGAAACTGCAATTGGACATTCTGAGCGCTAAGAGGCCTATATTGGGAAAAAGAATGTCTACAAATAAAAACTACACAGAAGAATTGTGTGAAACTACTTTCTGTTCTGTTTGTTCAACTAAAAGAGTTGAACCTAAGTTTTGATTGAGCCGTTCTGAAACACTCTTTCTGTAGAAAATGCAAGTGGAGATTCAGAGCGCTAAGAGGGTAATAGTGGAAAAAGGAATATCTCCAAATATAAACTACACAGAATCATTCTGTGAAACTTCTTTCTGATCTGTGCATTCAGCTAACAGAGTTAAACCATACTTTTGATTGAGCAGATCTGAACACTCTTTCTGTAGAAAATGCAAATGGACATTTGGAGCGCTAAGAGCGTAGTAGTGGAAAAAGGAATATATTCAAATATAAACTACACAGAAGCATTCTGTGAAACTTCTTTCTGACCTGAGCATTCAGCTAACAGAGTTAAACCGTACTTTTGATTGAGCAGTTTTGAAACACTCTGTCTGTAGAAAATGCAACTGGACATTCGTAGAGCTAAGTGGGTAATAGTGGACAAAAAATATGTTCAAATATAAACTACACAGAAGCATTGTATGAAACTTCTTTCTGTTCTGTGCATTCAACTAACAGAGTTGAACCTTACTTTTGATTGAGCCGTTCTGAAACACTCTTTCTGTTGAAACTGCAATTGGACATTCTGAGCGCTAAGAGGCCTATATTGGGAAAAAGAATGTCTACAAATAAAAACTACACAGAAGAATTGTGTGAAACTTCTTTCTGTTCTGTTTGTTCAACTAAAAGAGTTGAAACTTAGTTTTGATTGAGCCGTTCTGAAACACTCTTTCTGTAGAAAATGCAAGTGGAGATTCGGAGCGCTAAGAGGGTAATAGTGGAAAAAGGAATGTCTCCAAATATAAACTACACAGAATCATTCTGTGAAACTTCTTTCTGATCTGTGCTTTCAGCTAACAGAGTTAAACCATACTTTTGATTGAGCACATCTGAACACTGTTTCTGTAGAAAATGCAACTGGACATTTGGAGCGCTAAGAGAGTAGTAGTGGAAAAAGGAATATATTCAAATATAAACTACACAGAAGCATTCTGTGAAACTTCTTTCTGATCTGAGCATTCAGCTAACAGAGTTAAACCATACTTTTGGTTGAGCAGTTTTGAAACACTCTGTCTGTAGAAAATGCAACTGGACATTCGTAGCGCTAAGTGGGTAATAGTGGAAAAAAGAATATGTTCAAATATAAACTACACAGAAGCATTGTATGAACCTTCTTTCTGTTCTGTGCATTCAACTAACAGAGTTGAACCTTACTTTTGGTTGAGCCATTCTGAAACACTCTTTCTGTAGAAACTGCAATTGGACATTCTGAGCGCTAAGAGGCCTCTATTGGGAAAAATAATATGTTCAAATAAAAACTACACAGAAGCATTGTGTGAAACTTATTTCTGATATGTTCATTAAGTTAACAGAATTAAACCATACTTTTGATTGCGCAGTTCTGAACACTCTTTCTGTAGAAAATGCAAGTGGACATTCGGAGCGCTAAGAGGGTAATAGTGGAAAAAGAAATATATTCAAATATAAACTACACAGTAGCATTCTGTGAAAATTCTTTCTGTACTGTGCATTCAACAAACAGAGTTGAACCTTACTTTTGATTGAGCCGTTCTGAAACACTCTTTCTGTAGAAACTGCAATTGGACATGCTAAGCGCTAAGAGTCCTACATTGGGAAAAAGAATATCTTCAAATAAAAACTACACAGATGCATTCTGTGAAACTTATTTCTGATCTGTAAATTCAGTTAACAGAGATAAAACATATTTTTGATTGAGCAGTTATGAAACACTCTTTTTGTAGAAAATGCAAGTGGAGATTCGGAGCGCTAAGAGGGTAATAGTGGAAAAAGGAATGTCTTCAAATATAAACTACACAGAATGATTCGGTGAAACTTCTTTCTGATCTGTGCATTCAGCTAACAGAGTTAAACCATACTTTTGATTGAGCAGATCTGAACACTCTTTCTGTAGAAAATGCAACTGGACATTTGGAGCGCTAAGAGCGTAATAGTGGAAAAAGGAATATATTCAAATATAAACTACACAGAAGCATTCTGTGAAACTTCTTTCTGATCTGAGCATTCAGCTAACAGAGTTAAACCATACTTTTGATTGAGCAGTTTTGAAACACTCTGTCTGTAGAAAATGCAACTGGACATTCGTAGCGCTAAGTGGGTAATAGTGGAAAAAAGAATATGTTCAAATATAAACTACATAGAAGCATGGTATGAAACTTCTTTCTGTTCTGTCCATTCAACTAACAGAGGTGAACCTTACTTTTGATTGAGCCGTTCTGAAACACTCTTTCTGTAGAAACTGCAATTGGACATTCTGAGCGCTAAGAGGCCTATATTGGGAAAAAGAATGTCTACAAATAAAAACTACACAGAAGAATTGTGTGAAATTTCTTTCTGTTGATTGTTCATCTAAAAGAGTTGAACCTTAGTTTTGATTGAGCCGTTCTGAAACACACTTTCTGTAGAAAATGCAAGTGGAGATTCGGTGCTCTAAGAGGGTAATAGTGGAAAAAGGAATGTCTCCAAATATAAACTACACAGAATCATTCTGTGAAACTTCTTTCTGATCTGTGCATTCAGCTAACAGAGTTAAACCATACTTTTGATTGAGCAGATCTGAACACTCTTTCTGTAGAAAATGCAACTGGACATTTGGAGCGCTAAGAGAGTAGTAGTGGAAAAAGGAATATATTCAAATATAAACTACACAGAAGCATTCTGTGAAACTTCTTTCTGATCTGAGCATTCAGCTAACAGAGTTAAACCATACTTTTGATTGAGCAGTTTTGAAACACTCTGTCTGTAGAAAATGCAACTGGACATTCGTAGCGCTAAGTGGGTAATAGTGGAAAAAAGAATATGTTCAAATATAAACTACACAGAAGCATTGTTTGAAACTTCTTTCTGTTCTGTGCATTCAACTAACAGAGTTGAACCTTACTTTTGATTGAGCCTTTCTGAAACACTCTTTCTGTAGAAACTGCAATTGGACATTCTGAGCGCTAAGAGGCCTCTATTGGGAAAAATAATATCTTCAAATAAAAACTACACAGAAGCATTGTGTGAAACTTATTTCTGATATGTTCATTAAGCTAACAGAGTTAAACCATACTTTTGATTGCGCAGTTCTGAACACTCTTTCTGTAGAAAATGCAAGTGGACATTCGGAGCGCTAAGAGGGTAATAGTGGAAAAAGGAATATATTCAAATATAAACTACACAGTAGCATTCTGTGAAAATTCTTTCTGTTCTGTGCATTCAACTAACAGAGTTGAACCTTACTTTTGATTGAGCCGTTCTGAAACACTCTTTCTGTAGAAACTGCAATTGGACATGCTAAGCGCTAAGAGGCCTACATTGGGAAAAAGAATATCTTCAAATAAAAACTACACAGATGCATTCTGTGAAACTTATTTCTGATCTGTAAATTCAGTTAACAGAGATAAAACATATTTTTGATTGAGCAGTTATGAAACACTCTTTTTGTAGAAAATGCAAGTGGAGATTCGGAGCGCTAAGAGGGTAATAGTTGAAAAAGGAATGTCTTCAAATATAAACTACACAGAATGATTCGGTGAAACTTCTTTCTGATCTGTGCATTCAGCTAACAGAGTTAAACCATACTTTTGATTGAGCAGATCTGAACACTCTTTCTGTAGAAAATGCAACTGGACATTTGGAGCGCTAAGAGCGTAATAGTGGAAAAAGGAATATATTCAAATATAAACTACACAGAAGCATTCTGTGAAACTTCTTTCTGATCTGAGCATTCAGCTAACAGAGTTAAACCATACTTTTGATTGAGCAGTTTTGAAATACTCTGTCTGTAGAAAATGCAAATGGACATTCGTAGCGCTAAGTGGGTAATAGTGGAAAAAAGAATATGTTTAAATATAAACTACACAGAAGCATTGTATGAAACTTCTTTCTGTTCTGTGCATTCAACTAACAGAGTTGAACCTTACTTTTGATTGAGCCGTTCTGAAACACTCTTTCTGTAGAAACTGCAATTGGACATTCTGAGCGCTAAGAGGCCTATATTGGGAAAAAGAATGTCTACAAATAAAAACTACACAGAAGAATTTTGTGAAACTTCTTTCTGTTCTGTTTGTTCAACTAAAAGAGTTGAACCTTAGTTTTGATTGAGCCGTTCTGAAACACTCTTTCTGTAGAAAATGCAAGTGGAGATTCGGAGAGCTAAGAGGGTAATAGTGGAAAAAGGAATGTCTCCAAATATAAACTACACAGAATCATTCTGTGAAACTTCTTTCTGATCTGTGCATTCAGCTAACAGAGTTAAACCATACTTTTGATTGAGCAGATCTGAACACTCTTTCTGTAGAAAATGCAACTGGACATTTGGAGCGCTAAGAGAGTAGTAGTGGAAAAAGGAATATATTCAAATATAAACTACACAGAAGCATTCTGTGAAACTTCTTTCTGATCTGAGCATTCAGCTAACAGAGTTAAACCATACTTTTGATTGAGCAGTTTTGAAACACTCTGTCTGTAGAAAATGCAACTGGACATTCGTAGCGCTAAGTGGGTAATAGTGGAAAAAAGAATATGTTCAAATATAAACTACACAGAAGCATTGTATGAAACTTCTTTCTGTTCTGTGCATTCAACTAACAGAGTTGAACCTTACTTTTGATTGGGCCTTTCTGAAACACTCTTTCTGTAGAAACTGCAATTGGACATTCTGAGCGCTAAGAGGCCTCTATTGGGAAAAATAATATCTTCAAATAAAAACTACACAGAAGCATTGTGTGAAACTTATTTCTGATATGTTCATTAAGCTAACAGAGTTAAACCATACTTTTGATTGCGCAGTTCTGAACACTCTTTCTGTAGAAAATGCAAGTGGAGATTCGGAGCGCAAAGAGGGTAATAGTGGAAAAAGGAATATATTCAAATATAAACTACACAGTAGCATTCTGTGAAAATTCTTTCTGTTCTGTGCATTCAACTAACAGAGTTGAACCTTACTTTTGATTGAGCCGTTCTGAAACACTCTTTCTGTAGAAACTGCAATTGGACATGCTAAGCGCTAAGAGGCCTACATTGGGAAAAAGAATATCTTCAAATAAAAACTACACAGATGCATTCTGTGAAACTTATTTCTGATCTGTAAATTCAGTTAACAGAGATAAAACATATTTTTGATTGAGCAGTTATGATACACTCTTTTTGTAGAAAATGCAAGTGGAGATTCGGAGCGCTAAGAGGGTAATAGTGGAAAAAGGAATGTCTTCAAATATAAACTACACAGAATCATTCGGTGAAACTTCTTTCTGATCTGTGCATTCAGCTAACAGAGTTAAACCATACTTTTGATTGAGCAGATCTGAACACTCTTTCTGTAGAAAATGCAACTGGACATTTGGAGCGCTAAGAGCGTAGTAGTGGAAAAAGGAATATATTCAAATATAAACTACACAGAAGCATTCTGTGAAACTTCTTTCTGATCTGAGCATTCAGCTAACAGAGTTAAACCATACTTTTGATTGAGCAGTTTTGAAACAATCTGTCTGTAGAAAATGCAACTGGACATTCGTAGCGCTAAGTGGGTAATAGTGGAAAAAAGAATATGTTCAAATATAAACTACACAGAAGCATGGTATGAAACTTCTTTCTGTTCTGTGCATTCAACTAACAGAGTTGAACCTTACTTTTGATTGAGCCGTTCTGAAACACTCTTTCTGTAGAAACTGCAATTGGACATTCTGAGCGCTAAGAGGCCTATATTGGGAAAAAGAATGTCTACAAATAAAAACTACACAGAAGAATTGTGTGAAACTTCTTTCTGTTGTTTGTTCATCTAAAAGAGTTGAACCTTAGTTTTGATTGAGCCGTTCTGAAACACACTTTCTGTAGAAAATGCAAGTGGAGATTCGGAGCTCTAAGAGGGTAATAGTGGAAAAAGGAATGTCTCCAAATATAAACTACACAGAATCATTCTGTGAAACTTCTTTCTGATCTGTGCATTCAGCTAACAGAGTTAAACCATACTTTTGATTGAGCAGATCTGAACACTCTTTCTGTAGAAAATGCAACTGGACATTTGGAGCGCTAAGAGAGTAGTAGTGGAAAAAGGAATATATTCAAATATAAACTACACAGAAGTATTCTGTGAAACTTCTTTCTGATCTGAGCATTCAGCTAACAGAGTTAAACCATACTTTTGATTGAGCAGTTTTGAAACACTCTGTCTGTAGAAAATGCAACTGGACATTCGTAGCGCTAAGTGGGTAATAGTGGAAAAAAGAATATGTTCAAATATAAACTACACAGAAGCATTGTATGAAACTTCTTTCTGTTCTGTGCATTCAACTAACAGAGTTGAATCTTACTTTTGATTGAGCCTTTCTGAAACACTCTTTCTGTAGAAACTGCAATTGGACATTCTGAGCGCTAAGAGGCCTCTATTTGGAAAAATAATATCTTCAAATAAAAACTACACAGAAGCATTGTGTGAAACTTATTTCTGATATGTTCATTAAGCTAACAGAGTTAAACCATACTTTTGATTGCGCAGTTCTGAACACTCTTTCTGTAGAAAATGCAAGTGGACATTTGGAGCGCTAAGAGGGTAATAGTGGAAAAAGGAATATATTCAAATATAAACTACACAGTAGCATTCTGTGAAAATTCTTTCTGTTCTGTGCATTCAACTAACAGAGTTGAACCTTACTTTTGATTGAGCGGTTATGAAACACTCTTTCTGTAGAAACTGCAATTGGACATGCTAAGCGCTAAGAGGCCTACATTGGGAAAAAGAATATCTTCAAATAAAAACTACACAGATGCATTCTGTGAAACTTATTTCCGATCTGTAAATTCAGTTAACAGAGATAAAACATATTTTTGATTGAGCAGTTATGAAACACTCTTTTTGTAGAAAATGCAAGTGGAGATTCGGAGCGCTAAGATGGTAATAGTGGAAAAAGGAATGTCTTCAAATATAAACTACACAGAATCATTCGGTGAAACTTCTTTCTGATCTGTGCATTCAGCTAACAGAGTTAAACCATACTTTTGATTGAGCAGATCTGAACACTCTTTCTGTAGAAAATGCAACTGGACATTTGGAGCGCTAAGAGCGTAGTAGTGGAAAAAGGAATATATTCAAATATAAACTACACAGAAGCATTCTGTGAAACTTCTTTCTGATCTGAGCATTCAGCTATCAAAGTTAAACCATACTTTTGATTGAGCAGTTTTGAAACACTCTGTCTGTAGAAAATGCAACTGGACATTCGTAGCACTAAGTGGGTAATAGTGGAAAAAAGAA
Organism: Symphalangus syndactylus; assembly: GCF_028878055.3. Classification (NCBI taxonomy): domain Eukaryota; kingdom Metazoa; phylum Chordata; class Mammalia; order Primates; family Hylobatidae; genus Symphalangus; species Symphalangus syndactylus. Next base: position 940,706 of record NC_072435.2, on the reverse strand, counting down.
TATGTTCAAATATAAACTACACAGAAGCATTGTATGAAACTTCTTTCTGTTCTGTGCATTCAACTAACAGAGTTGAACCTTACTTTTGATTGAGCCGTTCTGAAACACTCTTTTTGTAGAAACTGCAATTGGACATTCTGAGCGCTAGGAGGCCTATATTGGGAAAAAGAATGTCTACAAATAAAAACTACAAAGAAGAATTGTGTGAAACTTCTTTCTGTTCTGTTTGTTCAACTAAAAGAGTTGAAACTTAGTTTTGATTGAGCCGTTCTGAAACACTCTTTCTGTAGAAACTGTAATTGGACATTCTGAGCGCTAAGAGGCCTATATTGGGAAAAAGAATGTCTACAAATAAAAACTACACAGAAGAATTGTGTGAAACATCTTTCTGTTCTGTTTGTTCAACTAAAAGATTTGAACCTTAGTTTTGATTGAGCCGTTCTGAAACACTCTTTCTGTAGAAAATGCAAGTGGAGATTCGGAGCGCTAAGAGGGTAATAGTGGAAAAAGGAATGTCTCCAAATATAAACTACACAGAATCATTCGGTGAAACTTCTTTCTGATCTGTGCATTCAGCTAACAGAGTTAAACCATACTTTTGATTGAGCAGATCTGAACACTCTTTCTGTAGAAAATGCAACTGGACATTTGGAGCGCTAAGAGAGTAGTAGTGGAAAAAGGAATATATTCAAATATAAACTACACAGAAGCATTCTGTGAAACTTCTTTCTGATCTGAGCATTCAGCTAACAGAGTTAAACCATACTTTTGATTGAGCAGTTTTGAAACACTCTGTCTGTAGAAAATGCAACTGGACATTCGTAGCGCTAAGTGGGAAATAGTGGAAAAAAGAATATGTTCAAATATAAACTACACAGAAGCATTGAATGAAACTTCTTTCTGTTCTGTGCATTCAACTAACAGAGTTGAACCTTACTTTTGATTGAGCCGTTCTGAAACACTCTTTCTGTAGAAACTGCAATTGGACATTCAGAGCGCTAAGAGGCCTATATTGGGAAAAAGAATGTCTACAAATAAAAACTACACAGAAGAATTGTGTGAAACTTCTTTCTGTTCTGTTTGTTCAACTAAAAGAGTTGAACCTTAGTTTTGATTGAGCCGTTCTGAAACACTCTTTCTGTAGAAAATACAAGTGGAGTTTCTGAGCGCTAAGAAGGTAATAGTGGAAAAAGGAATGTCTCCAAATATAAACTACACAGAATCATTCTGTGAAACTTCTTTCTGATCTGTGCATTCAGCTAACAGAGTTAAACCATACTTTTGATTGAGCAGATCTGAACACTCTTTCTGTAGAAAATGCAAATGGACATTTGGAGCGCTAAGAGAGTAGTAGTGGAAACAGGAATATATTCAAATATAAACTACACAGAAGCATTCTGTGAAACTTCTTTCTGATCTGAGCATTCAGCTAACAGAGTTATACCATACTTTTGATAGAGCAGTTTTGAAACACTCTGTCTGTAGAAAATGCAACTGGACATTCGTAGCGCTAAGTGGGTAATAGTGGAAAAAGAATATGTTCAAATATAAACTACACAGAAGCATTGTATGAAACTTCTTTCTGTTCTGTGCATTCAACTAACAGAGTTGAATCTTACTTTTGATTGAGCCTTTCTGAAACACTCTTTCTGTAGAAACTGCAATTGGACATTCTGAGCGCTAAGAGGCCTCTATTTGGAAAAATAATATCTTCAAATAAAAACTACACAGAAGCATTGTGTGAAACTTATTTCTGATATGTTCATTAAGCTAACAGAGTTAAACCATACTTTTGATTGCGCAGTTCTGAACACTCTTTCTGTAGAAAATGCAAGTGGACATTCGGAGCGCTAAGAGGGTAATAGTGGAAAAAGGAATATATTCAAATATAAACTACACAGTAGCATTCTGTGAAAATTCTTTCTGTTCTGTGCATTCAACTAACAGAGTTGAACCTTACTTTTGATTGAGCCGTTCTGAAACACTCTTTCTGTAGAAACTGCAATTGGACATGCTAAGCGCTAAGAGGCCTACATTGGGAAAAAGAATATCTTCAAATAAAAACTACACAGATGCATTCTGTGAAACTTATTTCTGATCTGTAAATTCAGTTAACAGAGATAAAACATATTTTTGATTGAGCAGTTATGAAACACTCTTTTTGTAGAAAATGCAAGTGGAGATTCGGAGCGCTAAGATGGTAATAGTGGAAAAAGGAATGTCTTCAAATATAAACTACACAGATTCATTCGGTGAAACTTCTTTCTGATCTGTGCATTCAGCTAACAGAGTTAAACCATACTTTTGATTGAGCAGATCTGAACACTCTTTCTGTAGAAAATGCAACTGGACATTTGGAGCGCTAAGAGCGTAGTAGTGGAAAAAGGAATATATTCAAATATAAACTACACAGAAGCATTCTGTGAAACTTCTTTCTGATCTGAGCATTCAGCTAACAGAGTTAAACCATACTTTTGATTGAGCAGTTTTGAAACACTCTGTCTGTAGAAAATGCAACTGGACATTCGTAGCACTAAGTGGGTAATAGTGGAAAAAAGAATATGTTCAAATATAAACTACACAGAAGCATTGTATGAAACTTCTTTCTGTTCTGTGCATTCAACTAACAGAGTTGAACCTTACTTTTGATTGAGCCGTTCTGAAACACTCTTTCTGTAGAAACTGCAATTGGACATTCTGAGCGCTAGGAGGCCTATATTGGGAAAAAGAATGTCTACAAATAAAAACTACACAGAAGAATTGTGTGAAACTTCTTTCTGTTCTGTTTGTTCAACTAAAAGAGTTGAAACTTAGTTTTGATTGAGCCGTTCTGAAACACTCTTTCTGTAGAAAATGCAAGTGGAGATTCGGAGCGCTAAGAGGGTAATAGTGGAAAAAGGAATGTCTCCAAATATAAACTACACAGAATCATTCTGTGAAACTTCTTTCTGATCTGTGCATTCAGCTAACAGAGTTAAACCATACTTTTGATTGAGCACATCTGAACACTCTTTCTGTAGAAAATGCAACTGGACATTTGGAGCGCTAAGAGAGTAGTAGTGGAAAAAGGAATATATTCAAATATAAACTACACAGAAGCATTCTGTGAAACTTCTTTCTGATCTGAGCATTCAGCTAACAGAGTTAAACCATACTTTTGATTGAGCAGTTTTGAAACACTCTGTCTGTAGAAAATGCAACTGGACATTCGTAGCGCTAAGTGGGTAATAGTGGAAAAAAGAATATGTTCAAATATAAACTACACAGAAGCATTGTATGAAACTTCTTTCTGTCCTGTGCATTCAACTAACAGAGTTGAACATTACTTTTGATTGAGCCTTTCTGAAACACTCTTTCTGTAGAAACTGCAATTGGACATTCTGAGCGCTAAGAGGCCTCTATTGGGAAAAATAATATCTTCAAATAAAAACTACACAGAAGCATTTTTTGAAACTTATTTCTGATATGTTCATTAAGCTAACAGAGTTAAACCATACTTTTGATTGCGCAGTTCTGAACACTCTTTCTGTAGAAAATGCAAGTGGACATTCGGAGCGCTAAGAGGGTAATAGTGGAAAAAGGAATATATTCAAATATAAACTACACAGTAGCATTCTGTGAAAATTCATTCTGTTCTGTGCATTCAACTAACAGAGTTGAACCTTACTTTTGATTGAGCCGTTCTGAAACACTCTTTCTGTAGAAACTGCAACTGGACATGCTAAGCGCTAAGAGGCCTACATTGGGAAAAAGAATATCTTCAAATAAAAACTACACAGATGCATTCTGTGAAACTTATTTCTGATCTGTAAATTCAGTTAACAGAGATAAAACATATTTTTGATTGAGCAGTTATGAAACACTCTTTTTGTAGAAAATGCAAGTGGAGATTCGGAGCGCTAAGAGGGTAATAGTGGAAAAAGGAATGTCTTCAAATATAAACTACACAGAATGATTCGGTGAAACTTCTTTCTGATCTGTGCATTCAGCTAACAGAGTTAAACCATACTTTTCATTGAGCAGATCTGAACACTCTTTCTGTAGAAAATGCAACTGGACATTTGGAGCGCTAAGAGCGTAATAGTGGAAAAAGGAATATATTCAAATATAAACTACACAGAAGCATTCTGTGAAACTTCTTTCTCATCTGAGCATTCAGCTAACAGAGTTAAACCATACTTTGGATTGAGCAGTTTTGAAACACTCTGTCTGTAGAAAATGCAACTGGACATTCGTAGCGCTAAGTGGGTAATAGTGGAAAAAAAATATGTTTAAATAGAAACTGCACAGAAGCATTGTATGAAACTTCTTTCTGTTCTGTGCATTCAACTAACAGAGTTGAACCTTACTTTTGATTGAGCCTTTCTGAAACACTCTTTCTGTAGAAACTGCAATTGGACATTCTGAGCGCTAAGAGGCCTCTATTGGGAAAAATAATATCTTCAAATTAAAACTACACAGAAGCATTGTGTGAAACTTATTTCTGATATGTTCATTAAGCTAACAGAGTTAAACCATACTTTTGATTGCGCAGTTCTGAACACTCTTTCTGTAGAAAATGCAAGTGGACATTCGGAGCGCTAAGAGGGTAATAGTGGAAAAAGGAATATATTCAAATATAAACTACACAGTAGCATTCTGTGAAAATTCTTTCTGTTCTGTGCATTCAACTAACAGAGTTGAACCTTACTTTTGATTGAGCCGTTCTGAAACACTCTTTCTGTAGAAACTGCAATTGGACATGCTAAGCGCTAAGAGGCCTACATTGGGAAAAAGAATATCTTCAAATAAAAACTACACAGATGCATTCTGTGAAACTTATTTCTGATCTGTAAATTCAGTTAACAGAGATAAAACATATTTTTGATTGAGCAGTTATGAAACACTCTTTTGTAGAAAATGCAAGTGGAGATTCAGAGCGCTAAGAGGGTAATAGTGGAAAAAGGAATGTCTTCAAATATAAACTACACAGAATCATTCGGTGAAACTTCTTTCTGATCTGAGCATTCAGCTAACAGAGTTAAACCATACTTTTGATTGAGCAGTTTTGAAACACTATGTCTGTAGAAAACGCAATTGGACATTCGTAGCGCTAAGTGGGTAATAGTGGAGAAAAGAATATGTTCAAATAGAAACTACACAGAAGCATTGTATGAAACTTCTTTCTGTTCTGTGCATTCAACTAACAGAGTTGAACCTTACTTTTCATTGAGCCGTTCTGAAACACTCTTTCTGTAGAAACTGCAATTGGACATTCTGAGCGCTAAGAGGCCTATATTGGGAAAAAGAATGTCTACAAATAAAAACTACACAGAAGAATTGTGTGAAACTTCTTTCTGTTCTGTTTGTTCAACTAAAAGAGTTGAACCTTAGTTTTGATTGAGCCGTTCTGAAACACTCTTTCTGTAGAAAATGCAAGTGGAGATTCGGAGCGCTAAGTGGGTAATAGTGGAAAAAGGAATGTCTCCAAATATAAACTACACCGAATCATTCTGTGAAACTTCTTTCTGATCTGTGCATTCAGCTAACAGAGGTAAACCATACTTTTGATTGAGCAGATCTGAACACTCTTTCTGTAGAAAATGCAACTGGACATTTGGAGCGCTAAGAGAGTGGTAGTGGAAAAAGGAATATATTCAAATATAAACTACACAGAAGCATTCTGTGAAACTTCTTTCTGATCTGAGCATTCAGCTAACAGAGTTAAACCATACTTTTGAATGAGCAGTTTTGAAACACTCTGTCTGTAGAAAATGCAACTGGACATTCGTAGCGCTAAGTGGGTAATAGTGGAAAAAAGAATATGTTCAAATATAAACTACACAGAAGCATTGTATGAAACTTCTTTCTGTTCTGTGCATTCAACTAACAGAGTTGAACCTTACTTTTGATTGAGCCTTTCTGAAACACTCTTTCTGTAGAAACTGCAATTGGACATTCTGAGCGCTAAGAGGCCTCTATTGGGAAAAATAATATGTTCAAATAAAAACTACACAGAAGCATTGTGTGAAACTTATTTCTGATATGTTCATTAAGCTAACAGAGTTAAACTATACTTTTGATTGCGCAGTTCTGAACACTCTTTCTGTAGAAAATGCAAGTGGACATTCGGAGCGATAAGAGGGTAATAGTGGAAAAAGGAATATATTCAAATATAAACTACACAGTAGCATTCTGTGAAAATTCTTTCTGTTCTGTGCATTCAACTAACAGTGTTGAACCTTACTTTTGATTGAGCCGTTCTGAAACACTCTTTCTGTAGAAACTGCAATTGGACATGCTAAGCGCTAAGAGGCCTACATTGGGAAAAAGAATATCTTCAAATAAAAACTACACAGATGCATTCTGTGAAACTTATTTCTGATCTGTAAATTCAGTTAACAGAGATAAAACATATTTTTGATTGAGCAGTTATGAAACACTCTTTTTGTAGAAAATGCAAGTGGAGATTCGGAGCGCTAAGAGGGTAATAGTGGAAAAAGGAATGTCTTCAAATATAAACTACACAGAATCATTCGGTGAAACGTCTTTCTGATCTGTGCATTCAGCTAACAGAGTTAAACCATACTTTTGATTGAGCAGATCTGAACACTCTTTCTGTAGAAAATGCAACTGGACATTTGGAGCGCTAAGAGCGTAGTAGTGGAAAAAGGAATATATTCAAATATAAACTACACAGAAGCATTCTGTGAAACTTCTTTCTGACCTGAGCATTCAGCTAACAGAGTTAAACCATACTTTTGATTGAGCAGTTTTGAAACACTCTGTCTGTAGAAAATGCAACTGGACATTCGTAGAGCTAAGTGGGTAATAGTGGACAAAAAATATGTTCAAATATAAACTACACAGAAGCATTGTATGAAACTTCTTTCTGTTCTGTGCATTCAACTAACAGAGTTGAACCTTACTTTTGATTGAGCCGTTCTGAAACACTCTTTCTGTAGAAACTGCAATTGGACATTCTGAGCACTAAGAGGCCTATATTGGGAAAAAGAATGTCTACAAATAAAAACTACACAGAAGAATTGTGTGAAACTTCTTTCTGTTCTGTTTGTTCAACTAAAAGAGTTGAAACTTAGTTTTGATTGAGCCGTTCTGAAACACTCTTTCTGTAGAAAATGCAAGTGGAGATTCGGAGCGCTAAGAGGGTAATAGTGGAAAAAGGAATGTCTCCAAATATAAACTACACAGAATCATTCTGTGAAACTTCTTTCTGATCTGTGCATTCAGCTAACAGAGTTAAACCATACTTTTGATTGAGCACATCTGAACACTCTTTCTGTAGAAAATGCAACTGGACATTTGGAGCGCTAAGAGAGTAGTAGTGGAAAAAGGAATATATTCAAATATAAACTACACAGAAGCATTCTGTGAAACTTATTTCTGATCTGAGCATTCAGCTAACAGAGTTAAACCATACTTTTGATTGAGCAGTTTTGAAACACTCTGTCTGTAGAAAATGCAACTGGACATTCGTAGCGCTAAGTGGGTAATAGTGGAAAAAAGAATATGTTCAAATATAAACTACACAGAAGCATTGTATGAAACTTCTTTCTGTCCTGTGCATTCAACTAACAGAGTTGAACATTACTTTTGATTGAGCCTTTCTGAAACACTCTTTCTGTAGAAACTGCAATTGGACATTCTGAGCGCTAAGAGGCCTCTATTGGGAAAAATAATATCTTCAAATAAAAACTACACAGAAGCATTTTTTGAAACTTATTTCTGATATGTTCATTAAGCTAACAGAGTTAAACCATACTTTTGATTGCGCAGTTCTGAACACTCTTTCTGTAGAAAATGCAAGTGGACATTCGGAGCGCTAAGAGGGTAATAGTGGAAAAAGGAATATATTCTAATATAAACTACACAGTAGCATTCTGTGAAAATTCATTCTGTTCTGTGCATTCAACTAACAGAGTTGAACCTTACTTTTGATTGAGCCGTTCTGAAACACTCTTTCTGTAGAAACTGCAACTGGACATGCTAAGCGCTAAGAGGCCTACATTGGGAAAAAGAATATCTTCAAATAAAAACTACACAGATGCATTCTGTGAAACTTATTTCTGATCTGTAAATTCAGTTAACAGAGATAAAACATATTTTTGATTGAGCAGTTATGAAACACTCTTTTTGTAGAAAATGCAAGTGGAGATTCGGAGCGCTAAGAGGGTAATAGTGGAAAAAGGAATGTCTTCAAATATAAACTACACAGAATGATTCGGTGAAACTTCTTTCTGATCTGTGCATTCAGCTAACAGAGTTAAACCATACTTTTCATTGAGGAGATCTGAACACTCTTTCTGTAGAAAATGCAACTGGACATTTGGAGCGCTAAGAGCGTAATAGTGGAAAAAGGAATATATTCAAATATAAACTACACAGAAGCATTCTGTGAAACTTCTTTCTGATCTGAGCATTCAGCTAACAGAGTTAAACCATACTTTGGATTGAGCAGTTTTGAAACACTCTGTCTGTAGAAAATGCAACTGGACATTCGTAGCGCTAAGTGGGTAATAGTGGAAAAAAGAATATGTTTAAATAGAAACTGCACAGAAGCATTGTATGAAACTTCTTTCTGTTCTGTGCATTCAACTAACAGAGTTGAACCTTACTTTTGATTGAGCCTTTCTGAAACACTCTTTCTGTAGAAACTGCAATTGGACATTCTGAGCGCTAAGAGGCCTCTATTGGGAAAAATAATATCTTCAAATTAAAACTACACAGAAGCATTGTGTGAAACTTATTTCTGATATGTTCATTAAGCTAACAGAGTTAAACCATACTTTTGATTGCGCAGTTCTGAACACTCTTTCTGTAGAAAATGCAAGTGGACATTCGGAGCGCTAAGAGGGTAAAAGTGGAAAAAGGAATATATTCAAATATAAACTACACAGTAGCATTCTGTGAAAATTCTTTCTGTTCTGTGCATTCAACTAACAGAGTTGAACCTTACTTTTGATTGAGCCGTTCTGAAACACTCTTTCTGTAGAAACTGCAATTGGACATGCTAAGCGCTAAGAGGCCTACATTGGGAAAAAGAATATCTTCAAATAAAAACTACACAGATGCATTCTGTGAAACTTATTTCTGATCTGTAAATTCAGTTAACAGAGATAAAACATATTTTTGATTGAGCAGTTATGAAACACTCTTTTGTAGAAAATGCAAGTGGAGATTCAGAGCGCTAAGAGGGTAATAGTGGAAAAAGGAATGTCTTCAAATATAAACTACACAGAATCATTCGGTGAAACTTCTTTCTGATCTGAGCATTCAGCTAACAGAGTTAAACCATACTTTTGATTGAGCAGTTTTGAAACACTCTGTCTGTAGAAAATGCAATTGGACATTCGTAGCGCTAAGTGGGTAATAGTGGAAAAAAGAATATGTTCAAATAGAAACTACACAGAAGCATTGTATGAAACTTCTTCTGTTCTGTGCATTCAACTAACAGAGTTGAACCTTACATTTCATTGAGCCGTTCTGAAACACTCTTTCTGTAGAAACTGCAATTGGACATTCTGAGCGCTAAGAGGCCTATATTGGGAAAAAGAATGTCTACAAATAAAAACTACACAGAAGAATTGTGTGAAACTTCTTTCTGTTCTGTTTGTTCAACTAAAAGAGTTGAACCTTAGTTTTGATTGAGCCGTTCTGAAACACTCTTTCTGTAGAAAATGCAAGTGGAGATTCGGAGCGCTAAGTGGGTAATAGTGGAAAAAGGAATGTCTCCCAATATAAACTACACAGAATCATTCTGTGAAACTTCTTTCTGATCTGTCCATTCAGCTAACAGAGGTAAACCATACTTTTGATTGAGCAGATCTGAACACTCTTTCTGTAGAAAATGCAACTGGACATTTGGAGCGCTAAGAGAGTAGTAGTGGAAAAAGGAATATATTCAAATATAAACTACACAGAAGCATTCTGTGAAACTTCTTTCTGATCTGAGCATTCAGCTAACAGAGTTAAACCATACTTTTGAATGAGCAGTTTTGAAACACTCTGTCTGTAGAAAATGCAACTGGACATTCGTAGCGCTAAGTGGGTAATAGTGGAAAAAAGAATATGTTCAAATATAAACTACACAGAAGCATTGTATGAAACTTCTTTCTGTTCTGTGCATTCAACTAACAGAGTTGAACCTTACTTTGATTGAGCCTTTCTGAAACACTCTTTCTGTAGAAACTGCAATTGGACATTCTGAGCGCTAAGAGGCCTCTATTGGGAAAAATAATATGTTCAAATAAAAACTACACAGAAGCATTGTGTGAAACTTATTTCTGATATGTTCATTAAGCTAACAGAGTTAAACCATACTTTTGATTGCGCAGTTCTGAACACTCTTTCTGTAGAAAATGCAAGTGGACATTCGGAGCGATAAGAGGGTAATAGTGGAAAAAGGAATATATTCTAATATAAACTACACAGTAGCATTCTGTGAAAATTCATTCTGTTCTGTGCATTCAACTAACAGAGTTGAACCTTACTTTTGATTGAGCCGTTCTGAAACACTCTTTCTGTAGAAACTGCAACTGGACATGCTAAGCGCTAAGAGGCCTACATTGGGAAAAAGAATATCTTCAAATAAAAACTACACAGATGCATTCTGTGAAACTTATTTCTGATCTGTAAATTCAGTTAACAGAGATAAAACATATTTTTGATTGAGCAGTTATGAAACACTCTTTTTGTAGAAAATGCAAGTGGAGATTCGGAGCGCTAAGAGGGTAATAGTGGAAAAAGGAATGTCTTCAAATATAAACTACACAGAATGATTCGGTGAAACTTCTTTCTGATCTGTGCATTCAGCTAACAGAGTTAAACCATACTTTTCATTGAGGAGATCTGAACACTCTTTCTGTAGAAAATGCAACTGGACATTTGGAGCGCTAAGAGCGTAATAGTGGAAAAAGGAATATATTCAAATATAAACTACACAGAAGCATTCTGTGAAACTTCTTTCTGATCTGAGCATTCAGCTAACAGAGTTAAACCATACTTTGGATTGAGCAGTTTTGAAACACTCTGTCTGTAGAAAATGCAACTGGACATTCGTAGCGCTAAGTGGGTAATAGTGGAAAAAAGAATATGTTTAAATAGAAACTGCACAGAAGCATTGTATGAAACTTCTTTCTGTTCTGTGCATTCAACTAACAGAGTTGAACCTTACTTTTGATTGAGCCTTTCTGAAACACTCTTTCTGTAGAAACTGCAATTGGACATTCTGAGCGCTAAGAGGCCTCTATTGGGAAAAATAATATCTTCAAATTAAAACTACACAGAAGCATTGTGTGAAACTTATTTCTGATATGTTCATTAAGCTAACAGAGTTAAACCATACTTTTGATTGCGCAGTTCTGAACACTCTTTCTGTAGAAAATGCAAGTGGACATTCGGAGCGCTAAGAGGGTAAAAGTGGAAAAAGGAATATATTCAAATATAAACTACACAGTAGCATTCTGTGAAAATTCTTTCTGTTCTGTGCATTCAACTAACAGAGTTGAACCTTACTTTTGATTGAGCCGTTCTGAAACACTGTTTCTGTAGAAACTGCAATTGGACATGCTAAGCGCTAAGAGGCCTACATTGGGAAAAAGAATATCTTCAAATAAAAACTACACAGATGCATTCTGTGAAACTTATTTCTGATCTGTAAATTCAGTTAACAGAGATAAAACATATTTTTGATTGAGCAGTTATGAAACACTCTTTTGTAGAAAATTCAAGTGGAGATTCAGAGCGCTAAGAGGGTAATAGTGGAAAAAGGAATGTCTTCAAATATAAACTACACAGAATCATTCGGTGAAACTTCTTTCTGATCTGAGCATTCAGCTAACAGAGTTAAACCATACTTTTGATTGAGCAGTTTTGAAACACTCTGTCTGTAGAAAATGCAATTGGACATTCGTAGCGCTAAGTGGGTAATAGTGGAAAAAAGAATATGTTCAAATAGAAACTACACAGAAGCATTGTATGAAACTTCTTCTGTTCTGTGCATTCAACTAACAGAGTTGAACCTTACATTTCATTGAGCCGTTCTGAAACACTCTTTCTGTAGAAACTGCAATTGGACATTCTGAGCGCTAAGAGGCCTATATTGGGAAAAAGAATGTCTACAAATAAAAACTACACAGAAGAATTGTGTGAAACTTCTTTCTGTTCTGTTTGTTCAACTAAAAGAGTTGAACCTTAATTTTGATTGAGCCGTTCTGAAACACTCTTTCTGTAGAAAATGCAAGTGGAGATTCGGAGCGCTAAGTGGGTAATAGTGGAAAAAGGAATGTCTCCAAATATAAACTACACAGAATCATTCTGTGAAACTTCTTTCTGATCTGTCCATTCAGCTAACAGAGGTAAACCATACTTTTGATTGAGCAGATCTGAACACTCTTTCTGTAGAAAATGCAACTGGACATTTGGAGCGCTAAGAGAGTAGTAGTGGAAAAAGGAATATATTCAAATATAAACTACACAGAAGCATTCTGTGAAACTTCTTTCTGATCTGAGCATTCAGCTAACAGAGTTAAACCATACTTTTGAATGAGCAGTTTTGAAACACTCTGTCTGTAGAAAATGCAACTGGACATTCGTAGCGCTAAGTGGGTAATAGTGGAAAAAAGAATATGTTCAAATATAAACTACACAGAAGCATTGTATGAAACTTCTTTCTGTTCTGTGCATTCAACTAACAGAGTTGAACCTTACTTTGATTGAGCCTTTCTGAAACACTCTTTCTGTAGAAACTGCAATTGGACATTCTGAGCGCTAAGAGGCCTCTATTGGGAAAAATAATATGTTCAAATAAAAACTACACAGAAGCATTGTGTGAAACTTATTTCTGATATGTTCATTAAGCTAACAGAGTTAAACCATACTTTTGATTGCGCAGTTCTGAACACTCTTTCTGTAGAAAATGCAAGTGGACATTCGGAGCGATAAGAGGGTAATAGTGGAAAAAGGAATATATTCAAATATAAACTACACAGTAGCATTCTGTGAAAATTCTTTCTGTTCTGTGCATTCAACTAACAGTGTTCAACCTTACTTTTGATTGAGCCGTTCTGAAACACTCTTTCTGTAGAAACTGCAATTGGACATGCTAAGCGCTAAGAGGCCTACATTGGGAAAAAGAATATCTTCAAATAAAAACTACACAGATGCAATCTGTGAAACTTATTTCTGATCTGTAAATTCAGTTAACAGAGATAAAACATATTTTTGATTGAGCAGTTATGAAAAACTCTTTTTGTAGAAAATGCAAGTGGAGATTCGGAGCGCTAAGAGGGTAATAGTGGAAAAAGGAATGTCTTCAAATATAAACTACACAGAATCATTCGGTGAAACTTCTTTCTGATCTGTGCATTCAGCTAACAGAGTTAAACCATACTTTTGATTGAGCAGATCTGAACACTCTTTCTGTAGAAAATGCAACTGGACATTTGGAGCGCTAAGAGCGTAGTAGTGGAAATAGGAATATATTCAAATATAAACTACACAGAAGCATTCTGTGAAACTTCTTTCTGATCTGAGCATTCAGCAAACAGAGTTAAACCATACTTTTGATTGAGCAGTTTTGAAACACTCTGTCTGTAGAAAATGCAACTGGACATTTGTCGCGCTAAGTGGGTAATAGTGGAAAAAAGAATATTTTCAAATAGAAACTACACAGAAGCATTGTATGAAACTTCTTTCTGTTCTGTGCATTCAACTAACAGAGTTGAACCTTACTTTTGATTGAGCCGTTCTGAAACACTCTTTCTGTAGAAACTGCAATTGGACATTCTGAGCGCTAAGAGGCCTATATTGGGAAAAATAATGTCTACAAATAAAAACTACACAGAAGAATTGTGTGAAACTTCTTTCTGTTCTGTTTGTTCAACTAAAAGAGTTGAACCTTAGTTTTGATTGAGCCGTTCTGAAACACTCTTTCTGTAGAAAATGCAAGTGGAGATTCGGAGCGCTAAGAGGGTAATAGTGGAAAAAGGAATGTCTCCAAATATAAACTACACAGAATCATTCTGTGAAACTTCTTTCTGATCTGTGCATTCAGCTAACAGAGGTAAACCATACTTTTGATTGAGCAGATCTGAACACTCTTTCTGTAGAAAATGCAACTGGACATTTGGAGCGCTAAGAGAGTGGTAGTGGAAAAAGGAATATATTCAAATATAAACTACACAGAAGCATTCTGTGAAACTTCTTTCTGATCTGAGCATTCAGCTAACAGAGTTAAACCATACTTTTGAATGAGCAGTTTTGAAACACTCTGTCTGTAGAAAATGCAACTGGACATTCGTAGCGCTAAGTGGGTAATAGTGGAAAAAAGAATATGTTCAAATATAAACTACACAGAAGCATTGTATGAAACTTCTTTCTGTTCAGTGCATTCAACTAACAGAGTTGAACCTTACATTTGATTGAGCCTTTCTGATACACTCTTTCTGTAGAAACTGCAATTGGACATTCTGAGCGCTAAGAGGCCTATATTGGGAAAAATAATATCTTCAAATAAAAACTACACAGAAGCATTGTGTGAAACTTATTTCTGATATGTTCATTAAGCTAACAGAGTTAAACCATACTTTTGATTGCGCAGTTCTGAACACTCTTTCTGTAGAAAATGCAAGTGGACATTCGGAGCGCTAAGAGGGTAATAGTGGAAAAAGGAATATATTCAAATATAAAATACACAGTAGCATTCTGTGAAAATTCTTTCTGTTCTGTGCATTCAACTAACAGAGTTGAACCTTACTTTTGATTGAGCCGTTCTGAAAAACTCTTTCTGTAGAAACTGCAATTGGACATGCTAAGCGCTAAGAGGCCTACATTGGGAAAAAGAATATCTTCAAATAAAAACTACACAGATGCATTCTGTGAAACTTATTTCTGATCTGTAAATTCAGTTAGCAGAGACAAAACATATTTTTGATTGAGCAGTTATGAAACACTCTTTTTGTAGAAAATGCAAGTGGAGATTCGGAGCGCTAAGAGGGTAATAGTGGAAAAAGGAATGTCTTCAAATATAAACTACACAGAATCATTCGGTGAAACGTCTTTCTGATCTGTGCATTCAGCTAACAGAGTTAAACCATACTTTTGATTGAGCAGATCTGAACACTCTTTCTGTAGAAAATGCAACTGGACATTTGGAGCGCTAAGAGCGTAGTAGTGGAAAAAGGAATATATTCAAATATAAACTACACAGAAGCATTCTGTGAAACTTCTTTCTGACCTGAGCATTCAGCTAACAGAGTTAAACCATACTTTTGATTGAGCAGTTTTGAAACACTCTGTCTGTAGAAAATGCAACTGGACATTCGTAGAGCTAAGTGGGTAATAGTGGACAAAAAATATGTTCAAATATAAACTACACAGAAGCATTGTATGAAACTTCTTTCTGTTCTGTGCATTCAACTAACAGAGTTGAACCTTACTTTTGATTGAGCCGTTCTGAAACACTCTTTCTGTAGAAACTGCAATTGGACATTCTGAGCACTAAGAGGCCTATATTGGGAAAAAGAATGTCTACAAATAAAAACTACACAGAAGAATTGTGTGAAACTTCTTTCTGTTCTGTTTGTTCAACTAAAAGAGTTGAAACTTAGTTTTGATTGAGCCGTTCTGAAACACTCTTTCTGTAGAAAATGCAAGTGGAGATTCGGAGCGCTAAGAGGGTAATAGTGGAAAAAGGAATGTCTCCAAATATAAACTACACAGAATCATTCTGTGAAACTTCTTTCTGATCTGTGCATTCAGCTAACAGAGTTAAACCATACTTTTGATTGAGCACATCTGAACACTCTTTCTGTAGAAATGCAACTGGACATTTGGAGCGCTAAGAGAGTAGTAGTGGAAAAAGGAATATATTCAAATATAAACTACACAGAAGCATTCTGTGAAACTTCTTTCTGATCTGAGCATTCAGCTAACAGAGTTAAACCATACTTTTGATTGAGCAGTTTTGAAACACTCTGTCTGTAGAAAATGCAACTGGACATTCGTAGCGCTAAGTGGGTAATAGTGGAAAAAAGAATATGTTCAAATATAAACTACACAGAAGCATTGTATGAAACTTCTTTCTGTCCTGTGCATTCAACTAACAGAGTTGAACATTACTTTTGATTGAGCCTTTCTGAAACACTCTTTCTGTAGAAACTGCAATTGGACATTCTGAGCGCTAAGAGGCCTCTATTGGGAAAAATAATATCTTCAAATAAAAACTACACAGAAGCATTTTTTGAAACTTATTTCTGATATGTTCATTAAGCTAACAGAGTTAAACCATACTTTTGATTGCGCAGTTCTGAACACTCTTTCTGTAGAAAATGCAAGTGGACATTCGGAGCGCTAAGAGGGTAATAGTGGAAAAAGGAATATATTCAAATATAAACTACACAGAAGCATTCTGTGAAAATTCATTCTGTTCTGTGCATTCAGCTAACAGAGTTGAACCTTACTTTTGATTGAGCCGTTCTGAAACACTCTTTCTGTAGAAACTGCAACTGGACATGCTAAGCGCTAAGAGGCCTACGTTGGGAAAAAGAATATCTTCAAATAAAAACTACACAGATGCATTCTGTGAAACTTATTTCTGATCTGTAAATTCAGTTAACAGAGATAAAACATATTTTTGATTGAGCAGTTATGAAACACTCTTTTTGTAGAAAATGCAAGTGGAGATTCGGAGCGCTAAGAGGGTAATAGTGGAAAAAGGAATGTCTTCAAATATAAACTACACAGAATGATTCGGTGAAACTTCTTTCTGATCTGTGCATTCAGCTAACAGAGTTAAACCATACTTTTCATTGAGCAGATCTGAACACTCTTTCTGTAGAAAATGCAACTGGACATTTGGAGCGCTAAGAGCGTAATAGTGGATAAAGGAATATATTCAAATATAAACTACACAGAAGCATTCTGTGAAACTTCTTTCTGATCTGAGCATTCAGCTAACAGAGTTAAACCATACTTTGGATTGAGCAGTTTTGAAACACTCTGTCTGTAGAAAATGCAACTGGACATTCGTAGCGCTAAGTGGGTAATAGTGGAAAAAAGAATATGTTTAAATATAAACTACACAGAAGCATTGTATGAAACTTCTTTCTGTTCTGTTCATTCAACTAACAGAGTTGAACCTTACTTTTGATTGAGCCGTTCTGAAACACTCTTTCTGTAGAAACTGCAATTGGACATTCTGAGCGCTAAGAGGCCTATATTGGGAAAAAGAATGTCTACAAATAAAAACTACACAGAAGAATTGTGTGAAACTTCTTTCTGTTCTGTTTGTTCAACTAAAAGAGTTGAACCTTAGTTTTGATTGAGCCGTTCTGAAACACTCTTTCTGTAGAAAATGCAAGTGGAGATTCGGAGAGCTAAGAGGGTAATAGTGGAAAAAGGAATGTCTCCAAATATAAACTACACAGAATCATTCGGTGAAACTTCTTTCTGATCTGTGCATTCAGCTAACAGAGTTAAACCATACTTTTGATTGAGCAGATCTGAACACTCTTTCTGTAGAAAATGCAACTGGACATTTGGAGCGCTAAGAGAGTAGTAGTGGAAAAAGGAATATATTCAAATATAAACTACACAGAAACATTCTGTGAAACTTCTTTCTGATCTGAGCATTCAGCTAACAGAGTTAAACCATACTTTTGATTGAGCAGTTTTGAAACACTCTGTCTGTAGAAAATGCAACTGGACATTCGTAGCGCTAAGTGGGTAATAGTGGAAAAAAGAATATGTTCAAATATAAACTACACAGAAGCATTGTATGAAACTTCTTTCTGTTCTGTGCATTCAACTAACAGAGTTGAACCTTACTTTTGATTGGGCCTTTCTGAAACACTCTTTCTGTAGAAACTGCAATTGGACATTCTGAGCGCTAAGAGGCCTCTATTGGGAAAAATAATATCTTCAAATAAAAACTACACAGAAGCATTGTGTGAAACTTATTTCTGATATGTTCATTAAGCTAACAGAGTTAAACCATACTTTTGATAGCGCAGTTCTGAACACTTTTCTGTAGAAAATGCAAGTGGAGATTCGGAGCGCTAAGGGGGTAATAGTGGAAAAAGGAATATATTCAAATATAAACTACACAGTAGCATTCTGTGAAAATTCTTTCTGTTCTGTGCATTCAACTAACAGAGTTGAACCTTACTTTTGATTGAGCCGTTCTGAAACACTCTTTCTGTAGAAACTGCAATTGGACATGCTAAGCGCTAAGAGGCCTACATTGGGAAAAAGAATATCTTCAAATAAAAACTACACAGATGCATTCTGTGAAACTTATTTCTGATCTGTAAATTCAGTTAACAGAGATAAAACATATTTTTGATTGAGCAGTTATGAAACACTCTTTTTGTAGAAAATGCAAGTGGAGATTCGGAGCGCTAAGAGGGTAATAGTGGAAAAAGGAATGTCTTCAAATATAAACTACACAGAATCATTCGGTGAAACTTCTTTCTGATCTGTGCATTCAGCTAACAGAGTTAAACCATACTTTTGATTGAGCAGATCTGAACACTCTTTCTGTAGAAAATGCAACTGGACATTTGGAGCGCTAAGAGCGTAGTAGTGGAAAAAGGAATATATTCAAATATAAACTACACAGAAGCATTCTGTGAAACTTCTTTCTGATCTGAGCATTCAGCTAACAGAGTTAAACCATACTTTTGATTGAGCAGTTTTGAAACACTCTGTCTGTAGAAAATGCAACTGGACATTCGTAGCGCTAAGTGGGTAATAGTGGAAAAAAGAATATGTTCAAATATAAACTACACAGAAGCATGGTATGAAACTTCTTTCTGTTCTGTGCATTCAACTAACAGAGTTGAACCTTACTTTTGATTGAGCCATTCATAAACACTCTTTCTGTAGAAACTGCAATTGGACATTCTGAGCGCTAAGAGGCCTATATTGGGAAAAAGAATGTCTACAAATAAAAACTACAGAGAAGAATTGTGTCAAACTTCTTTCTGATGTTTGTTCATCTAAAAGAGTTGAACCTTAGTTTTGATTGAGCCGTTCTGAAACACACTTTCTGTAGAAAATGCAAGTGGAGATTCGGAGCTCTAAGAGGGTAATAGTGGAAAAAGGAATGTCTCCAAATATAAACTACACAGAATCATTCTGTGAAACTTCTTTCTGATCTGTGCATTCAGCTAACAGAGTTAAACCATACTTTTGATTGAGCAGATCTGAACACTCTTTCTGTAGAAAATGCAACTGGACATTTGGAGCGCTAAGAGAGTAGTAGTGGAAAAAGGAATATATTCAAATATAAACTACACAGAAGCATTCTGTGAAACTTCTTTCTGATCTGAGCATTCAGCTAACAGAGTTAAACCATACTTTTGATTGAGCAGTTTTGAAACACTCTGTCTGTAGAAAATGCAACTGGACATTCGTAGCGCTAAGTGGGTAATAGTGGAAAAAAGAATATGTTCAAATATAAACTACACAGAAGCATGGTATGAAACTTCTTTCTGTTCTGTGCATTCAACTAACAGAGTTGAACCTTACTTTTGAATGAGCCGTTCTGAAACACTCTTTCTGTAGAAACTGCAATTGGACATTCTGAGCGCTAAGAGGCCTATATTGGGAAAAAGAATGTCTACAAATAAAAACTACACAGAAGAATTGTGTGAAACTTCTTTCTGTTGTTTGTTCATCTAAAAGAGTTGAACCTTAGTTTTGATTGAGCCGTTCTGAAACACTCTTTCTGTAGAAAATGCAAGTGGAGATTCGGAGCTCTAAGAGGGTAATAGTGGAAAAAGGAATGTCTTCAAATATAAACTACACAGAATCATTCGGTGAAACTTCTTTCTGATCTGTGCATTCAGCTAACAGAGTTAAACCATACTTTTGATTGAGCAGATATGAACACTCTTTCTGTAGAAAATGCAACTGGACATTTGGAGCGCTAAGAGAGTAGTAGTGGAAAAAGGAATATATTCAAATATAAACTACACAGAAGCATTCTGTGAAACTTCTTTCTGATCTGAGCATTCAGCTAACAGAGTTAAACAATACTTTTGATTGAGCAGTTTTGAAACACTCTGTCTGTAGAAAATGCAACTGGACATTCGTAGCGCTAAGTGGGTAATAGTGGAAAAAAGAATATGTTCAAATATAAACTACACAGAAGCATTGTATGAAACTTCTTTCTGTCCTGTGCATTCAACTAACAGAGTTGAACCTTACTTTTGATTGAGCCTTTCTGAAACACTCTTTCTGTAGAAACTGCAATTGGACATTCTGAGCGCTAAGAGGCCTCTATTGGGAAAAATAATATCTTCAAATAAAAACTACACAGAAGCATTTTTTGAAACTTATTTCTGATATGTTCATTAAGCTAACAGAGTTAAACCATACTTTTGATTGCGCAGTTCTGAACACTCTTTCTGTAGAAAATGCAAGTGGACATTCGGAGCGCTAAGAGGGTAATAGTGGAAAAAGGAATATATTCAAATATAAACTACACAGTAGCATTCTGTGAAAATTCATTCTGTTCTGTGCATTCAACTAACAGAGTTGAACCTTACTTTTGATTGAGCCGTTCTGAAACACTCTTTCTGTAGAAACTGCAACTGGACATGCTAAGCGCTAAGAGGCCTACATTGGGAAAAAAATATCTTCAAATAAAAACTACACAGATGCATTCTGTGAAAATTATTTCTGATCTGTAAATTCAGTTAACAGAGATAAAACATATTTTTGATTGAGCAGTTATGAAACACTCTTTTTGTAGAAAATGCAAGTGGAGATTCGGAGCGCTAAGAGGGTAATAGTGGAAAAAGGAATGTCTTCAAATATAAACTACACAGAATGATTCGGTGAAACTTCTTTCTGATCTGTGCATTCAGCTAACAGAGTTAAACCATACTTTTGATTGAGCAGATCTGAACACTCTTTCTGTAGAAAATGCAACTGGACATTTGGAGCGCTAAGAGCGTAATAGTGGAAAAAGGAATATATTCAAATATAAACTACACAGAAGCATTCTGTGAAACTTCTTTCTGATCTGAGCATTCAGCTAACAGAGTTAAACCATACTTTGGATTGAGCAGTTTTGAAACACTCTGTCTGTAGAAAATGCAACTGGACATTCGTAGCGCTAAGTGGGTAATAGTGGAAAAAATAATATGTTTAAATATAAACTACACAGAAGCATTGTATGAAACTTCTTTCTGTTCTGTGCATTCAACTAACAGAGTTGAACCTTACTTTTGATTGAGCCGTTCTGAAACACTCTTTCTGTAGAAACTGCAATTGGACATTCTGAGCGCTAAGAGGCCTATATTGGGAAAAAGAATGTCTACAAATAAAAACTACACAGAAGAATTGTGTGAAACTTCTTTCTGTTCTGTTTGTTCAACTAAAAGAGTTGAACCTTAGTTTTGATTGAGCCGTTCTGAAACACTCTTTCTGTAGAAAATGCAAGTGGAGATTCGGAGAGCTAAGAGGGTAATAGTGGAAAAAGGAATGTCTCCAAATATAAACTACACAGAATCATTCTGTGAAACTTCTTTCTGATCTGTGCATTCAGCTAACAGAGTTAAACCATACTTTTGATTGAGCAGATCTGAACACTCTTTCTGTAGAAAATGCAACTGGACATTTGGAGCGCTAAGAGAGTAGTAGTGGAAAAAGGAATATATTCAAATATAAACTACACAGAAGCATTCTGTGAAACTTCTTTCTGATCTGAGCATTCAGCTAACAGAGTTAAACCATACTTTTGATTGAGCAGTTTTGAAAAACTCTGTCTGTAGAAAATGCAACTGGACATTCGTAGCGCTAAGTGGGTAATAGTGGAAAAAAGAATATGTTCAAATATAAACTACACAGAAGCATTGTATGAAACTTCTTTCTGTTCTGTGCATTCAACTAACAGAGTTGAACCTTACTTTTGATTGGGCCTTTCTGAAACACTCTTTCTGTAGAAACTGCAATTGGACATTCTGAGCGCTAAGAGGCCTCTATTGGGAAAAATGATATCTTCAAATAAAAACTACACAGAAGCATTGTGTGAAACTTATTTCTGATATGTTCATTAAGCTAACAGAGTTAAACCATACTTTTGATAGCGCAGTTCTGAACACTCTTTCTGTAGAAAATGCAAGTGGAGATTCGGAGCGCTAAGAGGGTAATAGTGGAAAAAGGAATATATTCAAATATAAACTACACAGTAGCATTCTGTGAAAATTCTTTCTGTTCTGTGCATTCAACTAACAGAGTTGAACCTTACTTTTGATTGAGCCGTTCTGAAACACTCTTTCTGTAGAAACTGCAATTGGACATGCTAAGCGCTAAGAGGCCTACATTGGGAAAAAGAATATCTTCAAATAAAAACTACACAGATGCATTCTGTGAAACTTATTTCTGATCTGTAAATTCAGTTAACAGAGATAAAACATATTTTTGATTGAGCAGTTATGAAACACTCTTTTTGTAGAAAATGCAAGTGGAGATTCGGAGCGCTAAGAGGGTAATAGTGGAAAAAGGAATGTCTTCAAATATAAACTACACAGAATCATTCGGTGAAACTTCTTTCTGATCTGTGCATTCAGCTAACAGAGTTAAACCATACTTTTGATTGAGCAGATCTGAACACTCTTTCTGTAGAAAATGCAACTGGACATTTGGAGCGCTAAGAGCGTAGTAGTGGAAAAAGGAATATATTCAAATATAAACTACACAGAAGCATTCTGTGAAACTTCTTTCTGATCTGAGCATTCAGCTAACAGAGTTAAACCATACTTTTGATTGAGCAGTTTTGAAACACTCTGTCTGTAGAAAATGCAACTGGACATTCGTAGCGCTAAGTGGGTAATAGTGGAAAAAAGAGTATGTTCAAATATAAACTACACAGAAGCATGGTATGAAACTTCTTTCTGTTCTGTGCATTCAACTAACAGAGTTGAACCTTACTTTTGATTGAGCCGTTCTGAAACACTCTTTCTGTAGAAACTGCAATTGGACATTCTGAGCGCTAAGAGGCCTATATTGGGAAAAAGAATGTCTACAAATAAAAACTACACAGAAGAATTGTGTGAAACTTCTTTCTGTTGTTTGTTCATCTAAAAGAGTTGAACCTTAGTTTTGATTGAGCCGTTCTGAAACACTCTTTCTGTAGAAAATGCAAGTGGAGATTCGGAGCTCTAAGAGGGTAATAGTGGAAAAAGGAATGTCTTCAAATATAAACCACACAGAATCATTCGGTGAAACTTCTTTCTGATCTGTGCATTCAGCTAACAGAGTTAAACCATACTTTTGATTGAGCAGATCTGAACACTCTTTCTGTAGAAAATGCAACTGGACATTTGGAGCGCTAAGAGAGTAGTAGTGGAAAAAGGAATATATTCAAATATAAACTACACAGAAGCATTCTGTGAAACTTCTTTCTGATCTGAGCATTCAGCTAACAGAGTTAAACCATACTTTTGATTGAGCAGTTTTGAAACACTCTGTCTGTAGAAAATGCAACTGGACATTCGTAGCGCTAAGTGGGTAATAGTGGAAAAAAGAATATGTTCAAATATAAACTACACAGAAGAATTGTATGAAACTTCTTTCTGTCCTGTGCATTCAACTAACAGAGTTGAACCTTACTTTTGATTGAGCCTTTCTGAAACACTCTTTCTGTACAAACTGCAATTGGACATTCTGAGCGCTAAGAGGCCTCTATTGGGAAAAATAATATCTTCAAATAAAAACTACACAGAAGCATTTTTTGAAACTTATTTCTGATATGTTCATTAAGCTAACAGAGTTAAACCATACTTTTGATTGCGCAGTTCTGAACACTGTTTCTGTAGGAAATGCAAGTGGACATTCGGAGCGCTAAGAGGGTAATAGTGGAAAAAGGAATATATTCATACATAAACTACACAGTAGCATTCTGTGAAAATTCATTCTGTTCTGTGCATTCAACTAACAGAGTTGAACCTTACTTTTGATTGAGCCGTTCTGAAACACTCTTTCTGTAGAAACTGCAACTGGACATGCTAAGCGCTAAGAGGCCTACATTGGGAAAAAGAATATCTTCAAATAAAAACTACACAGATGCATTCTGTGAAACTTATTTCTGATCTGTAAATTCAGTTAACAGAGATAAAACATATTTTTGATTGAGCAGTTATGAAACACTCTTTTTGTAGAAAATGCAAGTGGAGATTCGGAGCGCTAAGAGGGTAATAGTGGAAAAAGGAATGTCTTCAAATATAAACTACACAGAATGATTCGGTGAAACTTCTTTCTGATCTGTGCATTCAGCTAACAGAGTTAAACCATACTTTTGATTGAGCAGATCTGAACACTCTTTCTGTAGAAAATGCAACTGGACATTTGGAGCGCTAAGAGCGTAGTAGTGGAAAAAGGAATATATTCAAATATAAACTACACAGAAGCATTCTGTGAAACTTCTTTCTGATCTGAGCATTCAGCTAACAGAGGTAAACCATACTTTTGATTGAGCAGATTTGAAACACTCTGTCTGTAGAAAATGCAACTGGACATTCGTAGCGCTAAGTGGGTAATAGTGGAAAAAAGAATATGTTCAAATATAAACTACACAGAAGCATTGTATGAAACTTCTTTCTGTTCTGTGCATTCAACTAACAGAGTTGAAACTTACGTTTGATTGGGCCTTTCTGAAACACTCTTTCTGTAGAAACTGCAATTGGACATTCTGAGCGCTAAGAGGCCTCTATTGGGAAAAATAATATCTTCAAATAAAAACTACACAGAAGCATTGTGTGAAACTTATTTCTGATATGTTCATTAAGCTAACAGAGTTAAACCATACTTTTGTTAGCGCAGTTCTGAACACTCTTTCTGTAGAAAATGCAAGTGGAGATTCGGAGCGCTAAGAGGGTAATAGTGGAAAAAGGAATATATTCAAATATAAACTACACAGTAGCATTCTGTGAAAATTCTTTCTGTTCTGTGCATTCAACTAACAGAGTTGAACCTTACTTTTGATTGAGCCGTTCTGAAACACTCTTTCTGTAGAAACTGCAATTGGACATGCTAAGCGCTAAGAGGCCTACATTGGGAAAAAGAATATCTTCAAATAAAAACTACACAGATGCATTCTGTGAAACTTATTTCTGATCTGTAAATTCAGTTAACAGAGATAAAACATATTTTTGATTGAGCAGTTATGAAACACTCTTTTTGTAGAAAATGCAAGTGGAGATTCGGAGCGCTAAGAGGGTAATAGTGGAAAAAGGAATGTCTTCAAATATAAACTACACAGAATCATTCGGTGAAACTTCTTTCTGATCTGTGCATTCAGCTAACAGAGTTAAACCATACTTTTGATTGAGCAGATCTGAACACTCTTTCTGTAGAAAATGCAACTGGACATTTGGAGCGCTAAGAGCGTAGTAGTGGAAAAAGGAATATATTCAAATATAAACTACACAGAAGCATTCTGTGAAACTTCTTTCTGATCTGAGCATTCAGCTAACAGAGTTAAACCATACTTTTGATTGAGCAGTTTTGAAACACTCTGTCTGTAGAAAATGCAACTGGACATTCGTAGCGCTAAGTGGGTAATAGTGGAAAAAAGAATATGTTCAAATATAAACTACACAGAAGCATGGTATGAAACTTCTTTCTGTTCTGTGCATTCAACTAACAGAGTTGAACCTTACTTTTGATTGAGCCATTCATAAACACTCTTTCTGTAGAAACTGCAATTGGACATTCTGAGCGCTAAGAAGCCTATATTGGGAAAAAGAATGTCTACAAATAAAAACTACACAGAAGAATTGTGTGAAACTTCTTTCTGTTGTTTGTTCATCTAAAAGAGTTGAACCTTAGTTTTGATTGAGCCGTTCTGAAACACTCTTTCTGTAGAAAATGCAAGTGGAGATTCGGAGCTCTAAGATGGTAATAGTGGAAAAAGGAATGTCTCCAAATATAAACTACACAGAATCATTCTGTGAAACTTCTTTCTGATCTGTGCATTCAGCTAACAGAGTTAAACCATACTTTTGATTGAGCAGATCTGAACACTCTTTCTGTAGAAAATGCAACTGGACATTTGGAGCGCTAAGAGAGTAGTAGTGGAAAAAGGAATATATTCAAATATAAACTACACAGAAGCATTCTGTGAAACTTCTTTCTGATCTGAGCATTCAGCTAACAGAGTTAAACCATACTTTTGATTGAGCAGTTTTGAAACACTCTGTCTGTAGAAAATGCAACTGGACATTCGTAGCGCTAAGTGGGTAATAGTGGAAAAAAGAATATGTTCAAATATAAACTACACAGAAGCATTGTATGAAACTTCTTTCTGTTCTGTGCATTCAACTAACAGAGTTGAACCTTACATTTGATTGAGCCTTTCAGAAACACTCTTTCTGTAGAAACTGCAATTGGACATTCTGAGCGCTAAGAGGCCTCTATTGGGAAAAATAATATCTTCAAATAAAAACTACACAGAAGCATTTTTTGAAACTTATTTCTGATATGTTCATTAAGCTAACAGAGTTAAACCATACTTTTGATTGCGCAGTTCTGAACACTCTTTCTGTAGAAAATGCAAGTGGACATTCGGAGCGCTAAGAGGGTAATAGTGGAAAAAGGAATATATTCAAATATAAACTACACAGTAGCATTCTGTGAAAATTCATTCTGTTCTGTGCATTCAACTAACAGAGTTGAACCTTACTTTTGATTGAGCCGTTCTGAAACACTCTTTCTGTAGAAACTGCAATTGGACATGCTAAGCGCTAAGAGGCCTACATTTTGAAAAAGAATATCTTCAAATAAAAACTACACAGATGCATTCTGTGAAACTTATTTCTGATCTGTAAATTCAGTTAACAGAGATAAAACATATTTTTGATTGAGCAGTTATGAAACACTCTTTTTGTAGAAAATGCAAGTGGAGATTCGGAGCGCTAAGAGGGTAATAGTGGAAAAAGGAATGTCTTCAAATATAAACTACACAGAATCATTCGGTGAAACTTCTTTCTGATCTGTGCATTCAGCTAACAGATTTAAACCATACTTTTGATTGAGCAGATCTGAACACTCTTTCTGTAGAAAATGCAACTGGACATTTGGAGCGCTAAGAGCGTAGTAGTGGAAAAAGGAATATATTCAAATATAAACTACACAGAAGCATTCTGTGAAACTTCTTTCTGATCTGAGCATTCAGCTAACAGAGTTAAACCATACTTTTGATTGAGCAGTTTTGAAACACTCTGTCTGTAGAAAATGCAACTGGACATTCGTAGCGCTAAGTGGGTTACAGTGGAAAAAAGAATATGTTCAAATATAAACTACACAGAAGCATGGTATGAAACTTCTTTCTGTTCTGTGCATTCAACTAACAGAGTTGAACCTTACTTTTGATTGAGCCATTCATAAACACTCTTTCTGTAGAAACTGCAATTGGACATTCTGAGCGCTAAGAGGCCTATATTGGGAAAAAGAATGTCTACAAATAAAAACTACAGAGAAGAATTGTGTGAAACTTCTTTCTGTTGTTTGTTCATCTAAAAGAGTTGAACCTTAGTTTTGATTGAGCCGTTCTGAAACACTCTTTCTGTAGAAAATGCAAGTGGAGATTCGGAGCTCTAAGAGGGTAATAGTGGAAAAAGGAATGTCTCCAAATATAAACTACACAGAATCATTCTGTGAAACTTCTTTCTGATCTGTGCATTCAGCTAACAGAGTTAAACCATACTTTTGATTGAGCAGATCTGAAAACTCTTTCTGTAGAAAATGCAACTGGACATTTGGAGCGCTAAGAGAGTAGTAGTGGAAAAAGGAATATATTCAAATATAAACTACACAGAAGCATTCTGTGAAACTTCTTTCTGATCTGAGCATTCAGCTAACAGAGTTAAACCATACTTTTGATTGAGCAGTTTTGAAACACTCTGTCTGTAGAAAATGCAACTGGACATTCGTAGCGCTAAGTGGGTAATAGTGGAAAAAAGAATATGTTCAAATATAAACTACACAGAAGCATGGTATGAAACTTCTTTCTGTTCTGTGCATTCAACTAACAGAGTTGAACCTTACTTTTGATTGAGCCGTTCTGAAACACTCTTTCTGTAGAAACTGCAATTGGACATTCTGAGCGCTAAGAGGCCTATATTGGGAAAAAGAATGTCTACAAATAAAAACTACACAGAAGAATTGTGTGAAACTTCTTTCTGTTGTTTGTTCATCTAAAAGAGTTGAACCTTAGTTTTGATTGAGCCGTTCTGAAACACTCTTTCTGTAGAAAATGCAAGTGGAGATTCGGAGCTCTAAGAGGGTAATAGTGGAAAAAGGAATGTCTTCAAATATAAACTACACAGAATCATTCGGTGAAACTTCTTTCTGATCTGTGCATTCAGCTAACAGAGTTAAACCATACTTTTGATTGAGCAGATCTGAACACGCTTTCTGTAGAAAATGCAACTGGACATTTGGAGCGCTAAGAGAGTAGTAGTGGAAAAAGGAATATATTCAAATATAAACTACACAGAAGCATTCTGTGAAACTTTTTTCTGATCTGAGCATTCAGCTAACAGAGTTAAACCATACTTTTGATTGAGCAGTTTTGAAACACTCTGTCTGTAGAAAATGCAACTGGACATTCGTAGCGCTAAGTGGGTAATAGTGGAAAAAAGTATATGTTCAAATATAAACTACACAGAAGCATTGTATGAAACTTCTTTCTGTCCTGTGCATTCAACTAACAGAGTTGAACCTTACTTTTGATTGAGCCTTTCTGAAACACTCTTTCTGTAGAAACTGCAATTGGACATTCTGAGCGCTAAGAGGCCTCTATTGGGAAAAATAATATCTTCAAATAAAAACTACACAGAAGCATTTTTTGAAACTTATTTCTGATATTTTCATTAAGCTAACAGATTTAAACCATACTTTTGATTGCGCAGTTCTGAACACTCTTTCTGTAGAAAATGCAAGTGGACATTCGGAGCGCTAAGAGGGTAATAGTGGAAAAAGGAATATATTCAAACATAAACTACACAGTAGCATTCTGTGAAAATTCATTCTGTTCTGTGCATTCAACTAACAGAGTTGAACCTTACTTTTGATTGAGCCGTTCTGAAACACTCTTTCTGTAGAAACTGCAACTGGACATGCTAAGCGCTAAAAGGCCTACATTGGGAAAAAGAATATCTTCAAATAAAAACTACACAGATGCATTCTGTGAAACTTATTTCTGATCTGTAAATTCAGTTAACAGAGATAAAACATATTTTTGATTGAGCAGTTATGAAACACTCTTTTTGTAGAAAATGCAAGTGGAGATTCGGAGCGCTAAGAGGGTAATAGTGGAAAAAGGAATGTCTTCAAATATAAACTACACAGAATGATTCGGTGAAACTTCTTTCTGATCTGTGCATTCAGCTAACAGAGTTAAACCATACTTTTGATTGAGCAGATCTGAACACTCTTTCTGTAGAAAATGCAACTGGACATTTGGAGCGCTAAGAGCGTAATAGTGGAAAAAGGAATATATTCAAATATAAACTACACAGAAGCATTCTGTGAAACTTCTTTCTGATCTGAGCATTCAGCTAACAGAGTTAAACCATACTTTGGATTGAGCAGTTTTGAAACACTCTGTCTGTAGAAAATGCAACTGGACATTCGTAGCGCTAAGTGGCTAATAGTGGAAAAAAGAATATGTTTAAATATAAACTACACAGAAGCATTGTATGAAACTTCTTTCTGTTCTGTGCATTCAACTAACAGAGTTGAACCTTACTTTTGATTGAGCCGTTCTGAAACACTCTTTCTGTAGAAACTGCAATTGGACATTCTGAGCGCTAAGAGGCCTATATTGGGAAAAAGAATGTCTACAAATAAAAACTACACAGAAGAATTTTGTGAAACTTCTTTCTGTTCTGTTTGTTCAACTAAAAGAGTTGAACCTTAGTTTTGATTGAGCCGTTCTGAAACACTCTTTCTGTAGAAACTGCAAGTGGAGATTCGGAGAGCTAAGAGGGGAATAGTGGAAAAAGGAATGTCTCCAAATATAAACTACACAGAATCATTCTGTGAAACTTCTTTCTGATCTGAGCATTCAGCTAACAGAGTTAAACCATACTTTTGATTGAGCAGTTTTGAAACACTCTGTCTGTAGAAAATGCAACTGGACATTCGTAGCGCTAAGTGGGTAATAGTGGAAAAAAGAATATGTTCAAATATAAACTACACAGAAGCATTGTATGAAACTTCTTTCTGTTCTGTGCTTTCAACTAACAGAGTTGAACCTTACATTTGATTGAGCCTTTCAGAAACACTCTTTCTGTAGAAACTGCAATTGGACATTCTGAGCGCTAAGAAGCCTCTATTGGGAAAAATAATATCTTCAAATAAAAACTACACAGAAGCATTTTTTGAAACTTATTTCTGATATGTTCATTAAGCTAACAGAGTTAAACCATACTTTTGATTGCGCAGTTCTGAACACTCTTTCTGTAGAAAATGCAAGTGGACATTCGGAGCGCTAAGAGGGTAATAGTGGAAAAAGGAATATATTCAAATATAAACTACACAGTAGCATTCTGTGAAAATTCTTTCTGTTCTGTGCATTCAACTAACAGAGTTGAACCTTACTTTTGATTGAGCCGTTCTGAAACACTCTTTCTGTAGAAACTGCAATTGGACATGCTAAGCGCTAAGAGGCCTACATTGGGAAAAAGAATATCTTCAAATAAAAACTACACAGATGCATTCTGTGAAACTTATTTCTGATCTGTAAATTCAGTTAACAGAGATAAAACATATTTTTGATTGAGCAGTTATGAAACACTCTTTTTGTAGAAAATGCAAGTGGAGATTCGGAGCGCTAAGAGGGTAATAGTGGAAAAAGGAATGTCTTCAAATATAAACTACACAGAATCATTCGGTGAAACTTCTTTCTGATCTGTGCATTCAGCTAACAGAGTTAAACCATACTTTTGATTGAGCAGATCTGAACACTCTTTCTGTAGAAAATGCAACTGGACATTTGGAGCGCTAAGAGCGTAGTAGTGGAAAAAGGAATATATTCAAATATAAACTACACAGAAGCATTCTGTGAAACTTCTTTCTGATCTGAGCATTCAGCTAACAGAGTTAAACCATACTTTTGATTGAGCAGTTTTGAAACACTCTGTCTGTAGAAAATGCAACTGGACATTCGTAGCGCTAAGTGGGTAATAGTGGAAAAAAGAATATGTTCAAATATAAACTACACAGAAGCATGGTATGAAACTTCTTTCTGTTCTGTGCATTCAACTAACAGAGTTGAACCTTACTTTTGATTGAGCCATTCATAAACACTCTTTCTGTAGAAACTGCAATTGGACATTCTGAGCGCTAAGAGGCCTATATTGGGAAAAAGAATGTCTACAAATAAAAACTACAGAGAAGAATTGTGTGAAACTTCTTTCTGTTGTTTGTTCATCTAAAAGAGTTGAACCTTAGTTTTGATTGAGCCGTTCTGAAACACTCTTTCTGTAGAAAATGCAAGTGGAGATTCGGAGCTCTAAGAGGGTAATAGTGGAAAAAGGAATGTCTCCAAATATAAACTACACAGAATCATTCTGTGAAACTTCTTTCTGATCTGTGCATTCAGCTAACAGAGTTAAGCCATACTTTTGATTGAGCAGATCTGAAAACTCTTTCTGTAGAAAATGCAACTGGACATTTGGAGCGCTAAGAGAGTAGTAGTGGAAAAAGGAATATATTCAAATATAAACTACACAGAAGCATTCTGTGAAACTTCTTTCTGATCTGAGCATTCAGCTAACAGAGTTAAACCATACTTTTGATTGAGCAGTTTTGAAACACTCTGTCTGTAGAAAATGCAACTGGACATTCGTAGCGCTAAGTGGGTAATAGTGGAAAAAAGAATATGTTCAAATATAAACTACACAGAAGCATGGTATGAAACTTCTTTCTGTTCTGTGCATTCAACTAACAGAGTTGAACCTTACTTTTGATTGAGCCGTTCTGAAACACTCTTTCTGTAGAAACTGCAATTGGACATTCTGAGCGCTAAGAGGCCTATATTGGGAAAAAGAATGTCTACAAATAAAAACTACACAGAAGAATTGTGTGAAACTTCTTTCTGTTGTTTGTTCATCTAAAAGAGTTGAACCTTAGTTTTGATTGAGCCGTTCTGAAACACTCTTTCTGTAGAAAATGCAAGTGGAGATTCGGAGCTCTAAGAGGGTAATAGTGGAAAAAGGAATGTCTTCAAATATAAACTACACAGAATCATTCGGTGAAACTTCTTTCTGATCTGTGCATTCAGCTAACAGAGTTAAACCATACTTTTGATTGAGCAGATCTGAACACTCTTTCTGTAGAAAATGCAACTGGACATTTGGAGCGCTAAGAGAGTAGTAGTGGAAAAAGGAATATATTCAAATATAAACTACACAGAAGCATTCTGTGAAACTTTTTTCTGATCTGAGCATTCAGCTAACAGAGTTAAACCATACTTTTGATTGAGCAGTTTTGAAACACTCTGTCTGTAGAAAATGCAACTGGACATTCGTAGCGCTAAGTGGGTAATAGTGGAAAAAAGTATATGTTCAAATATAAACTACACAGAAGCATTGTATGAAACTTCTTTCTGTCCTGTGCATTCAACTAACAGAGTTGAACCTTACTTTTGATTGAGCCTTTCTGAAACACTCTTTCTGTAGAAACTGCAATTGGACATTCTGAGCGCTAAGAGGCCTCTATTGGGAAAAATAATATCTTCAAATAAAAACTACACAGAAGCATTTTTTGAAACTTATTTCTGATATTTTCATTAAGCTAACAGAGTTAAACCATACTTTTGATTGCGCAGTTCTGAACACTCTTTCTGTAGAAAATGCAAGTGGACATTCGGAGCGCTAAGAGGGTAATAGTGGAAAAAGGAATATATTCAAACATAAACTACACAGTAGCATTCTGTGAAAATACATTCTGTTCTGTGCATTCAACTAACAGAGTTGAACCTTACTTTTGATTGAGCCGTTCTGAAACACTCTTTCTGTAGAAATTGCAACTGGACATGCTAAGCGCTAAGAGGCCTACATTGGGAAAAAGAATATCTTCAAATAAAAACTACACAGATGCATTCTGTGAAACTTATTTCTGATCTGTAAATTCAGTTAACAGAGATAAAACATATTTTTGATTGAGCAGTTATGAAACACTCTTTTTGTAGAAAATGCAAGTGGAGATTCGGAGCGCTAAGAGGGTAATAGTGGAAAAAGGAATGTCTTCAAATATAAACTACACAGAATGATTCGGTGAAACTTCTTTCTGATCTGTGCATTCAGCTAACAGAGTTAAACCATACTTTTGATTGAGCAGATCTGAACACTCTTTCTGTAGAAAATGCAACTGGACATTTGGAGCGCTAAGAGCGTAGTAGTGGAAAAAGGAATATATTCAAATATAAACTACACAGAAGCATTCTGTGAAACTTCTTTCTGATCTGAGCATTCAGCTAACAGAGTTAAACCATACTTTTGATTGAGCAGTTTTGAAACACTCTGTCTGTAGAAAATGCAACTGGACATTCGTAGCGCTAAGTGGGTAATAGTGGAAAAAAGAATATGTTCAAATATAAACTACACAGAAGCATGGTATGAAACTTCTTTCTGTTCTGTGCATTCAACTAACAGAGTTGAACCTTACTTTTGATTGAGCCATTCATAAACACTCTTTCTGTAGAAACTGCAATTGGACATTCTGAGCGCTAAGAGGCCTATATTGGGAAAAAGAATGTCTACAAATAAAAACTACACAGAAGAATTGTGTGAAACTTCTTTCTGTTGTTTGTTCATCTAAAAGAGTTGAACCTTAGTTTTGATTGAGCCGTTCTGAAACACTCTTTCTGTAGAAAATGCAAGTGGAGATTCGGAGCTCTAAGAGGGTAATAGTGGAAAAAGGAATGTCTCCAAATATAAACTACACAGAATCATTCTGTGAAACTTCTTTCTGATCTGTGCATTCAGCTAACAGAGTTAAACCATACTTTTGATTGAGCAGATCTGAACACTCTTTCTGTAGAAAATGCAACTGGACATTTGGAGCGCTAAGAGAGTAGTAGTGGAAAAAGGAATATATTCAAATATAAACTACACAGAAGCATTCTGTGAAACTTCTTTCTGATCTGAGCATTCAGCTAACAGAGTTAAACCATACTTTTGATTGAGCAGTTTTGAAACACTCTGTCTGTAGAAAATGCAACTGGACATTCGTAGCGCTAAGTGGGTAATAGTGGAAAAAAGAATATGTTCAAATATAAACTACACAGAAGCATTGTATGAAACTTCTTTCTGTTCTGTGCATTCAACTAACAGAGTTGAACCTTACATTTGATTGAGCCTTTCAGAAACACTCTTTCTGTAGAAACTGCATTTGGACATTCTGAGCGCTAAGAGGCCTCTATTGGGAAAAATAATATCTTCAAATAAAAACTACACAGAAGCATTTTTTGAAACTTATTTCTGATATGTTCATTAAGCTAACAGAGTTAAACCATACTTTTGATTGCGCAGTTCTGAACACTCTTTCTGTAGAAAATGCAAGTGGACATTCGGAGCGCTAAGAGGGTAATAGTGGAAAAAGGAATATATTCAAATATAAACTACACAGTAGCATTCTGTGAAAATTCATTCTGTTCTGTGCATTCAACTAACAGAGTTGAACCTTACTTTTGATTGAGCCATTCTGAAACACTCTTTCTGTAGAAACTGCAATTGGACATGCTAAGCGCTAAGAGGCCTACATTGGGAAAAAGAATATCTTCAAATAAAAACTACACAGATGCATTCTGTGAAACTTATTTCTGATCTGTAAATTCAGTTAACAGAGATAAAACATATTTTTGATTGAGCAGTTATGAAACACTCTTTTTGTAGAAAATGCAAGTGGAGATTCGGAGCGCTAAGAGGGTAATAGTGGAAAAAGGAATGTCTTCAAATATAAACTACACAGAATCATTCGGTGAAACTTCTTTCTGATCTGTGCATTCAGCTAACAGAGTTAAACCATACTTTTGATTGAGCAGATCTGAACACTCTTTCTGTAGAAAATGCAACTGGACATTTGGAGCGCTAAGAGCGTAGTAGTGGAAAAAGGAATATATTCAAATATAAACTACACAGAAGCATTCTGTGAAACTTCTTTCTGATCTGAGCATTCAGCTAACAGAGTTAAACCATACTTTTGATTGAGCAGTTTTGAAACACTCTGTCTGTAGAAAATGCAACTGGACATTCGTAGCGCTAAGTGGGTAATAGTGGAAAAAAGAATATGTTCAAATATAAACTACACAGAAGCATGGTATGAAACTTCTTTCTGTTCTGTGCATTCAACTAACAGAGTTGAACCTTACTTTTGATTGAGCCATTCATAAACACTCTTTCTGTAGAAACTGCAATTGGACATTCTGAGCGCTAAGAGGCCTATATTGGGAAAAAGAATGTCTACAAATAAAAACTACAGAGAAGAATTGTGTGAAACTTCTTTCTGTTGTTTGTTCATCTAAAAGAGTTGAACCTTAGTTTTGATTGAGCCGTTCTGAAACACTCTTTCTGTAGAAAATGCAAGTGGAGATTCGGAGCTCTAAAAGGGTAATAGTGGAAAAAGGAATGTCTCCAAATATAAACTACACAGAATCATTCTGTGAAACTTCTTTCTGATCTGTGCATTCAGCTAACAGAGTTAAACCATACTTTTGATTGAGCAGATCTGAAAACTCTTTCTGTAGAAAATGCAACTGGACATTTGGAGCGCTAAGAGAGTAGTAGTGGAAAAAGGAATATATTCAAATATAAACTACACAGAAGCATTCTGTGAAACTTCTTTCTGATCTGAGCATTCAGCTAACAGAGTTAAACCATACTTTTGATTGAGCAGTTTTGAAACACTCTGTCTGTAGAAAATGCAACTGGACATTCGTAGCGCTAAGTGGGTAATAGTGGAAAAAAGAATATGTTCAAATATAAACTACACAGAAGCATGGTATGAAACTTCTTTCTGTTCTGTGCATTCAACTAACAGAGTTGAACCTTACTTTTGATTGAGCCGTTCTGAAACACTCTTTCTGTAGAAACTGCAATTGGACATTCTGAGCGCTAAGAGGCCTATATTGGGAAAAAGAATGTCTACAAATAAAAACTACACAGAAGAATTGTGTGAAACTTCTTTCTGTTGTTTGTTCATCTAAAAGAGTTGAACCTTAGTTTTGATTGAGCCGTTCTGAAACACTCTTTCTGTAGAAAATGCAAGTGGAGATTCGGAGCTCCAAGAGGGTAATAGTGGAAAAAGGAATGTCTTCAAATATAAACTACACAGAATCATTCGGTGAAACTTCTTTCTGATCTGTGCATTCAGCTAACAGAGTTAAACCATACTTTTGATTGAGCAGATCTGAACACTCTTTCTGTAGAAAATGCAACTGGACATTTGGAGCGCTAAAAGAGTAGTAGTGGAAAAAGGAATATATTCAAATATAAACTACACAGAAGCATTCTGTGAAACTTCTTTCTGATCTGAGCATTCAGCTAACAGAGTTAAACCATACTTTTGATTGAGCAGTTTTGAAACACTCTGTCTGTAGAAAATCCAACTGGACATTCGTAGCGCTAAGTGGGTAATAGTGGAAAAAAGTATATGTTCAAATATAAACTACACAGAAGCATTGTATGAAACTTCTTTCTGTCCTGTGCATTCAACTAACAGAGTTGAACCTTACTTTTGATTGAGCCTTTCTGAAACACTCTTTCTGTAGAAACTGCAATTGGACATTCTGAGCGCTAAGAGGCCTCTATTGGGAAAAATAATATCTTCAAATAAAAACTACACAGAAGCATTTTTTGAAACTTATTTCTGATATTTTCATTAGGCTAACAGAGTTAAACCATACTTTTGATTGCGCAGTTCTGAACACTCTTTCTGTAGAAAATGCAAGTGGACATTCGGAGCGCTAAGAGGGTAATAGTGGAAAAAGGAATATATTCAAACATAAACTACACAGTAGCATTCTGTGAAAATTCATTCTGTTCTGTGCATTCAACTAACAGAGTTGAACCTTACTTTTGATTGAGCCGTTCTGAAACACTCTTTCTGTAGAAACTGCAACTGGACATGCTAAGCGCTAAGAGGCCTACATTGGGAAAAAGAATATCTTCAAATAAAAACTACACAGATGCATTCTGTGAAACTTATTTCTGATCTGTAAATTCAGTTAACAGAGATAAAACATATTTTTGATTGAGCAGTTATGAAACACTCTTTTTGTAGAAAATGCAAGTGGAGATTCGGAGCGCTAAGAGGGTAATAGTGGAAAAAGGAATGTCTTCAAATATAAACTACACAGAATGATTCGGTGAAACTTCTTTCTGATCTGTGCATTCAGCTAACAGAGTTAAACCATACTTTTGATTGAGCAGATCTGAACACTCTTTCTGTAGAAAATGCAACTGGACATTTGGAGCGCTAAGAGCGTAATAGTGGAAAAAGGAATATATTCAAATATAAACTACACAGAAGCATTCTGTGAAACTTCTTTCTGATCTGAGCATTCAGCTAACAGAGTTAAACCATACTTTGGATTGAGCAGTTTTGAAACACTCTGTCTGTAGAAAATGCAACTGGACATTCGTAGCGCTAAGTGGCTAATAGTGGAAAAAAGAATATGTTTAAATATAAACTACACAGAAGCATTGTATGAAACTTCTTTCTGTTCTGTGCATTCAACTAACAGAGTTGAACCTTACTTTTGATTGAGCCGTTCTGAAACACTCTTTCTGTAGAAACTGCAATTGGACATTCTGAGCGCTAAGAGGCCTATATTGGGAAAAAGAATGTCTACAAATAAAAACTACACAGAAGAATTGTGTGAAACTTCTTTCTGTTCTGTTTGTTCAACTAAAAGAGTTGAACCTTAGTTTTGATTGAGCCGTTCTGAAACACTCTTTCTGTAGAAACTGCAAGTGGAGATTCGGAGAGCTAAGAGGGTAATAGTGGAAAAAGGAATGTCTCCAAATATAAACTACACAGAATCATTCTGTGAAACATCTTTCTGATCTGTGCATTCAGCTAACAGAGTTAAACCATACTTTTGATTGAGCAGATCTGAACACTCTTTCTGTAGAAAATGCAACTGGACATTTGGAGCGCTAAGAGAGTAGTAGTGGAAAAAGGAATATATTCAAATATAAACTACACAGAAGCATTCTGTGAAACTTCTTTCTGATCTGAGCATTCAGCTAACAGAGTTAAACCATACTTTTGATTGAGCAGTTTTGAAACACTCTGTCTGTAGAAAATGCAACTGGACATTCGTAGCGCTAAGTGGGTAATAGTGGAAAAAAGAATATGTTCAAATATAAACTACACAGAAGCATTGTATGAAACTTCTTTCTGTTCTGTGCATTCAACTAACAGAGTTGAACCTTACTTTTGATTGGGCCTTTCTGAAACACTCTTTCTGTAGAAACTGCAATTGGACATTCTGAGCGCTAAGAGGCCTCTATTGGGAAAAATAATATCTTCAAATAAAAACTACACAGAAGCATTGTGTGAAACTTATTTCTGATATGTTCATTAAGCTAACAGAGTTAAACCATACTTTTGATAGCGCAGTTCTGAACACTCTTTCTGTAGAAAATGCAAGTGGAGATTCGGAGCGCTAAGAGGGTAATAGTGGAAAAAGGAATATATTCAAATATAAACTACACAGTAGCATTCTGTGAAAATTCTTTCTGTTCTGTGCATTCAACTAACAGAGTTGAACCTTACTTTTGATTGAGCCGTTCTGAAACACTCTTTCTGTAGAAACTGCAATTGGACATGCTAAGCGCTAAGAGGCCTACATTGGGAAAAAGAATATCTTCAAATAAAAACTACACAGATGCATTCTGTGAAACTTATTTCTGATCTGTAAATTCAGTTAACAGAGATAAAACATATTTTTGATTGAGCAGTTATGAAACACTCTTTTTGTAGAAAATGCAAGTGGAGATTCGGAGCGCTAAGAGGGTAATAGTGGAAAAAGGAATGTCTTCAAATATAAACTACACAGAATCATTCGGTGAAACTTCTTTCTGATCTGTGCATTCAGCTAACAGAGTTAAACCATACTTTTGATTGAGCAGATCTGAACACTCTTTCTGTAGAAAATGCAACTGGACATTTGGAGCGCTAAGAGCGTAGTAGTGGAAAAAGGAATATATTCAAATATAAACTACACAGAAGCATTCTGTGAAACTTCTTTCTGATCTGAGCATTCAGCTAACAGAGTTAAACCATACTTTTGATTGAGCAGTTTTGAAACACTCTGTCTGTAGAAAATGCAACTGGACATTCGTAGCGCTAAGTGGGTAATAGTGGAAAAAAGAATATGTTCAAATATAAACTACACAGAAGCATGGTATGAAACTTCTTTCTGTTCTGTGCATTCAACTAACAGAGTTGAACCTTACTTTTGATTGAGCCATTCATAAACACTCTTTCTGTAGAAACTGCAATTGGACATTCTGAGCGCTAAGAGGCCTATATTGGGAAAAAGAATGTCTACAAATAAAAACTACACAGAAG
The DNA here is from genome assembly GCF_028878055.3 of Symphalangus syndactylus. Classification (NCBI taxonomy): domain Eukaryota; kingdom Metazoa; phylum Chordata; class Mammalia; order Primates; family Hylobatidae; genus Symphalangus; species Symphalangus syndactylus. Next base: position 901,109 of record NC_072435.2, on the reverse strand, counting down.
AATTGTGTGAAACTTCTTTCTGTTGTTTGTTCATCTAAAAGAGTTGAACCTTAGTTTTGATTGAGCCGTTCTGAAACAGTCTTTCTGTAGAAAATGCAAGTGGAGATTCGGAGCTCTAAGAGGGTAATAGTGGAAAAAGGAATGTCTCCAAATATAAACTACACAGAATCATTCTGTGAAACTTCTTTCTGATCTGTGCATTCAGCTAACAGAGTTAAACCATACTTTTGATTGAGCAGATCTGAACACTCTTTCTTTAGAAACTGCAACTGGACATGCTAAGCGCTAAGAGGCCTACATTGGGAAAAAGAATATCTTCAAAAAAAACTACACAGATGCATTCTGTGAAACTTATTTCTGATCTGTAAATTCAGTTAACAGAGATAAAACATATTTTTGATTGAGCAGTTATGAAACACTCTTTTTGTAGAAAATGCAAGTGGAGATTCGGAGCGCTAAGAGGGTAATAGTGGAAAAAGGAATGTCTTCAAATATAAACTACACAGAATGATTCGGTGAAACTTCTTTCTGATCTGTGCATTCAGCTAACAGAGTTAAACCATACTTTTGATTGAGCAGATCTGAACACTCTTTCTGTAGAAAATGCAACTGGACATTTGGAGCGCTAAGAGCGTAATAGTGGAAAAAGGAATATATTCAAATATAAACTACACAGAAGCATTCTGTGAAACTTCTTTCTGATCTGAGCATTCAGCTAACAGAGTTAAACCATACTTTGGATTGAGCAGTTTTGAAACACTCTGTCTGTAGAAAATGCAACTGGACATTCGTAGCGCTAAGTGGCTAATAGTGGAAAAAAGAATATGTTTAAATATAAACTACACAGAAGCATTGTATGAAACTTCTTTCTGTTCTGTGCATTCAACTAACAGAGTTGAACCTTACTTTTGATTGAGCCGTTCTGAAACACTCTTTCTGTAGAAACTGCAATTGGACATTCTGAGCGCTAAGAGGCCTATATTGGGAAAAAGAATGTCTACAAATAAAAACTACACAGAAGAATTGTGTGAAACTTCTTTCTGTTCTGTTTGTTCAACTAAAAGAGTTGAACCTTAGTTTTGATTGAGCCGTTCTGAAACACTCTTTCTGTAGAAACTGCAAGTGGAGATTCGGAGCGCTAAGAGGGTAATAGTGGAAAAAGGAATGTCTTCAAATATAAACTACACAGAATCATTCGGTGAAACTTCTTTCTGATCTGTGCATTCAGCTAACAGAGTTAAACCATACTTTTGATTGAGCAGATCTGAACACACTTTCTGTAGAAAATGCAACTGGACATTTGGAGCGCTAAGAGCGTAGTAGTGGAAAAAGGAATATATTCAAATATAAACTACACAGAAGCATTCTGTGAAACTTCTTTCTGACCTGAGCATTCAGCTAACAGAGTTAAACCATACTTTTGATTGAGCAGTTTTGAAACACTCTGTCTGTAGAAAATGCAACTGGACATTCGTAGCGCTAAGTGGGTAATAGTGGAAAAAAGAATATGTTCAAATATAAACTACACAGAAGCATTGTATGAAACTTCTTTCTGTTCTGTGCATTCAACTAACAGAGATGAACCTTACTTTTGATTGGGCCTTTCTGAAACACTCTTTCTGTAGAAACTGCAATTGGACATTCTGAGCGCTAAGAGGCCTCTATTGGGAAAAATAATATCTTCAAATAAAAACTTCACAGAAGCATTGTGTGAAACTTATTTCTGATATGTTCATTAAGCTAACAGAGTTAAACCATACTTTTGATAGCGCAGTTCTGAACACTCTTTCTGTAGAAAATGCAAGTGGAGATTCGGAGCGCTAAGAGGGTAATAGTGGAAAAAAGAATATATTCAAATATAAACTACACAGTAGCATTCTGTGAAAATTCTTTCTGTTCTGTGCATTCAACTAACAGAGTTGAACCTTACTTTTGATTGAGCCGTTCTGAAACACTCTTTCTCTAGAAACTGCAATTGGACATGCTAAGCGCTAAGAGGCCTACATTGGGAAAAAGAATATCTTCAAATAAAAACTACACAGATGCATTCTGTGAAACTTATTTCTGATCTGTAAATTCAGTTAACAGAGATAAAATATATTTTTGATTGAGCAGTTATGAAACACTCTTTTTGTAGAAAATGCAAGTGGAGATTCGGAGCGCTAAGAGGGTAATAGTGGAAAAAGGAATGTCTTCAAATATAAACTACACAGAATCATTCGGTGAAACTTCTTTCTGATCTGTGCATTCAGCTAACAGAGTTAAACCATACTTTTGATTGAGCAGATCTGAACACTCTTTCTGTAGAAAATGCAACTGGACATTTGGAGCGCTAAGAGCGTAGTAGTGGAAAAAGGAATATATTCAAATATAAACTACACAGAAGCATTCTGTGAAACTTCTTTCTGATCTGAGCATTCAGCTAACAGAGTTAAACCATACTTTTGATTGAGCAGTTTTGAAACACTCTGTCTGTAGAAAATGCAACTGGACATTCGTAGCGCTAAGTGGGTAATAGTGGAAAAAAGAATATGTTCAAATATAAACTACACAGAAGCATGGTATGAAACTTCTTTCTGTTCTGTGCATTCAACTAACAGAGTTGAACCTTACTTTTGATTGAGCCATTCATAAACACTCTTTCTGTAGAAACTGCAATTGGACATTCTGAGCGCTAAGAGGCCTATATTGGGAAAAAGAATGTCTACAAATAAAAACTACACAGAAGAATTGTGTGAAACTTCTTTCTGTTGTTTGTTCATCTAAAAGAGTTGAACCTTAGTTTTGATTGAGCCGTTCTGAAACACTCTTTCTGTAGAAAATGCAAGTGGAGATTCGGAGCTCTAAGAGGGTAATAGTGGAAAAAGGAATGTCTCCAAATATAAACTACACAGAATCATTCTGTGAAACTTCTTTCTGATCTGTGCATTCAGCTAACAGAGTTAAACCATACTTTTGATTGAGCAGATCTGAACACTCTTTCTGTAGAAAATGCAACTGGACATTTGGAGCGCTAAGAGAGTAGTAGTGGAACAAGGAATATATTCAAATATAAACTACACAGAAGCATTCTGTGAAACTTCTTTCTGATCTGAGCATTCAGCTAACAGAGTTAAACCATACCTTTGATAGAGCAGTTTTGAAACACTCTGTCTCTAGAAAATGCAACTGGACATTCGTAGCGCTAAGTGGGTAATAGTGGAAAAAGAATATGTTCAAATATAAACTACACAGAAGCATTGTATGAAACTTCTTTCTGTTCTGTGCATTCAACTAACAGAGTTGAACCTTACTTTTGATTGAGCCTTTCTGAAACACTCTTTCTGTAGAAACTGCAATTGGACATTCTGAGCGCTAAGAGGCCTCTATTTGGAAAAATAATATCTTCAAATAAAAACTACACAGAAGCATTGTGTGAAACTTATTTCTGATATGTTCATTAAGCTAACAGAGTTAAACCATACTTTTGATTGCGCAGTTCTGAACACTCTTTCTGTAGAAAATGCAAGTGGACATTCGGAGCGCTAAGAGGGTAATAGTGGAAAAAGGAATATATTCAAATATAAACTACACAGTAGCATTCTGTGAAAATACTTTCTGTTCTGTGCATTCAACTAACAGAGTTGAACCTTACTTTTGATTGAGCGGTTATGAAACACTCTTTCTGTAGAAACTGCAATTGGACATGCTAAGCGCTAAGAGGCCTACATTGGGAAAAAGAATATCTTCAAATAAAAACTACACAGATGCATTCTGTGAAACTTATTTCTGATCTGTAAATTCAGTTAGCAGAGACAAAACATATTTTTGATTGAGCAGTTATGAAACACTCTTTTTGTAGAAAATGCAAGTGGAGATTCGGAGCGCTAAGAGGGTAATAGTGGAAAAAGGAATGTCTTCAAATATAAACTACACAGAATCATTCGGTGAAACTTCTTTCTGATCTGTGCATTCAGCTAACAGAGTTAAACCATACTTTTGATTGAGCAGATCTGAACACACTTTCTGTAGAAAATGCAACTGGACATTTGGAGCGCTAAGAGCGTAGTAGTGGAAAAAGGAATATATTCAAATATAAACTACACAGAAGCATTCTGTGAAACTTCTTTCTGACCTGAGCATTCAGCTAACAGAGTTAAACCATACTTTTGATTGAGCAGTTTTGAAACACTCTGTCTGTAGAAAATGCAACTGGACATTCGTATAGCTAAGTGGGTAATAGTGGACAAAAAATATGTTCAATTATAACCTACACAGAAGCATTGTATGAAACTTCTTTCTGTTCTGTGCATTCAACTAACAGAGTTGAACCTTACTTTTGATTGAGCCGTTCTGAAACACTCTTACTGTAGAAACTGCAATTGGACATTCTGAGCACTAAGAGGCCTATATTGGGAAAAAGAATGTCTACAAATAAAAACTACACAGAAGAATTGTGTGAAACTTCTTTCTGTTCTGTTTGTTCAGCTAAAAGAGTTGAAACTTAGTTTTGATTGAGCCGTTCTGAAACACTCTTTCTGTAGAAAATGCAAGTGGAGATTCGGAGCGCTAAGAGGGTAATAGTGGAAAAAGGAATGTCTCCAAATATAAACTACACAGAATCATTCTGTGAAACTTCTTTCTGATCTGTGCATTCAGCTAACAGAGTTAAACCATACTTTTGATTGAGCACATCTGAACACTCTTTCTGTAGAAAATGCAACTGGACATTTGGAGCGCTAAGAGAGTAGTAGTGGAAAAAGGAATATATTCAAATATAAACTACACAGAAGCATTCTGTGAAACTTCTTTCTGATCTGAGCATTCAGCTAACAGAGTTAAACCATACTTTTGATTGAGCAGTTTTGAAACACTCTGTCTGTAGAAAATGCAACTGGACATTCGTAGCGCTAAGTGGGTAATAGTGGAAAAAAGAATATGTTCAAATATAAACTACACAGAAGCATTGTATGAACCTTCTTTCTGTTCTGTGCATTCAACTAACAGAGTTGAACCTTACTTTTGGTTGAGCCGTTCTGAAACACTCTTTCTGTAGAAACTGCAATTGGACATTCTGAGCGCTAAGAGGCCTCTATTTGGAAAAATAATATCTTCAAATAAAAACTACACAGAAGCATTGTGTGAAACTTATTTCTGATATGTTCATTAAGCTAACAGAGTTAAACCATACTTTTGATTGCGCAGTTCTGAACACTCTTTCTGTAGAAAATGCAAGTGGACATTCGGAGCGCTAAGAGGGTAATAGTGGAAAAAGGAATATATTCAAATATAAACTACACAGTAGCATTCTGTGAAAATACTTTCTGTTCTGTGCATTCAACTAACAGAGTTGAACCTTACTTTTGATTGAGCGGTTATGAAACACTCTTTCTGTAGAAACTGCAATTGGACATGCTAAGCGCTAAGAGGCCTACATTGGGAAAAAGAATATCTTCAAATAAAAACTACACAGATGCATTCTGTGAAACTTATTTCTGATCTGTAAATTCAGTTAGCAGAGACAAAACATATTTTTGATTGAGCAGTTATGAAACACTCTTTTTGTAGAAAATGCAAGTGGAGATTCGGAGCGCTAAGAGGGTAATAGTGGAAAAAGGAATGTCTTCAAATATAAACTACACAGAATCATTCGGTGAAACTTCTTTCTGATCTGTGCATTCAGCTAACAGAGTTAAACCATAATTTTGATTGAGCAGATCTGAACACTCTTTCTGTAGAAAATGCAACTGGACATTTGGAGCGCTAAGAGCGTAGTAGTGGAAAAAGGAATATATTCAAATACAAACTACACAGAAGCATTCTGTGAAAATTCTTTCTGACCTGAGCATTCAGCTAACAGAGTTAAACCATACTTTTGATTGAGCAGTTTTGAAACACTCTGTCTGTAGAAAATGCAACTGGACATTCGTAGAGCTAAGTGGGTAATAGTGGACAAAAAATATGTTCAAATATAAACTACACAGAAGCATTGTATGAAACTTCTTTCTGTTCTGTGCATTCAACTAACAGAGTTGAACCTTACATTTGATTGAGCCGTTCTGAAACACTCTTACTGTAGAAACTGCAATTGGACATTCTGAGCACTAAGAGGCCTATATTGGGAAAAAGAATGTCTACAAATAAAAACTACACAGAAGAATTGTGTGAAACTTCTTTCTGTTCTGTTTGTTCAACTAAAAGAGTTGAAACTTAGTTTTGATTGAGCCGTTCTGAAACACTCTTTCTGTAGAAAATGCAAGTGGAGATTCGGAGCGCTAAGAGGGTAATAGTGGAAAAAGGAATGTCTCCAAATATAAACTACACAGAATCATTCTGTGAAACTTCTTTCTAATCTGTGCATTCAGCTAACAGAGTTAAACCATACTTTTGATTGAGCACATCTGAACACTCTTTCTGTAGAAAATGCAACTGGACATTTGGAGCGCTAAGAGAGTAGTAGTGGAAAAAGGAATATATTCAAATATAAACTACACAGAAGCATTCTGTGAAACTTCTTTCTGATCTGAGCATTCAGCTAACAGAGTTAAACCATACTTTTGATTGAGCAGTTTTGAAACACTCTGTCTGTAGAAAATGCAACTGGACATTCGTAGCGCTAAGTGGGTAATAGTGGAAAAAAGAATATGTTCAAATATAAACTACACAGAAGCATTGTATGAACCTTCTTTCTATTCTGTGCATTCAACTAACAGAGTTGAACCTTACTTTTGGTTGAGCCGTTCTGAAACACTCTTTCTGTAGAAACTGCAATTGGACATTCTGAGCGCTAAGAGGCCTCTATTGGGAAAAATAATATGTTCAAATAAAAACTACACAGAAGCATTGTGTGAAACTTATTTCTGATATGTTCATTAAGTTAACAGAGTTAAACCATACTTTTGATTGCGCAGTTCTGAACACTCTTTCTGTAGAAAATGCAAGTGGACATTCGGAGCGCTAAGAGGGTAATAGTGGAAAAAGAAATATATTCAAATATAAACTACACAGTAGCATTCTGTGAAAATTCTTTCTGTACTGTGCATTCAACAAACAGAGTTGAACCTTACTTTTGATTGAGCCGTTCTGAAACACTCTTTCTGTAGAAACTGCAATTGGACATGCTAAGCGCTAAGAGGCCTACATTGGGAAAAAGAATATCTTCAAATAAAAACTACACCGATGCATTCTGTGAAACTTATTTCTGATATGTAAATTCAGTTAACAGAGATAAAACATATTTTTGATTGAGCAGTTATGAAACACTCTTTTTGTAGAAAATGCAAGTGGAGATTCGGAGCGCTAAGAGGGTAATAGTGGAAAAAGGAATGTCTTCAAATATAAACTACACAGAATAATTCGGTGAAACTTCTTTCTGATCTGTGCATTCAGCTAACAGGGTTAAACCATACTTTTGATTGAGCAGATCTGAACACTCTTTCTGTAGAAAATGCAACTGGACATTTGGAGCGCTAAGAGCGTAGTAGTGGATAAAGGAATATATTCAAATATAAACTACACAGAAGCATTCTGTGAAACTTCTTTCTGATCTGAGCATTCAGCTAACAGAGTTAAACCATACTTTTGATTGAGCAGTTTTGAAACACTCTGTCTGTAGAAAATGCAACTGGACATTCGTAGCGCTAAGTGGGTAATAGTGGAAAAAAGAATATGTTCAAATATAAACTACACAGAAGCATTGTATGAAACTTCTTTCTGTTCTGTGCATTCAACTAACAGAGTTGAACCTTACTTTTGATTGAGCCGTTCTGAAACACTCTTTCTGTAGAAACTGCAATTGGACATTCTGAGCGCTAAGAGGCCTATATTGGGAAAAAGAATGTCTACAAATAAAAACTACACAGAAGAATTGTGTGAAACTTCTTTCTGTGGTTTGTTCATCTAAAAGAGTTGAACCTTAGTTTTGATTGAGCCGTTCTGAACACTCTTTCTGTAGAAAATGCAAGTGGAGATTCGGAGCGCTAAGAGGGTAATAGTGGAAAAAGGAATGTCTTCAAATATAAACCACACAGAATCATTCGGTGAAACTTCTTTCTGATCTGTGCATTCAGCTCACAGAGTTAAACCATACTTTTGATTGAGCAGATCTGAACACTCTTTCTGTAGAAAATGCAACTGGACATTTGGAGTCTAAGAGTGTAGTAGTGGAAAAAGGGATATATTCAAATATAAACTACACAGAAGCATTCTGTGAAACTTCTTTCTGATCTGAGCATTCAGCTAACAGAGTTAAACCATAGTTTTGATTGATCAGTTTTGAAACACTCTGTCTGTAGAAAATGCAACTGGACATTCGTAGCGCTAAGTGGGTTATAGTGGACAAAAGAATATGTTCAAATATAAACTACACAGAAGCATTGTATGAAACTTCTTTCTGTTCTGTGCATTCAACTAACAGAGTTGAACCTTACTTTTGATTGAGCCGTTCTGAAACACTCTTTCTGTAGAAACTGCAATTGGACATTCTGAGCGCTAAGAGGCCTATATTGGGAAAAAGAATGTCTACAAATAAAAACTACACAGAAGAATTGTGTGAAACTTCTTTCTGTTCTGTTTGTTCAACTAAAAGAGTTGAACCTTAGTTTTGATTGAGCCGTTCTGAAACACTCTTTCTGTAGAAAATGCAAGTGGAGATTCGGAGCGCTAAGAGGGTAATAGTGGAAAAAGGAATGTCTCCAAATATAAACTACACAGAATCATTCTGTGAAACTTCTTTCTGACCTGTGCATTCAGCTAACAGAGTTAAACCATACTTTTGATTGAGCAGATCTGAACACTCTTTCTGTAGAAAATGCAACTGGACATTTGGAGCGCTAAGAGAGTAGTAGTGGATAAAGGAATATATTCAAATATAAACTACACAGAAGCATTCTGTGAAACTTCTTTCAGATCTGAGCATTCAGCTAACAGAGTTAAACCATACTTTTGATTGAGCAGTTTTGAAACACTCTGTCTGTAGAAAATGCAACTGGACATTCGTAGCGCTAAGTGGGTAGTAGTGGAAAAAAGAATATGTTCAAATATAAACTACACAGAAGCATTGTATGAAACTTCTTTCTGTTCTGTGCATTCAACTAACAGAGTTGAACTTTAGTTTTGATTGAGCCTTTCTGAATCACTCCTTCTGTAGAAACTGCAATTGGACATTCTGAGCGCTAAGAGGCCTATATTGGGAAAAATAATATCTTCAAATAAAAACTACACAGAAGCATTGTGTGAAACTTATTTCTGATATGTTCATTAAGCAAACAGAGTTAAACCATACTTTTCATTGCGCAGTTCTGAACACTCTTTCTGTAGAAAATGCAAGTGGACATTCGGAGCGCTAAGAGGGTAATAGTGGAAAAAGGAATATATTCAAATATAAACTACACAGTAGCATTCTGTGAAAATACTTTCTGTTCTGTGCATTCAACCAACAGAGTTGAACCTTACTTTTGATTGAGCCGTTCTGAAACACTCTTTCTTTAGAAACTGCAATTGGACATGCTAAGCGCTAAGTGGCCTATATTGGGAAAAAGAATATCTTCAAATAAAAACTACACAGATGCATTCTGTGAAACTTATTTCTGATCTGTAAATTCAGTTAACAGAGATAAAACATATTTTTGATTGAGCAGTTATGAAACACTCTTTTTGTAGAAAATGCAAGTGGAGATTCGGAGCGCTAAGAGGGTAATAGTGGAAAAAGGAATGTCTTCAAATATAAACTACACAGAATCATTCGGTGAAACTTCTTTCTGATCTGTGCATTCAGCTAACAGAGTTAAACCATACTTTTGATTGAGCAGATCTGAACACACTTTCTGTAGAAAATGCAACTGGACATTTGGAGCGCTAAGAGCGTAGTAGTGGAAAAAGGAATATATTCAAATATAAACTACACAGAAGCATTCTGTGAAACTTCTTTCTGACCTGAGCATTCAGCTAACAGAGTTAAACCATACTTTTGATTGAGCAGTTTTGAAACACTCTGTCTGTAGAAAATGCAACTGGACATTCGTAGCGCTAAGTGGGTAATAGTGGAAAAAAGAATATGTTCAAATATAAACTACACAGAAGCATTGTATGAAACTTCTTTCTGTTCTGTGCATTCAACTAACAGAGATGAACCTTACTTTTGATTGGGCCTTTCTGAAACACTCTTTCTGTAGAAACTGCAATTGGACATTCTGAGCGCTAAGAGGCCTCTATTGGGAAAAATAATATCTTCAAATAAAAACTTCACAGAAGCATTGTGTGAAACTTATTTCTGATATGTTCATTAAGCTAACAGAGTTAAACCATACTTTTGATAGCGCAGTTCTGAACACTCTTTCTGTAGAAAATGCAAGTGGAGATTCGGAGCGCTAAGAGGGTAATAGTGGAAAAAAGAATATATTCAAATATAAACTACACAGTAGCATTCTGTGAAAATTCTTTCTGTTCTGTGCATTCAACTAACAGAGTTGAACCTTACTTTTGATTGAGCCGTTCTGAAACACTCTTTCTCTAGAAACTGCAATTGGACATGCTAAGCGCTAAGAGGCCTACATTGGGAAAAAGAATATCTTCAAATAAAAACTACACAGATGCATTCTGTGAAACTTATTTCTGATCTGTAAATTCAGTTAACAGAGATAAAATATATTTTTGATTGAGCAGTTATGAAACACTCTTTTTGTAGAAAATGCAAGTGGAGATTCGGAGCGCTAAGAGGGTAATAGTGGAAAAAGGAATGTCTTCAAATATAAACTACACAGAATCATTCGGTGAAACTTCTTTCTGATCTGTGCATTCAGCTAACAGAGTTAAACCATACTTTTGATTGAGCAGATCTGAACACTCTTTCTGTAGAAAATGCAACTGGACATTTGGAGCGCTAAGAGCGTAGTAGTGGAAAAAGGAATATATTCAAATATAAACTACACAGAAGCATTCTGTGAAACTTCTTTCTGATCTGAGCATTCAGCTAACAGAGTTAAACCATACTTTTGATTGAGCAGTTTTGAAACACTCTGTCTGTAGAAAATGCAACTGGACATTCGTAGCGCTAAGTGGGTAATAGTGGAAAAAAGAATATGTTCAAATATAAACTACACAGAAGCATGGTATGAAACTTCTTTCTGTTCTGTGCATTCAACTAACAGAGTTGAACCTTACTTTTGATTGAGCCATTCATAAACACTCTTTCTGTAGAAACTGCAATTGGACATTCTGAGCGCTAAGAGGCCTATATTGGGAAAAAGAATGTCTACAAATAAAAACTACACAGAAGAATTGTGTGAAACTTCTTTCTGTTGTTTGTTCATCTAAAAGAGTTGAACCTTAGTTTTGATTGAGCCGTTCTGAAACACTCTTTCTGTAGAAAATGCAAGTGGAGATTCGGAGCTCTAAGAGGGTAATAGTGGAAAAAGGAATGTCTCCAAATATAAACTACACAGAATCATTCTGTGAAACTTCTTTCTGATCTGTGCATTCAGCTAACAGAGTTAAACCATACTTTTGATTGAGCAGATCTGAACACTCTTTCTGTAGAAAATGCAACTGGACATTTGGAGCGCTAAGAGAGTAGTAGTGGAACAAGGAATATATTCAAATATAAACTACACAGAAGCATTCTGTGAAACTTCTTTCTGATCTGAGCATTCAGCTAACAGAGTTAAACCATACCTTTGATAGAGCAGTTTTGAAACACTCTGTCTCTAGAAAATGCAACTGGACATTCGTAGCGCTAAGTGGGTAATAGTGGAAAAAGAATATGTTCAAATATAAACTACACAGAAGCATTGTATGAAACTTCTTTCTGTTCTGTGCATTCAACTAACAGAGTTGAACCTTACTTTTGATTGAGCCTTTCTGAAACACTCTTTCTGTAGAAACTGCAATTGGACATTCTGAGCGCTAAGAGGCCTCTATTTGGAAAAATAATATCTTCAAATAAAAACTACACAGAAGCATTGTGTGAAACTTATTTCTGATATGTTCATTAAGCTAACAGAGTTAAACCATACTTTTGATTGCGCAGTTCTGAACACTCTTTCTGTAGAAAATGCAAGTGGACATTCGGAGCGCTAAGAGGGTAATAGTGGAAAAAGGAATATATTCAAATATAAACTACACAGTAGCATTCTGTGAAAATACTTTCTGTTCTGTGCATTCAACTAACAGAGTTGAACCTTACTTTTGATTGAGCGGTTATGAAACACTCTTTCTGTAGAAACTGCAATTGGACATGCTAAGCGCTAAGAGGCCTACATTGGGAAAAAGAATATCTTCAAATAAAAACTACACAGATGCATTCTGTGAAACTTATTTCTGATCTGTAAATTCAGTTAGCAGAGACAAAACATATTTTTGATTGAGCAGTTATGAAACACTCTTTTTGTAGAAAATGCAAGTGGAGATTCGGAGCGCTAAGAGGGTAATAGTGGAAAAAGGAATGTCTTCAAATATAAACTACACAGAATCATTCGGTGAAACTTCTTTCTGATCTGTGCATTCAGCTAACAGAGTTAAACCATACTTTTGATTGAGCAGATCTGAACACACTTTCTGTAGAAAATGCAACTGGACATTTGGAGCGCTAAGAGCGTAGTAGTGGAAAAAGGAATATATTCAAATATAAACTACACAGAAGCATTCTGTGAAACTTCTTTCTGACCTGAGCATTCAGCTAACAGAGTTAAACCATACTTTTGATTGAGCAGTTTTGAAACACTCTGTCTGTAGAAAATGCAACTGGACATTCGTAGAGCTAAGTGGGTAATAGTGGACAAAAAATATGTTCAATTATAACCTACACAGAAGCATTGTATGAAACTTCTTTCTGTTCTGTGCATTCAACTAACAGAGTTGAACCTTACTTTTGATTGAGCCGTTCTGAAACACTCTTACTGTAGAAACTGCAATTGGACATTCTGAGCACTAAGAGGCCTATATTGGGAAAAAGAATGTCTACAAATAAAAACTACACAGAAGAATTGTGTGAAACTTCTTTCTGTTCTGTTTGTTCAGCTAAAAGAGTTGAAACTTAGTTTTGATTGAGCCGTTCTGAAACACTCTTTCTGTAGAAAATGCAAGTGGAGATTCGGAGCGCTAAGAGGGTAATAGTGGAAAAAGGAATGTCTCCAAATATAAACTACACAGAATCATTCTGTGAAACTTCTTTCTGATCTGTGCATTCAGCTAACAGAGTTAAACCATACTTTTGATTGAGCACATCTGAACACTCTTTCTGTAGAAAATGCAACTGGACATTTGGAGCGCTAAGAGAGTAGTAGTGGAAAAAGGAATATATTCAAATATAAACTACACAGAAGCATTCTGTGAAACTTCTTTCTGATCTGAGCATTCAGCTAACAGAGTTAAACCATACTTTTGATTGAGCAGTTTTGAAACACTCTGTCTGTAGAAAATGCAACTGGACATTCGTAGCGCTAAGTGGGTAATAGTGGAAAAAAGAATATGTTCAAATATAAACTACACAGAAGCATTGTATGAACCTTCTTTCTGTTCTGTGCATTCAACTAACAGAGTTGAACCTTACTTTTGGTTGAGCCGTTCTGAAACACTCTTTCTGTAGAAACTGCAATTGGACATTCTGAGCGCTAAGAGGCCTCTATTTGGAAAAATAATATCTTCAAATAAAAACTACACAGAAGCATTGTGTGAAACTTATTTCTGATATGTTCATTAAGCTAACAGAGTTAAACCATACTTTTGATTGAGCAGATCTGAACACTCTTTCTGTAGAAAATGCAACTGGACATTTGGAGCGCTAAGAGAGTAGTAGTGGATAAAGGAATATATTCAAATATAAACTACACAGAAGCATTCTGTGAAACTTCTTTCAGATCTGAGCATTCAGCTAACAGAGTTAAACCATACTTTTGATTGAGCAGTTTTGAAACACTCTGTCTGTAGAAAATGCAACTGGACATTCGTAGCGCTAAGTGGGTAGTAGTGGAAAAAAGAATATGTTCAAATATAAACTACACAGAAGCATTGTATGAAACTTCTTTCTGTTCTGTGCATTCAACTAACAGAGTTGAACTTTAGTTTTGATTGAGCCTTTCTGAATCACTCCTTCTGTAGAAACTGCAATTGGACATTCTGAGCGCTAAGAGGCCTATATTGGGAAAAATAATATCTTCAAATAAAAACTACACAGAAGCATTGTGTGAAACTTATTTCTGATATGTTCATTAAGCAAACAGAGTTAAACCATACTTTTCATTGCGCAGTTCTGAACACTCTTTCTGTAGAAAATGCAAGTGGACATTCGGAGCGCTAAGAGGGTAATAGTGGAAAAAGGAATATATTCAAATATAAACTACACAGTAGCATTCTGTGAAAATACTTTCTGTTCTGTGCATTCAACCAACAGAGTTGAACCTTACTTTTGATTGAGCCGTTCTGAAACACTCTTTCTTTAGAAACTGCAATTGGACATGCTAAGCGCTAAGTGGCCTATATTGGGAAAAAGAATATCTTCAAATAAAAACTACACAGATGCATTCTGTGAAACTTATTTCTGATCTGTAAATTCAGTTAACAGAGATAAAACATATTTTTGATTGAGCAGTTATGAAACACTCTTTTTGTAGAAAATGCAAGTGGAGATTCGGAGCGCTAAGAGGGTAATAGTGGAAAAAGGAATGTCTTCAAATATAAACTACACAGAATCATTCGGTGAAACTTCTTTCTGATCTGTGCATTCAGCTAACAGAGTTAAACCATACTTTTGATTGAGCAGATCTGAACACACTTTCTGTAGAAAATGCAACTGGACATTTGGAGCGCTAAGAGCGTAGTAGTGGAAAAAGGAATATATTCAAATATAAACTACACAGAAGCATTCTGTGAAACTTCTTTCTGACCTGAGCATTCAGCTAACAGAGTTAAACCATACTTTTGATTGAGCAGTTTTGAAACACTCTGTCTGTAGAAAATGCAACTGGACATTCGTAGCGCTAAGTGGGTAATAGTGGAAAAAAGAATATGTTCAAATATAAACTACACAGAAGCATTGTATGAAACTTCTTTCTGTTCTGTGCATTCAACTAACAGAGATGAACCTTACTTTTGATTGGGCCTTTCTGAAACACTCTTTCTGTAGAAACTGCAATTGGACATTCTGAGCGCTAAGAGGCCTCTATTGGGAAAAATAATATCTTCAAATAAAAACTTCACAGAAGCATTGTGTGAAACTTATTTCTGATATGTTCATTAAGCTAACAGAGTTAAACCATACTTTTGATAGCGCAGTTCTGAACACTCTTTCTGTAGAAAATGCAAGTGGAGATTCGGAGCGCTAAGAGGGTAATAGTGGAAAAAAGAATATATTCAAATATAAACTACACAGTAGCATTCTGTGAAAATTCTTTCTGTTCTGTGCATTCAACTAACAGAGTTGAACCTTACTTTTGATTGAGCCGTTCTGAAACACTCTTTCTCTAGAAACTGCAATTGGACATGCTAAGCGCTAAGAGGCCTACATTGGGAAAAAGAATATCTTCAAATAAAAACTACACAGATGCATTCTGTGAAACTTATTTCTGATCTGTAAATTCAGTTAACAGAGATAAAATATATTTTTGATTGAGCAGTTATGAAACACTCTTTTTGTAGAAAATGCAAGTGGAGATTCGGAGCGCTAAGAGGGTAATAGTGGAAAAAGGAATGTCTTCAAATATAAACTACACAGAATCATTCGGTGAAACTTCTTTCTGATCTGTGCATTCAGCTAACAGAGTTAAACCATACTTTTGATTGAGCAGATCTGAACACTCTTTCTGTAGAAAATGCAACTGGACATTTGGAGCGCTAAGAGCGTAGTAGTGGAAAAAGGAATATATTCAAATATAAACTACACAGAAGCATTCTGTGAAACTTCTTTCTGATCTGAGCATTCAGCTAACAGAGTTAAACCATACTTTTGATTGAGCAGTTTTGAAACACTCTGTCTGTAGAAAATGCAACTGGACATTCGTAGCGCTAAGTGGGTAATAGTGGAAAAAAGCATATGTTCAAATATAAACTACACAGAAGCATGGTATGAAACTTCTTTCTGTTCTGTGCATTCAACTAACAGAGTTGAACCTTACTTTTGATTGAGCCATTCATAAACACTCTTTCTGTAGAAACTGCAATTGGACATTCTGAGCGCTAAGAGGCCTATATTGGGAAAAAGAATGTCTACAAATAAAAACTACACAGAAGAATTGTGTGAAACTTCTTTCTGTTGTTTGTTCATCTAAAAGAGTTGAACCTTAGTTTTGATTGAGCCGTTCTGAAACACTCTTTCTGTAGAAAATGCAAGTGGAGATTCGGAGCTCTAAGAGGGTAATAGTGGAAAAAGGAATGTCTCCAAATATAAACTACACAGAATCATTCTGTGAAACTTCTTTCTGATCTGTGCATTCAGCTAACAGAGTTAAACCATACTTTTGATTGAGCAGATCTGAACACTCTTTCTGTAGAAAATGCAACTGGACATTTGGAGCGCTAAGAGAGTAGTAGTGGAACAAGGAATATATTCAAATATAAACTACACAGAAGCATTCTGTGAAACTTCTTTCTGATCTGAGCATTCAGCTAACAGAGTTAAACCATACCTTTGATAGAGCAGTTTTGAAACACTCTGTCTCTAGAAAATGCAACTGGACATTCGTAGCGCTAAGTGGGTAATAGTGGAAAAAGAATATGTTCAAATATAAACTACACAGAAGCATTGTATGAAACTTCTTTCTGTTCTGTGCATTCAACTAACAGAGTTGAACCTTACTTTTGATTGAGCCTTTCTGAAACACTCTTTCTGTAGAAACTGCAATTGGACATTCTGAGCGCTAAGAGGCCTCTATTTGGAAAAATAATATCTTCAAATAAAAACTACACAGAAGCATTGTGTGAAACTTATTTCTGATATGTTCATTAAGCTAACAGAGTTAAACCATACTTTTGATTGCGCAGTTCTGAACACTCTTTCTGTAGAAAATGCAAGTGGACATTCGGAGCGCTAAGAGGGTAATAGTGGAAAAAGGAATATATTCAAATATAAACTACACAGTAGCATTCTGTGAAAATACTTTCTGTTCTGTGCATTCAACTAACAGAGTTGAACCTTACTTTTGATTGAGCGGTTATGAAACACTCTTTCTGTAGAAACTGCAATTGGACATGCTAAGCGCTAAGAGGCCTACATTGGGAAAAAGAATATCTTCAAATAAAAACTACACAGATGCATTCTGTGAAACTTATTTCTGATCTGTAAATTCAGTTAGCAGAGACAAAACATATTTTTGATTGAGCAGTTATGAAACACTCTTTTTGTAGAAAATGCAAGTGGAGATTCGGAGCGCTAAGAGGGTAATAGTGGAAAAAGGAATGTCTTCAAATATAAACTACACAGAATCATTCGGTGAAACTTCTTTCTGATCTGTGCATTCAGCTAACAGAGTTAAACCATACTTTTGATTGAGCAGATCTGAACACACTTTCTGTAGAAAATGCAACTGGACATTTGGAGCGCTAAGAGCGTAGTAGTGGAAAAAGGAATATATTCAAATATAAACTACACAGAAGCATTCTGTGAAACTTCTTTCTGACCTGAGCATTCAGCTAACAGAGTTAAACCATACTTTTGATTGAGCAGTTTTGAAACACTCTGTCTGTAGAAAATGCAACTGGACATTCGTAGAGCTAAGTGGGTAATAGTGGACAAAAAATATGTTCAATTATAACCTACACAGAAGCATTGTATGAAACTTCTTTCTGTTCTGTGCATTCAACTAACAGAGTTGAACCTTACTTTTGATTGAGCCGTTCTGAAACACTCTTACTGTAGAAACTGCAATTGGACATTCTGAGCACTAAGAGGCCTATATTGGGAAAAAGAATGTCTACAAATAAAAACTACACAGAAGAATTGTGTGAAACTTCTTTCTGTTCTGTTTGTTCAGCTAAAAGAGTTGAAACTTAGTTTTGATTGAGCCGTTCTGAAACACTCTTTCTGTAGAAAATGCAAGTAGAGATTCGGAGCGCTAAGAGGGTAATAGTGGAAAAAGGAATGTCTCCAAATATAAACTACACAGAATCATTCTGTGAAACTTCTTTCTGATCTGTGCATTCAGCTAACAGAGTTAAACCATACTTTTGATTGAGCACATCTGAACACTCTTTCTGTAGAAAATGCAACTGGACATTTGGAGCGCTAAGAGAGTAGTAGTGGAAAAAGGAATATATTCAAATATAAACTACACAGAAGCATTCTGTGAAACTTCTTTCTGATCTGAGCATTCAGCTAACAGAGTTAAACCATACTTTTGATTGAGCAGTTTTGAAACACTCTGTCTGTAGAAAATGCAACTGGACATTCGTAGCGCTAAGTGGGTAATAGTGGAAAAAAGAATATGTTCAAATATAAACTACACAGAAGCATTGTATGAACCTTCTTTCTGTTCTGTGCATTCAACTAACAGAGTTGAACCTTACTTTTGGTTGAGCCGTTCTGAAACACTCTTTCTGTAGAAACTGCAATTGGACATTCTGAGCGCTAAGAGGCCTCTATTTGGAAAAATAATATCTTCAAATAAAAACTACACAGAAGCATTGTGTGAAACTTATTTCTGATATGTTCATTAAGCTAACAGAGTTAAACCATACTTTTGATTGCGCAGTTCTGAACACTCTTTCTGTAGAAAATGCAAGTGGACATTCGGAGCGCTAAGAGGGTAATAGTGGAAAAAGGAATATATTCAAATATAAACTACACAGTAGCATTCTGTGAAAATACTTTCTGTTCTGTGCATTCAACTAACAGAGTTGAACCTTACTTTTGATTGAGCGGTTATGAAACACTCTTTCTGTAGAAACTGCAATTGGACATGCTAAGCGCTAAGAGGCCTACATTGGGAAAAAGAATATCTTCAAATAAAAACTACACAGATGCATTCTGTGAAACTTATTTCTGATCTGTAAATTCAGTTAGCAGAGACAAAACATATTTTTGATTGAGCAGTTATGAAACACTCTTTTTGTAGAAAATGCAAGTGGAGATTCGGAGCGCTAAGAGGGTAATAGTGGAAAAAGGAATGTCTTCAAATATAAACTACACAGAATCATTCGGTGAAACTTCTTTCTGATCTGTGCATTCAGCTAACAGAGTTAAACCATACTTTTGATTGAGCAGATCTGAACACTCTTTCTGTAGAAAATGCAACTGGACATTTGGAGCGCTAAGAGCGTAGTAGTGGAAAAAGGAATATATTCAAATACAAACTACACAGAAGCATTCTGTGAAAATTCTTTCTGACCTGAGCATTCAGCTAACAGAGTTAAACCATACTTTTGATTGAGCAGTTTTGAAACACTCTGTCTGTAGAAAATGCAACTGGACATTCGTAGAGCTAAGTGGGTAATAGTGGACAAAAAATATGTTCAAATATAAACTACACAGAAGCATTGTATGAAACTTCTTTCTGTTCTGTGCATTCAACTAACAGAGTTGAACCTTACATTTGATTGAGCCGTTCTGAAACACTCTTACTGTAGAAACTGCAATTGGACATTCTGAGCACTAAGAGGCCTATATTGGGAAAAAGAATGTCTACAAATAAAAACTACACAGAAGAATTGTGTGAAACTTCTTTCTGTTCTGTTTGTTCAACTAAAAGAGTTGAAACTTAGTTTTGATTGAGCCGTTCTGAAACACTCTTTCTGTAGAAAATGCAAGTGGAGATTCGGAGCGCTAAGAGGGTAATAGTGGAAAAAGGAATGTCTCCAAATATAAACTACACAGAATCATTCTGTGAAACTTCTTTCTGATCTGTGCATTCAGCTAACAGAGTTAAACCATACTTTTGATTGAGCACATCTGAACACTCTTTCTGTAGAAAATGCAACTGGACATTTGGAGCGCTAAGAGAGTAGTAGTGGAAAAAGGAATATATTCAAATATAAACTACACAGAAGCATTCTGTGAAACTTCTTTCTGATCTGAGCATTCAGCTAACAGAGTTAAACCATACTTTTGATTGAGCAGTTTTGAAACACTCTGTCTGTAGAAAATGCAACTGGACATTCGTAGCGCTAAGTGGGTAATAGTGGAAAAAAGAATATGTTCAAATATAAACTACACAGAAGCATTGTATGAACCTTCTTTCTATTCTGTGCATTCAACTAACAGAGTTGAACCTTACTTTTTGTTGAGCCGTTCTGAAACACTCTTTCTGTAGAAACTGCAATTGGACATTCTGAGCGCTAAGAGGCCTCTATTGGGAAAAATAATATGTTCAAATAAAAACTACACAGAAGCATTGTGTGAAACTTATTTCTGATATGTTCATTAAGTTAACAGAGTTAAACCATACTTTTGATTGCGCAGTTCTGAACACTCTTTCTGTAGAAAATGCAAGTGGACATTCGGAGCGCTAAGAGGGTAATAGTGGAAAAAGAAATATATTCAAATATAAACTACACAGTAGCATTCTGTGAAAATTCTTTCTGTACTGTGCATTCAACAAACAGAGTTGAACCTTACTTTTGATTGAGCCGTTCTGAAACACTCTTTCTGTAGAAACTGCAATTGGACATGCTAAGCGCTAAGAGGCCTACATTGGGAAAAAGAATATCTTCAAATAAAAACTACACCGATGCATTCTGTGAAACTTATTTCTGATATGTAAATTCAGTTAACAGAGATAAAACATATTTTTGATTGAGCAGTTATGAAACACTCTTTTTGTAGAAAATGCAAGTGGAGATTCGGAGCGCTAAGAGGGTAATAGTGGAAAAAGGAATGTCTTCAAATATAAACTACACAGAATCATTCGGTGAAACTTCTTTCTGATCTGTGCATTCAGCTAACAGGGTTAAACCATACTTTTGATTGAGCAGATCTGAACACTCTTTCTGTAGAAAATGCAACTGGACATTTGGAGCGCTAAGAGCGTAGTAGTGGAAAAAGGAATATATTCAAATATAAACTACACAGAAGCATTCTGTGAAACTTCTTTCTGATCTGAGCATTCAGCTAACAGAGTTAAACCATACTTTTGATTGAGCAGTTTTGAAACACTCTGTCTGTAGAAAATGCAACTGGACATTCGTAGCGCTAAGTGGGTAATAGTGGAAAAAAGAATATGTTCAAATATAAACTACACAGAAGCATTGTATGAAACTTCTTTCTGTTCTGTGCATTCAACTAACAGAGTTGAACCTTACTTTTGATTGAGCCGTTCTGAAACACTCTTTCTGTAGAAACTGCAATTGGACATTCTGAGCGCTAAGAGGCCTATATTGGGAAAAAGAATGTCTACAAATAAAAACTACACAGAAGAATTGTGTGAAACTTCTTTCTGTTGTTTGTTCATCTAAAAGAGTTGAACCTTAGTTTTGATTGAGCCGTTCTGAACACTCTTTCTGTAGAAAATGCAAGTGGAGATTCGGAGCGCTAAGAGGGTAATAGTGGAAAAAGGAATGTCTTCAAATATAAACCACACAGAATCATTCGGTGAAACTTCTTTCTGATCTGTGCATTCAGCTCACAGAGTTAAACCATACTTTTGATTGAGCAGATCTGAACACTCTTTCTGTAGAAAATGCAACTGGACATTTGGAGTCTAAGAGTGTAGTAGTGGAAAAAGGGATATATTCAAATATAAACTACACAGAAGCATTCTGTGAAACTTCTTTCTGATCTGAGCATTCAGCTAACAGAGTTAAACCATAGTTTTGATTGATCAGTTTTGAAACACTCTGTCTGTAGAAAATGCAACTGGACATTCGTAGCGCTAAGTGGGTTATAGTGGACAAAAGAATATGTTCAAATATAAACTACACAGAAGCATTGTATGAAACTTCTTTCTGTTCTGTGCATTCAACTAACGGAGTTGAACCTTACTTTTGATTGAGCCGTTCTGAAACACTCTTTCTGTAGAAACTGCAATTGGACATTCTGAGCGCTAAGAGGCCTATATTGGGAAAAAGAATGTCTACAAATAAAAACTACACAGAAGAATTGTGTGAAACTTCTTTCTGTTCTGTTTGTTCAACTAAAAGAGTTGAACCTTAGTTTTGATTGAGCCGTTCTGAAACACTCTTTCTGTAGAAAATGCAAGTGGAGATTCGGAGCGCTAAGAGGGTAATAGTGGAAAAAGGAATGTCTCCAAATATAAACTACACAGAATCATTCTGTGAAACTTCTTTCTGACCTGTGCATTCAGCTAACAGAGTTAAACCATACTTTTGATTGAGCAGATCTGAACACTCTTTCTGTAGAAAATGCAACTGGACATTTGGAGCGCTAAGAGAGTAGTAGTGGATAAAGGAATATATTCAAATATAAACTACACAGAAGCATTCTGTGAAACTTCTTTCAGATCTGAGCATTCAGCTAACAGAGTTAAACCATACTTTTGATTGAGCAGTTTTGAAACACTCTGTCTGTAGAAAATGCAACTGGACATTCGTAGCGCTAAGTGGGTAGTAGTGGAAAAAAGAATATGTTCAAATATAAACTACACAGAAGCATTGTATGAAACTTCTTTCTGTTCTGTGCATTCAACTAACAGAGTTGAACTTTAGTTTTGATTGAGCCTTTCTGAATCACTCCTTCTGTAGAAACTGCAATTGGACATTCTGAGCGCTAAGAGGCCTATATTGGGAAAAATAATATCTTCAAATAAAAACTACACAGAAGCATTGTGTGAAACTTATTTCTGATATGTTCATTAAGCAAACAGAGTTAAACCATACTTTTCATTGCGCAGTTCTGAACACTCTTTCTGTAGAAAATGCAAGTGGACATTCGGAGCGCTAAGAGGGTAATAGTGGAAAAAGGAATATATTCAAATATAAACTACACAGTAGCATTCTGTGAAAATACTTTCTGTTCTGTGCATTCAACCAACAGAGTTGAACCTTACTTTTGATTGAGCCGTTCTGAAACACTCTTTCTTTAGAAACTGCAATTGGACATGCTAAGCGCTAAGTGGCCTATATTGGGAAAAAGAATATCTTCAAATAAAAACTACACAGATGCATTCTGTGAAACTTATTTCTGATCTGTAAATTCAGTTAACAGAGATAAAACATATTTTTGATTGAGCAGTTATGAAACACTCTTTTTGTAGAAAATGCAAGTGGAGATTCGGAGCGCTAAGAGGGTAATAGTGGAAAAAGGAATGTCTTCAAATATAAACTACAAAGAATCATTCGGTGAAACTTCTTTCTGATCTGTGCATTCAGCTAACAGAGTTAAACCATACTTTTGATTGAGCAGATCTGAACACTCTTTCTGTAGAAAATGCAACTGGACATTTGGAGCGCTAAGAGCGTAGTAGTGGAAAAAGGAATATATTCAAATATAAACTACACAGAAGCATTCTGTGAAACATCTTTCTGATCTGAGCATTCAGCTAACAGAGTTAAACCATACTTTTGATTGAGCAGTTTTGAAACACTCTGTCTGTAGAAAATGCAACTGGACATTCGTAGCGCTAAGTGGGTAATAGTGGAAAAAAGAATATGTTCAAATATACACTACACAGAAGCATTGTATGAAACTTCTTTCTGTTCTGTGCATTCAACTAACAGAGTTGAACCTTACTTTTGATTGAGCCGTTCTGAAACACTCTTTCTGTAGAAACTGCAATTGGACATTCTGAGCGCTAGGAGGCCTATATTGAGCAAAAGAATGTCTACAAATAAAAACTACACAGAAGAATTGTGTGAAACTTCTTTCTGTTCTGTTTGTTAAACTAAAAGAGTTGAACCTTAGTTTTGATTGAGCCGTTCTGAAACACTCTTTCTGTAGAAAATGCAAGTGGAGATTCGGAGCGCTAAGAGGGTAATAGTGGAAAAAGGAATGTCTCCAAATATAAACTACACAGAATCATTCTGTGAAACTTCTTTCTGATCTGTGCATTCAGCTAACAGAGTTAAACCATACTTTTGATTGAGCAGATCTGAACACTCTTTCTGTAGAAAATGCAACTGGACATTTGGAGTGCTAAGAGAGTAGTAGTGGAAAAAGGAATATATTCAAATATAAACTACACAGAAGCATTCTGTGAAACTTCTTTCTGATCTGAGCATTCAGCTAACAGATTTAAACCATACTTTTGATTGAGCAGTTTTGAAACACTCAGTCTGTAGAAAATGCAACTGGACATTCGTAGCGCTAAGTGGGTAATAGTGCAAAAAAGAAAATGTTCAAATATAAACTACACAGAAGAATTGTATGAAACTTCTTTCTGTTCTGTGCATTCAACTAACAGAGTTGAACCTTACATTTGATTGAGCCTTTCTGAAACACTATTTCTTTAGAAACTGCAATTGGACATTCTGAGCGCTAAGAGGCCTCTATTGGAAAAAATAATAACTTCAAATAAAAACTACACAGAAGCATTGTGTGAAACTTATTTCTGATATGTTCATTAAGCTAACACAGTTAAACCATAATTTTGATTGCGCAGTTCTGAACACTCTTTCTGTAGATAATGCAAGTGGACATTCGGAGCGCAAAGAGGGTAATAGTGGAAAAAGGAATATCTTCAACTAAATACTACACAGAAGCATTCTGTGAAACTTCTTCTGTTCTGTGCATTCAACTAATAGAGTTGAAGCTTAGTTTTGATTGAGCCTTTCTGAAACACTCTTTCTGTAGAAAATGCAAGTGGAGATTCGGAGCCCTAAGAGGGTAGTATTGGAAAAAGGAATATCTTCAAATATAAACTACACAGAATCATTCTGTGAAACATCTTTCTGATCTCTGCATTCAGCTAACAGAGTTAAACCATACTTTTGATTGAGCAGATCTGAACACTCTTTCTGTAGAAAATGCAACTGGACATTTGGAGTCTAAGAGTGTAGTAGTGGAAAAAGGAATATATTCAAATATAAACTACACAGAAGCATTCTGTGAAACTTCTTTCTGATCTGAGCATTCAGCTAACAGAGTTAAACCATACTTTTGATTGAGCAGTTTTGAAACACTCTGTCTGTAGAAAATGCAACTGGACATTCGTAGCGCTAAGTTGGTTATATTGGACAAAAGAATATGTTCAAATATAAACTACACAGAAGCATTGTATGAAACTTCTTTCTGTTCTGTGCATTCAACTAACAGTGTTGAACCTTACTTTTGATTGAGCCGTTCTGAAACACTCTTTCTGTAGAAACTGCAATTGGACATTCTGAGCGCTAAGAGGCCTATATTGGGAAAAAGAATGTCTACAAATAAAAACTACACAGAAGAATTGTGTGAAACTTCTTTCTGTTGTTTGTTCATCTAAAAGACTTGAACCTTAGTTTTGATTGAGCCGTTCTGAAACACTCTTTCTGTAGAAAATGCAAGTGGAGATTCGGAGCGCTAAGAGGGTAATAGTGGAAAAAGGAATGTCTCCACATATAAACTACACAGAATCATTCTGTGAAACTTCTTTCTGACCTGTGCATTCAGCTAACAGAGTTAAACCATACTTTTGATTGAGCAGATCTGAACACTCTTTCTGTAGAAAATGCAACTGGACATTTGGAGCGCTAAAAGAGTAGTAGTGGAAAAAGGAATATATTCAAATATAAACTACACAGAAGCATTCTGTGAAACTTCTTTCTGATCTGAGCATTCAGCTAACAGAGTTAAACCATACTTTTGATTGAGCAGTTTTGAAACACTCTGTCTGTAGAAAATGCAACTGGACATTCGTAGCGCTAAGTGGGTAATAGTGGAAAAAAGAATATGTTCAAATATAAACTACACAGAAGCATTGTATGAAACTTCTTTCTGTTCTGTGCATTCAACTAACAGAGTTGAACTTTAGTTTTGATTGAGCCTTTCTGAATCACTCCTTCTGTAGAAACTGCAATTGGACATTCTGAGCGCTAAGAGGCCTATATTGGGAAAAATAATATCTTCAAATAAAAACTACACAGAAGCATTGTGTGAAACTTATTTCTGATATGTTCATTAAGCTAACAGAGTTAAACCATACTTTTCATTGCGCAGTTCTGAACACTCTTTCTGTAGAAAATGCAAGTGGACATTCGGAGCGCTAAGAGGGTAATAGTGGAAAAAGGAATATATTCAAATATAAACTACACAGTAGCATTCTGTGAAAATACTTTCTGTTCTGTGCATTCAACCAACAGAGTTGAACCTTACTTTTGATTGAGCCGTTCTGAAACACTCTTTCTTTAGAAACTGCAATTGGACATGCTAAGCGCTAAGAGGCCTATATTGGGAAAAAGAATATCTTCAAATAAAAACTACACAGATGCATTCTGTGAAACTTTTTTCTGATCTGTAAATTCAGTTAACAGAGATAAAACATATTTTTGATTGAGCAGTTATGAAACACTCTTTTTGTAGAAAATGCAAGTGGAGATTCGGAGCGCTAAGAGGGTAATAGTGGAAAAAGGAATGTCTTCAAATATAAACTACAAAGAATCATTCGGTGAAACTTCTTTCTGATCTGTGCATTCAGCTAACAGAGTTAAACCATACTTTTGATTGAGCAGATCTGAACACTCTTTCTGTAGAAAATGCAACTGGACATTTGGAGCGCTAAGAGCGTAGTAGTGGAAAAAGGAATATATTCAAATATAAACTACACAGAAGCATTCTGTGAAACATCTTTCTGATCTGAGCATTCAGCTAACAGAGTTAAACCATACTTTTGACTGAGCAGTTTTGAAACACTCTGTCTGTAGAAAATGCAACTGGACATTCGTAGCGCTAAGTGGGTAATAGTGGAAAAAAGAATATGTTCAAATATACACTACACAGAAGCATTGTATGAAACTTCTTTCTGTTCTGTGCATTCAACTAACAGAGTTGAACCTTACATTTGATTGAGCCGTTCTGAAAGACTCTTTCTGTAGAAACTGCAATTGGACATTCTGAGCGCTAGGAGGCCTATATTGGGAAAAAGAATGTCTACAAATAAAAACTACACAGAAGAATTGTGTGAAACTTTTTTCTGTTCTGTTTGTTAAACTAAAAGAGTTGAACCTTAGTTTTGATTGAGCCGTTCTGAAACACTCTTTCTGTTGAAAATGCAAGTGGAGATTCGGAGCGCTAAGAGGGTAATAGTGGAAAAAGGAATGTCTCCAAATATAAACTACACAGAATCATTCTGTGAAACTTCTTTCTGATCTGTGCATTCAGCTAACAGAGTTAAACCATACTTTTGATTGAGCAGATCTGAACACTCTTTCTGTAGAAAATGCAACTGGACATTTGGAGTGCTAAGAGAGTAGTAGTGGAAAAAGGAATATATTCAAATATAAACTACACAGAAGCATTCTGTGAAACTTCTTTCTGATCTGAGCATTCAGCTAACAGATTTAAACCATACTTTTGATTGAGCAGTTTTGAAACACTCAGTCTGTAGAAAATGCAACTGGACATTCGTAGCGCCAAGTGGGTAATAGTGCAAAAAAGAATATGTTCAAATATAAACTACACAGAAGAATTGTATGAAACTTCTTTCTGTTCTGTGCATTCAACTAACAGAGTTGAACCTTACATTTGATTGAGCCTTTCTGAAACTCTATTTCTGTAGAAACTGCAATTGGACATTCTGAGCGCTAAGAGGCCTCTATTGGAAAAAATAATAACTTCAAATAAAAACTACACAGAAGCATTGTGTGAAACTTATTTCTGATATGTTCATTAAGCTAACAGAGTTAAACCATAATTTTGATTGCGCAGTTCTGAACACTCTTTCTGTAGATAATGCAAGTGGACATTCCGAGCGCAAAGAGGGTAATAGTGGAAAAAGGAATATATTCAAATATATACTACACAGTAGCATTCTGTGAAAATTCTTTCTGTTCTGTGCATTCAACTAACAGAGTTGAACCTTACTTTTCATTGAGCCGTTCTGAAACACTCTTTCTGTAGAAACTGCAATTGGACATGCTAAGCGCTAAGAGGCCTACATTGGGAAAAAGAATATCTTCAAATAAAAACTACACAGATGCATTCTGTGAAACTTATTTCTGATCTGTAAATTCAGTTAACAGAGATAAAACATATTTTTGATTGAGCAGTTATGAAACACTCTTTTTGTAGAAAATGCAAGTGGAGATTCGGAGCGCTAAAAGGGTAATAGTGGAAAAAGGAATGTCTTCAAATATAAACTACACAGAATCATTCGGTGAAACTTCTTTCTGATCTGTGCATTCAGCTAACAGAGTTAAACCATACTTTTGATTGAGCAGATCTGAACACTCTTTCTGTAGAAAATGCAACTGGACATTTGGAGTCTAAGAGTGTAGTAGTGGAAAAAGGAATATATTCAAATATAAACTACACAGAAGCATTCTGTGAAACTTCTTTCTGATCTGAGCATTCAGCTAACAGAGTTAAACCATACTTTTGATTGAGCAGTTTTGAAACACTCTGTCTGTAGAAAATGCAACTGGACATTCGTAGCGCTAAGTTGGTTATATTGGACAAAAGAATATGTTCAAATATAAACTACACAGAAGCATTGTATGAAACTTCTTTCTGTTCTGTGCATTCAACTAACAGAGTTGAACCTTACTTTTGATTGAGCCGTTCTGAAACACTCTTTCTGTAGAAACTGCAATTGGACATTCTGAGCGCTAAGAGGCCTATATTGGGAAAAAGAATGTCTACAAATAAAAACTACACAGAAGAATTGTGTGAAACTTCTTTCTGTTGTTTGTTCATCTAAAAGAGTTGAACCTTAGTTTTGATTGAGCCGTTCTGAAACACTCTTTCTGTAGAAAATGCAAGTGGAGATTCGGAGCGCTAAGAGGGTAATAGTGGAAAAAGGAATGTCTCCAAATATAAACTACACAGAATCATTCTGTGAAACTTCTTTCTGACCTGTGCATTCAGCTAACAGAGTTAAACCATACTTTTGATTGAGCAGATCTGAACACTCTTTCTGTAGAAAATGCAACTGGACATTTGGAGCGCTAAAAGAGTAGTAGTGGAAAAAGGAATATATTCAAATATAAACTACACAGAAGCATTCTGTGAAACTTCTTTCTGATCTGAGCATTCAGCTAACAGAGTTAAACCATACTTTTGATTGAGCAGTTTTGAAACACTCTGTCTGTAGAAAATGCAACTGGACATTCGTAGCGCTAAGTGGGTAATAGTGGAAAAAAGAATATGTTCAAATATAAACTACACAGAAGCATTGTATGAAACTTCTTTCTGTTCTGTGCATTCAACTAACAGAGTTGAACTTTAGTTTTGATTGAGCCTTTCTGAATCACTCCTTCTGTAGAAACTGCAATTGGACATTCTGAGCGCTAAGAGGCCTATATTGGGAAAAATAATATCTTCAAATAAAAACTACACAGAAGCATTGTGTGAAACTTATTTCTGATATGTTCATTAAGCTAACAGAGTTAAACCATACTTTTCATTGCGCAGTTCTGAACACTCTTTCTGTAGAAAATGCAAGTGTACATTCGGAGCGCTAAGAGGGTAATAGTGGAAAAAGGAATATATTCAAATATAAACTACACAGTAGCATTCTGTGAAAATACTTTCTGTTCTGTGCATTCAACCAACAGAGTTGAACCTTACTTTTGATTGAGCCGTTCTGAAACACTCTTTCCTTAGAAACTGCAATTGGACATGCTAAGCGCTAAGAGGCCTATATTGGGAAAAAGAATATCTTCAAATAAAAACTACACAGATGCTTTCTGTGAAACTTATTTCTGATCTGTAAATTCAGTTAACAGAGATAAAACATATTTTTGATTGAGCAGTTATGAAACACTCTTTTTGTAGAAAATGCAAGTGGAGATTCGGAGCGCTAAGAGGGTAATAGTGGAAAAAGGAATGTCTTCAAATATAAACTACAAAGAATCATTCGGTGAAACTTCTTTCTGATCTGTGCATTCAGCTAACAGAGTTAAACCATACTTTTGATTGAGCAGATCTGAACACTCTTTCTGTAGAAAATGCAACTGGACATTTGGAGCGCTAAGAGCGTAGTAGTGGAAAAAGGAATATATTCAAATATAAACTACACAGAAGCATTCTGTGAAACATCTTTCTGATCTGAGCATTCAGCTAACAGAGTTAAACCATACTTTTGACTGAGCAGTTTTGAAACACTCTGTCTGTAGAAAATGCAACTGGACATTCGTAGCGC
Source organism: Symphalangus syndactylus (assembly GCF_028878055.3). Lineage (NCBI taxonomy): Eukaryota > Metazoa > Chordata > Mammalia > Primates > Hylobatidae > Symphalangus > Symphalangus syndactylus. The sequence continues at coordinate 870,981 of NC_072435.2, read as the reverse complement.
TAAGTGGGTAATAGTGGAAAAAAGAATATGTTCAAATATACACTACACAGAAGCATTGTATGAAACTTCTTTCTGTTCTGTGCATTCAACTAACAGAGTTCAACCTTACATTTGATTGAGCCTTTCTGAAACACTCTTTCTGTAGAAACTGCAATTGTACATTCTGAGCGCTAAGAGGCCTATATTGGGAAAAATAATATCTTCAAATAAAAACTACACAGAAGCATTGTGTGAAACTTATTTCTGATATGTTCATTAAGCTAACAGAGTTAAACCATACTTTTGATTGCGCAGTTCTGAACACTCTTTCTGTAGAAAATGCAAGTGGACATTCGGAGCGCTAAGAGGGTAATAGTGGAAAAAGGAATATATTCAATTATAAACTACACAGTAGCATTCTGTGAAAATTCTTTCTGTTCTGTGCATTCAACCAACAGAGTTGAACCTTACTTTTGATTGAGCCGTTCTGAAACACTCTTTCTGTAGAAACTGCAATTGGACATGCTAAGCGCTAAGAGGCCTACATTGGGAAAAAGAATATCTTTAAATAAAAACTACACAGATGCATTCTGTGAAACTTATTTCTGATCTGTAAATTCAGTTAACAGAGATAAAACATATTTTTGATTGAGCAGTTATGAAACACTCTTTTTGTAGAAAATGCAAGTGGAGATTCGGAGCGCTAAGTGGGTAATAGTGGAAAAAGGAATGTCTTCAAATATAAACTACACCGAATCATTCGGTGTAACTTCTTTCTGTTCTGTGCATTCAGCTAACAGAGTTAAACCATACTTTTGATTGAGCAGATCTGAACACTCTTTCTGTAGAAAATGCAACTGGACATTTGGAGCGCTAAGAGCGTAGTAGTGGAAAAAGGAATATATTCAAATATAAACTACACAGAAGCATTCTGTGAAACATCTTTCTGATCTGAGCATTCAGCTAACAGAGTTAAACCATACTTTTGATTGAGCAGTTTTGAAACACTCTGTCTGTAGAAAATGCAACTGGACATTCGTAGCGCTAAGTGGGTAATAGTGGAAAAAAGAATATGTTCAAATATACACTACACAGAAGCATTGTATGACACTTCTTTCTGTTCTGTGCATTCAACTAACAGAGTTGAACCTTACTTTTGATTGAGCCGTTCTGAAAGACTCTTTCTGTAGAAACTGCAATTGGACATTCTGAGCGCTAGGAGGCCTATATTGGGAAAAAGAATGTCTACAAATAAAAACTACACAGATGCATTCTGTGAAACTTATTTCTGATCTGTAAATTCAGTTAACAGAGATAAAACATATTTTTGATTGAGCAGTTATGAAACACTGTTTTTGTAGAAAATGCAAGTGGAGATTCGGAGCGCTAAGAGGGTAATAGTGGAAAAAGGAATGTCTTCAAATATAAACTACACAGAATCATTCGGTGAAACTTCTTTCTGATCTGTGCATTCAGCTAACAGAGTTAAACCATACTTTCGATTGAGCAGATCTGAACACTCTTTCTGTAGAAAATGCAACTGGACATTTGGAGCGCTAAGAGCGTAGTAGTGGAAAAAGGAATATATTCAAATATAAACTACACAGAAGCATTCTGTGAAACTTCTTTCTGATCTGAGCATTCAGCTAACAGAGTTAAACCATACTTTTGATTGAGCAGTTTTGAAACACTCTGTCTGTAGAAAATGCAACTGGACATTCGTAGCGCTAAGTGGGTAATAGTGGAAAAAAGAATATGTTCAAATATAAACTACACAGAAGCATTGTATGAAACTTCTTTCTGTTCTGTGCATTCAACTAACAGAGTTGAACCTTACTTTGATTGAGCCGTTCTGAAACACTCTTTCTGTAGAAACTGCAATTGGACATTCTGAGCGCTAAGAGGCCTATAATGGGAAAAAGAATGTCTACAAATAAAAACTACACAGAAGAATTGTGTGAAACTTCTTTCTGTTCTGTTTGTTCAACTAAAAGAGTTGAACCTTAGTTTTGATTGAGCCGTTCTGAAACACTCTTTCTGTAGAAAATGCAAGTGGAGATTCGGAGCGCTAAGAGGGTAATAGTGGAAAAAGGAATGTCTCCAAATATAAACTACACAGAATCATTCTGTGAAACTTGTTTCTGATCTGTGCGTTCAGCTAACAGATTTAAACCATACTTTGGATTGAGCAGATCTGAACACTCTTTCTGTAGAAAATGCAACTGGACATTTGGAGCGCTAAGAGAGTAGTAGTGGAAAAAGGAATATATTCAAATATAAACTACACAGAAGCATTCTGTGAAACTTCTTTCTGATCTGAGCATTCAGCTAAAAGACTTAAACCATACTTTTGATTGAGCAGTTTTGAAACTCTCTGTCTGTAGAAAATGCAACTGGACATTCGTAGCGCTAAGTGGGTAATAGTGGAAAAAAGAATATGTTCAAATATAAACTACACAGAAGCATTGTATGAAACTTCTTTCTGTTCTGTGCATTCAACTAAAAGAGTTGAACCTTACTTTTGATTGAGCCGTTCTGAAACCCTCTTTCTGTAGAAACTGCAATTGGACATTCTGAGCGCTAAGAGGCCTATATTGGGAAAAATAATAACTTCAAATAAAAACTACACAGAAGCATTGTGTGAAACTTATTTCTGATATGTTCATTAAGCTAACAGAGTTAAACCATACTTTTGATTGCGGAGTTCTGAACACTCTTTCTGTAGAAAATGCAAGTGGACATTCGGAACGCTAAGAGGGTAATAGTGGAAAAAGGAATATATTCAAATATAAACTACACAGTAGCATTCTGTGAAAATTCTTTCTGTTCTGTGCATTCAACCAACAGAGTTGAACCTTACTTTTGATTGAGCCGTTCTGAAACACTCTTTCTGTAGAAACTGCAATTGGACATGCTAAGCGCTAAGAGGCCTATATTGGGAAAAAGAATATCTTCAAATAAAAACTACACAGATGCATTCTGTGAAACTTATTTCTGATCTCTAAATTCAGTTAACAGAGATATAACATATTTTTGATTGAGCAGTTATGAAACACTCTTTTTGTAGGAAATGCAAGTGGAGATTCGGAGCGCTAAGAGGGTAATAGTGGAAAAAGGAATGTCTTCAAATATAAACTACACAGAATCATTCGGTGAAACTTCTTTCTCATCTGTGCATTCAGCTAACAGAGTTCAACCATACTTTTGATTGAGCAGATCTGAACACTCTTTCTGTAGAAAATGCAACTGGACATTTGGAGCGCTAAGAGCGTTGTAGTGGAAAAAGGAATATATTCAAATATAAACTACACAGAAGCATTCTGTGAAACATCTTTCTGATCTGAGCATTCAGCTAACAGAGTAAAACCATACTTTTGATTGAGCAGTTTTGAAACACTCTGTCTGTAGAAAATGCAACTAGACATTCGTAGCGCTAAGTGGGTAATAGTGGAAAAAAGAATATGTTCAAATATACACTACACAGAAGCATTGTATGAAACTTCTTTCTGTTCTGTGCATTCAACTAACAGAGTTGAACCTTACATTTGATTGAGCCTTTCTGAAACACTCTTTCTGTAGAAACTGCAATTGGACATTCTGAGCGCTAAGAGGCCTATATTGGGAAAAATAATATCTTCAAATAAAAACTACACAGAAGCATTGTGTGAAACTTATTTCTGATATGTTCATTAAGCTAACAGAGTTAAACCATACTTTTGATTGCGCAGTTCTGAACACTCTTTCTGTAGAAAATGCAAGTGGACATTCGGAGCGCTAAGAGGGTAATAGTGGAAAAAGGAATATATTCAAATATAAACTACACAGTAGCATTCTGTGAAAATTCTTTCTGTTCTGTGCATTCAACCAACAGAGTTGAACCTTACTTTTGATTGAGCCGTTCTGAAACACTCTTTCTGTAGAAACTGCAATTGGACATGCTAAGCGCTAAGAGGCCTACATTGGGAAAAAGAATATCTTTAAATAAAAACTACACAGATGCATTCTGTGAAACTTATTTCTGATCTGTAAACTCAGTTAACAGAGATAAAACATATTTTTGATTGAGCAGTTATGAAACACTCTTTTTGTAGAAAATGCAAGTGGAGATTCGGAGCGCTAAGTGGGTAATAGTGGAAAAAGGAATGTCTTCAAATATAAACTACACCGAATCATTCGGTGTAACTTCTTTCTGTTCTGTGCATTCAGCTAACAGAGTTAAACCATACTTTTGATTGAGCAGATCTGAACACTCTTTCTGTAGAAAATGCAACTGGACATTTGGAGCGCTAAGAGCGTAGTAGTGTAAAAAGGAATATATTCAAATATAAACTACACAGAAGCATTCTGTGAAACATCTTTCTGATCTGAGCATTCAGCTAACAGAGTTAAACCATACTTTTGATTGAGCAGTTTTGAAACACTCTGTCTGTAGAAAATGCAACTGGACATTCGTAGCGCTAAGTGGGTAATAGTGGAAAAAAGAATATGTTCAAATATACACTACACAGAAGCATTGTATGAAACTTCTTTCTGTTCTGTGCATTCAACTAACAGAGTTGAACCTTACATTTGATTGAGCCGTTCTGAAACACTCTTTCTGTAGAAACTGCAATTGGACATTCTGAGCGCTAGGAGGCCTATATTGGGAAAAAGAATGTCTACAAATAAAAACTACACAGAAGAATTGTGTGAAACTTCTTTCTGTTCTGTTTGTTAAACTAAAAGAGTTGAACCTTAGTTTTGATTGAGCCGTTCTGAAACACTCTTTCTGTAGAAAATGCAAGTGGAGATTCGGAGCGCTAAGAGGGTAATAGTGGAAAAAGGAATGTCTCCAAATATAAACTACACAGAATCATTATGTGAAACTTCTTTCTGATCTGTGCATTCAGCTAACAGAGTTAAAGCATACTTTTGATTGAGCAGATCTGAACACTCTTTCTGTAGAAAATGCAACTGGACATTTGGATTGCTAAGAGAGTAGTAGTGGAAAAAGGAATATATTCAAATATAAACTACACAGAAGCATTCTGTGAAACTTCTTTCTGATCTGAGCATTCAGCTAACAGATTTAAACCATACTTTTGATTGAGCAGTTTTGAAACACTCAGTCTGTAGAAAATGCAACTGGACATTCGTAGCGCTAAGTGGGTAATAGTGGAAAAAAGAATATGTTCAAATATAAACTACACAGAAGAATTGTATGAATCTTCTTTCTGTTCTGTGCATTCAACTAACAGAGTTGAACCTTACATTTGATTGAGCCTTTCTGAAACACTCTTTCTGTAGAAACTGCAATTGGACATTCTGAGCGCTAAGAGGCCTATATTGGGAAAAATAATATCTTCAAATAAAAACTACACAGAAGCATTGTGTGAAACTTATTTCTGATATGTTCATTAAGCTAACAGAGTTAAACCATACTTTTGATTGCGCAGTTCTGAACACTCTTTCTGTAGAAAATGCAAGTGGACATTCGGAGCGCTAAGAGGGTAATAGTGGAAAAAGGAATATATTCAAATATAAACTACACAGTAGCATTCTGTGAAAATTCTTTCTGTTCTGTGCATTCAACCAACAGAGTTGAACCTTACTTTTGATTGAGCCGTTCTGAAACACTCTTTCTGTAGAAACTGCAATTGGACATGCTAAGCGCTAAGAGGCCTACATTGGGAAAAAGAATATCTTTAAATAAAAACTACACAGATGCATTCTGTGAAACTTATTTCTGATCTGTAAACTCAGTTAACAGAGATAAAACATATTTTTGATTGAGCAGTTATGAAACACTCTTTTTGTAGAAAATGCAAGTGGAGATTCGGAGCGCTAAGTGGGTAATAGTGGAAAAAGGAATGTCTTCAAATATAAACTACACCGAATCATTCGGTGTAACTTCTTTCTGTTCTGTGCATTCAGCTAACAGAGTTAAACCATACTTTTGATTGAGCAGATCTGAACACTCTTTCTGTAGAAAATGCAACTGGACATTTGGAGCGCTAAGAGCGTAGTAGTGTAAAAAGGAATATATTCAAATATAAACTACACAGAAGCATTCTGTGAAACATCTTTCTGATCTGAGCATTCAGCTAACAGAGTTAAACCATACTTTTGATTGAGCAGTTTTGAAACACTCTGTCTGTAGAAAATGCAACTGGACATTCGTAGCGCTAAGTGGGTAATAGTGGAAAAAAGAATATGTTCAAACATACACTACACAGAAGCATTGTATGACACTTCTTTCTGTTCTGTGCATTCAACTAACAGAGTTGAACCTTACTTTTGATTGAGCCGTTCTGAAACACTCTTTCTGTAGAAACTGCAATTGGACATTCTGAGCGCTAAGAGGCCTATATTGGGAAAAAGAATGTCTACAAATAAAAACTACACAGATGCATTCTGTGAAACTTATTTCTGATCTGTAAATTCAGTTAACAGAGATAAAACATATTTTTGATTGAGCAGTTATGAAACACTGTTTTTGTAGAAAATGCAAGTGGAGATTCGGAGCGCTAAGAGGGTAATAGTGGAAAAAGGAATGTCTTCAAATATAAACTACACAGAATCATTCGGTGAAACTTCTTTCTGATCTGTGCATTCAGCTAACAGAGTTAAACCATACTTTCGATTGAGCAGATCTGAACACTCTTTCTGTAGAAAATGCAACTGGACATTTGGAGCGCTAAGAGCGTAGTAGTGGAAAAAGGAATATATTCAAATATAAACTACACAGAAGCATTCTGTGAAACTTCTTTCTGATCTGAGCATTCAGCTAACAGAGTTAAACCATACTTTTGATTGAGCAGTTTTGAAACACTCTGTCTGTAGAAAATGCAACTGGACATTCGTAGCGCTAAGTGGGTAATAGTGGAAAAAAGAATATGTTCAAATATAAACTACACAGAAGCATTGTATGAAACTTCTTTCTGTTCTGTGCATTCAACTAACAGAGTTGAACCTTACTTTGATTGAGCCGTTCTGAAACACTCTTTCTGTAGAAACTGCAATTGGACATTCTGAGCGCTAAGAGGCCTATAATGGGAAAAAGAATGTCTACAAATAAAAACTACACAGAAGAATTGTGTGAAACTTCTTTCTGTTCTGTTTGTTCAACTAAAAGAGTTGAACCTTAGTTTTGATTGAGCCGTTCTGAAACACTCTTTCTGTAGAAAATGCAAGTGGAGATTCGGAGCGCTAAGAGGGTAATAGTGGAAAAAGGAATGTCTCCAAATATAAACTACACAGAATCATTCTGTGAAACTTGTTTCTGATCTGTGCATTCAGCTAACAGATTTAAACCATACTTTGGATTGAGCAGATCTGAACACTCTTTCTGTAGAAAATGCAACTGGACATTTGGAGCGCTAAGAGAGTAGTAGTGGAAAAAGGAATATATTCAAATATAAACTACACAGAAGCATTCTGTGAAACTTCTTTCTGATCTGAGCATTCAGCTAAAAGACTTAAACCATACTTTTGATTGAGCAGTTTTGAAACTCTCTGTCTGTAGAAAATGCAACTGGACATTCGTAGCGCTAAGTGGGTAATAGTGCAAAAAAGAATATGTTCAAATATAAACTACACAGAAGCATTGTATGAAACTTCTTTCTGTTCTGTGCATTCAACTAAAAGAGTTGAACCTTACTTTTGATTGAGCCGTTCTGAAACACTCTTTCTGTAGAAACTGCAATTGGACATTCTGAGCGCTAAGAGGCCTCTATTGGAAAAAATAATAACTTCAAATAAAAACTACACAGAAGCATTGTGTGAAACTTATTTCTGATATGTTCATTAAGCTAACAGAGTTAAACCATAATTTTGATTGCGCAGTTCTGAACACTCTTTCTGTAGATAATGCAAGTGGACATTCGGAGCGCAAAGAGGGTAATAGTGGAAAAAGGAATATATTCAAATATAAACTACACAGTAGCATTCTGTGAAAATTCTTTCTGTTCTGTGCATTCAACTAACAGAGTTGAACCTTACTTTTGATTGAGCCGTTCTGAAACACTCTTTCTGTAGAAACTGCAATTGGACATGCTAAGCGCTAAGAGGCCTACATTGGGAAAAAGAATATCTTCAAATAAAAACTACACAGATGCATTCTGTGAAACTTATTTCTGATCTGTAAATTCAGTTAACAGAGATAAAACATATTTTTGATTGAGCAGTTATGAAACACTCTTTTTGTAGAAAATGCAAGTTGAGATTCGGAGCGCTAAAAGGGTAATAGTGGAAAAAGGAATGTCTTCAAATATAAACTACACAGAATCATTCGGTGAAACTTCTTTCTGATCTGTGCATTCAGCTAACAGAGTTAAACCATACTTTTGATTGAGCAGATCTGAACACTCTTTCTGTAGAAAATGCAACTGGACATTTGGAGTCTAAGAGTGTAGTAGTGGAAAAAGGAATATATTCAAATATAAACTACACAGAAGCATTCTGTGAAACTTCTTTCTGATCTGAGCATTCAGCTAACAGAGTTAAACCATACTTTTGATTGAGCAGTTTTGAAACACTCTGTCTGTAGAAAATGCAACTGGACATTCGTAGCGCTAAGTTGGTTATATTGGACAAAAGAATATGTTCATATATAAACTACACAGAAGCATTGTATGAAACTTCTTTCTGTTCTGTGCATTCAACTAACAGAGTTGAACCTTACTTTTGATTGAGCCGTTCTGAAACACTCTTTCTGTAGAAACTGCAATTGGACATTCTGAGCGCTAAGAGGCCTATATTGGGAAAAAGAATGTCTACAAATAAAAACTACACAGAAGAATTGTGTGAAATTTCTTTCTGTTGTTTGTTCATCTAAAAGAGTTGAACCTTAGTTTTGATTGAGCCGTTCTGAAACACTCTTTCTGTAGAAACTGCAATTGGACATGCTAAGCGCTAAGAGGCCTATATTGGGAAAAAGAATATCTTCAAATAAAAACTACACAGAAGCATTGTGTGAAACTTATTTCTGATCTGTAAATTCAGTTAACAGAGATAAAACATATTTTTGATTGAGCAGTTATGAAACACTCTTTTTGTAGAAAATGCAAGTGGAGATTCGGAGCGCTAAGGGGGTAATAGTGGAAAAAGGAATGTCTTCAAATATAAACTACAAAGAATCATTCGGTGAAACTTCTTTCTGATCTGTGCATTCAGCTAACAGAGTTAAACCATACTTTTGATTGAGCAGATCTGAACACTCTTTCTGTGGAAAATGCAACTGGACATTTGGAGCGCTAAGAGCGTAGTAGTGGAAAAAGGAATATATTCAAATATAAACTACACAGGAGCATTCTGTGAAACATCTTTCTGATCTGAGCATTCAGCTAACAGAGTTAAACCATACTTTTGACTGAGCAGTTTTGAAACACTCTGTCTGTAGAAAATGCAACTGGACATTCGTAGCGCTAAGTGGGTAAGAGTGGAAAAAAGAATATGTTCAAATATACACTACACAGAAGCATTGTATGAAACTTCTTTCTGTTCTGTGCATTCAACTAACAGAGTTGAACCTTACATTTGATTGAGCCGTTCTGAAACACTCTTTCTGTAGAAACTGCAATTGGACATTCTGAGCGCTAGGAGGCCTATATTGGGAAAAAGAATGTCTACAAATAAAAACTACACAGAAGAATTGTGTGAAACTTCTTTCTGTTCTGTTTGTTAAACTAAAAGAGTTGAACCTTAGTTTTGATTGAGCCGTTCTGAAACACTCTTTCTGTAGAAAATGCAAGTGGAGATTCGGAGCGCTAAGAGGGTAATAGTGGAAAAAGGAATGTCTCCAAATATAAACTACACAGAATCATTATGTGAAACTTCTTTCTGATCTGTGCATTCAGCTAACAGAGTTAAAGCATACTTTTGATTGAGCAGATCTGAACACTCTTTCTGTAGAAAATGCAACTGGACATTTGGATTGCTAAGAGAGTAGTAGTGGAAAAAGGAATATATTCAAATATAAACTACACAGAAGCATTCTGTGAAACTTCTTTCTGATCTGAGCATTCAGCTAACAGATTTAAACCATACTTTTGATTGAGCAGTTTTGAAACACTCAGTCTGTAGAAAATGCAACTGGACATTCGTAGCGCTAAGTGGGTAATAGTGGAAAAAAGAATATGTTCAAATATAAACTACACAGAAGAATTTTATGAATCTTCTTTCTGTTCTGTGCATTCAACTAACAGAGTTGAACCTTACTTTTGATTGAGCCTTTCTGAAACACTCTTTCTGTAGAAACTGCAATTGGACATTCTGAGCGCTAAGAGGCCTATATTGGGAAAAATAATATCTTCAAATAAAAACTACACAGAAGCATTGTGTGAAACTTATTTCTGATATGTTCATTAAGCTAACAGAGTTAAACCATACTTTTGATTGCGCAGTTCTGAACACTCTTTCTGTAGAAAATGCAAGTGGACATTCGGAGCGCTAAGAGGTTAATAGTGGAAAAAGGAATATATTCAAATATAAACTACACAGTAGCATTCTGTGAAAATTCTTTCTGTTCTGTGCATTCAACCAACAGAGTTGAACCTTACTTTTGATTGAGCCGTTCTGAAACACTCTTTCTGTAGAAACTGCAATTGGACATGCTAAGCGCTAAGAGGCCTACATTGAGAAAAAGAATATCTTTAAATAAAAACTACACAGATGCATTCTGTGAAACTTATTTCTGATCTGTAAATTCAGTTAACAGAGATAAAACATATTTTTTATTGAGCAGTTATGAAACACTCTTTTTGTAGAAAATGCAAGTGGAGATTCGGAGCGCTAAGTGGGTAATAGTGGAAAAAGGAATGTCTTCAAATATAAACTACACCGAATCATTCGGTGTAACTTCTTTCTGTTCTGTGCATTCAGCTAACAGAGTTAAACCATACTTTTGATTGAGCAGATCTGAACACTCTTTCTGTAGAAAATGCAACTGGACATTTGGAGCGCTAAGAGCGTAGTAGTGTAAAAAGTAATATATTCAAATATAAACTACACAGAAGCATTCTGTGAAACATCTTTCTGATCTGAGCATTCAGCTAACAGAGTTAAACCATACTTTTGATTGAGCAGTTTTGAAACACTCTGTCTGTAGAAAATGCAACTGGACATTCGTAGCGCTAAGTGGGTAATAGTGGAAAAAAGAATATGTTCAAATATACACTACACAGAAGCATTGTATGAAACTTCTTTCTGTTCTGTGCATTCAACTAACAGAGTTGAACCTTACTTTTGATTGAGCCGTTCTGAAACACTCTTTCTGTAGAAACTGCAATTGGACATTCTGAGCGCTAAGAGGCCTATATTGGGAAAAAGAATGTCTACAAATAAAAACTACACAGATGCATTCTGTGAAACTTATTTCTGATCTGTAAATTCAGTTAACAGAGATAAAACATATTTTTGATTGAGCAGTTATGAAACACTGTTTTTGTAGAAAATGCAAGTGGAGATTCGGAGCGCTAAGAGGGTAATAGTGGAAAAAGGAATGTCTTCAAATATAAACTACACAGAATCATTCGGTGAAACTTCTTTCTGATCTGTGCATTCAGCTAACAGAGTTAAACCATACTTTTGATTGAGCAGATCTGAACACTCTTTCTGTAGAAAATGCAACTGGACATTTGGAGCGCTAAGAGCGTAGTAGTGGAAAAAGGAATATATTCAAATATAAACTACACAGAAGCATTCTGTGAAACTTGTTTCTGATCTGAGCATTCAGCTAACAGAGTTAAACCATACTTTTGATTGAGCAGTTTTGAAACACTCTGTCTGTAGAAAATGCAACTGGACATTCGTAGCGCTAAGTGGGTAATAGTGGAAAAAAGAATATGTTCAAATATAAACTACACAGAAGCATTGTATGAAACTTCTTTCTGTTCTGTGCATTCAACTAACAGAGTTGAACCTTACTTTGATTGAGCCGTTCTGAAACACTCTTTCTGTAGAAACTGCAATTGGACATTCTGAGCGCTAAGAGGCCTATAATGGGAAAAAGAATGTCTACAAATAAAAACTACACAGAAGAATTGTGTGAAACTTCTTTCTGTTCTGTTTGTTCAACTAAAAGAGTTGAACCTTAGTTTTGATTGAGCCGTTCTGAAACACTCTTTCTGTAGAAACTGCAATTGGACATTCTGAGCGCTAAGAGGCCTATATTGGGAAAAATAATATCTTCAAATAAAAACTACACAGAAGCATTGTGTGAAACTTATTTCTGATATGTTCATTAAGCTAACAGAGTTAAACCATACTTTTGATTGCGCAGTTCTGAACACTCTTTCTGTAGAAAATGCAAGTGGACATTCGGAGCGCTAAGAGGGTAATAGTGGAAAAAGGAATATATTCAAATATAAACTACACAGTAGCATTCTGTGAAAATTCTTTCTGTTCTGTGCATTCAACCAACAGAGTTGAACCTTACTTTTGATTGAGCCGTTCTGAAACACTCTTTCTGTAGAAACTGCAATTGGACATGCTAAGCGCTAAGAGGCCTACATTGGGAAAAAGAATATCTTTAAATAAAAACTACACAGATGCATTCTGTGAAACTTATTTCTGATCTGTAAACTCAGTTAACAGAGATAAAACATATTTTTGATTGAGCAGTTATGAAACACTCTTTTTGTAGAAAATGCAAGTGGAGATTCGGAGCGCTAAGTGGGTAATAGTGGAAAAAGGAATGTCTTCAAATATAAACTACACCGAATCATTCGGTGTAACTTCTTTCTGTTCTGTGCATTCAGCTAACAGAGTTAAACCATACTTTTGATTGAGCAGATCTGAACACTCTTTCTGTAGAAAATGCAACTGGACATTTGGAGCGCTAAGAGCGTAGTAGTGTAAAAAGGAATATATTCAAATATAAACTACACAGAAGCATTCTGTGAAACATCTTTCTGATCTGAGCATTCAGCTAACAGAGTTAAACCATACTTTTGATTGAGCAGTTTTGAAACACTCTGTCTGTAGAAAATGCAACTGGACATTCGTAGCGCTAAGTGGGTAATAGTGGAAAAAAGAATATGTTCAAACATACACTACACAGAAGCATTGTATGACACTTCTTTCTGTTCTGTGCATTCAACTAACAGAGTTGAACCTTACTTTTGATTGAGCCGTTCTGAAACACTCTTTCTGTAGAAACTGCAATTGGACATTCTGAGCGCTAAGAGGCCTATATTGGGAAAAAGAATGTCTACAAATAAAAACTACACAGATGCATTCTGTGAAACTTATTTCTGATCTGTAAATTCAGTTAACAGAGATAAAACATATTTTTGATTGAGCAGTTATGAAACACTGTTTTTGTAGAAAATGCAAGTGGAGATTCGGAGCGCTAAGAGGGTAATAGTGGAAAAAGGAATGTCTTCAAATATAAACTACACAGAATCATTCGGTGAAACTTCTTTCTGATCTGTGCATTCAGCTAACAGAGTTAAACCATACTTTCGATTGAGCAGATCTGAACACTCTTTCTGTAGAAAATGCAACTGGACATTTGGAGCGCTAAGAGCGTAGTAGTGGAAAAAGGAATATATTCAAATATAAACTACACAGAAGCATTCTGTGAAACTTCTTTCTGATCTGAGCATTCAGCTAACAGAGTTAAACCATACTTTTGATTGAGCAGTTTTGAAACACTCTGTCTGTAGAAAATGCAACTGGACATTCGTAGCGCTAAGTGGGTAATAGTGGAAAAAAGAATATGTTCAAATATAAACTACACAGAAGCATTGTATGAAACTTCTTTCTGTTCTGTGCATTCAACTAACAGAGTTGAACCTTACTTTGATTGAGCCGTTCTGAAACACTCTTTCTGTAGAAACTGCAATTGGACATTCTGAGCGCTAAGAGGCCTATAATGGGAAAAAGAATGTCTACAAATAAAAACTACACAGAAGAATTGTGTGAAACTTCTTTCTGTTCTGTTTGTTCAACTAAAAGAGTTGAACCTTAGTTTTGATTGAGCCGTTCTGAAACACTCTTTCTGTAGAAAATGCAAGTGGAGATTCGGAGCGCTAAGAGGGTAATAGTGGAAAAAGGAATGTCTCCAAATATAAACTACACAGAATCATTCTGTGAAACTTGTTTCTGATCTGTGCATTCAGCTAACAGATTTAAACCATACTTTGGATTGAGCAGATCTGAACACTCTTTCTGTAGAAAATGCAACTGGACATTTGGAGCGCTAAGAGAGTAGTAGTGGAAAAAGGAATATATTCAAATATAAACTACACAGAAGCATTCTGTGAAACTTCTTTCTGATCTGAGCATTCAGCTAAAAGACTTAAACCATACTTTTGATTGAGCAGTTTTGAAACTCTCTGTCTGTAGAAAATGCAACTGGACATTCGTAGCGCTAAGTGGGTAATAGTGCAAAAAAGAATATGTTCAAATATAAACTACACAGAAGCATTGTATGAAACTTCTTTCTGTTCTGTGCATTCAACTAAAAGTGTTGAACCTTACTTTTGATTGAGCCGTTCTGAAACACTCTTTCTGTAGAAACTGCAATTGGACATTCTGAGCGCTAAGAGGCCTCTATTGGAAAAAATAATAACTTCAAATAAAAACTACACAGAAGCATTGTGTGAAACTTATTTCTGATATGTTCATTAAGCTAACAGAGTTAAACCATAATTTTGATTGCGCAGTTCTGAACACTCTTTCTGTAGATAATGCAAGTGGACATTCGGAGCGCAAAGAGGGTAATAGTGGAAAAAGGAATATATTCAAATATAAACTACACAGTAGCATTCTGTGAAAATTCTTTCTGTTCTGTGCATTCAACTAACAGAGTTGAACCTTACTTTTGATTGAGCCGTTCTGAAACACTCTTTCTGTAGAAACTGCAATTGGACATGCTAAGCGCTAAGAGGCCTACATTGGGAAAAAGAATATCTTCAAATAAAAACTACACAGATGCATTCTGTGAAACTTATTTCTGATCTGTAAATTCAGTTAACAGAGATAAAACATATTTTTGATTGAGCAGTTATGAAACACTCTTTTTGTAGAAAATGCAAGTGGAGATTCGGAGCGCTAAAAGGGTAATAGTGGAAAAAGGAATGTCTTCAAATATAAACTACACAGAATCATTCGGTGAAACTTCTTTCTGATCTGTGCATTCAGCTAACAGAGTTAAACCATACTTTTGATTGAGCAGATCTGAACACTCTTTCTGTAGAAAATGCAACTGGACATTTGGAGTCTAAGAGTGTAGTAGTGGAAAAAGGAATATATTCAAATATAAACTACACAGAAGCATTCTGTGAAACTTCTTTCTGATCTGAGCATTCAGCTAACAGAGTTAAACCATACTTTTGATTGAGCAGTTTTGAAACACTCTGTCTGTAGAAAATGCAACTGGACATTCGTAGCGCTAAGTTGGTTATATTGGACAAAAGAATATGTTCAAATATAAACTACACAGAAGCATTGTATGAAACTTCTTTCTGTTCTGTGCATTCAACTAACAGAGTTGAACCTTACTTTTGATTGAGCCGTTCTGAAACACTCTTTCTGTAGAAACTGCAATTGGACATTCTGAGCGCTAAGAGGCCTATATTGGGAAAAAGAATGTCTACAAATAAAAACTACACAGAAGAATTGTGTGAAACTTCTTTCTGTTCTGTTTGTTAAACTAAAAGAGTTGAACCTTAGTTTTGATTGAGCCGTTCTGAAACACTCTTTCTGTAGAAAATGCAAGTGGAGATTCGGAGCGCTAAGAGGGTAATAGTGGAAAAAGGAATGTCTCCAAATATAAACTACACAGAATCATTCTGTGAAACTTCTTTCTGATCTGTGCATTCAGCTAACAGAGTTAAAGCATACTTTTGATTGAGCAGATCTGAACACTCTTTTTGTAGAAAATGCAACTGGACATTTGGATTGCTAAGAGAGTAGTAGTGGAAAAAGGAATATATTCAAATATAAACTACACAGAAGCATTCTGTGAAACTTCTTTCTGATCTGAGCATTCAGCTAACAGATTTAAACCATACTTTTGATTGAGCAGTTTTGAAACACTCAGTCTGTAGAAAATGCAACTGGACATTCGTAGCGCTAAGTGGGTAATAGTGGAAAAAAGAATATGTTCAAATATAAACTACACAGAAGAATTGTATGAATCTTCTTTCTGTTCTGTGCATTCAACTAACAGAGTTGAACCTTACTTTTGATTGAGCCTTTCTGAAACACTCTTTCTGTAGAAACTGCAATTGGACATTCTGAGCGCTAAGAGGCCTATATTGGGAAAAATAATATCTTCAAATAAAAACTACACAGAAGCATTGTGTGAAACTTATTTCTGATATGTTCATTAAGCTAACAGAGTTAAACCATACTTTTCATTGCGCAGTTCTGAACACTCTTTCTGTAGAAAATGCAAGTGGACATTCGGAGCGCTAAGAGGGTAATAGTGGAAAAAGGAATATATTCAAATATAAACTACACAGTAGCATTCTGTGAAAATTCTTTCTGTTCTGTGCATTCAACCAACAGAGTTGAACCTTACTTTTGATTGAGCCGTTCTGAAACACTCTTTCTGTAGAAACTGCAATTGGACATGCTAAGCGCTAAGAGGCCTACATTGAGAAAAAGAATATCTTTAAATAAAAACTACACAGATGCATTCTGTGAAACTTATTTCTGATCTGTAAATTCAGTTAACAGAGATAAAACATATTTTTGATTGAGCAGTTATGAAACACTCTTTTTGTAGAAAATGCAAGTGGAGATTCGGAGCGCTAAGTGGGTAATAGCGGAAAAAGGAAAGTCTTCAAATATAAACTACACAGAATCATTCGGTGTAACTTCTTTCTGTTCTGTGCATTCAGCTAACAGAGTTAAACCATACTTTTGATTGAGCAGATCTGAACACTCTTTCTGTAGAAAATGCAACTGGACATTTGGAGCGCTAAGAGCGTAGTAGTGTAAAAAGGAATATATTCAAATATAAACTACACAGAAGCATTCTGTGAAACATCTTTCTGATCTGAGCATTCAGCTAACAGAGTTAAACCATACTTTTGATTGAGCAGTTTTGAAACACTCTGTCTGTAGAAAATGCAACTGGACATTCGTAGCGCTAAGTGGGTAATAGTGGAAAAAAGAATATGTTCAAATATACACTACACAGAAGCATTGTATGAAACTTCTTTCTGTTCTGTGCATTCAACTAACAGAGTTGAACCTTACTTTTGATTGAGCCGTTCTGAAACACTCTTTCTGTAGAAACTGCAATTGGACATTCTGAGCGCTAAGAGGCCTATATTGGGAAAAAGAATGTCTACAAATAAAAACTACACAGATGCATTCTGTGAAACTTATTTCTGATCTGTAAATTCAGTTAACAGAGATAAAACATATTTTTGATTGAGCAGTTATGAAACACTGTTTTTGTAGAAAATGCAAGTGGAGATTCGGAGCGCTAAGAGGGTAATAGTGGAAAAAGGAATGTCTTCAAATATAAACTACACAGAATCATTCGGTGAAACTTCTTTCTGATCTGTGCATTCAGCTAACAGAGTTAAACCATACTTTTGATTGAGCAGATCTGAACACTCTTTCTGTAGAAAATGCAACTGGACATTTGGAGCGCTAAGAGCGTAGTAGTGGAAAAAGGAATATATTCAAATATAAACTACACAGAAGCATTCTGTGAAACTTCTTTCTGATCTGAGCATTCAGCTAACAGAGTTAAACCATACTTTTGATTGAGCAGTTTTGAAACACTCTGTCTGTAGAAAATGCAACTGGACATTCGTAGCGCTAAGTGGGTAATAGTGGAAAAAAGAATATGTTCAAATATAAACTACACAGAAGCATTGTATGAAACTTCTTTCTGTTCTGTGCATTCAACTAACAGAGTTGAACCTTACTTTGATTGAGCCGTTCTGAAACACTCTTTCTGTAGAAACTGCAATTGGACATTCTGAGCGCTAAGAGGCCTATAATGGGAAAAAGAATGTCTACAAATAAAAACTACACAGAAGAATTGTGTGAAACTTCTTTCTGTTCTGTTTGTTCAACTAAAAGAGTTGAACCTTAGTTTTGATTGAGCCGTTCTGAAACACTCATTCTGTAGAAAATGCAAGTGGAGATTCGGAGCGCTAAGAGGGTAATAGTGGAAAAAGGAATGTCTCCAAATATAAACTACACAGAATCATTCTGTGAAACTTGTTTCTGATCTGTGCATTCAGCTAACAGGTTTAAACCATACTTTGGATTGAGCAGATCTGAACACTCTTTCTGTAGAAAATGCAACTGGACATTTGGAGCGCTAAGAGAGTAGTAGTGGAAAAAGGAATATATTCAAATATAAACTACACAGAAGCATTCTGTGAAACTTCTTTCTGATCTGAGCATTCAGCTAAAAGACTTAAACCATACTTTTGATTGAGCAGTTTTGAAACTCTCTGTCTGTAGAAAATGCAACTGGACATTCGTAGCGCTAAGTGGGTAATAGTGGAAAAAAGAATATGTTCAAATATAAACTACACAGAAGCATTGTATGAAACTTCTTTCTGTTCTGTGCATTCAACTAAAAGAGTTGAACCTTACTTTTGATTGAGCCGTTCTGAAACACTCTTTCTGTAGAAACTGCAATTGGACATTCTGAGCGCTAAGAGGCCTATAATGGGAAAAAGAATGTCTACAAATAAAAACTACACAGAAGAATTGTGTGAAACTTCTTTCTGTTCTGTTTGTTCAACTAAAAGAGTTGAACCTTAGTTTTGATTGAGCCGTTCTGAAACACTCTTTCTGTAGAAAATGCAAGTGGAGATTCGGAGCGCTAAGAGGGTAATAGTGGAAAAAGGAATGTCTCCAAATATAAACTACACAGAATCATTCTGTGAAACTTGTTTCTGATCTGTGCATTCAGCTAACAGATTTAAACCATACTTTGGATTGAGCAGATCTGAACACTCTTTCTGTAGAAAATGCAACTGGACATTTGGAGCGCTAAGAGAGTAGTAGTGGAAAAAGGAATATATTCAAATATAAACTACACAGAAGCATTCTGTGAAACTTCTTTCTGATCTGAGCATTCAGCTAAAAGACTTAAACCATACTTTTGATTGAGCAGTTTTGAAACTCTCTGTCTGTAGAAAATGCAACTGGACATTCGTAGCGCTAAGTGGGTAATAGTGGAAAAAAGAATATGTTCAAATATAAACTACACAGAAGCATTGTATGAAACTTCTTTCTGTTCTGTGCATTCAACTAAAAGAGTTGAACCTTACTTTTGATTGAGCCGTTCTGAAACACTCTTTCTGTAGAAACTGCAATTGGACATTCTGAGCGCTAAGAGGCCTATATTGGGAAAAATAATAACTTCAAATAAAAACTACACAGAAGCATTGTGTGAAACTTATTTCTGATATGTTCATTAAGCTAACAGAGTTAAACCATACTTTTGATTGCGCAGTTCTGAACACTCTTTCTGTAGAAAATGCAAGTGGACATTCGGAACGCTAAGAGGGTAATAGTGGAAAAAGGAATATATTCAAATATAAACTACACAGTAGCATTCTGTGAAAATTCTTTCTGTTCTGTGCATTCAACCAACAGAGTTGAACCTTACTTTGATTGAGCCGTTCTGAAACACTCTTTCTGTAGAAACTGCAATTGGACATGCTAAGCGCTAAGAGGCCTATATTGGGAAAAAGAATATCTTCAAATAAAAACTACACAGATGCATTCTGTGAAACTTATTTCTGATCTCTAAATTCAGTTAACAGAGATATAACATATTTTTGAATGAGCAGTTATGAAACACTCTTTTTGTAGGAAATGCAAGTGGAGATTCGGAGCGCTAAGTGGGTAATAGTGGAAAAAGGAATGTCTTCAAATATAAACTACACAGAATCATTCGGTGAAACTTCTTTCTCATCTGTGCATTCAGCTAACAGAGTTAAACCATACTTTTGATTGAGCAGATCTGAACACTCTTTCTGTAGAAAATGCAACTGGACATTTGGAGCGCTAAGAGCGTTGTAGTGGAAAAAGGAATATATTCAAATATAAACTACACAGAAGCATTCTGTGAAACATCTTTCTGATCTGAGCATTCAGCTAACAGAGTAAAACCATACTTTTGATTGAGCAGTTTTGAAACACTCTGTCTGTAGAAAATGCAACTAGACATTCGTAGCGCTAAGTGGGTAATAGTGGAAAAAAGAATATGTTCAAATATACACTACACAGAAGCATTGTATGAAACTTCTTTCTGTTCTGTGCATTCAACTAACAGAGTTGAACCTTACTTTTGATTGAGCCGTTCTGAAACACTCTTTCTGTAGAAACTGCAATTGGACATTCTGAGCGCTAGGAGGCCTATATTGGGAAAAAGAATGTCTACAAATAAAAACTACACAGAAGAATTGTGTGAAACTTCTTTCTGTTCTGTTTGTTCAACTAAAAGAGTTGAACCTTAGTTTTGATTGAGCCGTTCTGAAACACACTTTCTGTAGAAAATGCAAGTGGAGTTTCGGAGCGCTAAGAGTGTAATAGTGGAAAAAGGAATGTCTCCAAATATAAACTACACAGAATCATTCTGTGAAACTTCTTTCTGATCTGTGCATTCAGCTAACAGAGTTAAACCATACTATTGATTGAGCAGATCTGAACACTCTTTCTGTAGAAAATGCAACTGGACATTTGGAGCGCTAAGAGAGTAGTAGTGGAAAAAGTAATATATTCAAATATAAACTACACAGAAGCATTCTGTGAAAATTCTTTCTGATCTGAGCATTCAGCTAACAGAGTTAAACCATACTTTTGATTGAGCAGTTTGGAAACACTCAGTCTGTAGAAAATGCAACTGGACATTCGTAGCGCTAAGTGGGTAATAGTGGAAAAAAGAATATGTTCAAATATAAACTACACAGAAGCATTGTATGAAACTTCTTTCTGTTCTGTGCATTCAACTAACAGAGTTGAACCTTACTTTTGATTGAGCCTTTCTGAAACACTCTTTCTGTAGAAACTGCAATTGGACATTCTGAGCGCTAAGAGGCCTATATTGGGAAAAATAATATCTTCAAATAAAAACTACACAGAAGCATTGTGTGAAATTTATTTCTGATATGTTCATTAAGCTAACAGAGTTAAACCATACTTTTGATTGCGCAGTTCTGAACACTCTTTCTGTAGAAAATGCAAGTGGACATTCGGAGCGCTAAGAGGGTAATAGTGGAAAAAGGAATATATTCAAATATAAACTACACAGTAGCATTCTGTGATAATACTTTCTGTTCTGTGCATTCAACCAACAGAGTTGAACCTTACTTTTGATTGAGCCGTTCTGAAACACTCTTTCTGTAGAAACTGCAATTGGACATGCTAAGCGCCAAGAGGCCTACATTGGGAAAAAGAATATCTTCAAATAAAAACTACACAGATTCATTCTGTGAAACTTATTTCTGATCTGTAAATTCAGTTAACAGAGATAAAACATATTTTTGATTGAGCAGTTATGAAACACTGTTTTTGTAGAAAATGCAAGTGGAGATTCGGAGCGCTTAGAGGGTAATAGTTGAAAAAGGAATGTCTTCAAAGATAAACTACACAGAATCATTCGGTGAAACTTCTTTCTGATCTGTGCATTCAGCTAACAGAGTTAAACCATACTTTTGATTGAGCAGTTTTGAAACACTCTGTCTGTAGAAAATGCAACTGGACATTCGTAGCGCTAAGTGGGTAATAGTGGAAAAAAGAATATGTTCAAATATAAACTACACAGAAGCATTGTATGAAACTTCTTTCTGTTCTGTGCATTCAACTAACAGAGTTGAACCTTACTTTGATTGAGCCGTTCTGAAACACTCTTTCTGTGGAAACTGCAATTGGACATTCTGAGCGCTAAGAGGCCTATATTGGGAAAAAGAATGTCTACAAATAAAAACTACACAGAAGAATTGTGTGAAACTTCTTTCTGTTCTGTTTGTTCAACTAAAAGAGTTGAACCTCTGTTTTGATTGAGCCGTTCTGAAACACTCTTTCTGTAGAAAATGCAAGTGGAGATTCGGAGCGCTAAGAGGGAAATAGTGGAAAAAGGAATATCTCCAAATATAAACTACACAGAATCATTCTGTGAAACTTGTTTCTGATCTGTGCATTCAGCTAACAGATTTAAACCATAATTTGGATTGAGCAGATCTGAACACTCTTTCTGTAGAAAATGCAACTGGACATTTGGAGCGCTAAGAGAGTAGTAGTGGAAAAAGGAATATATTCAAATATAAACTACACAGAAGCATTCTGTGAAACTTCTTTCTGATCTGAGCATTCAGCTAAAAGAGTTAAACCATACTTTTGATTGAGCAGTTTTGAAACTCTCTGTCTGTAGAAAATGCAACTGGACATTCGTAGCGCTAAGTGCGTAATAGTGGAAAAAAGTATATGTCCAAATATAAACTACACAGAAGCATTGTATGAAACTTCTTTCTGTTCTGTGCATTCAACTAAAAGAGTTGAACCTTACTTTTGATTGAGCCGTTCTGAAACACTCTTTCTGTAGAAACTGCAATTGGACATTCTGAGCGCTAAGAGGCCTATATTGGGAAAAATAATAACTTCAAATAAAAACTACACAGAAGCATTGTGTGAAACTTATTTCTGATATGTTCATTAAGCTAACAGAGTTAAACCATACTTTTGATTGCGCAGTTCTGAACACTCTTTCTGTAGAAAATGCAAGTGGACATTCGGAACGCTAAGAGGGTAATAGTGGAAAAAGGAATATTTTCAAATATAAACTACACAGTAGCATTCTTTGAAAATTCTTTCTGTTCTGTGCATTAAACCAACAGAGTTGAACCTTACTTTTGATTGAGCCGTTCTGAAACACTCTTTCTGTAGAAACTGCAATTGGACATGCTAAGCGCTAAGAGGCCTATATTGGGAAAAAAAATATCTTCAAATAAAAACTACACAGATGCATTCTGTGAAACTTATTTCTGATCTCTAAATTCAGTTAACAGAGATATAACATATTTTTGATTGAGCAGTTATGAAACACTCTTTTTGTAGGAAATGCAAGTGGAGATTCGGAGCGCTAAGAGGGTAATAGTGGAAAAAGGAATGTCTTCAAATATAAACTACACAGAATCATTCGGTGAAACTTCTTTCTCATCTGTGCATTCAGCTAACAGAGTTCAACCATACTTTTGATTGAGCAGATCTGAACACTCTTTCTGTAGAAAATGCAACTGGACATTTGGAGCGCTAAGAGCGTAGTAGTGGAAAAAGGAATATATTCAAATATAAACTACACAGAAGCATTCTGTGAAACATCTTTCTGATCTGAGCATTCAGCTAACAGAGTAAAACCATACTTTTGATTGAGCAGTTTTGAAACACTCTGTCTGTAGAAAATGCAACTAGACATTCGTAGCGCTAAGTGGGTAATAGTGGAAAAAAGAATATGTTCAAATATACACTACACAGAAGCATTGTATGAAACTTCTTTCTGTTCTGTGCATTCAACTAACAGAGTTGAACCTTACTTTTGATTGAGCCGTTCTGAAACACTCTTTCTGTAGAAACTGCAATTGGACATTCTGAGCGCTAGGAGGCCTATATTGGGAAAAAGAATGTCTACAAATAAAAACTACACAGAAGAATTGTGTGAAACTTCTTTCTGTTCTGTTGGTTCAACTAAAAGAGTTGAACCTTAGTTTTGATTGAGCCGTTCTGAAACACTCTTTCTGTAGAAAATGCAAGTGGAGTTTCGGAGCGCTAAGAGGGTAATAGTGGAAAAGGGAATGTCTCCAAATATAAACTACACAGAATCATTCTGTGAAACTTCTTTCTGATCTGTGCATTCAGCTAACAGAGTTAAACCATACTATTGATTGAGCAGATCTGAACACTCTTTCTGTAGAAAATGCAACTGGACATTTGGAGCGCTAAGAGAGTAGTAGTGGAAAGAGTAATATATTCAAATATAAACTACACAGAAGCATTCTGTGAAACTTCTTTCTGATCTGAGCATTCAGCTAACAGAGTTAAACCATACTTTTGATTGAGCAGTTTTGAAACACTCAGTCTGTAGAAAATGCAACTGGACATTCGTAGCGCTAAGTGGGTAATAGTGGAAAAAAGAATATGTTCAAATATAAACTACACAGAAGCATTGTATGAAACTTCTTTCTGTTCTGTGCATTCAACTAACAGAGTTGAACCTTACTTTTGATTGATCCTTTCTGAAACACTCTTTCTGTAGAAACTGCAATTGGACATTCTGAGCGCTAAGAGGCCTATATTGGGAAAAATAATATCTTCAAATAAAAACTACACAGAAGTATTGTGTGAAACTTATTTCTGATATGTTCATTAAGCTAACAGAGTTAAACCATACTTTTGATTGCGCAGTTCTGAACACTCTTTCTGTAGAAAATGCAAGTGGACATTCGGAGCGCTAAGAGGGTAATAGTGGAAAAAGGAATATATTCAAATATAAACTACACAGTAGCATTCTGTGAAAATTCTTTCTGTTCTGTGCATTCAACCAACAGAGTTGAACCTTACTTTTGATTGAGCCGTTCTGAAACACACTTTCTGTAGAAACTGCAATTGGACATGCTAAGCGCTAAGAGGCCTATATTGGGAAAAAGAATATCTTCAAATAAAAACTACACAGATGCATTCTGTGAAACTTATTTCTGATCTGTAAATTCAGTTAACAGAGATAAAACATATTTTTGATTGAGCAGTTATGAAACACTGTTTTTGTAGAAAATGCAAGTGGAGATTCGGAGCGCTAAGAGGGTAATAGTGGAAAAAGGAATGTCTTCAAATATAAACTACACAGAATCATTCGGTGAAACTTCTTTCTGATCTGTGCATTCAGCTAACAGATTTAAACCATACTTTTGATTGAGCAGATCTGAACACTCTTTCTGTAGAAAATGCAACTGGACATTTGGAGCGCTAAGAGCGTAGTAGTGGAAAAAGGAATATATTCAAATATAAACTACACAGAAGCATTCTGTGAAACTTCTTTCTGATCTGAGCATTCAGCTAACAGAGTTAAACCATAGTTTTGATTGAGCAGTTTTGAAACACTCTGTCTGTAGAAAATGCAACTGGACATTCGTAGCGCTAAGTGGGTAATAGTGGAAAAAAGAATATGTTCAAATATAAACTACACAGAAGCATTGTATGAAACTTCTTTCTGTTATGTGCATTCAACTAACAGAGTTGAACCTTACTTTTGATTGAGCCGTTCTGAAACACTCTTTCTGTAGAAACTGCAATTGGACATTCTGAGCGCTAAGAGGCCTATATTGGGAAAAAGAATGTCTACAAATAAAAACTACGCAGAAGAATTGTGTGAAACTTCTTTCTGTTCTGTTTGTTCAACTAAAAGCGTTGAACCTTAGTTTTGATTGAGCCGTTCTGAAACACTCTTTCTGTAGAAAATGCAAGTGGAGATTCGGAGCGCTAAGAGGGTAATAGTGGATAAAGGAATGTCTCCAAATATAAACTACACAGAATCATTCTGTGAAACTTGTTTCTGATCTGTGCATTCAGCTAACAGAGTTAAAACATACTTTGGATTGAGCAGATCTGAACACTCTTTCTGTAGAAAATGCAACTGGACATTTGGAGCGCTAAGAGAGTAGTAGTGGAAAAAGGAATATATTCAAATATAAACTACACAGAAGCATTCTGTGAAACTTCTTTCTGATCTGAGCATTCAGCTAACAGAGTTAAACCATACTTTTGATTGAGCAGTTTTGAAACTCTCTGTCTGTAGAAAATGCAACTGGACATTCGTAGCGCTAAGTGGGTAATAGTGCAAAAAAGAATATGTTCAAATATAAACTACACAGAAGCATTGTATGAAACTTCTTCCTGTTCTGTGCATTCAACTAACAGAGTTGAACCTTACTTTTGATTGAGCCGTTCTGAAACACTCTTTCTGTAGAAACTGCAATTGGACATGCTAAGCGCTAAGAGGCCTACATTGGGAAAAAGAATATCTTCAAATAAAAACTACACAGATGCATTCTGTGAAACTTATTTCTGATCTGTAAATTCAGTTAACAGAGATAAAACATATTTTTGATTGAGCAGTTATGAAACACTGTTTTTGTAGAAAATGCAAGTGGAGATTCGGAGCGCTAAGAGGGTAATAGTGGAAAAAGGAATGTCTTCAAATATAAACTACACAGAATCATTCGGTGAAACTTCTTTCTGATCTGTGCATTCAGCTAACAGAGTTAAACCATACTTTTGATTGAGCAGATCTGAACACTCTTTCTGTAGAAAATGCAACTGGACATTTGGAGCGCTAAGAGCGTAGTAGTGGAAAAAGGAATATATTCAAATATAAACTACACAGAAGCATTCTGTGAAACTTCTTTCTGATCTGAGCATTCAGCTAACAGAGTTAAACCATACTTTTGATTGAGCAGTTTTGAAACACTCTGTCTGTAGAAAATGCAACTGGACATTCGTAGCGCTAAGTGGGTAATAGTGGAAAAAAGAATATGTTCAAATATAAACTACACAGAAGCATTGTATGAAACTTCTTTCTGTTCTGTGCATTCAACTAACAGAGTTGAACCTTACTTTTGATTGAGCCTTTCTGAAACACTCTTGCTGTAGAAACTGCAATTGCACATTCTGAGCGCTAAGAGGCCTATATTGGGAAAAATAATATCTTCAAATAAAAACTACACAGAAGCATTGTGTGAAACTTATTTCTGATATGTTCATTAAGCTAACAGAGTTAAACCATACTTTTGATTGCTCAGTTCTGAACACTCTTTCTGTAGAAAATGCAAGTGGACATTCGGAGCGCTAAGAGGGTAATAGTGGAAAAAGGAATATATTCAAATATAAACTACACAGTAGCATTCTGTGAAAATTCTTTCTCTTCTGTGCATTCAACCAACAGAGTTGAATCTTACTTTTGATTGAGCCGTTCTGAAACACTCTTTCTGTAGAAACTGCAATTGGACATGCTAAGCGCTAAGAGGCCTATATTGGGAAAAAGAATATCTTCAAATAAAAACTACACAGATGCATTCTGTGAAACTTATTTCTGATCTGTAAATTCAGTTAACAGAGATAAAACATATTTTTGATTGAGCAGTTATGAAATACTCTTTTTGTAGAAAATGCAAGTGGAGATTCGGAGCGCTAAGAGGGTAAGAGTGGAAAAAGGAATGTCTTCAAATGTAAACTACACAGAATCATTCGGTGAAACTTCTTTCTGATCTGTGCATTCAGCTAACAGAGTTAAACCATACTTTTGATTGAGCAGGTCTGAACACTCTTTCTGTAGAAAATGCAACTGGACATTTGGAGCGCTAAGAGCGTAGTAGTGGAAAAAGGAATATATTCAAATATAAACTACACAGAAGCATTCTGTGAAACTTCTTTCTAATCTGAGCATTCAGCTAACAGAGTTAAACCATACTTTTGATTGAGCAGTTTTGAAACACTCTGTCTGTAGAAAATGCAACTGGACATTCGTCGCGCTAAGTGGGTAATAGTGGAAAAAAGAATATGTTCAAATATAAAATACACAGAAGCATTGTATGAAACTTCTTTCTGTTCTGTGCATTCAACTAACAGAGTTGAACCTTACTTTTGATTGAGCCTTTCTGAAACACTCTTTCTGTAGAAACTGCAATTGGACATTCTGAGCGCTAAGAGGCCTATATTGGGAAAAATAATATCTTCAAATAAAAACTACACAGAAGCGTTGTGTGAAACTTATTTCTGATATGTTCATTGAGCTAACAGAGTTAAACCATACTTTTGATTGCGCAGTTCTGAACACTCTTTCTGTAGAAAATGCAAGTGGACATTCGGAGCGCTAAGAGGGTAATAGTGGAAAAAGGAATATATTCAAATATAAACTACACAGTATCATTCTGTGAAAATTCTTTCTGTTCTGTGCATTCAACTAACAGAGTTGAACCTTACTTTTGATTGAGCCGTTCTGAAACACTCTTTCTGTAGAAACTGCAATTGGACATGCTAAGAGCTTAGAGGCCTACATTGGGAAAAAGAATATCTTCAAATAAAAACTACACAGATGCATTCTGTGAAACTTATTTCTGATCTGTAAATTCAGTTAACAGAGATAAAACATATTTTTGATTGAGCAGTTATGAAACACTCTTTTTGTAGAAAATGCAAGTGGAGATTCGGAGCGCTAAGAGGGTAATAGTGGAAACAGGAATGTCTTCAAATATAAACTACACAGAATCATTCGGTGAAACTTCTTTCTGATATGTGCATTCAGCTAACAGAGTTAAACCATACTTTTGATTGAGCAGATCTGAACACTCTTTCTGTAGAAAATGCAAGTGGACATTTGGAGCGCTAAGAGCGTAGTAGTGGAAAAAGGAATATATTCAAATATAAACTACACAGAAGCATTCTGTGAAACTTCTTTCTGATCTGAGCATTCAGCTAACATAGTTAAACCATACTTTTGATTGAGCAGTTTTGAAACACTCTGTCTGTAGAAAATGCAACTGGACATTCGTAGCGCTAAGTGGGTAATAGTGGAAAAAAGAATATGTTCAAATATAAACTACACAGAAGCATTGTATGAAACTTCTTTCTGTTCTGTGCATTCAACTAACAGAGTTGAACCTTACTTTTGATTGAGCCGTTCTGAAACACTCTTTCTGTAGAAACTGCAATTGGACATTCTGAGCGCTAAGAGGCCTATATTGGGAAAAAGAATGTCTACAAATAAAAACTACGCAGAAGAATTGTGTGAAACTTCTTTCTGTTCTGTTTGTTCAACTAAAAGCGTTGAACCTTAGTTTTGATTGAGCCGTTCTGAAACACTCTTTCTGTAGAAAATGCAAGTGGAGATTCGGAGCGCTAAGAGGGTAATAGTGGAAAAAGGAATGTCTCCAAATATAAACTACACAGAATCATTCTGTGAAACTTGTTTCTGATCTGTGCATTCAGCTAACAGAGTTAAACCATACTTTGGATTGAGCAGATCTGAACACTCTTTCTGTAGAAAATGCAACTGGACATTTGGAGCGCTAAGAGAGTAGTAGTGGAAAAAGGAATATATTCAAATATAAACTACACAGAAGCATTCTGTGAAACTTCTTTCTGATCTGAGCATTCAGCTAACAGAGTTAAACCATACTTTTGATTGAGCAGTTTTGAAACACTCTGTCTGTAGAAAATGCAACTGGACATTCGTAGCGCTAAGTGGGTAATAGTGGAAAAAAGAATATGTTCAAATATAAACTACACAGAAGCATTGTATGAAACTTCTTTCTGTTCTGTGCATTCAACTAACAGAGTTGAACCTTACTTTTGATTGAGCCTTTCTGAAACACTCTTGCTGTAGAAACTGCAATTGCACATTCTGAGCGCTAAGAGGCCTATATTGGGAAAAATAATATCTTCAAATAAAAACTACACAGAAGCATTGTGTGAAACTTATTTCTGATATGTTCATTAAGCTAACAGAGTTAAACCATACTTTTGATTGCTCAGTTCTGAACACTCTTTCTGTAGAAAATGCAAGTGGACATTCGGAGCGCTAAGAGGGTAATAGTGGAAAAAGGAATATATTCAAATATAAACTACACAGTAGCATTCTGTGAAAATTCTTTCTCTTCTGTGCATTCAACCAACAGATTTGAATCTTACTTTTGATTGAGCCGTTCTGAAACACTCTTTCTGTAGAAACTGCAATTGGACATGCTACGCGCTAAGAGGCCTATATTGGGAAAAAGAATATCTTCAAATAAAAACTACACAGATGCATTCTGTGAAACTTATTTCTGATCTGTAAATTCAGTTAACAGAGATAAAACATATTTTTGATTGAGCAGTTATGAAATACTCTTTTTGTAGAAAATGCAAGTGGAGATTCGGAGCGCTAAGAGGGTAAGAGTGGAAAAAGGAATGTCTTCAAATGTAAACTACACAGAATCATTCGGTGAAACTTCTTTCTGATCTGTGCATTCAGCTAACAGAGTTAAACCATACTTTTGATTGAGCAGGTCTGAACACTCTTTCTGTAGAAAATGCAACTGGACATTTGGAGCGCTAAGAGCGTAGTAGTGGAAAAAGGAATATATTCAAATATAAACTACACAGAAGCATTCTGTGAAACTTCTTTCTAATCTGAGCATTCAGCTAACAGAGTTAAACCATACTTCTGATTGAGCAGTTTTGAAACACTCTGTCTGTAGAAAATGCAACTGGACATTCGTCGCGCTAAGTGGGTAATAGTGGAAAAAAGAATATGTTCATATATAAAATACACAGAAGCATTGTATGAAACTTCTTTCTGTTCTGTGCATTCAACTAACAGAGTTGAACCTTACTTTTGATTGAGCCTTTCTGAAACACTCTTTCTGTAGAAACTGCAATTGGACATTCTGAGCGCTAAGAGGCCTATATTGGGAAAAATAATATCTTCAAATAAAAACTACACAGAAGCGTTGTGTGAAACTTATTTCTGATATGTTCATTGAGCTAACAGAGTTAAACCATACTTTTGATTGCGCAGTTCTGAACACTCTTTCTGTAGAAAATGCAAGTGGACATTCGGAGCGCTAAGAGGGTAATAGTGGAAAAAGGAATATATTCAAATATAAACTACACAGTATCATTCTGTGAAAATTCTTTCTGTTCTGTGCATTCAACTAACAGAGTTGAACCTTACTTTTGATTGAGCCGTTCTGAAACACTCTTTCTGTAGAAACTGCAATTGGACATGCTAAGAGCTTAGAGGCCTACATTGGGAAAAAGAATATCTTCAAATAAAAACTACACAGATGCATTCTGTGAAACTTATTTCTGATCTGTAAATTCAGTTAACAGAGATAAAACATATTTTTGATTGAGCAGTTATGAAACACTCTTTTTGTAGAAAATGCAAGTGGAGATTCGGAGCGCTAAGAGGGTAATAGTGGAAACAGGAATGTCTTCAAATATAAACTACACAGAATCATTCGGTGAAACTTCTTTCTGATATGTGCATTCAGCTAACAGAGTTAAACCATACTTTTGATTGAGCAGATCTGAACACTCTTTCTGTAGAAAATGCAAGTGGACATTTGGAGCGCTAAGAGCGTAGTAGTGGAAAAAGGAATATATTCAAATATAAACTACACAGAAGCATTCTGTGAAACTTCTTTCTGATCTGAGCATTCAGCTAACAGAGTTAAACCATACTTTTGATTGAGCAGTTTTGAAACACTCTGTCTGTAGAAAATGCAACTGGACATTCGTAGCGCTAAGTGGGTAATAGTGGAAAAAAGAATATGTTCAAATATAAACTACACAGAAGCATTGTATGAAACTTCTTTCTGTTCTGTGCATTCAACTAACAGAGTTGAACCTTACTTTTGATTGAGCCGTTCTGAAACACTCTTTCTGTAGAAACTGCAATTGGACATTCTGAGCGCTAAGAGGCCTATATTGGGAAAAAGAATGTCTACAAATAAAAACTACGCAGAAGAATTGTGTGAAACTTCTTTCTGTTCTGTTTGTTCAACTAAAAGCGTTGAACCTTAGTTTTGATTGAGCCGTTCTGAAACACTCTTTCTGTAGAAAATGCAAGTGGAGATTCGGAGCGCTAAGAGGGTAATAGTGGAAAAAGGAATGTCTCCAAATATAAACTACACAGAATCATTCTGTGAAACTTGTTTCTGATCTGTGCATTCAGCTAACAGAGTTAAACCATACTTTGGATTGAGCAGATCTGAACACTCTTTCTGTAGAAAATGCAACTGGACATTTGGAGCGCTAAGAGAGTAGTAGTGGAAAAAGGAATATATTCAAATATAAACTACACAGAAGCATTCTGTGAAACTTCTTTCTGATCTGAGCATTCAGCTAACAGAGTTAAACCATACTTTTGATTGAGCAGTTTTGAAACACTCTGTCTGTAGAAAATGCAACTGGACATTCGTAGCGCTAAGTGGGTAATAGTGGAAAAAAGAATATGTTCAAATATAAACTACACAGAAGCATTGTATGAAACTTCTTTCTGTTCTGTGCATTCAACTAACAGAGTTGAACCTTACTTTTGATTGAGCCTTTCTGAAACACTCTTGCTGTAGAAACTGCAATTGCACATTCTGAGCGCTAAGAGGCCTATATTGGGAAAAATAATATCTTCAAATAAAAACTACACAGAAGCATTGTGTGAAACTTATTTCTGATATGTTCATTAAGCTAACAGAGTTAAACCATACTTTTGATTGCTCAGTTCTGAACACTCTTTCTGTAGAAAATGCAAGTGGACATTCGGAGCGCTAAGAGGGTAATAGTGGAAAAAGGAATATATTCAAATATAAACTACACAGTAGCATTCTGTGAAAATTCTTTCTCTTCTGTGCATTCAACCAACAGAGTTGAATCTTACTTTTGATTGAGCCGTTCTGAAACACTCTTTCTGTAGAAACTGCAATTGGACATGCTAAGCGCTAAGAGGCCTATATTGGGAAAAAGAATATCTTCAAATAAAAACTACACAGATGCATTCTGTGAAACTTATTTCTGATCTGTAAATTCAGTTAACAGAGATAAAACATATTTTTGATTGAGCAGTTATGAAATACTCTTTTTGTAGAAAATGCAAGTGGAGATTCGGAGCGCTAAGAGGGTAAGAGTGGAAAAAGGAATGTCTTCAAATGTAAACTACACAGAATCATTCGGTGAAACTTCTTTCTGATCTGTGCATTCAGCTAACAGAGTTAAACCATACTTTTGATTGAGCAGGTCTGAACACTCTTTCTGTAGAAAATGCAACTGGACATTTGGAGCGCTAAGAGCGTAGTAGTGGAAAAAGGAATATATTCAAATATAAACTACACAGAAGCATTCTGTGAAACTTCTTTCTAATCTGAGCATTCAGCTAACAGAGTTAAACCATACTTTTGATTGAGCAGTTTTGAAACACTCTGTCTGTAGAAAATGCAACTGGACATTCGTCGCGCTAAGTGGGTAATAGTGGAAAAAAGAATAGGTTCAAATATAAAATACACAGAAGCATTGTATGAAACTTCTTTCTGTTCTGTGCATTCAACTAACAGAGTTGAACCTTACTTTTGATTGAGCCTTTCTGAAACACTCTTTCTGTAGAAACTGCAATTGGACATTCTGAGCGCTAAGAGGCCTATATTGGGAAAAATAATATCTTCAAATAAAAACTACACAGAAGCGTTGTGTGAAACTTATTTCTGATATGTTCATTGAGCTAACAGAGTTAAACCATACTTTTGATTGCGCAGTTCTGAACACTCTTTCTGTAGAAAATGCAAGTGGACATTCGGAGCGCTAAGAGG
This sequence comes from Symphalangus syndactylus, assembly GCF_028878055.3. Classification (NCBI taxonomy): domain Eukaryota; kingdom Metazoa; phylum Chordata; class Mammalia; order Primates; family Hylobatidae; genus Symphalangus; species Symphalangus syndactylus. The sequence continues at coordinate 837,697 of NC_072435.2, read as the reverse complement.
GTAATAGTGGAAAAAGGAATATATTCAAATATAAACTACACAATATCATTCTGTGAAAATTCTTTCTGTTCTGTGCATTCAACTAACAGAGTTGAACCTTACTTTTGATTGAGCCGTTCTGAAACACTCTTTCTGTAGAAACTGCAATTGGACATGCTAAGAGCTTAGAGGCCTACATTGGGAAAAAGAATATCTTCAAATAAAAACTACACAGATGCATTCTGTGAAACTTATTTCTGATCTGTAAATTCAGTTAACAGAGATAAAACATATTTTTGATTGAGCAGTTATGAAACACTCTTTTTGTAGAAAATGCAAGTGGAGATTCGGAGCGCTAAGAGGGTAATAGTGGAAACAGGAATGTCTTCAAATATAAACTACACAGAATCATTCGGTGAAACTTCTTTCTGATCTGTGCATTCAGCTAACAGAGTTAAACCATACTTTTGATTGAGCAGATCTGAACACTCTTTCTGTAGAAAATGCAAGTGGACATTTGGAGCGCTAAGAGCGTAGTAGTGGAAAAAGGAATATATTCAAATATAAACTACACAGAAGCATTCTGTGAAACTTCTTTCTGATCTGAGCATTCAGCTAACAGAGTTAAACCATACTTTTGATTGAGCAGTTTTGAAACACTCTGTCTGTAGAAAATGCAACTGGACATTCGTAGCGCTAAGTGGGTAATAGTGGAAAAAAGAATATGTTCAAATATAAACTACACAGAAGCATTGTATGAAACTTCTTTCTGTTCTGTGCATTCAACTAACAGAGTTGAACCTTACTTTTGATTGAGCCGTTCTGAAACACTCTTTCTGTAGAAACTGCAATTGGACATTCTGAGCGCTAAGAGGCCTATATTGGGAAAAAGAATGTCTACAAATAAAAACTACGCAGAAGAGTTGTGTGAAACTTCTTTCTGTTCTGTTTGTTCAACTAAAAGCGTTGAACCTTAGTTTTGATTGAGCCGTTCTGAAACACTCTTTCTGTAGAAAATGCAAGTGGAGATTCGGAGCGCTAAGAGGGTAATAGTGGAAAAAGGAATGTCTCCAAATATAAACTACACAGAATCATTCTGTGAAACTTGTTTCTGATCTGTGCATTCAGCTAACAGAGTTAAACCATACTTTGGATTGAGCAGATCTGAACACTCTTTCTGTAGAAAATGCAACTGGACATTTGGAGCGCTAAGAGAGTAGTAGTGGAAAAAGGAATATATTCAAATATAAACTACACAGAAGCATTCTGTGAAACTTCTTTCTGATCTGAGCATTCAGCTAACAGAGTTAAACCATACTTTTGATTGAGCAGTTTTGAAACACTCTGTCTGTAGAAAATGCAACTGGACATTCGTAGCGCTAAGTGGGTAATAGTGGAAAAAAGAATATGTTCAAATATAAACTACACAGAAGCATTGTATGAAACTTCTTTCTGTTCTGTGCATTCAACTAACAGAGTTGAACCTTACTTTTGATTGAGCCTTTCTGAAACACTCTTGCTGTAGAAACTGCAATTGCACATTCTGAGCGCTAAGAGGCCTATATTGGGAAAAATAATATCTTCAAATAAAAACTACACAGAAGCATTGTGTGAAACTTATTTCTGATATGTTCATTAAGCTAACAGAGTTAAACCATACTTTTGATTGCTCAGTTCTGAACACTCTTTCTGTAGAAAATGCAAGTGGACATTCGGAGCGCTAAGAGGGTAATAGTGGAAAAAGGAATATATTCAAATATAAACTACACAGTAGCATTCTGTGAAAATTCTTTCTCTTCTGTGCATTCAACCAACAGAGTTGAATCTTACTTTTGATTGAGCCGTTCTGAAACACTCTTTCTGTAGAAACTGCAATTGGACATGCTAAGCGCTAAGAGGCCTATATTGGGAAAAAGAATATCTTCAAATAAAAACTACACAGATGCATTCTGTGAAACTTATTTCTGATCTGTAAATTCAGTTAACAGAGATAAAACATATTTTTGATTGAGCAGTTATGAAATACTCTTTTTGTAGAAAATGCAAGTGGAGATTCGGAGCGCTAAGAGGGTAAGAGTGGAAAAAGGAATGTCTTCAAATGTAAACTACACAGAATCATTCGGTGAAACTTCTTTCTGATCTGTGCATTCAGCTAACAGAGTTAAACCATACTTTTGATTGAGCAGGTCTGAACACTCTTTCTGTAGAAAATGCAACTGGACATTTGGAGCGCTAAGAGCGTAGTAGTGGAAAAAGGAATATATTCAAATATAAACTACACAGAAGCATTCTGTGAAACTTCTTTCTAATCTGAGCATTCAGCTAACAGAGTTAAACCATACTTTTGATTGAGCAGTTTTGAAACACTCTGTCTGTAGAAAATGCAACTGGACATTCGTCGCGCTAAGTGGGTAATAGTGGAAAAAAGAATATGTTCAAATATAAAATACACAGAAGCATTGTATGAAACTTCTTTCTGTTCTGTGCATTCAACTAACAGAGTTGAACCTTACTTTTGATTGAGCCTTTCTGAAACACTCTTTCTGTAGAAACTGCAATTGGACATTCTGAGCGCTAAGAGGCCTATATTGGGAAAAATAATATCTTCAAATAAAAACTACACAGAAGCGTTGTGTGAAACTTATTTCTGATATGTTCATTGAGCTAACAGAGTTAAACCATACTTTTGATTGCGCAGTTCTGAACACTCTTTCTGTAGAAAATGCAAGTGGACATTCGGGGCGCTAAGAGGGTAATAGTGGAAAAAGGAATATATTCAAATATAAACTACACAGTATCATTCTGTGAAAATTCTTTCTGTTCTGTGCATTCAACTAACAGAGTTGAACCTTACTTTTGATTGAGCCGTTCTGAAACACTCTTTCTGTAGAAACTGCAATTGGACATGCTAAGAGCTTAGAGGCCTACATTGGGAAAAAGAATATCTTCAAATAAAAACTACACAGATGCATTCTGTGAAACTTATTTCTGATCTGTAAATTCAGTTAACAGAGATAAAACATATTTTTGATTGAGCAGTTATGAAACACTCTTTTTGTAGAAAATGCAAGTGGAGATTCGGAGCGCTAAGAGGGTAATAGTGGAAACAGGAATGTCTTCAAATATAAACTACACAGAATCATTCGGTGAAACTTCTTTCTGATCTGTGCATTCAGCTAACAGAGTTAAACCATACTTTTGATTGAGCAGATCTGAACACTCTTTCTGTAGAAAATGCAAGTGGACATTTGGAGCGCTAAGAGCGTAGTAGTGGAAAAAGGAATATATTCAAATATAAACTACACAGAAGCATTCTGTGAAACTTCTTTCTGATCTGAGCATTCAGCTAACAGAGTTAAACCATACTTTTGATTGAGCAGTTTTGAAACACTCTGTCTGTAGAAAATGCAACTGGACATTCGTAGCGCTAAGTGGGTAATAGTGGAAAAAAGAATATGTTCAAATATAAACTACACAGAAGCATTGTATGAAACTTCTTTCTGTTCTGTGCATTCAACTAACAGAGTTGAACCTTACTTTTGATTGAGCCGTTCTGAAACACTCTTTCTGTAGAAACTGCAATTGGACATTCTGAGCGCTAAGAGGCCTATATTGGGAAAAAGAATGTCTACAAATAAAAACTACGCAGAAGAATTGTGTGAAACTTCTTTCTGTTCTGTTTGTTCAACTAAAAGCGTTGAACCTTAGTTTTGATTGAGCCGTTCTGAAACACTCTTTCTGTAGAAAATGCAAGTGGAGATTCGGAGCGCTAAGAGGGTAATAGTGGAAAAAGGAATGTCTCCAAATATAAACTACACAGAATCATTCTGTGAAACTTGTTTCTGATCTGTGCATTCAGCTAACAGAGTTAAACCATACTTTGGATTGAGCAGATCTGAACACTCTTTCTGTAGAAAATGCAACTGGACATTTGGAGCGCTACGAGAGTAGTAGTGGAAAAAGGAATATATTCAAATATAAACTACACAGAAGCATTCTGTGAAACTACTTTCTGATCTGAGCATTCAGCTAACAGAGTTAAACCATACTTTTGATTGAGCAGTTTTGAAACTCTCTGTCTGTAGAAAATGCAACTGGGCATTCGTAGCGCTAAGTGGGTAATAGTGGAAAAAAGAATATGTTCAAATATAAACTACACAGAAGCATTGTATGAAACTTCTTCCTGTTCTGTGCATTCAACTAACAGAGTTGAACCTTACTTTTGATTGAGCCGTTCTGAAACACTCTTTCTGTAGAAACTGCAATTGGACATGCTAAGCGCTAAGAGGCCTACATTGGGAAAAAGTATATCTTCAAATAAAAACTACACAGATCCATTCTGTGAAACTTATTTCTGATCTGTAAATTCAGTTAACAGAGATAAAACATATTTTTGATTGAGCAGTTATGAAACACTGTTTTTGTAGAAAATGCAAGTGGAGATTCGGAGCGCTAAGAGGGTAATAGTGGAAAAAGGAATGTCTTCAAATATAAACTACACAGAATCATTCGGTGAAACTTCTTTCTGATCTGTGCATTCAGCTAACAGAGTTAAACCATACTTTTGATTGAGCAGATCTGAACACTCTTTCTGTAGAAAATGCAACTGGACATTTGGAGCGCTAAGAGCGTAGTAGTGGAAAAAGGAATATATTCAAATATAAACTACACAGAAGCATTCTGTGAAAGTTCTTTCTGATCTGAGCATTCAGCTAACAGAGTTAAACCATACTTTTGATTGAGCAGTTTTGAAACACTCTGTCTGTAGAAAATCCAACTGGACATTCGTAGCGCTAAGTGGGTAATAGTGGAAAAAAGAATATGTTCAAATATAAACTACACAGAAGCATTGTATGAAACTTCTTTCTGTTCTGTGCATTCAACTAACAGAGTTGAACCTTACTTTTGATTGAGCCTTTCTGAAACACTCTTGCTGTAGAAACTGCAATTGCACATTCTGAGTGCTAAGAGGCCTATATTGGGAAAAATAATATCTTCAAATAAAAACTACACAGAAGCATTGTGTGAAACTTATTTCTGATATGTTCATTAAGCTAACAGAGTTAAACCATACTTTTGATTGCGCAGTTCTGATCACTCTCTCTGTAGAAAATGCAAGTGGACATTCGGAGCGCTAAGAGGGTAATAGTGGAAAAAGGAATATATTCAAATATAAACTACACAGTAGCATTCTGTGAAAATTCTTTCTGTTCTGTGCATTCAACTAACAGAGTTGAACCTTACTTTTGATTGAGCCGTTCTGAAACACTCTTTCTGTAGAAACTGCAATTGGACATGCTAAGCGCTAAGAGGCCTACATTGGAAAAAAGAATATCTTCAAATAAAAACTACACAGATGCATTCTGTGAAACTTATTTCTGATCTGTAAATTCAGTTAACAGAGATAAAACATATTTTTGATTGAGCAGTTATGAAACACTGTTTTTGTAGAAAATGCAAGTGGAGATTCGGAGCGCTAAGAGGTTAATAGTGGAAAAAGGAATGTCTTCAAATATAAACTACACAGAATCATTCGGTGAAACTTCTTTCTGATCTGTGCATTCAGCTAACAGAGTTAAACCATACTTTTGATTGAGCAGATCTGAACACTCTTTCTGTAGAAAATGCAAGTGGACATTTGGAGCGCTAAGAGCGTAGTAGTGGAAAAAGGAATATATTCAAATATAAACTACACAGAAGCATTCTGTGAAACTTCTTTCTGATCTGAGCATTCAGCTAACAGAGTTAAACCATACTTTTGATTGAGCAGTTTTGAAACTCTCTCTCTGTAGAAAATGCCACTGGACATTCGTAGCACTAAGTGGGTAATAGTGGAAAAAAGAATATGTTCAAATATAAACTACACAGAAGCATTGTATGAAACTTCTTTCTGTTCTGTGCATTCAACTAACAGAGTTGAACCTTACTTTTGATTGAGCCGTTCTGAAACACTCTTTCTGTAGAAACTGCAATTGGACATCCTGAGCGCTAAGAGGCCTATATTGGGAAAAAGAATGTCTACAAATAAAAACTACACAGAAGAATTGTGTGAAACTTCTTTCTGTTCTGTTTGTTCCACTAAAAGAGTTGAACCTTAGTTTTGATTGAGCCGTTCTGAAACACTCTTTCTGTAGAAAATGCAAGTGGAGATTCGGAGCGCTAAGAGGGTAATAGTGGAAAAAGGAATGTCTCCAAATATAAACTACACAGAATCATTCTGTGAAACTTCTTTCTGATCTGTGCATTCAGCTAACAGAGTTAAACCATACTTTTGATTGAGCAGATCTGAACACTCTTTCTGTAGAAAATGCAACTGGACATTTGGAGCGCTAAGAGAGTAGTAGTGGAAAAAGGAATATATTCAAATATAAACTACACAGAAGCATTCTGTGAAACTTCTTTCTGATCTGAGCATTCAGCTAACAGAGTTAAACCATAATTTTGATTGAGCAGTTTTGAAACACTCTGTCTGTAGAAAATGCAACTGGACATTCGTAGCGCTAAGTGGGTAATAGTGGAAAAAAGAATATGTTCAAATATAAACTACACAGAAGCATTGTATGAAACTTCTTTCTGTTCTGTGCATTCAACTAACAGAGTTGAACCTTACTTTTGATTGAGCCTTTCTGAAACACTCTTGCTGTAGAAACTGCAATTGCACATTCTGAGCGCTAAGAGGCCTATATTGGGAAAAATAATATCTTCAAATAAAAACTACACAGAAGCATTGTGTGAAACTTATTTCTGATATGTTCATTAAGCTAACAGAGTTAAACCATACTTTTGATTGCTCAGTTCTGAACACTCTTTCTGTAGAAAATGCAAGTGGACATTCGGAGCGCTAAGAGGGTAATAGTGGAAAAAGGAATATATTCAAATATAAACTACACAGTAGCATTCTGTGAAAATTCTTTCTCTTCTGTGCATTCAACCAACAGAGTTGAATCTTACTTTTGATTGAGCCGTTCTGAAACACTCTTTCTGTAGAAACTGCAATTGGACATGCTAAGCGCTAAGAGGCCTATATTGGGAAAAAGAATATCTTCAAATAAAAACTACACAGATGCATTCTGTGAAACTTATTTCTGATCTGTAAATTCAGTTAACAGAGATAAAACATATTTTTGATTGAGCAGTTATGAAATACTCTTTTTGTAGAAAATGCAATGGAGATTCGGAGCGCTAAGAGGGTAAGAGTGGAAAAAGGAATGTCTTCAAATGTAAACTACACAGAATCATTCGGTGAAACTTCTTTCTGATCTGTGCATTCAGCTAACAGAGTTAAACCATACTTTTGATTGAGCAGGTCTGAACACTCTTTCTGTAGAAAATGCAACTGGACATTTGGAGCGCTAAGAGCGTAGTAGTGGAAAAAGGAATATATTCAAATATAAACTACACAGAAGCATTCTGTGAAACTTCTTTCTAATCTGAGCATTCAGCTAACAGAGTTAAACCATACTTTTGATTGAGCAGTTTTGAAACACTCTGTCTGTAGAAAATGCAACTGGACATTCGTCGCGCTAAGTGGGTAATAGTGGAAAAAAGAATATGTTCAAATATAAAATACACAGAAGCATTGTATGAAACTTCTTTCTGTTCTGTGCATTCAACTAACAGAGTTGAACCTTACTTTTGATTGAGCCTTTCTGAAACACTCTTTCTGTAGAAACTGCAATTGGACATTCTGAGCGCTAAGAGGCCTATATTGGGAAAAATAATATCTTCAAATAAAAACTACACAGAAGCGTTGTGTGAAACTTATTTCTGATATGTTCATTGAGCTAACAGAGTTAAACCATACTTTTGATTGCGCAGTTCTGAACACTCTTTCTGTAGAAAATGCAAGTGGACATTCGGAGCGCTAAGAGGGTAATAGTGGAAAAAGGAATATATTCAAATATAAACTACACAGTATCATTCTGTGAAAATTCTTTCTGTTCTGTGCATTCAACTAACAGAGTTGAACCTTACTTTTGATTGAGCCGTTCTGAAACACTATTTCTGTAGAAACTGCAATTGGACATGCTAAGAGCTTAGAGGCCTACATTGGGAAAAAGAATATCTTCAAATAAAAACTACACAGATGCATTCTGTGAAACTTATTTCTGATCTGTAAATTCAGTTAACAGAGATAAAACATATTTTTGATTGAGCAGTTATGAAACACTCTTTTTGTAGAAAATGCAAGTGGAGATTCGGAGCGCTAAGAGGGTAATAGTGGAAACAGGAATGTCTTCAAATATAAACTACACAGAATCATTCGGTGAAACTTCTTTCTGATCTGTGCATTCAGCTAACAGAGATAAACCATACTTTTGATTGAGCAGATCTGAACACTCTTTCTGTAGAAAATGCAAGTGGACATTTGGAGCGCTAAGAGCGTAGTAGTGGAAAAAGGAATATATTCAAATATAAACTACACAGAAGCATTCTGTGAAACTTCTTTCTGATCTGAGCATTCAGCTAACAGAGTTAAACCATACTTTTGATTGAGCAGTTTTGAAACACTCTGTCTGTAGAAAATGCAACTGGACATTCGTAGCGCTAAGTGGGTAATAGTGGAAAAAAGAATATGTTCAAATATAAACTACACAGAAGCATTGTATGAAACTTCTTTCTGTTCTGTGCATTCAACTAACAGAGTTGAACCTTACTTTTGATTGAGCCGTTCTGAAACACTCTTTCTGTAGAAACTGCAATTGGACATGCTAAGCGCTAAGAGGCCTACATTGGGAAAAAGAATATCTTCAAATAAAAACTACACAGATGCATTCTGTGAAACTTATTTCTGATCTGTAAATTCAGTTAACAGAGATAAAACATATTTTTGATTGAGCAGTTATGAAACACTGTTTTTGTAGAAAATGCAAGTGGAGATTCGGAGCGCTAAGAGGGTAATAGTGGAAAAAGGAATGTCTTCAAATATAAACTACACAGAATCATTCGGTGAAACTTCTTTCTGATCTGTGCATTCAGCTAACAGAGTTAAACCATACTTTTGATTGAGCAGATCTGAACACTCTTTCTGTAGAAAATGCAAGTGGACATTTGGAGCGCTAAGAGCGTAGTAGTGGAAAAAGGAATATATTCAAATATAAACTACACAGAAGCATTCTGTGAAACTTCTTTCTGATCTGAGCATTCAGCTAACAGAGTTAAACCATACTTTTGATTGAGCAGTTTTGAAACACTCTGTCTGTAGAAAATGCAACTGGACATTCGTAGCGCTAAGTGGGTAATAGTGGAAAAAAGAATATGTTCAAATATAAACTACACAGAAGCATTGTATGAAACTTCTTTCTGTTCTGTGCATTCAACTAACAGAGTTGAACCTTACTTTTGATTGAGCCGTTCTGAAACACTCTTTCTGTAGAAACTGCAATTGGACATGCTAAGCGCTAAGAGGCCTACATTGGGAAAAAGAATATCTTCAAATAAAAACTACACAGATGCATTCTGTGAAACTTATTTCTGATCTGTAAATTCAGTTAACAGAGATAAAACATATCTTTGATTGAGCAGTTATGAAACACTGTTTTTGTAGGAAATGCAAGTGGAGATTCGGAGCGCTAAGAGGGTAATAGTGGAAAAAGGAATGTCTTCAAATATAAACAACACAGAATCATTCGGTGAAACTTCTTTCTGATCTGTGCATTCAGCTAACAGAGTTAAACCATACTTTTGATTGAGCAGATCTGAACACTCTTTCTGTAGAAAATGCAACTGGACATTTGGAGCACTAAGAGCGTAGTAGTGGAAAAAGGAATATATTCAAATATAAACAACACAGAAGCATTCTGTGAAACTTCTTTCTGATCTGAGCATTCAGCTAACAGAGTTAAACCATACTTTTGATTGAGCAGTTTTGAAACACTCTGTCTGTAGAAAATGCAACTGGACATTCGTAGCGCTAAGTGGGTAATAGTGGAAAAAAGAATATGTTCAAATATAAACTACACAGAAGCATTGTATGAAACTTCTTTCTGTTCTGTGCATTCAACTAACAGAGTTGAGCCTTACTTTTGATTGAGCCGTTCTGAAACACTCTTTCTGTAGAAAATGCAATTGGACATTCTGAGCGCTAAGAGGCCTATATTGGGAAAAAGAATGTCTACAAATAAAAACTACGCAGAAGAATTGTGTGAAACTTCTTTCTGTTCTGTTTGTTCAACTAAAAGCGTTGAACCATAGTTTTGATTGAGCCGTTCTGAAACACTCTTTCTGTAGAAAATGCAAGTGGAGATTCGGAGCGCTAAGAGGGTAATAGTGGAAAAAGGAATGTCTCCAAATATAAACTACACAGAATCATTCTGTGAAACTTGTTTCTGATCTGTGCATTCAGCTAACAGAGTTAAACCATACTTTGGATTGAGCAGATCTGAACACTCTTTCTGTAGAAAATGCAACTGGACATTTGGAGCGCTAAGAGAGTAGTAGTGGAAAAAGGAATATATTCAAATATAAACTACACAGAAGCATTCTGTGAAACTTCTTTCTGATCTGAGCATTCAGCTAACAGAGTTAAACCATACTTTTGATTGAGCAGTTTTGAAACTCTCTGTCTGTAGAAAATGCAACTGGACATTCGTAGCGCTAAGTGGGTAATAGTGGAAAAAAGAATATGTTCAAATATAAACTACACAGAAGCATTGTATGAAACTTCTTCCTGTTCTGTGCATTCAACTAACAGAGTTGAACCTTACTTTTAATTGAGCCGTTCTGAAACACTCTTTCTGTAGAAACTGCAATTGAACATGCTAAGCGCTAAGAGGCCTACATTGGGAAAAAGAATATCTTCAAATAAAAACTACACAGATGCATTCTGTGAAACTTATTTCTGATCTGTAAATTCAGTTAACAGAGATAAAACATATTTTTGATTGAGCAGTTATGAAACACTGTTTTTGTAGAAAATGCAAGTGGAGATTCGGAGCGCTAAGAGGGTAATAGTGGAAAAAGGAATGTCTTCAAATATAAACTACACAGAATCATTCGGTGAAACTTCTTTCTGATCTGTGCATTCAGCTAACAGAGTTAAACCATACTTTTGATTGAGCAGATCTGAACACTCTTTCTGTAGAAAATGCAACTGGACATTTGGAGCGCTAAGAGCGTAGTAGTGGAAAAAGGAATATATTCAAATATAAACTACACAGAAGCATTCTGTGAAACTTCTTTCTGATCTGAGCATTCAGCTAACAGAGTTAAACCATACTTTTGATTGAGCAGGTTTGAAACACTCTGTCTGTAGAAAATCCAACTGGACATTCGTAGCGCTAAGTGGGTAATAGTGGAAAAAAGAATATGTTCAAATATAAACTACACAGAAGCATTGTATGAAACTTCATTCTGTTCTGTGCATTCAACTAACAGAGTTGAACCTTACTTTTGATTGAGCCTTTCTGAAACACTCTTGCTGTAGAAACTGCAATTGCACATTCTGAGTGCTAAGAGGCCTATATTGGGAAAAATAATATCTTCAAATAAAAACTACACAGAAGCATTGTGTGAAACTTATTTCTGATATGTTCATTAAGCTAACAGAGTTAAACCATACTTTTGATTGCGCAGTTCTGATCACTCTCTCTGTAGAAAATGCAAGTGGACATTCGGAGCGCTAAGAGGGTAATAGTGGAAAAAGGAATATATTCAAATATAAACTACACAGTAGCATTCTGTGAAAATTCTTTCTGTTCTGTGCATTCAACTAACAGAGTTGAACCTTACTTTTGATTGAGCCGTTCTGAAACACTCTTTCTGTAGAAACTGCAATTGGACATGCTAAGCGCTAAGAGGCCTACATTGGAAAAAAGAATATCTTCAAATAAAAACTACACAGATGCATTCTGTGAAACTTATTTCTGATCTGTAAATTCAGTTAACAGAGATAAAACATATTTTTGATTGAGCAGTTATGAAACACTGTTTTTGTAGAAAATGCAAGTGGAGATTCGGAGCGCTAAGAGGTTAATAGTGGAAAAAGGAATGTCTTCAAATATAAACTACACAGAATCATTCGGTGAAACTTCTTTCTGATCTGTGCATTCAGCTAACAGAGTTAAACCATACTTTTGATTGATCAGATCTGAACACTCTTTCTGTAGAAAATGCAAGTGGACATTTGGAGCGCTAAGAGCGTAGTAGTGGAAAAAGGAATATATTCAAATATAAACTACACAGAAGCATTCTGTGAAACTTCTTTCTGATCTGAGCATTCAGCTAACAGAGTTAAACCATACTTTTGATTGAGCAGTTTTGAAACACTCTGTCTGTAGAAAATGCAACTGGACATTCGTAGCGCTAAGTGGGTAATAGTGGAAAAAAGAATATGTTCAAATATAAACTACACAGAAGCATTGTATGAAACTTCTTTCTGTTCTGTGCATTCAACTAACAGAGTTGAACCTTACTTTTGATTTAGCCGTTCTGAAACACTCTTTCTGTAGAAACTGCAATTGGACATGCTAAGCGCTAAGAGGCCTACATTGGGAAAAAGAATATCTTCAAATAAAAACTACACAGATGCATTCTGTGAAACTTATTTCTGATCTGTAAATTCAGTTAACAGAGATAAAACATACTTTTGATTGAGCAGTTATGAAACACTGTTTTTGTAGAAAATGCAAGTGGAGATTCGGAGCGCTAAGAGGGTAATAGTGGAAAAAGGAATGTCTTCAAATATAAACTACACAGAATCATTCGGTGAAACTTCTTTCTGATCTGTGCATTCAGCTAACAGAGTTAAACCATACTTTTGATTGAGCAGATCTGAACACTCTTTCTGTAGAAAATGCAACTGGACATTTGGAGCGCTAAGAGCGTAGTAGTGGAAAAAGGAATATATTCAAATATAAACTACACAGAAGCATTCTGTGAAACTTCTTTCTGATCTGAGCATTCAGCTAACAGAGTTAAACCATACTTTTGATTGAGCAGTTTTGAAACACTCTGTCTGTAGAAAATGCAACTGGACATTCGTAGCGCTAAGTGGGTAATAGTGGAAAAAAGAATATGTTCAAATAGAAACTACACAGAAGCATTGTATGAAACTTCTTTCTGTTCTGTGCATTCAACTAACAGAGTTGAACCTTACTTTTGATTGAGCCGTTCTGAAACACTCTTTCTGTAGAAACTGCAATTGGACATTCTGAGCGCTAAGAGGCCTATATTGGGAAAAAGAATGTCTACAAATAAAAACTACGCAGAAGAATTGTGTGAAACTTCTTTCTGTTCTGTTTGTTCAACTAAAAGCGTTGAACCTTAGTTTTGATTGAGCCGTTCTGAAACACTCTTTCTGTAGAAAATGCAAGTGGAGATTCGGAGCGCTAAGAGGGTAATAGTGGAAAAAGGAATGTCTCCAAATATAAACTACACAGAATCATTCTGTGAAACTTGTTTCTGATCTGTGCATTCAGCTAACAGAGTTAAACCATACTTTGGATTGAGCAGATCTGAACACTCTTTCTGTAGAAAATGCAACTGGACATTTGGAGCGCTAAGAGAGTAGTAGTGGAAAAAGGAATATATTCAAATATAAACTACACAGAAGCATTCTGTGAAACTTCTTTCTGATCTGAGCATTCAGCTAACAGAGTTAAACCATACTTTTGATTGAGCAGTTTTGAAACTCTCTGTCTGTAGAAAATGCAACTGGACATTCGTAGCGCTAAGTGGGTAAGAGTGGAAAAAAGAATATGTTCAAATATAAACTACACAGAAGCATTGTATGAAACTTCTTCCTGTTCTGTGCATTCAACTAACAGAGTTGAACCTTACTTTTGATTGAGCCGTTCTGAAACACTCTTTCTGTAGAAACTGCAATTGGACATGCTAAGCGCTAAGAGGCCTACATTGGGAAAAAGAATATCTTCAAATAAAAACTACACAGATGCATTCTGTGAAACTTATTTCTGATCTGTAAATTCAGTTAACAGAGATAAAACATATTTTTGATTGAGCAGTTATGAAACACTGTTTTTGTAGAAAATGCAAGTGGAGATTCGGAGCGCTAAGAGGGTAATAGTGGAAAAAGGAATGTCTTCAAATATAAACTACACAGAATCATTCGGTGAAACTTCTTTCTGATCTGTGCATTCAGCTAACAGAGTTAAACCATACTTTTGATTGAGCAGATCTGAACACTCTTTCTGTAGAAAATGCAACTGGACATTTGGAGCGCTAAGAGCGTAGTAGTGGAAAAAGGAATATATTCAAATATAAACTACACAGAAGCATTCTGTGAAACTTATTTCTGATCTGAGCATTCAGCTAACAGAGTTAAACCATACTTTTGATTGAGCAGTTTTGAAACACTCTGTCTGTAGAAAATCCAACTGGACATTCTTAGCGCTAAGTGGGTAATAGTGGAAAAAAGAATATGTTCAAATATAAACTACACAGAAGCATTGTATGAAACTTCTTTCTGTTCTGTGCATTCAACTAACAGAGTTGAACCTTACTTTTGATTGAGCCTTTCTGAAACACTCTTGCTGTAGAAACTGCAATTGCACATTCTGAGTGCTAAAAGGCCTATATTGGGAAAAATAATATCTTCAAATAAAAACTACACAGAAGCATTGTGTGAAACTTATTTCTGATATGTTCATTAAGCTAACAGAGTTAAACCATACTTTTGATTGCGCAGTTCTGATCACTCTCTCTGTAGAAAATGCAAGTGGACATTCGGAGCGCTAAGAGGGTAATAGTGGAAAAAGGAATATATTCAAATATAAACTACACAGTAGCATTCTGTGAAAATTCTTTCTGTTCTGTGCATTCAACTAACAGAGTTGAACCTTACTTTTGATTGAGCCGTTCTGAAACACTCTTTCTGTAGAAACTGCAATTGGACATGCTAAGCGCTAAGAGGCCTACATTGGAAAAAAGAATATCTTCAAATAAAAACTACACAGATGCATTCTGTGAAACTTATTTCTGATCTGTAAATTCAGTTAACAGAGATAAAACATATTTTTGATTGAGCAGTTATAAAACACTGTTTTTGTAGAAAATGCAAGTGGAGATTCGGAGCGCTAAGAGGGTAATAGTGGAAACAGGAATGTCTTCAAATATAAACTACACAGAATCATTCGGTGAAACTTCTTTCTGATCTGTGCATTCAGCTAACAGAGTTAAACCATACTTTTGATTGAGCAGATCTGAACACTCTTTCTGTAGAAAATGCAAGTGGACATTTGGAGCGCTAAGAGCGTAGTAGTGGAAAAAGGAATATATTCAAATATAAACTACACAGAAGCATTCTGTGAAACTTCTTTCTGATCTGAGCATTCAGCTAACAGAGTTAAACCATACTTTTGATTGAGCAGTTTTGAAACACTCTGTCTGTAGAAAATGCAACTGGACATTCGTAGCGCTAAGTGGGTAATAGTGGAAAAAAGAATATGTTCAAATATAAACTACACAGAAGCATTGTATGAAACTTCTTTCTGTTCTGTGCATTCAACTAACAGAGTTGAACCTTACTTTTGATTGAGCCGTTCTGAAACACTCTTTCTGTAGAAACTGCAATTGGACATTCTGAGCGCTAAGAGGCCTATATTGGGAAAAAGAATGTCTACAAATAAAAACTACGCAGAAGAATTGTGTGAAACTTCTTTCTGTTCTGTTTGTTCAACTAAAAGCGTTGAACCTTAGTTTTGATTGAGCCGTTCTGAAACACTCTTTCTGTAGAAAATGCAAGTGGAGATTCGGAGCGCTAAGAGGGTAATAGTGGAAAAAGGAATGTCTCCAAATATAAACTACACAGAATCATTCTGTGAAACTTGTTTCTGATCTGTGCATTCAGCTAACAGAGTTAAACCATACTTTGGATTGAGCAGATCTGAACACTCTTTCTGTAGAAAATGCAACTGGACATTTGGAGCGCTAAGAGAGTAGTAGTGGAAAAAGGAATATATTCAAATATAAACTACACAGAAGCATTCTGTGAAACTTCTTTCTGATCTGAGCATTCAGCTAACAGATTTAAACCATACTTTTGATTGAGCAGTTTTGAAACTCTCTGTCTGTAGAAAATGCAACTGGACATTCGTAGCGCTAAGTGGGTAATAGTGGAAAAAATAATATGTTCAAATATAAACTACACAGAAGCATTGTATGAAACTTCTTCCTGTTCTGTGCATTCAACTAACAGAGTTGAACCTTACTTTTGATTGAGCCGTTCTGAAACACTCTTTCTGTAGAAACTGCAATTGGACATGCTAAGCGCTAAGAGGCCTACATTGGGAAAAAGAATATCTTCAAATAAAAACTACACAGATGCATTCTGTGAAACTTATTTCTGATCTGTAAATTCAGTTAACAGAGATAAAACATATTTTTGATTGAGCAGTTATGAAACACTGTTTTTGTAGAAAATGCAAGTGGAGATTCGGAGCGCTAAGAGGGTAATAGTGGAAAAAGGAATGTCTTCAAATATAAACTACACAGAATCATTCGGTGAAACTTCTTTCTGATCTGTGCATTCAGCTAACAGAGTTAAACCATACTTTTGATTGAGCAGATCTGAACACTCTTTCTGTAGAAAATGCAACTGGACATTTGGAGCGCTAAGAGCGTAGTAGTGGAAAAAGGAATATATTCAAATATAAACTACACAGAAGCATTCTGTGAAACTTCTTTCTGATCTGAGCATTCAGCTAACAGAGTTAAACCATACTTTTGATTGAGCAGTTTTGAAACACTCTGTCTGTAGAAAATCCAACTGGACATTCGTAGCGCTAAGTGGGTAATAGTGGAAAAAAGAATATGTTCAAATATAAACTACACAGAAGCATTGTATGAAACTTCTTTCTGTTCTGTGCATTCAACTAACAGAGTTGAACCTTACTTTTGATTGAGCCTTTCTGAAACACTCTTGCTGTAGAAACTGCAATTGCACATTCTGAGTGCTAAGAGGCCTATATTGGGAAAAATAATACCTTCAAATAAAAACTACACAGAAGCATTGTGTGAAATTGATTTCTGATATGTTCATTAAGCTAACAGAGTTAAACCATACTTTTGATTGCGCAGTTCTGATCACTCTCTCTGTAGAAAATGCAAGTGGACATTCGGAGCGCTAAGAGGGTAATAGTGGAAAAAGGAATATATTCAAATATAAACTACACAGTAGCATTCTGTGAAAATTCTTTCTGTTCTGTGCATTCAACTAACAGAGTTGAACCTTACTTTTGATTGAGCCGTTCTGAAACACTCTTTCTGTAGAAACTGCAATTGGACATGCTAAGCGCTAAGAGGCCTACATTGGAAAAAAGAATATCTTCAAATAAAAACTACACAGATGCATTCTGTGAAACTTATTTCTGATCTGTAAATTCAGTTAACAGAGATAAAACATATTTTTGATTGAGCAGTTATGAAACACTGTTTTTGTAGAAAATGCAAGTGGAGATTCGGAGCGCTAAGAGGTTAATAGTGGAAAAAGGAATGTCTTCAAATATAAACTACACAGAATCATTCGGTGAAACTTCTTTCTGATCTGTGCATTCAGCTAACAGAGTTAAACCATACTTTTGATTGAGCAGATCTGAACACTCTTTCTGTAGAAAATGCAAGTGGACATTTGGAGCGCTAAGAGCGTAGTAGTGGAAAAAGGAATATATTCAAATATAAACTACACAGAAGCATTCTGTGAAACTTCTTTCTGATCTGAGCATTCAGCTAACAGAGTTAAACCATACTTTTGATTGAGCAGTTTTGAAACACTCTGTCTGTAGAAAATGCAACTGGACATTCGTAGCGCTAAGTGGGTAATAGTGGAAAAAAGAATATGTTCAAATATAAACTACACAGAAGCATTGTATGAAACTTCTTTCTGTTCTGTGCATTCAACTAACAGAGTTGAACCTTACTTTTGATTGAGCCGTTCTGAAACACTCTTTCTGTAGAAACTGCAATTGGACATGCTAAGCGCTAAGAGGCCTACATTGGGAAAAAGAATATCTTCAAATAAAAACTACACAGATGCATTCTGTGAAACTTATTTCTGATCTGTAAATTCAGTTAACAGAGATAAAACATATTTTTGATTGAGCAGTTATGAAACACTGTTTTTGTAGAAAATGCAAGTCGAGATTCGGAGCGCTAAGAGGGTAATAGTGGAAAAAGGAATGTCTTCAAATATAAACTACACAGAATCATTCGGTGAAACTTCTTTCTGATCTGTGCATTCAGCTAACAGAGTTAAACCATACTTTTGATTGAGCAGATCTGAACACTCTTTCTGTAGAAAATGCAACTGGACATTTGGAGCGCTAAGAGCGTAGTAGTGGAAAAAGGAATATATTCAAATATAAACTACACAGAAGCATTCTGTGAAACTTCTTTCTGATCTGAGCATTCAGCTAACAGAGTTAAACCATACTTTTGATTGAGCAGTTTTGAAACACTCTGTCTGTAGAAAATGCAACTGGACATTCGTAGCGCTAAGTGGGTAATAGTGGAAAAAAGAATATGTTCAAATATAAACTACACAGAAGCATTGTATGAAACTTCTTTCTGTTCTGTGCATTCAACTAACAGAGTTGAACCTTACTTTTGATTGAGCCGTTCTGAAACACTCTTTCTGTAGAAACTGCAATTGGACATTCTGAGCGCTAAGCGGCCTATATTGGGAAAAAGAATATCTACAAATAAAAACTACGCAGAAGAATTGTGTGAAACTTCTTTCTGTTCTGTTTGTTCAACTAAAAGCGTTGAACCTTAGTTTTGATTGAGCCGTTCTGAAACACTCTTTCTGTAGAAAATGCAAGTGGAGATTCGGAGCGCTAAGAGGGTAATAGTGGAAAAAGGAATGTCTTCAAATATAAACTACACAGAATCATTCGGTGAAACTTCTTTCTGATCTGTGCATTCAGCTAACAGAGTTAAACCATACTTTTGATTGAGCAGATCTGAACACTCTTTCTGTAGAAAATGCAATTGCACATTCTGAGTGCTAAGAGGCCTATATTGGGAAAAATAATATCTTCAAATAAAAACTACACAGAAGCATTGTGTGAAACTTATTTCTGATATGTTCATTAAGCTAACAGAGTTAAACCATACTTTTGATTGCGCAGTTCTGATCACTCTCTCTGTAGAAAATGCAAGTGGACATTCGGAGCGCTAAGAGGGTAATAGTGGAAAAAGGAATATATTCAAATATAAACTACACAGTAGCATTCTGTGAAAATTCTTTCTGTTCTGTGCATTCAACTAACAGAGTTGAACCTTACTTTTGATTGAGCCGTTCTGAAACACTCTTTCTGTAGAAACTGCAATTGGACATGCTAAGCGCTAAGAGGCCTACATTGGAAAAAAGAATATCTTCAAATAAAAACTACACAGATGCATTCTGTGAAACTTATTTCTGATCTGTAAATTCAGTTAACAGAGATAAAACATATTTTTGATTGAGCAGTTATGAAACACTGTTTTTGTAGAAAATGCAAGTGGAGATTCGGAGCGCTAAGAGGTTAATAGTGGAAAAAGGAATGTCTTCAAATATAAACTACACAGAATCATTCGGTGAAACTTCTTTCTGATCTGTGCATTCAGCTAACAGAGTTAAACCATACTTTTGATTGAGCAGATCTGAACACTCTTTCTGTAGAAAATGCAAGTGGACATTTGGAGCGCTAAGAGCGTAGTAGTGGAAAAAGGAATATATTCAAATATAAACTACACAGAAGCATTCTGTGAAACTTCTTTCTGATCTGAGCATTCAGCTAACAGAGTTAAACCATACTTTTGATTGAGCAGTTTTGAAACACTCTGTCTGTAGAAAATGCAACTGGACATTCGTAGCGCTAAGTGGGTAATAGTGGAAAAAAGAATATGTTCAAATATAAACTACACAGAAGCATTGTATGAAACTTCTTTCTGTTCTGTGCATTCAACTAACAGAGTTGAACCTTACTTTTGATTGCGCCGTTCTGAAACACTCTTTCTGTAGAAACTGCAATTGGACATGCTAAGGGCTAAGAGGCCTACATTGGGAAAAAGAATATCTTCAAATAAAAACTACACAGATGCATTCTGTGAAACTTATTTCTGATCTGTAAATTCAGTTAACAGAGATAAATCATATTTTTGATTGAGCAGTTATGAAACACTGTTTTTGTAGAAAATGCAAGTGGAGATTCGGAGCGCTAAGAGGGTAATAGTGGAAAAAGGAATGTCTTCAAATATAAACTACACAGAATCATTCGGTGAAACTTCTTTCTGATCTGTGCATTCAGCTAACAGAGTTAAACCATACTTTTGATTGAGCAGATCTGAACACTCTTTCTGTAGAAAATGCAACTGGACATTTGGAGCGCTAAGAGCGTAGTAGTGGAAAAAGGAATATATTCAAATATAAACTACACAGAAGCATTCTGTGAAACTTCTTTCTGATCTGAGCATTCAGCTAACAGAGTTAAACCATACTTTTGATTGAGCAGTTTTGAAACACTCTGTCTGTAGAAAATGCAACTGGACATTCGTAGCGCTAAGAGGGTAATAGTGGAAAAAAGAATATGTTCAAATATAAACTACACAGAAGCATTGTATGAAACTTCTTTCTGTTCTGTGCATTCAACTAACAGAGTTGAACCTTACTTTTGATTGAGCCGTTCTGAAACACTCTTTCTGTAGAAACTGCAATTGGACATTCTGAGCGCTAAGAGGCCTATATTGGGAAAAAGAATGTCTACAAATAAAAACTACGCAGAAGAATTGTGTGAAACTTCTTTCTGTTCTGTTTGTTCAACTAAAAGCGTTGAACCTTAGTTTTGATTGAGCCGTTCTGAAACACTCTTTCTGTAGAAAATGCAAGTGGAGATTCGGAGCGCTAAGAGGGTAATAGTGGAAAAAGGAATGTCTCCAAATATAAACTACACAGAATCATTCTGTGAAACTTGTTTCTGATCTGTGCATTCAGCTAACAGAGTTAAACCATACTTTGGATTGAGCAGATCTGAACACTCTTTCTGTAGAAAATGCAACTGGACATTTGGAGCGCTAAGAGAGTAGTAGTGGAAAAAGGAATATATTCAAATATAAACTACACAGAAGCATTCTGTGAAACTTCTTTCTGATCTGAGCATTCAGCTAACAGAGTTAAACCATACTTTTGATTGAGCAGTTTTGAAACTCTCTGTCTGTAGAAAATGCAACTGGACATTCGTAGCGCTAAGTGGGTAATAGTGGAAAAAAGAATATGTTCAAATATAAACTACACAGAAGCATTGTATGAAACTTCTTCCTGTTCTGTGCATTCAACTAACAGAGTTGAACCTTACTTTTGATTGAGCCGTTCTGAAACACTCTTTCTGTAGAAACTGCAATTGGACATGCTAAGCGCTAAGAGGCCTACATTGGGAAAAAGAATATCTTCAAATAAAAACTACACAGATGCATTCTGTGAAACTTATTTCTGATCTGTAAATTCAGTTAACAGAGATAAAACATATTTTTGATTGAGCAGTTATGAAACACTGTTTTTGTAGAAAATGCAAGTGGAGATTCGGAGTGCTAAGAGGGTAATAGTGGAAAAAGGAATGTCTTCAAATATAAACTACACAGAATCATTCGGTGAAACTTCTTTCTGATCTGTGCATTCAGCTAACAGAGTTAAACCATACTTTTGATTGAGCAGATCTGAACACTCTTTCTGTAGAAAATGCAACTGGACATTTGGAGCGCTAAGAGCGTAGTAGTGGAAAAAGGAATATATTCAAATATAAACTACACAGAAGCATTCTGTGAAACTTCTTTCTGATCTGAGCATTCAGCTAACAGAGTTAAACCATACTTTTGATTGAGCAGTTTTGAAACACTCTGTCTGTAGAAAATCCAACTGGACATTCGTAGCGCTAAGTGGGTAATAGTGGAAAAAAGAATATGTTCAAATATAAACTACACAGAAGCATTGTATGAAACTTCTTTCTGTTCTGTGCATTCAACTAACAGAGTTGAACCTTACTTTTGATTGAGCCTTTCTGAAACACTCTTGCTGTAGAAACTGCAATTGCACATTCTGAGTGCTAAGAGGCCTATATTGGGAAAAATAATATCTTCAAATAAAAACTACACAGAAGCATTGTGTGAAATTTATTTCTGATATGTTCATTAAGCTAACAGAGTTAAACCATACTTTTGATTGCGCAGTTCTGATCACTCTCTCTGTAGAAAATGCAAGTGGACATTCGGAGCGCTAAGAGGGTAATAGTGGAAAAAGGAATATATTCAAATATAAACTACACAGTAGCATTCTGTGAAAATTCTTTCTGTTCTGTGCATTCAACTAACAGAGTTGAACCTTACTTTTGATTGAGCCGTTCTGAAACACTCTTTCTGTAGAAACTGCAATTGGACATGCTAAGCGCTAAGAGGCCTACATTGGAAAAAAGAATATCTTCAAATAAAAACTACACAGATGCATTCTGTGAAACTTATTTCTGATCTGTAAATTCAGTTAACAGAGATAAAACATATTTTTGATTGAGCAGTTATGAAACACTGTTTTTGTAGAAAATGCAAGTGGAGATTCGGAGCGCTAAGCGGTTAATAGTGGAAAAAGGAATGTCTTCAAATATAAACTACACAGAATCATTCGGTGAAACTTCTTTCTGATCTGTGCATTCAGCTAACAGAGTTAAACCATACTTTTGATTGAGCAGATCTGAACACTCTTTCTGTAGAAAATGCAACTGGACATTTGGAGCGCTAAGAGCGTAGTAGTGGAAAAAGGAATATATTCAAATATAAACTACACAGAAGCATTCTGTGAAACTTCTTTCTGATCTGAGCATTCAGCTAACAGAGTTAAACCATACTTTTGATTGAGCAGTTTTGAAACACTCTGTCTGTAGAAAATGCAACTGGACATTCGTAGCGCTAAGTGGGTAATAGTGGAAAAAAGAATATGTTCAAATATAAACTACACAGAAGCATTGTATGAAACTTCTTTCTGTTCTGTGCATTCAACTAACAGAGTTGAACCTTACTTTTGATTGAGCCGTTCTGAAACACTCTTTCTGTAGAAACTGCAATTGGACATGCTAAGGGCTAAGAGGCCTACATTGGGAAAAAGAATATCTTCAAATAAAAACTACACAGATGCATTCTGTGAAACTTATTTCTGATCTGTAAATTCAGTTAACAGAGATAAAACATATTTTTGATTGAGCAGTTATGAAACACTGTTTTTGTAGAAAATGCAAGTGGAGATTCGGAGCGCTAAGAGGGTAATAGTGGAAAAAGGAATGTCTTCAAATATAAACTACACAGAATCATTCGGTGAAACTTCTTTCTGATCTGTGCATTCAGCTAACAGAGTTAAACCATACTTTTGATTGAGCAGATCTGAACACTCTTTCTGTAGAAAATGCAACTGGACATTTGGAGCGCTAAGAGCGTAGTAGTGGAAAAAGGAATATATTCAAATATAAACTACACAGAAGCATTCTGTGAAACTTCTTTCTGATCTGAGCATTCACCTAACAGAGTTAAACCATACTTTTGATTGAGCAGTTTTGAAACACTCTGTCTGTAGAAAATGCAACTGGACATTCGTAGCGCTAAGTGGGTAATAGTGGAAAAAAGAATATGTTCAAATATAAACTACACAGAAGCATTGTATGAAACTTCTTTCTGTTCTGTGCATTCAACTAACAGAGTTGAACCTTACTTTTGATTGAGCCGTTCTGAAACACTCTTTCTGTAGAAACTGCAATTGGACATTCTGAGCGCTAAGAGGCCTATATTGGGAAAAAGAATGTCTACAAATAAAAACTACGCAGAAGAATTGTGTGAAACTTCTTTCTGTTCTGTTTGTTCAACTAAAAGCGTTGAACCTTAGTTTTGATTGAGCCGTTCTGAAACACTCTTTCTGTAGAAAATGCAAGTGGAGATTCGGAGCGCTAAGAGGGTAATAGTGGAAAAAGGAATCTCTCCAAATATAAACTACACAGAATCATTCTGTGAAACTTGTTTCTGATCTGTGCATTCAGCTAACAGAGTTAAACCATACTTTGGATTGAGCAGATCTGAACACTCTTTCTGTAGAAAATGCAACTGGACATTTGGAGCGCTAAGAGAGTAGTAGTGGAAAAAGGAATATATTCAAATATAAACTACACAGAAGCATTCTGTGAAACTTCTTTCTGATCTGAGCATTCAGCTAACAGAGTTAAACCATACTTTTGATTGAGCAGTTTTGAAACTCTCTGTCTGTAGAAAATGCAACTGGACATTCGTAGCGCTAAGTGGGTAATAGTGGAAAAAAGAATATGTTCAAATATAAACTACACAGAAGCATTGTATGAAACTTCTTCCTGTTCTGTGCATTCAACTAACAGAGTTGAACCTTACTTTTGATTGAGCCGTTCTGAAACACTCTTTCTGTAGAAACTGCAATTGGACATGCTAAGCGCTAAGAGGCCTACATTGGGAAAAAGAATGTCTTCAAATAAAAACTACACAGATGCATTCTGTGAAACTTATTTCTGATCTGTAAATTCAGTTAACAGAGATAAAACATATTTTTGATTGAGCAGTTATGAAACACTGTTTTTGTAGAAAATGCAAGTGGAGATTCGGAGCGCTAAGAGGGTAATAGTGGAAAAAGGAATGTCTTCAAATATAAACTACACAGAATCATTCGGTGAAACTTCTTTCTGATCTGTGCATTCAGCTAACAGAGTTAAACCATACTTTTGATTGAGCAGATCTGAACACTCTTTCTGTAGAAAATGCAACTGGACATTTGGAGCGCTAAGAGCGTAGTAGTGGAAAAAGGAATATATTCAAATATAAACTACACAGAAGCATTCTGTGAAACTTCTTTCTGATCTGAGCATTCAGCTAACAGAGTTAAACCATAATTTTTATTGAGCAGTTTTGAAACACTCTGTCTGTAGAAAATCCAACTGGACATTCGTAGCGCTAAGTGGGTAATAGTGGAAAAAAGAATATGTTCAAATATAAACTACACAGAAGCATTGTATGAAACTTCTTTCTGTTCTGTGCATTCAACTAACAGAGTTGAACCTTACTTTTGATTGAGCCTTTCTGAAACACTCTTGCTGTAGAAACTGCAATTGCACATTCTGAGTGCTAAGAGGCCTATATTGGGAAAAATAATATCTTCAAATAAAAACTACACAGAAGCATTGTGTGAAATTTATTTCTGATATGTTCATTAAGCTAACAGAGTTAAACCATACTTTTGATTGCGCAGTTCTGATCACTCTCTCTGTAGAAAATGCAAGTGGACATTCGGAGCGCTAAGAGGGTAATAGTGGAAAAAGGAATATATTCAAATATAAACTACACAGTAGCATTCTGTGAAAATTCTTTCTGTTCTGTGCATTCAACTAACAGAGTTGAACCTTACTTTTGATTGAGCCGTTCTGAAACACTCTTTCTGTAGAAACTGCAATTGGACATGCTAAGCGCTAAGAGGCCTACATTGGAAAAAAGAATATCTTCAAATAAAAACTACACAGA
Organism: Symphalangus syndactylus; assembly: GCF_028878055.3. Classification (NCBI taxonomy): domain Eukaryota; kingdom Metazoa; phylum Chordata; class Mammalia; order Primates; family Hylobatidae; genus Symphalangus; species Symphalangus syndactylus. Next base: position 812,218 of record NC_072435.2, on the reverse strand, counting down.
TGCATTCTGTGAAACTTATTTCTGATCTGTAAATTCAGTTAACAGAGATAAAACATATTTTTGATTGAGCAGTTATGAAACACTGTTTTTGTAGAAAATGCAAGTGGAGATTCGGAGCGCTAAGAGGTTAATAGTGGAAAAAGGAATGTCTTCAAATATAAACTACACAGAATCATTCGGTGAAACTTCTTTCTGATCTGTGCATTCAGCTAACAGAGTTAAACCATACTTTTGATTGAGCAGATCTGAACACTCTTTCTGTAGAAAATGCAACTGGACATTTGGAGCGCTAAGAGCGTAGTAGTGGCAAAAGGAATATATTCAAATATAAACTACACAGAAGCATTCTGTGAAACTTCTTTCTGATCTGAGCATTCAGCTAACAGAGTTAAACCATACTTTTGATTGAGCAGTTTTGAAACACTCTGTCTGTAGAAAATGCAACTGGACATTCGTAGCGCTAAGTGGGTAATAGTGGAAAAAAGAATATGTTCAAATATAAACTACACAGAAGCATTGTATGAAACTTCTTTCTGTTCTGTGCATTCAACTAACAGAGTTGAACCTTACTTTTGATTGAGCCGTTCTGAAACACTCTTTCTGTAGAAACTGCAATTGGACATGCTAAGCGCTAAGAGGCCTACATTGGGAAAAAGAATATCTTCAAATAAAAACTACACAGATGCATTCTGTGAAACTTATTTCTGATCTGTAAATTCAGTTAACAGAGATAAAACATATTTTTGATTGAGCAGTTATGAAACACTGTTTTTGTAGAAAATGCAAGTGGAGATTCGGAGCGCTAAGAGGGTAATAGTGGAAAAAGGAATGTCTTCAAATATAAACTACACAGAATCATTCGGTGAAACTTCTTTCTGATCTGTGCATTCAGCTAACAGAGTTAAACCATACTTTTGATTGAGCAGAACTGAACACTCTTTCTGTAGAAAATGCAACTGGACATTTGGAGCGCTAAGAGCGTAGTAGTGGAAAAAGGAATATATTCAAATATAAACTACACAGAAGCATTCTGTGAAACTTCTTTCTGATCTGAGCATTCAGGTAACAGAGTTAAACCATACTTTTGATTGAGCAGTTTTGAAACACTCTGTCTGTAGAAAATGCAACTGGACATTCGTAGCGCTAAGTGGGTAATAGTGGAAAAAAGAATATGTTCAAATATAAACTACACAGAAGCATTGTATGAAACTTCTTTCTGTTCTGTGCATTCAACTAACAGAGTTGAACCTTACTTTTGATTGAGCCGTTCTGAAACACTCTTTCTGTAGAAACTGCAATTGGACATTCTGAGCGCTAAGAGGCCTATATTGGGAAAAAGAATGTCTACAAATAAAAACTACGCAGAAGAATTGTGTGAAACTTCTTTCTGTTCTGTTTGTTCAACTAAAAGCGTTGAACCTTAGTTTTGATTGAGCCGTTCTGAAACACTCTTTCTGTAGAAAATGCAAGTGGAGATTCGGAGCGCTAAGAGGGTAATAGTGGAAAAAGGAATGTCTCCAAATATAAACTACACAGAATCATTCTGTGAAACTTGTTTCTGATCTGTGCATTCAGCTAACAGAGTTAAACCATACTTTGGATTGAGCAGATCTGAACACTCTTTCTGTAGAAAATGCAACTGGACATTTGGAGCGCTAAGAGAGTAGTAGTGGAAAAAGGAATATATTCAAATATAAACTACACAGAAGCATTCTGTGAAACTTCTTTCTGATCTGAGCATTCAGCTAACAGAGTTAAACCATACTTTTGATTGAGCAGTTTTGAAACTCTCTGTCTGTAGAAAATGCAACTGGACATTCGTAGCGCTAAGTGGGTAATAGTGGAAAAAAGAATATGTTCAAATATAAACTACACAGAAGCATTGTATGAAACTTCTTCCTGTTCTGTGCATTCAACTAACAGAGTTGAACCTTACTTTTGATTGAGCCGTTCTGAAACACTCTTTCTATAGAAACTGCAATTGGACATGCTAAGCGCTAAGAGGCCTACATTGGGAAAAAGAATATCTTCAAATAAAAACTACACAGATGCATTCTGTGAAACTTATTTCTGATCTGTAAATTCAGTTAACAGAGATAAAACATATTTTTGATTGAGCAGTTATGAAACACTGTTTTTGTAGAAAATGCAAGTGGAGATTCGGAGCGCTAAGAGGGTAATAGTGGAAAAAGGAATGTCTTCAAATATGAACTACACAGAATCATTCGGTGAAACTTCTTTCTGATCTGTGCATTCAGCTAACAGAGTTAAACCATACTTTTGATTGAGCAGATCTGAAACACTCTTTCTGTAGAAACTGCAATTGGACATGCTAAGCGCTAAGAGGCCTACATTGGGAAAAAGAATATCTTCAAATAAAAACTACACAGATGCATTCTGTGAAACTTATTTCTGATCTGTAAATTCAGTTAACAGAGATAAAACATATTTTTGATTGAGCAGTTATGAAACACTGTTTTTGTAGAAAATGCAAGTGGAGATTCGGAGCGCTAAGAGGGTAATAGTGGAAAAAGGAATGTCTTCAAATATAAACTACACAGAATCATTCGGTGAAACTTCTTTCTGATCTGTGCATTCAGCTAACAGAGTTAAACCATACTTTTGATTGAGCAGAACTGAACACTCTTTCTGTAGAAAATGCAACTGGACATTTGGAGCGCTAAGAGCGTAGTAGTGGAAAAAGGAATATATTCAAATATAAACTACACAGAAGCATTCTGTGAAACTTCTTTCTGATCTGAGCATTCAGCTAACAGAGTTAAACCATACTTTTGATTGAGCAGTTTTGAAACACTCTGTCTGTAGAAAATGCAACTGGACATTCGTAGCGCTAAGTGGGTAATAGTGGAAAAAAAGTATATGTTCAAATATAAACTACACAGAAGCATTGTATGAAACTTCTTTCTGTTCTGTGCATTCAACTAACAGAGTTGAACCTTACTTTTGATTGAGCCGTTCTGAAACACTCTTTCTGTAGAAACTGCAATTGGACATTCTGAGCGCTAAGAGGCCTATATTGGGAAAAAGAATGTCTACAAATAAAAACTACGCAGAAGAATTGTGTGAAACTTCTTTCTGTTCTGTTTGTTCAACTAAAAGCGTTGAACCTTAGTTTTGATTGAGCCGTTCTGAAACACTCTTTCTGTAGAAAATGCAAGTGGAGATTCGGAGCGCTAAGAGGGTAATAGTGGAAAAAGGAATGTCTCCAAATATAAACTACACAGAATCATTCTGTGAAACTTGTTTCTGATCTGTGCATTCAGCTAACAGAGTTAAACCATACTTTGGATTGAGCAGATCTGAACACTCTTTCTGTAGAAAATGCAACTGGACATTTGGAGCGCTAAGAGAGTAGTAGTGGAAAAAGGAATATATTCAAATATAAACTACACAGAAGCATTCTGTGAAACTTCTTTCTGATCTGAGCATTCAGCTAACAGAGTTAAACCATACTTTTGATTGAGCAGTTTTGAAACTCTCTGTCTGTAGAAAATGCAACTGGACATTCGTAGCGCTAAGTGGGTAATAGTGGAAAAAAGAATATGTTCAAATATAAACTACACAGAAGCATTGTATGAAACTTCTTCCTGTTCTGTGCATTCAACTAACAGAGTTGAACCTTACTTTTGATTGAGCCGTTCTGAAACACTCTTTCTGTAGAAACTGCAATTGGATATGCTAAGCGCTAAGAGGCCTACATTGGGAAAAAGAATATCTTCAAATAAAAACTACACAGATGCATTCTGTGAAACTTATTTCTGATCTGTAAATTCAGTTAACAGAGATAAAACATATTTTTGATTGAGCAGTTATGAAACACTGTTTTTGTAGAAAATGCAAGTGGAGATTCGGAGCGCTAAGAGGGTAATAGTGGAAAAAGGAATGTCTTCAAATATAAACTACACAGAATCATTCGGTGAAACTTCTTTCTGATCTGTGCATTCAGCTAACAGAGTTAAACCATACTTTTGATTGAGCAGATCTGAACACTCTTTCTGTAGAAAATGCAACTGGACATTTGGAGCGCTAAGAGCGTAGTAGTGGAAAAAGGAATATATTCAAATATAAACTACACAGAAGCATTCTGTGAAACTTCTTTCTGATCTGAGCATTCAGCTAACAGAGTTAAACCATACTTTTGATTGAGCAGTTTTGAAACACTCTGTCTGTAGAAAATCCAACTGGACATTCGTAGCGCTAAGTGGGTAATAGTGGAAAAAAGAATATGTTCAAATATAAACTACACAGAAGCATTGTATGAAACTTCTTTCTGTTCTGTGCATTCAACTAACAGAGTTGAACCTTACTTTTGATTGAGCCTTTCTGAAACACTCTTGCTGTAGAAACTGCAATTGCACATTCTGAGTGCTAAGAGGCCTATATTGGGAAAAATAATATCTTCAAATAAAAACTACACAGAAGCATTGTGTGAAACTTATTTCTGATATGTTCATTAAGCTAACAGAGTTAAACCATACTTTTGATTGCGCAGTTCTGATCACTCTCTCTGTAGAAAATGCAAGTGGACATTCGGAGCGCTAAGAGGGTAATAGTGGAAAAAGGAATATATTCAAATATAAACTACACAGTAGCATTCTGTGAAAATTCTTTCTGTTCTGTGCATTCAACTAACAGAGTTGAACCTTACTTTTGATTGAGCCATTCTGAAACACTCTTTCTGTAGAAACTGCAATTGGACATGCTAAGCGCTAAGAGGCCTACATTGGAAAAAAGAATATCTTCAAATAAAAACTACACAGATGCATTCTGTGAAACTTATTTCTGATCTGTAAATTCAGTTAACAGAGATAAAACATATTTTTGATTGAGCAGTTATGAAACACTGTTTTTGTAGAAAATGCAAGTGGAGATTCGGAGCGCTAAGTGGTTAATAGTGGAAAAAGGAATGTCTTCAAATATAAACTACACAGAATCATTCGGTGAAACTTCTTTCTGATCTGTGCATTCAGCTAACAGAGTTAAACCATACTTTTGATTGAGCAGATCTGAACACTCTTTCTGTAGAAAATGCAAGTGGACATTTGGAGCGCTAAGAGCGTAGTAGTGGAAAAAGGAATATATTCAAATATAAACTACACAGAAGCATTCTGTGAAACTTCTTTCTGATCTGAGCATTCAGCTAACAGAGTTAAACCATACTTTTGATTGAGCAGTTTTGAAACACTCTGTCTGTAGAAAATGCAACTGGACATTCGTAGCGCTAAGTGGGTAATAGTGGAAAAAAGAATATGTTCAAATATAAACTACACAGAAGCATTGTATGAAACTTCTTTCTGTTCTGTGCATTCAACTAACAGAGTTGAACCTTACTTTTGATTGAGCCGTTCTGAAACACTCTTTCTGTAGAAACTGCAATTGGACATGCTAAGCGCTAAGAGGCCTACATTGGGAAAAAGAATATCTTCAAATAAAAACTACACAGATGCATTCTGTGAAACTTATTTCTTATCTGTAAATTCAGTTAACAGAGATAAAACATATTTTTGATTGAGCAGTTATGTAACACTGTTTTTGTAGAAAATGCAAGTGGAGATTCGGAGCGCTAAGAGGGTAATAGTGGAAAAAGGAATGTCTTCAAATATAAACTACACAGAATCATTCGGTGAAACTTCTTTCTGATCTGTGCATTCAGCTAACAGAGTTAAACCATACTTTTGATTGAGCAGATCTGAACACTCTTTCTGTAGAAAATGCAACTGGACATTTGGAGCGCTAAGAGCGTAGTAGTGGAAAAAGGAATATATTCAAATATAAACTACACAGAAGCATTCTGTGAAACTTCTTTCTGATCTGAGCATTCAGCTAACAGAGTTAAACCATACTTTTGATTGAGCAGTTTTGAAACACTCTGTCTGTAGAAAATGCAACTGGACATTCGTAGCGCTAAGTGGGTAATAGTGGAAAAAAGAATATGTTCAAATATAAACTACACAGAAGCATTGTATGAAACTTCTTTCTGTTCTGTGCATTCAACTAACAGAGTTGAACCTTACTTTTGATTGAGCCGTTCTGAAACACTCTTTCTGTAGAAACTGCAATTGGACATTCTGAGCGCTAAGAGGCCTATATTGGGAAAAAGAATGTCTACAAATAAAAACTACGCAGAAGAATTGTGTGAAACTTCTTTCTGTTCTGTTTGTTCAACTAAAAGCGTTGAACCTTAGTTTTGATTGAGCCGTTCTGAAACACTCTTTCTGTAGAAAATGCAAGTGGAGATTCGGAGCGCTAAGAGGGTAATAGTGGAAAAAGGAATGTCTCCAAATATAAACTACACAGAATCATTCTGTGAAACTTGTTTCTGATCTGTGCATTCAGCTAACAGAGTTAAACCATACTTTGGATTGAGCAGATCTGAACACTCTTTCTGTAGAAAATGCAACTGGACATTTGGAGCGCTAAGAGAGTAGTAGTGGAAAAAGGAATATATTCAAATATAAACTACACAGAAGCATTCTGTGAAACTTCTTTCTGATCTGAGCATTCAGCTAACAGAGTTAAACCATACTTTTGATTGAGCAGTTTTGAAACTCTCTGTCTGTAGAAAATGCAACTGGACATTCGTAGCGCTAAGTGGGTAATAGTGGAAAAAAGAATATGTTCAAATATAAACTACACGGAAGCATTGTATGAAACTTCTTCCTGTTCTGTGCATTCAACTAACAGAGTTGAACCTTACTTTTGATTGAGCCGTTCTGAAACACTCTTTCTGTAGAAACTGCAATTGGACATGCTAAGCGCTAAGAGGCCTACATTGGGAAAAAGAATATCTTCAAATAAAAACTACACAGATGCATTCTGTGAAACTTATTTCTGATCTGTAAATTCAGTTAACAGAGATAAAACATATTTTTGATTGAGCAGTTATGAAACACTGTTTTTGTAGAAAATGCAAGTGGAGATTCGGAGCGCTAAGAGGGTAATAGTGGAAAAAGGAATGTCTTCAAATATAAACTACACAGAATCATTCGGTGAAACTTCTTTCTGATCTGTGCATTCAGCTAACAGAGTTAAACCATACTTTTGATTGAGCAGATCTGAACACTCTTTCTGTAGAAAATGCAACTGGACATTTGGAGCGCTAAGAGCGTAGTAGTGGAAAAAGGAATATATTCAAATATAAACTACACAGAAGCATTCTGTGAAACTTCTTTCTGATCTGAGCATTCAGCTAACAGAGTTAAACCATACTTTTGATTGAGCAGTTTTGAAACTCTCTGTCTGTAGAAAATGCAACTGGACATTCGTAGCGCTAAGTGGGTAATAGTGGAAAAAAGAATATGTTCAAATATAAACTACACAGAAGCATTGTATGAAACTTCTTCCTGTTCTGTGCATTCAACTAACAGAGTTGAACCTTACTTTTGATTGAGCCGTTCTGAAACACTCTTTCTGTAGAAACTGCAATTGGACATGCTAAGCGCTAAGAGGCCTACATTGGGAAAAAGAATATCTTCAAATAAAAACTACACAGATGCATTCTGTGAAACTTATTTCTGATCTGTAAATTCAGTTAACAGAGATAAAACATATTTTTGATTGAGCAGTTATGAAACACTGTTTTTGTAGAAAATGCAAGTGGAGATTCGGAGCGCTAAGAGGGTAATAGTGGAAAAAGGAATGTCTTCAAATATAAACTACACAGAATCATTCGGTGAAACTTCTTTCTGATCTGTGCATTCAGCTAACAGAGTTAAACCATACTTTTGATTGAGCAGATCTGAACACTCTTTCTGTAGAAAATGCAACTGGACATTTGGAGCGCTAAGAGCGTAGTAGTGGAAAAAGGAATATATTCAAATATAAACTACACAGAAGCATTCTGTGAAACTTCTTTCTGATCTGAGCATTCAGCTAACAGAGTTAAACCATACTTTTGATTGAGCAGTTTTGAAACACTCTGTCTGTAGAAAATCCAACTGGACATTCGTAGCGCTAAGTGGGTAATAGTGGAAAAAAGAATATGTTCAAATATAAACTACACAGAAGCATTGTATGAAACTTCTTTCTATTCTGTGCATTCAACTAACAGAGTTGAACCTTACTTTTGATTGAGCCTTTCTGAAACAATCTTGCTGTAGAAACTGCAATTGCACATTCTGAGTGCTAAGAGGCCTATATTGGGAAAAATAATATCTTCAAATAAAAACTACACAGAAGCATTGTGTGAAACTTATTTCTGATATGTTCATTAAGCTAACAGAGTTAAACCATACTTTTGATTGCGCAGTTCTGATCACTCTCTCTGTAGAAAATGCAAGTGGACATTCGGAGCGCTAAGAGGGTAATAGTGGAAAAAGGAATATATTCAAATATAAACTACACAGTAGCATTCTGTGAAAATTCTTTCTGTTCTGTGCATTCAACTAACAGAGTTGAACCTTACTTTTGATTGAGCCGTTCTGAAACACTCTTTCTGTAGAAACTGCAATTGGACATGCTAAGCGCTAAGAGGCCTACATTGGAAAAAAGAATATCTTCAAATAAAAACTACACAGATGCATTCTGTGAAACTTATTTCTGATCTGTAAATTCAGTTAACAGAGATAAAACATATTTTTGATTGAGCAGTTATGAAACACTGTTTTTGTAGAAAATGCAAGTGGAGATTCGGAGCGCTAAGAGGTTAATAGTGGAAAAAGGAATGTCTTCAAATATAAACTACACAGAATCATTCGGTGAAACTTCTTTCTGATCTGTGCATTCAGCTAACAGAGTTAAACCATACTTTTGATTGAGCAGATCTGAACACTCTATCTGTAGAAAATGCAAGTGGACATTTGGAGCGCTAAGAGCGTAGTAGTGGAAAAAGGAATATATTCAAATATAAACTACACAGAAGCATTCTGTGAAACTTCTTTCTGATCTGAGCATTCAGCTAACAGAGTTAAACCATACTTTTGATTGAGCAGTTTTGAAACAGTCTGTCTGTAGGAAATGCAACTGGACATTCGTAGCGCTAAGTGGGTAATAGTGGAAAAAAGAATATGTTCAAATATAAACTACACAGAAGCATTGTATGAAACTTCTTTCTGTTCTGTGCATTCAACTAACAGAGTTGAACCTTACTTTTGATTGAGCCGTTCTGAAACACTCTTTCTGTAGAAACTGCAATTGGACATGCTAAGCGCTAAGAGGCCTACATTGGGAAAAAGAATATCTTCAAATAAAAACTACACAGATGCATTCTGTGAAACTTATTTCTGATCTGTAAATTCAGTTAACAGAGATAAAACTTATTTTTGATTGAGCAGTTATGAAACACTGTTTTTGTAGAAAATGCAAGTGGAGATTCGGAGCGCTAAGAGGGTAATAGTGGAAAAAGGAATGTCTTCAAATATAAACTACACAGAATCATTTGGTGAAACTTCTTTCTGATCTGTGCATTCAGCTAACAGAGTTAAACCATACTTTTGATTGAGCAGAACTGAACACTCTTTCTGTAGAAAATGCAACTGGACATTTGGAGCGCTAAGAGCGTAGTAGTGGAAAAAGGAATATATTCAAATATAAACTACACAGAAGCATTCTGTGAAACTTCTTTCTGATCTGAGCATTCAGCTAACAGAGTTAAACCATACTTTTGATTGAGCAGTTTTGAAACACTCTGTCTGTAGAAAATGCAACTGGACATTCGTAGCGCTAAGTGGGTAATAGTGGAAAAAAGAATATGTTCAAATATAAACTACACAGAAGCATTGTATGAAACTTCTTTCTGTTCTGTGCATTCAACTAACAGAGTTGAACCTTACTTTTGATTGAGCCGTTCTGAAACACTCTTTCTGTAGAAACTGCAATTGGACATTCTGAGCGCTAAGAGGCCTATATTGGGAAAAAGAATGTCTACAAATAAAAACTACGCAGAAGAATTGTGTGAAACTACTTTCTGTTCTGTTTGTTCAACTAAAAGCGTTGAACCTTAGTTTTGATTGAGCCGTTCTGAAACACTCTTTCTGTAGAAAATGCAAGTGGAGATTCGGAGCGCTAAGAGGGTAATAGTGGAAAAAGGAATGTCTCCAAATATAAACTACACAGAATCATTCTGTGAAACTTGTTTCTGATCTGTGCATTCAGCTAACAGAGTTAAACCATACTTTGGATTGAGCAGATCTGAACACTCTTTCTGTAGAAAATGCAACTGGACATTTGGAGCGCTAAGAGAGTAGTAGTGGAAAAAGGAATATATTCAAATATAAACTACACAGAAGCATTCTGTGAAACTTCTTTCTGATCTGAGCATTCAGCTAACAGAGTTAAACCATACTTTTGATTGAGCAGTTTTGAAACTCTCTGTCTGTAGAAAATGCAACTGGACATTCGTAGAGCTAAGTGGGTAATAGTGGAAAAAAGAATATGTTCAAATATAAACTACACAGAAGCATTGTATGAAACTTCTTCCTGTTCTGTGCATTCAACTAACAGAGTTGAACCTTACTTTTGATTGAGCCGTTCTGAAACACTCTTTCTGTAGAAACTGCAATTGGACATGCTAAGCGCTAAGAGGCCTACATTGGGAAAAAGAATATCTTCAAATAAAAACTACACAGATGCATTCTGTGAAACTTATTTCTGATCTGTAAATTCAGTTAACAGAGATAAAACATATTTTTGATTGAGCAGTTATGAAACACTGTTTTTGTAGAAAATGCAAGTGGAGATTCGGAGCGCTAAGAGGGTAATAGTGGAAAAAGGAATGTCTTCAAATATAAACTACACAGAATCATTCGGTGAAACTTCTTTCTGATCTGTGCATTCAGCTAACAGAGTTAAACCATACTTTTGATTGAGCAGAACTGAACACTCTTTCTGTAGAAAATGCAACTGGACATTTGGAGCGCTAAGAGCGTAGTAGTGGAAAAAGGAATATATTCAAATATAAACTACACAGAAGCATTCTGTGAAACTTCTTTCTGATCTGAGCATTCAGCTAACAGAGTTAAACCATACTTTTGATTGAGCAGTTTTGAAACACTCTGTCTGTAGAAAATGCAACTGGACATTCGTAGCGCTAAGTGGGTAATAGTGGAAAAAAAGTATATGTTCAAATATAAACTACACAGAAGCATTGTATGAAACTTCTTTCTGTTCTGTGCATTCAACTAACAGAGTTGAACCTTACTTTTGATTGAGCCGTTCTGAAACACTCTTTCTGTAGAAACTGCAATTGGACATTCTGAGCGCTAAGAGGCCTATATTGGGAAAAAGAATGTCTACAAATAAAAACTACGCAGAAGAATTGTGTGAAACTTCTTTCTGTTCTGTTTGTTCAACTAAAAGCGTTGAACCTTAGTTTTGATTGAGCCGTTCTGAAACACTCTTTCTGTAGAAAATGCAAGTGGAGATTCGGAGCGCTAAGAGGGTAATAGTGGAAAAAGGAATGTCTCCAAATATAAACTACACAGAATCATTCTGTGAAACTTGTTTCTGATCTGTGCATTCAGCTAACAGAGTTAAACCATACTTTGGATTGAGCAGATCTGAACACTCTTTCTGTAGAAAATGCAACTGGACATTTGGAGCGCTAAGAGAGTAGTAGTGGAAAAAGGAATATATTCAAATATAAACTACACAGAAGCATTCTGTGAAACTTCTTTCTGATCTGAGCATTCAGCTAACAGAGTTAAACCATACTTTTGATTGAGCAGTTTTGAAACTCTCTGTCTGTAGAAAATGCAACTGGACATTCGTAGCGCTAAGTGGGTAATAGTGGAAAAAAGAATATGTTCAAATATAAACTACACAGAAGCATTGTATGAAACTTCTTCCTGTTCTGTGCATTCAACTAACAGAGTTGAACCTTACTTTTGATTGAGCCGTTCTGAAACACTCTTTCTGTAGAAACTGCAATTGGATATGCTAAGCGCTAAGAGGCCTACATTGGGAAAAAGAATATCTTCAAATAAAAACTACACAGATGCATTCTGTGAAACTTATTTCTGATCTGTAAATTCAGTTAACAGAGATAAAACATATTTTTGATTGAGCAGTTATGAAACACTGTTTTTGTAGAAAATGCAAGTGGAGATTCGGAGCGCTAAGAGGGTAATAGTGGAAAAAGGAATGTCTTCAAATATAAACTACACAGAATCATTCGGTGAAACTTCTTTCTGATCTGTGCATTCAGCTAACAGAGTTAAACCATACTTTTGATTGAGCAGATCTGAACACTCTTTCTGTAGAAAATGCAACTGGACATTTGGAGCGCTAAGAGCGTAGTAGTGGAAAAAGGAATATATTCAAATATAAACTACACAGAAGCATTCTGTGAAACTTCTTTCTGATCTGAGCATTCAGCTAACAGAGTTAAACCATACTTTTGATTGAGCAGTTTTGAAACACTCTGTCTGTAGAAAATCCAACTGGACATTCGTAGCGCTAAGTGGGTAATAGTGGAAAAAAGAATATGTTCAAATATAAACTACACAGAAGCATTGTATGAAACTTCTTTCTGTTCTGTGCATTCAACTAACAGAGTTGAACCTTACTTTTGATTGAGCCTTTCTGAAACACTCTTGCTGTAGAAACTGCAATTGCACATTCTGAGTGCTAAGAGGCCTATATTGGGAAAAATAATATCTTCAAATAAAAACTACACAGAAGCATTGTGTGAAACTTATTTCTGATATGTTCATTAAGCTAACAGAGTTAAACCATACTTTTGATTGCGCAGTTCTGATCACTCTCTCTGTAGAAAATGCAAGTGGACATTCGGAGCGCTAAGAGGGTAATAGTGGAAAAAGGAATATATTCAAATATAAACTACACAGTAGCATTCTGTGAAAATTCTTTCTGTTCTGTGCATTCAACTAACAGAGTTGAACCTTACTTTTGATTGAGCCATTCTGAAACACTCTTTCTGTAGAAACTGCAATTGGACATGCTAAGCGCTAAGAGGCCTACATTGGAAAAAAGAATATCTTCAAATAAAAACTACACAGATGCATTCTGTGAAACTTATTTCTGATCTGTAAATTCAGTTAACAGAGATAAAACATATTTTTGATTGAGCAGTTATGAAACACTGTTTTTGTAGAAAATGCAAGTGGAGATTCGGAGCGCTAAGTGGTTAATAGTGGAAAAAGGAATGTCTTCAAATATAAACTACACAGAATCATTCGGTGAAACTTCTTTCTGATCTGTGCATTCAGCTAACAGAGTTAAACCATACTTTTGATTGAGCAGATCTGAACACTCTTTCTGTAGAAAATGCAAGTGGACATTTGGAGCGCTAAGAGCGTAGTAGTGGAAAAAGGAATATATTCAAATATAAACTACACAGAAGCATTCTGTGAAACTTCTTTCTGATCTGAGCATTCAGCTAACAGAGTTAAACCATACTTTTGATTGAGCAGTTTTGAAACACTCTGTCTGTAGAAAATGCAACTGGACATTCGTAGCGCTAAGTGGGTAATAGTGGAAAAAAGAATATGTTCAAATATAAACTACACAGAAGCATTGTATGAAACTTCTTTCTGTTCTGTGCATTCAACTAACAGAGTTGAACCTTACTTTTGATTGAGCCGTTCTGAAACACTCTTTCTGTAGAAACTGCAATTGGACATGCTAAGCGCTAAGAGGCCTACATTGGGAAAAAGAATATCTTCAAATAAAAACTACACAGATGCATTCTGTGAAACTTATTTCTGATCTGTAAATTCAGTTAACAGAGATAAAACATATTTTTGATTGAGCAGTTATGTAACACTGTTTTTGTAGAAAATGCAAGTGGAGATTCGGAGCGCTAAGAGGGTAATAGTGGAAAAAGGAATGTCTTCAAATATAAACTACACAGAATCATTCGGTGAAACTTCTTTCTGATCTGTGCATTCAGCTAACAGAGTTAAACCATACTTTTGATTGAGCAGATCTGAACACTCTTTCTGTAGAAAATGCAACTGGACATTTGGAGCGCTAAGAGCGTAGTAGTGGAAAAAGGAATATATTCAAATATAAACTACACAGAAGCATTCTGTGAAACTTCTTTCTGATCTGAGCATTCAGCTAACAGAGTTAAACCATACTTTTGATTGAGCAGTTTTGAAACACTCTGTCTGTAGAAAATGCAACTGGACATTCGTAGCGCTAAGTGGGTAATAGTGGAAAAAAGAATATGTTCAAATATAAACTACACAGAAGCATTGTATGAAACTTCTTTCTGTTCTGTGCATTCAACTAACAGAGTTGAACCTTACTTTTGATTGAGCCGTTCTGAAACACTCTTTCTGTAGAAACTGCAATTGGACATTCTGAGCGCTAAGAGGCCTATATTGGGAAAAAGAATGTCTACAAATAAAAACTACGCAGAAGAATTGTGTGAAACTTCTTTCTGTTCTGTTTGTTCAACTAAAAGCGTTGAACCTTAGTTTTGATTGAGCCGTTCTGAAACACTCTTTCTGTAGAAAATGCAAGTGGAGATTCGGAGCGCTAAGAGGGTAATAGTGGAAAAAGGAATGTCTCCAAATATAAACTACACAGAATCATTCTGTGAAACTTGTTTCTGATCTGTGCATTCAGCTAACAGAGTTAAACCATACTTTGGATTGAGCAGATCTGAACACTCTTTCTGTAGAAAATGCAACTGGACATTTGGAGCGCTAAGAGAGTAGTAGTGGAAAAAGGAATATATTCAAATATAAACTACACAGAAGCATTCTGTGAAATTTCTTTCTGATCTGAGCATTCAGCTAACAGAGTTAAACCATACTTTTGATTGAGCAGTTTTGAAACTCTCTGTCTGTAGAAAATGCAACTGGACATTCGTAGCGCTAAGTGGGTAATAGTGGAAAAAAGAATATGTTCAAATATAAACTACACGGAAGCATTGTATGAAACTTCTTCCTGTTCTGTGCATTCAACTAACAGAGTTGAACCTTACTTTTGATTGAGCCGTTCTGAAACACTCTTTCTGTAGAAACTGCAATTGGACATGCTAAGCGCTAAGAGGCCTACATTGGGAAAAAGAATATCTTCAAATAAAAACTACACAGATGCATTCTGTGAAACTTATTTCTGATCTGTAAATTCAGTTAACAGAGATAAAACATATTTTTGATTGAGCAGTTATGAAACACTGTTTTTGTAGAAAATGCAAGTGGAGATTCGGAGCGCTAAGAGGGTAATAGTGGAAAAAGGAATGTCTTCAAATATAAACTACACAGAATCATTCGGTGAAACTTCTTTCTGATCTGTGCATTCAGCTAACAGAGTTAAACCATACTTTTGATTGAGCAGATCTGAACACTCTTTCTGTAGAAAATGCAACTGGACATTTGGAGCGCTAAGAGCGTAGTAGTGGAAAAAGGAATATATTCAAATATAAACTACACAGAAGCATTCTGTGAAACTTCTTTCTGATCTGAGCATTCAGCTAACAGAGTTAAACCATACTTTTGATTGAGCAGTTTTGAAACACTCTGTCTGTAGAAAATGCAACTGGACATTCGTAGCGCTAAGTGGGTAATAGTGGAAAAAAGAATATGTTCAAATATAAACTACACAGAAGCATTGTATGAAACTTCTTTCTGTTCTGTGCATTCAACTAACAGAGTTGAACCTTACTTTTGATTGAGCCGTTCTGAAACACTCTTTCTGTAGAAACTGCAATTGGACATTCTGAGCGCTAAGAGGCCTATATTGGGAAAAAGAATGTCTACAAATAAAAACTACGCAGAAGAATTGTGTGAAACTACTTTCTGTTCTGTTTGTTCAACTAAAAGCGTTGAACCTTAGTTTTGATTGAGCCGTTCTGAAACACTCTTTCTGTAGAAAATGCAAGTGGAGATTCGGAGCGCTAAGAGGGTAATAGTGGAAAAAGGAATGTCTCCAAATATAAACTACACAGAATCATTCTGTGAAACTTGTTTCTGATCTGTGCATTCAGCTAACAGAGTTAAACCATACTTTGGATTGAGCAGATCTGAACACTCTTTCTGTAGAAAATGCAACTGGACATTTGGAGCGCTAAGAGAGTAGTAGTGGAAAAAGGAATATATTCAAATATAAACTACACAGAAGCATTCTGTGAAACTTCTTTCTGATCTGAGCATTCAGCTAACAGAGTTAAACCATACTTTTGATTGAGCAGTTTTGAAACTCTCTGTCTGTAGAAAATGCAACTGGACATTCGTAGAGCTAAGTGGGTAATAGTGGAAAAAAGAATATGTTCAAATATAAACTACACAGAAGCATTGTATGAAACTTCTTCCTGTTCTGTGCATTCAACTAACAGAGTTGAACCTTACTTTTGATTGAGCCGTTCTGAAACACTCTTTCTGTAGAAACTGCAATTGGACATGCTAAGCGCTAAGAGGCCTACATTGGGAAAAAGAATATCTTCAAATAAAAACTACACAGATGCATTCTGTGAAACTTATTTCTGATCTGTAAATTCAGTTAACAGAGATAAAACATATTTTTGATTGAGCAGTTATGAAACACTGTTTTTGTAGAAAATGCAAGTGGAGATTCGGAGCGCTAAGAGGGTAATAGTGGAAAAAGGAATGTCTTCAAATATAAACTACACAGAATCATTCGGTGAAACTTCTTTCTGATCTGTGCATTCAGCTAACAGAGTTAAACCATACTTTTGATTGAGCAGAACTGAACACTCTTTCTGTAGAAAATGCAACTGGACATTTGGAGCGCTAAGAGCGTAGTAGTGGAAAAAGGAATATATTCAAATATAAACTACACAGAAGCATTCTGTGAAACTTCTTTCTGATCTGAGCATTCAGCTAACAGAGTTAAACCATACTTTTGATTGAGCAGTTTTGAAACACTCTGTCTGTAGAAAATGCAACTGGACATTCGTAGCGCTAAGTGGGTAATAGTGGAAAAAAAGTATATGTTCAAATATAAACTACACAGAAGCATTGTATGAAACTTCTTTCTGTTCTGTGCATTCAACTAACAGAGTTGAACCTTACTTTTGATTGAGCCGTTCTGAAACACTCTTTCTGTAGAAACTGCAATTGGACATTCTGAGCGCTAAGAGGCCTATATTGGGAAAAAGAATGTCTACAAATAAAAACTACGCAGAAGAATTGTGTGAAACTTCTTTCTGTTCTGTTTGTTCAACTAAAAGCGTTGAACCTTAGTTTTGATTGAGCCGTTCTGAAACACTCTTTCTGTAGAAAATGCAAGTGGAGATTCGGAGCGCTAAGAGGGTAATAGTGGAAAAAGGAATGTCTCCAAATATAAACTACACAGAATCATTCTGTGAAACTTGTTTCTGATCTGTGCATTCAGCTAACAGAGTTAAACCATACTTTGGATTGAGCAGATCTGAACACTCTTTCTGTAGAAAATGCAACTGGACATTTGGAGCGCTAAGAGAGTAGTAGTGGAAAAAGGAATATATTCAAATATAAACTACACAGAAGCATTCTGTGAAACTTCTTTCTGATCTGAGCATTCAGCTAACAGAGTTAAACCATACTTTTGATTGAGCAGTTTTGAAACTCTCTGTCTGTAGAAAATGCAACTGGACATTCGTAGCGCTAAGTGGGTAATAGTGGAAAAAAGAATATGTTCAAATATAAACTACACAGAAGCATTGTATGAAACTTCTTCCTGTTCTGTGCATTCAACTAACAGAGTTGAACCTTACTTTTGATTGAGCCGTTCTGAAACACTCTTTCTGTAGAAACTGCAATTGGATATGCTAAGCGCTAAGAGGCCTACATTGGGAAAAAGAATATCTTCAAATAAAAACTACACAGATGCATTCTGTGAAACTTATTTCTGATCTGTAAATTCAGTTAACAGAGATAAAACATATTTTTGATTGAGCAGTTATGAAACACTGTTTTTGTAGAAAATGCAAGTGGAGATTCGGAGCGCTAAGAGGGTAATAGTGGAAAAAGGAATGTCTTCAAATATAAACTACACAGAATCATTCGGTGAAACTTCTTTCTGATCTGTGCATTCAGCTAACAGAGTTAAACCATACTTTTGATTGAGCAGATCTGAACACTCTTTCTGTAGAAAATGCAACTGGACATTTGGAGCGCTAAGAGCGTAGTAGTGGAAAAAGGAATATATTCAAATATAAACTACACAGAAGCATTCTGTGAAACTTCTTTCTGATCTGAGCATTCAGCTAACAGAGTTAAACCATACTTTTGATTGAGCAGTTTTGAAACACTCTGTCTGTAGAAAATCCAACTGGACATTCGTAGCGCTAAGTGGGTAATAGTGGAAAAAAGAATATGTTCAAATATAAACTACACAGAAGCATTGTATGAAACTTCTTTCTGTTCTGTGCATTCAACTAACAGAGTTGAACCTTACTTTTGATTGAGCCTTTCTGAAACACTCTTGCTGTAGAAACTGCAATTGCACATTCTGAGTGCTAAGAGGCCTATATTGGGAAAAATAATATCTTCAAATAAAAACTACACAGAAGCATTGTGTGAAACTTATTTCTGATATGTTCATTAAGCTAACAGAGTTAAACCATACTTTTGATTGCGCAGTTCTGATCACTCTCTCTGTAGAAAATGCAAGTGGACATTCGGAGCGCTAAGAGGGTAATAGTGGAAAAAGGAATATATTCAAATATAAACTACACAGTAGCATTCTGTGAAAATTCTTTCTGTTCTGTGCATTCAACTAACAGAGTTGAACCTTACTTTTGATTGAGCCATTCTGAAACACTCTTTCTGTAGAAACTGCAATTGGACATGCTAAGCGCTAAGAGGCCTACATTGGAAAAAAGAATATCTTCAAATAAAAACTACACAGATGCATTCTGTGAAACTTATTTCTGATCTGTAAATTCAGTTAACAGAGATAAAACATATTTTTGATTGAGCAGTTATGAAACACTGTTTTTGTAGAAAATGCAAGTGGAGATTCGGAGCGCTAAGTGGTTAATAGTGGAAAAAGGAATGTCTTCAAATATAAACTACACAGAATCATTCGGTGAAACTTCTTTCTGATCTGTGCATTCAGCTAACAGAGTTAAACCATACTTTTGATTGAGCAGATCTGAACACTCTTTCTGTAGAAAATGCAAGTGGACATTTGGAGCGCTAAGAGCGTAGTAGTGGAAAAAGGAATATATTCAAATATAAACTACACAGAAGCATTCTGTGAAACTTCTTTCTGATCTGAGCATTCAGCTAACAGAGTTAAACCATACTTTTGATTGAGCAGTTTTGAAACACTCTGTCTGTAGAAAATGCAACTGGACATTCGTAGCGCTAAGTGGGTAATAGTGGAAAAAAGAATATGTTCAAATATAAACTACACAGAAGCATTGTATGAAACTTCTTTCTGTTCTGTGCATTCAACTAACAGAGTTGAACCTTACTTTTGATTGAGCCGTTCTGAAACACTCTTTCTGTAGAAACTGCAATTGGACATGCTAAGCGCTAAGAGGCCTACATTGGGAAAAAGAATATCTTCAAATAAAAACTACACAGATGCATTCTGTGAAACTTATTTCTGATCTGTAAATTCAGTTAACAGAGATAAAACATATTTTTGATTGAGCAGTTATGTAACACTGTTTTTGTAGAAAATGCAAGTGGAGATTCGGAGCGCTAAGAGGGTAATAGTGGAAAAAGGAATGTCTTCAAATATAAACTACACAGAATCATTCGGTGAAACTTCTTTCTGATCTGTGCATTCAGCTAACAGAGTTAAACCATACTTTTGATTGAGCAGATCTGAACACTCTTTCTGTAGAAAATGCAACTGGACATTTGGAGCGCTAAGAGCGTAGTAGTGGAAAAAGGAATATATTCAAATATAAACTACACAGAAGCATTCTGTGAAACTTCTTTCTGATCTGAGCATTCAGCTAACAGAGTTAAACCATACTTTTGATTGAGCAGTTTTGAAACACTCTGTCTGTAGAAAATGCAACTGGACATTCGTAGCGCTAAGTGGGTAATAGTGGAAAAAAGAATATGTTCAAATATAAACTACACAGAAGCATTGTATGAAACTTCTTTCTGTTCTGTGCATTCAACTAACAGAGTTGAACCTTACTTTTGATTGAGCCGTTCTGAAACACTCTTTCTGTAGAAACTGCAATTGGACATTCTGAGCGCTAAGAGGCCTATATTGGGAAAAAGAATGTCTACAAATAAAAACTACGCAGAAGAATTGTGTGAAACTTCTTTCTGTTCTGTTTGTTCAACTAAAAGCGTTGAACCTTAGTTTTGATTGAGCCGTTCTGAAACACTCTTTCTGTAGAAAATGCAAGTGGAGATTCGGAGCGCTAAGAGGGTAATAGTGGAAAAAGGAATGTCTCCAAATATAAACTACACAGAATCATTCTGTGAAACTTGTTTCTGATCTGTGCATTCAGCTAACAGAGTTAAACCATACTTTGGATTGAGCAGATCTGAACACTCTTTCTGTAGAAAATGCAACTGGACATTTGGAGCGCTAAGAGAGTAGTAGTGGAAAAAGGAATATATTCAAATATAAACTACACAGAAGCATTCTGTGAAACTTCTTTCTGATCTGAGCATTCAGCTAACAGAGTTAAACCATACTTTTGATTGAGCAGTTTTGAAACTCTCTGTCTGTAGAAAATGCAACTGGACATTCGTAGCGCTAAGTGGGTAATAGTGGAAAAAAGAATATGTTCAAATATAAACTACACGGAAGCATTGTATGAAACTTCTTCCTGTTCTGTGCATTCAACTAACAGAGTTGAACCTTACTTTTGATTGAGCCGTTCTGAAACACTCTTTCTGTAGAAACTGCAATTGGACATGCTAAGCGCTAAGAGGCCTACATTGGGAAAAAGAATATCTTCAAATAAAAACTACACAGATGCATTCTGTGAAACTTATTTCTGATCTGTAAATTCAGTTAACAGAGATAAAACATATTTTTGATTGAGCAGTTATGAAACACTGTTTTTGTAGAAAATGCAAGTGGAGATTCGGAGCGCTAAGAGGGTAATAGTGGAAAAAGGAATGTCTTCAAATATAAACTACACAGAATCATTCGGTGAAACTTCTTTCTGATCTGTGCATTCAGCTAACAGAGTTAAACCATACTTTTGATTGAGCAGATCTGAACACTCTTTCTGTAGAAAATGCAACTGGACATTTGGAGCGCTAAGAGCGTAGTAGTGGAAAAAGGAATATATTCAAATATAAACTACACAGAAGCATTCTGTGAAACTTCTTTCTGATCTGAGCATTCAGCTAACAGAGTTAAACCATACTTTTGATTGAGCAGTTTTGAAACTCTCTGTCTGTAGAAAATGCAACTGGACATTCGTAGCGCTAAGTGGGTAATAGTGGAAAAAAGAATATGTTCAAATATAAACTACACAGAAGCATTGTATGAAACTTCTTCCTGTTCTGTGCATTCAACTAACAGAGTTGAACCTTACTTTTGATTGAGCCGTTCTGAAACACTCTTTCTGTAGAAACTGCAATTGGACATGCTAAGCGCTAAGAGGCCTACATTGGGAAAAAGAATATCTTCAAATAAAAACTACACAGATGCATTCTGTGAAACTTATTTCTGATCTGTAAATTCAGTTAACAGAGATAAAACATATTTTTGATTGAGCAGTTATGAAACACTGTTTTTGTAGAAAATGCAAGTGGAGATTCGGAGCGCTAAGAGGGTAATAGTGGAAAAAGGAATGTCTTCAAATATAAACTACACAGAATCATTCGGTGAAACTTCTTTCTGATCTGTGCATTCAGCTAACAGAGTTAAACCATACTTTTGATTGAGCAGATCTGAACACTCTTTCTGTAGAAAATGCAACTGGACATTTGGAGCGCTAAGAGCGTAGTAGTGGAAAAAGGAATATATTCAAATATAAACTACACAGAAGCATTCTGTGAAACTTCTTTCTGATCTGAGCATTCAGCTAACAGAGTTAAACCATACTTTTGATTGAGCAGTTTTGAAACACTCTGTCTGTAGAAAATCCAACTGGACATTCGTAGCGCTAAGTGGGTAATAGTGGAAAAAAGAATATGTTCAAATATAAACTACACAGAAGCATTGTATGAAACTTCTTTCTATTCTGTGCATTCAACTAACAGAGTTGAACCTTACTTTTGATTGAGCCTTTCTGAAACAATCTTGCTGTAGAAACTGCAATTGCACATTCTGAGTGCTAAGAGGCCTATATTGGGAAAAATAATATCTTCAAATAAAAACTACACAGAAGCATTGTGTGAAACTTATTTCTGATATGTTCATTAAGCTAACAGAGTTAAACCATACTTTTGATTGCGCAGTTCTGATCACTCTCTCTGTAGAAAATGCAAGTGGACATTCGGAGCGCTAAGAGGGTAATAGTGGAAAAAGGAATATATTCAAATATAAACTACACAGTAGCATTCTGTGAAAATTCTTTCTGTTCTGTGCATTCAACTAACAGAGTTGAACCTTACTTTTGATTGAGCCGTTCTGAAACACTCTTTCTGTAGAAACTGCAATTGGACATGCTAAGCGCTAAGAGGCCTACATTGGAAAAAAGAATATCTTCAAATAAAAACTACACAGATGCATTCTGTGAAACTTATTTCTGATCTGTAAATTCAGTTAACAGAGATAAAACATATTTTTGATTGAGCAGTTATGAAACACTGTTTTTGTAGAAAATGCAAGTGGAGATTCGGAGCGCTAAGAGGTTAATAGTGGAAAAAGGAATGTCTTCAAATATAAACTACACAGAATCATTCGGTGAAACTTCTTTCTGATCTGTGCATTCAGCTAACAGAGTTAAACCATACTTTTGATTGAGCAGATCTGAACACTCTATCTGTAGAAAATGCAAGTGGACATTTGGAGCGCTAAGAGCGTAGTAGTGGAAAAAGGAATATATTCAAATATAAACTACACAGAAGCATTCTGTGAAACTTCTTTCTGATCTGAGCATTCAGCTAACAGAGTTAAACCATACTTTTGATTGAGCAGTTTTGAAACACTCTGTCTGTAGGAAATGCAACTGGACATTCGTAGCGCTAAGTGGGTAATAGTGGAAAAAAGAATATGTTCAAATATAAACTACACAGAAGCATTGTATGAAACTTCTTTCTGTTCTGTGCATTCAACTAACAGAGTTGAACCTTACTTTTGATTGAGCCGTTCTGAAACACTCTTTCTGTAGAAACTGCAATTGGACATGCTAAGCGCTAAGAGGCCTACATTGGGAAAAAGAATATCTTCAAATAAAAACTACACAGATGCATTCTGTGAAACTTATTTCTGATCTGTAAATTCAGTTAACAGAGATAAAACTTATTTTTGATTGAGCAGTTATGAAACACTGTTTTTGTAGAAAATGCAAGTGGAGATTCGGAGCGCTAAGAGGGTAATAGTGGAAAAAGGAATGTCTTCAAATATAAACTACACAGAATCATTTGGTGAAACTTCTTTCTGATCTGTGCATTCAGCAAACAGAGTTAAACCATACTTTTGATTGAGCAGAACTGAACACTCTTTCTGTAGAAAATGCAACTGGACATTTGGAGCGCTAAGAGCGTAGTAGTGGAAAAAGGAATATATTCAAATATAAACTACACAGAAGCATTCTGTGAAACTTCTTTCTGATCTGAGCATTCAGCTAACAGAGTTAAACCATACTTTTGATTGAGCAGTTTTGAAACACTCTGTCTGTAGAAAATGCAACTGGACATTCGTAGCGCTAAGTGGGTAATAGTGGAAAAAAGAATATGTTCAAATATAAACTACACAGAAGCATTGTATGAAACTTCTTTCTGTTCTGTGCATTCAACTAACAGAGTTGAACCTTACTTTTGATTGAGCCGTTCTGAAACACTCTTTCTGTAGAAACTGCAATTGGACATTCTGAGCGCTAAGAGGCCTATATTGGGAAAAAGAATGTCTACAAATAAAAACTACGCAGAAGAATTGTGTGAAACTACTTTCTGTTCTGTTTGTTCAACTAAAAGCGTTGAACCTTAGTTTTGATTGAGCCGTTCTGAAACACTCTTTCTGTAGAAAATGCAAGTGGAGATTCGGAGCGCTAAGAGGGTAATAGTGGAAAAAGGAATGTCTCCAAATATAAACTACACAGAATCATTCTGTGAAACTTGTTTCTGATCTGTGCATTCAGCTAACAGAGTTAAACCATACTTTGGATTGAGCAGATCTGAACACTCTTTCTGTAGAAAATGCAACTGGACATTTGGAGCGCTAAGAGAGTAGTAGTGGAAAAAGGAATATATTCAAATATAAACTACACAGAAGCATTCTGTGAAACTTCTTTCTGATCTGAGCATTCAGCTAACAGAGTTAAACCATACTTTTGATTGAGCAGTTTTGAAACTCTCTGTCTGTAGAAAATGCAACTGGACATTCGTAGAGCTAAGTGGGTAATAGTGGAAAAAAGAATATGTTCAAATATAAACTACACAGAAGCATTGTATGAAACTTCTTCCTGTTCTGTGCATTCAACTAACAGAGTTGAACCTTACTTTTGATTGAGCCGTTCTGAAACACTCTTTCTGTAGAAACTGCAATTGGACATGCTAAGCGCTAAGAGGCCTACATTGGGAAAAAGAATATCTTCAAATAAAAACTACACAGATGCATTCTGTGAAACTTATTTCTGATCTGTAAATTCAGTTAACAGAGATAAAACATATTTTTGATTGAGCAGTTATGAAACACTGTTTTTGTAGAAAATGCAAGTGGAGATTCGGAGCGCTAAGAGGGTAATAGTGGAAAAAGGAATGTCTTCAAATATAAACTACACAGAATCATTCGGTGAAACTTCTTTCTGATCTGTGCATTCAGCTAACAGAGTTAAACCATACTTTTGATTGAGCAGATCTGAACACTCTTTCTGTAGAAAATGCAACTGGACATTTGGAGCGCTAAGAGCGTAGTAGTGGAAAAAGGAATATATTCAAATATAAACTACACAGAAGCATTCTGTGAAACTTCTTTCTGATCTGAGCATTCAGCTAACAGAGTTAAACGATACTTTTGATTGAGCAGTTTTGAAACACTCTGTCTGTAGAAAATCCAACTGGACATTCGTAGCGCTAAGTGGGTAATAGTGGAAAAAAGAATATGTTCAAATATAAACTACACAGAAGCATTGTATGAAACTTCTTTCTGTTCTGTGCATTCAACTAACAGAGTTGAACCTTACTTTTGATTGAGCCTTTCTGAAACACTCTTGCTGTAGAAACTGCAATTGCACATTCTGAGTGCTAAGAGGCCTATATTGGGGAAAATAATATCTTCAAATAAAAACTACACAGAAACATTGTGTGAAACTTATTTCTGATATGTTCATTAAGCTAACAGAGTTAAACCATACTTTTGATTGCGCAGTTCTGATCACTCTCTCTGTAGAAAATGCAAGTGGACATTCGGAGCGCTAAGAGGGTAATAGTGGAAAAAGGAATATATTCAAATATAAACTACACAGTAGCATTCTGTGAAAATTCTTTCTGTTCTGTGCATTCAACTAACAGAGTTGAACCTTACTTTTGATTGAACCGTTCTGAAACACTCTTTCTGTAGAAACTGCAATTGGACATGCTAAGCGCTAAGAGGCCTACATTGGAAAAAAGAATATCTTCAAATAAAAACTACACAGATGCATTCTGTGAAACTTATTTCTGATCTGTAAATTCAGTTAACAGAGATAAAAGATATTTTTGATTGAGCAGTTATGAAACACTGTTTTTGTAGAAAATGCAAGTGGAGATTCGGAGCGCTAAGTGGTTAATAGTGGAAAAAGGAATGTCTTCAAATATAAACTACACAGAATCATTCGGTGAAACTTCTTTCTGATCTGTGCATTCAGCTAACAGAGTTAAACCATACTTTTGATTGAGCAGATCTGAACACTCTTTCTGTAGAAAATGCAAGTGGACATTTGGAGCGCTAAGAGCGTAGTAGTGGAAAAAGGAATATATTCAAATATAAACTACACAGAAGCATTCTGTGAAACTTCTTTCTGATCTGAGCATTCAGCTAACAGAGTTAAACCATACTTTTGATTGAGCAGTTTTGAAACACTCTGTCTGTAGAAAATGCAACTGGACATTCGTAGCGCTAAGTGGGTAATAGTGGAAAAAAGAATATGTTCAAATATAAACTACACAGAAGCATTGTATGAAACTTCTTTCTGTTCTGTGCATTCAACTAACAGAGTTGAACCTTACTTTTGATTGAGCCGTTCTGAAACACTCTTTCTGTAGAAACTGCAATTGGACATGCTAAGCGCTAAGAGGCCTACATTGGGAAAAAGAATATCTTCAAATAAAAACTACACAGATGCATTCTGTGAAACTTATTTCTGATCTGTAAATTCAGTTAACAGAGATAAAACTTATTTTTGATTGAGCAGTTATGAAACACTGTTTTTGTAGAAAATGCAAGTGGAGATTCGGAGCGCTAAGAGGGTAATAGTGGAAAAAGGAATGTCTTCAAATATAAACTACACAGAATCATTCGGTGAAACTTCTTTCTGATCTGTGCATTCAGCTAACAGAGTTAAACCATACTTTTGATTGAGCAGAACTGAACACTCTTTCTGTAGAAAATGCAACTGGACATTTGGAGCGCTAAGAGCGTAGTAGTGGAAAAAGGAATATATTCAAATATAAACTACACAGAAGCATTCTGTGAAACTTCTTTCTGATCTGAGCATTCAGCTAACAGAGTTAAACCATACTTTTGATTGAGCAGTTTTGAAACACTCTGTCTGTAGAAAATGCAACTGGACATTCGTAGCGCTAAGTGGGTAATAGTGGAAAAAAGAATATGTTCAAATATAAACTACACAGAAGCATTGTATGAAACTTCTTTCTGTTCTGTGCATTCAACTAACAGAGTTGAACCTTACTTTTGATTGAGCCGTTCTGAAACACTCTTTCTGTAGAAACTGCAATTGGACATTCTGAGCGCTAAGAGGCCTATATTGGGAAAAAGAATGTCTACAAATAAAAACTACGCAGAAGAATTTTGTGAAACTTCTTTCTGTTCTGTTTGTTCAACTAAAAGCGTTGAACCTTAGTTTTGATTGAGCCGTTCTGAAACACTCTTTCTGTAGAAAATGCAAGTGGAGATTCGGAGCGCTAAGAGGGTAATAGTGGAAAAAGGAATGTCTCCAAATATAAACTACACAGAATCATTCTGTGAAACTTGTTTCTGATCTGTGCATTCAGCTAACAGAGTTAAACCATACTTTGGATTGAGCAGATCTGAACACTCTTTCTGTAGAAAATGCAACTGGACATTTGGAGCGCTAAGAGAGTAGTAGTGGAAAAAGGAATATATTCAAATATAAACTACACAGAAGCATTCTGTGAAACTTCTTTCTGATCTGAGCATTCAGCTAACAGAGTTAAACCATACTTTTGATTGAGCAGTTTTGAAACTCTCTGTCTGTAGAAAATGCAACTGGACATTCGTAGAGCTAAGTGGGTAATAGTGGAAAAAAGAATATGTTCAAATATAAACTACACAGAAGCATTGTATGAAACTTCTTCCTGTTCTGTGCATTCAACTAACAGAGTTGAACCTTACTTTTGATTGAGCCGTTCTGAAACACTCTTTCTGTAGAAACAGCAATTGGACATGCTAAGCGCTAAGAGGCCTACATTGGGAAAAAGAATATCTTCAAATAAAAACTACACAGATGCATTCTGTGAAACTTATTTCTGATCTGTAAATTCAGTTAACAGAGATAAAACATATTTTTGATTGAGCAGTTATGAAACTCTCTTTTTGTAGAAAATGCAAGTGGAGATTCGGAGCGCTAAGAGGGTAATAGAGGAAAAAGGAATGTCTTCAAATATAAACTACACAGAATCATTCGGTGAAACTTCTTTCTGATCTGTGCATTCAGCTAACAGAGTTAAAACATACTTTTGATTGAGCAGATCTGAACACGCTTTCTGTGGAAAATGCAACTGGACATTTGGAGCGCTAAGAGCGTAGTAGTGGAAAAAGGAATATATTCAAATATAAACTACACAGAAGCATTCTGTGAAACTTCTTTCTGATCTGTGCATTCAGCTAACAGAGTTAAACCATACTTTTGATTGAGCAGTTTTGAAACACTCTGTCTGTAGAAAATGCAACTGGATATTTGGAGCGCTA
Organism: Symphalangus syndactylus; assembly: GCF_028878055.3. Lineage (NCBI taxonomy): Eukaryota > Metazoa > Chordata > Mammalia > Primates > Hylobatidae > Symphalangus > Symphalangus syndactylus. The sequence continues at coordinate 784,093 of NC_072435.2, read as the reverse complement.
AGAGAGTAGTAGTGTAAAAAGGAATATATTCAAATATAAACTACACAGAAGCATTCTGTGAAACTTCTTTCTGATCTGAGCATTCAGCTAACAGAGTTAAACCATACTTTTGATTGAGCAGTTTCTAAACACTCTGTCTGTAGAAAATGCAACTGGACATTCGTAGCGCTAAGTGAGTAATAGTGGAAAAAAGAATATGTTCAAATATAAACTACACAGAAGCATTGTATGAAACTTCTTTCTGTTCTGTGCATTCAACTAACAGAGTTGAACCTTACTTTTGATTGAGCCGTTCTGAAACACTCTTTCTGTAGAAACTGCAATTGGACATTCTGAGCGCTAAGAGGCCTATATTGGGAAAAAGAATGTCTACAAATAAAAACTACACAGAAGAATTGTGTGAAACTTCTTTCTGTTCTGTTTGTTCAACTAAAAGAGTTGAACCCTAGTTTTGATTGAGCCGTTCTGAAACACTCTTTCTGTAGAAAATGCAAGTGGAGTTTCGGAGCGCTAAGAGGGTAATAGTGGAAAAAGGAATGTCTCCATATATAAACTACACAGAATCATTCTGTGAAACTTCTTTCTGATCTGTGCATTCAGCTAACAGAGTTAAACCCTACTTTTGATTGAGCAGATCTGAACACTCTTTCTGTAGAAAATGCAACTGGACATTTGGAGCGCTAAGAGAGTAGTAGTGGAAAAAGGAATATATTCAAATATAAACTACACAGAAGCATTCTGTGAAACTTCTTTCTGATCTGAGCATTCAGCTAACAGAGTTAAACCATACTTTGGATTGAGCAGTTTTGAAACACTCTGTCTGTAGAAAATGCAACTGGACATTCGTAGCGCTAAGTGGGTAATAGTGGAAAACAGAATATGTTCAAATATAAACTACACAGAAGCATTGTATGAAACTTCTTTCTGTTCTGTGCATTCAACTAACAGAGTTGAACCTTACTTTTGATTGAGCCGTTCTGAAACACTCTTTCTGTAGAAACTGCAATTGGACATTCTGAGCGCTAAGAGGCCTATATTGGGAAAAAGAATGTCTACAAATAAAAACTACACAGAAGAATTGTGTGAAACTTCTTTCTGTTCTGTTTGTTCAAATAAAGAGTTGAACCCTAGTTTTGATTGAGCCGTTCTGAAACACTCTTTCTGTAGAAAATGCAAGTGGAGATTCGGAGCGCTAAGAGGGTAATAGTGGAAAAAGGAATGTCTCCAAATATAAACTACACAGAATCATTCTGTGAAACTTCTTTCTGATCTGTGCATTCAGCTAACAGAGTTAAACCATACTTTTGATTGAGCAGATCTGAACACTCTTTCTGTAGAAAATGCAACTGGACATTTGGAGCGCTAAGAGAGTAGTAGTGGAAAAAGGAATATATACAAATATAAACTACACAGAAGCATTCTGTGAAACTTCTTTCTGTTCTGAGCATTCAGCTAACAGAGTTAAACCATACTTTTGATTGAGCAGTTTTGAAACACTCTGTCTGTAGAAAATGCAACTGGACATTCGTAGCGCTAAGTGGGTAATAGTGGAAAAAAGAATATGTTCAAATATAAACTACACAGAAGCATTGTATGAAACTTCTTTCTGTTCTGTGCATTCAACTAACAGAGTTGAACCTTAGTTTTGATTGAGCCTTTCTGAAACACTCTTTCTGTAGAAACTGCAATTGGACATTCTGAGCGCTAAGAGGCCTATATTGGGAAAAATAATATCTTCAAATAAAAACTACACAGAAGCATTGTGTGAAACTTATTTCTGATATGTTCATTAAGCTAACAGAGTTAAACCATACTTTTGAATGCGCAGTTCTGAACACTCTTTCTGTAGAAAATGCAAGTGGACATTCGGAGCGCTAAGAGGGTAATAGTGGAAAAAGGAATATATTCAAATATAAACTACACAGTAGCATTCTGTGAAAATTCTTTCTGTTCTGTGCATTCAACTAACAGAGTTGAACCTTACTTTTGATTGAGCCGTTCTGAAACACTCTTTCTGTAGAAACTGCAATTGGACATTCTGAGCGCTAAGAGGCCTATATTGGGAAAAAGAATGTCTACAAATAAAAACTACACAGAAGAATTGTGTGAAACTTCTTTCTGTTCTCTTTGTTCAACTAAAAGAGTTGAACCTTAGTTTTGATTGAGCCGTTCTGAAACACTCTTTCTGTAGAAAATGCAAGTGGAGATTCGGAGCGCTAAGAGGGTAATAGTGGAAAAAGGAATGTCTCCAAATATAAACTACACAGAAACATTCTGTGAAACTTCTTTCTGATCTGTGCATTCAGCTAACAGAGTTAAACCATACTTTTGATTGAGCAGATCTGAACACTCTTTCTGTAGAAAATGCAACTGGACATTTGGAGCGCTAAGAGAGTAGTAGTGGAAAAAGGAATATATTCAAATATAAACTACACAGAAGCATTCTGTGAAACTTCTTTCTGATCTGAGCATTCAGCTAACAGAGTTAAACCATACTTTTGATTGAGCAGTTTTGAAACACTCTGTCTGTAGAAAATGCAACTGGACATTCGTAGCGCTAAGTGGGTAATAGTGGAAAAAAGAATATGTTCAAATATAAACTACACAGAAGCATTGTATGAAACTTCTTTCTGTTCTGTGCATTCAACTAACAGAGTTGAACCTTACTTTTGATTGAGCCTTTCTGAAACACTCTTTCTGTAGAAACTGCAATTGGACATTCTGAGCGCTAAGAGGCCTATATTGGGAAAAATAATATCTTCAAATAAAAACTACACAGAAGCATTGTGTGAAACTTCTTTCTGTTCTGTTTGTTCAACTAAAAGAGTTGAACCTTAGTTTTGATTGAGCCGTTCTGAAACACTATTTCTGTAGAAAATGCAACTTATTTCTGATATGTTCATTAAGCTAACAGAGTTAAACCATACTTTTGATTGCGCAGTTCTGAACACTCTTTCTGTAGAAAATGCAAGTGGACATTCGGAGCGCTAAGAGGGTAATAGTGGAAAAAGGAATACATTCAAATATAAACTACACAGTAGCATTCTGTGAAAATTCTTTCTGTTCTGTGCATTCAACTAACAGAGTTGAACCTTACTTTTGATTGAGCCGTTCTGAAACACTCTTTCTTAGAAACTGCAATTGGACATGCTAAGCGCTAAGAGGACTACATTGGGAAAAGGAATATCTTCAAATAAAAACTACACAGATGCATTCTGTGAAACATATTTCTGATCTGTAAATTCAGTTAACAGAGATAAAACATATTTTTGATTGAGCAGTTATGAAACACTCTTTTTGTAGAAAATGCAAGTGGAGATTCGGCGCGCTAAGAGGTAAGAGTGGAAAAAGGAATGTCTTCAAATATAAACTACACAGAATCATTCGGTGAAACTTCTTTCTGATCTGTGCATTCAGCGAACAGAGTTAAACCATACTTTTGATTGAGCAGATCTGAGCACTCTTTCTGTAGAAAATGCAACTGGACCTTTGGAGCGCTAAGAGCGTAGTAGTGGAAAAAGGAATATATTCAGATATAAACTACACAGAAGCATTCTGTGAAACTTCTTTCTGATCTGAGCATTCAGCTAACAGAGTTAAACCATACTTTTGATTGAGCAGTTTTGAAACACTCTGTCTGTAGAAAATGCAACTGGACATTCGTAGCGCTAATTGGGTAATAGTGGAAAAAAGAATATGTTCAAATATAAACTACACAGAAGCATTGTATGAAACTTCTTTCTGTTCTGTGTATTCAACTAACAGAGTTGAACCTTACTTTTGATTGAGCCGTTCTGAAACACTCTTTCTGTAGAAACTGCAAATGGACATTCTGAGCGCAAAGAGGCCTATATTGGGAAAAAAATGTCTACAAATAAAAACTACACAGAAGAATTGTGTGAAACTTCTTTCTGTTCTGTTTGTTCAACTAAAAGAGTTGAACCTTAGTTTTGATTGAGCCGTTCTGACACACTCTGTAGAAAATGCAAGTGGAGATTCGGAGCGCTAAGAGGGTAATAGTGGAAAAAGGAATATATTCAAATATAAACTACACAGTAGCATTCTGTGAAAATTCTTTCTGTTCTGTGCATTCAACTAACAGAGTTGAACCTTACTTTTGATTGAGCCGTTCTGAAACACTCTTTCTGTAGAAACAGCAATTGGACATGCTAAGCGCTAAGAGGCCTACATTGGGAAAAAGAATATCTTCAAATAAAAACTACACAGATGCATTCTGTGAAACTTATTTCTGATCTGTAAATTCAGTTAACAGAGATAAAACATATTTTTGATTGAGCAGTTATGAAACTCTCTTTTTGTAGAAAATGCAAGTGGAGATTCGGAGCGCTAAGAGGGTAATAGAGGAAAAAGGAATGTCTTCAAATATAAACTACACAGAATCATTCGGTGAAACTTCTTTCTGATCTGTGCATTCAGCTAACAGAGTTAAAACATACTTTTGATTGAGCAGATCTGAACACGCTTTCTGTGGAAAATGCAACTGGACATTTGGAGCGCTAAGAGCGTAGTAGTGGAAAAAGGAATATATTCAAATATAAACTACACAGAAGCATTCTGTGAAACTTCTTTCTGATCTGTGCATTCAGCTAACAGAGTTAAACCATACTTTTGATTGAGCAGTTTTGAAACACTCTGTCTGTAGAAAATGCAACTGGATATTTGGAGCGCTAAGAGAGTAGTAGTGTAAAAAGGAATATATTCAAATATAAACTACACAGAAGCATTCTGTGAAACTTCTTTCTGATCTGAGCATTCAGCTAACAGAGTTAAACCATACTTTTGATTGAGCAGTTTCTAAACACTCTGTCTGTAGAAAATGCAACTGGACATTCGTAGCGCTAAGTGAGTAATAGTGGAAAAAAGAATATGTTCAAATATAAACTACACAGAAGCATTGTATGAAACTTCTTTCTGTTCTGTGCATTCAACTAACAGAGTTGAACCTTACTTTTGATTGAGCCGTTCTGAAACACTCTTTCTGTAGAAACTGCAATTGGACATTCTGAGCGCTAAGAGGCCTATATTGGGAAAAAGAATGTCTACAAATAAAAACTACACAGAAGAATTGTGTGAAACTTCTTTCTGTTCTGTTTGTTCAACTAAAAGAGTTGAACCCTAGTTTTGATTGAGCCGTTCTGAAACACTCTTTCTGTAGAAAATGCAAGTGGAGTTTCGGAGCGCTAAGAGGGTAATAGTGGAAAAAGGAATGTCTCCATATATAAACTACACAGAATCATTCTGTGAAACTTCTTTCTGATCTGTGCATTCAGCTAACAGAGTTAAACCCTACTTTTGATTGAGCAGATCTGAACACTCTTTCTGTAGAAAATGCAACTGGACATTTGGAGCGCTAAGAGAGTAGTAGTGGAAAAAGGAATATATTCAAATATAAACTACACAGAAGCATTCTGTGAAACTTCTTTCTGATCTGAGCATTCAGCTAACAGAGTTAAACCATACTTTGGATTGAGCAGTTTTGAAACACTCTGTCTGTAGAAAATGCAACTGGACATTCGTAGCGCTAAGTGGGTAATAGTGGAAAACAGAATATGTTCAAATATAAACTACACAGAAGCATTGTATGAAACTTCTTTCTGTTCTGTGCATTCAACTAACAGAGTTGAACCTTACTTTTGATTGAGCCGTTCTGAAACACTCTTTCTGTAGAAACTGCAATTGGACATTCTGAGCGCTAAGAGGCCTATATTGGGAAAAAGAATGTCTACAAATAAAAACTACACAGAAGAATTGTGTGAAACTTCTTTCTGTTCTGTTTGTTCAAATAAAGAGTTGAACCCTAGTTTTGATTGAGCCGTTCTGAAACACTCTTTCTGTAGAAAATGCAAGTGGAGATTCGGAGCGCTAAGAGGGTAATAGTGGAAAAAGGAATGTCTCCAAATATAAACTACACAGAATCATTCTGTGAAACTTCTTTCTGATCTGTGCATTCAGCTAACAGAGTTAAACCATACTTTTGATTGAGCAGATCTGAACACTCTTTCTGTAGAAAATGCAACTGGACATTTGGAGCGCTAAGAGAGTAGTAGTGGAAAAAGGAATATATACAAATATAAACTACACAGAAGCATTCTGTGAAACTTCTTTCTGTTCTGAGCATTCAGCTAACAGAGTTAAACCATACTTTTGATTGAGCAGTTTTGAAACACTCTGTCTGTAGAAAATGCAACTGGACATTCGTAGCGCTAAGTGGGTAATAGTGGAAAAAAGAATATGTTCAAATATAAACTACACAGAAGCATTGTATGAAACTTCTTTCTGTTCTGTGCATTCAACTAACAGAGTTGAACCTTAGTTTTGATTGAGCCTTTCTGAAACACTCTTTCTGTAGAAACTGCAATTGGACATTCTGAGCGCTAAGAGGCCTATATTGGGAAAAATAATATCTTCAAATAAAAACTACACAGAAGCATTGTGTGAAACTTATTTCTGATATGTTCATTAAGCTAACAGAGTTAAACCATACTTTTGAATGCGCAGTTCTGAACACTCTTTCTGTAGAAAATGCAAGTGGACATTCGGAGCGCTAAGAGGGTAATAGTGGAAAAAGGAATATATTCAAATATAAACTACACAGTAGCATTCTGTGAAAATTCTTTCTGTTCTGTGCATTCAACTAACAGAGTTGAACCTTACTTTTGATTGAGCCGTTCTGAAACACTCTTTCTGTAGAAACTGCAATTGGACATGCTAAGCGCTTGGAGGCCTACATTGGGAAAAAGAATATCTTCAAATAAAAACTACACAGATGGATTCTGTGAAACTTATTTCTGATCTGTAAATTCAGTTAACAGAGATAAAACATATTTTTGATTGAGCAGTTATGAAAAACTCTTTTTGTAGAAAATGCAAGTGGAGATTCGGAGCGCTAAGAGGTTAATAGTGGAAAAAGGAATGTCTCCAAATATAAACTACACAGAATCATTCGGTGAAAATTCTTTCTGATCTGTGCATTCAGCTAACAGAGTTAAACCATACTTTTGATTGAGCAGATCTGAACACTCTTTCTGTAGAAAATGCAACTGGACATTTTGAGCGCTATGAGCGTAGTAGTGGAAAAAGGAATATATTCAAATATAAACTACACAGAAGCATTCTGTGAAACTTCTTTCTGATCTGAGCATTCAGCTAACAGAGTTAAACCATACTTTTGATTGAGCAGTTTTGAAACACTCTGTCTGTAGAAAATGCAACTGGACTTTCGTAGCGCTAAGTGGGTAAGAGTGGAAAAAAGAATATGTTCAAATATAAACTACACAGAAGCATTGTATGAAACTTCTTTCTGTTCTGTGCATTCAACTAACAGAGTTGAACCTTACTTTTGATTGAGCCGTTCTGAAACACTCTTTCTGTAGAAACTGCAATTGGACATTCTGAGCGCTAAGAGGCCTATATTGGGAAAAAGAATGTCTACAAATAAAAACTACACAGAAGAATTGTGTGAAACTTCTTTCTGTTCTGTTTGTTCAACTAAAAGAGTTGAAACTTAGTTTTGATTGAGCCGTTCTGAAACACTCTTTCTGTAGAAAATGCAAGTGGAGATTCGGAGCGCTAAGAGGGTAATAGTGGAAAAAGGAATGTCTCCAAATATAAACTACACAGAATCATTCTGTGAAACTTCTTTCTGATCTGTGCATTCAGCTAACAGAGTTAAACCATACTTTTGATTGAGCAGATCTGAACACTCTTTCTGTAGAAAATGCAACTGGACATTTGGAGCGCTAAGAGAGTAGTAGTGGAAAAAGGAATATATACAAATATAAACTACACAGAAGCATTCTGTGAAACTTCTTTCTGTTCTGAGCATTCAGCTAACAGAGTTAAACCATACTTTTGATTGAGCAGTTTTGAAACACTCTGTCTGTAGAAAATGCAACTGGACATTCGTAGCGCTAAGTGGGTAATAGTGGAAAAAAGAATATGTTCAAATATAAACTACACAGAAGCATTGTATGAAACTTCTTTCTGTTCTGTGCATTCAACTAACAGAGTTGAACCTTACTTTTGATTGAGCCGTTCTGAAACACTCTTTCTGTAGAAACTGCAATTGGACATTCTGAGCGCTAAGAGGCCTATATTGGGAAAAATTATGTCTACAAATAAAAACTACACAGAAGAATTGTGTGAAAATACTTTCTGTTCTGTTTGTTCAACTAAAAGAGTTGAACCTTAGTTTTGATTGAGCCGTTCTGAAACACTCTTTCTGTAGAAAATGCAAGTGGAGATTCGGAGCGCTAAGAGGGTAATAGTGGAAAAAGCAATGTCTCCAAATATAAACTACACAGAATCATTCTGTGAAACTTCTTTCTGATCTGTGCATTCAGCTAACAGAGTTGAACCATACTTTTGATTGACCAAATCTGAACACTCTTTCTGTAGAAAATGCAACTGGACATTTGGAGCGCTAAGAGAGTAGTAGTGGAAAAAGGAATATATTCAAATATAAACTACACAGAAGCATTCTGTGAAACTTCTTTCTGATCTGAGCATTCAGCTAACAGAGTTAAACCATACTTTTGATTGAGCAGTTTTTAAACACTCTGTCTGTAGAAAATGCAACTGGACATTCGTAGCGCTATGTGGGTAATAGTGGAAAAAAGAATATGTTCAAATATAAACTACACAGAAGCATTGTATGAAACTTCTTTCTGTTCTGTGCATTCAACTAACAGAGTTGAACCTTACTTTTGATTGAGCCTTTCTGAAACACTCTTTCTGTAGAAACTGCAATTGGACATTCTGAGTGCTAAGAGGCCTCTATTGGGAAAAATAATATCTTCAAATAAAAACTACACAGAAGCATTGTGTGAAACTTATTTCTGATATGTTCATTAAGCTAACAGAGTTAAACCATACTTTTGATTGCTCAGTTCTGAACACTCTTTCTGTAGAAAATGCAAGTGGACATTCGGAGCGCTAAGAGGGTAATAGTGGAAAAAGGAATATATTCAAATATAAACTACACAGTAGCATTCTGTGAAAATTCTTTCTGTTCTGTGCATTCAACTAACAGAGTTGAACCTTACTTTTGATTGAGCCGTTCTGAAACGCTCTTTCTGTAGAAACTGCAATTGGACATGCTAAGCGCTAGGAGGCCTACATTGGGAAAAAGAATATCTTCAAATAAAAACTACACAGATGGATTCTGTGAAACTTATTTCTGATCTGTAAATTCAGTTAACAGAGATAAAACATATTTTTGATTGAGCAGTTATGAAACACTCTTTTTGTAGAAAATGCAAGTGGAGATTCGGAGCGCTAAGAGGGTAATAGTGGAAAAAGGAATGCCTCCAAATATAAACTACACAGAATCATTCGGTGAAACTTCTTTCTGATCTGTGCATTCAGCTAACAGAGTTAAACCATACTTTTGATTGAGCAGATCTGAACACTCTTTCTGTAGAAAATGCAACTGGACATTTGGAGCGCTAAGAGCGTAGTAGTGGAAAAAGGAATATATTCAAATATAAACTACACAGAACCATTCTGTGAAACTTCTTTCTGATCTGAGCATTCAGCTAACAGAGTTAAACCATACTTTTCATTGAGCAGTTTTGAAACACTCTGTCTGTAGAAAATGCAACTGGACATTCGTAGCGCTAAGTGGGTAATAGTGGAGAAAAGAATATGTTCAAATATAAACTACACAGAAGCATTGTATGAAACTTCTTTCTGTTCTGTGCATTCAACTAACAGAGTTGAACCTTACTTTTGATTGAGCCGTTCCGAAACACTCTTTCTGTAGAAACTGCAATTGGACATTCTGAGCGCTAAGAGGCCTATATTGGGAAAAAGAATGTCTACAAATAAAAACTACACAGAAGAATTGTGTGAAACTTCTTTCTGTTCTGTTTCTTCAACTAAAAGAGTTGAACCTTAGTTTTGATTGAGCCGTTCTGAAACACTCTTTCTGTAGAAACTGCAATTGGACATTCTGAGCGCTAAGAGGCCTATATTGGGAAAAATAATATCTTCAAATAAAAACTACACAGAAGCATTGTGTGAAACTTATTTCTGATATGTTCATTAAGCTAACAGAGTTAAACCATACTTTTGATTGCGCAGTTCTGAACACTCTTTCTGTAGAAAATGCAAGTGGACATTCGGAGCGCTAAGAGGGTAATAGTGGAAAAAGGAATATATTCAAATATAAACTACACAGTAGCATTCTGTGAAAATTCTTTCTGTTCTGTGCATTCAACTAACAGATTTGAACCTTACTTTTGAGTGAGCCTTTCTGAAACACTCATTCTGTAGAAACTGCAATTGGACATGCTAAGCGCTAAGAGGCCTACATTGGGAAAAAGAATATCTTCAAATAAAAACTACACAGATGCATTCTGTGAAACTTATTTCTGATCTGTAAATTCAGTTAACAGAGATAAAACATATTTTTGATTGAGCAGTTATGAAACACTCTTTTTGTAGAAAATGCAAGTGGAGATTCGGAGCGCTAAGAGGGTAATAGTGGAAAAAGGAATGTCTTCAAATATAAACTACACAGAATCATTCGGTGAAACTTCTTTCTGATCTGTGCATTCAGCTAACAGAGTTAAACCATACTTTTGATTGAGCAGATCTGAACACTCTTTCTGTAAAAAATGCAACTGGACATTTGGAGCGTAAGAGCATAGTAGTGGAAAAAGGAATATATTCAAATATAAACTACACAGAAGCATTCTGTGAAACTTCTTTCTGATCTGAGTATTCAGCTAACAGAGTTAAACCATACTTTTGATTGAGCAGTTTTGAAACACTCTGTCTGTAGAAAATGCAACTGGACATTCGTAGCGCTAAGTGGGTAATAGTGGAAAAAAGAATATGTTCAAATATAAACTACACAGAAGCATTGTATGAAACTTCTTTCTGTTCTGTGCATTCAACTAACAGAGTTGAACCTTACTTTTGATTGAGCCGTTCTGAAACACTCTTTCTGTAGAAACTGCAATTGGACATTCTGAGCGCTAAGAGGCCTATATTGGGAAAAAGAATGTCTACAAATAAAAACTACACAGAAGAATTGTGTGAAACTTCTTTCTGTTCTGTTTGTTCAACTAAAAGAGTTGAACCTTAGTTTTGATTGAGCCGATCTGAAACACTCTTTCTGTAGAAAATGCAAGTGGAGATTCGGAGCGCTAAGAGGGTAATAGTGGAAAAAGGAATGTCTCCAAATATAAACTACACAGAATCATTCTGTGAAACTTCTTTCTGATCTGTGCATTCAGCTAACAGAATTAAACCATACTTTTGATTGAGCAGATCTGAACACTCTTTCTGTAGAAAATGCAACTGGACATTTGGAGCGCTAAGAGAGTAGTAGTGGAAAAAGGAATATATTCAAATATAAACTACACAGAAGCATTCTGTGAAACTTCTTTCTGATCTGAGCATTCAGCTAAGAGAGTTAAACCATACTTTTGATTGAGCAGTTTTGAAACACTCTGTCTGTAGAAAATGCAACTGGACATTCGTAGCGCTAAGTGGGTAATAGTGGAAAAAAGAATATGTTCAAATATAAACTACACAGAAGGATTGTATGAAACTTCTTTCTGTTCTGTGCATTCAACTAACAGAGTTGAACCTTACTTTTGATTGGGCCGTTCTGAAACACTCTTTCTGTAGGAACTGCAATTGGACATTCTGAGCGCTAAGAGGCCTATATTGGGAAAAAGAATGTCTACAAATAAAAACTACACAGAAGAATTGTGTGAAACATCTTTCTGTTCTGTTTGTTCAACTAAAAGAGTTGAACCTTAGTTTTGATTGAGCCGTTCTGAAACACTCTTTCTGTAGAAAATGCAAGTGGAGATTCGGAGCGCTAAGAGGGTAATAGTGGAAAAAGGAATGTCTCCAAATATAAACTACACAGAATCATTCTGTGAAACTTCTTTCTGATCTGTGCATTCAGCTAACAGAGTTAAACCATACTTTTGATTGAGCAAATCTGAACACTCTTTCTGTAGAAAATGCAACTGGACATTTGGAGCGCTAAGAGAGTAGTAGTGGAAAAAGGAATATATTCAAATATAAACTACACAGAAGCATTCTGTGAAACTTCTTTCTGATCTGAGCATTCAGCTAACAGAGTTAAACCATACTTTTGATTGAGCAGTTTTTAAACACTCTGTCTGTAGAAAATGCAACTGGACATTCGTAGCGCTATGTGGGTAATTGTGGAAAAAAGAATATGTTCAAATATAAACTACACAGAAGCATTGTATGAAACTCCTTTCTGTTCTGTGCATTCAACTAACAGAGTTGAACCTTACTTTTGATTGAGCCTTTCTGAAACACTCTTTCTGTAGAAACTGCAATTGGACATTCTGAGCGCTAAGAGGCCTATATTGGGAAAAATAATATCTTCAAATAAAAACTACACAGAAGCATTGTGTGAAACTTATTTCTGATATGTTCATTAAGCTAACAGAGTTAAACCATACTTTTGAATGCGCAGTTCTGAACACTCTTTCTGTAGAAAATGCAAGTGGACATTCGGAGCGCTAAGAGGGTAATAGTGGAAAAAGGAATATATTCAAATATAAACTACACAGTAGCATTCTGTGAAAATTCTTTCTGTTCTGTGCATTCAACTAACAGAGTTGAACCTTACTTTTGATTGAGCCGTTCTGAAACACTCTTTCTGTAGAAACTACAATTGGACATGCTAAGCGCTAGGAGGCCTACATTGGGAAAAAGAATATCTTCAAATAAAAACTACACAGATGGATTCTGTGAAACTTATTTCTGATCTGTAAATTCAGTTAACAGAGATAAAACATATTTTTGATTGAGCAGTTATGAAAAACTGTTTTTGTAGAAAATGCAAGTGGAGATTCGGAGCGCTAAGAGGTTAATAGTGGAAAAAGGAATGTCTCCAAATATAAACTACAGAGAATCATTCGGTGAAAATTCTTTCTGATCTGTGCATTCAGCTAACAGAGTTAAACCATACTTTTGATTGAGCAGATCTGAACACTCTTTCTGTAAAAAATGCAACTGGACATTTGGAGCGCTAAGAGCGTAGTAGTGGAAAAAGGAATATATTCAAATATAAACTACACAGAAGCATTCTGTGAAAATTCTTTCTGATCTGAGCATTCAGCTAACAGAGTTAAACCATACTTTTGATTGAGCAGTTTTGAAACACTCTGTCTGTAGAAAATGCAACTGGACATTCGTAGCGCTAAGTGGGTAATAGTGGAAAAAAGAATATGTTCAAATATAAACTACACAGAAGCATTGTATGAAACTTCTTTCTGTTCTGTGCATTCAACTAACAGAGTTGAACCTTACTTTTGATTGAGCCGTTCTGAAACACTCTTTCTGTAGAAACTGCAATTGGACATTCTGAGCGCTAAGAGGCCTATATTGGGAAAAAGAATGTCTTCCATTAAAAACTACACAGAAGAATTGTGAGAAACTACTTTCTGTTCTGTTTGTTCAACTAAAAGAGTTGAACCTTAGTTTTGATTGAGCCGTTCTGAAACACTCTTTCTGTAGAAACTGCAATTGGACATTCTGAGCGCTAGGAGGCCTATATTGGGAAAAAGAATGTCTACAAATAAAAACTACACAGAAGAATTGTGTGAAACTTCTTTCTGTTCTGTTTGTTCAACTAAAAGAGTTGAACCTTAGTTTTGATTGAGCCGTTCTGAAACACTCTTTCTGGAGAAAATGCAAGTGGAGATTCGGAGCGCTAAGAGGGTAATAGTGGAAAAAGGAATGTCTCCAAATATAAACTACACAGAATCATTCTGTGAAACTTCTTTCTGATCTGTGCATTCAGCTAAGAGAGTTAAACCATACTTTTGATTGAGCGGATCTGAACACTCTTTCTGTAGAAAATGCTACTGGACATTTGGAGCGCTAAGAGAGTAGTAGTGGAAAAAGGAATATATTCAAATATAAACTACACAGAAGCATTCAGTGAAACTACTTTCTGATCTGAGCATTCAGCTAACAGAGTTAAACCATACTTTTGATTGAGCAGTTTTGAAACACTCTGTCTGTAGAAAATGCAACTGGACATTCGTAGCGCTAAGTGGGTAATAGTGGAAAAAAGAATGTGTTCAAATATAAACTACACAGAAGCATTGTATGAAACTTCTTTCTGTTCTGTGCATTCAACTAACAGAGTTGAACCTTATTTTTGATTGAGCCTTTATGAAACACTCTTTCTGTAGAAACTGCAATTGGACATTCTGAGCGCTAAGAGGCCTATATTGGGAAAAATAATATCTTCAAGTAAAAACTACACAGAAGCATTGTGTGAAACTTATTTCTGATATGTTCATTAAGCTAACAGAGTTAAACCATACTTTTGATTGCGCAGTTCTGAAGACTCTTTCTGTAGAAAATGCAAGTGGACATTCGGAGCGCTAAGAGGGTAATAGTAGAAAAAGGAATATATTCAAATATAAACTACACAGTAGCATTCTGTGAAAATTCTTTCTGTTCTGTGCATTCAACTAACAGAGTTGTACCTTACTTTTGATTGAGCCGTTCTGAAACACTCTTTCTGTAGAAACTGCAATTGGACATGCTAAGCGCTAAGAGGCCTACATTGGGAAAAAGAATATCTTCAAATAAAAACTACACAGATGCATTCTGTGAAACTTATTTCTGATCTGTAAATTCAGTTAACAGAGATAAAACATATTTTTGATTGAGCAGTTATGAAACACTCTTTTTGTAGAAAATGCAAGTGGAGATTCGGAGCGCTAAGAGGTAATAGTGGAAAAAGGAATGTCTTCAAATATAAACTGCACCGAATCATTCGGTGAAACTTATTTCTGATCTGTGCATTCAGCGAACAGAGTTAAACCATACTTTTGATTGAGCAGATCTGAACACTCTTTCTGTAGAAAATGCAACTGGACATTTGGAGCGCTAAGAGAGTAGTAGTGGAAAAAGGAATATATACAAATATAAACTACACAGAAGCATTCTGTGAAACTTCTTTCTGTTCTGAGCATTCAGCTAACAGAGTTAAACCATACTTTTGATTGAGCAGTTTTGAAACACTCTGTCTGTAGAAAATGCAACTGGACATTCGTAGCGCTAAGTGGGTAATAGTGGAAAAAAGAATATGTTCAAATATAAACTACACAGAAGCATTGTATGAAATTTCTTTCTGTTCTGTGCATTCAACTAACAGAGTTGAACCTTAGTTTTGATTGAGCCTTTCTGAAACACTCTTTCTGTAGAAACTGCAATTGGACATTCTGAGCGCTAAGAGGCCTATATTGGGAAAAATAATATCTTCAAATAAAAATTACACAGAAGCATTGTGTGAAACTTATTTCTGATATGTTCATTAAGCTAACAGAGTTAAACCATACTTTTGATTGCGCAGTTCTGAACACTCTTTCTGTAGAAAATGCAAGTGGACATTCGGAGCGCTAAGAGGGTAATAGTGGAAAAAGGAATATATTCAAATATAAACTACACAGTAGCATTCTGTGAAAATTCTTTCTGTTCTGTGCATTCAACTAACAGAGTTGAACCTTACTTTTGATTGAGCCTTTCTGAAACACTCTTTCTGTAGAAACTGCAATTGGACATGCTAAGCGCTAAGAGGCCTACATTGGGAAAAAGAATATCTTCAAATAAAAACTACACAGATGCCTTCTGTGAAACTTATTTCTGATCCGTAATTTCAGTTAACAGAGATAAAACATATTTTTGATTGAGCAGTTATGAAACACTCTTTTTGTAGAAAATGCAAGTGGAGATTCGGAGCGCTAAGAGGGTAATAGTGGAAAAAGGAATGTCTTCATATATAAACTACACAGAATCATTCGGTGAAACTTCTTTCTGATCTGTGCATTCAGCTAACAGAGTTAAACCATACTTTTGATTGAGCAGATCTGAACACTCTTTCTGTAGAAAATGCAACTAGACATTTGGAGCGCTAAGAGCGTAGTAGTGGAAAAAGGAATATATTCAAATATAAACTACACAGAAGCATTCTGTGAAACTTCTTTCTGATCTGAGCATTCAGCTAACAGAGTTAAACCATACTTTTGATTGAGCAGTTTTGAAACACTCTGTCTGTAGAAAATGCAACTGGACATTCGTAGCGCTAAGTGCGTAATAGTGGAAAAAAGAATATGTTCAAATATAAACTACACAGTAGCATTCTGTGAAAATTCTTTCTGTTCTGTGCATTCAACTAACAGAGTTGAACCTTACTTTTGATTGAGCCGTTCTGAAACACTCTTTCTGTAGAAACTACAATTGGACATGCTAAGCGCTAGGAGGCCTACATTGGGAAAAAGAATATCTTCAAATAAAAACTACACAGATGGATTCTGTGAAACTTATTTCTGATCTGTAAATTCAGTTAACACAGATAAAACATATTTTTGATTGAGCAGTTATGAAAAACTCTTTTTGTAGAAAATGCAAGTGGAGATTCGGAGCGCTAAGAGGTTAATAGTGGAAAAAGGAATGTCTCCAAATATAAACTACACAGAATCATTCGGTGAAAATTCTTTCTGATCTGTGCATTCAGCTAACAGAGTTAAACCATACTTTTGATTGAGCAGATCTGAACACTCTTTCTGTAGAAAATGCAACTGGACATTTGGAGCGCTATGAGCGTAGTAGTGGAAAAAGGAATATATTCAAATATAAACTAGACAGAAGCATTCTGTGAAACTTCTTTCTGATCTGAGCATTCAGCTAACAGAGTTAAACCATACTTTTGATTGAGCAGTTTTGAAACACTCTGTCTGTAGAAAATGCAACTGGACTTTCGTAGCGCTAAGTGGGTAAGAGTGGAAAAAAGAATATGTTCAAATATAAACTACACAGAAGCATTGTATGAAACTTCTTTCTGTTCTGTGCATTCAACTAACAGAGTTGAACCTTACTTTTGATTGAGCCGTTCTGAAACACTCTTTCTGTAGAAACTGCAATTGGACATTCTGAGCGCTAAGAGGCCTATATTGGGAAAATGAATGTCTACAAATAAAAACTACACAGAAGAATTGTGTGAAACTTCTTTCTGTTCTGTTTGTTCAACTAAAAGAGTTGAAACTTAGTTTTGATTGAGCCGTTCTGAAACACTCTTTCTGTAGAAAATGCAAGTGGAGATTCGGAGCGCTAAGAGGGTAATAGTGGAAAAAGGAATGTCTCCAAATATAAACTACACAGAATCATTCTGTGAAACTTCTTTCTGATCTGTGCATTCAGCTAACAGAGTTAAACCATACTTTTGATTGAGCAGATCTGAACACTCTTTCTGTAGAAAATGCAACTGGACATTTGGAGCGCTAAGAGAGTAGTAGTGGAAAAAGGAATATATACAAATATAAACTACACAGAAGCATTCTGTGAAACTTCTTTCTGTTCTGAGCATTCAGCTAACAGAGTTAAACCATACTTTTGATTGAGCAGTTTTGAAACACTCTGTCTGTAGAAAATGCAACTGGACATTCGTAGCGCTAAGTGGGTAATAGTGGAAAAAAGAATATGTTCAAATATAAACTACACAGAAGCATTGTATGAAACTTCTTTCTGTTCTGTGCATTCAACTAACAGAGTTGAACCTTAGTTTTGATTGAGCCTTTCTGAAACACTCTTTCTGTAGAAACTGCAATTGGACATTCTGAGCGCTAAGAGGCCTATATTGGGAAAAATAATATCTTCAAATAAAAACTACACAGAAGCATTGTGTGAAACTTATTTCTGATATGTTCATTAAGCTAACAGAGTTAAACCATACTTTTGATTGCGCAGTTCTGAACACTCTTTCTGTAGAAAATGCAAGTGGACATTCGGAGCGCTAAGAGGGTAATAGTGGAAAAAGGAATATATTCAAATATAAACTACACAGTAGCATTCTGTGAAAATTCTTTCTGTTCTGTGCATTCAACTAACAGAGTTGAACCTTACTTTTGATTGAGCCTTTCTGAAACACTCTTTCTGTAGAAACTGCAATTGGACATGCTAAGCGCTAAGAGGCCTACATTGGGAAAAAGAATATCTTCAAATAAAAATTACACAGATGCCTTCTGTGAAACTTATTTCTGATCCGTAATTTCAGTTAACAGAGATAAAACATATTTTTGATTGAGCAGTTATGAAACACTCTTTTTGTAGAAAATGCAAGTGGAGATTCGGAGCGCTAAGAGGGTAATAGTGGAAAAAGGAATGTCTTCATATATAAACTACACAGAATCATTCGGTGAAACTTCTTTCTGATCTGTGCATTCAGCTAACAGAGTTAAACCATACTTTTGATTGAGCAGATCTGAACACTCTTTCTGTAGAAAATGCAACTAGACATTTGGAGCGCTAAGAGCGTAGTAGTGGAAAAAGGAATATATTCAAATATAAACTACACAGAAGCATTCTGTGAAACTTCTTTCTGATCTGAGCATTCAGCTAACAGAGTTAAACCATACTTTTGATTGAGCAGTTTTGAAACACTCTGTCTGTAGAAAATGCAACTGGACATTCGTAGCGCTAAGTGGGTAATAGTGGAAAAAAGAATATGTTCAAATATAAACTACACAGAAGCATTGTATGAAACTTCTTTCTGTTCTGTGCATTCAACTAACAGAGTTGAACCTTACTTTTGATTGAGCCGTTCTGAAACACTCTTTCTGTAGAAACTGCAATTGGACATTCTGAGCGCTAAGAGGCCTATATTGGGAAAAATTATGTCTACAAATAAAAACTACACAGAAGAATTGTGTGAAAATTCTTTCTGTTCTGTTTGTTCAACTAAAAGAGTTGAACCTTAGTTTTGATTGAGCCGTTCTGAAACACTCTTTCTGTAGAAAATGCAAGTGGAGATTCGGAGCGCTAAGAGGGTAATAGTGGAAAAAGCAATGTCTCCAAATATAAACTACACAGAATCATTCTGTGAAACTTCTTTCTGATCTGTGCATTCAGCTAACAGAGTTGAACCATACTTTTGATTGACCAAATCTGAACACTCTTTCTGTAGAAAATGCAACTGGACATTTGGAGCGCTAAGAGAGTAGTAGTGGAAAAAGGAATATATTCAAATATAAACTACACAGAAGCATTCTGTGAAACTTCTTTCTGATATGAGCATTCAGCTAACAGAGTTAAACCATACTTTTGATTGAGCAGTTTTTAAACACTCTGTCTGTAGAAAATGCAACTGGACATTCGTAGCGCTATGTGGGTAATAGTGGAAAAAAGAATATGTTCAAATATAAACTACACAGAAGCATTGTATGAAACTTCTTTCTGTTCTGTGCATTCAACTAACAGAGTTGAACCTTACTTTTGATTGAGCCTTTCTGAAACACTCTTTCTGTAGAAACTGCAATTGGACATTCTGAGTGCTAAGAGGCCTCTATTGGGAAAAATAATATCTTCAAATAAAAACTACACAGAAGCATTGTGTGAAACTTATTTCTGATATGTTCATTAAGCTAACAGAGTTAAACCATACTTTTGATTGCTCAGTTCTGAACACTCTTTCTGTAGAAAATGCAAGTGGACATTCGGAGCGCTAAGAGGGTAATAGTGGAAAAAGGAATATATTCAAATATAAACTACACAGTAGCATTCTGTGAAAATTCTTTCTGTTCTGTGCATTCAACTAACAGAGTTGAACCTTACTTTTGATTGAGCCGTTCTGAAACGCTCTTTCTGTAGAAACTGCAATTGGACATGCTAAGCGCTAGGAGGCCTACATTGGGAAAAAGAATATCTTCAAATAAAAACTACACAGATGGATTCTGTGAAACTTATTTCTGATCTGTAAATTCAGTTAACAGAGATAAAACATATTTTTGATTGAGCAGTTATGAAACACTCTTTTTGTAGAAAATGCAAGTGGAGATTCGGAGCGCTAAGAGGGTAATAGTGGAAAAAGGAATGCCTCCAAATATAAACTACACAGAATCATTCGGTGAAACTTCTTTCTGATCTGTGCATTCAGCTAACAGAGTTAAACCATACTTTTGATTGAGCAGATCTGAACACTCTTTCTGTAGAAAATGCAACTGGACATTTGGAGCGCTAAGAGCGTAGTAGTGGAAAAAGGAATATATTCAAATATAAACTACACAGAAGCATTCTGTGAAACTTATTTCTGATCTGAGCATTCAGCTAACAGAGTTAAACCATATTTTTCATTGAGAAGTTTTGAAACACTCTGTCTGTAGAAAATGCAACTGGACATTCGTAGCGCTAAGTGGGTAATAGTGGAAAAAAGAATATGTTCAAATATAAACTACACAGAAGCATTGTATGAAACTTCTTTCTGTTCTGTGCATTCAACTAACAGAGTTGAACCTTACTTTTGATTGAGCCGTTCTGAAACACTCTTTCTGTAGAAACTGCAATTGGACATTCTGAGCGCTAAGAGGCCTATATTGGGAAAAAGAATGTCTACAAATAAAAACTACACAGAAGAATTGTGTGAAACTTCTTTCTGTTCTGTTTGTTCAACTAAAAGAGTTGAACCTTAGTTTTGATTGAGCCGTTCTGAAACACTCTTTCTGTAGAAAATGCAAGTGGAGATTCGGAGCGCTAAGAGGGTAATAGTGGAAAAAGGAATATCTCCAAATATAAACTACACAGAATCATTCTGTGAAACTTATTTCTGATCTGTGCATTCAGCTAACAGAGTTAAACCATACTTTTGATTGAGCAGATCTGAACACTCTTTCTGTAGAAAATGCAACTGGACATTTGGAGCGCTAAGAGAGTAGTAGTGGAAAAAGGAATATATTCAAATATAAACTACACAGAAGCATTCTGTGAAACTTCTTTCTGATCTGAGCATTCAGCTAACAGAGTTAAACCATACTTTTGATTGAGCAGTTTTGAAACACTCTGTCTGTAGAAAATGCAACTGGACATTCGTAGCGCTAAGTGGGTAATAGTGGAAAAAAGAATATGTTCAAATATAAACTACACAGAAGCATTGTATGAAACTTCTTTCTGTTCTGTGCATTCAACTAACAGAGTTGAACCTTACTTTTGATTGAGCCTTTCTGAAACACTCTTTCTGTAGAAACTGCAATTGGACATTCTGAGCGCTAAGAGGCCTCTATTGGGAAAAATAATATCTTCAAATAAAAACTACACAGAAGCATTGTGTGAAACTTATTTCTGATATGTTCATTAAGCTAACAGAGTTAAACCATACTTTTGATTGCGCAGTTCTGAACACTCTTTCTGTAGAAAATTCAAGTGGACATTGGGAGCGCTAAGAGGGTAATAGTGGAAAAAGGAATATATTCAAATATAAACTACACAGTAGCATTCTGTGAAAATTCTTTCTGTTCTGTGCATTCAACTAACAGAGTTGAACCTTTCTTTTGATTGAGCCGTTCTGAAACACTCTTTCTGTAGAAACTGCAATTGGACATGTTAAGCGCTAAGAGGCCTACATTGGGAAAAAATATCTTCAAATAAAAACTACACAGATGCATTCTGTGAAACTTATTTCTGATCTGTAAATTCAGTTAACAGAGATAAAACATATTTTTGATTGAGCAGTTATGAAACACTCTTTTTGTAGAAAATGCAAGTGGAGATTCGGAGCGCTAAGAGGGTAATAGTGGAAAAAGAATGTCTTCAAATATAAACTACACAGAATCATTCGGTGAAACTTCTTTCTGATCTGTGCATTCAGCTAACAGAGTTAAACCATACTTTTGATTGAGCAGATCTGAACACTCTTTCTGTAGAAAATGCAACTGGACATTTGGAGCGCTAAGAGCGTAATAGTGGAAAAAGGAATATATTCAAATATAAACTACACAGAAGCATTCTGTGAAACTTCTTTCTGATCTGAGCATTCAGCTAACAGAGTTAAACCATACTTTTGATTGAGCAGTTTTGAAACACTCTGTCTGTAGAAAATGCAACTGGACATTCGTAACGCTAAGTGGGTAATAGTGGAAAAAAGAATATGTTCAAATATAAACTACACAGAAGCATTGTATGAAACTTCTTTCTGTTCTGTGCATTCAACTAACAGAGTTGAACCTTACTTTTGATTGAGCCGTTCTGAAACACTCTTTCTGTAGAAACTGCAATTGGACATTCTGAGCGCTAAGAGGCCTATAATGGGAAAAAGAATGTCTACAAATAAAAACTACACAGAAGAATTGTGTGAAACTTCTTTCTGTTCAGTTTGTTCAACTAAAAGAGTTGTAACTTAGTTTTGATTGAGCCGTTCTGAAACACTCTTTCTGTAGAAAATGCAAGTGGAGATTCTGAGCGCTAAGAGGGTAATAGTGGAAAAAGAATGTCTCCAAATATAAACTACACAGAATCATTCTGTGAAACTTCTTTCTGATCTGTGCATTCAGCTAACAGAGTTAAACCATACTTTTGATTGAGCAGATCTGAACACTCTTTCTGTAGAAAATGCAACTGGACATTTGGAGTGCTAAGAGAGTAGTAGTGGAAAAAGGAATACATTCAAATATAAACTACACAGAAGCATTCTGTGAAACTTCTTTCTGATCTGAGCATTCAGCTAACAGAGTTAAATCATACCTTTGATTGAGCAGTTTTGAAACACTCTGTCTGTAGAAAATGCAACTGGACATTCGTAGCGCTAAGTGGGTAATAGTGGAAAAAAGAATATGTTCAAATATAAACTACACAGAAGCATTGTATGAAACTTCTTTCTGTTCTGTGCATTCAACTAACAGAGTTGAACCTTACTTTTGATTGAGCCGTTCTGAAACACTCTTTCTGTAGAAACTGCAATTGGACATTCTGAGCGTTAAGAGGCCTATATTGGGAAAAAGAATGTCTACAAATAAAAACTACACAGAAGAATTGTGTGAAACTTCTTTCTGTTCTGTTTGTTCAACTAAAAGAGTTGAACCTTAGTTTTGATTGAGCCGTTCTGAAACACTCTTTCTGTAGAAAATGCAAGTGGAGATTCGGAGCGCTAAGAGGGTAATAGTGGAAAAAGGAATATCTCCAAATATAAACTACACAGAATCATTCTGTGAAACTTATTTCTGATCTGTGCATTCAGCTAACAGAGTTAAACCATACTTTTGATTGAGCAGATCTGAACACTCTTTCTGTAGAAAATGCAACTGGACATTTGGAGCGCTAAGAGAGTAGTAGTGGAAAAAGGAATATATTCAAATATAAACTACACAGAAGCATTCTGTGAAACTTCTTTCTGATCTGAGCATTCAGCTAACAGAGTTAAACCATACTTTTGATTGAGCAGTTTTGAAACACTCTGTCTGTAGAAAATGCAACTGGACATTCGTAGCGCTAAGTGGGTAATAGTGGAAAAAAGAATATGTTCAAATATAAACTACACAGAAGCATTGTATGAAACTTCTTTCTGTTCTGTGCATTCAACTAACAGAGTTGAACCTTACTTTTGATTGAGCCTTTCTGAAACACTCTTTCTGTAGAAACTGCAATTGGACATTCTGAGCGCTAAGAGGCCTCTATTGGGAAAAATAATATCTTCAAATAAAAACTACACAGAAGCATTTTTTGAAACTTATTTCTGATATGTTCATTAAGCTAACAGAGTTAAACCATACTTTTGATTGCGCAGTTCTGAACACTCTTTCTGTAGAAAATTCAAGTGGACATTCGGAGCGCTAAGAGGGTAATAGTGGAAAAAGGAATATATTCAAATATAAACTACACAGTAGCATTCTGTGAAAATTCTTTCTGTTCTGTGCATTCAACTAACAGAGTTGAACCTTTCTTTTGATTGAGCCGTTCTGAAACACTCTTTCTGTAGAAACTGCAATTGGACATGCTAAGCGCTAAGAGGCCTACATTGGGAAAAAGAATATCTTCAAATAAAAACTACACAGATGCATTCTGTGAAACTTATTTCTGATCTGTAAATTCAGTTAACAGAGATAAAACATATTTTTGATTGAGCAGTTATGAAACACTGTTTTTGTAGAAAATGCAAGTGGAGATTCGGAGCGCTAAGAGGGTAATAGTGGAAAAAGGAATGTCTTCAAATATAAACTACACAGAATCATTCGGTGAAACTTCTTTCTGATCTGTGCATTCAGCTAACAGAGTTAAACCATACTTTTGATTGAGCAGATCTGAACACTCTTTCTGTAGAAAATGCAACTGGACATTTGGAGCGCTAAGGGCGTAATAGTGGAAAAAGGAATATATTCAAATATAAACTACACAGAAGCATTCTGTGAAACTTCTTTCTGATCTGAGCATTCAGCTAACAGAGTTAAATCATACTTTAGATTGAGCAGTTTTGAAACACTCTGTCTGTAGAAAATGCAACTGGACATTCGTAGCGCTAAGTGGGTAATAGTGGAAAAAAGAATATGTTCAAATATAAACTACACAGAAGCATTGTATGAAACTTCTTTCTGTTCTGTGCATTCAAATAACAGAGTTGAACCTTACTTTTGATTGAGCCGTTCTGAAACACTCTTTCTGTAGAAACTGCAATTGGACATTCTGAGCGCTAAGAGGCCTATATTGGGAAAAAGAATGTCTACAAATAAAAACTACACAGAAGAATTGTGTGAAACTTCTTTCTGTTCTGTTTGTTCAACTAAAAGAGTTGAAACTTAGTTTTGATTGAGCCGTTCTGAAACACTCTTTCTGTAGAAAATGCAAGTGGAGATTCTGAGCGCTAAGAGGGTAATAGTGGAAAAAGGAATGTCTCCAAATGTAAACTACACAGAATCATTCTGTGAAACTTCTTTCTGATCTGTGCATTCAGCTAACAGAGTTAAACCATACTTTTGATTGAGCAGATCTGAACACTCTTTCTGTAGAAAATGCAACTGGACATTTGGAGTGCTAAGAGAGTAGTAGTGGAAAAAGGAATATATTCAAATATAAACTACACAGAAGCATTCTGTGAAACTTCTTTCTGATCTGAGCATTCAGCTAACAGAGTTAAATCATACTTTTGATTGAGCAGTTTTGAAACACTCTGTCTGTAGAAAATGCAACTGGACATTCGTAGCGCTAAGTGGGTAATAGTGGAAAAAAGAATATGTTCAAATATAAACTACACAGAAGCATTGTATGAAACTTCTTTCTGTTCTGTGCATTCAACTAACAGAGTTGAACCTTACTTTTGATTGAGCCGTTCTGAAACACTCTTTCTGTAGAAACTGCAATTGGACATTCTGAGCGCTAAGAGGCCTATATTGGGAAAAAGAATGTCTACAAATAAAAACTACACAGAAGAATTGTGTGAAACTTCTTTCTGTTCTGTTTGTTCAACTAAAAGAGTTGAACCTTAGTTTTGATTGAGCCGTTCTGAAACACTCTTTCTGTAGAAAATGCAAGTGGAGATTCAGTGCGCTAAGAGGGTAATAGTGGAAAAAGGAATATCTCCAAATATAAACTACACAGAATCATTCTGTGAAACTTATTTCTGATCTGTGCATTCAGCTAACAGAGTTAAACCATACTTTTGATTGAGCAGATCTGAACACTCTTTCTGTAGAAAATGCAACTGGACATTTGGAGCGCTAAGAGAGTAGTAGTGGAAAAAGGAATATATTCAAATATTAACTACACAGTAGCATTCTGTGAAAATACTTTCTGTTCTGTGCATTCAACTAACAGAGTTGAACCTTACTTTTGATTGAGCCGTTCTGAAACACTGTTTCTGTAGAAACTGCAATTGGACATGCTAAGCGCTAAGAGGCCTACATTGGGAAAAAGAATATTTTCAAATAAAAACTACACAGATGCATTCTGTGAAACTTATTTCTGATCTGTAAATTCAGTTAACAGAGATAAAACATATTTTTGATTGAGCAGTTATGAAACACTCTTTTTGTAGAAAATGCAAGTGGAGATTCGGAGCGCCAAGAGGGTAATAGTGGAAAAAGGAATGACTTCAAATATAAACTACACAGAATCATTCGGTGAAACTTCTTTCTGATCTGTGCATTCAGCTAACAGAGTTAAACCATACTTTTGATTGAGCAGATCTGAACACTCTTTCTGTTGAAAATGCAACTGGACATTTGGAACGCTAAGAGCGTAGTAGTGGAAAAAGGAATATATTCAAATATAAACTGCACAGAAGCATTCTGTGAAACTTCTTTCTGATCTGAGCATACAGCTAACAGAGTTAAACCATACTTTTGATTGAGCAGTTTTGAAACACTCTGTCTGTAGAAAATGCAACTGGACATTCGTAGCGCTAAGTGGGTAATAGTGGAAAAGAGAATATGTTCAAATATAAACTACACAGAAGCATTGTATGAAACTTCTTTCTGTTCTGTGCATTCAACTAACAGAGTTGAATCTTACTTTTGATTGAGCCGTTCTGAAACTCTCTTTCTGTAGAAACTGAAATTGGACATTCTGAGCGCTAAGAGGCCTATATTGGGAAAAAGAATGTCTACAAATAAAAACTACACAGAAGAATTGTGTGAAACTTCTTTCTGTTCTGTTTGTTCAACTAAAAGAGTTGAACCTTAGTTTTGATTGAGCCGTTCTGAAACACACTTTCTGTAGAAAATGCAAGTGGAGATTCGGAGCGCTAGGAGGGTAATAGTGGAAAAAGGAATGTCTCCAAATATAAACTACACAGAATCATTCTGTGAAACTTCTTTCTGATCTGTGCATTCAGCTAACAGAGTTAAACCATACTTTTGATTGAGCAGATCTGAACACTCTTTCTGTAGAAAATGCAAGTGGACATTCGGATCCTTAAGAGGGTAATAGTGGAAAAAGGAATATATTCAAATATAAACTACACAGTAGCATTCTGTGAAAATTCTTTCTGTTCTGTGCATTCAACTAACAGAGTTGAACCTTACTTTTGATTGAGCCGTTCTGAAACACTCTTTCTGTAGAAACTGCAATTGGACATGCTAAGCGCTAAGAGGCCTACATTGGGAAAAAGAATATCTTCAAATAAAAACTACACAGAAGCATTGTATGAAACTTCTTTCTGTTCTGTGCATTCAACTAACAGAGTTGAACCTTACTTTTGATTGAGCCTTTCTGAAACACTCTTTCTGTAGAAACTGCAATTGGACATTCTGAGCGCTAAGAGGCCTCTATTGGGAAAAATAATATCTTCAAATAAAAACTACACAGAAGCATTGTGTGAAACTTATTTCTGATATGTTCATTAAGCAAACAGAGTTAAACCATACTTTTGATTGCGCAGTTCTGAACACTCTTTCTGTAGAAAATGCAAGTGGACATTCGGAGGTCTAAGAGGGTAATAGTGGAAAAAGGAATATATTCAAATATAAACTACACAGTAGCATTCTGTGAAAATTCTTTCTGTTCTGTGCATTCAACTAACAGAGTTGAACCTTACTTTTGATTGAGCCGTTCTGAAACACTCTTTCTGTAGAAACTGCAATTGGACATGCTAAGCGCTAAGAGGCCTACATTGGGAAAAAGAATATCTTCAAATAAAAACTACACAGATGCACTCTGTGAAACTTATTTCTGATCTGTAAATTCATTTAAAAGAGATAAAACATATTTTTGATTGAGCAGTTATGAAACACTCTTTTTGTAGAAAATGCAAGTGGAGATTCGGAGCGCTAACAGGGTAATAGTGGAAAAAGGAATGTCTTCAAATATAAACTACACAGAATCATTCGGTGAAACTTCTTTCTGATCTGTGCATTCAGCTAACAGAGTTAAACCATACTTTTGATTGAGCAGATCTGAACACTCTTTCTGTTGAAAATGCAACTGGACATTTGGAGCGCTAAGAGCGTAGTAGTGGAAAAAGGAATATATTCAAATATAAACTACACAGAAGCATTCTGTGAAACTTCTTTCTGATCTGAGCATACAGCTAACAGAGTTAAACCATACTTTTGATTGAGCAGCTTTGAAACACTCTGTCTGTAGAAAATGCAACTGGACATTCGTAGCGCTAAGTGGGTAATAGTGGAAAAGAGAATATTTTCAAATATAAACTACACAGAAGCATTGTATGAAACTTCTTTCTGTTCTGTGCATTCAACTAACAGAGTTGAACCTTACTTTTGATTGAGCCGTTCCGAAACACTCTTTCTGTAGAAACTGCAATTGGACATTCTGAGCGGTAAGAGGCCTATATTGGGAAAAAGAATGTCTACAAATAAAAACTACACAGAAGAATTGTGTGAAACATCTTTCTGTTCTGTTTGTTCAACTAAAAGAGTTGAACCTTAGTTTTGATTGAGCCGTTCTGAAACACTCTTTCTGTAGAAAATGCAAGTGGAGATTCGGAGCGCTAAGAGGGTAATAGTGGAAAAAGGAATGTCTCCAAATATAAACTACACAGAATCATTCTGTGAAACTTCTTTCTGATCTGTGCATTCAGCTAACAGAGTTAAACCATACTTTTGATTGAGCAGATCTGAACACTCTTTCTGTAGAAAATGCAACCGGACATTTCGAGCGCTAAGAGAGTAGTAGTGGAAAAAGGAATATATTCAAATATAAACTACACAGAAGCATTCTGTGAAACTTCTTTCTGATCTGAGCATTCAGCTAACAGAGTTAAACCATACTTTTGATTGAGCAGTTTTGAAACACTCTGTCTGTAGAAAATGCAACTGGACATTCGTAGCGCTAAGTGGGTAATAGTGGAAAAAAGAATATGTTCAAATATAAACTACACAGAAGCATTGTATGAAACTTCTTTCTGTTCTGTGCATTCAACTAACAGAGTTGAACCTTACTTTTGATTGAGCCTTTCTGAGACACTCTTTCTGTAGAAACTGCAATTGGACATTCTGAGCGCTAAGAGGCCTCTATTGGGAAAAATAATATCTTCAAATAAAAACTACACAGAAGCATTGTGTGAAACTTATTTCTGATATGTTCATTAAGCTAACAGAGTTAAACCATACTTTTGATTACGCAGTTCTGAACACTCTTTCTGTAGAAAATGCAAGTGGACATTCGGATGTCTAAGAGGGTAATAGTGGAAAAAGGAATATATTCAAATATAAACTACACAGTAGCATTCTGTGAAAATTCTTTCTGTTCTGTGCATTCAACTAACAGAGTTGAACCTTACTTTTGATTGAGCCGTTCTGAAACACTCTTTCTGTAGAAACTGCAATTGGACATGCTAAGCGCTAAGAGGCCTACATTGGGAAAAAGAATATCTTCAAATAAAAACTACACAGATGCACTCTGTGAAACATATTTCTGATCTGTAAATTCAGTTAAAAGAGATAAAACATATTTTTGATTGAGCAGTTATGAAACACTCTTTTTGTAGAAAATGCAAGTGGAGATTCGGAGCGCTAACAGGGTAATAGTGGAAAAAGAAATGTCTTCAAATATAAACTACACAGAATCATTCGGTGAAACTTCTTTCTGATCTGTGCATTCAGCTAACAGAGTTAAACCATACTTTTGATTGAGCAAATCTGAACACTCTTTCTGTAGAAAATGCAACTGGACATTTGGAGCGCTAAGAGCGTAGTAGTGGAAAAAGGAATATATTCAAATATAAACTACACAGAAGCATTCTGTGAAACTTCTTTCTGATCTGAGCATTCAGCTAACAGAGTTAAACCATACTTTTGATTGAGCAGTTTTGAAACACTCTGTCTGTATAAAATGCAACTGGACATTCGTAGCGCTAAGTGGGTAATAGTGGAAAAAAGAATATGTTCAAATATAAACTACACAGAAGCATTGTATGAAACTTCTTTCTGTTCTGTGCATTCAACTAACAGAGTTGAACCTTACTTTTGATTGAGCCGTTCTGAAACACTCTTACTGTAGAAACTGCAATTGGACATTCTGAGTGCTAAGAGGCCTATATTGGGAAAAAGAATGTCTACAAATTAAAACTACACAGAAGAATTGTGTGAAACTTCTTTCTGTTCTGTTTGTTCAACTAAAAGATTTGAACCTTAGTTTTGATTGAGCCGTTCTGAAACACTCTTTCTGTAGAAAATGCAAGTGGAGATTCGGAGCGCTAAGAGGGTAATAGTGGAAAAAGGAATGTCTCCAAATATAAACTACACAGAATCATTCTGTGAAACTTCTTTCTGATCTGTGCATTCAGCTAACAGAGTTAAACCATACTTTTGATTGAGCAGATCTGAACACTCTTTCTGTAGAAAATGCAACTGGACATTTGGAGCGCTAAGAGAGTAGTAGTGGAAAAAGAAATATATTCAAATATAAACTACACAGAAGCATTCTGTGAAACTTCTTTCTGATCTGAGCATTCAGCTAACAGAGTTAAACCATACTTTTGATTGAGCAGTTTTGAAACACTCTGTCTGTAGAAAATGCAACTGGACATTCGTAGCGCTAAGTGGGTAATAGTGGAAAAAAGAATATGTTCAAATATAAACTACACAGAAGCACTGTATGAAACTTCTTTCTGTTCTGTGCATTCAACTAACAGAGTTGAACCTTACCTTTGATTGAGCCTTTCTGAAACACTCTTTCTGTAGAAACTGTAATTGGA
Source organism: Symphalangus syndactylus (assembly GCF_028878055.3). Classification (NCBI taxonomy): domain Eukaryota; kingdom Metazoa; phylum Chordata; class Mammalia; order Primates; family Hylobatidae; genus Symphalangus; species Symphalangus syndactylus. The sequence continues at coordinate 753,645 of NC_072435.2, read as the reverse complement.
CATTCTGAGCGCTAAGAGGCCTCTATTGGGAAAAATAATATCTTCAAATAAAAACTACACAGAAGCATTGTGTGAAACTTATTTCTGATATGTTCATTAAGCTAACAGAGTTAAACCATACTTTTGATTGCGCAGTTCTGAACACTCTTTCTGTAGAAAATGCAAGTGGACATTCTGAGCGCTAAGAGGGTAATAGTGGAAAAAGGAATATATTCAAATATAAACTACACAGTAGCATTCTGTGAAAATTCTTTCTGTTCTGTGCATTCAACTAACAGAGTTGAACCTTACTTTTGATTGAGCCGTTCTGAAACACTGTTTCTGTAGAAACTGCAATTGGACATGCTAAGCGCTAAGAGGCCTACATTGGGAAAAAGAATATCTTCAAATAAAAACTACACAGATGCATTCTGTGAAACTTATTTCTGATCTGTAAATTCAGTTAACAGAGATAAAACATATTTTTGATTGAGCAGTTATGAAACACTCTTTTTGTAGAAAATGCAATTGGAGATTCGGAGCGCTAAGAGGGTAATAGTGGAAAAAGGAATGTGTTCAAATATAAACTACACAGAATCATTCGGTGAAACTTCTTTCTGATCTGTGCATTCAGCTAACAGAGTTAAACCATACTTTTGATTGAGCAGATCTGAACACTCTTTCTGTTGAAAATACAACTGGACATTTGGAGCGCTAAGAGCGTAGTAGTGGAAAAAGGAATATATTCAAATATAAACTACACAGAAGCATTCTGTGAAACTTCTTTCTGATCTGAGCATACAGCTAACAGAGTTAAACCATACTTTTGATTGAGCAGTTTTGAAACACTCTGTCTGTAGAAAATGCAACTGGACATTCGTAGCGCTAAGTGGGTAATAGTGGAAAAGAGAATATGTTCAAATATAAACTACACAGAAGCATTGTATGAAACTTCTTTCTGTTCTGTGCATTCAACTAACAGAGTTGAACCTTACTTTTGATTGAGCCGTTCTGAAACACTCTTTCTGTAGAAACTGCAATTGGACATTCTGAGCGCTAAGAGTCCTATATTGGGAAAAAGAATGTCCACAAATAAAAACTACACAGAAGAATTGTGTGAAACTTCTTTCTGTTCTGTTTGTTCAACTAAAAGAGTTGAACCTTAGTTTTGATTGAGCCGTTCTGAAACACTCTTTCTGTAGAAAATGCAAGTGGAGATTCGGAGCGCTAAGAGGGTAATAGTGGAAAAAGGAATGTCTCCAATTATAAACTACACAGAATAATTCTGTGAAACTTCTATCTGATCTGTGCATTCAGCTAACAGAGTTAAACCATACTTTTGATTGAGCAGATCTGGACACTCTTTCTGTAGAAAATGCAACTGGACATTTGGAGCGCTAAGAGAGTAGTAGTGGAAAAAGGAATATATTCAAATATAAACTACACAGAAGCATTCTGTGAAACTTCTTTCTGATCTGAGCATTCAGCTAACAGAGTTAAACCATACTTTTGATTGAGCAGTTTTGAAACACTCTGTCTGTAGAAAATGCAACTGGACATTCGTAGCGCTAAGTGGGTAATAGTGGAAAAAAGAATATGTTCAAATATAAACTACACAGAAGCATTGTATGAAACTTCTTTCTGTTCTGTGCATTCAACTAACAGAGTTGAACCTTACATTTGATTGAGCCTTTCTGAAACACTCTTTCTGTAGAATCTGCAATTGGACATTCTGAGCGCTAAGAGGCCTATATTGGGAAAAATAATATCTTCAAATAAAAACTACACAGAAGCATTGTGTGAAACTTATTTCTGATATGTTCATTAAGCTAACAGAGTTAAACCATACTTTTGATTGCGCAGTTCTGAACACTCTTTCTGTAGAAAATGCAAGTGGACATTCGGAGCGCTAAGAGGGTAATAGTGGAAAAAGGAATATATTCAAATATTAACTACACAGTAGCATTCTGTGAAAATACTTTCTGTTCTGTGCATTCAACTAACAGAGTTGAACCTTACTTTTGATTGAGCCGTTCTGAAACACTGTTTCTGTAGAAACTGCAATTGGACATGCTAAGCGCTAAGAGGCCTACATTGGGAAAAAGAATATTTTCAAATAAAAACTACACAGATGCATTCTGTGAAACTTATTTCTGATCTGTAAATTCAGTTAACAGAGATAAAACATATTTTTGATTGAGCAGTTATGAAACACTCTTTTTGTAGAAAATGCAAGTGGAGATTCGGAGCGCCAAGAGGGTAATAGTGGAAAAAGGAATGACTTCAAATATAAACTACACAGAATCATTCGGTGAAACTTCTTTCTGATCTGTGCATTCAGCTAACAGAGTTAAACCATACTTTTGATTGAGCAGATCTGAACACTCTTTCTGTTGAAAATGCAACTGGACATTTGGAACGCTAAGAGCGTAGTAGTGGAAAAAGGAATATATTCAAATATAAACTGCACAGAAGCATTCTGTGAAACTTCTTTCTGATCTGAGCATACAGCTAACAGAGTTAAACCATACTTTTGATTGAGCAGTTTTGAAACACTCTGTCTGTAGAAAATGCAACTGGACATTCGTAGCGCTAAGTGGGTAATAGTGGAAAAGAGAATATGTTCAAATATAAACTACACAGAAGCATTGTATGAAACTTCTTTCTGTTCTGTGCATTCAACTAACAGAGTTGAATCTTACTTTTGATTGAGCCGTTCTGAAACTCTCTTTCTGTAGAAACTGAAATTGGACATTCTGAGCGCTAAGAGGCCTATATTGGGAAAAAGAATGTCTACAAATAAAAACTACACAGAAGAATTGTGTGAAACTTCTTTCTGTTCTGTTTGTTCAACTAAAAGAGTTGAACCTTAGTTTTGATTGAGCCGTTCTGAAACACACTTTCTGTAGAAAATGCAAGTGGAGATTCGGAGCGCTAGGAGGGTAATAGTGGAAAAAGGAATGTCTCCAAATATAAACTACACAGAATCATTCTGTGAAACTTCTTTCTGATCTGTGCATTCAGCTAACAGAGTTAAACCATACTTTTGATTGAGCAGATCTGAACACTCTTTCTGTAGAAAATGCAAGTGGACATTCGGATCCTTAAGAGGGTAATAGTGGAAAAAGGAATATATTCAAATATAAACTACACAGTAGCATTCTGTGAAAATTCTTTCTGTTCTGTGCATTCAACTAACAGAGTTGAACCTTACTTTTGATTGAGCCGTTCTGAAACACTCTTTCTGTAGAAACTGCAATTGGACATGCTAAGCGCTAAGAGGCCTACATTGGGAAAAAGAATATCTTCAAATAAAAACTACACAGAAGCATTGTATGAAACTTCTTTCTGTTCTGTGCATTCAACTAACAGAGTTGAACCTTACTTTTGATTGAGCCTTTCTGAAACACTCTTTCTGTAGAAACTGCAATTGGACATTCTGAGCGCTAAGAGGCCTCTATTGGGAAAAATAATATCTTCAAATAAAAACTACACAGAAGCATTGTGTGAAACTTATTTCTGATATGTTCATTAAGCAAACAGAGTTAAACCATACTTTTGATTGCGCAGTTCTGAACACTCTTTCTGTAGAAAATGCAAGTGGACATTCGGAGGTCTAAGAGGGTAATAGTGGAAAAAGGAATATATTCAAATATAAACTACACAGTAGCATTCTGTGAAAATTCTTTCTGTTCTGTGCATTCAACTAACAGAGTTGAACCTTACTTTTGATTGAGCCGTTCTGAAACACTCTTTCTGTAGAAACTGCAATTGGACATGCTAAGCGCTAAGAGGCCTACATTGGGAAAAAGAATATCTTCAAATAAAAACTACACAGATGCACTCTGTGAAACTTATTTCTGATCTGTAAATTCATTTAAAAGAGATAAAACATATTTTTGATTGAGCAGTTATGAAACACTCTTTTTGTAGAAAATGCAAGTGGAGATTCGGAGCGCTAACAGGGTAATAGTGGAAAAAGGAATGTCTTCAAATATAAACTACACAGAATCATTCGGTGAAACTTCTTTCTGATCTGTGCATTCAGCTAACAGAGTTAAACCATACTTTTGATTGAGCAGATCTGAACACTCTTTCTGTTGAAAATGCAACTGGACATTTGGAGCGCTAAGAGCGTAGTAGTGGAAAAAGGAATATATTCAAATATAAACTACACAGAAGCATTCTGTGAAACTTCTTTCTGATCTGAGCATACAGCTAACAGAGTTAAACCATACTTTTGATTGAGCAGCTTTGAAACACTCTGTCTGTAGAAAATGCAACTGGACATTCGTAGCGCTAAGTGGGTAATAGTGGAAAAGAGAATATTTTCAAATATAAACTACACAGAAGCATTGTATGAAACTTCTTTCTGTTCTGTGCATTCAACTAACAGAGTTGAACCTTACTTTTGATTGAGCCGTTCCGAAACACTCTTTCTGTAGAAACTGCAATTGGACATTCTGAGCGGTAAGAGGCCTATATTGGGAAAAAGAATGTCTACAAATAAAAACTACACAGAAGAATTGTGTGAAACATCTTTCTGTTCTGTTTGTTCAACTAAAAGAGTTGAACCTTAGTTTTGATTGAGCCGTTCTGAAACACTCTTTCTGTAGAAAATGCAAGTGGAGATTCGGAGCGCTAAGAGGGTAATAGTGGAAAAAGGAATGTCTCCAAATATAAACTACACAGAATCATTCTGTGAAACTTCTTTCTGATCTGTGCATTCAGCTAACAGAGTTAAACCATACTTTTGATTGAGCAGATCTGAACACTCTTTCTGTAGAAAATGCAACCGGACATTTCGAGCGCTAAGAGAGTAGTAGTGGAAAAAGGAATATATTCAAATATAAACTACACAGAAGCATTCTGTGAAACTTCTTTCTGATCTGAGCATTCAGCTAACAGAGTTAAACCATACTTTTGATTGAGCAGTTTTGAAACACTCTGTCTGTAGAAAATGCAACTGGACATTCGTAGCGCTAAGTGGGTAATAGTGGAAAAAAGAATATGTTCAAATATAAACTACACAGAAGCATTGTATGAAACTTCTTTCTGTTCTGTGCATTCAACTAACAGAGTTGAACCTTACTTTTGATTGAGCCTTTCTGAGACACTCTTTCTGTAGAAACTGCAATTGGACATTCTGAGCGCTAAGAGGCCTCTATTGGGAAAAATAATATCTTCAAATAAAAACTACACAGAAGCATTGTGTGAAACTTATTTCTGATATGTTCATTAAGCTAACAGAGTTAAACCATACTTTTGATTACGCAGTTCTGAACACTCTTTCTGTAGAAAATGCAAGTGGACATTCGGATGTCTAAGAGGGTAATAGTGGAAAAAGGAATATATTCAAATATAAACTACACAGTAGCATTCTGTGAAAATTCTTTCTGTTCTGTGCATTCAACTAACAGAGTTGAACCTTACTTTTGATTGAGCCGTTCTGAAACACTCTTTCTGTAGAAACTGCAATTGGACATGCTAAGCGCTAAGAGGCCTACATTGGGAAAAAGAATATCTTCAAATAAAAACTACACAGATGCACTCTGTGAAACATATTTCTGATCTGTAAATTCAGTTAAAAGAGATAAAACATATTTTTGATTGAGCAGTTATGAAACACTCTTTTTGTAGAAAATGCAAGTGGAGATTCGGAGCGCTAACAGGGTAATAGTGGAAAAAGAAATGTCTTCAAATATAAACTACACAGAATCATTCGGTGAAACTTCTTTCTGATCTGTGCATTCAGCTAACAGAGTTAAACCATACTTTTGATTGAGCAAATCTGAACACTCTTTCTGTAGAAAATGCAACTGGACATTTGGAGCGCTAAGAGCGTAGTAGTGGAAAAAGGAATATATTCAAATATAAACTACACAGAAGCATTCTGTGAAACTTCTTTCTGATCTGAGCATTCAGCTAACAGAGTTAAACCATACTTTTGATTGAGCAGTTTTGAAACACTCTGTCTGTATAAAATGCAACTGGACATTCGTAGCGCTAAGTGGGTAATAGTGGAAAAAAGAATATGTTCAAATATAAACTACACAGAAGCATTGTATGAAACTTCTTTCTGTTCTGTGCATTCAACTAACAGAGTTGAACCTTACTTTTGATTGAGCCGTTCTGAAACACTCTTACTGTAGAAACTGCAATTGGACATTCTGAGTGCTAAGAGGCCTATATTGGGAAAAAGAATGTCTACAAATTAAAACTACACAGAAGAATTGTGTGAAACTTCTTTCTGTTCTGTTTGTTCAACTAAAAGATTTGAACCTTAGTTTTGATTGAGCCGTTCTGAAACACTCTTTCTGTAGAAAATGCAAGTGGAGATTCGGAGCGCTAAGAGGGTAATAGTGGAAAAAGGAATGTCTCCAAATATAAACTACACAGAATCATTCTGTGAAACTTCTTTCTGATCTGTGCATTCAGCTAACAGAGTTAAACCATACTTTTGATTGAGCAGATCTGAACACTCTTTCTGTAGAAAATGCAACTGGACATTTGGAGCGCTAAGAGAGTAGTAGTGGAAAAAGAAATATATTCAAATATAAACTACACAGAAGCATTCTGTGAAACTTCTTTCTGATCTGAGCATTCAGCTAACAGAGTTAAACCATACTTTTGATTGAGCAGTTTTGAAACACTCTGTCTGTAGAAAATGCAACTGGACATTCGTAGCGCTAAGTGGGTAATAGTGGAAAAAAGAATATGTTCAAATATAAACTACACAGAAGCACTGTATGAAACTTCTTTCTGTTCTGTGCATTCAACTAACAGAGTTGAACCTTACCTTTGATTGAGCCTTTCTGAAACACTCTTTCTGTAGAAACTGTAATTGGACATTCTGAGCGCTAAGAGGCCTCTATTGGGAAAAATAATATCTTCAAATAAAAACTACACAGAAGCATTGTGTGAAACTTATTTCTGATATGTTCATTAAGCTAACAGAGTTAAACCATACTTTTGATTGCGCAGTTCTGAACACTCTTTCTGTAGAAAATGCAAGTGGACATTCTGAGCGCTAAGAGGGTAATAGTGGAAAAAGGAATATATTCAAATATAAACTACACAGTAGCATTCTGTGAAAATTCTTTCTGTTCTGTGCATTCAACTAACAGAGTTGAACCTTACTTTTGATTGAGCCGTTCTGAAACACTGTTTCTGTAGAAACTGCAATTGGACATGCTAAGCGCTAAGAGGCCTACATTGGGAAAAAGAATATCTTCAAATAAAAACTACACAGATGCATTCTGTGAAACTTATTTCTGATCTGTAAATTCAGTTAACAGAGATAAAACATATTTTTGATTGAGCAGTTATGAAACACTCTTTTTGTAGAAAATGCAATTGGAGATTCGGAGCGCTAAGAGGGTAATAGTGGAAAAAGGAATGTGTTCAAATATAAACTACACAGAATCATTCGGTGAAACTTCTTTCTGATCTGTGCATTCAGCTAACAGAGTTAAACCATACTTTTGATTGAGCAGATCTGAACACTCTTTCTGTTGAAAATACAACTGGACATTTGGAGCGCTAAGAGCGTAGTAGTGGAAAAAGGAATATATTCAAATATAAACTACACAGAAGCATTCTGTGAAACTTCTTTCTGATCTGAGCATACAGCTAACAGAGTTAAACCATACTTTTGATTGAGCAGTTTTGAAACACTCTGTCTGTAGAAAATGCAACTGGACATTCGTAGCGCTAAGTGGGTAATAGTGGAAAAGAGAATATGTTCAAATATAAACTACACAGAAGCATTGTATGAAACTTCTTTCTGTTCTGTGCATTCAACTAACAGAGTTGAACCTTACTTTTGATTGAGCCGTTCTGAAACACTCTTTCTGTAGAAACTGCAATTGGACATTCTGAGCGCTAAGAGTCCTATATTGGGAAAAAGAATGTCCACAAATAAAAACTACACAGAAGAATTGTGTGAAACTTCTTTCTGTTCTGTTTGTTCAACTAAAAGAGTTGAACCTTAGTTTTGATTGAGCCGTTCTGAAACACTCTTTCTGTAGAAAATGCAAGTGGAGATTCGGAGCGCTAAGAGGGTAATAGTGGAAAAAGGAATGTCTCCAATTATAAACTACACAGAATAATTCTGTGAAACTTCTATCTGATCTGTGCATTCAGCTAACAGAGTTAAACCATACTTTTGATTGAGCAGATCTGGACACTCTTTCTGTAGAAAATGCAACTGGACATTTGGAGCGCTAAGAGAGTAGTAGTGGAAAAAGGAATATATTCAAATATAAACTACACAGAAGCATTCTGTGAAACTTCTTTCTGATCTGAGCATTCAGCTAACAGAGTTAAACCATACTTTTGATTGAGCAGTTTTGAAACACTCTGTCTGTAGAAAATGCAACTGGACATTCGTAGCGCTAAGTGGGTAATAGTGGAAAAAAGAATATGTTCAAATATAAACTACACAGAAGCATTGTATGAAACTTCTTTCTGTTCTGTGCATTCAACTAACAGAGTTGAACCTTACATTTGATTGAGCCTTTCTGAAACACTCTTTCTGTAGAATCTGCAATTGGACATTCTGAGCGCTAAGAGGCCTATATTGGGAAAAATAATATCTTCAAATAAAAACTACACAGAAGCATTGTGTGAAACTTATTTCTGATATGTTCATTAAGCTAACAGAGTTAAACCATACTTTTGATTGCGCAGTTCTGAACACTCTTTCTGTAGAAAATGCAAGTGGACATTCGGAGCGCTAAGAGGGTAATAGTGGAAAAAGGAATATATTCAAATATTAACTACACAGTAGCATTCTGTGAAAATACTTTCTGTTCTGTGCATTCAACTAACAGAGTTGAACCTTACTTTTGATTGAGCCGTTCTGAAACACTGTTTCTGTAGAAACTGCAATTGGACATGCTAAGCGCTAAGAGGCCTACATTGGGAAAAAGAATATTTTCAAATAAAAACTACACAGATGCATTCTGTGAAACTTATTTCTGATCTGTAAATTCAGTTAACAGAGATAAAACATATTTTTGATTGAGCAGTTATGAAACACTCTTTTTGTAGAAAATGCAAGTGGAGATTCGGAGCGCCAAGAGGGTAATAGTGGAAAAAGGAATGACTTCAAATATAAACTACACAGAATCATTCGGTGAAACTTCTTTCTGATCTGTGCATTCAGCTAACAGAGTTAAACCATACTTTTGATTGAGCAGATCTGAACACTCTTTCTGTTGAAAATGCAACTGGACATTTGGAACGCTAAGAGCGTAGTAGTGGAAAAAGGAATATATTCAAATATAAACTGCACAGAAGCATTCTGTGAAACTTCTTTCTGATCTGAGCATACAGCTAACAGAGTTAAACCATACTTTTGATTGAGCAGTTTTGAAACACTCTGTCTGTAGAAAATGCAACTGGACATTCGTAGCGCTAAGTGGGTAATAGTGGAAAAGAGAATATGTTCAAATATAAACTACACAGAAGCATTGTATGAAACTTCTTTCTGTTCTGTGCATTCAACTAACAGAGTTGAATCTTACTTTTGATTGAGCCGTTCTGAAACTCTCTTTCTGTAGAAACTGAAATTGGACATTCTGAGCGCTAAGAGGCCTATATTGGGAAAAAGAATGTCTACAAATAAAAACTACACAGAAGAATTGTGTGAAACTTCTTTCTGTTCTGTTTGTTCAACTAAAAGAGTTGAACCTTAGTTTTGATTGAGCCGTTCTGAAACACACTTTCTGTAGAAAATGCAAGTGGAGATTCGGAGCGCTAGGAGGGTAATAGTGGAAAAAGGAATGTCTCCAAATATAAACTACACAGAATCATTCTGTGAAACTTCTTTCTGATCTGTGCATTCAGCTAACAGAGTTAAACCATACTTTTGATTGAGCAGATCTGAACACTCTTTCTGTAGAAAATGCAACTGGACATTTCGAGCGCTAAGAGAGTAGTAGTGGAAAAAGGAATATATTCAAATATAAACTACACAGAAGCATTCTGTGAAACTTCTTTCTGATCTGAGCATTCAGCTAACAGAGTTAAACCATACTTTTGATTGAGCAGTTTTGAAACACTCTGTCTGTAGAAAATGCAACTGAACATTCGTAGTGCTAAGTGGGTAATAGTGGAAAAAAGAATATGTTCAAATATAAACTACACAGAAGCATTGTATGAAACTTCTTTCTGTTCTGTGCATTCAACTAACAGAGTTGAACCTTACTTTTGATTGAGCCTTTCTGAAACACTCTTTCTGTAGAAACTGCAATTGGACATTCTGAGCGCTAAGAGGCCTCTATTGGGAAAAATAATATCTTCAAATAAAAACTACACAGAAGCATTGTGTGAAACTTATTTCTGATATGTTCATTAAGCAAACAGAGTTAAACCATACTTTTGATTGCGCAGTTCTGAACACTCTTTCTGTAGAAAATGCAAGTGGACATTCGGAGGTCTAAGAGGGTAATAGTGGAAAAAGGAATATATTCAAATATAAACTACACAGTAGCATTCTGTGAAAATTCTTTCTGTTCTGTGCATTCAACTAACAGAGTTGAACCTTACTTTTGATTGAGCCGTTCTGAAACACTCTTTCTGTAGAAACTGCAATTGGACATGCTAAGCGCTAAGAGGCCTACATTGGGAAAAAGAATATCTTCAAATAAAAACTACACAGATGCACTCTGTGAAACTTATTTCTGATCTGTAAATTCATTTAAAAGAGATAAAACATATTTTTGATTGAGCAGTTATGAAACACTCTTTTTGTAGAAAATGCAAGTGGAGATTCGGAGCGCTAACAGGGTAATAGTGGAAAAAGGAATGTCTTCAAATATAAACTACACAGAATCATTCGGTGAAACTTCTTTCTGATCTGTGCATTCAGCTAACAGAGTTAAACCATACTTTTGATTGAGCAGATCTGAACACTCTTTCTGTAGAAAATGCAACTGGACATTTGGAGCGCTAAGAGCGTAGTAGTGGAAAAAGGAATATATTCAAATATAAACTACACAGAAGCATTCTGTGAAACTTCTTTCTGATCTGAGCATTCAGCTAACAGAGTTAAACCATACTTTTGATTGAGCAGTTTTGAAACACTCTGTCTGTAGAAAATGCAACTGGACATTCGTAGCGCTAAGTGGGTAATAGTGGAAAAAAGAATATGTTCAAATATAAACTACACAGAAGCATTGTATGAAACTTCTTTCTGTTCTGTGCATTCAACTAACAGAGTTGAACCTTACTTTTGATTGAGCCCTTCTGAAACACTCTTTCTGTAGAAACTGCAATTGGACATTCTGAGCGCTAAGAGGCCTATATTGGGAAAAAGAATGTCTACAAATAAAAACTACACAGAAGAATTGTGTGAAAATTCTTTCTGTTCTGTTTGTTCAACTAAAAGAGTTGAACCTTAGTTTTGATTGAGCCGTTCTGAAACATTCTTTCTGTAGAAAATGCAAGTGGAGATTCGGAGCGCTAAGAGGGTAATAGTGGAAAAAGGAATGTCTCCAAATATAAACTACACAGAATCATTCTGTGAAACTTCTTTCTGTTCTGTGCATTCAACTAACAGAGTTGAACCTTACTTTTGATTGAGCCGTTCTGAAACACTCTTTCTGTAGAAACTGCAATTGGACATTCTGAGCGCTAAGAGGCCTATATTGGTAAAAAGAATGTCTACAAATAAAAACTACACAGAAGAATTGTGTGAAACTTCTTTCTGTTCTGTTTGTTCAACTAAAAGAGTTGAACCTTAGTTTTGATTGAGCCGTTCTGAAACACTCTTTCTGTAGAAAATGCAAGTGGAGATTCGGAGCGCTAAGAGGGTAATAGTGGAAAAAGGAATGTCTCCAATTATAAACTACACAGAATAATTCTGTGAAACTTCTTTCTGATCTGTGCATTCAGCTAACAGAGTTAAACCATACTTTTGATTGAGCAGATCTGGACACTCTTTCTGTAGAAAATGCAACTGGACATTTGGAGCGCTAAGAGAGTAGTAGTGGAAAAAGGAATATATTCAAATATAAACTACACAGAAGCATTCTGTGAAACTTCTTTCTGATCTGAGCATTCAGCTAAGAGAGTTAAACCATACTTTTGATTGAGCAGTTTTGAAACACTCTGTCTGTAGAAAATGCAACTGGACATTCGTAGCGCTAAGTGGGTAATAGTGGAAAAAAGAATATGTTCAAATATAAACTACACAGAAGCACTGTATGAAACTTCTTTCTGTTCTGTGCATTCAACTAACAGAGTTGAACCTTACCTTTGATTGAGCCTTTCTGAAACACTCTTTCTGTAGAAACTGTAATTGGACATTCTGAGCGCTAAGAGGCCTCTATTGGGAAAAATAATATCTTCAAATAAAAACTACACAGAAGCATTGTGTGAAACTTATTTCTGATATGTTCATTAAGCTAACAGAGTTAAACCATACTTTTGATTGCGCAGTTCTGAACACTCTTTCTGTAGAAAATGCAAGTGGACATTCTGAGCGCTAAGAGGGTAATAGTGGAAAAAGGAATATATTCAAATATAAACTACACAGTAGCATTCTGTGAAAATTCTTTCTGTTCTGTGCATTCAACTAACAGAGTTGAACCTTACTTTTGATTGAGCCGTTCTGAAACACTGTTTCTGTAGAAACTGCAATTGGACATGCTAAGCGCTAAGAGGCCTACATTGGGAAAAAGAATATCTTCAAATAAAAACTACACAGATGCATTCTGTGAAACTTATTTATGATCTGTAAATTCAGTTAACAGAGATAAAACATATTTTTGATTGAGCAGTTATGAAACACTCTTTTTGTAGAAAATGCAATTGGAGATTCGGAGCGCTAAGAGGGTAATAGTGGAGAAAGGAATGTGTTCAAATATAAACTACACAGAATCATTCGGTGAAACTTCTTTCTGATCTGTGCATTCAGCTAACAGAGTTAAACCATACTTTTGATTGAGCAGATCTGAACACTCTTTCTGTTGAAAATACAACTGGACATTTGGAGCGCTAAGAGCGTAGTAGTGGAAAAAGGAATATATTCAAATATAAACTACACAGAAGCATTCTGTGAAACTTCTTTCTGATCTGAGCATACAGCTAACAGAGTTAAACCATACTTTTGATTGAGCAGTTTTGAAACACTCTGTCTGTAGAAAATGCAACTGGACATTCGTAGCGCTAAGTGGGTAATAGTGGAAAAGAGAATATGTTCAAATATAAACTACACAGAAGCATTGTATGAAACTTCTTTCTGTTCTGTGCATTCAACTAACAGAGTTGAACCTTACTTTTGATTGAGCCGTTCTGAAACACTCTTTCTGTAGAAACTGCAATTGGACATTCTGAGCGCTAAGAGTCCTATATTGGGAAAAAGAATGTCCACAAATAAAAACTACACAGAAGAATTGTGTGAAACTTCTTTCTGTTCTGTTTGTTCAACTAAAAGAGTTGAACCTTAGTTTTGATTGAGCCGTTCTGAAACACTCTTTCTGTAGAAAATGCAAGTGGAGATTCGGAGCGCTAAGAGGGTAATAGTGGAAAAAGGAATGTCTCCAATTATAAACTACACAGAATAATTCTGTGAAACTTCTATCTGATCTGTGCATTCAGCTAACAGAGTTAAACCATACTTTTGATTGAGCAGATCTGGACACTCTTTCTGTAGAAAATGCAACTGGACATTTGGAGCGCTAAGAGAGTAGTAGTGGAAAAAGGAATATATTCAAATATAAACTACACAGAAGCATTCTGTGAAACTTCTTTCTGATCTGAGCATTCAGCTAACAGAGTTAAACCATACTTTTGATTGAGCAGTTTTGAAACACTCTGTCTGTAGAAAATGCAACTGGACATTCGTAGCGCTAAGTGGGTAATAGTGGAAAAAAGAATATGTTCAAATATAAACTACACAGAAGCATTGTATGAAACTTCTTTCTGTTCTGTGCATTCAACTAACAGAGTTGAACCTTACATTTGATTGAGCCTTTCTGAAACACTCTTTCTGTAGAATCTGCAATTGGACATTCTGAGCGCTAAGAGGCCTATATTGGGAAAAATAATATCTTCAAATAAAAACTACACAGAAGCATTGTGTGAAACTTATTTCTGATATGTTCATTAAGCTAACAGAGTTAAACCATACTTTTGATTGCGCAGTTCTGAACACTCTTTCTGTAGAAAATGCAAGTGGACATTCGGAGCGCTAAGAGGGTAATAGTGGAAAAAGGAATATATTCAAATATTAACTACACAGTAGCATTCTGTGAAAATACTTTCTGTTCTGTGCATTCAACTAACAGAGTTGAACCTTACTTTTGATTGAGCCGTTCTGAAACACTGTTTCTGTAGAAACTGCAATTGGACATGCTAAGCGCTAAGAGGCCTACATTGGGAAAAAGAATATTTTCAAATAAAAACTACACAGATGCATTCTGTGAAACTTATTTCTGATCTGTAAATTCAGTTAACAGAGATAAAACATATTTTTGATTGAGCAGTTATGAAACACTCTTTTTGTAGAAAATGCAAGTGGAGATTCGGAGCGCCAAGAGGGTAATAGTGGAAAAAGGAATGACTTCAAATATAAACTACACAGAATCATTCGGTGAAACTTCTTTCTGATCTGTGCATTCAGCTAACAGAGTTAAACCATACTTTTGATTGAGCAGATCTGAACACTCTTTCTGTTGAAAATGCAACTGGACATTTGGAACGCTAAGAGCGTAGTAGTGGAAAAAGGAATATATTCAAATATAAACTGCACAGAAGCATTCTGTGAAACTTCTTTCTGATCTGAGCATACAGCTAACAGAGTTAAACCATACTTTTGATTGAGCAGTTTTGAAACACTCTGTCTGTAGAAAATGCAACTGGACATTCGTAGCGCTAAGTGGGTAATAGTGGAAAAGAGAATATGTTCAAATATAAACTACACAGAAGCATTGTATGAAACTTCTTTCTGTTCTGTGCATTCAACTAACAGAGTTGAATCTTACTTTTGATTGAGCCGTTCTGAAACTCTCTTTCTGTAGAAACTGAAATTGGACATTCTGAGCGCTAAGAGGCCTATATTGGGAAAAAGAATGTCTACAAATAAAAACTACACAGAAGAATTGTGTGAAACTTCTTTCTGTTCTGTTTGTTCAACTAAAAGAGTTGAACCTTAGTTTTGATTGAGCCGTTCTGAAACACACTTTCTGTAGAAAATGCAAGTGGAGATTCGGAGCGCTAGGAGGGTAATAGTGGAAAAAGGAATGTCTCCAAATATAAACTACACAGAATCATTCTGTGAAACTTCTTTCTGATCTGTGCATTCAGCTAACAGAGTTAAACCATACTTTTGATTGAGCAGATCTGAACACTCTTTCTGTAGAAAATGCAACTGGACATTTCGAGCGCTAAGAGAGTAGTAGTGGAAAAAGGAATATATTCAAATATAAACTACACAGAAGCATTCTGTGAAACTTCTTTCTGATCTGAGCATTCAGCTAACAGAGTTAAACCATACTTTTGATTGAGCAGTTTTGAAACACTCTGTCTGTAGAAAATGCAACTGAACATTCGTAGTGCTAAGTGGGTAATAGTGGAAAAAAGAATATGTTCAAATATAAACTACACAGAAGCATTGTATGAAACTTCTTTCTGTTCTGTGCATTCAACTAACAGAGTTGAACCTTACTTTTGATTGAGCCTTTCTGAAACACTCTTTCTGTAGAAACTGCAATTGGACATTCTGAGCGCTAAGAGGCTTCTATTGGGAAAAATAATATCTTCAAATAAAAACTACACAGAAGCATTGTGTGAAACTTATTTCTGATATGTTCATTAAGCAAACAGAGTTAAACCATACTTTTGATTGCGCAGTTCTGAACACTCTTTCTGTAGAAAATGCAAGTGGACATTCGGAGGTCTAAGAGGGTAATAGTGGAAAAAGGAATATATTCAAATATAAACTACACAGTAGCATTCTGTGAAAATTCTTTCTGTTCTGTGCATTCAACTAACAGAGTTGAACCTTACTTTTGATTGAGCCGTTCTGAAACACTCTTTCTGTAGAAACTGCAATTGGACATGCTAAGCGCTAAGAGGCCTACATTGGGAAAAAGAATATCTTCAAATAAAAACTACACAGATGCACTCTGTGAAACTTATTTCTGATCTGTAAATTCATTTAAAAGAGATAAAACATATTTATGATTGAGCAGTTATGAAACACTCTTTTTGTAGAAAATGCAAGTGGAGATTCGGAGCGCTAACAGGGTAATAGTGGAAAAAGGAATGTCTTCAAATATAAACTACACAGAATCATTCGGTGAAACTTCTTTCTGATCTGTGCATTCAGCTAACAGAGTTAAACCATACTTTTGATTGAGCAGATCTGAACACTCTTTCTGTAGAAAATGCAACTGGACATTTGGAGCGCTAAGAGCGTAGTAGTGGAAAAAGGAATATATTCCAATATAAACTACACAGAAGCATTCTGTGAAACTTCTTTCTGATCTGAGCATTCAGCTAACAGAGTTAAACCATACTTTTGATTGAGCAGTTTTGAAACACTCTGTCTGTAGAAAATGCAATTGGACATTCGTAGCGCTAAGTGGGTAATAGTGGAAAAAAGAATATGTTCAAATATAAACTACACAGAAGCATTGTATGAAACTTCTTTCTGTTCTGTGCATTCAACTAACAGAGTTGAACCTTACTTTTGATTGAGCCCTTCTGAAACACTCTTTCTGTAGAAACTGCAATTGGACATTCTGAGCGCTAAGAGGCCTATATTGGGAAAAAGAATGTCTACAAATAAAAACTACACAGAAGAATTGTGTGAAAATTCTTTCTGTTCTGTTTGTTCAACTAAAAGAGTTGAACCTTAGTTTTGATTGAGCCGTTCTGAAACATTCTTTCTGTAGAAAATGCAAGTGGAGATTCGGAGCGCTAAGAGGGTAATAGTGGAAAAAGGAATGTCTCCAAATATAAACTACACAGAATCATTCTGTGAAACTTCTTTCTGTTCTGTGCATTCAACTAACAGAGTTGAACCTTACTTTTGATTGAGCCGTTCTGAAACACTCTTTCTGTAGAAACTGCAATTGGACATTCTGAGCGCTAAGAGGCCTATATTGGTAAAAAGAATGTCTACAAATAAAAACTACACAGAAGAATTGTGTGAAACTTCTTTCTGTTCTGTTTGTTCAACTAAAAGAGTTGAACCTTAGTTTTGATTGAGCCGTTCTGAAACACTCTTTCTGTAGAAAATGCAAGTGGAGATTCGGAGCGCTAAGAGGGTAATAGTGGAAAAAGGAATGTCTCCAATTATAAACTACACAGAATAATTCTGTGAAACTTCTTTCTGATCTGTGCATTCAGCTAACAGAGTTAAACCATACTTTTGATTGAGCAGATCTGGACACTCTTTCTGTAGAAAATGCAACTGGACATTTGGAGCGCTAAGAGAGTAGTAGTGGAAAAAGGAATATATTCAAATATAAACTACACAGAAGCATTCTGTGAAACTTCTTTCTGATCTGAGCATTCAGCTAACAGAGTTAAACCATACTTTTGATTGAGCAGTTTTGAAACACTCTGTCTGTAGAAAATGCAACTGGACATTCGTAGCGCTAAGTGGGTAATAGTGGAAAAAAGAATATGTTCAAATATAAACTACACAGAAGCATTGTATGAAACTTCTTTCTGTTCTGTGCATTCAACTAACAGAGTTGAACCTTACTTTTGATTGAGCCGTTCTGAAACACTCTTTCTGTAGAAACTGCAATTGGACATTCTGAGCGCTAAGAGGCCTATATTGGGAAAAAGAATGTCTACAAATAAAAACTACACAGAAGAATTGTGTGAAACTTGTTTCTGTTCTGTTTGTTCAACTAAAAGAGTTGAACCTTAGTTTTGATTGAGCCGTTCTGAAACACTCTTTCTGTAGAAAATGCAAGTGGAGATTCGGAGCGCTAAGAATGTAATAGTGGAAAAAGGAATGTCTCCAAATATAAACTACACAGAATCATTCTGTGAAACTTCTTTCTGATCTGTGCATTCAGCTAACAGAGTTAAACCATACTTTTGATTGAGCAGATCTGAACACTCTTTCTGTAGAAAATGCAACTGGACATTTTGAGCGCTAAGAGAGTAGTAGTGGAAAAAGGAATATATTCAAATATAAACTACACAGAAGCATTCTGTGAAACTTCTTTCTGATCTGAGCATTCAGCTAACAGAGTTAAACCATACTTTTGATTGAGCAGTTTTGAAACACTCTGTCTGTAGAAAATGCAACTGGACATTCGTAGCGCTAAGTGGGTAATAGTGGAAAAAAGAATATGTTCAAATATAAACTACACAGAAGCATTGTATGAAACTGCTTTCTGTTCTGTGCATTCAACTAACAGAGTTGAACCTTACTTTTGATTGAGCCTTTCTGAAACACTCTTTCTGTAGAAACTGCAATTGGACATTCTGAGCGCTAAGAGGCCTCTATTGGGAAAAATAATATCTTCAAATAAAAACTACACAGAAGCATTGTGTGAAACTTATTTCTGATATGTTCATTAAGCTAACAGAGTTAAACCATACTTTTGATTGCGCAGTTCTGAACACTCTTTCTGTAGAAAATGCAAGTGGACATTCGGAGGTCTAAGAGGGTAATAGTGGAAAAAGGAATATATTCAAATATAAACTACACAGTAGCATTCTGTGAAAATACTTTCTGTTCTGTGCATTCAACTAACCGAGTTGAACCTTACTTTTGATTGAGCCGTTCTGAAACACTCTTTCTGTAGAAACTGCAATTGGACATGCTAAGCGCTAAGAGGCCTACATTGGGAAAAAGAATATCTTCAAATAAAAACTACACAGATGCACTCTGTGAAACTTATTTCTGATCTGTAAATTCAGTTAAAAGAGATAAAACATATTTTTGATTGAGCAGTTATGAAACACTCTTTTTGTAGAAAATGCAAGTGGAGATTCGGAGCGCTAAGTGGGTAATAGTGGAAAAAGGAATGTCTTCAAATATAAACTACACAGAATCATTCGGTGAAACTTCTTTCTGATCTGTGCATTCAGCTAACAGAGTTAAACCATACTTTTGATTGAGCAGATCTGAACACTCTTTCTGTAGAAAATGCAACTGGACATTTGGAGCGCTAAGAGCGTAGTAGTGGAAAAAGGAATATATTCAAATATAAACTACACAGAAGCATTCTGTGAAACTTCTTTCTGATCTGAGCATTCAGCTAACAGAGTTAAACCATACTTTTGATTGAGCAGTTTTGAAACACTCTGTCTGTAGAAAATGCAACTGGACATTCGTAGCGCTAAGTGGGTAATAGTGGAAAAAAGAATATGTTCAAATATAAACTACACAGAAGCATTGTATGAAACTTCTTTCTGTTCTGTGCATTCAACTAACAGAGTTGAACCTTACTTTTGATTGAGCCCTTCTGAAACACTCTTTCTGTAGAAACTGCAATTGGACATTCTGAGCGCTAAGAGGCCTATATTGGGAAAAAGAATGTCTACAAATAAAAACTACACAGAAGAATTGTGTGAAAATTCTTTCTGTTCTGTTTGTTCAACTAAAAGAGTTGAACCTTAGTTTTGATTGAGCCGTTCTGAAACACTCTTTCTGTAGAAAATGCAAGTGGAGATTCGGAGCGCTAAGAGGGTAACAGTGGAAAAAGGAATGTCTCCAAATATAAACTACACAGAATCATTCTGTGAAACTTCTTTCTGTTCTGTGCATTCAACTAACAGAATTGAACCTTACTTTTGATTGAGCCGTTCTGAAACACTCTTTCTGTAGAAACTGCAATTGGACATTCTGAGCGCTAAGAGGCCTATATTGGGAAAAAGAATGTCTACAAATAAAAACTACACAGAAGAATTGTGTGAAACTTGTTTCTGTTCTGTTTGTTCAACTAAAAGAGTTGAACCTTAGTTTTGATTGAGCCGTTCTGAAACACTCTTTCTGTAGAAAATGCAAGTGGAGATTCGGAGCGCTAAGAGGGTAATAGTGGAAAAAGGAATGTCTCCAAATATAAACTACACAGAATCATTCTGTGAAACTTCTTTCTGATCTGTGCATTCAGCTAACAGAGTTAAACCATACTTTTGATTGAGCAGATCTGAACACTCTTTCTGTAGAAAATGCAACTGGACATTTGGAGCGCTAAGAGAGTAGTAGTGGAAAAAGGAATATATTCAAATATAAACTACACAGAAGCATTCTGTGAAACTTCTTTCTGATCTGAGCATTCAGCTAACAGAGTTAAACCATACTTTTGATTGAGCAGTTTTGAAACACTCTGTCTGTAGAAAATGCAACTGGAAATTCGTAGCGCTAAGTAGGTAATAGAGGAAAAAAGAATATGTTCAAATATAAACTACACAGAAGCATTGTATGAAACTACTTTCTGTTCTGTGCATTCAACTAACAGAGTTGAACCTTACCTTTGATTGAGCCTTTCTGAAACACTCTTTCTGTAGAAACTGCAATTGGACATTCTGAGCGCTAAGAGGCCTCTATTGGGAAAAATTATATCTTCAAATAAAAACTACACAGAAGCATTGTGTGAAATTTATTTCTGATATGTTCATTAAGCTAACAGAGTTAAACCATACTTTTGATTGCGCAGTTCTGAACACTCTTTCTGTAGAAAATGCAAGTGGACATTCGGAGCGCTAAGAGGGTAATAGTGGAAAAAGGAATATATTCAAATATAAACTACACAGTAGCATTCTGTGAAAATTATTTCTGTTCTGTGCATTCAACTAACAGAGTTGAACCTTACTTTTGATTGAGCCGTTCTGAAACACTCTTTCTGTAGAAACTGCAATTGGACATGCTAAGCGCTAAGAGGCCTACACTGGGAAAAAGAATATCTTCAAATAAAAACTACACAGATGCATTCTGTGAAACTTATTTCTGATCTGTAAATTCAGTTAACAGAGATAAAACATATTTTTGATTGAGCAGTTATGAAACACTCTTTTTGTAGAAAATGCAAGTGGAGATTCGGAGCGCTAAGAGGGTAATAGTGGAAAAAGGAATGTCTTCAAATATAAACTACACAGAATCATTCGGTGAAACTTCTTTCTGATCTGTGCATTCAGCTAACAGAGTTAAACCATACTTTTGATTGAGCAGATCTGAACACTCTTTCTGTTGAAAATGCAACTGGACATTTGGAGCGCTAAGAGCGTAGTAGTGGAAAAAGGAATATATTCAAATATAAACTACACAGAAGCATTCTGTGAAACTTCTTTCTGATCTGAGCATACAGCTAACAGAGTTAAACCATACTTTTGATTGAGCAGCTTTGAAACACTCTGTCTGTAGAAAATGCAACTGGACATTCGTAGCGCTAAGTGGGTAATAGTGGAAAAGAGAATATGTTCAAATATAAACTACACAGAAGCATTGTATGAAACTTCTTTCTGTTCTGTGCATTCAACTAACAGAGTTGAACCTTACTTTTGATTGAGCCGTTCCGAAACACTCTTTCTGTAGAAACTGCAATTGGACATTCTGAGCGGTAAGAGGCCTATATTGGGAAAAAGAATGTCTACAAATAAAAACTACACAGAAGAAATGTGTGAAACATCTTTCTGTTCTGTTTGTTCAACTAAAAGAGTTGAACCTTAGTTTTGATTGAGCCGTACTGAAACACTCTTTCTGTAGAAAATGCAAGTGGAGATTCGGAGCGCTAAGAGGGTAATAGTGGAAAAAGGAATGTCTCCAAATATAAACTACACAGAATCATTCTGTGAAACTTCTTTCTGATCTGTGCATTCAGCTAACGGAGTTAAACCATACTTTTGATTGAGCAGATCTGAACACTCTTTCTGTAGAAAATGCAACTGGACATTTCGAGCGCTAAGAGAGTAGTAGTGGAAAAAGGAATATATTCAAATATAAACTACACAGAAGCATTCTGTGAAACTTCTTTCTGATCTGAGCATTCAGCTAACAGAGTTAAACCATACTTTTGATTGAGCAGTTTTGAAACACTGTGTCTGTAGAAAATGCAACTGGACATTCGTAGCGCTAAGTGGGTAATAGTGGAAAAAAGAATATGTTCAAATATAAACTACACAGAAGCATTGTATGAAACTGCTTTCTGTTCTGTGCATTCAACTAACAGAGTTGAACCTTACTTTTGATTGAGCCTTTCTGAAACACTCTTTCTGTAGAAACTGCAATTGGACATTCTGAGCGCTAAGAGGACTCTATTGGGAAAAATAATATCTTCAAATAAAAACTACACAGAAGCATTGTGTGAAACTTATTTCTGATATGTTCATTAAGCTAACAGAGTTAAACCATACTTTTGATTTCGCAGTTCTGAACACACTTTCTGTAGGAAATGCAAGTGGACATTCGGAGGTCTAAGAGGGTAATAGTGGAAAAAGGAATATATTCAAATATAAACTACACAGTAGCATTCTGTGAAAATTCTTTCTGTTCTGTGCATTCAACTAACCGAGTTGAACCTTACTTTTGATTGAGCCGTTCTGAAACACTCTTTCTGTAGAAAGTGCAATTGGACATGCTAAGCGCTAAGAGGCCTACATTGGGAAAAAGAATATCTTCAAATAAAAACTACACAGATGCACTCTGTGAAACTTATTTCTGATCTGTAAATTCAGTTAAAAGAGATAAAACATATTTTTGATTGAGCAGTTATGAAACACTCTTTTTGTAGAAAATGCAAGTGGAGATTCGGAGCGCTAACAGGGTAATAGTGGAAAAAGGAATGTCTTCAAATATAAACTACACAGAATCATTCGGTGAAACTTCTTTCTGATCTGTGCATTCAGCTAACAGAGTTAAACCATACTTTTGATTGAGCAGATCTGAACACTCTTTCTGTAGAAAATGCAACTGGACATTTAGAGCGCTAAGAGCGTAGTAGTGGAAAAAGGAATATATTCAAATATAAACTACACAGAAGCATTCTGTGAAACTTCTTTCTGATCTGAGCATTCAGCTAACAGAGTTAAACCATACTTTTGATTGAGCAGTTTTGAAACACTCTGTCTGTAGAAAATGCAACTGGACATTCGTAGCGCTAAGTGGGTAATAGTGGAAAAAAGAATATGTTCAAATATAAACTACACAGAAGCATTGTATGAAACTTCTTTCTGTTCTGTGCATTCAACTAACAGAGTTGAACCTTACTTTTGATTGAGCCCTTCTGAAACACTCTTTCTGTAGAAACTGCAATTGGACATTCTGAGCGCTAAGAGGCCTATATTGGGAAAAAGAATGTCTACAAATAAAAACTACACAGAAGAATTGTGTGAAAATTCTTTCTGTTCTGTTTGTTCAACTAAAAGAGTTGAACCTTAGTTTTGATTGAGCCGTTCTGAAACACTCTTTCTGTAGAAAATGCAAGTGGAGATTCGGAGCGCTAAGAGGGTAACAGTGGAAAAAGAAATGTCTCCAAATATAAACTACACAGAATCATTCTGTGAAACTTCTTTCTGTTCTGTGCATTCAACTAACAGAATTGAACCTTACTTTTGATTGAGCCGTTCTGAAACACTCTTTCTGTAGAAACTGCAACTGGACATTTGGAGCGCTAAGAGAGTAGTAGTGGAAAAAGGAATATATTCAAATATAAACTACACAGAAGCATTCTGTGAAACTTCTTTCTGATCTGAGCATTCAGCTAACAGAGTTAAACCATACTTTTGATTGAGCAGTTTTGAAACACTCTGTCTGTAGAAAATGCAACTGGACATTCGTAGCGCTAAGTGGGTAATAGTGGAAAAAAGAATATGTTCAAATATAAACTACACAGAAGCATTGTATGAAACTTCTTTCTGTTCTGTGCATTCAACTAACAGAGTTGAACCTTACTTTTGATTGAGCCTTTCTGAAACACTCTTTCTGTAGAATCTGCAATTGGACATTGTGAGCGCTAAGAGGCCTATATTGGGAAAAATAATATCTTCAAATAAAAACTACACAGAAGCATTGTGTGAAACTTATTTCTGATATGTTCATTAAGCTAACAGAGTTAAACCATACTTTTGATTGCGCAGTTCTGAACACTCTTTCTGTAGAAAATGCAAGTGGACATTCGGAGCGCTAAGAGGGTAATAGTGGAAAAAGGAATATATTCAAATATAAACTACACAGTAGCATTCTGTGAAAATTCTTTCTGTTCTGTGCATTCAACTAACAGAGTTGAACCTTACTTTTGATTGAGCCGTTCTGAAACACTCTTTCTGTAGAAACTGCAATTGGACATGCTAAGCGCTAAGAGGCCTACATTGGGAAAAAGAATATCTTCAAATAAAAACTACACAGATGCATTCTGTGAAACTTATTTCTGATCTGTAAATTCAGTTAACAGAGATAAAACATATTTTTGATTGAGCAGTTATGAAACACTCTTTTTGTAGAAAATGCAAGTGGAGATTCGGAGCACTAAGAGTGTAATAGTGGAAAAAGGAATGTCTTCAAATATAAACTACACAGAATCATTCGGTGAAACTTCTTTCTGATCTGTGCATTCAGCTAACAGAGTTAAACCATACTTTTGATTGAGCACATCTGAACACTCTTTCTGTAGAAAATGCAACTGGACATTTGGAGCGCTAAGAGCGTATTAGTGGAAAAAGGAATATATTCAAATATAAACTACACAGAAGCATTCTGTGAAACTTCTTTCTGATCTGAGCATTCAGCTAACAGAGTTAAAGCATACTTTTGATTGAGCAGTTTTGAAACACTCTGTCTGTATAAAATGCAACTGGACATTCGTAGCGCTAAGTGGGTAATAGTGGAAAAAAGAATATGTTTAAATATAAACTACACAGAAGCATTGTATGAAACTTCTTTCTGTTCTGTGCATTCAACTAACAGAGTTGAACCTTACTTTTGATTGAGCCGTTCTGTAACACTCTTACTGTAGAAACTGCAATTGTACATTCTGAGTGCTAAGAGGCATATATTGGGAAAAAGAATGTCTACAAATAAAAACTACACAGAAGAATTGTGTGAAACTTCTTTCTGCTCTGTTTGTTCAACTAAAAGAGTTGAACCTTAGTTTTGATTGAGCCGTTCTGAAACACTCTTTCTGTAGAAAATGCAAGTGGAGTTTCGGAGCGCTAAGAGGGTAATAGTGGAAAAAGGAATGTCTCCAAATATAAACTACACAGAATCATTCTGTGAAACTTCTTTCTGATCTGTGCATTCAGCTAACAGAGTTAAACCATACATTTGATTGAGCAGATCTGAACACTCTTTCTGTAGAAAATGCAACTGGACATTTGGAGCGCTAAGAGAGTAGTAGTGGAAAAAGGAATATATTCAAATATAAACTACACAGAAGCATTCTGTGAAACTTCTTTCTGATCTGAGCATTCAGCTAACAGAGTTAAACCATACTTTTGATTGAGCAGTTTTGAAACTCTCTGTCTGTAGAAAATGCAACTGGACATTCGTAGCGCTAAGTGGGTAATAGTGGAAAAAAGAATATGTTCAAATATAAACTACACAGAAGCACTGTATGAAACTTCTTTCTGTTCTGTGCATTCAACTAACAGAGTTGAACCTTACCTTTGATTGAGCCTTTCTGAAACACTCTTTCTGTAGAAACTGCAATTGGACATTCTGAGCGCTAAGAGGCCTCTATTGGGAAAAATAATATCTTCAAATAAAAACTACACAGAAGCATTTTGTGAAACTTATTTCTGATATGTTCATTAAGCTAACAGAGTTAAACCATACTTTTGATTACGCAGTTCTGAACACTCTTTCTGTAGAAAATGCAAGTGGACATTCGGAGGTCTAAGAGGGTAATAGTGGAAAAAGGAATATATTCAAATATAAACTACACAGTAGCATTCTGTGAAAATCCTTTCTGTTCTGTGCATTCAACTAACAGAGTTGAACCTTACTTTTGATTGAGCCGTTCTGAAACACTCTTTCTGTACAAACTGCAATTGGACATTCTAAGCGCTAAGAGGCCTACATTGGGAAAAAGAATATCTTCAAATAAAAACTACACAGATGCACTCTGTGAAACATATTTCTGATCTGTAAATTCAGTTAAAAGAGATAAAACATATTTTTGATTGAGCAGTTATGAAACACTCTTTTTGTAGAAAATGCAAGTGGAGATTCGGAGCGCTAACAGGGTAATAGTGGAAAAAGAAATGTCTTCAAATATAAACTACACAGAATCATTCGGTGAAACTTCTTTCTGATCTGTGCATTCAGCTAACAGAGTTAAACCATACTTTTGATTGAGCAAATCTGAACACTCTTTCTGTAGAAAATGCAACTGGACATTTGGAGCGCTAAGAGCGTAGTAGTGGAAAAAGGAATATATTCAAATATAAACTACACAGAAGCATTCTGTGAAACTTCTTTCTGATCTGACCATTCAGCTAACAGAGTTAAACCATACTTTTGATTGAGCAGTTTTGAAACACTCTGTCTGTATAAAATGCAACTGGACATTCGTAGCGCTAAGTGGGTAATAGTGGAAAAAAGAATATGTTCAAATATAAACTACACAGAAGCATTGTATGAAACTTCTTTCTGTTCTGTGCATTCAACTAACAGAGTTGAACCTTACTTTTGATTGAGCCGTTCTGTAACACTCTTACTTTAGAAACTGCAATTGGACATTCTGAGTGCTAAGAGGCCTATATTGGGAAAAAGAATGTCTACAAATTAAAACTACACAGAAGAATTGTGTGAAACTTCTTTCTGTTCTGTTTGTTCAACTAAAAGATTTGAACCTTAGTTTTGATTGAGCCGTTCTGAAACACTCTTTCTGTAGAAACTGCAATTGGACATTCTGAGCGCTAAGAGGCCTATATTGGGAAAAGGAATGTCTACAAATAAAAACTACACAGAAGAATTGTGTGAAACTTCTTTCTGTTCTGTTTGTTCAACTAAAAGAGTTGAACCTTAGTTTTGATTGAGCCGTTCTGAAACACTCTTTCTGTAGAAAATGCAAGTGGAGATTCGGAGCGCTAAGAGGGTAATAGTGGAAAAAGGAATGTCTCCAAATATAAACTACACAGAATAATTCTGTGAAACTTCTTTCTGATCTGTGCATTCAGCTAACAGAGTTAAACCATACTTTTGATTGAGCAGATCTGAACACTCTTTCTGTAGAAAATGCAACTGGACATTTGGAGCGCTAAGAGAGTAGTAGTGGAAAAAGGAATATATTCAAATATAAACTACACAGAAGCATTCTGTGAAACTTCTTTCTGATCTGAGCATTCAGCTAACAGAGTTAAACCATACTTTTGATTGAGCAGTTTTGAAACACTCTGTCTGTAGAAAATGCAACTGGACATTCGTAGCGCTAAGTGGGTAATAGTGGAAAAAAGAATATGTTCAAATATAAACTACACAGAAGCATTGTATGAAACTTCTTTCTGTTCTGTGCATTCAACTAACAGAGTTGAACCTTACTTTTGATTGAGCCTTTCTGAAACACTTTTTCTGTAGAATCTGCAATTGGACATTCTGAGCGCTAAGAGGCCTATATTGGGAAAAATAATATCTTCAAATAAAAACTACACAGAAGCATTGTGTGAAACTTATTTCTGATATGTTCATTAAGCTAACAGAGTTAAACCATACTTTTGATTGCGCAGTTCTGAACACTCTTTCTGTAGAAAATGCAAGTGGACATTCGAAGCGCTAAGAGGGTAATAGTGGAAAAAGGAATATATTCAAATATAAACTACACAGTAGCATTCTGTGAAAATTCTTTCTGTTCTGTGCATTCAACTAACAGAGTTGAACCTTACTTTTGATTGAGCCGTTCTGAAACACTCTTTCTGTAGAAACTGCAATTGGACATGCTAAGCGCTAAGAGGCCTACATTGGGAAAAAGAATATCTTCAAATAAAAACTACACAGATGCATTCTGTGAAACTTATTTCTGATCTGTAAATTCAGTTAACAGAGATAAAACATATTTTTGATTGAGCAGTTATGAAACACTCTTTTTGTAGAAAATGCAAGTGGAGATTCGGAGCACTAAGAGTGTAATAGTGGAAAAAGGAATGTCTTCAAATATAAACTACACAGAATCATTCGGTGAAACTTCTTTCTGATCTGTGCATTCAGCTAACAGAGTTAAACCATACTTTTGATTGAGCAGATCTGAACACTCTTTCTGTAGAAAATGCAACTGGACATTTGGAGCGCTAAGAGCGTATTAGTGGAAAAAGGAATATATTCAAATATAAACTACACAGAAGCATTCTGTGAAACTTCTTTCTGATCTGAGCATTCAGCTAACAGAGTTAAAGCATACTTTTGATTGAGCAGTTTTGAAACACTCTGTCTGTATAAAATGCAACTGGACATTCGTAGCGCTAAGTGGGTAATAGTGGAAAAAAGAATATGTTTAAATATAAACTACACAGAAGCATTGTATGAAACTTCTTTCTGTTCTGTGCATTCAACTAACAGATTTGAACCTTACTTTTGATTGAGCCGTTCTGTAACACTCTTACTGTAGAAACTGCAATTGTACATTCTGAGTGCTAAGAGGCCTATATTGGGAAAAAGAATGTCTACAAATAAAAACTACACAGAAGAATTGTGTGAAACTTCTTTCTGTTCTGTTTGTTCAACTAAAAGAGTTGAACCTTAGTTTTGATTGAGCCGTTCTGAAACACTCTTTCTGTAGAAAATGCAAGTGGAGTTTCGGAGCGCTAAGAGGGTAATAGTGGAAAAAGGAATGTCTCCAAATATAAACTACACAGAATCATTCTGTGAAACTTCTTTCTGATCTGTGCATTCAGCTAACAGAGTTAAACCATACTTTTGATTGAGCAGATCTGAACACTCTTTCTGTAGAAAATGCAACTGGACATTTGGAGCGCTAAGAGAGTAGTAGTGGAAAAAGGAATATATTCAAATATAAACTACACAGAAGCATTCTGTGAAACTTCTTTCTGATCTGAGCATTCAGCTAACAGAGTTAAACCATACTTTTGATTGAGCAGTTTTGAAACTCTCTGTCTGTAGAAAATGCAACTGGACATTCGTAGCGCTAAGTGGGTAATAGTGGAAAAAAGAATATGTTCAAATATAAACTACACAGAAGCACTGTATGAAACTTCTTTCTGTTCTGTGCATTCAACTAACAGAGTTGAACCTTACCTTTGATTGAGCCTTTCTGAAACACTCTTTCTGTAGAAACTGCAATTGGACATTCTGAGCGCTAAGAGGCCTCTATTGGGAAAAATAATATCTTCAAATAAAAACTACACAGAAGCATTTTGTGAAACTTATTTCTGATATGTTCATTAAGCTAACAGAGTTAAACCATACTTTTGATTACGCAGTTCTGAACACTCTTTCTGTAGAAAATGCAAGTGGACATTCGGAGGTCTAAGAGGGTAATAGTGGAAAAAGGAATATATTCAAATATAAACTACACAGTAGCATTCTGTGAAAATTCTTTCTGTTCTGTGCATTCAACTAACAGAGTTGAACCTTACTTTTGATTGAGCCGTTCTGAAACACTCTTTCTGTAGAAACTGCAATTGGACATGCTAAGCGCTAAGAGGCCTACATTGGGAAAAAGAATATCTTCAAATAAAAACTACACAGATGCACTCTGTGAAACATATTTCTGATCTGTAAATTCAGTTAAAAGAGATAAAACATATTTTTGATTGAGCAGTTATGAAACACTCTTTTTGTAGAAAATGCAAGTGGAGATTCGGAGCGCTAACAGGGTAATAGTGGAAAAAGAAATGTCTTCAAATATAAACTACACAGAATCATTCGGTGAAACTTCTTTCTGATCTGTGCATTCAGCTAACAGAGTTAAACCATACTTTTGATTGAGCAAATCTGAACACTCTTTCTGTAGAAAATGCAACTGGACATTTGGAGCGCTAAGAGCGTAGTAGTGGAAAAAGGAATATATTCAAATATAAACTACACAGAAGCATTCTGTGAAACTTCTTTCTGATCTGACCATTCAGCTAACAGAGTTAAACCATACTTTTGATTGAGCAGTTTTGAAACACTCTGTCTGTATAAAATGCAACTGGACATTCGTAGCGCTAAGTGGGTAATAGTGGAAAAAAGAATATGTTCAAATATAAACTACACAGAAGCATTGTATGAAACTTCTTTCTGTTCTGTGCATTCAACTAACAGAGTTGAACCTTACTTTTGATTGAGCCGTTCTGTAACACTCTTACTTTAGAAACTGCAATTGGACATTCTGAGTGCTAAGAGGCCTATATTGGGAAAAAGAATGTCTACAAATTAAAACTACACAGAAGAATTGTGTGAAACTTCTTTCTGTTCTGTTTGTTCAACTAAAAGATTTGAACCTTAGTTTTGATTGAGCCGTTCTGAAACACTCTTTCTGTAGAAAATGCAAGTGGAGATTCGGAGCGCTAAGAGGGTAATAGTGGAAAAAGGAATGTCTCCAAATATAAACTACACAGAATAATTCTGTGAAACTTCTTTCTGATCTGTGCATTCAGCTAACAGAGTTAAACCATACTTTTGATTGAGCAGATCTGAACACTCTTTCTGTAGAAAATGCAACTGGACATTTGGAGCGCTAAGAGAGTAGTAGTGGAAAAAGGAATATATTCAAATATAAACTACACAGAAGCATTCTGTGAAACTTCTTTC
Organism: Symphalangus syndactylus; assembly: GCF_028878055.3. Lineage (NCBI taxonomy): Eukaryota > Metazoa > Chordata > Mammalia > Primates > Hylobatidae > Symphalangus > Symphalangus syndactylus. Next base: position 723,002 of record NC_072435.2, on the reverse strand, counting down.
TGATCTGAGCATTCAGCTAACAGAGTTAAACCATACTTTTGATTGAGCAGTTTTGAAACACTCTGTCTGTAGAAAATGCAACTGGACATTCGTAGCGCTAAGTGGGTAATAGTGGAAAAAAGAATATGTTCAAATATAAACTACACAGAAGCACTGTATGAAACTTCTTTCTGTTCTGTGCATTCAACTAACAGAGTTGAACCTTACCTTTGATTGAGCCTTTCTGAAACACTCTTTCTGTAGAAACTGTAATTGGACATTCTGAGCGCTAAGAGGCCTCTATTGGGAAAAATAATATCTTCAAATAAAAACTACACAGAAGCATTGTGTGAAACTTATTTCTGATATGTTCATTAAGCTAACAGAGTTAAACCATACTTTTGATTGCGCAGTTCTGAACACTCTTTCTGTAGAAAATGCAAGTGGACATTCTGAGCGCTAAGAGGGTAATAGTGGAAAAAGGAATATATTCAAATATAAACTACACAGTAGCATTCTGTGAAAATTCTTTCTGTTCTGTGCATTCAACTAACAGAGTTGAACCTTACTTTTGATTGAGCCGTTCTGAAACACTGTTTCTGTAGAAACTGCAATTGGACATGCTAAGCGCTAAGAGGCCTACATTGGGAAAAAGAATATCTTCAAATAAAAACTACACAGATGCATTCTGTGAAACTTATTTCTGATCTGTAAATTCAGTTAACAGAGATAAAACATATTTTTGATTGAGCAGTTATGAAACACTCTTTTTGTAGAAAATGCAAGTGGAGATTCGGAGCGCTAAGAGGGTAATAGTGGAAAAAGGAATGTCTTCAAATATAAACTACACAGAATCATTCGGTGAAACTTCTTTCTGATCTGTGCATTCAGCTAACAGAGTTAAACCATACTTTTGATTGAGCACATCTGAACACTCTTTCTGTAGAAAATGCAACTGGACATTTGGAGCGCTAAGAGCGTATTAGTGGAAAAAGGAATATATTCAAATATAAACTACACAGAAGCATTCTGTGAAACTTCTTTCTGATCTGAGCATTCAGCTAACAGAGTTAAAGCATACTTTTGATTGAGCAGTTTTGAAACACTCTGTCTGTATAAAATGCAACTGGACATTCGTAGCGCTAAGTGGGTAATAGTGGAAAAAAGAATATGTTTAAATATAAACTACACAGAAGCATTGTATGAAACTTCTTTCTGTTCTGTGCATTCAACTAACAGATTTGAACCTTACTTTTGATTGAGCCGTTCTGTAACACTCTTACTGTAGAAACTGCAATTGTACATTCTGAGTGCTAAGAGGCCTATATTGGGAAAAAGAATGTCTACAAATAAAAACTACACAGAAGAATTGTGTGAAACTTCTTTCTGTTCTGTTTGTTCAACTAAAAGAGTTGAACCTTAGTTTTGATTGAGCCGTTCTGAAACACTCTTTCTGTAGAAAATGCAAGTGGAGTTTCGGAGCGCTAAGAGGGTAATAGTGGAAAAAGGAATGTCTCCAAATATAAACTACACAGAATCATTCTGTGAAACTTCTTTCTGATCTGTGCATTCAGCTAACAGAGTTAAACCATACTTTTGATTGAGCAGATCTGAACACTCTTTCTGTAGAAAATGCAACTGGACATTTGGAGCGCTAAGAGAGTAGTAGTGGAAAAAGGAATATATTCAAATATAAACTACACAGAAGCATTCTGTGAAACTTCTTTCTGATCTGAGCATTCAGCTAACAGAGTTAAACCATACTTTTGATTGAGCAGTTTTGAAACTCTCTGTCTGTAGAAAATGCAACTGGACATTCGTAGCGCTAAGTGGGTAATAGTGGAAAAAAGAATATGTTCAAATATAAACTACACAGAAGCACTGTATGAAACTTCTTTCTGTTCTGTGCATTCAACTAACAGAGTTGAACCTTACCTTTGATTGAGCCTTTCTGAAACACTCTTTCTGTAGAAACTGCAATTGGACATTCTGAGCGCTAAGAGGCCTCTATTGGGAAAAATAATATCTTCAAATAAAAACTACACAGAAGCATTTTGTGAAACTTATTTCTGATATGTTCATTAAGCTAACAGAGTTAAACCATACTTTTGATTACGCAGTTCTGAACACTCTTTCTGTAGAAAATGCAAGTGGACATTCGGAGGTCTAAGAGGGTAATAGTGGAAAAAGGAATATATTCAAATATAAACTACACAGTAGCATTCTGTGAAAATTCTTTCTGTTCTGTGCATTCAACTAACAGAGTTGAACCTTACTTTTGATTGAGCCGTTCTGAAACACTCTTTCTGTAGAAACTGCAATTGGACATGCTAAGCGCTAAGAGGCCTACATTGGGAAAAAGAATATCTTCAAATAAAAACTACACAGATGCACTCTGTGAAACATATTTCTGATCTGTAAATTCAGTTAAAAGAGATAAAACATATTTTTGATTGAGCAGTTATGAAACACTCTTTTTGTAGAAAATGCAAGTGGAGATTCGGAGCGCTAACAGGGTAATAGTGGAAAAAGAAATGTCTTCAAATATAAACTACACAGAATCATTCGGTGAAACTTCTTTCTGATCTGTGCATTCAGCTAACAGAGTTAAACCATACTTTTGATTGAGCAAATCTGAACACTCTTTCTGTAGAAAATGCAACTGGACATTTGGAGCGCTAAGAGCGTAGTAGTGGAAAAAGGAATATATTCAAATATAAACTACACAGAAGCATTCTGTGAAACTTCTTTCTGATCTGACCATTCAGCTAACAGAGTTAAACCATACTTTTGATTGAGCAGTTTTGAAACACTCTGTCTGTATAAAATGCAACTGGACATTCGTAGCGCTAAGTGGGTAATAGTGGAAAAAAGAATATGTTCAAATATAAACTACACAGAAGCATTGTATGAAACTTCTTTCTGTTCTGTGCATTCAACTAACAGAGTTGAACCTTACTTTTGATTGAGCCGTTCTGTAACACTCTTACTTTAGAAACTGCAATTGGACATTCTGAGTGCTAAGAGGCCTATATTGGGAAAAAGAATGTCTACAAATTAAAACTACACAGAAGAATTGTGTGAAACTTCTTTCTGTTCTGTTTGTTCAACTAAAAGATTTGAACCTTAGTTTTGATTGAGCCGTTCTGAAACACTCTTTCTGTAGAAAATGCAAGTGGAGATTCGGAGCGCTAAGAGGGTAATAGTGGAAAAAGGAATGTCTCCAAATATAAACTACACAGAATAATTCTGTGAAACTTCTTTCTGATCTGTGCATTCAGCTAACAGAGTTAAACCATACTTTTGATTGAGCAGATCTGAACACTCTTTCTGTAGAAAATGCAACTGGACATTTGGAGCGCTAAGAGAGTAGTAGTGGAAAAAGGAATATATTCAAATATAAACTACACAGAAGCATTCTGTGAAACTTCTTTCTGATCTGAGCATTCAGCTAACAGAGTTAAACCATACTTTTGATTGAGCAGTTTTGAAACACTCTGTCTGTAGAAAATGCAACTGGACATTCGTAGCGCTAAGTGGGTAATAGTGGAAAAAAGAATATGTTCAAATATAAACTACACAGAAGCACTGTATGAAACTTCTTTCTGTTCTGTGCATTCAACTAACAGAGTTGAACCTTACCTTTGATTGAGCCTTTCTGAAACACTCTTTCTGTAGAAACTGTAATTGGACATTCTGAGCGCTAAGAGGCCTCTATTGGGAAAAATAATATCTTCAAATAAAAACTACACAGAAGCATTGTGTGAAACTTATTTCTGATATGTTCATTAAGCTAACAGAGTTAAACCATACTTTTGATTGCGCAGTTCTGAACACTCTTTCTGTAGAAAATGCAAGTGGACATTCTGAGCGCTAAGAGGGTAATAGTGGAAAAAGGAATATATTCAAATATAAACTACACAGTAGCATTCTGTGAAAATTCTTTCTGTTCTGTGCATTCAACTAACAGAGTTGAACCTTACTTTTGATTGAGCCGTTCTGAAACACTGTTTCTGTAGAAACTGCAATTGGACATGCTAAGCGCTAAGAGGCCTACATTGGGAAAAAGAATATCTTCAAATAAAAACTACACAGATGCATTCTGTGAAACTTATTTCTGATCTGTAAATTCAGTTAACAGAGATAAAACATATTTTTGATTGAGCAGTTATGAAACACTCTTTTTGTAGAAAATGCAAGTGGAGATTCGGAGCGCTAAGAGGGTAATAGTGGAAAAAGGAATGTCTTCAAATATAAACTACACAGAATCATTCGGTGAAACTTCTTTCTGATCTGTGCATTCAGCTAACAGAGTTAAACCATACTTTTGATTGAGCAGATCTGAACACTCTTTCTGTTGAAAATGCAACTGGACATTTGGAGCGCTAAGAGCGTAGTAGTGGAAAAAGGAATATATTCAAATATAAACTACACAGAAGCATTCTGTGAAACTTCTTTCTGATCTGAGCATACAGCTAACAGAGTTAAACCATACTTTTGATTGAGCAGTTTTGAAACACTCTGTCTGTAGAAAATGCAACTGGACATTCGTAGCGCTAAGTGGGTAATAGTGGAAAAGAGAATATGTTCAAATATAAACTACACAGAAGCATTGTATGAAACTTCTTTCTGTTCTGTGCATTCAACTAACAGAGTTGAACCTTACTTTTGATTGAGCCGTTCTGAAACACTCTTTCTGTAGAAACTGCAATTGGACATTCTGAGCGCTAAGAGTCCTATATTGGGAAAAAGAATGTCCACAAATAAAAACTACACAGAAGAATTGTGTGAAACTTCTTTCTGTTCTGTTTGTTCAACTAAAAGAGTTGAACCTTAGTTTTGATTGAGCCGTTCTGAAACACTCTTTCTGTAGAAAATGCAAGTGGAGATTCGGAGCGCTAAGAGGGTAATAGTGGAAAAAGGAATGTCTCCAATTATAAACTACACAGAATAATTCTGTGAAACTTCTATCTGATCTGTGCATTCAGCTAACAGAGTTAAACCATACTTTTGATTGAGCAGATCTGGACACTCTTTCTGTAGAAAATGCAACTGGACATTTGGAGCGCTAAGAGAGTAGTAGTGGAAAAAGGAATATATTCAAATATAAACTACACAGAAGCATTCTGTGAAACTTCTTTCTGATCTGAGCATTCAGCTAACAGAGTTAAACCATACTTTTGATTGAGCAGTTTTGAAACACTCTGTCTGTAGAAAATGCAACTGGACATTCGTAGCGCTAAGTGGGTAATAGTGGAAAAAAGAATATGTTCAAATATAAACTACACAGAAGCATTGTATGAAACTTCTTTCTGTTCTGTGCATTCAACTAACAGAGTTGAACCTTACATTTGATTGAGCCTTTCTGAAACTCTCTTTCTGTAGAATCTGCAATTGGACATTCTGAGCGCTAAGAGGCCTATATTGGGAAAAATAATATCTTCAAATAAAAACTACACAGAAGCATTGTGTGAAACTTATTTCTGATATGTTCATTAAGCTAACAGAGTTAAACCATACTTTTGATTGCGCAGTTCTGAACACTCTTTCTGTAGAAAATGCAAGTGGACATTCGGAGCGCTAAGAGGGTAATAGTGGAAAAAGGAATATATTCAAATATAAACTACACAGTAGCATTCTGTGAAAATACTTTCTGTTCTGTGCATTCAACTAACAGAGTTGAACCTTACTTTTGATTGAGCCGTTCTGAAACACTGTTTCTGTAGAAACTGCAATTGGACATGCTAAGCGCTAAGAGGCCTACATTGGGAAAAAGAATATTTTCAAATAAAAACTACACAGATGCATTCTGTGAAACTTATTTCTGATCTGTAAATTCAGTTAACAGAGATAAAACATATTTTTGATTGAGCAGTTATGAAACACTCTTTTTGTAGAAAATGCAAGTGGAGATTCGGAGCGCCAAGAGGGTAATAGTGGAAAAAGGAATGACTTCAAATATAAACTACACAGAATCATTCGGTGAAACTTCTTTCTGATCTGTGCATTCAGCTAACAGAGTTAAACCATACTTTTGATTGAGCAGATCTGAACACTCTTTCTGTTGAAAATGCAACTGGACATTTGGAGCGCTAAGAGCGTAGTAGTGGAAAAAGGAATATATTCAAATATAAACTGCACAGAAGCATTCTGTGAAACTTCTTTCTGATCTGAGCATACAGCTAACAGAGTTAAACCATACTTTTGATTGAGCAGTTTTGAAACACTCTGTCTGTAGAAAATGCAACTGGACATTCGTAGCGCTAAGTGGGTAATAGTGGAAAAGAGAATATGTTCAAATATAAACTACACAGAAGCATTGTATGAAACTTCTTTCTGTTCTGTGCATTCAACTAACAGAGTTGAACCTTACTTTTGATTGAGCCGTTCTGAAACTCTCTTTCTGTAGAAACTGAAATTGGACATTCTGAGCGCTAAGAGGCCTATATTGGGAAAAAGAATGTCTACAAATAAAAACTACACAGAAGAATTGTGTGAAACTTCTTTCTGTTCTGTTTGTTCAACTAAAAGAGTTGAACCTTAGTTTTGATTGAGCCGTTCTGAAACACACTTTCTGTAGAAAATGCAAGTGGAGATTCGGAGCGCTAGGAGGGTAATAGTGGAAAAAGGAATGTCTCCAAATATAAACTACACAGAATCATTCTGTGAAACTTCTTTCTGATCTGTGCATTCAGCTAACAGAGTTAAACCATACTTTTGATTGAGCAGATCTGAACACTCTTTCTGTAGAAAATGCAACTGGACATTTCGAGCGCTAAGAGAGTAGTAGTGGAAAAAAGAATATATTCAAATATAAACTACACAGAAGCATTCTGTGAAACTTCTTTCTGATCTGAGCATTCAGCTAACAGAATTAAACCATACTTTTGATTGAGCAGTTTTGAAACACTCTGTCTGTAGAAAATGCAAGTGGACATTCGTAGTGCTAAGTGGGTAATAGTGGAAAAAAGAATATGTTCAAATATAAACTACACAGAAGCATTGTATGAAACTTCTTTCTGTTCTGTGCATTCAACTAACAGAGTTGAACCTTACTTTTGATTGAGCCTTTCTGAAACACTCTTTCTGTAGAAACTGCAATTGGACATTCTGAGTGCTAAGAGGCCTCTATTGGGAAAAATAATATCTTCAAATAAAAACTACACAGAAGCATTGTGTGAAACTTATTTCTGATATGTTCATTAAGCAAACAGAGTTAAACCATACTTTTGATTGCGCAGTTCTGAACACTCTTTCTGTAGAAAATGCAAGTGGACATTCGGAGGTCTAAGAGGGTAATAGTGGAAAAAGGAATATATTCAAATATAAACTACACAGTAGCATTCTGTGAAAATTCTTTCTGTTCTGTGCATTCAACTAACAGAGTTGAACCTTACTTTTGATTGAGCCGTTCTGAAACACTCTTTCTGTAGAAACTGCAATTGGACATGCTAAGCGCTAAGAGGCCTACATTGGGAAAAAGAATATCTTCAAATAAAAACTACACAGATGCACTCTGTGAAACTTATTTCTGATCTGTAAATTCATTTAAAAGAGATAAAACATATTTTTGATTGAGCAGTTATGAAACACTCTTTTTGTAGAAAATGCAAGTGGAGATTCGGAGCGCTAACAGGGTAATAGTGGAAAAAGGAATGTCTTCAAATATAAACTACACAGAATCATTCGGTGAAACTTCTTTCTGATCTGTGCATTCAGCTAACAGAGTTAAACCATACTTTTGATTGAGCAGATCTGAACACTCTTTCTGTAGAAAATGCAACTGGACATTTGGAGCGCTAAGAGCGTAGTAGTGGAAAAAGGAATATATTCAAATATAAACTACACAGAAGCATTCTGTGAAACTTCTTTCTGATCTGAGCATTCAGCTAACAGAGTTAAACCATACTTTTGATTGAGCAGTTTTGAAACACTCTGTCTGTAGAAAATGCAACTGGACATTCGTAGCGCTAAGTGGGTAATAGTGGAAAAAAGAATATGTTCAAATATAAACTACACAGAAGCATTGTATGAAACTTCTTTCTGTTCTGTGCATTCAACTAACAGAGTTGAACCTTACTTTTGATTGAGCCCTTCTGAAACACTCTTTCTGTAGAAACTGCAATTGGACATTCTGAGCGCTAAGAGGCCTATATTGGGAAAAAGAATGTCTACAAATAAAAACTACACAGAAGAATTGTGTGAAAATTCTTTCTGTTCTGTTTGTTCAACTAAAAGAGTTGAACCTTAGTTTTGATTGAGCCGTTCTGAAACATTCTTTCTGTAGAAAATGCAAGTGGAGATTCGGAGCGCTAACAGGGTAATAGTGGAAAAAGGAATGTCTCCAAATATAAACTACACAGAATCATTCTGTGAAACTTCTTTCTGTTCTGTGCATTCAACTAACAGAGTTGAACCTTACTTTTGATTGAGCCGTTCTGAAACACTCTTTCTGTAGAAACTGCAATTGGACATTCTGAGCGCTAAGAGGCCTATATTGGGAAAAAGAATGTCTACAAATAAAAACTACACAGAAGAATTGTGTGAAACTTCTTTCTGTTCTGTTTGTTCAACTAAAAGAGTTGAACCTTAGTTTTGATTGAGCCGTTCTGAAACACTCTTTCTGTAGAAAATGCAAGTGGAGATTCGGAGCGCTAAGAGGGTAATAGTGGAAAAAGGAATGTCTCCAATTATAAACTACACAGAATAATTCTGTGAAACTTCTTTCTGATCTGTGCATTCAGCTAACAGAGTTAAACCATACTTTTGATTGAGCAGATCTGGACACTCTTTCTGTAGAAAATGCAACTGGACATTTGGAGCGCTAAGAGAGTAGTAGTGGAAAAAGGAATATATTCAAATATAAACTACACAGAAGCATTCTGTGAAACTCCTTTCTGATCTGAGCATTCAGCTAACAGAGTTAAACCATACTTTTGATTGAGCAGTTTTGAAACACTCTGTCTGTAGAAAATGCAACTGGACATTCGTAGCGCTAAGTGGGTAATAGTGGAAAAAAGAATATGTTCAAATATAAACTACACAGAAGCATTGTATGAAACTTCTTTCTGTTCTGTGCATTCAACTAACAGAGTTGAACCTTACTTTTGATTGAGCCCTTCTGAAACACTCTTTCTGTAGAAACTGCAATTGGACATTCTGAGCGCTAAGAGGCCTATATTGGGAAAAAGAATGTCTACAAATAAAAACTACACAGAAGAATTGTGTGAAAATTCTTTCTGTTCTGTTTGTTCAACTAAAAGAGTTGAACCTTAGTTTTGATTGAGCCGTTCTGAAACATTCTTTCTGTAGAAAATGCAAGTGGAGATTCGGAGCGCTAAGAGGGTAATAGTGGAAAAAGGAATGTCTCCAAATATAAACTACACAGAATCATTCTGTGAAACTTCTTTCTGTTCTGTGCATTCAACTAACAGAGTTGAACCTTACTTTTGATTGAGCCGTTCTGAAACACTCTTTCTGTAGAAACTGCAATTGGACATTCTGAGCGCTAAGAGGCCTATATTGGGAAAAAGAATGTCTACAAATAAAAACTACACAGAAGAATTGTGTGAAACTTCTTTCTGTTCTGTTTGTTCAACTAAAAGAGTTGAACCTTAGTTTTGATTGAGCCGTTCTGAAACACTCTTTCTGTAGAAAATGCAAGTGGAGATTCGGAGCGCTAAGAGGGTAATAGTGGAAAAAGGAATGTCTCCAATTATAAACTACACAGAATAATTCTGTGAAACTTCTTTCTGATCTGTGCATTCAGCTAACAGAGTTAAACCATACTTTTGATTGAGCAGATCTGGACACTCTTTCTGTAGAAAATGCAACTGGACATTTGGAGCGCTAAGAGAGTAGTAGTGGAAAAAGGAATATATTCAAATATAAACTACACAGAAGCATTCTGTGAAACTTCTTTCTGATCTGAGCATTCAGCTAACAGAGTTAAACCATACTTTTGATTGAGCAGTTTTGAAACACTCTGTCTGTAGAAAATGCAACTGGACATTCGTAGCGCTAAGTGGGTAATAGTGGAAAAAAGAATATGTTCAAATATAAACTACACAGAAGCATTGTATGAAACTTCTTTCTGTTCTGTGCATTCAACTAACAGAGTTGAACCTTACTTTTGATTGAGCCGTTCTGAAACACTCTTTCTGTAGAAACTGCAATTGGACATTCTGAGCGCTAAGAGGCCTATATTGGGAAAAAGAATGTCTACAAATAAAAACTACACAGAAGAATTGTGTGAAACTTGTTTCTGTTCTGTTTGTTCAACTAAAAGAGTTGAACCTTAGTTTTGATTGAGCCGTTCTGAAACACTCTTTCTGTAGAAAATGCAAGTGGAGATTCGGAGCGCTAAGAATGTAATAGTGGAAAAAGGAATGTCTCCAAATATAAACTACACAGAATCATTCTGTGAAACTTCTTTCTGATCTGTGCATTCAGCTAACAGAGTTAAACCATACTTTTGATTGAGCAGATCTGAACACTCTTTCTGTAGAAAATGCAACTGGACATTTTGAGCGCTAAGAGAGTAGTAGTGGAAAAAGGAATATATTCAAATATAAACTACACAGAAGCATTCTGTGAAACTTCTTTCTGATCTGAGCATTCAGCTAACAGAGTTAAACCATACTTTTGATTGAGCAGTTTTGAAACACTCTGTCTGTAGAAAATGCAACTGGACATTCGTAGCGCTAAGTGGGAAATAGAGGAAAAAAGAATATGTTCAAATATAAACTACACAGAAGCATTGTATGAAACTACTTTCTGTTCTGTGCATTCAACTAACAGAGTTGAACCTTACCTTTGATTGAGCCTTTCTGAAACACTCTTTCTGTAGAAACTGCAATTGGACATTCTGAGCGCTAAGAGGCCTCTATTGGGAAAAATTATATCTTCAAATAAAAACTACACAGAAGCATTGTGTGAAACTTATTTCTGATATGTTCATTAAGCTAACAGAGTTAAACCATACTTTTGATTGCGCAGTTCTGAACACTCTTTCTGTAGAAAATGCAAGTGGACATTCGGAGCGCTAAGAGGGTAATAGTGGAAAAAGGAATATATTCAAATATAAACTACACAGTAGCATTCTGTGAAAATTCTTTCTGTTCTGTGCATTCAACTAACAGAGTTGAACCTTACTTTTGATTGAGCCGTTCTGAAACACTCTTTCTGTAGTAACTGCAATTGGACATGCTAAGCGCTAAGAGGCCTACACTGGGAAAAAGAATATCTTCAAATAAAAACTACACAGATGCATTCTGTGAAACTTATTTCTGATCTGTAAATTCAGTTAACAGAGATAAAACATATTTTTGATTGAGCAGTTATGAAACACTCTTTTTGTAGAAAATGCAAGTGGAGATTCGGAGCGCTAAGAGGGTAATAGTGGAAAAAGGAATGTCTTCAAATATAAACTACACAGAATCATTCGGTGAAACTTCTTTCTGATCTGTGCATTCAGCTAACAGAGTTAAACCATACTTTTGATTGAGCAGATCTGAACACTCTTTCTGTTGAAAATGCAACTGGACATTTGGAGCGCTAAGAGCGTAGTAGTGGAAAAAGGAATATATTCAAATATAAACTACACAGAAGCATTCTGTGAAACTTCTTTCTGATCTGAGCATACAGCTAACAGAGTTAAACCATACTTTTGATTGAGCAGCTTTGAAACACTCTGTCTGTAGAAAATGCAACTGGACATTCGTAGAGCTAAGTGGGTAATAGTGGAAAAGAGAATATGTTCAAATATAAACTACACAGAAGCATTGTATGAAACTTCTTTCTGTTCTGTGCATTCAACTAACAGAGTTGAACCTTACTTTTGATTGAGCCGTTCCGAAACACTCTTTCTGTAGAAACTGCAATTGGACATTCTGAGCGGTAAGAGGCCTATATTGGGAAAAAGAATGTCTACAAATAAAAACTACACAGAAGAATTGTGTGAAACATCTTTCTGTTCTGTTTGTTCAACTAAAAGAGTTGAACCTTAGTTTTGATTGAGCCGTTCTGAAACACTCTTTCTGTAGAAAATTCAAGTGGAGATTCGGAGCGCTAAGAGGGTAATAGTGGAAAAAGGAATGTCTCCAAATATGAACTACACAGAATCATTCTGTGAAACTTCTTTCTGATCTGAGCATTCAGCTAACAGAGTTAAACCATACTTTTGATTGAGCAGTTTTGAAACACTCTGTCTGTAGAAAATGCAACTGGACATTCGTAGCGCTAAGTGGGTAATAGTGGAAAAAAGAATATGTTCAAATATAAACTACACAGAAGCATTGTATGAAACTGCTTTCTGTTCTGTGCATTCAACTAACAGAGTTGAACCTTACTTTTGATTGAGCCTTTCTGAAACACTCTTTCTGTAGAAACTGCAATTGGACATTCTGAGCGCTAAGAGGCCTCTATTGGGAAAAATAATATCTTCAAATAAAAACTACACAGAAGCATTGTGTGAAACTTATTTCTGATATGTTCATTAAGCTAACAGAGTTAAACCATACTTTTGATTGCGCAGTTCTGAACACTCTTTCTGTAGAAAATGCAAGTGGACATTCGGAGGTCTAAGAGGGTAATAGTGGAAAAAGGAATATATTCAAATATAAACTACACAGTAGCATTCTGTGAAAATTCTTTCTGTTCTGTGCATTCAACTAACCGAGTTGAACCTTACTTTTGATTGAGCCGTTCTGAAACACTCTTTCTGTAGAAACTGCAATTGGACATGCTAAGCGCTAAGAGGCCTACATTGGGAAAAAGAATATCTTCAAATAAAAACTACACAGATGCACTCTGTGAAACTTATTTCTGATCTGTAAATTCAGTTAAAAGAGATAAAACATATTTTTGATTGAGCAGTTATGAAACACTCTTTTTGTAGAAAATGCAAGTGGAGATTCGGAGCGCTAAGTGGGTAATAGTGGAAAAAGGAATGTCTTCAAATATAAACTACACAGAATCATTCGGTGAAACTTCTTTCTGATCTGTGCATTCAGCTAACAGAGTTAAACCATACTTTTGATTGAGCAGATCTGAACACTCTTTCTGTAGAAAATGCAACTGGACATTTGGAGCGCTAAGAGCGTAGTAGTGGAAAAAGGAATATATTCAAATATAAACTACACAGAAGCATTCTGTGAAACTTCTTTCTGATCTGAGCATTCAGCTAACAGAGTTAAACCATACTTTTGATTGAGCAGTTTTGAAACACTCTGTCTGTAGAAAATGCAACTGGACATTCGTAGCGCTAAGTGGGTAATAGTGGAAAAAAGAATATGTTCAAATATAAACTACACAGAAGCATTGTATGAAACTTCTTTCTGTTCTGTGCATTCAACTAACAGAGTTGAACCTTACTTTTGATTGAGCCCTTCTGAAACACTCTTTCTGTAGAAACTGCAATTGGACATTCTGAGCGCTAAGAGGCCTATATTGGGAAAAAGAATGTCTACAAATAAAAACTACACAGAAGAATTGTGTGAAAATTCTTTCTGTTCTGTTTGTTCAACTAAAAGAGTTGAACCTTAGTTTTGATTGAGCCGTTCTGAAACACTCTTTCTGTAGAAAATGCAAGTGGAGATTCGGAGCGCTAAGAGGGTAACAGTGGAAAAAGGAATGTCTCCAAATATAAACTACACAGAATCATTCTGTGAAACTTCTTTCTGTTCTGTGCATTCAACTAACAGAATTGAACCTTACTTTTGATTGAGCCGTTCTGAAACACTCTTTCTGTAGAAACTGCAATTGGACATTCTGAGCGCTAAGAGGCCTATATTGGGAAAAAGAATGTCTACAAATAAAAACTACTCAGAAGAATTGTGTGAAACTTGTTTCTGTTCTGTTTGTTCAACTAAAAGAGTTGAACCTTAGTTTTGATTGAGCCGTTCTGAAACACTCTTTCTGTAGAAAATGCAAGTGGAGATTCGGAGCGCTAAGAGGGTAATAGTGGAAAAAGGAATGTCTCCAAATATAAACTACACAGAATCATTCTGTGAAACTTCTTTCTGATCTGTGCATTCAGCTAACAGAGTTAAACCATACTTTTGATTGAGCAGATCTGAACACTCTTTCTGTAGAAAATGCAACTGGACATTTGGAGCGCTAAGAGAGTAGTAGTGGAAAAAGGAATATATTCAAATATAAACTACACAGAAGCATTCTGTGAAACTTCTTTCTGATCTGAGCATTCAGCTAACAGAGTTAAACCATACTTTTGATTGAGCAGTTTTGAAACACTCTGTCTGTAGAAAATGCAACTGGAAATTCGTAGCGCTAAGTGGGTAATAGAGGAAAAAAGAATATGTTCAAATATAAACTACACAGAAGCATTGTATGAAATTTCTTTCTGTTCTGTGCATTCAACTAACAGAGTTGAACCTTACCTTTGATTGAGCCTTTCTGAAACACTCTTTCTGTAGAAACTGCAATTGGACATTCTGAGCGCTAAGAGGCCTCTATTGGGAAAAATTATATCTTCAAATAAAAACTACACAGAAGCATTGTGTGAAATTTATTTCTGATATGTTCATTAAGCTAACAGAGTTAAACCATACTTTTGATTGCGCAGTTCTGAACACTCTTTCTGTAGAAAATGCAAGTGGACATTCGGAGCGCTAAGAGGGTAATAGTGGAAAAAGGAATATATTCAAATATAAACTACACAGTAGCATTCTGTGAAAATTATTTCTGTTCTGTGCATTCAACTAACAGAGTTGAACCTTACTTTTGATTGAGCCGTTCTGAAACACTCTTTCTGTAGAAACTGCAATTGGACATGCTAAGCGCTAAGAGGCCTACACTGGGAAAAAGAATATCTTCAAATAAAAACTACACAGATGCATTCTGTGAAACTTATTTCTGATCTGTAAATTCAGTTAACAGAGATAAAACATATTTTTGATTGAGCAGTTATGAAACACTCTTTTTGTAGAAAATGCAAGTGGAGATTCGGAGCGCTAAGAGGGTAATAGTGGAAAAAGGAATGTCTTCAAATATAAACTACACAGAATCATTCGGTGAAACTTCTTTCTGATCTGTGCATTCAGCTAACAGAGTTAAACCATACTTTTGATTGAGCAGATCTGAACACTCTTTCTGTTGAAAATGCAACTGGACATTTGGAGCGCTAAGAGCGTAGTAGTGGAAAAAGGAATATATTCAAATATAAACTACACAGAAGCATTCTGTGAAACTTCTTTCTGATCTGAGCATACAGCTAACAGAGTTAAACCATACTTTTGATTGAGCAGCTTTGAAACACTCTGTCTGTAGAAAATGCAACTGGACATTCGTAGCGCTAAGTGGGTAATAGTGGAAAAGAGAATATGTTCAAATATAAACTACACAGAAGCATTGTATGAAACTTCTTTCTGTTCTGTGCATTCAACTAACAGAGTTGAACCTTACTTTTGATTGAGCCGTTCCGAAACACTCTTTCTGTAGAAACTGCAATTGGACATTCTGAGCGGTAAGAGGCCTATATTGGGAAAAAGAATGTCTACAAATAAAAACTACACAGAAGAATTGTGTGAAACATCTTTCTGTTCTGTTTGTTCAACTAAAAGAGTTGAACCTTAGTTTTGATTGAGCCGTTCTGAAACACTCTTTCTGTAGAAAATGCAAGTGGAGATTCGGAGCGCTAAGAGGGTAATAGTGGAAAAAGGAATGTCTCCAAATATAAACTACACAGAATCATTCTGTGAAACTTCTTTCTGATCTGTGCATTCAGCTAACAGAGTTAAACCATACTTTTGATTGAGCAGATCTGAACACTCTATCTGTAGAAAATGCAACTGGACATTTGGAGCGCTAAGAGGGTAGTAGTGGAAAAAGGAATATATTCAAATATAAACTACACAGAAGCATTCTGTGAAACTTCTTTCTGATCTGAGCATTCAGCTAACAGAGTTAAACCATACTTTTGATTGAGCAGTTTTGAAACACTGTGTCTGTAGAAAATGCAACTGGACATTCGTAGCGCTAAGTGGGTAATAGTGGAAAAAAGAATATGTTCAAATATAAACTACACAGAAGCATTGTATGAAACTGCTTTCTGTTCTGTGCATTCAACTAACAGAGTTGAACCTTACTTTTGATTGAGCCTTTCTGAAACACTCTTTCTGTAGAAACTGCAATTGGACATTCTGAGCGCTAAGAGGACTCTATTGGGAAAAATAATATCTTCAAATAAAAACTACACAGAAGCATTGTGTGAAACTTATTTCTGATATGTTCATTAAGCTAACAGAGTTAAACCATACTTTTGATTTCGCAGTTCTGAACACTCTTTCTGTAGAAAATGCAAGTGGACATTCGGAGGTCTAAGAGGGTAATAGTGGAAAAAGGAATATATTCAAATATAAACTACACAGTAGCATTCTGTGAAAATTCTTTCTGTTCTGTGCATTCAACTAACCGAGTTGAACCTTACTTTTGATTGAGCCGTTCTGAAACACTCTTTCTGTAGAAAGTGCAATTGGACATGCTAAGCGCTAAGAGGCCTACATTGGGAAAAAGAATATCTTCAAATAAAAACTACACAGATGCACTCTGTGAAACTAATTTCTGATCTGTAAATTCAGTTAAAAGAGATAAAACATATTTTTGATTGAGCAGTTATGAAACACTCTTTTTGTAGAAAATGCAAGTGGAGATTCGGAGCGCTAACAGGGTAATAGTGGAAAAAGGAATGTCTTCAAATATAAACTACACAGAATCATTCGGTGAAACTTCTTTCTGATCTGTGCATTCAGCTAACAGAGTTAAACCATACTTTTGATTGAGCAGATCTGAACACTCTTTCTCTAGAAAATGCAACTGGACATTTAGAGCGCTAAGAGCGTAGTAGTGGAAAAAGGAATATATTCAAATATAAACTACACAGAAGCATTCTGTGAAACTTCTTTCTGATCTGAGCATTCAGCTAACAGAGTTAAAGCATACTTTTGATTGAGCAGTTTTGAAACACTCTGTCTGTATAAAATGCAACTGGACATTCGTAGCGCTAAGTGGGTAATAGTGGAAAAAAGAATATGTTTAAATATAAACTACACAGAAGCATTGTATGAAACTTCTTTCTGTTCTGTGCATTCAACTAACAGAGTTGAACCTTACTATTGATTGAGCCGTTCTGTAACACTCTTACTGTAGAAACTGCAATTGTACATTCTGAGTGCTAAGAGGCCTATATTGGGAAAAAGAATGTCTACAAATAAAAACTACACAGAAGAATTGTGTGAAACTTCTTTCTGTTCTGTTTGTTCAACTAAAAGAGTTGAACCTTAGTTTTGATTGAGCCGTTCTGAAACACTCTTTCTGTAGAAAATGCAAGTGGAGTTTCGGAGCGCTAAGAGGGTAATAGTGGAAAAAGGAATGTCTCCAAATATAAACTACACAGAATCATTCTGTGAAACTTCTTTCTGATCTGTGCATTCAGCTAACAGAGTTAAACCATACTTTTGATTGAGCAGATCTGAACACTCTTTCTGTAGAAAATGCAACTGGACATTTGGAGCGCTAAGAGAGTAGTAGTGGAAAAAGGAATATATTCAAATATAAACTACACAGAAGCATTCTGTGAAACTTCTTTCTGATCTGAGCATTCAGCTAACAGAGTTAAACCATACTTTTGATTGAGCAGTTTTGAAACTCTCTGTCTGTAGAAAATGCAACTGGACATTCGTAGCGCTAAGTGGGTAATAGTGGAAAAAAGAATATGTTCAAATATAAACTACACAGAAGCACTGTATGAAACTTCTTTCTGTTCTGTGCATTCAACTAACAGAGTTGAACCTTACCTTTGATTGAGCCTTTCTGAAACACTCTTTCTGTAGAAACTGCAATTGGACATTCTGAGCGCTAAGAGGCCTCTATTGGGAAAAATAATATCTTCAAATAAAAACTACACAGAAGCATTTTGTGAAACTTATTTCTGATATGTTCATTAAGCTAACAGAGTTAAACCATACTTTTGATTGCGCAGTTCTGAACACTCTTTCTGTAGAAAATGCAAGTGGACATTCGGAGCGCTAAGAGGGTAATAGTGGAAAAAGGAATATATTCAAATATAAACTACACAGTAGCATTCTGTGAAAATTCTTTCTGTTCTGTGCATTCAACTAACAGAGTTGAACCTTACTTTTGATTGAGCCGTTCTGAAACACTCTTTCTGTAGAAACTGCAATTGGACATGCTAAGCGCTAAGAGGCCTACATTGGGAAAAAGAATATCTTCAAATAAAAACTACACAGATGCACTCTGTGAAACTTATTTCTGATCTGTAAATTCAGTTAAAAGAGATAAAACATATTTTTGATTGAGCAGTTATGAAACACTCTTTTTGTAGAAAATGCAAGTGGAGATTCGGAGCGCTAACAGGGTAATAATGGAAAAAGGAATATCTTCAAATATAAACTACACAGAATCATTCGGTGAAACTTCTTTCTGATCTGTGCATTCAGCTAACAGAGTTAAACCATACTTTTGATTGAGCAGATCTGAACACTCTTTCTGTAGAAAATGCAACTGGACATTTGGAGCGCTAAGAGCGTAGTAGTGGAAAAAGGAATATATTCAAATATAAACTACACAGAAGCATTCTGTGAAACTTCTTTCTGATCTGAGCATACAGCTAACAGAGTTAAACCATACTTTTGATTGAGCAGCTTTGAAACACTCTGTCTGTAGAAAATGCAACTGGACATTCGTAGCGCTAAGTGGGTAATAGTGGAAAAGAGAATATGTTCAAATATAAACTACACAGAAGCATTGTATGAAACTTCTTTCTGTTCTGTGCATTCAACTAACAGAGTTGAACCTTACTTTTGATTGAGCCGTTCCGAAACACTCTTTCTGTAGAAACTGCAATTGGACATTCTGAGCGGTAAGAGGCCTATATTGGGAAAAAGAATGTCTACAAATAAAAACTACACAGAAGAATTGTGTGAAACATCTTTCTGTTCTGTTTGTTCAACTAAAAGAGTTGAACCTTAGTTTTGATTGAGCCGTTCTGAAACACTCTTTCTGTAGAAAATGCAAGTGGAGATTCGGAGCGCTAAGAGGGTAATAGTGGAAAAAGGAATGTCTTCAAATATGAACTACACAGAATCATTCTGTGAAACTTCTTTCTGATCTGAGCATTCAGCTAACAGAGTTAAACCATACTTTTGATTGAGCAGTTTTGAAACACTCTGTCTGTAGAAAATGCAACTGGACATTCGTAGCGCTAAGTGGGTAATAGTGGAAAAAAGAATATGTTCAAATATAAACTACACAGAAGCATTGTATGAAACTGCTTTCTGTTCTGTGCATTCAACTAACAGAGTTGAACCTTACTTTTGATTGAGCCTTTCTGAAACACTCTTTCTGTAGAAACTGCAATTGGATATTCTGAGCGCTAAGAGGCCTCTATTGGGAAAAATAATATCTTCAAATAAAAACTACACAGAAGCATTGTGTGAAACTTATTTCTGATATGTTCATTAAGCTAACAGAGTTAAACCATACTTTTGATTGCGCAGTTCTGAACACTCTTTCTGTAGAAAATGCAAGTGGACATTCGGAGGTCTAAGAGGGTAATAGTGGAAAAAGGAATATATTCAAATATAAACTACACAGTAGCATTCTGTGAAAATTCTTTCTGTTCTGTGCATTCAACTAACCGAGTTGAACCTTACTTTTGATTGAGCCGTTCTGAAACACTCTTTCTGTAGAAACTGCAATTGGACATGCTAAGCGCTAAGAGGCCTACATTGGGAAAAAGAATATCTTCAAATAAAAACTACACAGATGCACTCTGTGAAACTTATTTCTGATCTGTAAATTCAGTTAAAAGAGATAAAACATATTTTTGATTGAGCAGTTATGAAACACTCTTTTTGTAGAAAATGCAAGTGGAGATTCGGAGCGCTAAGTGGGTAATAGTGGAAAAAGGAATGTCTTCAAATATAAACTACACAGAATCATTCGGTGAAACTTCTTTCTGATCTGTGCATTCAGCTAACAGAGTTAAACCATACTTTTGATTGAGCAGATCTGAACACTCTTTCTGTAGAAAATGCAACTGGACATTTGGAGCGCTAAGAGCGTAGTAGTGGAAAAAGGAATATATTCAAATATAAACTACACAGAAGCATTCTGTGAAACTTCTTTCTGATCTGAGCATTCAGCTAACAGAGTTAAACCATACTTTTGATTGAGCAGTTTTGAAACACTCTGTCTGTAGAAAATGCAACTGGACATTCGTAGCGCTAAGTGGGTAATAGTGGAAAAAAGAATATGTTCAAATATAAACTACACAGAAGCATTGTATGAAACTTCTTTCTGTTCTGTGCATTCAACTAACAGAGTTGAACCTTACTTTTGATTGAGCCCTTCTGAAACACTCTTTCTGTAGAAACTGCAATTGGACATTCTGAGCGCTAAGAGGCCTATATTGGGAAAAAGAATGTCTACAAATAAAAACTACACAGAAGAATTGTGTGAAAATTCTTTCTGTTCTGTTTGTTCAACTAAAAGAGTTGAACCTTAGTTTTGATTGAGCCGTTCTGAAACACTCTTTCTGTAGAAAATGCAAGTGGAGATTCGGAGCGCTAAGAGGGTAACAGTGGAAAAAGGAATGTCTCCAAATATAAACTACACAGAATCATTCTGTGAAACTTCTTTCTGTTCTGTGCATTCAACTAACAGAATTGAACCTTACTTTTGATTGAGCCGTTCTGAAACACTCTTTCTGTAGAAACTGCAATTGGACAATCTGAGCGCTAAGAGGCCTATATTGGGAAAAAGAATGTCTACAAATAAAAACTACACAGAAGAATTGTGTGAAACTTGTTTCTGTTCTGTTTGTTCAACTAAAAGAGTTGAACCTTAGTTTTGATTGAGCCGTTCTGAAACACTCTTTCTGTAGAAAATGCAAGTGGAGATTCGGAGCGCTAAGAGGGTAATAGTGGAAAAAGGAATGTCTCCAAATATAAACTACACAGAATCATTCTGTGAAACTTCTTTCTGATCTGTGCATTCAGCTAACAGAGTTAAACCATACTTTTGATTGAGCAGATCTGAACACTCTTTCTGTAGAAAATGCAACTGGACATTTGGAGCGCTAAGAGAGTAGTAGTGGAAAAAGGAATATATTCAAATATAAACTACACAGAAGCATTCTGTGAAACTTCTTTCTGATCTGAGCATTCAGCTAACAGAGTTAAACCATACTTTTGATTGAGCAGTTTTGAAACACTCTGTCTGTAGAAAATGCAACTGGAAATTCGTAGCGCTAAGTGGGTAATAGAGGAAAAAAGAATATGTTCAAATATAAACTACACAGAAGCATTGTATGAAACTTCTTTCTGTTCTGTGCATTCAACTAACAGAGTTGAACCTTACCTTTGATTGAGCCTTTCTGAAACACTCTTTCTGTAGAAACTGCAATTGGACATTCTGAGAGCTAAGAGGCCTCTATTGGGAAAAATTATATCTTCAAATAAAAACTACACAGAAGCATTGTGTGAAATTTATTTCTGATATGTTCATTAAGCTAACAGAGTTAAACCATACTTTTGATTGCGCAGTTCTGAACACTCTTTCTGTAGAAAATGCAAGTGGACATTCGGAGCGCTAAGAGGGTAATAGTGGAAAAAGGAATATATTCAAATATAAACTACACAGTAGCATTCTGTGAAAATTATTTCTGTTCTGTGCATTCAACTAACAGAGTTGAACCTTACTTTTGATTGAGCCGTTCTGAAACACTCTTTCTGTAGAAACTGCAATTGGACATGCTAAGCGCTAAGAGGCCTACACTGGGAAAAAGAATATCTTCAAATAAAAACTACACAGATGCATTCTGTGAAACTTATTTCTGATCTGTAAATTCAGTTAACAGAGATAAAACATATTTTTGATTGAGCAGTTATGAAACACTCTTTTTGTAGAAAATGCAAGTGGAGATTCGGAGCGCTAAGAGGGTAATAGTGGAAAAAGGAATGTCTTCAAATATAAACTACACAGAATCATTCGGTGAAACTTCTTTCTGATCTGTGCATTCAGCTAACAGAGTTAAACCATACTTTTGATTGAGCAGATCTGAACACTCTTTCTGTTGAAAATGCAACTGGACATTTGGAGCGCTAAGAGCGTAGTAGTGGAAAAAGGAATATATTCAAATATAAACTACACAGAAGCATTCTGTGAAACTT
Organism: Symphalangus syndactylus; assembly: GCF_028878055.3. Classification (NCBI taxonomy): domain Eukaryota; kingdom Metazoa; phylum Chordata; class Mammalia; order Primates; family Hylobatidae; genus Symphalangus; species Symphalangus syndactylus. Next base: position 700,812 of record NC_072435.2, on the reverse strand, counting down.
CTTTCTGATCTGAGCATACAGCTAACAGAGTTAAACCATACTTTTGATTGAGCAGTTTTGAAACACTCTGTCTGTAGAAAATGCAACTGGACATTCGTAGCGCTAAGTGGGTAATAGTGGAAAAGAGAATATGTTCAAATATAAACTACACAGAAGCATTGTATGAAACTTCTTTCTGTTCTGTGCATTCAACTAACAGAGTTGAACCTTACTTTTGATTGAGCCGTTCCGAAACACTCTTTCTGTAGAAACTGCAATTGGACATTCTGAGCGGTAAGAGGCCTATATTGGGAAAAAGAATGTCTACAAATAAAAACTACACAGAAGAATTGTGTGAAACATCTTTCTGTTCTGTTTGTTCAAATAAAAGAGTTGAACCTTAGTTTTGATTGAGCCGTTCTGAAACACTCTTTCTGTAGAAAATGCAAGTGGAGATTCGGAGCGCTAAGAGGGTAATAGTGGAAAAAGGAATGTCTCCAAATATAAACTACACAGAATCATTCTGTGAAACTTCTTTCTGATCTGTGCATTCAGCTAACAGAGTTAAACCATACTTTTGATTGAGCAGATCTGAACACTCTTTCTGTAGAAAATGCAACTGGACATTTCGAGCGCTAAGAGAGTAGTAGTGGAAAAAGGAATATATTCAAATATAAACTACACAGAAGCATTCTGTGAAACTTCTTTCTGATCTGAGCATTCAGCTAACAGAGTTAAACCATACTTTTGATTGAGCAGTTTTGAAACACTGTGTCTGTAGAAAATGCAACTGGACATTCGTAGCGCTAAGTGGGTAATAGTGGAAAAAAGAATATGTTCAAATATAAACTACACAGAAGCATTGTATGAAACTGCTTTCTGTTCTGTGCATTCAACTAACAGAGTTGAACCTTACTTTTGATTGAGCCTTTCTGAAACACTCTTTCTGTAGAAACTGCAATTGGACATTCTGAGCGCTAAGAGGACTCTATTGGGAAAAATAATATCTTCAAATAAAAACTACACAGAAGCATTGTGTGAAACTTATTTCTGATATGTTCATTAAGCTAACAGAGTTAAACCATACTTTTGATTTCGCAGTTCTGAACACTCTTTCTGTAGAAAATGCAAGTGGACATTCGGAGGTCTAAGAGGGTAATAGTGGAAAAAGGAATATATTCAAATATAAACTACACAGTAGCATTCTGTGAAAATTCTTTCTGTTCTGTGCATTCAACTAACCGAGTTGAACCTTACTTTTGATTGAGCCGTTCTGAAACACTCTTTCTGTAGAAAGTGCAATTGGACATGCTAAGCGCTAAGAGGCCTACATTGGGAAAAAGAATATCTTCAAATAAAAACTACACAGATGCACTCTGTGAAACTTATTTCTGATCTGTAAATTCAGTTAAAAGAGATAAAACATATTTTTGATTGAGCAGTTATGAAACACTCTTTTTGTAGAAAATGCAAGTGGAGATTCGGAGCGCTAACAGGGTAATAGTGGAAAAAGGAAGGTCTTCAAATATAAACTACACAGAATCATTCGGTGAAACTTCTTTCTGATCTGTGCATTCAGCTAACAGAGTTAAACCATACTTTTGATTGAGCAGATCTGAACACTCTTTCTGTAGAAAATGCAACTGGACATTTAGAGCGCTAAGAGCGTAGTAGTGGAAAAAGGAATATATTCAAATATAAACTACACAGAAGCATTCTGTGAAACTTCTTTCTGATCTGAGCATTCAGCTAACAGAGTTAAACCATACTTTTGATTGAGCAGTTTTGAAACACTCTGTCTGTAGAAAATGCAACTGGACATTCGTAGCGCTAAGTGGGTAATAGTGGAAAAAAGAATATGTTCAAATATAAACTACACAGAAGCATTGTATGAAACTTCTTTCTGTTCTGTGCATTCAACTAACAGAGTTGAACCTTACTTTTGATTGAGCCCTTCTGAAACACTCTTTCTGTAGAAACTGCAATTGGACATTCTGAGCGCTAAGAGGCCTATATTGGGAAAAAGAATGTCTACAAATAAAAACTACACAGAAGAATTGTGTGAAACTTCTTTCTGTTCTGTTTGTTCAACTAAAAGAGTTGAACCTTAGTTTTGATTAAGCCGTTCTGAAACACTCTTTCTGTAGAAAATGCAAGTGGAGATTCGGAGCGCTAAGAGGGTAATAGTGGAAAAAGGAATGTCTCCAAATATAAACTACACAGAATAATTCTGTGAAACTTCTTTCTGATCTGTGCATTCAGCTAACAGAGTTAAACCATACTTTTGATTGAGCAGATCTGAACACTCTTTCTGTAGAAAATGCAACTGGACATTTGGAGCGCTAAGAGAGTAGTAGTGGAAAAAGGAATATATTCAAATATAAACTACACAGAAGCATTCTGTGAAACTTCTTTCTGATCTGAGCATTCAGCTAACAGAGTTAAACCATACTTTTGATTGAGCAGTTTTGAAACACTCTGTCTGTAGAAAATGCAACTGGACATTCGTAGCGCTAAGTGGGTAATAGTGGAAAAAAGAATATGTTCAAATATAAACTACACAGAAGCATTGTATGAAACTTCTTTCTGTTCTGTGCATTCAACTAACAGAGTTGAACCTTACTTTTGATTGAGCCTTTCTGAAACACTCTTTCTGTAGAATCTGCAATTGGACATTCTGAGCGCTAAGAGGCCTATATTGGGAAAAATAATATCTTCAAATAAAAACTACACAGAAGCATTGTGTGAAACTTATTTCTGATATGTTCATTAAGCTAACAGAGTTAAACCATACTTTTGATTGCGCAGTTCTGAACACTCTTTCTGTAGAAAATGCAAGTGGACATTCGGAGCGCTAAGAGGGTAATAGTGGAAAAAGGAATATATTCAAATATAAACTACACAGTAGCATTCTGTGAAAATTCTTTCTGTTCTGTGCATTCAACTAACAGAGTTGAACCTTACTTTTGATTGAGCCGTTCTGAAACACTCTTTCTGTAGAAACTGCAATTGGACATGCTAAGCGCTAAGAGGCCTACATTGGGAAAAAGAATATCTTCAAATAAAAACTACACAGATGCATTCTGTGAAACTTATTTCTGATCTGTAAATTCAGTTAACAGAGATAAAACATATTTTTGATTGAGCAGTTATGAAACACTCTTTTTGTAGAAAATGCAAGTGGAGATTCGGAGCGCTAAGAGGGTAATAGTGGAAAAAGGAATGTCTTCAAATATAAACTACACAGAATCATTCGGTGAAACTTCTTTCTGATCTGTGCATTCAGCTAACAGAGTTAAACCATACTTTTGATTGAGCAGATCTGAACACTCTTTCTGTAGAAAATGCAACTGGACATTTGGAGCGCTAAGAGCGTATTAGTGGAAAAAGGAATATATTCAAATATAAACTACACAGAAGCATTCTGTGAAACTTCTTTCTGATCTGAGCATTCAGCTAACAGAGTTAAAGCATACTTTTGATTGAGCAGTTTTGAAACACTCTGTCTGTATAAAATGCAACTGGACATTCGTAGCGCTAAGTGGGTAATAGTGGAAAAAAGAATATGTTCAAATATAAACTACACAGAAGCACTGTATGAAACTTCTTTCTGTTCTGTGCATTCAACTAACAGAGTTGAACCTTACCTTTGATTGAGCCTTTCTGAAACACTCTTTCTGTAGAAACTGCAATTGGACATTCTGAGCGCTAAGAGGCCTCTATTGGGAAAAATAATATCTTCAAATAAAAACTACACAGAAGCATTTTGTGAAACTTATTTCTGATATGTTCATTAAGCTAACAGAGTTAAACCATACTTTTGATTGCGCAGTTCTGAACACTCTTTCTGTAGAAAATGCAAGTGGACATTCGGAGCGCTAAGAGGGTAATAGTGGAAAAAGGAATATATTCAAATATAAACTACACAGTAGCATTCTGTGAAAATTCTTTCTGTTCTGTGCATTCAACTAACAGAGTTGAACCTTACTTTTGATTGAGCCGTTCTGAAACACTCTTTCTGTAGAAACTGCAATTGGACATGCTAAGCGCTAAGAGGCCTACATTGGGAAAAAGAATATCTTCAAATAAAAACTACACAGATGCACTCTGTGAAACTTATTTCTGATCTGTAAATTCAGTTAAAAGAGATAAAACATATTTTTGATTGAGCAGTTATGAAACACTCTTTTTGTAGAAAATGCAAGTGGAGATTCGGAGCGCTAACAGGGTAATAATGGAAAAAGGAATATCTTCAAATATAAACTACACAGAATCATTCGGTGAAACTTCTTTCTGATCTGTGCATTCAGCTAACAGAGTTAAACCATACTTTTGATTGAGCAGATCTGAACACTCTTTCTGTAGAAAATGCAACTGGACATTTGGAGCGCTAAGAGCGTAGTAGTGGAAAAAGGAATATATTCAAATATAAACTACACAGAAGCATTCTGTGAAACTTCTTTCTGATCTGAGCATTCAGCTAACAGAGTTAAACCATACTTTTGATTGAGCAGTTTTGAAACTGTCTGTAGAAAATGCAACTGGACATTCGTAGCGCTAAGTGGGTAATAGTGGAAAAAAGAATATGTTCAAATATAAACTACACAGAAGCATTGTATGAAACTTCTTTCTGTTCTGTGCATTCAACTAACAGAGTTGAACCTTACTTTTGATTGAGCCGTTCTGAAACACTCTTTCTGTAGAAACTGCAATTGGACATTCTGAGTGCTAAGAGGCCTATATTGGGAAAAAGAATGTCTACAAATAAAAACTACACAGAAGAATTGTGTGAAACTTCTTTCTGTTCTGTTTGTTCAACTAAAAGAGTTGAACCTTAGTTTTGATTGAGCCGTTCTGAAACACTCTTTCTGTAGAAAATGCAAGTGGAGATTCGGAGCGCTAAGAGGGTAATAGTGGAAAAAGGAATGTCTCCAAATATAAACTACACAGAATAATTCTGTGAAACTTCTTTCTGATCTGTGCATTCAGCTAACAGAGTTAAACCATACTTTTGATTGAGCAGATCTGAACACTCTTTCTGTAGAAAATGCAACTGGACATTTGGAGCGCTAAGAGAGTAGTAGTGGAAAAAGGAATATATTCAAATATAAACTACACAGAAGCATTCTGTGAAACTTCTTTCTGATCTGAGCATTCAGCTAACAGAGTTAAACCATACTTTTGATTGAGCAGTTTTGAAACACTCTGTCTGTAGAAAATGCAACTGGACATTCGTAGCGCTAAGTGGGTAATAGTGGAAAAAAGAATATGTTCAAATATAAACTACACAGAAGCACTGTATGAAACTTCTTTCTGTTCTGTGCATTCAACTAACAGAGTTGAACCTTACCTTTGATTGAGCCTTTCTGAAACACTCTTTCTATAGAAACTGCAATTGGACATTCTGAGCGCTAAGAGGCCTCTATTGGGATAAATAATATCTTCAAATAAAAACTACACAGAAGCATTTTGTGAAACTTATTTCTGATATGTTCATTAAGCTAACAGAGTTAAACCATACTTTTGATTGCGCAGTTCTGAACACTCTTTCTGTAGAAAATGCAAGTGGACATTCGGAGCGCTAAGAGGGTAATAGTGGAAAAAGGAATATATTCAAATATAAACTACACAGTAGCATTCTGTGAAAATTCTTTCTGTTCTGTGCATTCAACTAACAGAGTTGAACCTTACTTTTGATTGAGCCGTTCTGAAACACTCTTTCTGTAGAAACTGCAATTGGACATGCTAAGCGCTAAGAGGCCTACATTGGGAAAAAGAATATCTTCAAATAAAAACTACACAGATGCATTCTGTGAAACTTATTTCTGATCTGTAAATTCAGTTAACAGAGATAAAACATATTTTTGATTGAGCAGTTATGAAACACTCTTTTTGTAGAAAATGCAAGTGGAGATTCGGAGCACTAAGAGTGTAATAGTGGAAAAAGGAATGTCTTCAAATATAAACTACACAGAATCATTCGGTGAAACTTCTTTCTGATCTGTGCATTCAGCTAACAGAGTTAAACCATACTTTTGATTGAGCAGATCTGAACACTCTTTCTGTAGAAAATGCAACTGGACATTTGGAGCGCTAAGAGCGTATTAGTGGAAAAAGTAATATATTCAAATATAAACTACACAGAAGCATTCTGTGAAACTTCTTTCTGATCTGAGCATTCAGCTAACAGAGTTAAAGCATACTTTTGATTGAGCAGTTTTGAAACACTCTGTCTGTAGAAAATGCAACTGGACATTCGTAGCGCTAAGTGGGTAATAGTGGAAAAAAGAATATGTTTAAATATAAACTACACAGAAGCATTGTATGAAACTTCTTTCTGTTCTGTGCATTCAACTAACAGAGTTGAACCTTACTTTTGATTGAGCCGTTCTGTAACACTCTTACTGTAGAAACTGCAATTGCACATTCTGAGTGCTAAGAGGCCTATATTGGGAAAAAGAATGTCTACAAATAAAAACTACACAGAAGAATTGTGTGAAACTTCTTTCTGTTCTGTTTGTTCAACTAAAAGAGTTGAACCTTAGTTTTGATTGAGCCGTTCTGAAACACTCTTTCTGTAGAAAATGCAAGTGGAGTTTCGGAGCGCTAAGAGGGTAATAGTGGAAAAAGGAATGTCTCCAAATATAAACTACACAGAATCATTCTGTGAAACTTCTTTCTGATCTGTGCATTCAGCTAACAGAGTTAAACCATACTTTTGATTGAGCAGATCTGAACACTCTTTCTGTAGAAAATGCAACTGGACATTTGGAGCGCTAAGAGAGTAGTAGTGGAAAAAGGAATATATTCAAATATAAACTACACAGAAGCATTCTGTGAAACTTCTTTCTGATCTGAGCATTCAGCTAACAGAGTTAAACCATACTTTTGATTGAGCAGTTTTGAAACTCTCTGTCTGTAGAAAATGCAACTGGACATTCGTAGCGCTAAGTGGGTAATAGTGGAAAAAAGAATATGTTCAAATATAAACTACACAGAAGCACTGTATGAAACTTCTTTCTGTTCTGTGCATTCAACTAACAGAGTTGAACCTTACCTTTGATTGAGCCTTTCTGAAACACTCTTTCTGTAGAAACTGCAATTGGACATTCTGAGCGCTAAGAGGCCTCTATTGGGAAAAATAATATCTTCAAATAAAAACTACACAGAAGCATTGTGTGAAACTTATTTCTGATATGTTCATTAAGCTAACAGAGTTAAACCATACTTTTGATTGCGCAGTTCTGAACACTCTTTCTGTAGAAAATGCAAGTGGACATTCGGAGCGCTAAGAGGGTAATAGTGGAAAAAGGAATATATTCAAATATAAACTACACAGTAGCATTCTGTGAAAATTCTTTCTGTTCTGCGCATTCAACTAACAGAGTTGAACCTTACTTTTGATTGAGCCGTTCTGAAACACTCTTTCTGTAGAAACTGCAATTGGACATGCTAAGCGCTAAGAGGCCTACATTGGGAAAAAGAATATCTTCAAATAAAAACTACACAGATGCATTCTGTGAAACTTATTTCTGATCTGTAAATTCAGTTAACAGAGATAAAACATATTTTTGATTGAGCAGTTATGAAACACTCTTTTTGTAGAAAATGCAAGTGGAGATTCGGAGCGCTAAGAGGGTAATAGTGGAAAAAGGAATGTCTTCAAATATAAACTACACAGAATCATTCGGTGAAACTTCTTTCTGATCTGTGCATTCAGCTAACAGAGTTAAACCATACTTTTGATTGAGCAGATCTGAACACTCTTTCTGTTGAAAATGCAACTGGATATTTGGAGCGCTAAGAGCGTAGTAGTGGAAAAAGGAATATATTCAAATATAAACTACACAGAAGCATTCTGTGAAACTTCTTTCTGATCTGAGCATACAGCTAACAGAGTTAAACCATACTTTTGATTGAGCAGTTTTGAAACACTCTGTCTGTAGAAAATGCAACTGTACATTCGTAGCGCTAAGTGGGTAATAGTGGAAAAGAATATGTTCAAATATAAACTACACAGAAGCATTGTATGAAACTTCTTTCTGTTCTGTGCATTCAACTAACAGAGTTGAACCTTACTTTTGATTGAGCCGTTCTGAAACACTCTTTCTGTAGAAACTGCAATTGGACATTCTGAGAGCTAAGAGGCCTATATTGGGAAAAAGAATGTCTACATATAAAAACTACACAGAAGAATTGTGTGAAACTTCTTTCTGTTCTGTTTGTTCAACTAAAAGAGTTGAACCTTAGTTTTGATTGAGCCGTTCTGAAACACTCTTTCTGTAGAAAATGCAAGTGGAGATTCGGAGCGCTAGGAGGGTAATAGTGGAAAAAGGAATGTCTCCAATTATAAACTACACAGAATAATTCTGTGAAACTTCTTTCTGATCTGTGCATTCAGCTAACAGAGTTAAACCATACTTTTGATTGAGCAGATCTGGACACTCTTTCTGTAGAAAATGCAACTGGACATTTGGAGCGCTAAGAGAGTAGTAGTGGAAAAAGGAATATATTCAAATATAAACTACACAGAAGCATTCTGTGAAACTTCTTTCTGATCTGAGCATTCAGCTAACAGAGTTAAACCATACTTTTGATTGAGCAGTTTTGAAACACTCTGTCTGTAGAAAATGCAACTGGACATTCGTAGCGCTAAGTGGGTAATAGTGGAAAAAAGAATATGTTCAAATATAAACTACACAGAAGCATTGTATGAAACTACTTTCTGTTCTGTGCATTCAACTAACAGAGTTGAACCTTAATTTTGATTGAGCCTTTCTGAAACACTCTTTCTGTAGAATCTGCAATTGGACATTCTGAGCGCTAAGAGGCCTATATTGGGAAAAATAATATCTTCAAATAAAAACTACACAGAAGCATTCTGTGAAACTTATTTCTGATATGTTCATTAAGCTAACAGAGTTAAACCATACTTTTGATTGCGCAGTTCTGAACACTCTTTCTGTAGATAATGCAAGTGGGCATTCGGAGCGCTAAGAGGGTAATAGTGGAAAAAGGAATATATTCAAATATAAACTACACAGTAGCATTCTGTGAAAATTCTTTCTGTTCTGTGCATTCAACTAACAGAGTTGAACCTTACTTTTGATTGAGCCGTTCTGAAACACTGTTTCTGTAGAAACTGCAATTGGACATGCTAAGCGCTAAGAGGCCTACATTGGGATAAAGAATATCTTCAAATAAAAACTACACAGATGCATTCTGTGAAACTTATTTCTGATCTGTAAATTCAGTTAACAGAGATAAAACATATTTTTGATTGAGCAGTTATGAAACACTCTTTTTGTAGAAAATGCAAGTGGAGATTCGGAGCGCTAAGAGGGTAATAGTGGAAAAAGGAATGTCTTCAAATATAAACTACACAGAATCATTCGGTGAAACTTCTTTCTGATCTGTGCATTCAGCTAACAGAGTTAAACCATACTTTTGATTGAGCAGATCTGAACACTCTTTCTGTTGAAAATGCAACTGGACATTTGGAGCGCTAAGAGCGTAGTAGTGGAAAAAGGAATATATTCAAATATAAACTGCACAGAAGCATTCTGTGAAACTTCTTTCTGATCTGAGCATACAGCTAACAGAGTTAAACCATACTTTTGATTGAGCAGTTTTGAAACACTCTGTCTGTAGAAAATGCAACTGGACATTCGTAGCGCTAAGTGGGTAATAGTGGAAAAGAGAATATGTTCAAATATAAACTACACAGAAGCATTGTATGAAACTTCTTTCTGTTCTGTGCATTCAACTAACAGAGTTGAACCTTACTTTTGATTGAGCCGTTCTGAAACTCTCTTTCTGTAGAAACTGCAATTGGACATTCTGAGCGCTAAGAGGCCTATATTGGGAAAAAGAATGTCTACAAATAAAAACTACACAGAAGAATTGTGTGAAACACCTTTCTGTTCTGTTTGTTCAACTAAAAGAGTTGAACCTTAGTTTTGATTGAGCCGTTCTTAAACACTCTTTCTGTAGAAAATGCAAGTGGAGATTCGGAGCGCTAAGAGGGTAATAGTGGAAAAAGGAATGTCTCCAAATATAAACTACACAGAATCATTCTGTGAAATTTCTTTCTGATCTGTGCATTCAGCTAACAGTGTTAAACCATACTTTTGATTGAGCAGATCTGAACACTCTTTCTGTAGAAAATGCAACTGGACATTTCGAGCGCTAAGAGAGTAGTAGTGGAAAAAGGAATATATTCAAATATAAACTACACAGAAGCATTCTGTGAAACTTCTTTCTGATCTGAGCATTCAGCTAACAGAGTAAAACCATACTTTTGATTGAGCAGTTTTGAAACACTCTGTCTGTAGAAAATGCAACTTGACATTCGTAGTGCTAAGTGGGTAATAGTGGAAAAAAGAATATGTTCAAATATAAACTACACAGAAGCATTGTATGAAACTTCTTTCTGTTCTGTGCATTCAACTAACAGAGTTGAACCTTACTTTTGATTGAGCCTTTCTGAAACACTCTTTCTGTAGAAACTGCAATTGGACATTCTGAGCGCTAAGAGGCCTCTATTGGGAAAAATAATATCTTCAAATAAAAACTACACAGAAGCATTGTGTGAAACTTATTTCTGATATGTTCATTAAGCAAACAGAGTTAAACCATACTTTTGATTGCGCAGTTCTGAACACTCTTTCTGTAGAAAATGCAAGTGGACATTCGGAGGTCTAAGAGGGTAATAGTGGAAAAAGGAATATATTCAAATATAAACTACACAGTAGCATTCTGTGAAAATTCTTTCTGTTCTGTACATTCAACTAACAGAGTTGAACCTTACTTTTGATTGAGCCGTTCTGAAACACTCTTTCTGTAGAAACTGCAATTGGACATGCTAAGCGCTAAGAGGCCTACATTGGGAAAAAGAATATCTTCAAATAAAAACTACACAGATGCACTCTGTGAAACTTATTTCTGATCTGTAAATTCATTTAAAAGAGATAAAACATATTTTTGATTGAGCAGTTATGAAACACTCTTTTTGTAGAAAATGCAAGTGGAGATTCGGAGCGCTAACAGGGTAATAGTGGAAAAAGGAATGTCTTCAAATATAAACTACACAGAATCATTCGGTGAAACTTCTTTCTGATCTGTGCATTCAGCTAACAGAGTTAAACCATACTTTTGATTGAGCAGATCTGAACACTCTTTCTGTAGAAAATGCAACTGGACATTTGGAGCGCTAAGAGCGTAGTAGTGGAAAAAGGAATATATTCAAATATAAACTACACAGAAGCATTCTGTGAAACTTCTTTCTGATCTGAGCATTCAGCTAACAGAGTTAAACCATACTTTTGATTGAGCAGTTTTGAAACACTCTGTCTGTAGAAAATGCAACTGGACATTCGTAGCGCTAAGTGGGTAATAGTGGAAAAAAGAATATGTTCAAATATAAACTACACAGAAGCATTGTATGAAACTTCTTTCTGTTCTGTGCATTCAACTAACAGAGTTGAACCTTACTTTTGATTGAGCCCTTCTGAAACACTCTTTCTGTAGAAACTGCAATTGGACATTCTGAGCGCTAAGAGGCCTATATTGGGAAAAAGAATGTCTACAAATAAAAACTACACAGAAGAATTGTGTGAAAATTCTTTCTGTTCTGTTTGTTCAACTAAAAGAGTTGAACCTTAGTTTTGATTGAGCCGTTCTGAAACATTCTTTCTGTAGAAAATGCAAGTGGAGATTCGGAGCGCTAACAGGGTAATAGTGGAAAAAGGAATGTCTCCAAATATAAACTACACAGAATCATTCTGTGAAACTTCTTTCTGTTCTGTGCATTCAACTAACAGAGTTGAACCTTACTTTTGATTGAGCCGTTCTGAAACACTCTTTCTGTAGAAACTGCAATTGGACATTCTGAGCGCTAAGAGGCCTATATTGGGAAAAAGAATGTCTACAAATAAAAACTACACAGAAGAATTGTGTGAAACTTCTTTCTGTTCTGTTTGTTCAACTAAATAGTTGAACCTTAGTTTTGATTGAGCCGTTCTGAAACACTCTTTCTGTAGAAAATGCAAGTGGAGATTCGGAGCGCTAAGAGGGTAATAGTGGAAAAAGGAATGTCTCCAATTATAAACTACACAGAATAATTCTGTGAAACTTCTTTCTGATCTGTGCATTCAGCTAACAGAGTTAAACCATACTTTTGATTGAGCAGATCTGGACACTCTTTCTGTAGAAAATGCAACTGGACATTTGGAGCGCTAAGAGAGTAGTAGTGGAAAAAGGAATATATTCAAATATAAACTACACAGAAGCATTCTGTGAAACTTCTTTCTGATCTGAGCATTCAGCTAACAGAGTTAAACCATACTTTTGATTGAGCAGTTTTGAAACACTCTGTCTGTAGAAAATGCAACTGGACATTCGTAGCGCTAAGTGGGTAATAGTGGAAAAAAGAATATGTTCAAATATAAACTACACAGAAGCATTGTATGAAACTTCTTTCTGTTCTGTGCATTCAACTAACAGAGTTGAACCTTACTTTTGATTGAGCCCTTCTGAAACACTCTTTCTGTAGAAACTGCAATTGGACATTCTGAGCGCTAAGAGGCCTATATTGGGAAAAAGAATGTCTACAAATAAAAACTACACAGAAGAATTGTGTGAAAATTCTTTCTGTTCTGTTTGTTCAACTAAAAGAGTTGAACCTTAGTTTTGATTGAGCCGTTCTGAAACATTCTTTCTGTAGAAAATGCAAGTGGAGATTCGGAGCGCTAAGAGGGTAATAGTGGAAAAAGGAATGTCTCCAAATATAAACTACACAGAATCATTCTGTGAAACTTCTTTCTGTTCTGTGCATTCAACTAACAGAGTTGAACCTTACTTTTGATTGAGCCGTTCTGAAACACTCTTTCTGTAGAAACTGCAATTGGACATTCTGAGCGCTAAGAGGCCTATATTGGGAAAAAGAATGTCTACAAATAAAAACTACACAGAAGAATTGTGTGAAACTTCTTTCTGTTCTGTTTGTTCAACTAAAAGAGTTGAACCTTAGTTTTGATTGAGCCGTTCTGAAACACTCTTTCTGTAGAAAATGCAAGTGGAGATTCGGAGCGCTAAGAGGGTAATAGTGGAAAAAGGAATGTCTCCAATTATAAACTACACAGAATAATTCTGTGAAACTTCTTTCTGATCTGTGCATTCAGCTAACAGAGTTAAACCATACTTTTGATTGAGCAGATCTGGACACTCTTTCTGTAGAAAATGCAACTGGACATTTGGAGCGCTAAGAGAGTAGTAGTGGAAAAAGGAATATATTCAAATATAAACTACACAGAAGCATTCTGTGAAACTTCTTTCTGATCTGAGCATTCAGCTAACAGAGTTAAACCATACTTTTGATTGAGCAGTTTTGAAACACTCTGTCTGTAGAAAATGCAACTGGACATTCGTAGCGCTAAGTGGGTAATAGTGGAAAAAAGAATATGTTCAAATATAAACTACACAGAAGCATTGTATGAAACTTCTTTCTGTTCTGTGCATTCAACTAACAGAGTTGAACCTTACTTTTGATTGAGCCGTTCTGAAACACTCTTTCTGTAGAAACTGCAATTGGACATTCTGAGCGCTAAGAGGCCTATATTGGGAAAAAGAATGTCTACAAATAAAAACTACACAGAAGAATTGTGTGAAACTTGTTTCTGTTCTGTTTGTTCAACTAAAAGAGTTGAACCTTAGTTTTGATTGAGCCGTTCTGAAACACTCTTTCTGTAGAAAATGCAAGTGGAGATTCGGAGCGCTAAGAATGTAATAGTGGAAAAAGGAATGTCTCCAAATATAAACTACACAGAATCATTCTGTGAAACTTCTTTCTGATCTGTGCATTCAGCTAACAGAGTTAAACCATACTTTTGATTGAGCAGATCTGAACACTCTTTCTGTAGAAAATGCAACTGGACATTTTGAGCGCTAAGAGAGTAGTAGTGGAAAAAGGAATATATTCAAATATAAACTACACAGAAGCATTCTGTGAAACTTCTTTCTGATCTGAGCATTCAGCTAACAGAGTTAAACCATACTTTTGATTGAGCAGTTTTGAAACACTCTGTCTGTAGAAAATGCAACTGGACATTCGTAGCGCTAAGTGGGAAATAGAGGAAAAAAGAATATGTTCAAATATAAACTACACAGAAGCATTGTATGAAACTTCTTTCTGTTCTGTGCATTCAACTAACAGAGTTGAACCTTACCTTTGATTGAGCCTTTCTGAAACACTCTTTCTGTAGAAACTGCAATTGGACATTCTGAGCGCTAAGAGGCCTCTATTGGGAAAAATTATATCTTCAAATAAAAACTACACAGAAGCATTGTGTGAAACTTATTTCTGATATGTTCATTAAGCTAACAGAGTTAAACCATACTTTTGATTGCGCAGTTCTGAACACTCTTTCTGTAGAAAATGCAAGTGGACATTCGGAGCGCTAAGAGGGTAATAGTGGAAAAAGGAATATATTCAAATATAAACTACACAGTAGCATTCTGTGAAAATTCTTTCTGTTCTGTGCATTCAACTAACAGAGTTGAACCTTACTTTTGATTGAGCCGTTCTGAAACACTCTTTCTGTAGTAACTGCAATTGGACATGCTAAGCGCTAAGAGGCCTACACTGGGAAAAAGAATATCTTCAAATAAAAACTACACAGATGCATTCTGTGAAACTTATTTCTGATCTGTAAATTCAGTTAACAGAGATAAAACATATTTTTGATTGAGCAGTTATGAAACACTCTTTTTGTAGAAAATGCAAGTGGAGATTCGGAGCGCTAAGAGGGTAATAGTGGAAAAAGGAATGTCTTCAAATATAAACTACACAGAATCATTCGGTGAAACTTCTTTCTGATCTGTGCATTCAGCTAACAGAGTTAAACCATACTTTTGATTGAGCAGATCTGAACACTCTTTCTGTTGAAAATGCAACTGGACATTTGGAGCGCTAAGAGCGTAGTAGTGGAAAAAGGAATATATTCAAATATAAACTACACAGAAGCATTCTGTGAAACTTCTTTCTGATCTGAGCATACAGCTAACAGAGTTAAACCATACTTTTGATTGAGCAGCTTTGAAACACTCTGTCTGTAGAAAATGCAACTGGACATTCGTAGAGCTAAGTGGGTAATAGTGGAAAAGAGAATATGTTCAAATATAAACTACACAGAAGCATTGTATGAAACTTCTTTCTGTTCTGTGCATTCAACTAACAGAGTTGAACCTTACTTTTGATTGAGCCGTTCCGAAACACTCTTTCTGTAGAAACTGCAATTGGACATTCTGAGCGGTAAGAGGCCTATATTGGGAAAAAGAATGTCTACAAATAAAAACTACACAGAAGAATTGTGTGAAACATCTTTCTGTTCTGTTTGTTCAACTAAAAGAGTTGAACCTTAGTTTTGATTGAGCCGTTCTGAAACACTCTTTCTGTAGAAAATGCAAGTGGAGATTCGGAGCGCTAAGAGGGTAATAGTGGAAAAAGGAATGTCTCCAAATATGAACTACACAGAATCATTCTGTGAAACTTCTTTCTGATCTGAGCATTCAGCTAACAGAGTTAAACCATACTTTTGATTGAGCAGTTTTGAAACACTCTGTCTGTAGAAAATGCAACTGGACATTCGTAGCGCTAAGTGGGAAATAGAGGAAAAAAGAATATGTTCAAATATAAACTACACAGAAGCATTGTATGAAACTGCTTTCTGTTCTGTGCATTCAACTAACAGAGTTGAACCTTAGTTTTGATTGAGCCTTTCTGAAACACTCTTTCTGTAGAAACTGCAATTGGACATTCTGAGCGCTAAGAGGCCTCTATTGGGAAAAATAATATCTTCAAATAAAACTACACAGAAGCATTGTGTGAAACTTATTTCTGATATGTTCATTAAGCTAACAGAGTTAAACCATACTTTTGATTGCGCAGTTCTGAGCACTCTTTCTGTAGAAAATGCAAGTGGACATTCGGAGGTCTAAGAGGGTAATAGTGGAAAAAGGAATATATTCAAATATAAACTACACAGTAGCATTCTGTGAAAATTCTTTCTGTTCTGTGCATTCAACTAACCGAGTTGAACCTTACTTTTGATTGAGCCGTTCTGAAACACTCTTTCTGTAGAAACTGCAATTGGACATGCTAAGCGCTAAGAGGCCTACATTGGGAAAAAGAATATCTTCAAATAAAAACTACACAGATGCACTCTGTGAAACTTATTTCTGATCTGTAAATTCAGTTAAAAGAGATAAAACATATTTTTGATTGAGCAGTTATGAAACACTCTTTTTGTAGAAAATGCAAGTGGAGATTCGGAGCGCTAAGTGGGTAATAGTGGAAAAAGGAATGTCTTCAAATATAAACTACACAGAATCATTCGGTGAAACTTCTTTCTGATCTGTGCATTCAGCTAACAGAGTTAAATCATACTTTTGATTGAGCAGATCTGAACACTCTTTCTGTAGAAAATGCAACTGGACATTTGGAGCGCTAAGAGCGTAGTAGTGGAAAAAGGAATATATTCAAATATAAACTACACAGAAGCATTCTGTGAAACTTCTTTCTGATCTGAGCATTCAGCTAACAGAGTTAAACCATACTTTTGATTGAGCAGTTTTGAAACACTCTGTCTGTAGAAAATGCAACTGGACATTCGTAGCGCTAAGTGGGTAATAGTGGAAAAAAGAATATGTTCAAATATAAACTACACAGAAGCATTGTATGAAACTTCTTTCTGTTCTGTGCATTGAACTAACAGAGTTGAACCTTACTTTTGATTGAGCCCTTCTGAAACACTCTTTCTGTAGAAACTGCAATTGGACATTCTGAGCGCTAAGAGGCCTATATTGGGAAAAAGAATGTCTACAAATAAAAACTACACAGAAGAATTGTGTGAAAATTCTTTCTGTTCTGTTTGTTCAACTAAAAGAGTTGAACCTTAGTTTTGATTGAGCCGTTCTGAAACACTCTTTCTGTAGAAAATGCAAGTGGAGATTCGGAGCGCTAAGAGGGTAACAGTGGAAAAAGGAATGTCTCCAAATATAAACTACACAGAATCATTCTGTGAAACTTCTTTCTGTTCTGTGCATTCAACTAACAGAATTGAACCTTACTTTTGATTGAGCCGTTCTGAAACACTCTTTCTGTAGAAACTGCAATTGGACATTCTGAGCGCTAAGAGGCCTATATTGGGAAAAAGAATGTCTACAAATAAAAACTACACAGAAGAATTGTGTGAAACTTGTTTCTGTTCTGTTTGTTCAACTAAAAGAGTTGAACCTTAGTTTTGATTGAGCCGTTCTGAAACACTCTTTCTGTAGAAAATGCAAGTGGAGATTCGGAGCGCTAAGAGGGTAATAGTGGAAAAAGGAATGTCTCCAAATATAAACTACACAGAATCATTCTGTGAAACTTCTTTCTGATCTGTGCATTCAGCTAACAGAGTTAAACCATACTTTTTTTTGAGCAGATCTGAACACTCTTTCTGTAGAAAATGCAACTGGACATTTGGAGCGCTAAGAGAGTAGTAGTGGAAAAAGGAATATATTCAAATATAAACTACACAGAAGCATTCTGTGAAACTTCTTTCTGATCTGAGCATTCAGCTAACAGAGTTAAACCATACTTTTGATTGAGCAGTTTTGAAACACTCTGTCTGTAGAAAATGCAACTGGAAATTCGTAGCGCTAAGTGGGTAATAGAGGAAAAAAGAATATGTTCAAATATAAACTACAAAGAAGCATTGTATGAAACTTCTTTCTGTTCTGTGCATTCAACTAACAGAGTTGAACCTTACCTTTGATTGAGCCTTTCTGAAACACTCTTTCTGTAGAAACTGCAATTGGACATTCTGAGCGCTAAGAGGCCTCTATTGGGAAAAATTATATCTTCAAATAAAAACTACACAGAAGCATTGTGTGAAATTTATTTCTGATATGTTCATTAAGCTAACAGAGTTAAACCATACTTTTGATTGCGCAGTTCTGAACACTCTTTCTGTAGAAAATGCAAGTGGACATTCGGAGCGCTAAGAGGGTAATAGTGGAAAAAGGAATATATTCAAATATAAACTACACAGTAGCATTCTGTGAAAATTATTTCTGTTCTGTGCATTCAACTAACAGAGTTGAACCTTACTTTTGATTGAGCCGTTCTGAAACACTCTTTCTGTAGAAACTGCAATTGGACATGCTAAGCGCTAAGAGGCCTACACTGGGAAAAAGAATATCTTCAAATAAAAACTACACAGATGCATTCTGTGAAACTTATTTCTGATCTGTAAATTCAGTTAACAGAGATAAAACATATTTTTGATTGAGCAGTTATGAAACACTCTTTTTGTAGAAAATGCAAGTGGAGATTCGGAGCGCTAAGAGGGTAATAGTGGAAAAAGGAATGTCTTCAAATATAAACTACACAGAATCATTCCGTGAAACTTCTTTCTGATCTGTGCATTCAGCTAACAGAGTTAAACCATACTTTTGATTGAGCAGATCTGAACACTCTTTCTGTTGAAAATGCAACTGGACATTTGGAGCGCTAAGAGCGTAGTAGTGGAAAAAGGAATATATTCAAATATAAACTACACAGAAGCATTCTGTGAAACTTCTTTCTGATCTGAGCATACAGCTAACAGAGTTAAACCATACTTTTGATTGAGCAGCTTTGAAACACTCTGTCTGTAGAAAATGCAACTGGACATTCGTAGCGCTAAGTGGGTAATAGTGGAAAAGAGAATATGTTCAAATATAAACTACACAGAAGCATTGTATGAAACTTCTTTCTGTTCTGTGCATTCAACTAACAGAGTTGAACCTTACTTTTGATTGAGCCGTTCCGAAACACTCTTTCTGTAGAAACTGCAATTGGACATTCTGAGCGGTAAGAGGCCTATATTGGGAAAAAGAATGTCTACAAATAAAAACTACACAGAAGAATTGTGTGAAACATCTTTCTGTTCTGTTTGTTCAACTAAAAGAGTTGAACCTTAGTTTTGATTGAGCCGTTCTGAAACACTCTTTCTGTAGAAAATGCAAGTGGAGATTCGGAGCGCTAAGAGGGTAATAGTGGAAAAAGGAATGTCTCCAAATATAAACTACACAGAATCATTCTGTGAAACTTCTTTCTGATCTGTGCATTCAGCTAACAGAGTTAAACCATACTTTTGATTGAGCAGATCTGAACACTCTTTCTGTAGAAAATGCAACTGGACATTTGGAGCGCTAAGAGAGTAGTAGTGGAAAAAGGAATATATTCAAATATAAACTACACAGAAGCATTCTGTGAAACTTCTTTCTGATCTGAGCATTCAGCTAACAGAGTTAAACCATACTTTTGATTGAGCAGTTTTGAAACACTGTGTCTGTAGAAAATGCAACTGGACATTCGTAGCGCTAAGTGGGTAATAGTGGAAAAAAGAATATGTTCAAATATAAACTACACAGAAGCATTGTATGAAACTGCTTTCTGTTCTGTGCATTCAACTAACAGAGTTGAACCTTACTTTTGATTGAGCCTTTCTGAAACACTCTTTCTGTAGAAACTGCAATTGGACATTCTGAGCGCTAAGAGGACTCTATTGGGAAAAATAATATCTTCAAATAAAAACTACACAGAAGCATTGTGTGAAACTTATTTCTGATATGTTCATTAAGCTAACAGAGTTAAACCATACTTTTGATTTCGCAGTTCTGAACACTCTTTCTGTAGAAAATGCAAGTGGACATTCGGAGGTCTAAGAGGGTAATAGTGGAAAAAGGAATATATTCAAATATAAACTACACAGTAGCATTCTGTGAAAATTCTTTCTGTTCTGTGCATTCAACTAACCGAGTTGAACCTTACTTTTGATTGAGCCGTTCTGAAACACTCTTTCTGTAGAAAGTGCAATTGGACATGCTAAGCGCTAAGAGGCCTACATTGGGAAAAAGAATATCTTCAAATAAAAACTACACAGATGCACTCTGTGAAACTTATTTCTGATCTGTAAATTCAGTTAAAAGAGATAAAACATATTTTTGATTGAGCAGTTATGAAACACTCTTTTTGTAGAAAATGCAAGTGGAGATTCGGAGCGCTAACAGGGTAATAGTGGAAAAAGGAATGTCTTCAAATATAAACTACACAGAATCATTCGGTGAAACTTCTTTCTGATCTGTGCATTCAGCTAACAGAGTTAAACCATACTTTTGATTGAGCAGATCTGAACACTCTTTCTGTAGAAAATGCAACTGGACATTTAGAGCGCTAAGAGCGTAGTAGTGGAAAAAGGAATAAATTCAAATATAAACTACACAGAAGCATTCTGTGAAACTTCTTTCTGATCTGAGCATTCAGCTAACAGAGTTAAACCATACTTTTGATTGAGCAGTTTTGAAACACTCTGTCTGTAGAAAATGCAACTGGACATTCGTAGCGCTAAGTGGGTAATAGTGGAAAAAAGAATATGTTCAAATATAAACTACACAGAAGCATTGTATGAAACTTCTTTCTGTTCTGTGCATTCAACTAACAGAGTTGAACCTTACTTTTGATTGAGCCCTTCTGAAACACTCTTTCTGTAGAAACTGCAATTGGACATTCTGAGCGCTAAGAGGCCTATATTGGGAAAAAGAATGTCTACAAATAAAAACTACACAGAAGAATTGTGTGAAAATTCTTTCTGTTCTGTTTGTTCAACTAAAAGAGTTGAACCTTAGTTTTGATTGAGCCGTTCTGAAACACTCTTTCTGTAGAAAATGCAAGTGGAGATTCGGAGCGCTAAGAGGGTAACAGTGGAAAAAGGAATGTCTCCAAATATAAACTACACAGAATCATTCTGTGAAACTTCTTTCTGTTCTGTGCATTCAACTAACAGAATTGAACCTTACTTTTGATTGAGCCGTTCTGAAACACTCTTTCTGTAGAAACTGCAATTGGACATTCTGAGCGCTAAGAGGCCTATATTGGGAAAAAGAATGTCTACAAATAAAAACTACACAGAAGAATTGTGTGAAACTTCTTTCTGTTCTGTTTGTTCAACTAAAAGAGTTGAACCTTAGTTTTGATTGAGCCGTTCTGAAACACTCTTTCTGTAGAAAATGCAAGTGGAGATTCGGAGCGCTAAGAAGGTAATAGTGGAAAAAGGAATGTCTCCAAATATAAACTACACAGAATAATTCTGTGAAACTTCTTTCTGATCTGTGCATTCAGCTAACAGAGTTAAACCATACTTTTGATTGAGCAGATCTGAACACTCTTTCTGTAGAAAATGCAACTGGACATTTGGAGCGCTGAGGGAGTAGTAGTGGAAAAAGGAATATATTCAAATATAAACTACACAGAAGCATTCTGTGAAACTTCTTTCTGATCTGAGCATTCAGCTAACAGAGTTAAACCATACTTTTGATTGAGCAGTTTTGAAACACTCTGTCTGTAGAAAATGCAACTGGACATTCGTAGCGCTAAGTGGGTAATAGTGGAAAAAAGAATATGTTCAAATATAAACTACACAGAAGCATTGTATGAAACTTCTTTCTGTTCTGTGCATTCAACTAACAGAGTTGAACCTTACTTTTGATTGAGCCTTTCTGAAACACTCTTTCTGTAGAATCTGCAATTGGACATTCTGAGCGCTAAGAGGCCTATATTGGGAAAAATAATATCTTCAAATAAAAACTACACAGAAGCATTGTGTGAAACTTATTTCTGATATGTTCATTAAGCTAACAGAGTTAAACCATACTTTTGATTGCGCAGTTCTGAACACTCTTTCTGTAGAAAATGCAAGTGGACATTCGGAGCGCTAAGAGGGTAATAGTGGAAAAAGGAATATATTCAAATATAAACTACACAGTAGCATTCTGTGAAAATTCTTTCTGTTCTGTGCATTCAACTAACAGAGTTGAACCTTACTTTTGATTGAGCCGTTCTGAAACACTCTTTCTGTAGAAACTGCAATTGGACATGCTAAGCGCTAAGAGGCCTACATTGGGAAAAAGAATATCTTCAAATAAAAACTACACAGATGCATTCTGTGAAACTTATTTCTGATCTGTAAATTCAGTTAACAGAGATAAAACATATTTTTGATTGAGCAGTTATGAAACACTCTTTTTGTAGAAAATGCAAGTGGAGATTCGGAGCACTAAGAGTGTAATAGTGGAAAAAGGAATGTCTTCAAATATAAACTACACAGAATCATTCGGTGAAACTTCTTTCTGATCTGTGCATTCAGCTAACAGAGTTAAACCATACTTTTGATTGAGCACATCTGAACACTCTTTCTGTAGAAAATGCAACTGGACATTTGGAGCGCTAAGAGCGTATTAGTGGAAAAAGGAATATATTCAAATATAAACTACACAGAAGCATTCTGTGAAACTTCTTTCTGATCTGAGCATTCAGCTAACAGAGTTAAAGCATACTTTTGATTGAGCAGTTTTGAAACACTCTGTCTGTATAAAATGCAACTGGACATTCGTAGCGCTAAGTGGGTAATAGTGGAAAAAAGAATATGTTTAAATATAAACTACACAGAAGCATTGTATGAAACTTCTTTCTGTTCTGTGCATTCAACTAACAGAGTTGAACCTTACTTTTGATTGAGCCGTTCTGTAACACTCTTACTGTAGAAACTGCAATTGTACATTCTGAGTGCTAAGAGGCCTATATTGGGAAAAAGAATGTCTACAAATAAAAACTACACAGAAGAATTGTGTGAAACTTCTTTCTGTTCTGTTTGTTCAACTAAAAGAGTTGAACCTTAGTTTTGATTGAGCCGTTCTGAAACACTCTTTCTGTAGAAAATGCAAGTGGAGTTTCGGAGCGCTAAGAGGGTAATAGTGGAAAAAGGAATGTCTCCAAATATAAACTACACAGAATCATTCTGTGAAACTTCTTTCTGATCTGTGCATTCAGCTAACAGAGTTAAACCATACTTTTGATTGAGCAGATCTGAACACTCTTTCTGTAGAAAATGCAACTGGACATTTGGAGCGCTAAGAGAGTAGTAGTGGAAAAAGGAATATATTCAAATATAAACTACACAGAAGCATTCTGTGAAACTTCTTTCTGATCTGAGCATTCAGCTAACAGAGTTAAACCATACTTTTGATTGAGCAGTTTTGAAACTCTCTGTCTGTAGAAAATGCAACTGGACATTCGTAGCGCTAAGTGGGTAATAGTGGAAAAAAGAATATGTTCAAATATAAACTACACAGAAGCACTGTATGAAACTTCTTTCTGTTCTGTGCATTCAACTAACAGAGTTGAACCTTACCTTTGATTGAGCCTTTCTGAAACACTCTTTCTGTAGAAACTGCAATTGGACATTCTGAGCGCTAAGAGGCCTCTATTGGGAAAAATAATATCTTCAAATAAAAACTACACAGAAGCATTTTGTGAAACTTATTTCTGATATGTTCATTAAGCTAACAGAGTTAAACCATACTTTTGATTGCGCAGTTCTGAACACTCTTTCTGTAGAAAATGCAAGTGGACATTCGGAGCGCTAAGAGGGTAATAGTGGAAAAAGGAATATATTCAAATATAAACTACACAGTAGCATTCTGTGAAAATTCTTTCTGTTCTGTGCATTCAACTAACAGAGTTGAACCTTACTTTTGATTGAGCCGTTCTGAAACACTCTTTCTGTAGAAACTGCAATTGGACATGCTAAGCGCTAAGAGGCCTACATTGGGAAAAAGAATATCTTCAAATAAAAACTACACAGATGCACTCTGTGAAACTTATTTCTGATCTGTAAATTCAGTTAAAAGAGATAAAACATATTTTTGATTGAGCAGTTATGAAACACTCTTTTTGTAGAAAATGCAAGTGGAGATTCGGAGCGCTAACAGGGTAATAATGGAAAAAGGAATATCTTCAAATATAAACTACACAGAATCATTCGGTGAAACTTCTTTCTGATCTGTGCATTCAGCTAACAGAGTTAAACCATACTTTTGATTGAGCAGATCTGAACACTCTTTCTGTAGAAAATGCAACTGGACATTTGGAGCGCTAAGAGCGTAGTAGTGGAAAAAGGAATATATTCAAATATAAACTACACAGAAGCATTCTGTGAAACTTCTTTCTGATCTGAGCATTCAGCTAACAGAGTTAAACCATACTTTTGATTGAGCAGTTTTGAAACTGTCTGTAGAAAATGCAACTGGACATTCGTAGCGCTAAGTGGGTAATAGTGGAAAAAAGAATATGTTCAAATATAAACTACACAGAAGCATTGTATGAAACATCTTTCTGTTCTGTGCATTCAACTAACAGAGTTGAACCTTACTTTTGATTGAGCCGTTCTGAAACACTCTTTCTGTAGAAACTGCAATTGGACATTCTGAGTGCTAAGAGGCCTATATTGGGAAAAAGAATGTCTACAAATAAAAACTACACAGAAGAATTGTGTGAAACTTCTTTCTGTTCTGTTTGTTCAACTAAAAGAGTTGAACCTTAGTTTTGATTGAGCCGTTCTGAAACACTCTTTCTGTAGAAAATGCAAGTGGAGATTCGGAGCGCTAAGAGGGTAATAGTGGAAAAAGGAATGTCTCCAAATATAAACTACACAGAATAATTCTGTGAAACTTCTTTCTGATCTGTGCATTCAGCTAACAGAGTTAAACCATACTTTTGATTGAGCAGATCTGAACACTCTTTCTGTAGAAAATGCAACTGGACATTTGGAGCGCTAAGAGCGTAGTAGTGGAAAAAGGAATATATTCAAATATAAACTACACAGAAGCATTCTGTGAAACTTCTTTCTGATCTGAGCATTCAGCTAACAGAGTTAAACCATACTTTTGATTGAGCAGTTTTGAAACACTCTGTCTGTAGAAAATGCAACTGGACATTCGTAGCGCTAAGTGGGTAATAGTGGAAAAAAGAATATGTTCAAATATAAACTACACAGAAGCATTGTATGAAACTTCTTTCTGTTCTGTGCATTCAACTAACAGAGTTGAACCTTACTTTTGATTGAGCCTTTCTGAAACACTCTTTCTGTAGAATCTGCAATTGGACATTCTGAGCGCTAAGAGGCCTATATTGGGAAAAATAATATCTTCAAATAAAAACTACACAGAAGCATTGTGTGAAACTTATTTCTGATATGTTCATTAAGCTAACAGAGTTAAACCATACTTTTGATTGCGCAGTTCTGAACACTCTTTCTGTAGAAAATGCAAGTGGAGATTCGGAGCGCTAAGAGGGTAATAGTGGAAAAAGGAATATATTCAAATATAAACTACACAGTAGCATTCTGTGAAAATTCTTTCTGTTCTGTGCATTCAACTAACAGAGTTGAACCTTACTTTTGATTGAGCCGTTCTGAAACACTCTTTCTGTAGAAACTGCAATTGGACATGCTAAGCGCTAAGAGGCCTACATTGGGAAAAAGAATATCTTCAAATAAAAACTACACAGATGCATTCTGTGAAACTTATTTCTGATCTGTAAATTCAGTTAACTGAGATAAAACATATTTTTGATTGAGCAGTTATGAAACACTCTTTTTGTAGAAAATGCAAGTGGAGATTCGGAGCACTAAGAGTGTAATAGTGGAAAAAGGAATGTCTTCAAATATAAACTACACAGAATCATTCGGTGAAACTTCTTTCTGATCTGTGCATTCAGCTAACAGAGTTAAACCATACTTTTGATTGAGCACATCTGAACACTCTTTCTGTAGAAAATGCAACTGGACATTTGGAGCGCTAAGAGCGTATTAGTGGAAAAAGGAATATATTCAAATATAAACTACACAGAAGCATTCTGTGAAACTTCTTTCTGATCTGAGCATTCAGCTAACAGAGTTAAAGCATACTTTTGATTGAGCAGTTTTGAAACACTCTGTCTGTATAAAATGCAACTGGACATTCGTAGCGCTAAGTGGGTAATAGTGGAAAAAAGAATATGTTTAAATATAAACTACACAGAAGCATTGTATGAAACTTCTTTCTGTTCTGTGCATTCAACTAACAGAGTTCAACCTTACTTTTGATTGAGCCGTTCTGTAACACTCTTACTGTAGAAACTGCAATTGCACATTCTGAGTGCTAAGAGGCCTATATTGGGAAAAAGAATGTCTACAAATAAAAACTACACAGAAGAATTGTGTGAAACTTCTTTCTGTTCTGTTTGTTCAACTAAAAGAGTTGAACCTTAGTTTTGATTGAGCCGTTCTGAAACACTCTTTCTGTAGAAAATGCAAGTGGAGTTTCGGAGCGCTAAGAGGGTAATAGTGGAAAAAGGAATGTCTCCAAATATAAACTACACAGAATCATTCTGTGAAACTTCTTTCTGATCTGTGCATTCAGCTAACAGAGTTAAACCATACTTTTGATTGAGCAGATCTGAACACTCTTTCTGTAGAAAATGCAACTGGACATTTGGAGCGCTAAGAGAGTAGTAGTGGAAAAAGGAATATATTCAAATATAAACTACACAGAAGCATTCTGTGAAACTTCTTTCTGATCTGAGCATTCAGCTAACAGAGTTAAACCATACTTTTGATTGAGCAGTTTTGAAACTCTCTGTCTGTAGAATATGCAACTGGACATTCGTAGCGCTAAGTGGGTAATAGTGGAAAAAAGAATATGTTCAAATATAAACTACACAGAAGCACTGTATGAAACTTCTTTCTGTTCTGTGCATTCAACTAACAGAGTTGAACCTTACCTTTGATTGAGCCTTTCTGAAACACTCTTTCTGTAGAAACTGCAATTGGACATTCTGAGCGCTAAGAGGCCTCTATTGGGAAAAATAATATCTTCAAATAAAAACTACACAGAAGCATTTTGTGAAACTTATTTCTGATATGTTCATTAAGCTAACAGAGTTAAACCATACTTTTGATTGCGCAGTTCTGAACACTCTTTCTGTAGAAAATGCAAGTGGACATTCGGAGCGCTAAGAGGGTAATAGTGGAAAAAGGAATATATTCAAATATAAACTACACAGTAGCATTCTGTGAAAATTCTTTCTGTTCTGTGCATTCAACTAACAGAGTTGAACCTTACTTTTGATTGAGCCGTTCTGAAACACTCTTTCTGTAGAAACTGCAATTGGACATGCTAAGCGCTAAGAGGCCTACATTGGGAAAAAGAATATCTTCAAATAAAAACTACACAGATGCATTCTGTGAAACTTATTTCTGATCTGTAAATTCAGTTAACAGAGATAAAACATATTTTTGATTGAGCAGTTATGAAACACTCTTTTTGTAGAAAATGCAAGTGGAGATTCGGAGCACTAAGAGTGTAATAGTGGAAAAAGGAATGTCTTCAAATATAAACTACACAGAATCATTCGGTGAAACTTCTTTCTGATCTGTGCATTCAGCTAACAGAGTTAAACCATACTTTTGATTGAGCACATCTGAACACTCTTTCTGTAGAAAATGCAACTGGACATTTGGAGCGCTAAGAGCGTATTAGTGGAAAAAGTAATATATTCAAATATAAACTACACAGAAGTATTCTGTGAAACTTCTTTCTGATCTGAGCATTCAGCTAACAGAGTTAAAGCATACTTTTGATTGAGCAGTTTTGAAACACTCTGTCTGTAGAAAATGCAACTGGACAATCGTAGCGCTAAGTGGGTAATAGTGGAAAAAAGAATATGTTTAAATATAAACTACACAGAAGCATTGTATGAAACTTCTTTCTGTTCTGTGCATTCAACTAACAGAGTTGAACCTTACTTTTGATTGAGCCGTTCTGTAACACTCTTACTGTAGAAACTGCAGTTGCACATTCTGAGTGCTAAGAGGCCTATATTGGGAAAAAGAATGTCTACAAATAAAAACTACACAGAAGAATTGTGTGAAACTTCTTTCTGTTCTGTTTGTTCAACTAAAAGAGTTGAACCTTAGTTTTGATTGAGCCGTTCTGAAACACTCTTTCTGTAGAAAATGCAAGTGGAGTTTCGGAGCGCTAAGAGGGTAATAGTGGAAAAAGGAATGTCTCCAAATATAAACTACACAGAATCATTCTGTGAAACTTCTTTCTGATCTGTGCATTCAGCTAACAGAGTTAAACCATACTTTTGATTGAGCAGATCTGAACACTCTTTCTGTAGAAAATGCAACTGGACATTTGGAGCGCTAAGAGAGTAGTAGTGGAAAAAGGAATATATTCAAATATAAACTACACAGAAGCATTCTGTGAAACTTCTTTCTGATCTGAGCATTCAGCTAACAGAGTTAAACCATACTTTTGATTGAGCAGTTTTGAAACTCTCTGTCTGTAGAAAATGCAACTGGACATTCGTAGCGCTAAGTGGGTAATAGTGGAAAAAAGAATATGTTCAAATATAAACTACACAGAAGCACTGTATGAAACTTCTTTCTGTTCTGTGCATTCAACTAACAGATTTGAACCTTACCTTTGATTGAGCCTTTCTGAAACACTCTTTCTGTAGAAACTGCAATTGGACATTCTGAGCGCTAAGAGGCCTCTATTGGGAAAAATAATAACTTCAAATAAAAACTACACAGAAGCATTGTGTGAAACTTATTTCTGATATGTTCATTAAGCTAACAGAGTTAAACCATACTTTTGATTGCGCAGTTCTGAACACTCTTTCTGTAGAAAATGCAAGTGGACATTCGGAGCGCTAAGAGGGTAATAGTGGAAAAAGGAATATATTCAAATATAAACTACACAGTAGCATTCTGTGAAAATTCTTTCTGTTCTGTGCATTCAACTAACAGAGTTGAACCTTACTTTTGATTGAGCCGTTCTGAAACACTCTTTCTGTAGAAACTGCAATTGGACATGCTAAGCGCTAAGAGGCCTACATTGGGAAAAAGAATATCTTCAAATAAAAACTACACAGATGCATTCTGTGAAACTTATTTCTGATCTGTAAATTCAGTTAACAGAGATAAAACATATTTTTGATTGAGCAGTTATGAAACACTCTTTTTGTAGAAAATGCAAGTGGAGATTCGGAGCACTAAGAGTGTAATAGTGGAAAAAGGAATGTCTTCAAATATAAACTACACAGAATCATTCGGTGAAACTTCTTTCTGATCTGTGCATTCAGCTAACAGAGTTAAACCATACTTTTGATTGAGCACATCTGAACACTCTTTCTGTAGAAAATGCAACTGGACATTTGGAGCGCTAAGAGCGTATTAGTGGAAAAAGTAATATATTCAAATATAAACTACACAGAAGCATTCTGTGAAACTTCTTTCTGATCTGAGCATTCAGCTAACAGAGTTAAAGCATACTTTTGATTGAGCAGTTTTGAAACACTCTGTCTGTAGAAAATGCAACTGGACATTCGTAGCGCTAAGTGGGTAATAGTGGAAAAAAGAATATGTTTAAATATAAACTACACAGAAGCATTGTATGAAACTTCTTTCTGTTCTGTGCATTCAACTAACAGAGTTGAACCTTACTTTTGATTGAGCCGTTCTGTAACACTCTTACTGTAGAAACTGCAATTGCACATTCTGAGTGCTAAGAGGCCTATATTGGGAAAAAGAATGTCTACAAATAAAAACTACACAGAAGAATTGTGTGAAACTTCTTTCTGTTCTGTTTGTTCAACTAAAAGAGTTGAACCTTAGTTTTGATTGAGCCGTTCTGAAACACTCTTTCTGTAGAAAATGCAAGTGGAGTTTCGGAGCGCTAAGAGGGTAATAGTGGAAAAAGGAATGTCTCCAAATATAAACTACACAGAATCATTCTGTGAAACTTCTTTCTGATCTGTGCATTCAGCTAACAGAGTTAAACCATACTTTTGATTGAGCAGATCTGAACACTCTTTCTGTAGAAAATGCAACTGGACATTTGGAGCGCTAAGAGAGTAGTAGTGGAAAAAGGAATATATTCAAATATAAACTACACAGAAGCATTCTGTGAAACTTCTTTCTGATCTGAGCATTCAGCTAACAGAGTTAAACCATACTTTTGATTGAGCAGTTTTGAAACTCTCTGTCTGTAGAAAATGCAACTGGACATTCGTAGCGCTAAGTGGGTAATAGTGGAAAAAAGAATATGTTCAAATATAAACTACACAGAAGCACTGTATGAAACTTCTTTCTGTTCTGTGCATTCAACTAACAGAGTTGAACCTTACCTTTGATTGAGCCTTTCTGAAACACTCTTTCTGTAGAAACTGCAATTGGACATTCTGAGCGCTAAGAGGCCTCTATTGGGAAAAATAATAACTTCAAATAAAAACTACACAGAAGCATTGTGTGAAACTTATTTCTGATATGTTCATTAAGCTAACAGAGTTAAACCATACTTTTGATTGCGCAGTTCTGAACACTCTTTCTGTAGAAAATGCAAGTGGACATTCGGAGCGCTAAGAGGGTAATAGTGGAAAAAGGAATATATTCAAATATAAACTACACAGTAGCATTCTGTGAAAATTCTTTCTGTTCTGTGCATTCAACTAACAGAGTTGAACCTTACTTTTGATTGAGCCGTTCTGAAACACTCTTTCTGTAGAAACTGC
Organism: Symphalangus syndactylus; assembly: GCF_028878055.3. Lineage (NCBI taxonomy): Eukaryota > Metazoa > Chordata > Mammalia > Primates > Hylobatidae > Symphalangus > Symphalangus syndactylus. The sequence continues at coordinate 670,352 of NC_072435.2, read as the reverse complement.
AATTGGACATGCTAAGCGCTAAGAGGCCTACATTGGGAAAAAGAATATCTTCAAATAAAAACTACACAGATGCATTCTGTGAAACTTATTTCTGATCTGTAAATTCAGTTAACAGAGATAAAACATATTTTTGATTGAGCAGTTATGAAACACTCTTTTTGTAGAAAATGCAAGTGGAGATTCGGAGCGCTAAGAGGGTAATAGTGGAAAAAGGAATGTCTTCAAATATAAACTACACAGAATCATTCGGTGAAACTTCTTTCTGATCTGTGCATTCAGCTAACAGAGTTAAACCATACTTTTGATTGAGCAGATCTGAACACTCTTTCTGTTGAAAATGCAACTGGACATTTGGAGCGCTAAGAGCGTAGTAGTGGAAAAAGGAATATATTCAAATATAAACTACACAGAAGCATTCTGTGAAACTTCTTTCTGATCTGAGCATACAGCTAACAGAGTTAAACCATACTTTTGATTGAGCAGTTTTGAAACACTCTGTCTGTAGAAAATGCAACTGGACATTCGTAGCGCTAAGTGGGTAATAGTGGAAAAGAGAATATGTTCAAATATAAACTACACAGAAGCATTGTATGAAACTTCTTTCTGTTCTGTGCATTCAACTAACAGAGTTGAACCTTACTTTTGATTGAGCCGTTCTGAAACACTCTTTCTGTAGAAACTGCAATTGGACATTCTGAGAGCTAAGAGGCCTATATTGGGAAAAAGAATGTCTACATATAAAAACTACACAGAAGAATTGTGTGAAACTTCTTTCTGTTCTGTTTGTTCAACTAAAAGAGTTGAACCTTAGTTTTGATTGAGCCGTTCTGAAACACTCTTTCTGTAGAAAATGCAAGTGGAGATTCGGAGCGCTAGGAGGGTAATAGTGGAAAAAGGAATGTCTCCAATTATAAACTACACAGAATAATTCTGTGAAACTTCTTTCTGATCTGTGCATTCAGCTAACAGAGTTAAACCATACTTTTGATTGAGCAGATCTGGACACTCTTTCTGTAGAAAATGCAACTGGACATTTGGAGCGCTAAGAGAGTAGTAGTGGAAAAAGGAATATATTCAAATATAAACTACACAGAAGCATTCTGTGAAACTTCTTTCTGATCTGAGCATTCAGCTAACAGAGTTAAACCATACTTTTGATTGAGCAGTTTTGAAACACTCTGTCTGTAGAAAATGCAACTGGGCATTCGTAGCGCTAAGTGGGTAATAGTGGAAAAAAGAATATGTTCAAATATAAACTACACAGAAGCATTGTATGAAACTACTTTCTGTTCTGTGCATTCAACTAACAGAGTTGAACCTTAATTTTGATTGAGCCTTTCTGAAACACTCTTTCTGTAGAATCTGCAATTGGACATTCTGAGCGCTAAGAGGCCTATATTGGGAAAAATAATATCTTCAAATAAAAACTACACAGAAGCATTCTGTGAAACTTATTTCTGATATGTTCATTAAGCTAACAGAGTTAAACCATACTTTTGATTGCGCAGTTCTGAACACTCTTTCTGTAGATAATGCAAGTGGGCATTCGGAGCGCTAAGAGGGTAATAGTGGAAAAAGGAATATATTCAAATATAAACTACACAGTAGCATTCTGTGAAAATTCTTTCTGTTCTGTGCATTCAACTAACAGAGTTGAACCTTACTTTTGATTGAGCCGTTCTGAAACACTGTTTCTGTAGAAACTGCAATTGGACATGCTAAGCGCTAAGAGGCCTACATTGGGATAAAGAATATCTTCAAATAAAAACTACACAGATGCATTCTGTGAAACTTATTTCTGATCTGTAAATTCAGTTAACAGAGATAAAACATATTTTTGATTGAGCAGTTATGAAACACTCTTTTTGTAGAAAATGCAAGTGGAGATTCGGAGCGCTAAGAGGGTAATAGTGGAAAAAGGAATGTCTTCAAATATAAACTACACAGAATCATTCGGTGAAACTTCTTTCTGATCTGTGCATTCAGCTAACAGAGTTAAACCATACTTTTGATTGAGCAGATCTGAACACTCTTTCTGTTGAAAATGCAACTGGACATTTGGAGCGCTAAGAGCGTAGTAGTGGAAAAAGGAATATATTCAAATATAAACTGCACAGAAGCATTCTGTGAAACTTCTTTCTGATCTGAGCATACAGCTAACAGAGTTAAACCATACTTTTGATTGAGCAGTTTTGAAACACTCTGTCTGTAGAAAATGCAACTGGACATTCGTAGCGCTAAGTGGGTAATAGTGGAAAAGAGAATATGTTCAAATATAAACTACACAGAAGCATTGTATGAAACTTCTTTCTGTTCTGTGCATTCAACTAACAGAGTTGAACCTTACTTTTGATTGAGCCGTTCTGAAACTCTCTTTCTGTAGAAACTGCAATTGGACATTCTGAGCGCTAAGAGGCCTATATTGGGAAAAAGAATGTCTACAAATAAAAACTACACAGAAGAATTGTGTGAAACACCTTTCTGTTCTGTTTGTTCAACTAAAAGAGTTGAACCTTAGTTTTGATTGAGCCGTTCTTAAACACTCTTTCTGTAGAAAATGCAAGTGGAGATTCGGAGCGCTAAGAGGGTAATAGTGGAAAAAGGAATGTCTCCAAATATAAACTACACAGAATCATTCTGTGAAATTTCTTTCTGATCTGTGCATTCAGCTAACAGTGTTAAACCATACTTTTGATTGAGCAGATCTGAACACTCTTTCTGTAGAAAATGCAACTGGACATTTCGAGCGCTAAGAGAGTAGTAGTGGAAAAAGGAATATATTCAAATATAAACTACACAGAAGCATTCTGTGAAACTTCTTTCTGATCTGAGCATTCAGCTAACAGAGTTAAACCATACTTTTGATTGAGCAGTTTTGAAACACTCTGTCTGTAGAAAATGCAACTGGACATTCGTAGCGCTAAGTGGGTAATAGTGGAAAAAAGAATATGTTCAAATATAAACTACACAGAAGCATTGTATGAAACTTCTTTCTGTTCTGTGCATTCAACTAACAGAGTTGAACCTTACTTTTGATTGAGCCTTTCTGAAACACTCTTTCTGTAGAAATTGCAATTGGACATTCTGAGCGCTAAGAGGCCTCTATTGGGAAAAATAATATCTTCAAATAAAAACTACACAGAAGCATTGTGTGAAACTTATTTCTGATATGTTCATTAAGCTAACAGAGTTAAACCATACTTTTGATTGCGCGGTTCTGAACACTCTTTCTGTAGAAAATGCAAGTGGACATTCGGAGGTCTAAGAGGGTAATAGTGGAAAAAGGAATATATTCAAATATAAACTACACAGTAGCATTCTGTGAAAATTCTTTCTGTTCTGTGCATTCAACTAACAGAGTTGAACCTTACTTTTGATTCAGCCGTTCTGAAACACTCTTTCTGTAGAAACTGCAATTGGACATGCTAAGCGCTAAGAGGCCTACATTGGGAAAAAAATATCTTCAAATAAAAACTACACAGATTCATTCTGTGAAACTTATTTCTGATCTGTAAATTCAGTTAACAGAGATAAAACATATTTTTGATTGAGCAGTTATGAAACACTCTTTTTGTAGAAAATGCAAGTGGAGATTCGGAGCGCTAAGAGGGTAATAGTGGAAAAAGGAATGTCTTCAAATATAAACTACACAGAATCATTCGGTGAAACTTCTTTCTGATCTGTGCATTCAGCTAACAGAGTTAAACCATACTTTTGATTGAGCAGATCTGAACACTCTTTCTGTTGAAAATGCAACTGGACATTTGGAGAGCTAAGAGCGTAGTAGTGGAAAAAGGAATATATTCAAATATAAACTACACAGAAGCATTCTGTGAAACTTCTTTCTGATCTGAGCATACAGCTAACAGAGTTAAACCATACTTTTGATTGAGCAGTTTTGAAACACTCTGTCTGTAGAAAATGCAACTGGACATTCGTAGCGCTAAGTGGGTAATAGTGGAAAAGAGAATATGTTCAAATATAAACTACACAGAAGCATTGTATGAAACTTCTTTCTGTTCTGTGCATTCAACTAACAGAGTTGAACCTTACTTTTGATTGAGCCGTTCTGAAACACTCTTTCTGTAGAAACTGCAATTGGACATTCTGAGAGCTAAGAGGCCTATATTGGGAAAAAGAATGTCTACAAATAAAAACTACACAGAAGAATTGTGTGAAACTTCTTTCTGTTCTGTTTGTTCAACTAAAAGAGTTGAACCTTAGTTTTGATTGAGCCGTTCTGAAACACTCTTTCTGTAGAAAATGCAAGTGGAGATTCGGAGCGCTAAGAGGGTAATAGTGGAAAAAGGAATGTCTCCAAATATAAACTACACAGAATCATTCTGTGAAACTTCTTTCTGATCTGTGCATTCAGCTAACAGAGTTAAACCATACTTTTGATTGAGCAGATCTGAACACTCTTTCTGTAGAAAATGCAACTGGACATTTGGAGCGCTAAGAGAGTAGTAGTGGAAAAAGGAATATATTCAAATATAAACTACACAGAAGCATTCTGTGAAACTTCTTTCTGATCTGAGCATTCAGCTAACAGAGTTAAACCATACTTTTGATTGAGCAGTTTTGAAACTCTCTGTCTGTAGAATATGCAACTGGACATTCGTAGCGCTAAGTGGGTAATAGTGGAAAAAAGAATATGTTCAAATATAAACTACACAGAAGCACTGTATGAAACTTCTTTCTGTTCTGTGCATTCAACTAACAGAGTTGAACCTTACCTTTGATTGAGCCTTTCTGAAACACTCTTTCTGTAGAAACTGCAATTGGACATTCTGAGCGCTAAGAGGCCTCTATTGGGAAAAATAATATCTTCAAATAAAAACTACACAGAAGCATTTTGTGAAACTTATTTCTGATATGTTCATTAAGCTAACAGAGTTAAACCATACTTTTGATTGCGCAGTTCTGAACACTCTTTCTGTAGAAAATGCAAGTGGACATTCGGAGCGCTAAGAGGGTAATAGTGGAAAAAGGAATATATTCAAATATAAACTACACAGTAGCATTCTGTGAAAATTCTTTCTGTTCTGTGCATTCAACTAACAGAGTTGAACCTTACTTTTGATTGAGCCGTTCTGAAACACTCTTTCTGTAGAAACTGCAATTGGACATGCTAAGCGCTAAGAGGCCTACATTGGGAAAAAGAATATCTTCAAATAAAAACTACACAGATGCATTCTGTGAAACTTATTTCTGATCTGTAAATTCAGTTAACAGAGATAAAACATATTTTTGATTGAGCAGTTATGAAACACTCTTTTTGTAGAAAATGCAAGTGGAGATTCGGAGCACTAAGAGTGTAATAGTGGAAAAAGGAATGTCTTCAAATATAAACTACACAGAATCATTCGGTGAAACTTCTTTCTGATCTGTGCATTCAGCTAACAGAGTTAAACCATACTTTTGATTGAGCACATCTGAACACTCTTTCTGTAGAAAATGCAACTGGACATTTGGAGCGCTAAGAGCGTATTAGTGGAAAAAGTAATATATTCAAATATAAACTACACAGAAGTATTCTGTGAAACTTCTTTCTGATCTGAGCATTCAGCTAACAGAGTTAAAGCATACTTTTGATTGAGCAGTTTTGAAACACTCTGTCTGTAGAAAATGCAACTGGACAATCGTAGCGCTAAGTGGGTAATAGTGGAAAAAAGAATATGTTTAAATATAAACTACACAGAAGCATTGTATGAAACTTCTTTCTGTTCTGTGCATTCAACTAACAGAGTTGAACCTTACTTTTGATTGAGCCGTTCTGTAACACTCTTACTGTAGAAACTGCAGTTGCACATTCTGAGTGCTAAGAGGCCTATATTGGGAAAAAGAATGTCTACAAATAAAAACTACACAGAAGAATTGTGTGAAACTTCTTTCTGTTCTGTTTGTTCAACTAAAAGAGTTGAACCTTAGTTTTGATTGAGCCGTTCTGAAACACTCTTTCTGTAGAAAATGCAAGTGGAGTTTCGGAGCGCTAAGAGGGTAATAGTGGAAAAAGGAATGTCTCCAAATATAAACTACACAGAATCATTCTGTGAAACTTCTTTCTGATCTGTGCATTCAGCTAACAGAGTTAAACCATACTTTTGATTGAGCAGATCTGAACACTCTTTCTGTAGAAAATGCAACTGGACATTTGGAGCGCTAAGAGAGTAGTAGTGGAAAAAGGAATATATTCAAATATAAACTACACAGAAGCATTCTGTGAAACTTCTTTCTGATCTGAGCATTCAGCTAACAGAGTTAAACCATACTTTTGATTGAGCAGTTTTGAAACTCTCTGTCTGTAGAAAATGCAACTGGACATTCGTAGCGCTAAGTGGGTAATAGTGGAAAAAAGAATATGTTCAAATATAAACTACACAGAAGCACTGTATGAAACTTCTTTCTGTTCTGTGCATTCAACTAACAGATTTGAACCTTACCTTTGATTGAGCCTTTCTGAAACACTCTTTCTGTAGAAACTGCAATTGGACATTCTGAGCGCTAAGAGGCCTCTATTGGGAAAAATAATAACTTCAAATAAAAACTACACAGAAGCATTGTGTGAAACTTATTTCTGATATGTTCATTAAGCTAACAGAGTTAAACCATACTTTTGATTGCGCAGTTCTGAACACTCTTTCTGTAGAAAATGCAAGTGGACATTCGGAGCGCTAAGAGGGTAATAGTGGAAAAAGGAATATATTCAAATATAAACTACACAGTAGCATTCTGTGAAAATTCTTTCTGTTCTGTGCATTCAACTAACAGAGTTGAACCTTACTTTTGATTGAGCCGTTCTGAAACACTCTTTCTGTAGAAACTGCAATTGGACATGCTAAGCGCTAAGAGGCCTACATTGGGAAAAAGAATATCTTCAAATAAAAACTACACAGATGCATTCTGTGAAACTTATTTCTGATCTGTAAATTCAGTTAACAGAGATAAAACATATTTTTGATTGAGCAGTTATGAAACACTCTTTTTGTAGAAAATGCAAGTGGAGATTCGGAGCACTAAGAGTGTAATAGTGGAAAAAGGAATGTCTTCAAATATAAACTACACAGAATCATTCGGTGAAACTTCTTTCTGATCTGTGCATTCAGCTAACAGAGTTAAACCATACTTTTGATTGAGCACATCTGAACACTCTTTCTGTAGAAAATGCAACTGGACATTTGGAGCGCTAAGAGCGTATTAGTGGAAAAAGTAATATATTCAAATATAAACTACACAGAAGCATTCTGTGAAACTTCTTTCTGATCTGAGCATTCAGCTAACAGAGTTAAAGCATACTTTTGATTGAGCAGTTTTGAAACACTCTGTCTGTAGAAAATGCAACTGGACATTCGTAGCGCTAAGTGGGTAATAGTGGAAAAAAGAATATGTTTAAATATAAACTACACAGAAGCATTGTATGAAACTTCTTTCTGTTCTGTGCATTCAACTAACAGAGTTGAACCTTACTTTTGATTGAGCCGTTCTGTAACACTCTTACTGTAGAAACTGCAATTGCACATTCTGAGTGCTAAGAGGCCTATATTGGGAAAAAGAATGTCTACAAATAAAAACTACACAGAAGAATTGTGTGAAACTTCTTTCTGTTCTGTTTGTTCAACTAAAAGAGTTGAACCTTAGTTTTGATTGAGCCGTTCTGAAACACTCTTTCTGTAGAAAATGCAAGTGGAGTTTCGGAGCGCTAAGAGGGTAATAGTGGAAAAAGGAATGTCTCCAAATATAAACTACACAGAATCATTCTGTGAAACTTCTTTCTGATCTGTGCATTCAGCTAACAGAGTTAAACCATACTTTTGATTGAGCAGATCTGAACACTCTTTCTGTAGAAAATGCAACTGGACATTTGGAGCGCTAAGAGAGTAGTAGTGGAAAAAGGAATATATTCAAATATAAACTACACAGAAGCATTCTGTGAAACTTCTTTCTGATCTGAGCATTCAGCTAACAGAGTTAAACCATACTTTTGATTGAGCAGTTTTGAAACTCTCTGTCTGTAGAAAATGCAACTGGACATTCGTAGCGCTAAGTGGGTAATAGTGGAAAAAAGAATATGTTCAAATATAAACTACACAGAAGCACTGTATGAAACTTCTTTCTGTTCTGTGCATTCAACTAACAGAGTTGAACCTTACCTTTGATTGAGCCTTTCTGAAACACTCTTTCTGTAGAAACTGCAATTGGACATTCTGAGCGCTAAGAGGCCTCTATTGGGAAAAATAATAACTTCAAATAAAAACTACACAGAAGCATTGTGTGAAACTTATTTCTGATATGTTCATTAAGCTAACAGAGTTAAACCATACTTTTGATTGCGCAGTTCTGAACACTCTTTCTGTAGAAAATGCAAGTGGACATTCGGAGCGCTAAGAGGGTAATAGTGGAAAAAGGAATATATTCAAATATAAACTACACAGTAGCATTCTGTGAAAATTCTTTCTGTTCTGTGCATTCAACTAACAGAGTTGAACCTTACTTTTGATTGAGCCGTTCTGAAACACTCTTTCTGTAGAAACTGCAATTGGACATGCTAAGCGCTAAGAGGCCTACATTGGGAAAAAGAATATCTTCAAATAAAAACTACACAGATGCATTCTGTGAAACTTATTTCTGATCTGTAAATTCAGTTAACAGAGATAAAACATATTTTTGATTGAGCAGTTATGAAACACTCTTTTTGTAGAAAATGCAAGTGGAGATTCGGAGCGCTAAGAGGGTAATAGTGGAAAAAGGAATGTCTTCAAATATAAACTACACAGAATCATTCGGTGAAACTTCTTTCTGATCTGTGCATTCAGCTAACAGAGTTAAACCATACTTTTGATTGAGCAGATCTGAACACTCTTTCTGTTGAAAATGCAACTGGACATTTGGAGCGCTAAGAGCGTAGTAGTGGAAAAAGGAATATATTCAAATATAAACTACACAGAAGCATTCTGTGAAACTTCTTTCTGATCTGAGCATACAGCTAACAGAGTTAAACCATACTTTTGATTGAGCAGTTTTGAAACACTCTGTCTGTAGAAAATGCAACTGGACATTCGTAGCGCTAAGTGGGTAATAGTGGAAAAGAGAATATGTTCAAATATAAACTACACAGAAGCATTGTATGAAACTTCTTTCTGTTCTGTGCATTCAACTAACAGAGTTGAACCTTACTTTTGATTGAGCCGTTCTGAAACACTCTTTCTGTAGAAACTGCAATTGGACATTCTGAGAGCTAAGAGGCCTATATTGGGAAAAAGAATGTCTACATATAAAAACTACACAGAAGAATTGTGTGAAACTTCTTTCTGTTCTGTTTGTTCAACTAAAAGAGTTGAACCTTAGTTTTGATTGAGCCGTTCTGAAACACTCTTTCTGTAGAAAATGCAAGTGGAGATTCGGAGCGCTAGGAGGGTAATAGTGGAAAAAGGAATGTCTCCAATTATAAACTACACAGAATAATTCTGTGAAACTTCTTTCTGATCTGTGCATTCAGCTAACAGAGTTAAACCATACTTTTGATTGAGCAGATCTGGACACTCTTTCTGTAGAAAATGCAACTGGACATTTGGAGCGCTAAGAGAGTAGTAGTGGAAAAAGGAATATATTCAAATATAAACTACACAGAAGCATTCTGTGAAACTTCTTTCTGATCTGAGCATTCAGCTAACAGAGTTAAACCATACTTTTGATTGAGCAGTTTTGAAACACTCTGTCTGTAGAAAATGCAACTGGGCATTCGTAGCGCTAAGTGGGTAATAGTGGAAAAAAGAATATGTTCAAATATAAACTACACAGAAGCATTGTATGAAACTACTTTCTGTTCTGTGCATTCAACTAACAGAGTTGAACCTTAATTTTGATTGAGCCTTTCTGAAACACTCTTTCTGTAGAATCTGCAATTGGACATTCTGAGCGCTAAGAGGCCTATATTGGGAAAAATAATATCTTCAAATAAAAACTACACAGAAGCATTCTGTGAAACTTATTTCTGATATGTTCATTAAGCTAACAGAGTTAAACCATACTTTTGATTGCGCAGTTCTGAACACTCTTTCTGTAGATAATGCAAGTGGGCATTCGGAGCGCTAAGAGGGTAATAGTGGAAAAAGGAATATATTCAAATATAAACTACACAGTAGCATTCTGTGAAAATTCTTTCTGTTCTGTGCATTCAACTAACAGAGTTGAACCTTACTTTTGATTGAGCCGTTCTGAAACACTGTTTCTGTAGAAACTGCAATTGGACATGCTAAGCGCTAAGAGGCCTACATTGGGATAAAGAATATCTTCAAATAAAAACTACACAGATGCATTCTGTGAAACTTATTTCTGATCTGTAAATTCAGTTAACAGAGATAAAACATATTTTTGATTGAGCAGTTATGAAACACTCTTTTTGTAGAAAATGCAAGTGGAGATTCGGAGCGCTAAGAGGGTAATAGTGGAAAAAGGAATGTCTTCAAATATAAACTACACAGAATCATTCGGTGAAACTTCTTTCTGATCTGTGCATTCAGCTAACAGAGTTAAACCATACTTTTGATTGAGCAGATCTGAACACTCTTTCTGTTGAAAATGCAACTGGACATTTGGAGCGCTAAGAGCGTAGTAGTGGAAAAAGGAATATATTCAAATATAAACTGCACAGAAGCATTCTGTGAAACTTCTTTCTGATCTGAGCATACAGCTAACAGAGTTAAACCATACTTTTGATTGAGCAGTTTTGAAACACTCTGTCTGTAGAAAATGCAACTGGACATTCGTAGCGCTAAGTGGGTAATAGTGGAAAAGAGAATATGTTCAAATATAAACTACACAGAAGCATTGTATGAAACTTCTTTCTGTTCTGTGCATTCAACTAACAGAGTTGAACCTTACTTTTGATTGAGCCGTTCTGAAACTCTCTTTCTGTAGAAACTGCAATTGGACATTCTGAGCGCTAAGAGGCCTATATTGGGAAAAAGAATGTCTACAAATAAAAACTACACAGAAGAATTGTGTGAAACACCTTTCTGTTCTGTTTGTTCAACTAAAAGAGTTGAACCTTAGTTTTGATTGAGCCGTTCTTAAACACTCTTTCTGTAGAAAATGCAAGTGGAGATTCGGAGCGCTAAGAGGGTAATAGTGGAAAAAGGAATGTCTCCAAATATAAACTACACAGAATCATTCTGTGAAATTTCTTTCTGATCTGTGCATTCAGCTAACAGTGTTAAACCATACTTTTGATTGAGCAGATCTGAACACTCTTTCTGTAGAAAATGCAACTGGACATTTCGAGCGCTAAGAGAGTAGTAGTGGAAAAAGGAATATATTCAAATATAAACTACACAGAAGCATTCTGTGAAACTTCTTTCTGATCTGAGCATTCAGCTAACAGAGTTAAACCATACTTTTGATTGAGCAGTTTTGAAACACTCTGTCTGTAGAAAATGCAACTGGACATTCGTAGCGCTAAGTGGGTAATAGTGGAAAAAAGAATATGTTCAAATATAAACTACACAGAAGCATTGTATGAAACTTCTTTCTGTTCTGTGCATTCAACTAACAGAGTTGAACCTTACTTTTGATTGAGCCTTTCTGAAACACTCTTTCTGTAGAAATTGCAATTGGACATTCTGAGCGCTAAGAGGCCTCTATTGGGAAAAATAATATCTTCAAATAAAAACTACACAGAAGCATTGTGTGAAACTTATTTCTGATATGTTCATTAAGCTAACAGAGTTAAACCATACTTTTGATTGCGCGGTTCTGAACACTCTTTCTGTAGAAAATGCAAGTGGACATTCGGAGGTCTAAGAGGGTAATAGTGGAAAAAGGAATATATTCAAATATAAACTACACAGTAGCATTCTGTGAAAATTCTTTCTGTTCTGTGCATTCAACTAACAGAGTTGAACCTTACTTTTGATTCAGCCGTTCTGAAACACTCTTTCTGTAGAAACTGCAATTGGACATGCTAAGCGCTAAGAGGCCTACATTGGGAAAAAAATATCTTCAAATAAAAACTACACAGATTCATTCTGTGAAACTTATTTCTGATCTGTAAATTCAGTTAACAGAGATAAAACATATTTTTGATTGAGCAGTTATGAAACACTCTTTTTGTAGAAAATGCAAGTGGAGATTCGGAGCGCTAAGAGGGTAATAGTGGAAAAAGGAATGTCTTCAAATATAAACTACACAGAATCATTCGGTGAAACTTCTTTCTGATCTGTGCATTCAGCTAACAGAGTTAAACCATACTTTTGATTGAGCAGATCTGAACACTCTTTCTGTTGAAAATGCAACTGGACATTTGGAGAGCTAAGAGCGTAGTAGTGGAAAAAGGAATATATTCAAATATAAACTACACAGAAGCATTCTGTGAAACTTCTTTCTGATCTGAGCATACAGCTAACAGAGTTAAACCATACTTTTGATTGAGCAGTTTTGAAACACTCTGTCTGTAGAAAATGCAACTGGACATTCGTAGCGCTAAGTGGGTAATAGTGGAAAAGAGAATATGTTCAAATATAAACTACACAGAAGCATTGTATGAAACTTCTTTCTGTTCTGTGCATTCAACTAACAGAGTTGAACCTTACTTTTGATTGAGCCGTTCTGAAACACTCTTTCTGTAGAAACTGCAATTGGACATTCTGAGAGCTAAGAGGCCTATATTGGGAAAAAGAATGTCTACAAATAAAAACTACACAGAAGAATTGTGTGAAACTTCTTTCTGTTCTGTTTGTTCAACTAAAAGAGTTGAACCTTAGTTTTGATTGAGCCGTTCTGAAACACTCTTTCTGTAGAAAATGCAAGTGGAGATTCGGAGCGCTAGGAGGGTAATAGTGGAAAAAGGAATGTCTCCAATTATAAACTACACAGAATAATTCTGTGAAACTTCTTTCTGATCTGTGCATTCAGCTAACAGAGTTAAACCATACTTTTGATTGAGCAGATCTGGACACTCTTTCTGTAGAAAATGCAACTGGACATTTGGAGCGCTAAGAGAGTAGTAGTGGAAAAAGGAATATATTCAAATATAAACTACACAGAAGCATTCTGTGAAACTTCTTTCTGATCTGAGCATTCAGCTAACAGAGTTAAACCATACTTTTGATTGAGCAGTTTTGAAACACTGTCTGTAGAAAATGCAACTGGACATTCGTAGCGCTAAGTGGGTAATAGTGGAAAAAAGAATATGTTCAAATATAAACTACACAGAAGCATTGTATGAAACTTCTTTCTGTTCTGTGCATTCAACTAACAGAGTTGAACCTTACTTTTGATTGAGCCTTTCTGAAACACTCTTTCTGTAGAATCTGAAATTGGACATTCTGAGCGCTAAGAGGCCTATATTGGGAAAAATAATATCTTCAAATAAAAACTACACAGAAGCATTCTGTGAAACTTATTTCTGATATGTTCATTAAGCTAACAGAGTTAAACCATACTTTTGATTGCGCAGTTCTGAACACTCTTTCTGTAGAAAATGCAAGTGGGCATTCGGAGCGCTAAGAGGGTAATAGTGGAAAAAGGAATATATTCAAATATAAACTACACAGTAGCATTCTGTGAAAATTCTTTCTGTTCTGTGCATTCAACTAACAGAGTTGAACCTTACTTTTGATTGAGCCGTTCTGAAACACTGTTTCTGTAGAAACTGCAATTGGACAAGCTAAGCGCTAAGAGGCCTACATTGGGAAAAAGAATATCTTCAAATAAAAACTACACAGATGCATTCTGTGAAACTTATTTCTGATCTGTAAATTCAGTTAACAGAGATAAAACATATTTTTGATTGAGCAGTTATGAAACACTCTTTTTGTAGAAAATGCAAGTGGAGATTCGGAGCGCTAAGAGGGTAATAGTGGAAAAAGGAATGTCTTCAAATATAAACTACACAGAATCATTCGGTGAAACTTCTTTCTGATCTGTGCATTCAGTTAACAGAGTTAAACCATACTTTTGATTGAGCAGATCTGAACACTCTTTCTGTTGAAAATGCAACTGGACATTTGGAGCGCTAAGAGCGTAGTAGTGGAAAAAGGAATATATTCAAATATAAACTGCACAGAAGCATTCTGTGAAACTTCTTTCTGATCTGAGCATACAGCTAACAGAGTTAAACCATACTTTTGATTGAGCAGTTTTGAAACACTCTGTCTGTAGAAAATGCAACTGGACATTCGTAGCGCTAAGTGGGTAATAGTGGAAAAGAGAATATGTTCAAATATAAACTACACAGAAGCATTGTATGAAACTTCTTTCTGTTCTGTGCATTCAACTAACAGAGTTGAACCTTACTTTTGATTGAGCCGTTCTGAAACTCTCTTTCTGTAGAAACTGCAATTGGACATTCTGAGCGCTAAGAGGCCTATATTGGGAAAAAGAATGTCTACAAATAAAAACTACACAGAAGAATTGTGTGAAACACCTTTCTGTTCTGTTTGTTCAACTAAAAGAGTTGAACCTTAGTTTTGATTGAGCCGTTCTTAAACACTCTTTCTGTAGAAAATGCAAGTGGAGATTCGGAGCGCTAAGAGGGTAATAGTGGAAAAAGGAATGTCTCCAAATATAAACTACACAGAATCATTCTGTGAAACTTCTTTCTGATCTGTGCATTCAGCTAACAGTGTTAAACCATACTTTTGATTGAGCAGATCTGAACACTCTTTCTGTAGAAAATGCAACTGGACATTTCGAGCGCTAAGAGAGTAGTAGTGGAAAAAGGAATATATTCAAATATAAACTACACAGAAGCATTCTGTGAAACTTCTTTCTGATCTGAGCATTCAGCTAACAGAGTTAAACCATACTTTTGATTGAGCAGTTTTGAAACACTCTGTCTGTAGAAAATGCAACTGGACATTCGTAGCGCTAAGTGGGTAATAGTGGAAAAAAGAATATGTTCAAATATAAACTACACAGAAGCATTGTATGAAACTTCTTTCTGTTCTGTGCATTCAACTAACAGAGTTGAACCTTACTTTTGATTGAGCCTTTCTGAAACACTCTTTCTGTAGAAATTGCAATTGGACATTCTGAGCGCTAAGAGGCCTCTATTGGGAAAAATAATATCTTCAAATAAAAACTACACAGAAGCATTGTGTGAAACTTATTTCTGATATGTTCATTAAGCTAACAGAGTTAAACCATACTTTTGATTGCGCGGTTCTGAACACTCTTTCTGTAGAAAATGCAAGTGGACATTCGGAGGTCTAAGAGGGTAATAGTGGAAAAAGGAATATATTCAAATATAAACTACACAGTAGCATTCTGTGAAAATTCTTTCTGTTCTGTGCATTCAACTAACAGAGTTGAACCTTACTTTTGATTGAGCCGTTCTGAAACACTCTTTCTGTAGAAACTGCAATTGGACATTCTGAGCGCTAAGAGGCCTCTATTGGGAAAAATAATATCTTCAAATAAAAACTACACAGAAGCATTTTGTGAAACTTATTTCTGATATGTTCATTAAGCTAACAGAGTTAAAACATACTTTTGATTGCGCAGTTCTGAACACTCTTTCTGTAGAAAATGCAAGTGGACATTCGGAGGTCTAAGAGGGTAATAGTGGAAAAAGGAATATATTCAAATATAAACTACACAGTAGCATTCTGTGAAAATTCTTTCTGTTCTGTGCATTCAACTAACAGAGTTGAACCTTACTTTTGATTGAGCCGTTCTGAAACACTCTTTCTGTAGAAACTGCAATTGGACATGCTAAGCGCTAAGAGGCCTACATTGGGAAAAAGAATATCTTCAAATAAAAACTACACAGATGCACTCTGTGAAACTTATTTCTGATCTGTAAATTCAGTTAAAAGAGATAAAACATATTTTTGATTGAGCAGTTATGAAACACTCTTTTTGAGGAAAATGCAAGTGGAGATTCGGAGCGCTAACAGGGTAATAGTGGAAAAAGGAATGTCTTCAAATATAAACTACACAGAATCATTCGGTGAAACGTCTTTCTGATCTGTGCATTCAGCTAACAGAGTTAAACCATACTTTTGATTGAGCAGATCTGAACACTCTTTCTGTAGAAAATGCAACTGGACATTTGGAGCGCTAAGAGAGTAGTAGTGGAAAAAGGAATATATTCAAATATAAACTACACAGAAGCATTCTGTGAAACTTCTTTCTGATCTGAGCATTCAGCTAACAGAGTTAAACCATACTTTTGATTGAGCAGTTTTGAAACACTCTGTCTGTAGAAAATGCAACTGGACATTCGTAGCGCTAAGTGGGTAATAGTGGAAAAAAGAATATGTTCAAATATAAACTACACAGAAGCATTGTATGAAACTTCTTTCTGTTCTGTGCATTCAACTAACAGAGTTGAACCTTACTTTTGATTGAGCCTTTCTGAAACACTCTTTCTGTAGAAACTGCAATTGGACATTCTGAGCGCTAAGAGGCCTCTATTGGGAAAAATAATATCTTCAAATAAAAACTACACAGAAGCATTGTGTGAAACTTATTTCTGATATGTTCATTAAGCTAACAGAGTTAAACCATACTTTTGATTGCGCAGTTCTGAACACTCTTTCTGTAGAAAATGCAAGTGGACATTCGGAGGTCTAAGAGGGTAATAGTGGAAAAAGGAATATATTCAAATATAAACTACACAGTAGCATTCTGTGAAAATTCTTTCTGTTCTGTGCATTCAACTAACAGAGTTGAACCTTACTTTTGATTGAGCCGTTCTGAAACACTCTTTCTGTAGAAACTGCAATTGGACATGCTAAGCGCTAAGAGGCCTACATTGGGAAAAAGAATATCTTCAAATAAAAACTACACAGATGCACTCTGTGAAACTTATTTCTGATCTGTAAATTCAGTTAAAAGAGATAAAACATATTTTTGATTGAGCAGTTATGAAACACTCTTTTTGAGGAAAATGCAAGTGGAGATTCGGAGCGCTAACAGGGTAATAGTGGAAAAAGGAATGTCTTCAAATATAAACTACACAGAATCATTCGGTGAAACTTCTTTCTGATCTGTGCATTCAGCTAACAGAGTTAAACCATACTTTTGATTGAGCAGATCTGAACACTCTTTCTGTAGAAAATGCAACTGGACATTTGGAGCGCTAAGAGCGTAGTAGTGGAAAAAGGAATATATTCAAATATAAACTACACAGAAGCATTCTGTGAAACTTCTTTCTGATCTGAGAATTCAGCTAACAGAGTTAAACCATACTTTTGATTGAGCAGTTTTGAAACACTCTGTCTGTATAAAATGCAACTGGACATTCGTAGCGCTAAGTGGGTAATAGTGGAAAAAAGAATATGTTCAAATATAAACTACACAGAAGCATTGTATGAAACTTCTTTCTGTTCTGTGCATTCAACTAACAGAGTTGAACCTTACTTTTGATTGAGCCGTTCTGTAACACTCTTACTGTAGAAACTGCAATTGGACATTCTGAGTGCTAAGAGTCCTATATTGGGAAAAAGAATGTCTACAAATAAAAACTACACAGAAGAATTGTGTGAAACTTCTTTCTGTTCTGTTTGTTCAACTAAAAGAGTTGAACCTTAGTTTTGATTGAGCCGTTCTGAAACACTCTTTCTGTAGAAAATGCAAGTGGAGATTCGGAGCGCTAAGAGGGTAATAGTGGAAAAAGGAATGTCTCCAAATATAAACTACACAGAATCATTCTGTGAAACTTCTTTCTGATCTGTGCATTCAGCTAACAGAGTTAAACCATACTTTTGATTGAGCAGATCTGAACACTCTTTCTGTAGAAAATGCAACTGGACATTTGGAGCGCTAAGAGAGTAGTAGTGGAAAAAGGAGTATATTCAAATATAAACTACACAGAATCATTCTGTGAAACTTCTTTCTGATCTGAGCATTCAGCTAACAGAGTTAAACCATACTTTTGATTGAGCAGTTTTGAAACACTCTGTCTGTAGAAAATGCAACTGGACATTCGTAGCGCTAAGTGGGTAATAGTGGAAAAAAGAATATGTTCAAATATAAACTACACAGAAGCACTGTATGAAACTTCTTTCTGTTCTGTGCATTCAACGAACAGAGTTGAACCTTACCTTTGATTGAGCCTTTCTGAAACACTCTTTCTGTAGAAACTGCAATTGGACATTCTGAGCGCTAAGAGGACTCTATTGGGAAAAATAATATCTTCAAATAAAAACTACACAGAAGCATTGTGTGAAACTTATTTCTGATATGTTCATTAAGCTAACAGAGTTAAACCATACTTTTGATTGCGCAGTTCTGAACACTCTTTCTGTAGAAAATGCAAGTGGACATTCGGAGCGCTAAGAGGGTAATAGTGGAAAAAGGAATATATTCAAATATAAACTACACAGTAGAATTCTGTGAAAATACTTTCTGTTCTGTGCATTCAACTAACAGAGTTGAACCTTACTTTTGATTGAGCCGTTCTGAAACACTGTTTCTGTAGAAACTGCAATTGGACATGCTAAGCGCTAAGAGGCCTACATTGGGAAAAAGAATATCTTCAAATAAAAACTACACAGATGCATTCTGTGAAACTTATTTCTGATCTGTAAATTCAGTTAACAGAGATAAAACATATTTTTGATTGAGCAGTTATGAAACACTCTTTTTGTAGAAAATGCAAGTGGAGATTCGGAGCGCTAAGAGGGTAATAGTGGAAAAAGGAATGTCTTCAAATATAAACTACACAGAATCATTCGGTGAAACTTATTTCTGATCTGTGCATTCAGCTAACAGAGTTAAACCATACTTTTGATTGAGCAGATCTGAACACTCTTTCTGTTGAAAATGCAACTGGACATTTGGAGCGCTAAGAGCGTAGTAGTGGAAAAAGTAATATATTCAAATATAAACTACACAGAAGCATTCTGTGAAACTTCTTTCTGATCTGAGCATACAGCTAACAGAGTTAAACCATACTTTTGATTGAGCAGTTTTGAAACACTCTGTCTGTAGAAAATGCAACTGGACATTCGTAGCGCAAAGTGGGTAATAGTGGGAAAGAGAATATGTTCAAATATAAACTACACAGAAGCATTGTATGAAACTTCTTTCTGTTCTGTGCATTCAACTAACAGAGTTGAACCTTACTTTTGATTGAGCCGTTCTGAAACACTCTTTCTGTAGAAACTGCAATTGGACATTCTGAGCGCTAAGAGGCCTATATTGGGAAAAAGAATGTCTACAAATAAAAACTACACAGAAGAATTGTGTGAAACTTCTTTCTGTTCTGTTTGTTCAACTAAAAGAGTTGAACCTTAGTTTTGATTGAGCCGTTCTGAAACACTCTTTCTGTAGAAAATGCAAGTGGAGATTCGGAGCGCTAAGAGGGTAATAGTGGAAAAAGGAATGTCTCCAATTATAAACTACACAGAATAATTCTGTGAAACTTCTTTCTGATCTGTGCATTCAGCTAACAGAGTTAAACCATACTTTTGATTGAGCAGATCTGGACACTCTTTCTGTAGAAAATGCAACTGGACATTTGGAGCGCTAAGAGAGTAGTAGTGGAAAAAGGAATATATTCAAATATAAACTACACAGAAGCATTCTGTGAAACTTCTTTCTGATCTGAGCATTCAGCTAACAGAGTTAAACCATACTTTTGATTGAGCAGTTTTGAAACACTCTGTCTGTAGAAAATGCAACTGGACATTCGTAGCGCTAAGTGGGTAATAGTGGAAAAAAGAATATGTTCAAATATAAACTACACAGAAGCATTGTATGAAACTTCTTTCTGTTCTGTGCATTCAACTAACAGAGTTGAACCTTACTTTTGATTGAGCCTTTCTGAAACACTCTTTCTGTAGAATCTGCAATTGGACATTCTGAGCGCTAAGAGGCCTATATTGGGAAAAATAATATCTTCAAATAAAAACTACACAGAAGCATTGTGTGAAACTTATTTCTGATATGTTCATTAAGCTAACAGAGTTAAACCATACTTTTGATTGCGCAGTTCTGAACACTCTTTCTGTAGAAAATGCAAGTGGACATTCGGAGCGCTAAGAGGGTATTAGTGGAAAAAGGAATATATTCAAATATAAACTACACAGTAGCATTCTGTGAAAATTCTTTCTGTTCTGTGCATTCAACTAACAGAGTTGAACCTTATTTTTGATTGAGCCGTTCTGAAACACTGTTTCTGTAGAAACTGCAATTGGACATGCTAAGCGCTAAGAGGCCTACATTGGGAAAAAGAATATCTTCAAATAAAAACTACACAGATGCATTCTGTGAAACTTATTTCTGATCTGTAAATTCAGTTAACAGAGATAAAACATATTTTTGATTGAGCAGTTATGAAACACTCTTTTTGTAGAAAATGCAAGTGGAGATTCGGAGCGCTAAGAGGGTAATAGTGGAAAAAGGAATGTCTTCAAATATAAACTACACAGAATCATTCGGTGAAACTTCTTTCTGAACTGTGCATTCAGCTAACAGAGTTAAACCATACTTTTGATTGAGCAGATCTGAACACTCTTTCTGTTGAAAATGCAACTGGACATTTGGAGCGCTAAGAGCGTAGTAGTGGAAAAAGGAATATATTCAAATATAAACTACACAGAAGCATTCTGTGAAACTTCTTTCTGATCTGAGCATACAGCTAACAGAGTTAAACCATACTTTTGATTGAGCAGTTTTGAAACACTCTGTCTGTAGAAAATGCAACTGGACATACGTAGCGCTAAGTGGGTAATAGTGGAAAAGAGAATATGTTCAAATATAAACTACACAGAAGCATTGTATGAAACTTCTTTCTGTTCTGTGCATTCAACTAACAGAGTTGAACCTTACTTTTGATTGAGCCGTTCTGAAACACTCTTTCTGTAGAAACTGCAATTGGACATTCTGAGCGCTAAGAGGCCTATATTGGGAAAAAGAATGTCTACAAATAAAAACTACACAGAAGAATTGTGTGAAACTGCTTTCTGTTCTGTTTGTTCAACTAAAAGAGTTGAACCTTAGTTTTGATTGAGCCGTTCTGAAACACTCTTTCTGTAGAAAATGCAAGTGGAGATTCGGAGCGCTAAGAGGGTAATAGTGGAAAAAGGAATGTCTCCAATTATAAACTACACAGAATAATTCTGTGAAACTTCTTTCTGATCTGTGCATTCAGCTAACAGAGTTAAACCATACTTTTGATTGAGCAGATCTGGACACTCTTTCTGTAGAAAATGCAACTGGACATTTGGAGCGCTAAGAGAGTAGTAGTGGAAAAAGGAATATATTCAAATATAAACTACACAGAAGCATTCTGTGAAACTTCTTTCTGATCTGAGCATTCAGCTAACAGAGTTAAACCATACTTTTGATTGAGCAGTTTTGAAACACTCTGTCTGTAGAAAATGCAACTGGACATTCGTAGCGCTAAGTGGGTAATAGTGGAAAAAAGAATATGTTCAAATATAAACTACACAGAAGCATTGTATGAAACTTCTTTCTGTTCTGTGCATTCAACTAACAGAGTTGAACCTTACTTTTGATTGAGCCTTTCTGAAACACTCTTTCTGTAGAATCAGCAATTGGACATTCTGAGCGCTAAGAGGCCTATATTGGGAAAAATAATATCTTCAAATAAAAACTACACAGAAGCATTGTGTGAAACTTATTTCTGATATGTTCATTAAGCTAACAGAGTTAAACCATACTTTTGATTGCGCAGTTCTGAACACTCTTTCTGTAGAAAATGCAAGTGGACATTCGGAGCGCTAAGAGGGTAATAGTGGAAAAAGGAATATATTCAAATATAAACTACACAGTAGCATTCTGTGAAAATTCTTTCTGTTCTGTGCATTCAACTAACAGAGTTGAACCTTACTTTTGATTGAGCCGTTCTGAAACACTCTTTCTGTAGAAACTGCAATTGGACATGCTAAGCGCTAAGAGGCCTACATTGGGAAAAATAATATCTTCAAATAAAAACTACACAGATGCATTCTGTGAAACTTATTTCTGATCTGTAAATTCAGTTAACAGAGATAAAACATATTTTTGATTGAGCAGTTATGAAACACTCTTTTTGTAGAAAATGCAAGTGGAGATTCGGAGCGCTAAGAGGGTAATAGTGGAAAAAGGAATGTCTTCAAATATAAACTACACAGAATCATTCGGTGAAACTTCTTTCTGATCTGTGCATTCAGCTAACAGAGTTAAACCATACTTTTGATTGAGCAGATCTGAACACTCTTTCTGTTGAAAATGCAACTGGACATTTGGAGCGCTAAGAGCGTAGTAGTGGAAAAAGGAATATATTCAAATATAAACTGCACAGAAGCATTCTGTGAAACTTCTTTCTGATCTGAGCATACAGCTAACAGAGTTAAACCATACTTTTGATTGAGCAGTTTTGAAACACTCTGTCTGTAGAAAATGCAACTGGACATTCGTAGCGCTAAGTGGGTAATAGTGGAAAAGAGAATATGTTCAAATATAAACTACACAGAAGCATTGTATGAAACTTCTTTCTGTTCTGTGCATTCAACTAACAGAGTTGAACCTTACTTTTGATTGAGCCGTTCTGAAACACTCTTTCTGTAGAAACTGCAATTGGACATTCTGAGCGCTAAGAGGCTTATATTGGGAAAAAGAATGTCTACAAATAAAAACTACACAGAAGAATTGTGTGAAAATTCTTTTTGTTCTGTTTGTTCAACTAAAAGATTTGAACCTTAGTTTTGATTGAGCCGTTCTGAAACACTCTTTCTGTAGAAAATCCAAGTGGAGATTCGGAGCGCTAAGAGGGTAATAGTGGAAAAAGGAATGTCTCCAAATATAAACTACACAGAATCATTCTGTGAAACTTCTTTCTGATCTGTGCATTCAGCTAACAGAGTTAAACAATACTTTTGATTGAGCAGATCTGAACACTCTTTCTGTAGAAAATGCAACTGGACATTTCGAGCGCTAAGAGAGTAGTAGTGGAAAAAGGAATATATTCAAATATAAACTACACAGAAGCATTCTGTGAAACTTCTTTCTGATCTGAGCATTCAGCTAACAGAGTTAAACCATACTTTTGATTGAGCAGTTTTGAAACACTCTGTCTGTAGAAAATGCAACTGGACATTCGTAGCGCTAAGTGGGTAATAGTGGAAAAAAGAATATGTTCAAATATAAACTACACAGAAGCATTGTATGAAACTTCTTTCTGTTCTGTGCATTCAACTAACAGAGTTGAACCTTACTTTTGATTGAGCCGTTCTGAAACACTCTTTCTGTAGAAACTGCAATTGGACATTCTGAGCGCTAAGAGGCCTATATTGGGAAAAAGAATGTCTACAAATAAAAACTACACAGAAGAATTGTGTGAAACTTGTTTCTGTTCTGTTTGTTCAACTAAAAGAGTTGAACCTTAGTTTTGATTGAGCCGTTCTGAAACACTCTTTCTGTAGAAAATGCAAGTGGAGATTCGGAGCGCTAAGAGGGTAATAGTGGAAAAAGGAATGTCTCCAAATATAAACTACACAGAATCATTCTGTGAAACTTCTTTCTGATCTGTGCATTCAGCTAACAGAGTTAAACCATACTTTTGATTGAGCAGATCTGAACACTCTTTCTGTAGAAAATGCAACTGGACATTTGGAGCGCTAAGAGAGTAGTAGTGGAAAAAGGAATATATTCAAATATAAACTACACAGAAGCATTCTGTGAAACTTCTTTCTGATCTGAGCATTCAGCTAACAGAGTTAAACCATACTTTTGATTGAGCAGTTTTGAAACACTCTGTCTGTAGAAAATGCAACTGGACATTCGTAGCGCTAAGTGGGTAATAGTGGAAAAAAGAATATGTTCAAATATAAACTACACAGAAGCATTGTATGAAACTTCTTTCTGTTCTGTGCATTCAACTAACAGAGTTGAACCTTACTTTTGATTGAGCCTTTCTGAAACACTCTTTCTGTAGAATCTGCAATTGGACAGTCTGAGCACTAAGAGGCCTATATTGGGAAAAATAATATCTTCAAATAAAAACTACACAGAAGCATTGTGTGAAACTTATTTCTGATATGTTCATTAAGCTAACAGAGTTAAACCATACTTTTGATTGCGCAGTTCTGAACACTCTTTCTGTAGAAAATGCAAGTGGACATTCGGAGCGCTAAGAGGGTAATAGTGGAAAAAGGAATATATTCAAATATAAACTACACAGTAGCATTCTGTGAAAATTCTTTCTGTTCTGTGCATTCAACTAACAGAGTTGAACCTTACTTTTGATTGAGCCGTTCTGAAACACTCTTTCTATAGAAACTGCAATTGGACATGCTAAGCGCTAAGAGGCCTACATTGGGAAAAAGAATATCTTCAAATAAAAACTACACAGATGCATTCTGTGAAACTTATTTCTGATCTGTAAATTCAGTTAACAGAGATAAAACATATTTTTGATTGAGCAGTTATGAAACACTCTTTTTGTAGAAAATGCAAGTGGAGATTCGGAGCGCTAAGAGGGTAATAGTGGAAAAAGGAATGTCTTCAAATATAAACTACACAGAATCATTCGGTGAAACTTCTTTCTGATCTGTGCATTCAGCTAACAGAGTTAAACCATACTTTTGATTGAGCACATCTGAACACTCTTTCTGTTGAAAATGCAACTGGACATTTGGAGCGCTAAGAGCGTAGTAGTGGAAAAAGGAATATATTCAAATATAAACTGCACAGAAGCATTCTGTGAAACTTCTTTCTGATCTGAGCATACAGCTAACAGAGTTAAACCATACTTTTGATTGAGCAGTTTTGAAACACTCTGTCTGTAGAAAATGCAACTGGACATTCGTAGCGCTAAGTGGGTAATAGTGGAAAAGAGAATATGTTCAAATATAAACTACACAGAAGCATTGTATGAAACTTCTTTCTGTTCTGTGCATTCAACTAACAGAGTTGAACCTTACTTTTGATTGAGCCGTTCTGAAACTCTCTTTCTGTAGAAACTGCAATTGGACATTCTGAGCGCTAAGAGGCCTATATTGGGAAAAAGAATGTCTACAAATAAAAACTACACAGAAGAATTGTGTGAAACTTCTTTCTGTTCTGTTTGTTCAACTAAAAGAGTTGAACCTTAGTTTTGATTGAGCCGTTCTGAAACACACTTTCTGTAGAAAATGCAAGTGGAGATTCGGAGCGCTAGGAGGGTAATAGTGGAAAAAGGAATGTCTCCAAATATAAACTACACAGAATCATTCTGTGAAACTTTTTCTGATCTGTGCATTCAGCTAACAGAGTTAAACCATACTTTTGATTGAGCAGATCTGAACACTCTTTCTGTAGAAAATGCAACTGGACATTTGGAGCGCTAAGAGAGTAGTAGTGGAAAAAGGAATATATTCTAATATAAACTACACAGAAGCATTCTGTGAAACTTCTTTCTGATCTGAGCATTCAGCTAACAGAGTTAAACCATACTTTTGATTGAGCAGTTTTGAAACACTCTGTCTGTAGAAAATGCAACTGGACATTCGTAGCGCTAAGTGGGTAATAGTGGAAAAAAGAATATGTTCAAATATAAACTACACAGAAGCATTGTATGAAACTTCTTTCTGTTCTGTGCATTCAACTAACAGAGTTGAACCTTACTTTTGATTGAGCCTTTCTGAAACACTCTTTCTGTAGAATCTGCAATTGGAC
Organism: Symphalangus syndactylus; assembly: GCF_028878055.3. Classification (NCBI taxonomy): domain Eukaryota; kingdom Metazoa; phylum Chordata; class Mammalia; order Primates; family Hylobatidae; genus Symphalangus; species Symphalangus syndactylus. The sequence goes on along the minus strand of NC_072435.2, from coordinate 644,744 downwards.
ATTCTGAGCGCTAAGAGGCCTATATTTGGAAAAATAATATCTTCAAATAAAAACTACACAGAAGCATTGTGTGAAACTTATTTCTGATATGTTCATTAAGCTAACAGAGTTAAACCATACTTTTGATTGCGCAGTTCTGAACACTCTTTCTGTAGAAAATGCAAGTGGACATTCGGAGCGCTAAGAGGGTAATAGTGGAAAAAGGAATATATTCAAATAAAAACTACACAGTAGCATTCTGTGAAAATTCTTTCTGTTCTGTGCATTCAACTAACAGAGTTGAACCTTACTTTTGATTGAGCCGTTCTGAAACACTGTTTCTGTAGAAACTGCAATTGGACATGCTAAGCGCTAAGAGGCCTACATTGGGAAAAAGAATATCTTCAAATAAAAACTACACAGATGCATTCTGTGAAACTTATTTCTGATCTGTAAATTCAGTTAACAGAGATAAAACATATTTTTGATTGAGCAGTTATGAAACACTCTTTTTTTAGAAAATGCAAGTGGAGATTCGGAGCACTAAGAGGGTAATAGTGGAAAAAGGAATGTCTTCAAATATAAACTACACAGAATCATTCGGTGAAACTTCTTTCTGATCTGTGCATTCAGCTAACAGAGTTAAACCATACTTTTGATTGAGCAGATCTGAACACTCTTTCTGTTGAAAATGCAACTGGACATTTGGGGCGCTAAGAGCGTATTATTGAAAAAAGGAATATATTCAAATATAAACTACACAGAAGCATTCTGTGAAACTTCTTTCTGATCTGAGCATTCAGCTAACAGAGTTAAACCATACTTTTGATTCAGCAGTTTTGAAACACTCTGTCTGTAGAAAATGCAACTGGACATTCGTAGCGCTAAGTAGGTAATAGTGGAAATAAGAGTATGTTCAAATATAAACTACACAGAAGCATTGTATGAAACTTCTTTCTGTTCTGTGCATTCAACTAACAGAGTTGAACCTTACTTTTGATTGAGCCGTTCTGAAACACTCTTTCTGTAGAAACTGCAATTGGACATTCTGAGCGCTAAGAGGCCTATATTGGGAAAAAGAATGTCTACAAATAAAAACTACACAGAAGAATTGTGTGAAAATTCTTTCTGTTCTGTTTGTTCAACTAAAAGAGTTGAACCTTAGTTTTGATTGAGCCGTTCTGAAACACTCTTTCTGTAGAAAATGCAAGTGGAGATTCGGAGCGCTAAGAGGGTAATAGTGGAAAAAGGAATGTCTTCAAATATAAACTACACAGAATCATTCGGTGAAACTTCTTTCTGATCTGTGCATTCAGCTAACAGAGTTAAACCATACTTTTGATTGAGCAGATCTGAACACTCTTTCTGTAGAAAATGCAACTGGACATTTGGAGCGCTAAGAGAGTAGTAGTGGAAAAAGGAATATATTCAAATATAAACTACACAGAAGCATTCTGTGAAACTTCTTTCTGATCTGAGCATTCAGCTAACAGAGTTAAACCATACTTTTGATTGAGCAGTTTTGAAACACTCTGTCTGTAGAAAATGCAACTGGACATTCGTAGCGCTAAGTGGGTAATAGTGGAAAAAAGAATATGTTCAAATATAAACTACACAGAAACATTGTATGAAACTTCTTTCTGTTCTGTGCATTCAACTAACAGAGTTGAACCTTACTTTTGATTGAGCCGTTCTGAAACACTCTTTCTGTAGAAACTGCAATTGGACATTCTGAGCGCTAAGAGGCCTATATTGGGAAAAAGAATGTCTACAAATAAAAACTACACAGAAGAATTGTGTGAAACTTCTTTCTGTTCTGTTTGTTCAACTAAAAGAGTTGAACCTTAGTTTTGATTGAGCCGTTCTGAAACACTCTTTCTGTAGAAAATGCAAGTGGAGATTCGGAGCGCTAAGAGGGTAATAGTGGAAAAAGGAATGTCTCCAAATATAAACTACACAGAATCATTCTGTGAAACTTCTTTCTGATCTGTGCATTCAGCTAACAGAGTTAAACCATACTTTTGATTGAGCAGATCTGAACACTCTTTCTGTAGAAAATGCAACTGGACATTTCGAGCGCTAAGAGAGTAGTAGTGGAAAAAGGAATATATTCAAATATAAACTACACAGAAGCATTCTGTGAAACTTCTTTCTGATCTGAGCATTCAGCTAACAGAGTTAAACCATACTTTTGATTGAGCAGTTTTGAAACACTCTGTCTGTAGAAAATGCAACTGGACATTCGTAGCGCTAAGTGGGTAATAGTGGAAAAAAGAATATGTTCAAATATAAACTACACAGAAGCATTGTATGAAACTTCTTTCTGTTCTGAGCATTCAACTAACAGAGTTGAACCTTACTTTTGATTGAGCCTTTCTGAAACATTCTTTCTGTAGAATCTGCAATTGGACATTCTGAGCACTAAGAGGCCTATATTGGGAAAAATAATATCTTCAAATAAAAACTACACAGAAGCATTGTGTGAAACTTATTTCTGATATGTTCATTAAGCTAACAGAGTTAAACCATACTTTTGATTGCGCAGTTCTGAACACTCTTTCTGTAGAAAATGCAAGTGGACATTCGGAGCGCTAAGAGGGTAATAGTGGAAAAAGGAATATATTCAAATATAAACTACACAGTAGCATTCTGTGAAAATTCTTTCTGTTCTGTGCATTCAACTAACAGAGTTGAACCTTACTTTTGATTGAGCCGTTCTGAAACACTCTTTCTATAGAAACTGCAATTGGACATGCTAAGCGCTAAGAGGCCTACATTGGGAAAAAGAATATCTTCAAATAAAAACTACACAGATGCATTCTGTGAAACTTATTTCTGATCTGTAAATTCAGTTAACAGAGATAAAACATATTTTTGATTGAGCAGTTATGAAACACTCTTTTTGTAGAAAATGCAAGTGGAGATTCGGAGCGCTAAGAGGGTAATAGTGGAAAAAGGAATGTCTTCAAATATAAACTACACAGAATCATTCGGTGAAACTTCTTTCTGATCTGTGCATTCAGCTAACAGAGTTAAAACATACTTTTGATTGAGCACATCTGAACACTCTTTCTGTTGAAAATGCAACTGGACATTTGGAGCGCTAAGAGCGTAGTAGTGGAAAAAGGAATATATTCAAATATAAACTGCACAGAAGCATTCTGTGAAACTACTTTCTGATCTGAGCATACAGCTAACAGAGTTAAACCATACTTTTGATTGAGCAGTTTTGAAACACTCTGTCTGTAGAAAATGCAACTGGACATTCGTAGCGCTAAGTGGGTAATAGTGGAAAAGAGAATATGTTCAAATATAAACTACACAGAAGCATTGTATGAAACTTCTTTCTGTTCTGTGCATTCAACTAACAGAGTTGAACCTTACTTTTGATTGAGCCGTTCTGAAACTCTCTTTCTGTAGAAACTGCAATTGGACATTCTGAGCGCTAAGAGGCCTATATTGGGAAAAAGAATGTCTACAAATAAAAACTACACAGAAGAATTGTGTGAAACTTCTTTCTGTTCTGTTTGTTCAACTAAAAGAGTTGAACCTTAGTTTTGATTGAGCCGTTCTGAAACACACTTTCTGTAGAAAATGCAAGTGGAGATTCGGAGCGCTAGGAGGGTAATAGTGGAAAAAGGAATGTCTCCAAATATAAACTACACAGAATCATTCTGTGAAACTTTTTCTGATCTGTGCATTCAGCTAACAGACTTAAACCATACTTTTGATTGAGCAGATCTGAACACTCTTTCTGTAGAAAATGCAACTGGACATTTGGAGCGCTAAGAGAGTAGTAGTGGAAAAAGGAATATATTCTAATATAAACTACACAGAAGCATTCTGTGAAACTTCTTTCTGATCTGAGCATTCAGCTAACAGAGTTAAACCATACTTTTGATTGAGCAGTTTTGAAACACTCTGTCTGTAGAAAATGCAACTGGACATTCGTAGCGCTAAGTGGGTAATAGTGGAAAAAAGAATATGTTCAAATATAAACTACACAGAAGCATTGTATGAAACTTCTTTCTGTTCTGTGCATTCAACTAACAGAGTTGAACCTTACTTTTGATTGAGCCTTTCTGAAACACTCTTTCTGTAGAATCTGCAATTGGACATTCTGAGCGCTAAGAGGCCTATATTTGGAAAAATAATATCTTCAAATAAAAACTACACAGAAGCATTGTGTGAAACTTATTTCTGATATGTTCATTAAGCTAACAGAGTTAAACCATACTTTTGATTGCGCAGTTCTGAACACTCTTTCTGTAGAAAATGCAAGTGGACATTCGGAGCGCTAAGAGGGTAATAGTGGAAAAAGGAATATATTCAAATAAAAACTACACAGTAGCATTCTGTGAAAATTCTTTCTGTTCTGTGCATTCAACTAACAGAGTTGAACCTTACTTTTGATTGAGCCGTTCTGAAACACTGTTTCTGTAGAAATTGCAATTGGACATGCTAAGCGCTAAGAGGCCTACATTGGGAAAAAGAATATCTTCAAATAAAAACTACACAGATGCATTCTGTGAAACTTATTTCTGATCTGTAAATTCAGTTAACAGAGATAAAACATATTTTTGATTGAGCAGTTATGAAACACTCTTTTTTTAGAAAATGCAAGTGGAGATTCGGAGCACTAAGAGGGTAATAGTGGAAAAAGGAATGTCTTCAAATATAAACTACACAGAATCATTCGGTGAAACTTCTTTCTGATCTGTGCATTCAGCTAACAGAGTTAAACCATACTTTTGATTGAGCAGATCTGAACACTCTTTCTGTTGAAAATGCAACTGGACATTTTGGGCGCTAAGAGCGTATTAGTGGAAAAAGGAATATATTCAAATATAAACTACACAGAAGCATTCTGTGAAACTTCTTTCTGATCTGAGCATTCAGCTAACAGAGTTAAACCATACTTTTGATTGAGCAGTTTTGAAACACTCTGTCTGTAGAAAATGCAACTGGACATTCGTAGCGCTAAGTAGGTAATAGTGGAAATAAGAGTATGTTCAAATATAAACTACACAGAAGCATTGTATGAAACTTCTTTCTGTTCTGTGCATTCAACTAACAGAGTTGAACCTTACTTTTGATTGAGCCTTTCTGAAACACTCTTTCTGTTGAAACAGCAATTGGACATTCTGAGCGCTAAGAGGCCTATATTGGGAAAAATAATATCTTCAAATAAAAACTACACAGAAGCATTGTGTGAAACTTATTTCTGATATGTTCGTTAAGCTAACAGAGTTAAACCATACTTTTGATTGCGCAGTTCTGAACACACTTTCTGTAGAAAATGCAAGTGGACATTCGGAGCGCTAAGAGGGTAATAGTGGAAAAAGGAATATATTCAAATATAAACTACACAGTAGCATTCTGTGAAAATTCTTTCTGTTCTGTGCATTCAACTAACAGAGTTGAACCTTACTTTTGATTGAGCCGTTCTGAAACACTCTTTCTGTAGAAACTGCAATTGGACATGCTAAGCGCTAAGAGGCCTACATTGGGAAAAAGAATATCTTCAAATAAAAACTACACAGATGCATTCTGTGAAACTTATTTCTGATCTGTAAATTCAGTTAACAGAGATAAAACATATTTTTGATTGAGCAGTTATGAAACACTCTTTTTTTAGAAAATGCAAGTGGAGATTCGGAGCACTAAGAGGGTAATAGTGGAAAAAGGAATGTCTTCAAATATAAACTACACAGAATCATTCGGTGAAACTTCTTTCTGATCTGTGCATTCAGCTAACAGAGTTAAACCATACTTTTGATTGAGCAGATCTGAACACTCTTTCTGTTGAAAATGCAACTGGACATTTGGAGCGCTAAGAGCGTAGTAGTGGAAAAAGGAATATATTCAAATATAAACTACACAGAAGCATTCTGTGAAACTTCTTTCTGATCTGAGCATACAGCTAACAGAGTTAAACCATACTTTTGATTGAGCAGTTTTGAAACACTCTGTCTGTAGAAAATGCAAATGGACATTCGTAGCGCTAAGTGGGTAATAGTGGAAAAAAGAATATGTTCAAATATAAACTACACAGAAGCATTGTATGAAACTTCTTTCTGTTCTGTGCATTCAACTAACAGAGTTGAACCTTACTTTTGATTGAGCCGTTCTGAAACACTCTTTCTGTAGAAACTGCAATTGGACATTCTGAGCGCTAAGAGGCCTATATTGGGAAAAAGAATGTCTACAAATAAAAACTACACAGAAGAATCTTGTGAAACTTCTTTCTGTTCTGTTTGTTCAACTAAAAGAGTTGAACCTTAGATTTGATTGAGCCGTTCTGAAACACTCTTTCTGTAGAAAATGCAAGTGGAGATTCGGAGCGCTAAGAGGGTAATAGTGGAAAAAGGAATGTCTCCAAATATAAACTACACAGAATCATTCTGTGAAACTTCTTTCTGATCTGTCCATTCAGCTAACAGAGTTAAAACATACTTTTGATTGAGCAGATCTGAACACTCTTTCTGTAGAAAATGCAACTGGACTTTTGGAGTGCTAAGAGAGTAGTAGTGGAAAAAGGAATATATTCAAATATAAACTACACAGAAGCATTCTGTGAAACTTCTTTCTGAACTGAGCATTCAGCTAACAGAGTTAAACCATACTTTTGATTGAGCAGTTTTGAAACACTCTGTCTGTAGAAAATGCAACTGGACATTCGTAGCGCTAAGTGGGTAATAGTGGAAAAAAGAATATGTTCAAATATAAACTACACAGAAGCATTGTATGAAACTTCTTTCTGTTCTGTGCATTCAACTAACAGAGCTGAACCTTACTTTTGATTGAGCCGTTCTGAAACACTCTTTCTGTAGAAACTGCAATTGGACATTCTGAGCGCTAAGAGGCCTATATTGGGAAAAAGAATGTCTACAAATAAAAACTACACAGAAGAATTGTGTGAAACTACTTTCTGTTCTGTTTGTTCAACTAAAAGAGTTGAACCTTAGTTTTGATTGAGCCGTTCTGAAACACTCTTTCTGTAGAAAATGCAAGTGGAGATTCGGAGTGCTAAGAGGGTAATAGTGGAAAAAGGAATGTCTCCAAATATAAACTACACAGAATCATTCTGTGAAACTTCTTTCTGATCTGTGCATTCAGCTAACAGAGTTAAACCATACTTTTGATTGAGCAGATCTGAACACTCTTTCTGTAGAAAATGCAACTGGACATTTGGAGCGCTAAGAGAGTAGTAGTGGAAAAAGGAATATATTCAAATATAAACTACACAGAAGCATTCTGTGAAACTTCTTTCTGATCTGAGCATTTAGCTAACAGAGTTAAACCATACTTTTGATTGAGCAGTTTTGAAACACTCTGTCTGTAGAAAATGCAACTGGACATTCGTAGCGCTAAGTGGGTAATAGTGGAAAAAAGAATATGTTCAAATATAAACTACACAGAAGCATTGTATGAAACTTCTTTCTGTTCTGTGCATTCAACTAACAGAGTTGAACCTTACTTTTGATTGAGCCTTTCTGAATCACTCTTTCTGTAGAATCTGCAATTGGATATTCTGAGTGCTAAGAGGCCTATATTGGGAAAAATAATATCTTCAAATAAAAACTACACAGAAGCATTGTGTGAAACTTATTTCTGATATGTTCGTTAAGCTAACAGAGTTAAACCATACTTTTGATTGCGCAGTTCTGAACACTCTTTCTGTAGAAAATGCAAGTGGACATTCGGAGCGCTAAGAGGGTAATAGTGGAAAAAGGAATATATTCAAATATAAACTACACAGTAGCATTCTGTGAAAATTCTTTCTGTTCTGTGCATTCAACTAACAGAGTTGAACCTTACTTTTGATTGAGCCGTTCTGAAACACTCTTTCTGTAGAAACTGCAATTGGACATTCTGAGCGCTAAGAGGCCTATATTGGGAAAAATAATATCTTCAAATAAAAACTACAAAGAAGCATTGTGTGAAACTTATTTCTGATATGTTCATTAAGCTAACAGAGTTAAACCATACTTTTGATTGCGCAGTTCTGAATACTCTTTCTGTAGAAAATGCAAGTGGACATTCGGAGCGCTAAGAGGGTAATAGTGGAAAAAGGAATATATTCAAATATAAACTACACAGTAGCATTCTGTGAAAATTCCTTCTGTTCTGTGCATTCAACTAACAGAGTTGAACCTTTCTTTTGATTGAGCCGTTCTGAAACACTCTTTCTGTAGAAACTGCAATTGGACATGCTAAGCGCTAAGAGGCCTACATTGGGAAAAAGAATATCTTCAAATAAAAACTACACAGATGCATTCTGTGAAACTTATTTCTGATCTGTAAATTCAGTTAACAGAGATAAAACATATTTTTGATTGAGCAGTTATGAAACACTCTTTTTGTAGAAAATGCAAGTGGAGATTCGGAGCGCTAAGAGGGTAATAGTGGAAAAAGGAATGTCTTCAAATATAAACTACACAGAATCATTCGGTGAAACTTCTTTCTGATCTGTGCATTCAGCTAACAGAGTTAAACCATACTTTTGATTGAGCAGATCTGAACACTCTTTCTGTTGAAAATGCAACTGGACATTTTGGGCGCTAAGAGCGTAGTAGTGGAAAAAGGAATATATTCAAATATAAACTACACAGAAGCATTCTGTGAAACTTCTTTCTGATCTGAGCATTCAGCTAACAGAGTTAAACCATACTTTTGATTGAGCAGTTTTGAAACACTCTGTCTGTAGAAAATGCAACTGGACATTCGTAGCGCTAAGTGGGTAATAGTGGAAAAAAGAATATGTTCAAATATAAACTACACAGAAGCATTGTATGAAACTTCTTTCTGTTCTGTGCATTCAACTAACAGAGTTGAACCTTTCTTTTGATTGAGCCGTTCTGAAACACTCTTTCTGTAGAAACTGCAATTGGACATTCTGAGCGCTAAGAGACCTATATTGGAAAAAAGAATGTCTACAAATAAAAACTACACAGAAGAATTGTGTGAAACTACTTTCTGTTCTGTTTGTTCAACTAAAAGAGTTGAACCTTAGTTTTGATTGAGCCGTTCTGAAACACTCTTTCTGTAGAAAATGCAAGTGGAGATTCGGAGCGCTAAGAGGGTAATAGTGGAAAAAGGAATGTCTCCAAATATAAACTACACAGAATCATTCTGTGAAACTTCTTTCTGATCTGTGCATTCAGCTAACAGAGTTAAACCATACTTTTGATTGAGCAGTTCTGAACACTCTTTCTGTAGAAAATGCAACTGGACATTTGGAGCGCTAAGAGAGTAGTAGTGGAAAAAGGAATATACTCAAATATAAACTACACAGAAGCATTCTGTGAAACTTCTTTCTGAACTGAGCATTCAGCTAACAGAGTTAAACCATACTTTTGATTGAGCAGTTTTGAAACACTCTGTCTGTAGAAAATGCAACTGGACATTCGTAGCGCTAAGTGGGTAATAGTGGAAAAATGAATATGTTCAAATATAAACTACACAGAAGCATTGTATGAAACTTCTTTCTGTTCTGTGCATTCAACTAACAGAGTTGAACCTTACTGTTGATTGAGCCTTTCTGAAACACTCTTTCTGTAGAATCTGCAATTGGACATTCTGAGCGCTAAGAGGCCTATATTGGGAAAAATAATATCTTCAAATAAAAACTACACAGAAGCATTGTGTGAAACTTATTTCTGATATGTTCATTAAGCTAACAGAGTTAAACCATACTTTTGATTGCGCAGTTCTGAACACTCTTTCTGTAGAAAATGCAAGTGGACATTCGGAGCGCTAAGAGGGTAATAGTGGAAAAAGTAATATATTCAATTATAAACTACACAGTAGCATTCTGTGAAAATTCTTTCTGCTCTGTGCATTCAACTAACAGATTTGAACCTTACTTTTGATTGAGCCGTTCTGAAACACTCTTTCTGTAGAAACTGCAATTGGACATGCTAAGCGCTAAGAGGCCTACATTGGGAAAAGGAATATCTTCAAATAAAAACTACACAGATGCATTCTGTGAAACTTATTTCTGATCTGTAAATTCAGTTAACAGAGATAAAACTGATTTTTGATTGAGCAGTTATGAAACACTCTTTTTGTAGAAAATGCAAGTGGAGATTCGGAGCGCTAAGAGGGTAATAGTGGAAAAAGGAATGTCTTCAAATATAAACTACACAGAATCATTCGGTGAAACTTCTTTCTGATCTGTGCATTCAGCTAACAGAGTTAAACCATACTTTTTATTGAGCAGATCTGAACACTCTTTCTGTTGAAAATGCAACTGGACATTTGGGGCGCTAAGAGCGTAGTAGTGGAAAAAGGAATATATTCAAATATAAACTACACAGAAGCATTCTGTGAAACTTCTTTCTGATCTGAGCATTCAGCTAACAGAGTTAAACCATACTTTTGATTGAGCAGTTTTGAAACACTCTGTCTGTAGAAAATGCAACTGGACATTCGTAGCGCTAAGTGGGTAATAGTGGAAAAAAGAATATGTTCATATATAAACTACACAGAAGCATTGTATGAAACTTCTTTCTGTTCTGTGCATTCAACTAACAGAGTTGAACCTTACTTTTGATTGAGCCGTTCTGAAACACTCTTTCTGTAGAAACTGCAATTGGACATTCTGAGCGCTAAGAGGCATATATTGGGAAAAAGAATGTCTACAAATAAAAACTACACAGAAGAATTGTGTGAAACTACTTTCTGTTCTGTTTGTTAAACTAAAAGAATTGAACCTTAGTTTTGATTGAGCCTTTCTGAAACACTCTTTCTGTAGAAAATGCAAGTGGAGATTCGGAGCGCTAAGAGGGTAATAGTGGAAAAAGGAATGTCTCCAAATATAAACTACACAGAATCATTCTGTGAAACTTCTTTCTGATCTGTGCATTCAGCTAACAGAGTTAAACCATACTTTTGATTGAGCAGATCTGAACACTCTTTCTGTAGAAAATGCAACTGGACATTTGGAGCGCTAAGAGAGTAGTAGTGGAAAAAGGAATATATTCAAATATAAACTACACAGAAGCATTCTGTGAAACTTCTTTCTGATCTGAGCATTCAGCTAACAGAGTTAAACCAAACTTTTGATTGAGCAGTTTTGAAACACTCTGTCTGTAGAAAATGCAACTGGACATTCGTAGCGCTAAGTGGGTAATAGTGGAAAAAAGAATATGTTCAAATATAAACTACACAGAAGCATTGTATGAAACTTCTTTCTGTTCTGTGCATTCAACTAACAGAGTTGAACCTTACTTTTGATTGAGCCGTTCTGAAACACTCTTTCTGTAGAAACTGCAATTGGACATTCTGAGCGCTAAGAGGCCTATATTGGGAAAAAGAATGTCTACAAATAAAAACTACACAGAAGAATTGTGTGAAACTTCTTTCTGTTCTGTTTGTTCAACTAAAAGAGTTGAACCTTAGTTTTGATTGAGCCGTTCTGAAACACTCTTTCTGTAGAAAATGCAAGTGAAGATTCAGAGCGATAAGAGGGTAATAGTGGAAAAAGGAATGTCTCCAAATATAAACTACACAGAATCATTCTGTGAAACTTCTTTCTGATCTGTGCATTCAGCTAACAGAGTTAAACCATACTTTTGATTGAGCAGATCTGAACACTCTTTCTGTAGAAAATGCAACTGGACATTTGGAGCTCTAAGAGCGTAGTAGTGGAAAAAGGAATATATTCAAATATAAACTACACAGAAGCATTCTGTGAAACTTCTTTCTGAACTGAGCATTCAGCTAACAGAGTTAAACCATACTTTTGATTGAGCAGTTTTGAAACACTCTGTCTGTAGAAAATGCAACTGGACATTCGTAGCGCTAAGTGGGTAATAGTGGAAAAATGAATATGTTCAAATATAAACTACACAGAAGCATTGTATGAAACTTCTTTCTGTTCTGTGCATTCAACTAACAGAGTTGAACCTTACTGTTGATTGAGCCTTTCTGAAACACTCTTTCTGTAGAATCTGCAATTGGACATTCTGAGCGCTAAGAGGCCTATATTGGGAAAAATAATATCTTCAAATAAAAACTACACAGAAGCATTGTGTGAAACTTATTTCTGATATGTACATTAAGCTAACAGAGTTAAACCATACTTTTGATTGCGCAGTTCTGAACACTCTTTCTGTAGAAAATGCAAGTGGACATTCGGAGCGCTAAGAGGGTAATAGTGGAAAAAGTAATATATTCAATTATAAACTACACAGTAGCATTCTGTGAAAATTCTTTCTGCTCTGTGCATTCAACTAACAGATTTGAACCTTACTTTTGATTGAGCCGTTCTGAAACACTCTTTCTGTAGAAACTGCAATTGGACATGCTAAGCGCTAAGAGGCCTACATTGGGAAAAGGAATATCTTCAAATAAAAACTACACAGATGCATTCTGTGAAACTTATTTCTGATCTGTAAATTCAGTTAACAGAGATAAAACTGATTTTTGATTGAGCAGTTATGAAACACTCTTTTTGTAGAAAATGCAAGTGGAGATTCGGAGCGCTAAGAGGGTAATAGTGGAAAAAGGAATGTCTTCAAATATAAACTACACAGAATCATTCGGTGAAACTTCTTTCTGATCTGTGCATTCAGCTAACAGAGTTAAACCATACTTTTTATTGAGCAGATCTGAACACTCTTTCTGTTGAAAATGCAACTGGACATTTGGGGCGCTAAGAGTGTAGTAGTGGAAAAAGGAATATATTCAAATATAAACTACACAGAAGCATTCTGTGAAACTTCTTTCTGATCTGAGCATTCAGCTAACAGAGTTAAACCATACTTTTGATTGAGCAGTTTTGAAACACTCTGTCTGTAGAAAATGCAACTGGACATTCGTAGCGCTAAGTGGGTAATAGTGGAAAAAAGAATATGTTCATATATAAACTACACAGAAGCATTGTATGAAACTTCTTTCTGTTCTGTGCATTCAACTAACAGAGTTGAACCTTACTTTTGATTGAGCCGTTCTGAAACACTCTTTCTGTAGAAACTGCAATTGGACATTCTGAGCGCTAAGAGGCATATATTGGGAAAAAGAATGTCTACAAATAAAAACTACACAGAAGAATTGTGTGAAACTACTTTCTGTTCCGTTTGTTAAACTAAAAGAGTTGAACCTTAGTTTTGATTGAGCCGTTCTGAAACACTCTTTCTGTAGAAAATGCAAGTGGAGATTCGGAGCGCTAAGAGGGTAATAGTGGAAAAAGGAATGTCTCCAAATATAAACTACACAGAATCATTCTGTGAAACTTCTTTCTGATCTGTGCATTCAGCTAACAGAGTTAAACCATACTTTTGATTGAGCAGATCTGAACACTCTTTCTGTAGAAAATGCAACTGGACATTTTGAGCGCTAAGAGAGTAGTAGTGGAAAAAGGAATATATTCAAATATAAACTACACAGAAGCATTCTGTGAAACTTCTTTCTGATCTGAGCATTCAGCTAACAGAGTTAAACCATACTTTTGATTGAGCAGTTTTGAAACACTCTGTCTGTAGAAAATGCAACTGGACATTCGTAGCGCTAAGTGGGTAATAGTGGAAAAGAGAATATGTTCAAATATAAACTACACAGAAGCATTGTATGAAACTTCTTTCTGTTCTGTGCATTCAACTAACAGAGTTGAAGCTTACTTTTGACTGAGCCTTTCTGAAACACTCTTTCTGTAGAAACTGCAATTGGACATTCTGAGCGCTAAGAGGCCTCTATTGGGAAAAATAATATCTTCAAATAAAAACTACACAGAAGCGTTGTGTGAAACTTATTTCTGATATGTTCATTAAGCTAACAGAGTTAATCCATACTTTTGATTGCGCAGTTCTGAACACTCTTTCTGTAGAAAATGCAAGTGGACATTCGGAGCGCTAAGAGGGTAATAGTGGAAAAAGGAATATATTCAAATATAAACTACACAGTAGCATTCTGTGAAAATTCTTTCTGTTCTGTGCATTCAACTAACAGAGTTGAACCTTACTTTTGATTGAGCCGTTCTGAAACACTCTTTCTGTAGAAACTGCAATTGGACATGCTAAGCGCTAAGAGGCCTACATTGGGAAAAAGAATATCTTCAAATAAAAACTACACAGACGCATTCTGTGAAACTTATTTCTGATCTGTAAATTCAGTTAACAGAGATAAAACATATTTTTGATTGAGCAGTTATGAAACACTCTTTTTGTAGAAAATGCAAGTGGAGATTCGGAGCGCTAAGAGGGTAATAGTGGAAAAAGGAATGTCTTCAAATATAAACTACACAGAATCATTCGGTGAAACTTCTTTCTGATCTGTGCATTCAGCTAACAGAGTTAAACCATACATTTATTGAGCAGATCTGAACACTCTTTCTGTAGAAAATGCAACTGGACATTTGGAGCGCTAAGAGCGTAGTAGTGGAAAAAGGAATATATTCAAATATAAACTACACAGAAGCATTCTGTGAAACTTCTTTCTGATCTGAGCATTCAGCTAACAGAGTTAAACCATACTTTTGATTGAGCAGTTTTGAAACACTCTGTCTGTAGAAAATGCAACTGGACATTCGTAGCGCTAAGTGGGTAATAGTGGAAAAAAGAATATGTTCAAATATAAACTACACAGAAGCATTGTATGAAACTTCTTTCTGTTCTGTGCATTCAACTAACAGAGTTGAACCTTACTTTTGATTGAGCCGTTCTGAAACACTCTTTCTGTAGAAACTGCAATTGGACATTCTGAGCGCTAAGAGGCCTATATTGGGAAAAAGAATGTCTACAAATAAAAACTACACAGAAGAATTGTGTGAAACTTCTTTCTGTTCTGTTTGTTCAACTAAAAGAGTTGAACCTTAGTTTTGATTGATCCGTTCTGAAACTCTCTTTCTGTAGAAAATGCAAGTGGAGATTCAGAGCGCTAAGAGGGTAATAGTGGAAAAAGGAATGTCTCCAAATATAAACTACACAGAATCATTCTGTGAAACTTCTTTCTGATCTGTGCATTCAGCTAACAGAGTTAAACCATACTTTTGATTGAGCAGATCTGAACACTCTTTCTGTAGAAAATGCAACTGGACATTTGGAGCGCTAAGAGAGTAGTAGTGGAAAAAGGAATATATTCAAATATAAACTACACAGAAGCATTCTGTGAAACTTCTTTCTGATCTGAGCATTCAGCTAACAGAGTTAAACCATACTTTTGATTGAGCAGTTTTGAAACACTCTGTCTGTAGAAAATGCAACTGGACATTCGGAGCGCTAAGTGGGTAATAGTAAAAAAAAGAATATGTTCAAATATAAACTACACAGAAGCATTGTATGAAACTTCTTTCTGTTCTGTGCATTCAACTAACAGAGTTGAACCTTACTTTTGATTGAGCCTTTCTGAAACACTCTTTCTGTAGAAATTGCAATTGGACATTCTGAGCGCTAAGAGGCCTCTATTGGGAAAAATAATATCTTCAAATAAAAACTACACAGAAGCATTGTGTGAAACTTATTTCTGATATGTTCATTAAGCTAACAGAGTTAAACCATACTTTTGATTGCGCAGTTCTGAACACTCTTTCTGTAGAAAATGCAAGTGGACATTCGGAGCGCTAAGAGGGTAATAGTGGAAAAAGGAATATATTCAAATATAAACTACACAGTAGCATTCTGTGAAAATTCTTTCTGTTCTGTGCATTCAACTAACAGAGTTGATCCTTACTTTTGATTGGGCCGTTCTGAAACACTCTTTCTGTAGAAACTGCAATTGGACATGCTAAGCGCTAAGAGGCCTACATTGGGAAAAAGAATATCTTCAAATAAAAACTACACAGATGCATTCGGTGAAACTTATTTCTGATCTGTAAATTCAGTTAACAGAGATAAAACATATTTTTGATTGAGCAGTTATGAAACACTCTTTTTGTAGAAAATGCAAGTGGAGATTCGGAGCGCTAAGAGGGTAATAGTGGAAAAAGGAATGTCTTCAAATATAAACTACACAGAATCATTCGGTGAAACTTCTTTCTGATCTGTGCATTAAGGTAACAGAGTTAAACCATACTTTTGATTGAGCAGATCTGAACACTCTTTCTGTAGAAAATGCAACTGGACATTTGGAGCAGTAAGAGCGTAGTAGTGGAAAAAGGAATATATTCAAATATAAACTACACAGAAGCATTCTGTGAAACTTCTTTCTGATCTGAGCATTCAGCTAACGGAGTTAAACCATACTTTTGACTGAGCAGTTTTGAAACACTCTGTCTGTAGAAAATGCAACTGGACATTCGTAGCGCTAAGTGGGTAATAGTGGAAAAAAGAATATGTTCAAATATAAACTACACAGAAGCATTGTATGAAACTTCTTTCTGTTCTGTGCATTCAACTAACAGAGTTGAACCTTACTTTTGATTGAGCCGTTCTGAAACACTCTTTCTGTAGAAACTGCAATTGGACATTCTGAGCGCTAAGAGGCCTATATTGGGAAAAAGAATGTCTACAAATAAAAACTACACAGAAGAATTGTGTGAAACTTCTTTCTGTTCTGTTTGTTCAACTAAAAGAGTTGAACCTTAGTTTTGATTGAGCCGTTCTGAAACACTCTTTCTGTAGAAAATGCAAGTGGAGATTCAGAGCGCTAAGAGGGTAATAGTGGAAAAAGGAATGTCTCCAAATATAAACTACACAGAATCATTCTGTGAAACTTCTTTCTGATCTGTGCATTCAGCTAACAGAGTTAAACCATACTTTTGATTGAGCAGATCTGAACACTCTTTCTGTAGAAAATGCAACTGGACATTTGGAGCGCTAAGAGAGTAGTAGTGGAAAAAGGAATATATTCAAATATAAACTACACAGAAGCATTCTGTGAAACTTCTTTCTGATCTGAGCATTCAGCTAACAGAGTTAAACCATACTTTTGATTGAGCAGTTTTGAAACACTCTGTCTGTAGAAAATGCAACTGGACATTCGGAGCGCTAAGTGGGTAATAGTAAAAAAAAGAATATGTTCAAATATAAACTACACAGAAGCATTGTATGAAACTTCTTTCTGTTCTGTGCATTCAACTAACAGAGTTGAACCTTACTTTTGATTGAGCCTTTCTGAAACACTCTTTCTGTAGAAATTGCAATTGGACATTCTGAGCGCTAAGAGGCCTATATTGGGCAAAATAATATCTTCAAATAAAAACTACACAGAAGCATTGTGTGAAACTTATTTCTGATATGTTCATTAAGCTAACAGAGTTAAACCATACTTTTGATTGCGCAGTTCTGAACACTCTTTCTGTAGAAAATGCAAGTGGACATTCGGAGCGCTAAGAGGGTAATAGTGGAAAAAGGAATATATTCAAATATAAACTACACAGTAGCATTCTGTGAAAATTCTTTCTGTTCTGTGCATTCAACTAACAGAGTTGATCCTTACTTTTGATTGGGCCGTTCTGAAACACTCTTTCTGTAGAAACTGCAATTGGACATGCTAAGCGCTAAGAGGCCTACATTGGGAAAAAGAATATCTTCAAATAAAAACTACACAGATGCATTCGGTGAAACTTATTTCTGATCTGTAAATTCAGTTAACAGAGATAAAACATATTTTTGATTGAGCAGTTATGAAACACTCTTTTTGTAGAAAATGCAAGTGGAGATTCGGAGCGCTAAGAGGGTAATAGTGGAAAAAGGAATGTCTTCAAATATAAACTACACAGAATCATTCGGTGAAACTTCTTTCTGATCTGTGCATTAAGGTAACAGAGTTAAACCATACTTTTGATTGAGTAGATCTGAACACTCTTTCTGTAGAAAATGCAACTGGACATTTGGAGCAGTAAGAGCGTAGTAGTGGAAAAAGGAATATATTCAAATATAAACTACACAGAAGCATTCTGTGAAACTTCTTTCTGATCTGAGCATTCAGCTAACAGAGTTAAACCATACTTTTGACTGAGCAGTTTTGAAACACTCTGTCTGTAGAAAATGCAACTGGACATTCGTAGCGCTAAGTGGGTAATAGTGGAAAAAATAATATGTTCAAATATAAACTACACAGAAGCATTGTATGAAACTTCTTTCTGTTCTGTGCATTCAACTAACAGAGTTGAACCTTACTTTTGATTGAGCCGTTCTGAAACACTCTTTCTGTAGAAACTGCAATTGGACATTCTGAGCGCTAAGAGGCCTATATTGGGAAAAAGAATGTCTACAAATAAAAACTACACAGAAGAATTGTGAGAAACTTCTTTCTATTCTGTTTGTTCAACTAAAAGAGTTGAACCTTAGTTTTGATTGAGCTGTTCTGAAACACTCTTTCTGTAGAAAATGCAAGTGGACATTCGGAGCGCTAAGAGGGTAATAGTGGAAAAAGGAATGTCTCCAAATATAAACTACACAGAATCATTCTGTGAAACTTCTTTCTGATCTGTGCATTCAGCTAACAGAGTTAAACCATATTTTGATTGAGCAGATCTGAACACTCTTTCTGTAGAAAATGCAACTGGACATTTGGAGCGCTAAGAGAGTAGTAGTGGAAAAAGGAATATATTCAAATATAAACTACACAGAAGCATTCTGTGAAACTTCTTTCTGATCTGAGAATTCAGCTAACAGAATTAAACCATACTTTTGATTGAGCAGTTTTGAAACACTCTGTCTGTAGGAAATGCAACTGGACATTCGTAGCGCTAAGTGGGTAATAGTGGAAAAAAGAATATGATCAAATATAAACTACACAGAAGCATTGTATGAAACTTCTTTCTCTTCTGTGCATTCAACTAACAGAGTTGAACCTTACTTTTGATTGAGCCTTTCTGAAACACTCTTTCTGTAGAAATTGCAATTGGACATTCTGAGCGCTAAGAGGACTATATTGGGAAAAATAATATCTTCAAACAAAAACTACACAGAAGCATTGTGTGAAACTAATTTCTGATATGTTCATTAAGCTAACAGAGTTAAACCATACTTTTGATTGCGCAGTTCTGAACAATCTTTCTGTAGAAAATGCAAGTGTACATTCGGAGCGCTAAGAGGGTAATAGTGGAAAAAGGAATATATTCAAATATAAATTACACAGTAGCATTCTGTGAAAATTCTTTCTATTCTGTGCATTCAACTAACAGAGTTGAACCTTACTTTTGATTGAGCCGTTCTGAAACACTGTTTCTGTAGAAACTGCAATTGGACATGCTAAGCGCTCAGAGGCCTGCATTGGAAAAAAGAATATCTTCAAATAAAAACTACACAGATGCATTCTGTGAAACTTATTTCTGATCTGTAAATTCAGTTAACAGAGATAAAACATATTTTTGATTGAGCAGTTATGAAACACTCTTTTTGTAGAAAATGCAAGTGGAGATTCGGAGCGCTAAGAGGGTAATAGTGGAAAAAGGAATGTCTTCAAATATAAACTACACAGAATCATTCGGTGAAACTTCTTTCTGATCTGTGCATTCAGCTAACAGAATTAAACCATACTTTTGATTGAGCAGATCTGAACACTCTTTCTGTTGAAAATGCAACTGGACATTTGGAGCGCTAAGAGAGTAGTAGTGGAAAAAGGAATATATTCAAATATAAACTACACAGAAGCATTCTGTGAAACTTCTTTCTGATCTGAGCATTCAGCTAACTGAGTTAAACCATACTTTTGATTGAGCAGTTTTGAAACACTCTGTCTGTAGAAAATGCAACTGGACATTCGTAGCGCTAAGTGGGTAATAGTGGAAAAAAATATGTTCTAATATAAACTACACAGAAGCATTGTATGAAACTTCTTTCTGTTCTGTGCATTCAACTAACAGAGTTGAACCTTACTTTTGATTGAGCCGTTCTGAAACCGTCTTTCTGTAGAAACTGCAATTGGACATTCTGAGCGCTAAGAGGCATATATTGGGAAAAAGAATGTCTACAAATAAAAACTACACAGAAGAATTGTGTGAAACTACTTACTGTTCTGTTTGTTCAAATAAAAGAGTTGAACCTTAGTTTTGATTGAGCCGTTCTGAAACACTCTTTCTATAGAAAATGCAAGTGGAGATTCGGAGCGCTAAGAGGGTAATAGTGGAAAAAGGAATGTCTCCAAATATAAACTACACAGAATCATTCTGTGAAACTTCTTTCTGATCTGTGCATTCAGCTAACAGAGTTAAACCATACTTTTGATTGAGCAGATCTGAACACTCTTTCTGTAGAAAATGCAACTGGACATTTGGAGCGCTAAGAGAGTAGTAGTGGAAAAAGGAATATATTCAAATATAAACTACACAGAAGCATTCTGTGAAACTTCTTTCTGATCTGAGCATTCAGCTAACAGAGTTAAATCATACTTTTGATTGGGCAGTTTTGAAACACTCTGTCTGTAGAAAATGCAACTGGACATTCGTAGCGCTAAGTAGGTAATAGTGGAAAAAAGAATATGTTCAAATATAAACTACACAGAAGCATTGTATGAAACTTCTTCCTGTTCTGTGCATTCAACTAACAAAGTTGAACCTTACCTTTGATTGAGCCGTTCTGAAACACTCTTTCTGTAGAAACTTCAATTGGACATTCTGAGCGCTAAGAGGCCTCTATTTGGAAAAAAAATATCTTCAAATAAAAACTACACAGAAGCATTGTGTGAAACTTATTTCTGATATGTTCATTAAGCTAACAGAGTTAAACCATACTTTTGATTGCGCAGTTCTGAACACTCTTTCTGTAGAAAATGCAAGTGGACATTCGGAGCGCTAAGAGGGTAATAGTGGAAAAAGGAATATATTCAAATATAAACTACACAGTAGCATTCTGTGAAAATACTTTCTGTTCTGTGCATTCAACTAACAGAGTTGATCCTTACTTTTGATTGAGCCGTTCTGAAACACTCTTTCTGTAGAAACTGCAATTGGACATGCTAAGCGCTAAGAGGCCTACATTGGGAAAAAGAATATCTTCAAATAAAAACTACACAGATGCATTCGGTGAAACTTATTTCTCATCTGTAAATTCAGTTAACAGAGATAAAACATATTTTTGATTGAGCAGTTATGAAACACTCTTTTTGTAGAAAATGCAAGTGGAGATTCGGAGCGCTAAGAGGGTAATAGTGGAAAAAGGAATGTCTTCAAATATAAACTACACAGAATCATTCGGTGAAACTTCTTTCTGATCTGTGCATTAAGGTAACAGAGTTAAACCATACTTTTGATTGAGCAGATCTGAACACTCTTTCTGTTGAAAATGCAACTGGACATTTGGAGCAGTAAGAGCGTAGTAGTGGAAAAAGGAATATATTCAAATATAAACTACACAGAAGCATTCTGTGAAACTTCTTTCTGATCTGAGCATTCAGCTAACAGAGTTAAACCATACTTTTGATTGAGCAGTTTTGAAACACTCTGTCTGTAGAAAATGCAACTGGACATTCGTAGCGCTAAGTGGGTAATAGTGGAAAAAAGAATATGTTCAAATATAAACTACACAGAAGCATTGTATGAAACTTCTTTCTGTTCTGTGCATTCAACTAACAGAGTTGAACCTTACTTTTGATTGAGCCGTTCTGAAACACTCTTTCTGTAGAAACTGCAATTGGACATTCTGAGCGCTAAGAGACCTATATTGGAAAAAAGAATGTCTACAAATAAAAACTACACAGAAGAATTGTGTGAAACTACTTTCTGTTCTGTTTGTTCAACTAAAAGAGTTGAACCTTAGTTTTGATTGAGCCGTTCTGAAACACTCTTTCTGTAGAAAATGCAAGTGGAGATTCGGAGCGCTAAGAGGGTAATAGTGGAAAAAGGAATGTCTCCAAATATAAACTACACAGAATCATTCTGTGAAACTTCTTTCTGATCTGTGCATTCAGCTAACAGAGTTAAACCATACTTTTGATTGAGCAGTTCTGAACACTCTTTCTGTAGAAAATGCAACTGGACATTTGGAGCGCTAAGAGAGTAGTAGTGGAAAAAGGAATATATTCAAATATAAACTACACAGAAGCATTCTGTGAAACTTCTTTCTGAACTGAGCATTCAGCTAACAGAGTTAAACCATACTTTTGATTGAGCAGTTTTGAAACACTCTGTCTGTAGAAAATGCAACTGGACATTCGTAGCGCTAAGTGGGTAATAGTGGAAAAATGAATATGCTCAAATATAAACTACACAGAAGCATTGTATGAAACTTCTTTCTGTTCTGTGCATTCAACTAACAGAGTTGAACCTTACTGTTGATTGAGCCTTTCTGAAACACTCTTTCTGTAGAAATTGCAATTGGACATTCTGAGCGCTAAGAGGACTATATTGGGAAAAATAATATCTTCAAACAAAAACTACACAGAAGCATTGTGTGAAACTAATTTCTGATATGTTCATTAAGCTAACAGAGTTAAACCATACTTTTGATTGCGCAGTTCTGAACAATCTTTCTGTAGAAAATGCAAGTGTACATTCGGAGCGCTAAGAGGGTAATAGTGGAAAAAGGAATATATTCAAATATAAATTACACAGTAGCATTCTGTGAAAATTCTTTCTATTCTGTGCATTCAACTAACAGAGTTGAACCTTACTTTTGATTGAGCCGTTCTGAAACACTGTTTCTGTAGAAACTGCAATTGGACATGCTAAGCGCTCAGAGGCCTGCATTGGGAAAAAGAATATCTTCAAATAAAAACTACACAGATGCATTCTGTGAAACTTATTTCTGATCTGTAAATTCAGTTAACAGAGATAAAACATATTTTTGATTGAGCAGTTATGAAACACTCTTTTTGTAGAAAATGCAAGTGGAGATTCGGAGCGCTAAGAGGGTAATAGTGGAAAAAGGAATGTCTTCAAATATAAACTACACAGAATCATTCGGTGAAACTTCTTTCTGATCTGTGCATTCAGCTAACAGAATTAAACCATACTTTTGATTGAGCAGATCTGAACACTCTTTCTGTTGAAAATGCAACTGGACATTTGGAGCGCTAAGAGAGTAGTAGTTGAAAAAGGAATATATTCAAATATAAACTACACAGAAGCATTCTGTGAAACTTCTTTCTGATCTGAGCATTCAGCTAACTGAGTTAAACCATACTTTTGATTGAGCAGTTTTGAAACACTCTGTCTGTAGAAAATGCAACTGGACATTCGTAGCGCTAAGTAGGTAATAGTGGAAAAAAATATGTTCTAATATAAACTACACAGAAGCATTGTATGAAACTTCTTTCTGTTCTGTGCATTCAACTAACAGAGTTGAACCTTACTTTTGATTGAGCCGTTCTGAAACCGTCTTTCTGTAGAAACTGCAATTGGACATTCTGAGCGCTAAGAGGCATATATTGATAAAAAGAATGTCTACAAATAAAAACTACACAGAAGAATTGTGTGAAACTACTTACTGTTCTGTTTGTTCAAATAAAAGAGTTGAACCTTAGTTTTGATTGAGCCGTTCTGAAACACTCTTTCTATAGAAAATGCAAGTGGAGATTCGGAGCGCTAAGAGGGTAATAGTGGAAAAAGGAATGTCTCCAAATATAAACTACACAGAATCATTCTGTGAAACTTCTTTCTGATCTGTGCATTCAGCTAACAGAGTTAAACCATACTTTTGATTGAGCAGATCTGAACACTCTTTCTGTAGAAAATGCAACTGGACATTTGGAGCGCTAAGAGAGTAGTAGTGGAAAAAGGAATATATTCAAATATAAACTACACAGAAGCATTCTGTGAAACTTCTTTCTGATCTGAGCATTCAGCTAACAGAGTTAAATCATACTTTTGATTGGGCAGTTTTGAAACACTCTGTCTGTAGAAAATGCAACTGGACATTCGTAGCGCTAAGTAGGTAATAGTGGAAAAAAGAATATGTTCAAATATAAACTACACAGAAGCATTGTATGAAACTTCTTCCTGTTCTGTGCATTCAACTAACAGAGTTGAACCTTACCTTTGATTGAGCCGTTCTGAAACACTCTTTCTGTAGAAACTTCAATTGGACATTCTGAGCGCTAAGAGGCCTCTATTTGGAAAAAAAATATCTTCAAATAAAAACTACACAGAAGCATTGTGTGAAACTTATTTCTGATATGTTCATTAAGCTAACAGAGTTAAACCATACTTTTGATTGCGCAGTTCTGAACACTCTTTCTGTAGAAAATGCAAGTGGACATTCGGAGCGCTAAGAGGGTAATAGTGGAAAAAGGAATATATTCAAATATAAACTACACAGTAGCATTCTGTGAAAATACTTTCTGTTCTGTGCATTCAACTAACAGAGTTGATCCTTACTTTTGATTGAGCCGTTCTGAAACACTCTTTCTGTAGAAACTGCAATTGGACATGCTAAGCGCTAAGAGGCCTACATTGGGAAAAATAATATCTTCAAATAAAAACTACACAGATGCATTCGGTGAAACTTATTTCTCATCTGTAAATTCAGTTAACAGAGATAAAACATATTTTTGATTGAGCAGTTATGAAACACTCTTTTTGTAGAAAATGCAAGTGGAGATTCGGAGCGCTAAGAGGGTAATAGTGGAAAAAGGAATGTCTTCAAATATAAACTACACAGAATCATTCGGTGAAACTTCTTTCTGATCTGTGCATTAAGGTAACAGAGTTAAACCATACTTTTGATTGAGCAGATCTGAACACTCTTTCTGTAGAAAATGCAACTGGACATTTGGAGCAGTAAGAGCGTAGTAGTGGAAAAAGGAATATATTCAAATATAAACTACAAAGAAGCATTCTGTGAAACTTCTTTCTGATATGAGCATTCAGCTAACAGAGTTAAACCATACTTTTGATTGAGCAGTTTTGAAACACTCTGTCTGTAGAAAATGCAACTGGACATTCGTAGCGCTAAGTGGGTAATAGTGGAAAAAATAATATATTCAAATATAAACTACACAGAAGCATTGTATGAAACTTCTTTCTGTTCTCTGCATTCAACTAACAGAGTTGAACCTTACTTTTGATTGAGCCGTTCTGAAACACTCTTTCTGTAGAAACTGCAATTGGACATTCTGAGCGCTAAGAGGCCTATATTGGGAAAAAGAATGTCTACAAATAAAAACTACACAGAAGAATTGTGTGAAACTTCTTTCTATTCTGTTTGTTCAACTAAAAGAGTTGAACCTTAGTTTTGATTGAGCCGTTCTGAAACACTCTTTCTGTAGAAAATTCAAGTGGAGATTCGGAGCGCTAAGAGGGTAATAGTGGAAAAAGGAATGTCTCCAAATATAAACTACACAGAATCATTCTGTGAAACTTCTTTCTGATCTGTGCATTCAGCTAACAGAGTTAAACCATATTTTGATTGAGCAGATCTGAACACTCTTTCTGTAGAAAATGCAACTGGACATTTGGAGCGCTAAGAGAGTAGTAGTGGAAAAAGGAATATATTCAAATATAAACTACACAGAAGCATTCTGTGAAACTTCTTTCTGATCTGAGAATTCAGCTAACAGAGTTAAACCATACTTTTGATTGAGCAGTTTTGAAACACTCTGTCTGTAGGAAATGCAACTGGACATTCGTAGCGCTAAGTGTGTAATAGTGGAAAAAAGAATATGTTCAAATATAAACTACACAGAAGCATTGTATGAAACTTCTTTCTGTTCTGTGCATTCAACTAACAGAGTTGAACCTTACTTTTGTTTGAGCCTTTCTGAAACACTCTTTCTGTAGAATCTGCAATTGGACATTCTGAGCGCTAAGAGGCCTATATTGGGAAAAATAATATCTTCAAATAAAAACTACACAGAAGCATTGTGTGAAACTAATTTCTGATATGTTCATTAAGCTAACAGAGTTAAACCATACTTTTGATTGCGCAGTTCTGAACAATCTTTCTGTAGAAAATGCAGGTGTACATTCGGAGCGCTAAGAGGGTAATAGTGGAAAAAGGAATATATTCTAATATAAACTACACAGTAGCATTCTGTGAAAATTCTTTCTGTTCTGTGCATTCAACTAACAGAGTTGAACCTTACTTTTGATTGAGCCGTTCTGAAACACTGTTTCTGTAGAAACTGCAATTGGACATGCTAAGCGCTAAGAGGCCTGCATTGGGAAAAAGAATATCTTCAAATAAAAACTACACAGATGCATTCTGTGAAACTTATTTCTGATCTGTAAATTCAGTTAACAGAGATAAAACATATTTTTGATTGAGCAGTTATGAAACACTCTTTTTGTAGAAAATGCAAGTGGAGACTCGGAGCGCTAAGAGGGTAATAGTGGAAAAAGGAATGTCTTCAAATATAAACTACACAGAATCATTCGGTGAAACTTCTTTCTGATCTGTGCATTCAGCTAACAGAGTTAAACCATACTTTTGATTGAGCAGATCTGAACACTCTTTCTGTTGAAAATGCAACTGGACATTTGGAGCGCTAAGAGCGTAGTAGTGGAAAAAGGAATATATTCAAATATGAACTACACAGAAGCATTCTGTGAAACTTCTTTCTGATCTGAGCATTCAGCTAACTGAGCTAAACCATACTTTTGATTGAGCAGTTTTGAAACACTCTGTCTGTAGAAAATGCAACTGGACATTCGTAGCGCTAAGTGGGTAATAGTGGAAAAAAGAATATGTTCTAATATAAACTACACAGAAGCATTGTATGAAACTTCTTTCTGTTCTGTGCATTCAACTAACAGAGTTGAACCTTACTTTTGATTGAGCCGTTCTGAAACCGTCTTTCTGTAGAAACTGCAATTGGACATTCTGAGCGCTAAGAGGCCTATATTGGGAAAAAGAATGTCTACAAATAAAAACTACACAGAAGAATTGTGTGAAACTACTTTCTGTTCTGTTTGTTCAAATAAAAGAGTTGAACCTTAGTTTTGATTGAGCCGTTCTGAAACACTCTTTCTGTAGAAAATGCAAGTGGAGATTCGGAGCGCTAAGAGGTTAATAGTGGAAAAAGGAATGTCTCCAAATATAAACTACACAGAATCATTCTGTGAAACTTCTTTCTGATCTGTGCATTCAGCTAACAGAGTTAAACCATACTTTTGATTGAGCAGATCTGAACACTCTTTCTGTAGAAAATGCAACTGGACATTTGGAGCGCTAAGAGTGTAGTAGTGGAAAAAGGAATATATTCAAATATAAACTACACAGAAGCATTCTGTGAAACTTCTTTCTGATCTGAGCATTCAGCTAACAGAGTTAAACCATACTTTTGATTGAGCAGTTTTGAAACACTCTGTCTGTAGAAAATGCAACTGGACATTCGCAGCGCTAAGTGGGTAATAGTGGAAAAAAGAATATGTTCTAATACAAACTACACAGAAGCATTGTATGAAACTTCTTTCTGTTCTGTGCATTCAACTAACAGAGTTGAACCTTACTTTTGATTGAGACGTTCTGAAACACTCTTTCTGTAGAAACTGCAATTGGACATTCTGAGCGCTTAGAGGCCTATATTGGGAAAAAGAATGTCTACAAATAAAAACTACACAGAAGAATTGTGAGAAACTTCTTTCTGTTCTGTTTGTTCAACTAAAAGAGTTGAACCTTAGTGTTGATTGAGCCGTTCTGAAACACTCTTTCTGTAGAAAATGCAAGTGGAGATTCGGAGCGCTAAGAGGGTAATAGTGGAAAAAGGAATGTCTCCAAATATAAACTACACAGAATCATTCGGTGAAACTTCTTCCTGATCTGTGCATTCAGCTAACAGAGTTAAATCATACTTTGGATTGAGCAGATCTGAACACTCTTTCTGTAGAAAATGCAACTGGACATTTGGAGCGCTAAGAGCGTAGTAGTGGAAAAAGGAATATATTCAAATATAAACTACACAGAAACATTCTGTGAAATTTCTTTCTGATCTGAGCATTCAGCTAACAGAGTTAAACCATACTTTTGATTGAGCAGTTTTGAAACACTCTGTCTGTAGAAAATGCAACTGGACATTCGTAGCGCTAAGTGGGTAATAGTGGAAAAAAGAATATGTTCAAATATAAACTACACAGAAGCATTGTATGAAACTTCTTTCTGTTCTGTGCATTCAACTAACAGAGCTGAACCTTACTTTTGATTGAGCCGTTCTGAAACACTCTTTCTGTAGAAACTGCAATTGGACATTCTGAGCGCTAAGAGGCCTATATTGGGAAAAAGAATGTCTACAAATAAAAACTACACAGAAGAATCGTGTGAAACTTCTTTCTGTTCTGTTTGTTCAACTAAAAGAGTTGAACCTTAGTTTTGATTGAGCCGTTCTGAAACACTCTTTCTGTAGAAAATGCAAGTGGAGATTCGGAGCGCTAAGAGGGTAATAGTGGAAAAAGGAATGTCTCCAAATATAAACTACACAGAATCATTCTGTGAAACTTCTTTCTGATCTGTGCATTCAGCTAACATAGTTAAACCATACTTTTGATTGAGCAGATCTGAACACTCTTTCTGTAGAAAATGCAACTGGACATTTGGAGCGCTAAGAGAGTAGTAGTGGAAAAAGGAATATATTCAAATATAAACTACACAGAAGCATTCTGTGAAACTTCTTTCTGATCTGAGCATTTAGCTAACAGAGTTAAACCATAATTTTGATTGAGCAGTTTTGAAACACTCTGTCTGTAGAAAATGCAACTGGACATTCGTAGCGCTAAGTGGGTAATAGTGGAAAAAAGAATATGTTCAAATATAAACTACACAGAAGCATTGTATGAAACTTCTTTCTGTTCTGTGCATTCAAATAACAGAGTTGAACCTTACTTTTGATTGAGCCTTTCTGAATCACTCTTTCTGTAGAATCTGCAATTGGATATTCTGAGTGCTAAGAGGCCTATATTGGGAAAAATAATATCTTCAAATAAAAACTACACAGAAGCATTGTGTGAAACTTATTTCTGATATGTTCGTTAAGCTAACAGAGTTAAACCATACTTTTGATTGCGCAGTTCTGAACACTCTTTCTGTAGAAAATGCAAGTGGACATTCGGAGCGCTAAGAGGGTAATAGTGGAAAAAGGAATATATTCAAATATAAACTACACAGTAGCATTCTGTGAAAATTCTTTCTGTTCTGTGCATTCAACTAACAGAGTTGAACCTTACTTTTGATTGAGCCGTTCTGAAACACTCTTTCTGTAGAAACTGCAATTGGACATTCTGAGAGCTAAGAGGCCTATATTGGGAAAAATAATATCTTCAAATAAAAACTACAAAGAAGCATTGTGTGAAACTTATTTCTGATATGTTCATTAAGCTAACAGAGTTAAACCATACTTTTGATTGCGCAGTTCTGAATACTCTTTCTGTAGAAAATGCAAGTGGACATTCGGAGCGCTAAGAGGGTAATTGTGGAAAAAGGAATATATTCAAATATAAACTACACAGTAGCATTCTGTGAAAATTCCTTCTGTTCTGTGCATTCAACTAACAGAGTTGAACCTTTCTTTTGATTGAGCCGTTCTGAAACACTCTTTCTGTAGAAACTGCAATTGGACATGCTAAGCGCTAAGAGGCCTACATTGGGAAAAAGAATATCTTCAAATAAAAACTACACAGATGCATTCTGTGAAACTTATTTCTGATCTGTAAATTCAGTTAACAGAGATAAAACATATTTTTGATTGAGCAGTTATGAAACACTCTTTTTGTAGAAAATGCAAGTGGAGATTCGGAGCGCTAAGAGGGTAATAGTGGAAAAAGGAATGTCTTCAAATATAAACTACACAGAATCATTCGGTGAAACTTCTTTCTGATCTGTGCATTCAGCTAACAGAGTTAAACCATACTTTTGATTGAGCAGATCTGAACACTCTTTCTGTTGAAAATGCAACTGGACATTTGGGGCGCTAAGAGCGTAGTAGTGGAAAAAGGAATATATTCAAATATAAACTACACAGAAGCATTCTGTGAAACTTCTTTCTGATCTGAGCATTCAGCTAACAGAGTTAAACCATACTTTTGATTGAGCAGTTTTGAAACACTCTGTCTGTAGAAAATGCAACTGGACATTCGTAGCGCTAAGTGGGTAATAGTGGAAAAAAGAATATGTTCAAATATAAACTACACAGAAGCATTGTATGAAACTTCTTTCTGTTCTGTGCATTCAACTAACAGAGTTGAACCTTACTTTTGATTGAGCCGTTCTGAAACACTCTTTCTGTAGAAACTGATATTGGACATTCTGAGCGCTAAGAGGCCTATATTGGAAAAAAGAATGTCTACAAATAAAAACTACACAGAAGAATTGTGTGAAACTACTTTCTGTTCTGTTTGTTCAACTAAAAGAGTTGAACCTTAGTTTTGATTGAGCCGTTCTGAAACACTCTTTCTGTAGAAAATGCAAGTGGAGATTCGGAGCGCTAAGAGGGTAATAGTGGAAAAAGGAATGTCTCCAAATATAAACTACACAGAATCATTCTGTGAAACTTCTTTCTGATCTGTGCATTCAGCTAACAGAGTTAAACCATACTTTTGATTGAGCAGTTCTGAACACTCTTTCTGTAGAAAATGCAACTGGACATTTGGAGCGCTAAGAGAGTAGTAGTGGAAAAAGGAATATATTCAAATATAAACTACACAGAAACATTCTGTGAAACTTCTTTCTGAACTGAGCATTCAGCTAACAGAGTTAAACCATACTTTTGATTGAGCAGTTTTGAAACACTCTGTCTGTAGAAAATGCAACTGGACATTCGTAGCGCTAAGTGGGTAATAGTGGAAAAATGAATATGTTCAAATATAAACTACACAGAAGCATTGTATGAAACTTCTTTCTGTTCTGTGCATTCAACTAACAGAGTTGAACCTTACTGTTGATTGAGCCTTTCTGAAACACTCTTTCTGTAGAATCTGCAATTGGACATTCTGAGCGCTAAGAGGCCTATATTGGGAAAAATAATATCTTCAAATAAAAATTACACAGAAGCATTGTGTGAAACTTATTTCTGATATGTTCATTAAGCTAACAGAGTTAAACCATACTTTTGATTGCGCAGTTCTGAACACTCTTTCTGTAGAAAATGCAAGTGGACATTCGGAGCGCTAAGAGGGTAATAGTGGAAAAAGTAATATATTCAATTATAAACTACACAGTAGCATTCTGTGAAAATTCTTTCTGCTCTGTGCATTCAACTAACAGATTTGAACCTTACTTTTGATTGAGCCGTTCTGAAACACTCTTTCTGTAGAAACTGCAATTGGACATGCTAAGCGCTAAGAGGCCTACATTGGGAAAAGGAATATCTTCAAATAAAAACTACACAGATGCATTCTGTGAAACTTATTTCTGATCTGTAAATTCAGTTAACAGAGATAAAACTGATTTTTGATTGAGCAGTTATGAAACACTCTTTTTGTAGAAAATGCAAGTGGAGATTCGGAGCGCTAAGAGGGTAATAGTGGAAAAAGGAATGTCTTCAAATATAAACTACACAGAATCATTCGGTGAAACTTCTTTCTGATCTGTGCATTCAGCTAACAGAGTTAAACCATACTTTTTATTGAGCAGATCTGAACACTCTTTCTGTTGAAAATGCAACTGGACATTTGGGGCGCTAAGAGCGTAGTAGTGGAAAAAGGAATATATTCAAATATAAACTACACAGAAGCATTCTGTGAAACTTCTTTCTGATCTGAGCATTCAGCTAACAGAGTTAAAGCATACTTTTGATTGAGCAGTTTTGAAACACTCTGTCTGTAGAAAATGCAACTGGACATTCGTAGCGCTAAGTGGGTAATAGTGGAAAAAAGAATATGTTCATATATAAACTACACAGAAGCATTGTATGAAACTTCTTTCTGTTCTGTGCATTCAACTAACAGAGTTGAACCTTACTTTTGATTGAGCCGTTCTGAAACACTCTTTCTGTAGAAACTGCAATTGGACATTCTGAGCGCTAAGAGGCATATATTGGGAAAAAGAATGTCTACAAATAAAAACTACACAGAAGAATTGTGTGAAACTACTTTCTGTTCTGTTTGTTAAACTAAAAGAGTTGAACCTTAGTTTTGATTGAGCCGTTCTGAAACACTCTTTCTGTAGAAAATGCAAGTGGAGATTCGGAGCGCTAAGAGGGTAATAGTGGAAAAAGGAATGTCTCCAAATATAAACTACACAGAATCATTCTGTGAAACTTCTTTCTGATCTGTGCATTCAGCTAACAGAGTTAAACCATACTTTTGATTGAGCAGATCTGAACACTCTTTCTGTAGAAAATGCAACTGGACATTTGGAGCGCTAAGAGAGTAGTAGTGGAAAAAGGAATATATTCAAATATAAACTACACAGAAGCATTCTGTGAAACTTCTTTCTGATCTGAGCATTCAGCTAACAGAGTTAAACCATACTTTTGATTGAGCAGTTTTGAAACACTCTGTCTGTAGAAAATGCAACTGGACATTCGTAGCGCTAAGTGGGTAATAGTGGAAAAAAGAATATGTTCAAATATAAACTACACAGAAGCATTGTATGAAACTTCTTTCTGTTCTGTGCATTCAACTAACAGAGTTGAACCTTACTTTTGATTGAGCCTTTCTGAAACACTCTTTCTGTAGAAATTGCAATTGGACATTCTGAGCGCTAAGAGGCCTATATTGGGCAAAATAATATCTTCAAATAAAAACTACACAGAAGCATTGTGTGAAACTTATTTCTGATATGTTCATTAAGCTAACAGAGTTAAACCATACTTTTGATTGCGCAGTTCTGAACACTCTTTCTGTAGAAAATGCAAGTGGACATTCGGAGCGCTAAGAGGGTAATAGTGGAAAAAGGAATATATTCAAATATAAACTACACAGTAGCATTCTGTGAAAATTCTTTCTGTTCTGTGCATTCAACTAACAGAGTTGATCCTTACTTTTGATTGGGCCGTTCTGAAACACTCTTTCTGTAGAAACTGCAATTGGACATGCTAAGCGCTAAGAGGCCTACATTGGGAAAAAGAATATCTTCAAATAAAAACTACACAGATGCATTCTGTGAAACTTATTTCTGATCTGTAAATTCAGTTAACAGAGATAAAACATATTTTTGATTGAGCAGTTATGAAACACTCTTTTTGTAGAAAATGCAAGTGGAGATTCGGAGCGCTAAGAGGGTAATAGTGGAAAAAGGAATGTCTTCAAATATAAACTACACAGAATCATTCGGTGAAACTTCTTTCTGATCTGTGCATTCAGCTAACAGAGTTAAACCATACTTTTGATTGAGCAGATCTGAACACTCTTTCTGTAGAAAATGCAACTGGACATTTGGAGCGCTAAGAGCGTAGTAGTGGAAAAAGGAATATATTCAAATATAAACTACACAGAAGCATTCTGTGAAACTTCTTTCTGATCTGAGCATTCAGCTAACAGAGTTAAACCATACTTTTGATTGAGCAGTTTTGAAACACTCTGTCTGTAGAAAATGCAACTGGACATTCGTAGCGCTAAGTGGGTAATAGTGGAAAAAAGAATATGTTCAAATATAAACTACACAGAAGCATTGTATGAAACTTCTTTCTGTTCTGTGCATTCAACTAACAGAGTTGAACCTTACTTTTGATTGAGCCGTTCTGAAACACTCTTTCTGTAGAAACTGCAATTGGACATTCTGAGCGCTAAGAGGCCTATATTGGGAAAAAGAATGTCTACAAATAAAAACTACACAGAAGAATTGTGTGAAACTTCTTTCTGTTCTGTTTGTTCAACTAAAAGAGTTGAACCTTAGTTTTGATTGAGCCGTTCTGAAACACTCTTTCTGTAGAAAATGCAAGTGGAGATTCAGAGCGCTAAGAGGGTAATAGTGGAAAAAGGAATGTCTCCAAATATAAACTACACAGAATCATTCTGTGAAACTTCTTTCTGATCTGTGCATTCAGCTAACAGAGTTAAACCATACTTTTGATTGAGCAGATCTGAACACTCTTTCTGTAGAAAATGCAACTGGACATTTGGAGCGCTAAGAGAGTAGTAGTGGAAAAAGGAATATATTCAAATATAAACTACACAGAAGCATTCTGTGAAACTTCTTTCTGATCTGAGAATTCAGCTAACAGAATTAAACCATACTTTTGATTGAGCAGTTTTGAAACACTCTGTCTGTAGGAAATGCAACTGGACATTCGTAGCGCTAAGTGGGTAATAGTGGAAAAAAGAATATGATCAAATATAAACTACACAGAAGCATTGTATGAAACTTCTTTCTCTTCTGTGCATTCAACTAACAGAGTTGAACCTTACTTTTGATTGAGCCTTTCTGAAACACTCTTTCTGTAGAATCTGCAATTGGACATTCTGAGCGCTAAGAGGCCTATATTGGGAAAAATAATATCTTCAAACAAAAACTACACAGAAGCATTGTGTGAAACTAATTTCTGATATGTTCATTAAGCTAACAGAGTTAAACCATACTTTTGATTGCGCAGTTCTGAACAATCTTTCTGTAGAAAATGCAAGTGTACATTCGGAGCGCTAAGAGGGTAATAGTGGAAAAAGGAATATATTCAAATATAAACTACACAGTAGCATTCTGTGAAAATTCTTTCTATTCTGTGCATTCAACTAACAGAGTTGAACCTTACTTTTGATTGAGCCGTTCTGAAACACTGTTTCTGTAGAAACTGCAATTGGACATGCTAAGCGCTCAGAGGCCTGCATTGGGAAAAAGAATATCTTCAAATAAAAACTACACAGATGCATTCGGTGAAACTTATTTCTCATCTGTAAATTCAGTTAACAGAGATAAAACATATTTTTGATTGAGCAGTTATGAAACACACTTTTTGTAGAAAATGCAAGTGGAGATTCGGAGCGCTAAGAGGGTAATAGTGGAAAAAGGAATGTCTTCAAATATAAACTACACAGAATCATTCGGTGAAACTTCTTTCTGATCTGTGCATTAAGGTAACAGAGTTAAACCATACTTTTGATTGAGCAGATCTGAACACTCTTTCTGTAGAAAATGCAACTGGACATTTGGAGCAGTAAGAGCGTAGTAGTGGAAAAAGGAATATATTCAAATATAAACTACAAAGAAGCATTCTGTGAAACTTCTTTCTGATATGAGCATTCAGCTAACAGAGTTAAACCATACTTTTGATTGAGCAGTTTTGAAACACTCTGTCTGTAGAAAATGCAACTGGACATTCGTAGCGCTAAGTGGGTAATAGTGGAAAAAATAATATATTCAAATATAAACTACACAGAAGCATTGTATGAAACTTCTTTCTATTCTCTGCATTCAACTAACAGAGTTGAACCTTACTTTTGATTGAGCCGTTCTGAAACACTCTTTCTGTAGAAACTGCAATTGGACATTCTGAGCGCTAAGAGGCCTATATTGGGAAAAAGAATGTCTACAAATAAAAACTACACAGAAGAATTGTGTGAAACTTCTTTCTATTCTGTTTGTTCAACTAAAAGAGTTGAACCTTAGTTTTGATTGAGCCGTTCTGAAACACTCTTTCTGTAGAAAATGCAAGTGGAGATTCGGAGCGCTAAGAGGGTAATAGTGGAAAAAGGAATGTCTCCAAATATAAACTACACAGAATCATTCTGTGAAACTTCTTTCTGATCTGTGCATTCAGCTAACAGAGTTAAACCATATTTTGATTGAGCAGATCTGAACACTCTTTCTGTAGAAAATGCAACTGGACATTTGGAGCGCTAAGAGAGTAGTAGTGGAAAAAGGAATATATTCAAATATAAACTACACAGAAGCATTCTGTGAAACTTCTTTCTGATCTGAGAATTCAGCTAACAGAGTTAAACCATACTTTTGATTGAGCAGTTTTGAAACACTCTGTCTGTAGGAAATGCAACTGGACATTCGTAGCGCTAAGTGTGTAATAGTGGAAAAAAGAATATGTTCAAATATAAACTACACAGAAGCATTGTATGAAACTTCTTTCTGTTCTGTGCATTCAACTAACAGAGTTGAACCTTACTTTTGTTTGAGCCTTTCTGAAACACTCTTTCTGTAGAATCTGCAATTGGACATTCTGAGCGCTAAGAGGCCTATATTGGGAAAAATAATATCTTCAAATAAAAACTACACAGAAGCATTGTGTGAAACTAATTTCTGATATGTTCATTAAGCTAACAGAGTTAAACCATACTTTTGATTGCGCAGTTCTGAACAATCTTTCTGTAGAAAATGCAGGTGTACATTCGGAGCGCTAAGAGGGTAATAGTGGAAAAAGGAATATATTCTAATATAAACTACACAGTAGCATTCTGTGAAAATTCTTTCTGTTCTGTGCATTCAACTAACAGAGTTGAACCTTACTTTTGATTGAGCCGTACTGAAACACTGTTTCTGTAGAAACTGCAATTGGACATGCTAAGCGCTAAGAGGCCTGCATTGGGAAAAAGAATATCTTCAAATAAAAACTACACAGATGCATTCTGTGAAACTTATTTCTGATCTGTAAATTCAGTTAACAGAGATAAAACATATTTTTGATTGAGCAGTTATGAAACACTCTTTTTGTAGAAAATGCAAGTGGAGACTCGGAGCGCTAAGAGGGTAATAGTGGAAAAAGGAATGTCTTCAAATATAAACTACACAGAATCATTCGGTGAAACTTCTTTCTGATCTGTGCATTCAGCTAACAGAGTTAAACCATACTTTTGATTGAGCAGATCTGAACACTCTTTCTGTTGAAAATGCAACTGGACATTTGGAGCGCTAAGAGCGTAGTAGTGGAAAAAGGAATATATTCAAATATGAACTACACAGAAGCATTCTGTGAAACTTCTTTCTGATCTGAGCATTCAGCTAACTGAGTTAAACCATACTTTTGATTGAGCAGTTTTGAAACACTCTGTCTGTAGAAAATGCAACTGGACATTCGTAGCGCTAAGTGGGTAATAGTGGAAAAAAGAATATGTTCTAATATAAACTACACAGAAGCATTGTATGAAACTTCTTTCTGTTCTGTGCATTCAACTAACAGAGTTGAACCTTACTTTTGATTGAGCCGTTCTGAAACCGTCTTTCTGTAGAAACTGCAATTGGACATTCTGAGCGCTAAGAGGCCTATATTGGGAAAAAGAATGTCTACAAATAAAAACTACACAGAAGAATTGTGTGAAACTACTTTCTGTTCTGTTTGTTCAAATAAAAGAGTTGAACCTTAGTTTTGATTGAGCCGTTCTGAAACACTCTTTCTGTAGAAAATTCAAGTGGAGATTCGGAGCGCTAAGAGGTTAATAGTGGAAAAAGGAATGTCTCCAAATATAAACTACACAGAATCATTCTGTGAAACTTCTTTCTGATCTGTGCATTCAGCTAACAGAGTTAAACCATACTTTTGATTGAGCAGATCTGAACACTCTTTCTGTAGAAAATGCAACTGGACATTTGGAGCGCTAAGAGTGTAGTAGTGGAAAAAGGAATATATTCAAATATAAACTACACAGAAGCATTCTGTGAAACTTCTTTCTGATCTGAGCATTCAGCTAACAGAGTTAAACCATACTTTTGATTGAGCAGTTTTGAAACACTCTGTCTGTAGAAAATGCAACTGGACATTCGCAGCGCTAAGTGGGTAATAGTGGAAAAAAGAATATGTTCTAATACAAACTACACAGAAGCATTGTATGAAACTTCTTTCTGTTCTGTGCATTCAACTAACAGAGTTGAACCTTACTTTTGATTGAGACGTTCTGAAACACTCTTTCTGTAGAAACTGCAATTGGACATTCTGAGCGCTTAGAGGCCTATATTGGGAAAAAGAATGTCTACAAATAAAAACTACACAGAAGAATTGTGAGAAACTTCTTTCGTTCTGTTTGTTCAACTAAAAGAGTTGAACCTTAGTTTTGATTGAGCCGTTCTGAAACACTCTTTCTGTAGAAAATGCAAGTGGAGATTCGGAGCGCTAAGAGGGTAATAGTGGAAAAAGGAATGTCTCCAAATATAAACTACACAGAATCATTCGGTGAAACTTCTTCCTGATCTGTGCATTCAGCTAACAGAGTTAAATCATACTTTGGATTGAGCAGATCTGAACACTCTTTCTGTAGAAAATGCAACTGGACATTTGGAGCGCTAAGAGCGTAGTAGTGGAAAAAGGAATATATTCAAATATAAACTACACAGAAACATTCTGTGAAACTTCTTTCAGATCTGAGCATTCAGCTAACAGAGTTAAACCATACTTTTGATTGAGCAGTTTTGAAACACTCTGTCTGTAGAAAATGCAACTGGACATTCGTAGCGCTAAGTGTGTAACAGTGGAAAAAAGAATATGTTCAAATATAAACTACACAGAAGCATTGTATGAAACTTCTTTCTGTTCTGTGCATTCAACTAACAGAGTTGAACCTTACTTTTGATTGAGCCGTTCTGAAACACTCTTTCTGTAGAAACTGCAATTGGACATTCTGAGCGCTAAGAGGCCTATATTGGGAAAAAGAATGTCTACAAATAAAAACTACACAGAAGAATTGTGTGAAACTTCTTTCTGTTCTGTTTGTTCAACTAAAAGAGTTGAACCTTAGTTTTGATTGAGCCGTTCTGAAACACTCTTTCTGTAGAAAATGCAAGTGGAGATTCGGAGCGATAAGAGGGTAAGAGTGGAAAAAGGAATGTCTCCAAATATAAACTACACAGAATCATTCTGTGAAACTTCTTTCTGATCTGTGCATTCAGCTAACAGAGTTAAACCATACTTTTGATTGAGCAGATCTGAACACTCTTTCTGTAGAAAATGCAACTGGACATTTGGAGCGCTAAGAGAGTAGTAGTGGAAAAAGGAATATATTCAAATATAAACTACACAGAAGCATTCTGTGAAACTTCTTTCTGATCTGAGCATTCAGCTAACAGAGTTAAACCATACTTTTGATTGAGCAGTTTTGAAACACTCTGTCTGTAGAAAATGCAACTGGACATTCGTAGCGCTAAGTGGGTAATAGTGGAAAAAAGAATATGTTCAAATATAAACTACACAGAAGCATTGTATGAAACTTCTTTCTGTTCTGTGCATTCAACTAACAGAGTTGAACCTTACTTTTGATTGAGCCTTTCTGAAACACTCTTTCTGTAGAAATTGCAATTGGACATTCTGAGCGCTAAGAGGCCTATATTGGGCAAAATAATATCTTCAAATAAAAACTACACAGAAGCATTGTGTGAAACTTATTTCTGATATGTTCATTAAGCTAACAGAGTTAAACCATACTTTTGATTGCGCAGTTCTGAACACTCTTTCTGTAGAAAATGCAAGTGGACATTCGGAGCGCTAAGAGGGTAATAGTGGAAAAAGGAATATATTCAAATATAAACTACACAGTAGCATTCTGTGAAAATTCTTTCTGTTCTGTGCATTCAACTAACAGAGTTGATCCTTACTTTTGATTGGGCCGTTCTGAAACACTCTTTCTGTAGAAACTGCAATTGGACATGCTAAGCGCTAAGAGGCCTACATTGGGAAAAAGAATATCTTCAAATAAAAACTACACAGATGCATTCTGTGAAACTTATTTCTGATCTGTAAATTCAGTTAACAGAGATAAAACATATTTTTGATTGAGCAGTTATGAAACACTCTTTTTATAGAAAATGCAAGTGGAGATTCGGAGCGCTAAGAGGGTAATAGTGGAAAAAGGAATGTCTTCAAATATAAACTACACAGAATCATTCGGTGAAACTTCTTTCTGATCTGTGCATTCAGCTAACAGAGTTAAACCATACTTTTGATTGAGCAGATCTGAACACTCTTTCTGTAGAAAATGCAACTGGACATTTGGAGCGCTAAGAGCGTAGTAGTGGAAAAAGGAATATATTCAAATATAAACTACACAGAAGCATTCTGTGAAACTTCTTTCTGATCTGAGCATTCAGCTAACAGAGTTAAACCATACTTTTGATTGAGCAGTTTTGAAACACTCTGTCTGTAGAAAATGCAACTGGACATTCGTAGCGCTAAGTGGGTAATAGTGGAAAAAAGAATATGTTCAAATATAAACTACACAGAAGCATTGTATGAAACTTCTTTCTGTTCTGTGCATTCAACTAACAGAGTTGAACCTTACTTTTGATTGAGCCGTTCTGAAACACTCTTTCTGTAGAAACTGCAATTGGACATTCTGAGCGCTAAGAGGCCTATATTGGGAAAAAGAATGTCTACAAATAAAAACTACACAGAAGAATTGTGTGAAACTTCTTTCTGTTCTGTTTGTTCAACTAAAAGAGTTGAACCTTAGTTTTGATTGAGCCGTTCTGAAACACTCTTTCTGTAGAAAATGCAAGTGGAGATTCAGAGCGCTAAGAGGGTAATAGTGGAAAAAGGAATGTCTCCAAATATAAACTACACAGAATCATTCTGTGAAACTTCTTTCTGATCTGTGCATTCAGCTAACAGAGTTAAACGATACTTTTGATTGAGCAGATCTGAACACTCTTTCTGTAGAAAATGCAACTGGACATTTGGAGCGCTAAGAGAGTAGTAGTGGAAAAAGGAATATATTCAAATATAAACTACACAGAAGCATTCTGTGAAACTTCTTTCTGATCTGAGAATTCAGCTAACAGAATTAAACCATACTTTTGATTGAGCAGTTTTGAAACACTCTGTCTGTAGGAAATGCAACTGGACATTCGTAGCGCTAAGTGGGTAATAGTGGAAAAAAGAATATGATCAAATATAAACTACACAGAAGCATTGTATGAAACTTCTTTCTCTTCTGTGCATTCAACTAACAGAGTTGAACCTTACTTTTGATTGAGCCTTTCTGAAACACTCTTTCTGTAGAATCTGCAATTGGACATTCTGAGCGCTAAGAGGCCTATATTGGGAAAAATAATATCTTCAAACAAAAACTACACAGAAGCATTGTGTGAAACTAATTTCTGATATGTTCATTAAGCTAACAGAGTTAAACCATACTTTTGATTGCGCAGTTCTGAACAATCTTTCTGTAGAAAATGCAAGTGTACATTCGGAGCGCTAAGAGGGTAATAGTGGAAAAAGGAATATATTCAAATATAAACTACACAGTAGCATTCTGTGAAAATTCTTTCTATTCTGTGCATTCAACTAACAGAGTTGAACCTTACTTTTGATTGAGCCGTTCTGAAACACTGTTTCTGTAGAAACTGCAATTGGACATGCTAAGCGCTCAGAGGCCTGCATTGGGAAAAAGAATATCTTCAAATAAAAACTACACAGATGCATTCGGTGAAACTTATTTCTCATCTGTAAATTCAGTTAACAGAGATAAAACATATTTTTGATTGAGCAGTTATGAAACACACTTTTTGTAGAAAATGCAAGTGGAGATTCGGAGCGCTAAGAGGGTAATAGTGGAAAAAGGAATGTCTTCAAATATAAACTACACAGAATCATTCGGTGAAACTTCTTTCTGATCTGTGCATTAAGGTAACAGAGTTAAACCATACTTTTGATTGAGCAGATCTGAACACTCTTTCTGTAGAAAATGCAACTGGACATTTGGAGCAGTAAGAGCGTAGTAGTGGAAAAAGGAATATATTCAAATATAAACTACAAAGAAGCATTCTGTGAAACTTCTTTCTGATATGAGCATTCAGCTAACAGAGTTAAACCATACTTTTGATTGAGCAGTTTTGAAACACTCTGTCTGTAGAAAATGCAACTGGACATTCGTAGCGCTAAGTGGGTAATAGTGGAAAAAATAATATATTCAAATATAAACTACACAGAAGCATTGTATGAAACTTCTTTCTGTTCTCTGCATTCAACTAACAGAGTTGAACCTTACTTTTGATTGAGCCGTTCTGAAACACTCTTTCTGTAGAAACTGCAATTGGACATTCTGAGCGCTAAGAGGCCTATATTGGGAAAAAGAATGTCTACAAATAAAAACTACACAGAAGAATTGTGTGAAACTTCTTTCTATTCTGTTTGTTCAACTAAAAGAGTTGAACCTTAGTTTTGATTGAGCCGTTCTGAAACACTCTTTCTGTAGAAAATGCAAGTGGAGATTCGGAGCGCTAAGAGGGTAATAGTGGAAAAAGGAATGTCTCCAAATATAAACTACACAGAATCATTCTGTGAAACTTCTTTCTGATCTGTGCATTCAGCTAACAGAGTTAAACCATATTTTGATTGAGCAGATCTGAACACTCTTTCTGTAGAAAATGCAACTGGACATTTGGAGCGCTAAGAGAGTAGTAGTGGAAAAAGGAATATATTCAAATATAAACTACACAGAAGCATTCTGTGAAACTTCTTTCTGATCTGAGAATTCAGCTAACAGAGTTAAACCATACTTTTGATTGAGCAGTTTTGAAACACTCTGTCTGTAGGAAATGCAACTGGACATTCGTAGCGCTAAGTGTGTAATAGTGGAAAAAAGAATATGTTCAAATATAAACTACACAGAAGCATTGTATGAAACTTCTTTCTGTTCTGTGCATTCAACTAACAGAGTTGAACCTTACTTTTGTTTGAGCCTTTCTGAAACACTCTTTCTGTAGAATCTGCAATTGGACATTCTGAGCGCTAAGAGGCCTATATTGGGAAAAATAATATCTTCAAATAAAAACTACACAGAAGCATTGTGTGAAACTAATTTCTGATATGTTCATTAAGCTAACAGAGTTAAACCATACTTTTGATTGCGCAGTTCTGAACAATCTTTCTGTAGAAAATGCAGGTGTACATTCGGAGCGCTAAGAGGGTAATAGTGGAAAAAGGAATATATTCTAATATAAACTACACAGTAGCATTCTGTGAAAATTCTTTCTGTTCTGTGCATTCAACTAACAGAGTTGAACCTTACTTTTGATTGAGCCGTACTGAAACACTGTTTCTGTAGAAACTGCAATTGGACATGCTAAGCGCTAAGAGGCCTGCATTGGGAAAAAGAATATCTTCAAATAAAAACTACACAGATGCATTCTGTGAAACTTATTTCTGATCTGTAAATTCAGTTAACAGAGATAAAACATATTTTTGATTGAGCAGTTATGAAACACTCTTTTTGTAGAAAATGCAAGTGGAGACTCGGAGCGCTAAGAGGGTAATAGTGGAAAAAGGAATGTCTTCAAATATAAACTACACAGAATCATTCGGTGAAACTTCTTTCTGATCTGTGCATTCAGCTAACAGAGTTAAACCATACTTTTGATTGAGCAGATCTGAACACTCTTTCTGTTGAAAATGCAACTGGACATTTGGAGCGCTAAGAGCGTAGTAGTGGAAAAAGGAATATATTCAAATATGAACTACACAGAAGCATTCTGTGAAACTTCTTTCTGATCTGAGCATTCAGCTAACTGAGTTAAACCATACTTTTGATTGAGCAGTTTTGAAACACTCTGTCTGTAGAAAATGCAACTGGACATTCGTAGCGCTAAGTGGGTAATAGTGGAAAAAAGAATATGTTCTAATATAAACTACACAGAAGCATTGTATGAAACTTCTTTCTGTTCTGTGCATTCAACTAACAGAGTTGAACCTTACTTTTGATTGAGCCGTTCTGAAACCGTCTTTCTGTAGAAACTGCAATTGGACATTCTGAGCGCTAAGAGGCCTATATTGGGAAAAAGAATGTCTACAAATAAAAACTACACAGAAGAATTGTGTGAAACTACTTTCTGTTCTGTTTGTTCAAATAAAAGAGTTGAACCTTAGTTTTGATTGAGCCGTTCTGAAACACTCTTTCTGTAGAAAATTCAAGTGGAGATTCGGAGCGCTAAGAGGTTAATAGTGGAAAAAGGAATGTCTCCAAATATAAACTACACAGAATCATTCTGTGAAACTTCTTTCTGATCTGTGCATTCAGCTAACAGAGTTAAACCATACTTTTGATTGAGCAGATCTGAACACTCTTTCTGTAGAAAATGCAACTGGACATTTGGAGCGCTAAGAGTGTAGTAGTGGAAAAAGGAATATATTCAAATATAAACTACACAGAAGCATTCTGTGAAACTTCTTTCTGATCTGAGCATTCAGCTAACAGAGTTAAACCATACTTTTGATTGAGCAGTTTTGAAACACTCTGTCTGTAGAAAATGCAACTGGACATTCGCAGCGCTAAGTGGGTAATAGTGGAAAAAAGAATATGTTCTAATACAAACTACACAGAAGCATTGTATGAAACTTCTTTCTGTTCTGTGCATTCAACTAACAGAGTTGAACCTTACTTTTGATTGAGACGTTCTGAAACACTCTTTCTGTAGAAACTGCAATTGGACATTCTGAGCGCTTAGAGGCCTATATTGGGAAAAAGAATGTCTACAAATAAAAACTACACAGAAGAATTGTGAGAAACTTCGTTCTGTTCTGTTTGTTCAACTAAAAGAGTTGAACCTTAGTTTTGATTGAGCCGTTCTGAAACACTCTTTCTGTAGAAAATGCAAGTGGAGATTCGGAGCGCTAAGAGGGTAATAGTGGAAAAAGGAATGTCTCCAAATATAAACTACACAGAATCATTCGGTGAAACTTCTTCCTGATCTGTGCATTCAGCTAACAGAGTTAAATCATACTTTGGATTGAGCAGATCTGAACACTCTTTCTGTAGAAAATGCAACTGGACATTTGGAGCGCTAAGAGCGTAGTAGTGGAAAAAGGAATATATTCAAATATAAACTACACAGAAACATTCTGTGAAACTTCTTTCAGATCTGAGCATTCAGCTAACAGAGTTAAACCATACTTTTGATTGAGCAGTTTTGAAACACTCTGTCTGTAGAAAATGCAACTGGACATTCGTAGCTCTAAGTGTGTAACAGTGGAAAAAAAATATGTTCAAATATAAACTACACAGAAGCATTGTATGAAACTTCTTTCTGTTCTGTGCATTCAACTAACAGAGTTGAACCTTACTTTTGATTGAGCCGTTCTGAAACACTCTTTCTGTAGAAACTGCAATTGGACATTCTGAGCGCTAAGAGGCCTATATTGGGAAAAAGAATGTCTACAAATAAAAACTACACAGAAGAATTGTGTGAAACTTCTTTCTGTTCTGTTTGTTCAACTAAAAGAGTTGAACCTTAGTTTTGATTGAGCCATTCTGAAACACTCTTTCTGTAGAAAATGCAAGTGGAGATTCGGAGCGATAAGAGGGTAAGAGTGGAAAAAGGAATGTCTCCAAATATAAACTACACAGAATCATTCTGTGAAACTTCTTTCTGATCTGTG
Organism: Symphalangus syndactylus; assembly: GCF_028878055.3. NCBI lineage: Eukaryota > Metazoa > Chordata > Mammalia > Primates > Hylobatidae > Symphalangus > Symphalangus syndactylus. Next base: position 599,768 of record NC_072435.2, on the reverse strand, counting down.
CATTCAGCTAACAGAGTTAAACCATACTTTTGATTGAGCAGATCTGAACACTCTTTCTGTAGAAAATGCAACTGGACATTTGGAGCGCTAAGAGAGTAGTAGTGGAAAAAGGAATATATTCAAATATAAACTACACAGAAGCATTCTGTGAAACTTCTTTCTGATCTGAGCATTCAGCTAACAGATTTAAACCATACTTTTGATTGAGCAGTTTTGAAACACTCTGTCTGTAGAAAATGCAACTGGACATTCGTAGCGCTAAGTTGGTAATAGTGGAAAAAAGAATATGTTCAAATATAAACTACACAGAAGCATTGTATGAAACTTCTTTCTGTTCTGTGCATTCAACTAACAGAGTTGAACCTTACTTTTGATTGAGCCTTTCTGAAACACTCTTTCTGTAGAATCTGCAATTGGACATTCTGAGCGCTAAGAGGCCTATATTGGGAAAAATAATATCTTCAAATAAAAACTACACAGAAGCATTGTGTGAAACTTATTTCTGATATGTTCATTAAGCTAACAGAGTTAAACCATACTTTTGATTGCGCAGTTCTGAACACTCTTTCTGTAGAAAATGCAAGTGGACATTCGGAGCGCTAAGAGGGTAATAGTGGAAAAAGGAATATATTCAAGTATAAACTACACAGTAGCACTCTGTGAAAATCTTTCTGTTCTGTGCATTCAACTAACAGAGTTGAACCTTACTTTTGATTGAGCCGTTCTGAAACACTCTTTCTGTAGAAACTGCAATTGGACATGCTAAGCGCTAAGAGGCCTACATTGGGAAAAAGAATATCTTCAAATAAAAACTACACAGATGCATTCTGTGAAACTTATTTCTGATGTGTAAATTCAGTTAACAGAGATAAAACATATTTTTGATTGAGCAGTTATGAAACACTCTTTTTGTAGAAAATGCAAGTGGAGATTCGGAGCGCTAAGAGGGTAATAGTGGAAAAAGGAATGTCTTCAAATATAAACTACACAGAATCATTCGGTGAAACTTCTTTCTGATCTGTGCATTCAGCTAACAGAGTTAAACCATACTTTTGATTGAGCAGATCTGAACACTCTTTCTGTTGAAAATGCAACTGGACATTTGGAGCGCTAAGAGCGTAGTCGTGGAAAAAGGAATATATTCAAATATAAACTACACAGAAGCATTCTGTGAAACTTCTTTCTGATCTGAGCATTCAGCTAACAGAGTTAAACCATACTTTTGATTGAGCAGTTTTGAAACACTCTGTCTGTAGAAAATGCAACTGGACATTCGTAGCGCTAAGTGGGTAATAGTGGAAAAAAGAATATGTTCAAATATAAACTACACAGAAGCATTGTATGAAACTTCTTTCTGTTCTGTGCATTCAACTAACAGAGTTGAACCTTACTTTTGATTGAGCCTTTCTGAAACACTCTTTCTGTTGAAACTGCAATTGGACATTCTGAGCGCTAAGAGGCCTATATTGGGAAAAATAATATCTTCAAATAAAAACTACACAGAAGCATTGTGTGAAACTTATTTCTGATATGTTCATTAAGCTAACAGAGTTAAACCATACTTTTGATTGCGCAGTTCTGAACACTCTTTCTGTAGAAAATGCAAGTGGACATTCGGAGCGCTAAGAGGGTAATAGTGGAAAAAGGAATATATTCAAATATAAACTACACAGTAGCATTCTGTGAAAATTCTTTCTGTTCTGTGCATTCAACTAACAGAGTTGAACCTTACTATTGATGGAGCCGTTCTGAAACACTGTTTCTATAGAAACTGCAATTGGACATGCTAAGCGCTAAGAGGCCTACATTGGGAAAAAGAATATCTTCAAATAAAAACTACACAGATGCATTCTGTGAAACTTATTTCTGATCTGTAAATTCAGTTAACAGAGATAAAACATATTTTTGATTGAGCAGTTATGAAACACTCTTTTTGTAGAAAATGCAAGTGGAGATTCGGAGCGCTAAGAGGGTAATAGTGGAAAAAGGAATGTCTTCAAATATAAACTACACAGAATCATTCGGTGAAACTTCTTTCTGATCTGTGCATTCAGCTAACAGAGTTAAACCATACTTTTGATTGAGCAGATCTGAACACTCTTTCTGTAGAAAATGCAACTGGACATTTGGAGCGCTAAGAGCGTAGTAGTGGAAAAAGGAATATATTCAAATATGAACTACACAGAAGCATTCTGTGAAACTTCTTTCTGATCTGAGCATTCAGCTAACTGAGTTAAACCATACTTTTGATTGAGCAGTTTTGAAACACTCTGTCTGTAGAAAATGCAACTGGACATTCGTAGCGCTAAGTGGGTAATAGTGGAAAAAAGAATATGTTCTAATATAAACTACACAGAAGCATTGTATGAAACTTCTTTCTGTTCTGTGCATTCAACTAACAGAGTTGAACCTTACTTTTGATTGAGCCGTTCTGAAACCGTCTTTCTGTAGAAACTGCAATTGGACATTCTGAGCGCTAAGAGGCCTATATTGGGAAAAAGAATGTCTACAAATAAAAACTACACAGAAGAATTGTGTGAAACTACTTTCTGTTCTGTTTGTTCAAATAAAAGAGTTGAACCTTAGTTTTGATTGAGCCGTTCTGAAACACTCTTTCTGTAGAAAATTCAAGTGGAGATTCGGAGCGCTAAGAGGTTAATAGTGGAAAAAGGAATGTCTCCAAATATAAACTACACAGAATCATTCTGTGAAACTTCTTTCTGATCTGTGCATTCAGCTAACAGAGTTAAACCATACTTTTGATTGAGCAGATCTGAACACTCTTTCTGTAGAAAATGCAACTGGACATTTGGAGCGCTAAGAGTGTAGTAGTGGAAAAAGGAATATATTCAAATATAAACTACACAGAAGCATTCTGTGAAACTTCTTTCTGATCTGAGCATTCAGCTAACAGAGTTAAACCATACTTTTGATTGAGCAGTTTTGAAACACTCTGTCTGTAGAAAATGCAACTGGACATTCGCAGCGCTAAGTGGGTAATAGTGGAAAAAAGAATATGTTCTAATACAAACTACACAGAAGCATTGTATGAAACTTCTTTCTGTTCTGTGCATTCAACTAACAGAGTTGAACCTTACTTTTGATTGAGACGTTCTGAAACACTCTTTCTGTAGAAACTGCAATTGGACATTCTGAGCGCTTAGAGGCCTATATTGGGAAAAAGAATGTCTACAAATAAAAACTACACAGAAGAATTGTGAGAAACTTCTTTCTGTTCTGTTTGTTCAACTAAAAGAGTTGAACCTTAGTTTTGATTGAGCCGTTCTGAAACACTCTTTCTGTAGAAAATGCAAGTGGAGATTCGGAGCGCTAAGAGGGTAATAGTGGAAAAAGGAATGTCTCCAAATAGAAACTACACAGAATCATTCGGTGAAACTTCTTCCTGATCTGTGCATTCAGCTAACAGAGTTAAATCATACTTTGGATTGAGCAGATCTGAACACTCTTTCTGTAGAAAATGCAACTGGACATTTGGAGCGCTAAGAGCGTAGTAGTGGAAAAAGGAATATATTCAAATATAAACTACACAGAAACATTCTGTGAAACTTCTTTCAGATCTGAGCATTCAGCTAACAGAGTTAAACCATACTTTTGATTGAGCAGTTTTGAAACACTCTGTCTGTAGAAAATGCAACTGGACATTCGTAGCTCTAAGTGTGTAACAGTGGAAAAAAGAATATGTTCAAATATAAACTACACAGAAGCATTGTATGAAACTTCTTTCTGTTCTGTGCATTCAACTAACAGAGTTGAACCTTACTTTTGATTGAGCCGTTCTGAAACACTCTTTCTGTAGAAACTGCAATTGGACATTCTGAGCGCTAAGAGGCCTATATTGGGAAAAAGAATGTCTACAAATAAAAACTACACAGAAGAATTGTGTGAAACTTCTTTCTGTTCTGTTTGTTCAACTAAAAGAGTTGAACCTTAGTTTTGATTGAGCCATTCTGAAACACTCTTTCTGTAGAAAATGCAAGTGGAGATTCGGAGCGATAAGAGGGTAAGAGTGGAAAAAGGAATGTCTCCAAATATAAACTACACAGAATCATTCTGTGAAACTTCTTTCTGATCTGTGCATTCAGCTAACAGAGTTAAACCATACTTTTGATTGAGCAGATCTGAACACTCTTTCTGTAGAAAATGCAACTGGACATTTGGAGCGCTAAGAGAGTAGTAGTGGAAAAAGGAATATATTCAAATATAAACTACACAGAAGCATTCTGTGAAACTTCTTTCTGATCTGAGCATTCAGCTAACAGATTTAAACCATACTTTTGATTGAGCAGTTTTGAAACACTCTGTCTGTAGAAAATGCAACTGGACATTCGTAGCGCTAAGTTGGTAATAGTGGAAAAAAGAATATGTTCAAATATAAACTACACAGAAGCATTGTATGAAACTTCTTTCTGTTCTGTGCATTCAACTAACAGAGTTGAACCTTACTTTTGATTGAGCCTTTCTGAAACACTCTTTCTGTAGAATCTGCAATTGGACATTCTGAGCGCTAAGAGGCCTATATTGGGAAAAATAATATCTTCAAATAAAAACTACACAGAAGCATTGTGTGAAACTTATTTCTGATATGTTCATTAAGCTAACAGAGTTAAACCATACTTTTGATTGCGCAGTTCTGAACACTCTTTCTGTAGAAAATGCAAGTGGACATTCGGAGCGCTAAGAGGGTAATAGTGGAAAAAGGAATATATTCAAATATAAACTACACAGTAGCACTCTGTGAAAATCTTTCTGTTCTGTGCATTCAACTAACAGAGTTGAACCTTACTTTTGATTGAGCCGTTCTGAAACACTCTTTCTGTAGAAACTGCAATTGGACATGCTAAGCGCTAAGAGGCCTACATTGGGAAAAAGAATATCTTCAAATAAAAACTACACAGATGCATTCTGTGAAACTTATTTCTGATGTGTAAATTCAGTTAACAGAGATAAAACATATTTTTGATTGAGCAGTTATGAAACACTCTTTTTGTAGAAAATGCAAGTGGAGATTCGGAGCGCTAAGAGGGTAATAGTGGAAAAAGGAATGTCTTCAAATATAAACTACACAGAATCATTCGGTGAAACTTCTTTCTGATCTGTGCATTCAGCTAACAGAGTTAAACCATACTTTTGATTGAGCAGATCTGAACACTCTTTCTGTTGAAAATGCAACTGGACATTTGGAGCGCTAAGAGCGTAGTCGTGGAAAAAGGAATATATTCAAATATAAACTACACAGAAGCATTCTGTGAAACTTCTTTCTGATCTGAGCATTCAGCTAACAGAGTTAAACCATACTTTTGATTGAGCAGTTTTGAAACACTCTGTCTGTAGAAAATGCAACTGGACATTCGTAGCGCTAAGTGGGTAATAGTGGAAAAAAGAATATGTTCAAATATAAACTACACAGAAGCATTGTATGAAACTTCTTTCTGTTCTGTGCATTCAACTAACAGTGTTGAACCTTACTTTTGATTGAGCCTTTCTGAAACACTCTTTCTGTTGAAACTGCAATTGGACATTCTGAGCGCTAAGAGGCCTATATTGGGAAAAATAATATCTTCAAATAAAAACTACACAGAAGCATTGTGTGAAACTTATTTCTGATATGTTCATTAAGCTAACAGAGTTAAACCATACTTTTGATTGCGCAGTTCTGAACACTCTTTCTGTAGAAAATGCAAGTGGACATTCGGAGCGCTAAGAGGGTAATAGTGGAAAAAGGAATATATTCAAATATAAACTACACAGTAGCATTCTGTGAAAATTCTTTCTGTTCTGTGCATTCAACTAACAGAGTTGAACCTTACTATTGATGGAGCCGTTCTGAAACACTGTTTCTATAGAAACTGCAATTGGACATGCTAAGCGCTAAGAGGCCTACATTGGGAAAAAGAATATCTTCAAATAAAAACTACACAGATGCATTCTGTGAAACTTATTTCTGATCTGTAAATTCAGTTAACAGAGATAAAACATATTTTTGATTGAGCAGTTATGAAACACTCTTTTTGTAGAAAATGCAAGTGGAGATTCGGAGCGCTAAGAGGGTAATAGTGGAAAAAGGAATGTCTTCAAATATAAACTACACAGAATCATTCGGTGAAACTTCTTTCTGATCTGTGCATTCAGCTAACAGAGTTAAACCATACTTTTGATTGAGCAGATCTGAACACTCTTTCTGTAGAAAATGCAACTGGACATTTGGAGCGCTAAGAGCGTAGTAGTGGAAAAAGGAATATATTCAAATATAAACTACACAGAAGCATTCTGTGAAACTTCTTTCTGATCGGAGCATTCAGCTAACAGAGTTAAACCATACTTTTGATTGAGCAGTTTTGAAACACTCTGTCTGTAGAAAATGCAACTGGACATTCGTAGCGCTAAGTGGGTAATAGTGGAAAAAAGAATATGTTCAAATATAAACTACACAGAAGCATTGTATGAAACTTCTTTCTGTTCTGTGCATTCAACTAACAGAGTTGAACCTTACTTTTGATTGAGCCGTTCTGAAACACTCTTTCTGTAGAAACTGCAATTGGACATTCTGAGCGCTAAGAGGCCTATATTGGGAAAAAGAATCTCTACAAATAAAAACTACACAGAAGAATTGTGTGAAACTTCTTTCTGTTCCGTTTGTTCAACTAAAAGAGTTGAACCTTAGTTTTGATTGAGCCGTTCTGAAACACTCTTTCTGTAGAAAATGCAAGTGGAGATTCGGAGCGCTAAGAGGGTAATAGTGGAAAAAGGAATGTCTCCAAATATAAACTACACAGAATCATTCTGTGAAACTTCTTTCTGATCTGTGCATTCAGCCAACAGACTTAAACCATACTTTTGATTGAGCAGATCTGAACACTCTTTCTGTAGAAAATGCAACTGGACATTTGGAGCGCTAAGAGAGTAGTAGTGGAAAAAGGAATATATTCAAATATAAACTACACAGAAGCATTCTGTGAAACTTCTTTCTGATCTGAGCATTCAGCTAACAGAGTTAAACCATACTTTTGATTGAGCAGTTTTGAAACACTCTGTCTGTAGAAAATGCAACTGGACATTCGTAGCGCTAAGTGGGTAATAGTGGAAAAAAGAATATGTTCAAATATAAACTACACAGAAGCATTGTATGAAACTTCTTTCTGTTCTGTGCATTCAACTAACAGAGTTGAACCTTACTTTTGATTGAGCCGTTCTGAAACACTCTTTCTGTAGAAACTGCAATTGGACATTCTGAGCACTAAGAGGCCTCTATTGGGAAATATAATATCTTCAAATAAAAACTACACAGAACCATTGTGTGAAACTTATTTCTGATATGTTCATTAAGCTAACAGAGTTAAACCATACTTTTGATTGCGCAGTTCTGCACACTCTTTCTGTAGAAAATGCAAGTGGACATTCGGAGCGCTAAGAGAGTAATAGTGGAAAAGGGAATATATTCAAATATAAACTACACAGTAGCATTCTGTGAAAATTCTTTCTGTTCTGTGCATTCAACTAACAGAGTTGAACCTTACTTTTGATTGAGCCTTTCTGAAACACTCTTTCTGTAGAAACTGCAATTGGACATGCTAAGCGCTAAGAGGCCTATATTGGGAAAAAGAATATCTTCAAATAAAAACTACACAGATGCATTCTGTGAAACTTATTTCTGATCTGTAAATTCAGTTAGCAGAGATAAAACATATTTTTGATTGAGCAGTTATGAAACACTCTTTTTGTAGAAAATGCAAGTGGAGATTCGGAGCGCTAAGAGGGTAATAGTGGAAAAAGGAATGTCTTCAAATATAAACTACACAGAATCATTCGGTGAAAGTTCTTTCTGATCTGTGCATTCAGCTAACAGAGTTAAACCATACTTTTGATTGAGCAGATCTGAACACTCTTTCTGTAGAAAATGCAACTGGACATTTGGAGCGCTAAGAGCGTAGTAGTGGAAAAAGGAATATATTCAAATATAAACTACACAGAAGCATTCTGTGAAACTTCTTTCTGATCTGAGCATTCAGCTAACAGAGTTAAACCATACTTTTGATTGAGCAGTTTTGAAACACTCTGTCTGTAGAAAATGCAACTTGACATTCGTAGCGCTAAGTGGGTAATAGTCTAAAAAAGTATATGTTCAAATATAAACTACACAGAAGCATTGTATGAAACTTCTTTCTGTTCTGTGCATTCAACTAACAGAGTTGAACCTTACTTTTGATTGAGCCGTTCTGAAACACTCTTTGTGTAGAAACTGCAATTGGACATTCTGAGCGCTAAGAGGCCTATATTGGGAAAAAGAATGTCTACAAATAAAAACTACACAGAAGAATTGTGTGAAACTTCTTTCTGTTCTGTTTGTTCAACTAAAAGAGTTGAAACTTAGTTTTGATTGAGCCGTTCTGAAACACTCTTTCTGTAGAAAATGCAAGTGGAGATTCGGAGCGCTAAGAGGGTAATAGTGGAAAAAGGAATGTCTCCAAATATAAACTACACAGAATCATTCTGTGAAACTTCTTTCTGATCTGTGCATTCAGCTAACAGAGTTAAACCATACTTTTGATTGAGCAGATCTGAACACTCTTTCTGTATAAAATGCAACTGGACATTTGGAGCGCTAAGAGAGTAGTAGTGGAAAAAGGAATATATTCAAATATAAACTACACAGAAGCATTCTGTGAAACTTCTTTCTGAACTGAGCATTCAGCTAACAGAGTTAAACCATACTTTTGATTGAGCAGTTTTGAAACACTCTGTCTGTAGAAAATGCAACTGGACATTCGTAGCGCTAAGTGGGTAATAGTGGAAAAAATAATATGTTCAAATATAAACTACACAGAAGCATTGTATGAAACTTCTTTCTGTTCTGTGCATTCAATTAACAGAGTTGAACCTTACTTTTGATTGAGCCTTTCTGAAACACTCTTTCTGTAGAAACTGCAATTGGACATTCTGAGCGCTAAGAGGCCTATATTGGGAAAAATAATATCTTCAAATAAAAACTACACAGAAGCATTTTGTGAAACTTATTTCTGATATGTTCATTAAGCTAACAGAGTTAAACCATACTTTTGATTGCGCAGTTCTGAACACTCTTTCTGTAGAAAATGCAAGTGGACATTCGGAGCGCTAAGAGGGTAATAGTGGAAAAAGGAATATATTCAAATATAAACTACACAGTAGCACTCTGTGAAAATTCTTTCTGTTCTGTGCATTCAACTAACAGAGTTGAACCTTACTTTTGATTGAGCCGTTCTGAAACACTCTTTCTGTAGAAACTGCAATTGGACATGCTAAGTGCTAAGAGGCCTACATTGGGAAAAAGAATATCTTCAAATAAAAACTACACAGATGCATTCTGTGAAACTTATTTCTGATCTGTAAATTCAGTTAACAGAGATAAAACATATTTTTGATTGAGCAGTTATGAAACACTCTTTTTGTAGAAAATGCAAGTGGAGATTCGGAGCGCTAAGAGGGTAATAGTGGAAAAAGGAATGTCTTCAAATATAAACTACACAGAATCATTCGGTGAAACTTCTTTCTGATCTGTGCATGCAGCTAACAGAGTTAAACCATACTTTTGATTGAGCAGATCTGAACACTCTTTCTGTAGAAAATGGAACTGGACATTTGGAGCGCTAAGAGCATAGTAGTGGAAAAAGGAATATATTCAAATATAAACTACACAGAGGCATTCTGTGAAACTTCTTTCTGATCTGAGCATTCAGCTAACAGAGTTAAACCATACTTTTGATTGAGCAGTTTTGAAACACTCTGTCTGTAGAAAATGCAACTGGACATTCGTAGCGCTAAGTGGGTAATAGTGGAAAAAAGAATATGTTCAAATATAAACTACACAGAAGCATTGTATGAAACTTCTTTCTGTTCTGTGCATTCAACTAACAGAGTTGAACCTTACTTTTGATTGAGACGTTCTGAAACACTCTTTCAGTAGAAACTGCAATTGGACATTCTGAGCGCTAAGAGGCCTATATTGGGAAAAAGAATGTCTACAAATAAAAACTACACAGAAGAATTGTGAGAAACTTCTTTCTGTTCTGTTTGTTCAACTAAAAGAGTTGAACCTTAGTTTTGATTGAGCCGTTCTGAAACACTCTTTCTGTAGAAAATGCAAGTGGAGATTCGGAGCGCTAAGAGGGTAATAGTGGAAAAAGGAATGTCTCCAAATATAAACTACACAGAATCATTCTGTGAAACTTCTTTCTGATCTGTGCATTCAGCTAACAGAGTTAAACCATACTTTTGATTGAGCAGATCTGAACACTCTTTCTGTATAAAATGCAACTGGACATTTGGAGCGCTAAGAGAGTAGTAGTGGAAAAAGGAATATATTCAAATATAAACTACACAGAAGCATTCTGTGAAACTTCTTTCTGAACTGAGCATTCAGCTAACAGAGTTAAACCATACTTTTGATTGAGCAGTTTTGAAACACTCTGTCTGTAGAAAATGCAACTGGACATTCGTAGCGCTAAGTGGGTAATAGTGGAAAAAAGAATATGTTCAAATATAAACTACACAGAAGCATTGTATGAAACTTCTTTCTGTTCTGTGCATTCAATTAACAGAGTTGAACCTTACTTTTGATTGAGCCTTTCTGAAACACTCTTTCTGAAGAAACTGCAATTGGACATTCTGAGCGCTAAGAGGCCTATATTGGGAAAAATAATATCTTCAAATAAAAACTACACAGAAGCATTTTGTGAAACTTATTTCTGATATGTTCATTAAGCTAACAGAGTTAAACCATACTTTTGATTGCGCAGTTCTGAACACTCTTTCTGTAGAAAATGCAAGTGGACATTCGGAGCGCTAAGAGGGTAATAGTGGAAAAAGGAATATATTCAAATATAAACTACACAGTAGCACTCTGTGAAAATTCTTTCTGTTCTGTGCATTCAACTAACAGAGTTGAACCTTACTTTTGATTGAGCCGTTCTGAAACACTCTTTCTGTAGAAACTGCAATTGGACATGCTAAGTGCTAAGAGGCCTACATTGGGAAAAAGAATATCTTCAAATAAAAACTACACAGATGCATTCTGTGAAACTTATTTCTGATCTGTAAATTCAGTTAACAGAGATAAAACATATTTTTGATTGAGCAGTTATGAAACACTCTTTTTGTAGAAAATGCAAGTGGAGATTCGGAGCGCTAAGAGGGTAATAGTGGAAAAAGGAATGTCTTCAAATATAAACTACACAGAATCATTCGGTGAAACTTCTTTCTGATCTGTGCATGCAGCTAACAGAGTTAAACCATACTTTTGATTGAGCAGATCTGAACACTCTTTCTGTAGAAAATGCAACTGGACATTTGGAGCGCTAAGAGCATAGTAGTGGAAAAAGGAATATATTCAAATATAAACTACACAGAGGCATTCTGTGAAACTTCTTTCTGATCTGAGCATTCAGCTAACAGAGTTAAACCATACTTTTGATTGAGCAGTTTTGAAACACTCTGTCTGTAGAAAATGCAACTGGACATTCGTAGCGCTAAGTGGGTAATAGTGGAAAAAAGAATATGTTCAAATATAAACTACACAGAAGCATTGTATGAAACTTCTTTCTGTTCTGTGCATTCAACTAACAGAGTTGAACCTTACTTTTGATTGAGACGTTCTGAAACACTCTTTCAGTAGAAACTGCAATTGGACATTCTGAGCGCTAAGAGGCCTATATTGGGAAAAAGAATGTCTACAAATAAAAACTACACAGAAGAATTGTGAGAAACTTCTTTCTGTTCTGTTTGTTCAACTAAAAGAGTTGAACCTTAGTTTTGATTGAGCCGTTCTGAAACACTCTTTCTGTAGAAAATGCAAGTGGAGATTCGGAGCGCTAAGAGGTTAATAGTGGAAAAAGGAATGTCTCCAAATATAAACTACACAGAATCATTCGGTGAAACTTCTTCCTGATCTTTGCATTCAGCTAACAGAGTTAAATCATACTTTTGATTGAGCAGATCTGAACACTCTTTCTGTAGAAAATGCAACTGGACATTTGGAGCGCTAAGAGCGTAGTAGTGGAAAAAGGAATATATTCAAATATAAACTACACAGAAGCATTCTGTGAAACTTCTTTCTGATCTGAGCATTCAGCTAACAGAGTTAAACCATACTTTTAATTGAGCAGTTTTGAAACACACTGTCTGTAGAAAATGCAACTGGACATTCGTAGCTCTAAGTGGGTAACAGTGGAAAAAAGAATATGTTCAAATATAAACTACACAGAAGCATTGTATGAAACTTCTTTCTGTTCTGTGCATTCAACTAACAGAGTTGAACCTTACTTTTGATTGAGCCGTTCTGAAACACTCTTTCTGTAGAAACTGCAATTGGACATTCTGAGCGCTAAGAGGCCTATATTGGGAAAAAGAATGTCTACAAATAAAAACTACACAGAAGACTTGTGTGAAACTTCTTTCTGTTCTGTTTGTTCAACTAAAAGAGTTGAACCTTAGTTTTGATTGAGCCGTTCTGAAACACTCTTTCTGTAGAAAATGCAAGTGGAGATTCGGAGCGATAAGAGGGTAAGAGTGGAAAAAGGAATGTCTCCAAATATAAACTACACATAATCATTCTGTGAAACTTCTTTCTGATCTGTGCATTCAGCTAACAGAGTTCAACCATACTTTTGATTGAGCAGATCTGAACACTCTTTCTCTAGAAAATGCAACTGGACATTTGGAGCACTAAGAGAGTAGTAGTGGAAAAAGGAATATATTCAAATATAAACTACACAGAAGCATTCTGTGAAACTTCTTTCTGATCTGAGCATTCAGCTAACAGATTTAAACCATACTTTTGATTGAGCAGTTTTGAAACACTCTGTCTGTAGAAAATGCAACTGGACATTCGTAGCGCTAAGTGGGTAATAGTGGAAAAAAGAATATGTTCAAATATAAACTACACAGAAGCATTGTATGAAACTTCTTTCTGTTCTGTGCATTCAACTAACAGAGTTGAACCTTACTTTTGATTGAGCCGTTCTGAAACACTCTTTCTGTAGAAACTGCAATTGGACATTCTGAGCGCTAGGAGGCCTATATTGGGAAAAAGAATGTCTAAAAATAAAAACTACACAGAAGAATTGTGTGAAACTTATTTCTGATATGTTCATTAAGCTAACAGAGTTAAACCATACTTTTGATTGCGCAGTTCTGAACACTCTTTCTGTAGAAAATGCAAGTGGACATTCGGAGCGCTAAGAGGGTAATCGTGGAAAAAGGAATATATTCAAATATAAACTACACAGTAGCACTCTGTGAAAATCTTTCTGTTCTGTGCATTCAACTAACAGAGTTGAATCTTACTTTTGATTAAGCCGTTCTGAAACACTCTTTCTGTAGAAAATGCAAGTGGACATTCGGAGCGCTAAGAGGGTAATAGTGGAAAAAGGAATATATTCAAATATAAACTACACAGTAGCATTCTGTGAAAATTCTTTCTGTTCTGTGCATTCAACTAACAGAGTTGAACCTTACTTTTGATTGAGCCGTTCTGAAACACTCTTTCTGTAGAAACTGCAATTGGACATGCTAAGCGCTAAGAGTCCTACATTGGGAAAAAGAATATCTTCAAATAAAAACTACACAGATGCATTCTGTGAAACTTATTTCTGATCTGTAAATTCAGTTAACAGAGATAAAACATATTTTTGATTGAGCAGTTATGAAACACTCTTTTTGTAGAAAATGCAAGTGGAGATTCGGAGCGCTAAGAGGGTAATAGTGGAAAAAGGAATGTCTTCAAATATAAACTACACAGAATCATTCGGTGAAACTTCTTCCTGATCTGTGCATGCAGCTAACAGAGTTAAACCATACTTTTGACTGAGCAGATCTGAACACTCTTTCTGTAGAAAATGCAACTGGACATTTTGAGCGCTAAGAGCATAGTAGTGGAAAAAGGAATATATTCAAATATAAACTACACAGAAGCATTCTGTGAAACTTCTTTCTGATCTGAGCATTCAGCTAACAGAGTTAAACCATACTTTTGATTGAGCAGTTTTGAAACACTCTGTCTGTAGAAAATGCAACTGGACATTCGTAGCGCTAAGTGGGTAATAGTGGAAAATAGAAAATGTTCAAATATAAACTACACAGAAGCATTGTATGAAACTTCTTTCTGTTCTGTGCATTCAAATAACAGAGTTGAACCTTACTTTTGATTGAGCCTTTCTGAAACACTCTTTCTGTAGAAACTGCAATTAGACATTCTGAGCGCTAAGAGGCCTATATTGGGAAAAAGAATGTCTACAAATAAAAACTACACAGAAGAATTGTGAGAAACTTCTTTCTGTTCTGTTTGTTCAACTAAAAGAGTTGAACCTTAGTTTTGATTGAGCCGTTCTGAAACACTCTTTCTGTAGAAAATGCAAGTGGAGATTCGGAGCGCTAAGAGGGTAATAGTGGAAAAAGGAATGTCTCCAAATATAAACTACACAGAATCATTCGGTGAAACTTCTTCCTGATCTGTGCATTCAGCTAACAGAGTTAAATCATAATTTTGATTGAGCAGATCTGAACACTCTTTCTGTAGAAAATGCAACTGGACATTTGGAGCGTTAAGAGCGTAGTAGTGGAAAAAGGAATATATTCAACTATAAACTACACAGAAGCATTCTGTGAAACTTCTTTCTGATCTGAGCATTCAGCTAACAGAGTTAAACCATACTTTTGATTGAGCAGTTTTGAAACACTCTGTCTGTAGAAAATGCAACTGGACATTCGTAGCTCTAAGTGGGTAACAGTGGAAAAAAGAATATGTTCAAATATAAACTACACAGAAGCATTGTATGAAACTTCTTTCTGTTCTGTGCATTCAACTAACAGAGTTGAACCTTACTTTTGATTGAGCCGTTCTGAAACACTCTTTCTGTAGAAACTGCAATTGGACATTCTGAGCGCTAAGAGGCCTATATTGGGAAAAAGAATGTCTACAAATAAAAACTACACAGAAGAATTGTGTGAAACATCTTTCTGTTCTGTTTGTTCAACTAAAAGAGTTGAACCTTAGTTTTGATTGAGCCGTTCTGAAACACTCTTTCTGTAGAAAATGCAAGTGGAGATTCGGAGCGATAAGAGGGTAAGAGTGGAAAAAGGAATGTCTCCAAATATAAACTACACAGAATCATTCTGTGAAACTTCTTTCTGATCTGTGCATTCAGCTAACAGAGTTAAACCATACTTTTGATTGAGCAGATCTGAACACTCTTTCTGTAGAAAATGCAACTGGACATTTGGAGCGCTAAGAGATTAGTAGTAAAAAAAGGAATATATTCAAATATAAACTACACAGAAGCATTCTGTGAAACTTCTTTCTGATCTGAGCATTCAGCTAACAGATTTAAACCATACTTTTGATTGAGCAGTTTTGAAACACTCTGTGTGTAGAAAATGCAACTGGACATTCGTAGCGCTAAGTGGGTAATAGTGGAAAAAAGAATATGTTCAAATATAAACTACACAGAAGCATTGTATGAAACTTCTTTCTGTTCTGTGCATTCAACTAACAGAGTTGAACCTTACTTTTGATTGAGCCTTTCTGAAACACTCTTTCTGTAGAAACTGCAATTGGACATTCTGAGCGCTAAGAGGCCTATATTGGGAAAAATAATATCTTCAAATAAAAACTACACAGAAGCATTGTGTGAAACTTATTTCTGATATGTTCATTCAGCTAACAGAGTTAAACCATACATTTGATTGCGCAGTTCTGAACACTCTTTCTGTAGAAAATGCAAGTGGACAATCGGAGCGCTAAGAGGGTAATAGTGGAAAAAGGAATATATTCAAATATAAACTACACAGTAGCACTCTGTGAAAATCTTTCTGTTCTGTGCATTCAACTAACAGAGTTGAACCTTACTTTTGATTGAGCCGTTCTGAAACACTCTTTCTGTAGAAACTGCAATTGGACATGCTAAGCGCTAAGAGGCCTACATTGGGAAAAAGAATATCTTCAAATAAAAACTACACAGATGCATTCTGTGAAACTTATTTCTGATCTGTAAATTCAGTTAACAGAGATAAAACATATTTTTGATTGAGCAGTTATAAAACACTCTTTTTGTAGAAAATGCAAGTGGAGATTCGGAGCGCTAAGAGGGTAATAGTGGAAAAAGGAATGTCTTCAAATATAAACTACACAGAATCATTCGGTGAAACTTCTTTCTGATCTGTGCTTTCAGCTAACAGAGTTAAACCATACTTTTGATTGAGCAGATCTGAACACTCTTTCTGTAGAAAATGCAACTGGACATTTGGAGCGCTCAGAGCGTAGTAGTGGAAAAAGGAATATATTCAGATATAAACTACACAGAAGCATTCTGTGAAACTTCTTTCTGATCTGAGCATTCAGCTAACAGAGTTAAACCATACTTTTGATTGAGCAGTTTTGAAACACTCTGTCTGTAGAATATGCAACTGGACATTCGTAGCGCTAAGTGGGTAATAGTGGAAAAAAGAATATGTTGAAATATAAACTACACAGAAGCATTGTATGAAACTTCTTTCTGTTCTGTGCATTCAATTAACAGAGTTGAACCTTACTTTTGATTGAGCCGTTCTGAAACACACTTTCTGTAGAAACTGCAATCGGACATTCTGAGCGCTAAGAGGCCTATATTGGGAAAAAGAATGTCTACAAATAAAAACTACACAGAAGAATTGTGTGAAACTTCTTTCTGTTCTGTTTGTTCAACGAAAAGAGTTGAACCTTAGTTTTGATTGAGCCGTTCTGAAACACTCTTTATGCAGAAAATGCAAGTGGAGATTCGGAGCGCTAAGAGGGTAATAGTGGAAAAAGGAATGTCTCCAAATATAAACTACACAGAATCATTCTGTGAAACTTCTTTCTGATCTGTTCATTCAGCTAACAGAGTTAAACCATACTTTTGATTGAGCAGATCTGAACACTCTTTCTGTAGAAAATGCAACTGGACATTTGGAGCGCTAAGAGCGTAGTAGTGGAAAAAGGAATATATTCAAATATAAACTACACAGAAGCATTCTGTGAAACTTCTTTCTGATCTGAGCATTCAGCTAACAGAGTTAAACCATACTTTTGATTGAGCAGTTTTGAAACACTCTGTCTGTAGAAAATGCAACTGGACATTCGTAGCGCTAAGTGGGTAATAGTGGAAAAACGAATATGTTCAAATACAAACTACACAGAAGCATTGTATAAAACTCCTTTCTGTTCTGTGCATTCAACTAACAGAGTTGAACCTTACTTTTGATTGAGCCGTTCTGAAACACTCTTTCTGTAGAAATTGCAATTGGACATTCTGAGCGCTAAGAGGCCTATATTGGGAAAAAGAATGTCTACAAATAAAAACTACACAGAAGAATTGTGTGAAACTACTTTCTGTTCCGTTTGTTCAACTAAAAGAGTTGAACCTTAGTTTTGATTGAGCCGTTCTGAAACACTCTTTCTGTAGAAAATGCAAGTGGAGATTCGGAGCGCTAAGAGGGTAATAGTGGAAAAAGGAATGTCTCCAAATATAAACTACACAGAATCATTCTGTGAAACTTCTTTCTGATCTGTGCATTCAGCTAACAGAGTTAAACCATACTTTTCATTGAGCAGATCTGAACACTCTTTCTGTAGAAAATGCAACTGGACATTCGTAGCGCTAAGTGGGTAACAGTGGAAAAAAGAATATGTTCAAATATAAACTACACAGAAGCATTGTATGAAACTTCTTTCTATTCTGTGCGTTCAACTAACAGAGTTGAACCTTAATTTTGATTGAGCCTTTCTGAAACACTCTTTCTGTAGAAACTGCAATTGGACATTCTGATCGCTAAGAGGCCTCTATTGGGAAAAAAAAATCTTCAAATAAAAACTACACAGAAGCATTGTGTGAAACTTATTTCTGATATGTTCATTAAGCTAACAGAGTTAAACCATACTTTTGATTGCGCAGTTCTGAACACTCTTTCTGTAGAAAATGCAAGTGGACTTTCGGAGCGCTAAGAGGGTAATAGTGGAAAAAGGAATATATTCAAATATAAACTACACAGTAGCATTCTGTGAAAATTCTTTCTGTTCTGTGCATTCAACTAACAGAGTTGAACCTTACTTTTGATTGAGCCGTTCTGAAACACTCTTTCTGTAGAAACTGCAATTGGACATGCTAAGCGCTAAGAGGCCTACATTGGGAAAAAGAATATCTTCAAATAAAAACTACACAGATGCATTCTGTGAAACTTATTTCTGATCTGTAAATTCAGTTAACAGAGATAAAACATATTTTTGATTGAGCAGTTATGAAACACCCTTTTTGTAGAAAATGCAAGTGGAGATTCGGAGCGCTAAGAGGGTAATAGTGGAAAAAGGAATGTCTTCAAATATAAACTACACAGAATCATTCGGTGAAACTTCTTTCTGATCTGTGCATTCAGCTAACAGAGTTAAACCATACTTTTGATTGAGCAGATCTGAACACTCTTTCTGTTGAAAATGCAACTGGACATTTGGAGCGCTAAGAGCGTAGTAGTGGAAAAAGGAATATATTCAAATATAAACTACACAGAAGCATTCTGTGAAACTTTTTTCTGATCTGAGCATACAGCTAACAGAGTTAAACCATACTTTTGACTGAGCAGTTTTGAAACACTCTGTCTGTAGAAAATGCAACTGGACATTCGTAGCGCTAAGTGGGTAATAGTGGAAAAAAGAATATGTTCAAATATAAACTACACAGAAGCATTGTATGAAACTTCTTTCTGTTCTGTGCATTCAACTAACAGAGTTGAACCTTACTTTTGATTGAGCCGTTCTGAAACTCTCTTTCTGTAGAAACTGCAATTGGACATTCTGAGCGCTAAGAGGCCTATATTGGGAAAAAGAATGTCTACAAATAAAAACTACACAGAAGAATTGTGTGAAACTTCCTTCTGTTCTGTTTGTTCAACTAAAAGAGTTGAACCTTAGTTTTGATTGAGCCGTTCTGAAACACTCTTTCTGTAGAAAATGCAAGTGGAGATTCGGAGCGCTAAGAGGGTAATAGTGGAAAAAGGAATGTCTCCAAATATAAACTACACAGAATCATTCTGTGAAACTTCTTTCTGGTCTGTGCATTCAGCTAACAGAGTTAAACCATACTTTTGATTGAGCAGATCTGAACACTCTTTCTGTAGAAAATGCAACTGGACATTTGGAGCGCTAAGAGAGTAGTAGTGGAAAAAGGAATATATTCAAATATAAACTACACAGAAGCATTCTGTGAAACTTCTTTCTGATCTGAGCATTCAGCTAACAGAGTTAAACCATACTTTTGAATGAGCAGTTTTGAAACACTCTGTCTGTAGAAAATGCAACTGGACATTCGTAGCGCTAAGTGGGTAATAGTGGAAAAAAGAATATGTTCAAATATAAACTACACAGAAGCATTGTATGAAACTTCTTTCTGTTCTGTGCATTCAATTAACAGAGTTGAACCTTACTTTTGATTGAGCCTTTCTGAAACACTCTTTCTGTAGAAACTGCAATTGGACATTCTGAGCGCTAAGAGGCCTATATTGGGAAAAATAATATCTTCAAATAAAAACTACACAGAAGCATTTTGTGAAACTTATTTCTGATATGTTCATTAAGCTAACAGAGTTAAACCATACTTTTGATTGCGCAGTTCTGAACACTCTTTCTGTAGAAAATGCAAGTGGACATTCGGAGCGCTAAGAGGGTAATAGTGGAAAAAGGAATATATTCAAATATAAACTACACAGTAGCACTCTGTGAAAATTCTTTCTGTTCTGTGCATTCAACTAACAGAGTTGAACCTTACTTTTGATTGAGCCGTTCTGAAACACTCTTTCTGTAGAAACTGCAATTGGACATGCTAAGTGCTAAGAGGCCTACATTGGGAAAAAGAATATCTTCAAATAAAAACTACACAGATGCATTCTGTGAAACTTATTTCTGATCTGTAAATTCAGGTAACAGAGATAAAACATATTTTTGATTGAGCAGTTATGAAACACTCTTTTTGTAGAAAATGCAAGTGGAGATTCGGAGCGCTAAGAGGGTAATAGTGGAAAAAGGAATGTCTTCAAATATAAACTACACAGAATCATTCGGTGAAACTTCTTTCTGATCTGTGCATGCAGCTAACAGAGTTAAACCATACTTTTGATTGAGCAGATCTGAACACTCTTTCTGTAGAAAATGCAACTGGACATTTGGAGCGCTAAGAGCATAGTAGTGGAAAAAGGAATATATTCAAATATAAACTACACAGAGGCATTCTGTGAAACTTCTTTCTGATCTGAGCATTCAGCTAACAGAGTTAAACCATACTTTTGATTGAGCAGTTTTGAAACACTCTGTCTGTAGAAAATGCAACTGGACATTCGTAGCGCTAAGTGGGTAATAGTGGAAAAAAGAATATGTTCAAATATAAACTACACAGAAGCATTGTATGAAACTTCTTTCTGTTCTGTGCATTCAACTAACAGAGTTGAACCTTACTTTTGATTGAGACGTTCTGAAACACTCTTTCAGTAGAAACTGCAATTGGACATTCTGAGCGCTAAGAGGCCTATATTGGGAAAAAGAATGTCTACAAATAAAAACTACACAGAAGAATTGTGAGAAACTTCTTTCTGTTCTGTTTGTTCAACTAAAAGAGTTGAACCTTAGTTTTGATTGAGCCGTTCTGAAACACTCTTTCTGTAGAAAATGCAAGTGGAGATTCGGAGCGCTAAGAGGGTAATAGTGGAAAAAGGAATGTCTCCAAATATAAACTACACAGAATCATTCTGTGAAACTTCTTTCTGATCTGTGCATTCAGCTAACAGAGTTAAACCACACTTTTGATTGAGCAGATCTGAACACTCTTTCTGTATAAAATGCAACTGGACATTTGGAGCGCTAAGAGAGTAGTAGTGGAAAAAGGAATATATTCAAATATAAACTACACAGAAGCATTCTGTGAAACTTCTTTCTGAACTGAGCATTCAGCTAACAGAGTTAAACCATACTTTTGATTGAGCAGTTTTGAAACACTCTGTCTGTAGAAAATGCAACTGGACATTCGTAGCGCTAAGTGGGTAATAGTGGAAAAAAGAATATGTTCAAATATAAACTACACAGAAGCATTGTATGAAACTTCTTTCTGTTCTGTGCATTCAATTAACAGAGTTGAACCTTACTTTTGATTGAGCCTTTCTGAAACACTCTTTCTGTAGAAACTGCAATTGGACATTCTGAGCGCTAAGAGGCCTATATTGGGAAAAATAATATCTTCAAATAAAAACTACACAGAAGCATTTTGTGAAACTTATTTCTGATATGTTCATTAAGCTAACAGAGTTAAACCATACTTTTGATTGCGCAGTTCTGAACACTCTTTCTGTAGAAAATGCAAGTGGACATTCGGAGCGCTAAGAGGGTAATAGTGGAAAAAGGAATATATTCAAATATAAACTACACAGTAGCACTCTGTGAAAATTCTTTCTGTTCTGTGCATTCAACTAAGAGAGTTGAACCTTACTTTTGATTGAGCCGTTCTGAAACACTCTTTCTGTAGAAACTGCAATTGGACATGCTAAGTGCTAAGAGGCCTACATTGGGAAAAAGAATATCTTCAAATAAAAACTACACAGATGCATTCTGTGAAACTTATTTCTGATCTGTAAATTCAGTTAACAGAGATAAAACATATTTTTGATTGAGCAGTTATGAAACACTCTTTTTGTAGAAAATGCAAGTGGAGATTCGGAGCGCTAAGAGGGTAATAGTGGAAAAAGGAATGTCTTCAAATATAAACTACACAGAATCATTCGGTGAAACTTCTTTCTGATCTGTGCATGCAGCTAACAGAGTTAAACCATACTTTTGATTGAGCAGATCTGAACACTCTTTCTGTAGAAAATGCAACTGGACATTTGGAGCGCTAAGAGCATAGTAGTGGAAAAAGGAATATATTCAAATATAAACTACACAGAGGCATTCTGTGAAACTTCTTTCTGATCTGAGCATTCAGCTAACAGAGTTAAACCATACTTTTGATTGAGCAGTTTTGAAACACTCTGTCTGTAGAAAATGCAACTGGACATTCGTAGCGCTAAGTGGGTAATAGTGGAAAAAAGAATATGTTCAAATATAAACTACACAGAAGCATTGTATGAAACTTCTTTCTGTTCTGTGCATTCAACTAACAGAGTTGAACCTTACTTTTGATTGAGACGTTCTGAAACACTCTTTCAGTAGAAACTGCAATTGGACATTCTGAGCGCTAAGAGGCCTATATTGGGAAAAAGAATGTCTACAAATAAAAACTACACAGAAGAATTGTGAGAAACTTCTTTCTGTTCTGTTTGTTCAACTAAAAGAGTTGAACCTTAGTTTTGATTGAGCCGTTCTGAAACACTCTTTCTGTAGAAAATGCAAGTGGAGATTCGGAGCGCTAAGAGGGTAATAGTGGAAAAAGGAATGTCTCCAAATATAAACTACACAGAATCATTCTGTGAAACTTCTTTCTGATCTGTGCATTCAGCTAACAGAGTTAAACCACACTTTTGATTGAGCAGATCTGAACACTCTTTCTGTATAAAATGCAACTGGACATTTGGAGCGCTAAGAGAGTAGTAGTGGAAAAAGGAATATATTCAAATATAAACTACACAGAAGCATTCTGTGAAACTTCTTTCTGATCTGAGCATTCAGCTAACAGAGTTAAACCATACTTTTGATTGAGCAGTTTTGAAACACTCTGTCTGTAGAAAATGCAACTGGACATTCGTAGCGCTAAGTGGGTAATAGTGGAAAAAAGAATATGTTCAAATATAAACTACACAGAAGCATTGTATGAAACTTCTTTCTGTTCTGTGCATTCAATTAACAGAGTTGAACCTTACTTTTGATTGAGCCTTTCTGAAACACTCTATCTGTAGAAACTGCAATTGGACATTCTGAGCGCTAAGAGGCCTATATTGGGAAAAATAATATCTTCAAATAAAAACTACACAGAAGCATTTTGTGAAACTTATTTCTGATATGTTCATTAAGCTAACAGAGTTAAACCATACTTTTGATTGCGCAGTTCTGAACACTCTTTCTGTAGAAAATGCAAGTGGACATTCGGAGCGCTAAGAGGGTAATAGTGGAAAAAGGAATATATTCAAATATAAACTACACAGTAGCACTCTGTGAAAATTCTTTCTGTTCTGTGCATTCAACTAACAGAGTTGAACCTTACTTTTGATTGAGCCGTTCTGAAACACTCTTTCTGTAGAAACTGCAATTGGACATGCTAAGTGCTAAGAGGCCTACATTGGGAAAAAGAATATCTTCAAATAAAAACTACACAGATGCATTCTGTGAAACTTATTTCTGATCTGTAAATTCAGTTAACAGAGATAAAACATATTTTTGATTGAGCAGTTATGAAACACTCTTTTTGTAGAAAATGCAAGTGGAGATTCGGAGCGCTAAGAGGGTAATAGTGGAAAAAGGAATGTCTTCAAATATAAACTACACAGAATCATTCGGTGAAACTTCTTTCTGATCTGTGCATGCAGCTAACAGAGTTAAACCATACTTTTGATTGAGCAGATCTGAACACTCTTTCTGTAGAAAATGCAACTGGACATTTGGAGCGCTAAGAGCATAGTAGTGGAAAAAGGAATATATTCAAATATAAACTACACAGAGGCATTCTGTGAAACTTCTTTCTGATCTGAGCATTCAGCTAACAGAGTTAAACCATACTTTTGATTGAGCAGTTTTGAAACACTCTGTCTGTAGAAAATGCAACTGGACATTCGTAGCGCTAAGTGGGTAATAGTGGAAAAAAGAATATGTTCAAATATAAACTACACAGAAGCATTGTATGAAACTTCTTTCTGTTCTGTGCATTCAACTAACAGAGTTGAACCTTACTTTTGATTGAGACGTTCTGAAACACTCTTTCTGTAGAAATTGCAATTGGACATTCTGAGCGCTAAGAGGCCTATATTGGGAAAAAGAATGTCTACAAATAAAAACTACACAGAAGAATTGTGTGAAACTACTTTCTGTTCCGTTTGTTCAACTAAAAGAGTTGAACCTTAGTTTTGATTGAGCCGTTCTGAAACACTCTTTCTGTAGAAAATGCAAGTGGAGATTCGGAGCGCTAAGAGGGTAATAGTGGAAAAAGGAATGTCTCCAAATATAAACTACACAGAATCATTCTGTGAAACTTCTTTCTGATCTGTGCATTCAGCTAACAGAGTTAAACCATACTTTTCATTGAGCAGATCTGAACACTCTTTCTGTAGAAAATGCAACTGGACATTCGTAGCGCTAAGTGGGTAATAGTGGAAAAAAGAATATGTTCAAATATAAACTACACAGAAGCATTGTATGAAACTTCTTTCTGTTCTGTGCGTTCAACTAACAGAGTTGAACCTTAATTTTGATTGAGCCTTTCTGAAACACTCTTTCTGTAGAAACTGCAATTGGACATTCTGATCGCTAAGAGGCCTCTATTGGGAAAAAAAATATCTTCAAATAAAAACTACACAGAAGCATTGTGTGAAACTTATTTCTGATATGTTCATTAAGCTAACAGAGTTAAACCATACTTTTGATTGCGCAGTTCTGAACACTCTTTCTGTAGAAAATGCAAGTGGACTTTCGGAGCGCTAAGAGGGTAATAGTGGAAAAAGGAATATATTCAAATATAAACTACACAGTAGCATTCTGTGAAAATTCTTTCTGTTCTGTGCATTCAACTAACAGAGTTGAACCTTACTTTTGATTGAGCCGTTCTGAAACACTCTTTCTGTAGAAACTGCAATTGGACATGCTAAGCGCTAAGAGGCCTACATTGGGAAAAAGAATATCTTCAAATAAAAACTACACAGATGCATTCTGTGAAACTTATTTCTGATCTGTAAATTCAGTTAACAGAGATAAAACATATTTTTGATTGAGCAGTTATGAAACACACTTTTTGTAGAAAATGCAAGTGGAGATTCGGAGCGCTAAGAGGGTAATAGTGGAAAAAGGAATGTCTTCAAATATAAACTACACAGAATCATTCGGTGAAACTTCTTTCTGATCTGTGCATTCAGCTAACAGAGTTAAACCATACTTTTGATTGAGCAGATCTGAACACTCTTTCTGTTGAAAATGCAACTGGACATTTGGAGCGCTAAGAGCGTAGTAGTGGAAAAAGGAATATATTCAAATATAAACTACACAGAAGCATTCTGTGAAATTTTTTCTGATCTGAGCATACAGCTAACAGAGTTAAACCATACTTTTGACTGAGCAGTTTTGAAACACTCTGTCTGTAGAAAATGCAACTGGACATTCGTAGCGCTAAGTGGGTAATAGTGGAAAAAAGAATATGTTCAAATATAAACTACACAGAAGCATTGTATGAAACTTCTTTCTGTTCTGTGCATTCAACTAACAGAGTTGAACCTTACTTTTGATTGAGCCGTTCTGAAACTCTCTTTCTGTAGAAACTGCAATTGGACATTCTGAGCGCTAAGAGGCCTATATTGGGAAAAAGAATGTCTACAAATAAAAACTACACAGAAGAATTGTGTGAAACTTCCTTCTGTTCTGTTTGTTCAACTAAAAGAGTTGAACCTTAGTTTTGATTGAGCCGTTCTGAAACACTCTTTCTGTAGAAAATGCAAGTGGAGATTCGGAGCGCTAAGAGGGTAATAGTGGAAAAAGGAATGTCTCCAAATATAAACTACACAGAATCATTCTGTGAAACTTCTTTCTGGTCTGTGCATTCAGCTAACAGAGTTAAACCATACTTTTGATTGAGCAGATCTGAACACTCTTTCTGTAGAAAATGCAACTGGACATTTGGAGCGCTAAGAGAGTAGTAGTGGAAAAAGGAATATATTCAAATATAAACTACACAGAAGCATTCTGTGAAACTTCTTTCTGATCTGAGCATTCAGCTAACAGAGTTAAACCATACTTTTGAATGAGCAGTTTTGAAACACTCTGTCTGTAGAAAATGCAACTGGACATTCGTAGCGCTAAGTGGGTAATAGTGGAAAAAATAATATGTTCAAATATAAACTACACAGAAGCATTGTATGAAACTTCTTTCTGTTCTGTGCATTCAATTAACAGAGTTGAACCTTACTTTTGATTGAGCCTTTCTGAAACACTCTTTCTGTAGAAACTGCAATTGGACATTCTGAGCGCTAAGAGGCCTATATTGGGAAAAATAATATCTTCAAATAAAAACTACACAGAAGCATTTTGTGAAACTTATTTCTGATATGTTCATTAAGCTAACAGAGTTAAACCATACTTTTGATTGCGCAGTTCTGAACACTCTTTCTGTAGAAAATGCAAGTGGACATTCGGAGCGCTAAGAGGGTAATAGTGGAAAAAGGAATATATTCAAATATAAACTACACAGTAGCACTCTGTGAAAATTCTTTCTGTTCTGTGCATTCAACTAACAGAGTTGAACCTTACTTTTGATTGAGCCGTTCTGAAACACTCTTTCTGTAGAAACTGCAATTGGACATGCTAAGTGCTAAGAGGCCTACATTGGGAAAAAGAATATCTTCAAATAAAAACTACACAGATGCATTCTGTGAAACTTATTTCTGATCTGTAAATTCAGTTAACGGAGATAAAACATATTTTTGATTGAGCAGTTATGAAACACTCTTTTTGTAGAAAATGCAAGTGGAGATTCGGAGCGCTAAGAGGGTAATAGTGGAAAAAGGAATGTCTTCAAATATAAACTACACAGAATCATTCGGTGAAACTTCTTTCTGATCTGTGCATGCAGCTAACAGAGTTAAACCATACTTTTGATTGAGCAGATCTGAACACTCTTTCTGTAGAAAATGCAACTGGACATTTGGAGCGCTAAGAGCATAGTAGTGGAAAAAGGAATATATTCAAATATAAACTACACAGAGGCATTCTGTGAAACTTCTTTCTGATCTGAGCATTCAGCTAACAGAGTTAAACCATACTTTTGATTGAGCAGTTTTGAAACACTCTGTCTGTAGAAAATGCAACTGGACATTCGTAGCGCTAAGTGGGTAATAGTGGAAAAAAGAATATGTTCAAATATAAACTACACAGAAGCATTGTATGAAACTTCTTTCTGTTCTGTGCATTCAACTAACAGAGTTGAACCTTACTTTTGATTGAGACGTTCTGAAACACTCTTTCAGTAGAAACTGCAATTGGACATTCTGAGCGCTAAGAGGCCTATATTGGGAAAAAGAATGTCTACAAATAAAAACTACACAGAAGAATTGTGAGAAACTTCTTTCTGTTCTGTTTGTTCAACTAAAAGAGTTGAACCTTAGTTTTGATTGAGCCGTTCTGAAACACTCTTTCTGTAGAAAATGCAAGTGGAGATTCGGAGCGCTAAGAGGGTAATAGTGGAAAAAGGAATGTCTCCAAATATAAACTACACAGAATCATTCTGTGAAACTTCTTTCTGATCTGTGCATTCAGCTAACAGAGTTAAACCACACTTTTGATTGAGCAGATCTGAACACTCTTTCTGTATAAAATGCAACTGGACATTTGGAGCGCTAAGAGAGTAGTAGTGGAAAAAGGAATATATTCAAATATAAACTACACAGAAGCATTCTGTGAAACTTCTTTCTGAACTGAGCATTCAGCTAACAGAGTTAAACCATACTTTTGATTGAGCAGTTTTGAAACACTCTGTCTGTAGAAAATGCAACTGGACATTCGTAGCGCTAAGTGGGTAATAGTGGAAAAAAGAATATGTTCAAATATAAACTACACAGAAGCATTGTATGAAACTTCTTTCTGTTCTGTGCATTCAATTAACAGAGTTGAACCTTACTTTTGATTGAGCCTTTCTGAAACACTCTTTCTGTAGAAACTGCAATTGGACATTCTGAGCGCTAAGAGGCCTATATTGGGAAAAATAATATCTTCAAATAAAAACTACACAGAAGCATTTTGTGAAACTTATTTCTGATATGTTCATTAAGCTAACAGAGTTAAACCATACTTTTGATTGCGCAGTTCTGAACACTCTTTCTGTAGAAAATGCAAGTGGACATTCGGAGCGCTAAGAGGGTAATAGTGGAAAAAGGAATATATTCAAATATAAACTACACAGTAGCACTCTGTGAAAATTCTTTCTGTTCTGTGCATTCAACTAACAGAGTTGAACCTTACTTTTGATTGAGCCGTTCTGAAACACTCTTTCTGTAGAAACTGCAATTGGACATGCTAAGTGCTAAGAGGCCTACATTGGGAAAAAGAATATCTTCAAATAAAAACTACACAGATGCATTCTGTGAAACTTATTTCTGATCTGTAAATTCAGTTAACGGAGATAAAACATATTTTTGATTGAGCAGTTATGAAACACTCTTTTTGTAGAAAATGCAAGTGGAGATTCGGAGCGCTAAGAGGGTAATAGTGGAAAAAGGAATGTCTTCAAATATAAACTACACAGAATCATTCGGTGAAACTTCTTTCTGATCTGTGCATGCAGCTAACAGAGTTAAACCATACTTTTGATTGAGCAGATCTGAACACTCTTTCTGTAGAAAATGCAACTGGACATTTGGAGCGCTAAGAGCATAGTAGTGGAAAAAGGAATATATTCAAATATAAACTACACAGAGGCATTCTGTGAAACTTCTTTCTGATCTGAGCATTCAGCTAACAGAGTTAAACCATACTTTTGATTGAGCAGTTTTGAAACACTCTGTCTGTAGAAAATGCAACTGGACATTCGTAGCGCTAAGTGGGTAATAGTGGAAAAAAGAATATGTTCAAATATAAACTACACAGAAGCATTGTATGAAACTTCTTTCTGTTCTGTGCATTCAACTAACAGAGTTGAACCTTACTTTTGATTGAGACGTTCTGAAACACTCTTTCAGTAGAAACTGCAATTGGACATTCTGAGCGCTAAGAGGCCTATATTGGGAAAAAGAATGTCTACAAATAAAAACTACACAGAAGAATTGTGAGAAACTTCTTTCTGTTCTGTTTGTTCAACTAAAAGAGTTGAACCTTAGTTTTGATTGAGCCGTTCTGAAACACTCTTTCTGTAGAAAATGCAAGTGGAGATTCGGAGCGCTAAGAGGGTAATAGTGGAAAAAGGAATGTCTCCAAATATAAACTACACAGAATCATTCTGTGAAACTTCTTTCTGATCTGTGCATTCAGCTAACAGAGTTAAACCACACTTTTGATTGAGCAGATCTGAACACTCTTTCTGTATAAAATGCAACTGGACATTTGGAGCGCTAAGAGAGTAGTAGTGGAAAAAGGAATATATTCAAATATAAACTACACAGAAGCATTCTGTGAAACTTCTTTCTGAACTGAGCATTCAGCTAACAGAGTTAAACCATACTTTTGATTGAGCAGTTTTGAAACACTCTGTCTGTAGAAAATGCAACTGGACATTCGTAGCGCTAAGTGGGTAATAGTGGAAAAAAGAATATGTTCAAATATAAACTACACAGAAGCATTGTATGAAACTTCTTTCTGTTCTGTGCATTCAATTAACAGAGTTGAACCTTACTTTTGATTGAGCCTTTCTGAAACACTCTTTCTGTAGAAACTGCAATTGGACATTCTGAGCGCTAAGAGGCCTATATTGGGAAAAATAATATCTTCAAATAAAAACTACACAGAAGCATTTTGTGAAACTTATTTCTGATATGTTCATTAAGCTAACAGAGTTAAACCATACTTTTGATTGCGCAGTTCTGAACACTCTTTCTGTAGAAAATGCAAGTGGACATTCGGAGCGCTAAGAGGGTAATAGTGGAAAAAGGAATATATTCAAATATAAACTACACAGTAGCACTCTGTGAAAATTCTTTCTGTTCTGTGCATTCAACTAACAGAGTTGAACCTTACTTTTGATTGAGCCGTTCTGAAACACTCTTTCTGTAGAAACTGCAATTGGACATGCTAAGTGCTAAGAGGCCTACATTGGGAAAAAGAATATCTTCAAATAAAAACTACACAGATGCATTCTGTGAAACTTATTTCTGATCTGTAAATTCAGTTAACGGAGATAAAACATATTTTTGATTGAGCAGTTATGAAACACTCTTTTTGTAGAAAATGCAAGTGGAGATTCGGAGCGCTAAGAGGGTAATAGTGGAAAAAGGAATGTCTTCAAATATAAACTACACAGAATCATTCGGTGAAACTTCTTTCTGATCTGTGCATGCAGCTAACAGAGTTAAACCATACTTTTGATTGAGCAGATCTGAACACTCTTTCTGTAGAAAATGCAACTGGACATTTGGAGCGCTAAGAGCATAGTAGTGGAAAAAGGAATATATTCAAATATAAACTACACAGAGGCATTCTGTGAAACTTCTTTCTGATCTGAGCATTCAGCTAACAGAGTTAAACCATACTTTTGATTGAGCAGTTTTGAAACACTCTGTCTGTAGAAAATGCAACTGGACATTCGTAGCGCTAAGTGGGTAATAGTGGAAAAAAGAATATGTTCAAATATAAACTACACAGAAGCATTGTATGAAACTTCTTTCTGTTCTGTGCATTCAACTAACAGAGTTGAACCTTACTTTTGATTGAGACGTTCTGAAACACTCTTTCAGTAGAAACTGCAATTGGACATTCTGAGCGCTAAGAGGCCTATATTGGGAAAAAGAATGTCTACAAATAAAAACTACACAGAAGAATTGTGAGAAACTTCTTTCTGTTCTGTTTGTTCAACTAAAAGAGTTGAACCTTAGTTTTGATTGAGCCGTTCTGAAACACTCTTTCTGTAGAAAATGCAAGTGGAGATTCGGAGCGCTAAGAGGGTAATAGTGGAAAAAGGAATGTCTCCAAATATAAACTACACAGAATCATTCTGTGAAACTTCTTTCTGATCTGTGCATTCAGCTAACAGAGTTAAACCACACTTTTGATTGAGCAGATCTGAACACTCTTTCTGTATAAAATGCAACTGGACATTTGGAGCGCTAAGAGAGTAGTAGTGGAAAAAGGAATATATTCAAATATAAACTACACAGAAGCATTCTGTGAAACTTCTTTCTGAACTGAGCATTCAGCTAACAGAGTTAAACCATACTTTTGATTGAGCAGTTTTGAAACACTCTGTCTGTAGAAAATGCAACTGGACATTCGTAGCGCTAAGTGGGTAATAGTGGAAAAAAGAATATGTTCAAATATAAACTACACAGAAGCATTGTATGAAACTTCTTTCTGTTCTGTGCATTCAATTAACAGAGTTGAACCTTACTTTTGATTGAGCCTTTCTGAAACACTCTTTCTGTAGAAACTGCAATTGGACATTCTGAGCGCTAAGAGGCCTATATTGGGAAAAATAATATCTTCAAATAAAAACTACACAGAAGCATTTTGTGAAACTTATTTCTGATATGTTCATTAAGCTAACAGAGTTAAACCATACTTTTGATTGCGCAGTTCTGAACACTCTTTCTGTAGAAAATGCAAGTGGACATTCGGAGCGCTAAGAGGGTAATAGTGGAAAAAGGAATATATTCAAATATAAACTACACAGTAGCACTCTGTGAAAATTCTTTCTGTTCTGTGCATTCAACTAACAGAGTTGAACCTTACTTTTGATTGAGCCGTTCTGAAACACTCTTTCTGTAGAAACTGCAATTGGACATGCTAAGTGCTAAGAGGCCTACATTGGGAAAAAGTATATCTTCAAATAAAAACTACACAGATGCATTCTGTGAAACTTATTTCTGATCTGTAAATTCAGTTAACAGAGATAAAACATATTTTTGATTGAGCAGTTATGAAACACTCTTTTTGTAGAAAATGCAAGTGGAGATTCGGAGCGCTAAGAGGGTAATAGTGGAAAAAGGAATGTCTTCAAATATAAACTACACAGAATCATTCGGTGAAACTTCTTTCTGATCTGTGCATGCAGCTAACAGAGTTAAACCATACTTTTGATTGAGCAGATCTGAACACTCTTTCTGTAGAAAATGCAACTGGACATTTGGAGCGCTAAGAGCATAGTAGTGGAAAAAGGAATATATTCAAATATAAACTACACAGAGGCATTCTGTGAAACTTCTTTCTGATCTGAGCATTCAGCTAACAGAGTTAAACCATACTTTTGATTGAGCAGTTTTGAAACACTCTGTCTGTAGAAAATGCAACTGGACATTCGTAGCGCTAAGTGGGTAATAGTGGAAAAAAGAATATGTTAAAATATAAACTACACAGAAGCATTGTATGAAACTTCTTTCTGTTCTGTGCATTCAACTAACAGAGTTGAACCTTACTTTTGATTGAGACGTTCTGAAACACTCTTTCAGTAGAAACTGCAATTGGACATTCTGAGCGCTAAGAGGCCTATATTGGGAAAAAGAATGTCTACAAATAAAAACTACACAGAAGAATTGTGAGAAACTTCTTTCTGTTCTGTTTGTTCAACTAAAAGAGTTGAACCTTAGTTTTGATTGAGCCGTTCTGAAACACTCTTTCTGTAGAAAATGCAAGTGGAGATTCGGAGCGCTAAGAGGTTAATAGTGGAAAAAGGAATGTCTCCAAATATAAACTACACAGAATCATTCGGTGAAACTTCTTCCTGATCTGTGCATTCAGCTAACAGAGTTAAATCATACTTTTGATTGAGCAGATCTGAACACTCTTTCTGTAGAAAATGCAACTGGACATTTGGAGCGCTAAGAGCGTAGTAGTGGAAAAAGGAATATATTCAAATATAAACTACACAGAAGCATTCTGTGAAACTTCTTTCTGATCTGAGCATTCAGCTAACAGAGTTAAACCATACTTTTAATTGAGCAGTTTTGAAACACACTGTCTGTAGAAAATGCAACTGGACATTCGTAGCTCTAAGTGGGTAACAGTGGAAAAAAGAATATGTTCAAATATAAACTACACAGAAGCATTGTATGAAACTTCTTTCTGTTCTGTGCATTCAACTAACAGAGTTGAACCTTACTTTTGATTGAGCCGTTCTGAAACACTCTTTCTTTAGAAACTGCAATTGGACATTCTGAGCGCTAAGAGGCCTATATTGGGAAAAAGAATGTCTACAAATAAAAACTACACAGAAGACTTGTGTGAAACTTCTTTCTGTTCTGTTTGTTCAACTAAAAGAGTTGAACCTTAGTTTTGATTGAGCCGTTCTGAAACACTCTTTCTGTAGAAAATGCAAGTGGAGATTCGGAGCGATAAGAGGGTAAGAGTGGAAAAAGGAATGTCTCCAAATATAAACTACACATAATCATTCTGTGAAACTTCTTTCTGATCTGTGCATTCAGCTAACAGAGTTCAACCATACTTTTGATTGAGCAGATCTGAACACTCTTTCTCTAGAAAATGCAACTGGACATTTGGAGCACTAAGAGAGTAGTAGTGGAAAAAGGAATATATTCAAATATAAACTACACAGAAGCATTCTGTGAAACTTCTTTCTGATCTGAGCATTCAGCTAACAGATTTAAACCATACTTTTGATTGAGCAGTTTTGAAACACTCTGTCTGTAGAAAATGCAACTGGACATTCGTAGCGCTAAGTGGGTAATAGTGGAAAAAAGAATATGTTCAAATATAAACTACACAGAAGCATTGTATGAAACTTCTTTCTGTTCTGTGCATTCAACTAACAGAGTTGAACCTTACTTTTGATTGAGCCGTTCTGAAACACTCTTTCTGTAGAAACTGCAATTGGACATTCTGAGCGCTAGGAGGCCTATATTGGGAAAAAGAATGTCTAAAAATAAAAACTACACAGAAGAATTGTGTGAAACTTATTTCTGATATGTTCATTAAGCTAACAGAGTTAAACCATACTTTTGATTGCGCAGTTCTGAACACTCTTTCTGTAGAAAATGCAAGTGGACATTCGGAGCGCTAAGAGGGTAATCGTGGAAAAAGGAATATATTCAAATATAAACTACACAGTAGCACTCTGTGAAAATCTTTCTGTTCTGTGCATTCAACTAACAGAGTTGAATCTTACTTTTGATTAAGCCGTTCTGAAACACTCTTTCTGTAGAAAATGCAAGTGGACATTCGGAGCGCTAAGAGGGTAATAGTGGAAAAAGGAATATATTCAAATATAAACTACACAGTAGCATTCTGTGAAAATTCTTTCTGTTCTGTGCATTCAACTAACAGAGTTGAACCTTACTTTTGATTGAGCCGTTCTGAAACACTCTTTCTGTAGAAACTGCAATTGGACATGCTAAGCGCTAAGAGGCCTACATTGGGAAAAAGAATATCTTCAAATAAAAACTACACAGATGCATTCTGTGAAACTTATTTCTGATCTGTAAATTCAGTTAACAGAGATAAAACATATTTTTGATTGAGCAGTTATGAAACACTCTTTTTGTAGAAAATGCAAGTGGAGATTCGGAGCGCTAAGAAGGTAATAGTGGAAAAAGGAATGTCTTCAAATATAAACTACACAGAATCATTCGGTGAAACTTCTTTCTGATCTGTGCATGCAGCTAACAGAGTTAAACCATACTTTTGATTGAGCAGATCTGAACACTCTTTCTGTAGAAAATGCAACTGGACATTTGGAGCGCTAAGAGCATAGTAGTGGAAAAAGGAATATATTCAAATATAAACTACACAGAAGCATTCTGTGAAACTTCTTTCTGATATGAGCATTCAGCTAACAGATTTAAACCATACTTTTGATTGAGCAGTTTTGAAACACTCTGTCTGTAGAAAATGCAACTGGACATTCGTAGCGCTAAGTGGGTAATAGTGGAAAAAAGAATATGTTCAAATATAAACTACACAGAAGCATTGTATGAAACTTCTTTCTGTTCTGTGCATTCAACTAACAGAGTTGAACCTTACTTTTGATTGAGCCTTTCTGAAACACTCTTTCTGTAGAAACTGCAATTGGACATTCTGAGCGCTAAGAGGCCTATATTGGGAAAAATAATATCTTCAAATAAAAACTACACAGAAGCATTGTGTGAAACTTATTTCTGATATGTTCATTAAGCTAACAGTGTTAAACCATACTTTTGATTGCACAGTTCTGAACACTCTTTCTGTAGAAAATGCAAATGGACATTCGGAGTGATAAGAGGGTAATAGTGGAAAAAGGAATATATTCAAATATAAACTACACAGTAGCACTCTGTGAAAATCTTTCTGTTCTGTGCATTCAACTAACAGAGTTGAACCTTACTTTTGATTGAGCCGTTCTGAAACACTCTTTCTGTAGAAACTGCAATTGGACATGCTAAGCGCTAAGAGTCCTACATTGGGAAAAAGAATATCTTCAAATAAAAACTACACAGATGCATTCTGTGAAACTTATTTCTGATCTGTAAATTCAGTTAACAGAGATAAAACATATTTTTGATTGAGCAGTTATGAAACACTCTTTTTGTAGAAAATGCAAGTGGAGATTCGGAGCGCTAAGAGGGTAATAGTGGAAAAAGGAATGTCTTCAAATATAAACTACACAGAATCATTCGGTGAAACTTCTTCCTGATCTGTGCATGCAGCTAACAGAGTTAAACCATACTTTTGACTGAGCAGATCTGAACACTCTTTCTGTAGAAAATGCAACTGGACATTTTGAGCGCTAAGAGCATAGTAGTGGAAAAAGGAATATATTCAAATATAAACTACACAGAAGCATTCTGTGAAACTTCTTTCTGAACTGAGCATTCAGCTAACAGAGTTAAACCATACTTTTGATTGAGCAGTTTTGAAACACTCTGTCTGTAGAAAATGCAACTGGACATTCGTAGCGCTAAGTGGGTAATAGTGGAAAAAAGAATATGTTCAAATATAAACTACACAGAAGCATTGTATGAAACTTCTTTCTGTTCTGTGCATTCAATTAACAGAGTTGAACCTTACTTTTGATTGAGCCTTTCTGAAACACTCTTTCTGTAGAAACTGCAATTGGACATTCTGAGCGCTAAGAGGCCTATATTGGGAAAAATAATATCTTCAAATAAAAACTACACAGAAGCATTTTGTGAAACTTATTTCTGATATGTTCATTAAGCTAACAGAGTTAAACCATACTTTTGATTGCGCAGTTCTGAACACTCTTTCTGTAGAAAATGCAAGTGGACATTCGGAGCGCTAAGAGGGTAATAGTGGAAAAAGGAATATATTCAAATATAAACTACACAGTAGCACTCTGTGAAAATTCTTTCTGTTCTGTGCATTCAACTAACAGAGTTGAACCTTACTTTTGATTGAGCCGTTCTGAAACACTCTTTCTGTAGAAACTGCAATTGGACATGCTAAGTGCTAAGAGGCCTACATTGGGAAAAAGTATATCTTCAAATAAAAACTACACAGATGCATTCTGTGAAACTTATTTCTGATCTGTAAATTCAGTTAACAGAGATAAAACATATTTTTGATTGAGCAGTTATGAAACACTCTTTTTGTAGAAAATGCAAGTGGAGATTCGGAGCGCTAAGAGGGTAATAGTGGAAAAAGGAATGTCTTCAAATATAAACTACACAGAATCATTCGGTGAAACTTCTTTCTGATCTGTGCATGCAGCTAACAGAGTTAAACCATACTTTTGATTGAGCAGATCTGAACACTCTTTCTGTAGAAAATGCAACTGGACATTTGGAGCGCTAAGAGCATAGTAGTGGAAAAAGGAATATATTCAAATATAAACTACACAGAGGCATTCTGTGAAACTTCTTTCTGATCTGAGCATTCAGCTAACAGAGTTAAACCATACTTTTGATTGAGCAGTTTTGAAACACTCTGTCTGTAGAAAATGCAACTGGACATTCGTAGCGCTAAGTGGGTAATAGTGGAAAAAAGAATATGTTCAAATATAAACTACACAGAAGCATTGTATGAAACTTCTTTCTGTTCTGTGCATTCAACTAACAGAGTTGAACCTTACTTTTGATTGAGACGTTCTGAAACACTCTTTCAGTAGAAACTGCAATTGGACATTCTGAGCGCTAAGAGGCCTATATTGGGAAAAAGAATGTCTACAAATAAAAACTACACAGAAGAATTGTGAGAAACTTCTTTCTGTTCTGTTTGTTCAACTAAAAGAGTTGAACCTTAGTTTTGATTGAGCCGTTCTGAAACACTCTTTCTGTAGAAAATGCAAGTGGAGATTCGGAGCGCTAAGAGGTTAATAGTGGAAAAAGGAATGTCTCCAAATATAAACTACACAGAATCATTCGGTGAAACTTCTTCCTGATCTGTGCATTCAGCTAACAGAGTTAAATCATACTTTTGATTGAGCAGATCTGAACACTCTTTCTGTAGAAAATGCAACTGGACATTTGGAGCGCTAAGAGCGTAGTAGTGGAAAAAGGAATATATTCAAATATAAACTACACAGAAGCATTCTGTGAAACTTCTTTCTGATCTGAGCATTCAGCTAACAGAGTTAAACCATACTTTTAATTGAGCAGTTTTGAAACACACTGTCTGTAGAAAATGCAACTGGACATTCGTAGCTCTAAGTGGGTAACAGTGGAAAAAAGAATATGTTCAAATATAAACTAC
Source organism: Symphalangus syndactylus (assembly GCF_028878055.3). Lineage (NCBI taxonomy): Eukaryota > Metazoa > Chordata > Mammalia > Primates > Hylobatidae > Symphalangus > Symphalangus syndactylus. The sequence continues at coordinate 562,258 of NC_072435.2, read as the reverse complement.
ACAGAAGCATTGTATGAAACTTCTTTCTGTTCTGTGCATTCAACTAACAGAGTTGAACCTTACTTTTGATTGAGCCGTTCTGAAACACTCTTTCTTTAGAAACTGCAATTGGACATTCTGAGCGCTAAGAGGCCTATATTGGGAAAAAGAATGTCTACAAATAAAAACTACACAGAAGACTTGTGTGAAACTTCTTTCTGTTCTGTTTGTTCAACTAAAAGAGTTGAACCTTAGTTTTGATTGAGCCGTTCTGAAACACTCTTTCTGTAGAAAATGCAAGTGGAGATTCGGAGCGATAAGAGGGTAAGAGTGGAAAAAGGAATGTCTCCAAATATAAACTACACATAATCATTCTGTGAAACTTCTTTCTGATCTGTGCATTCAGCTAACAGAGTTCAACCATACTTTTGATTGAGCAGATCTGAACACTCTTTCTCTAGAAAATGCAACTGGACATTTGGAGCACTAAGAGAGTAGTAGTGGAAAAAGGAATATATTCAAATATAAACTACACAGAAGCATTCTGTGAAACTTCTTTCTGATCTGAGCATTCAGCTAACAGATTTAAACCATACTTTTGATTGAGCAGTTTTGAAACACTCTGTCTGTAGAAAATGCAACTGGACATTCGTAGCGCTAAGTGGGTAATAGTGGAAAAAAGAATATGTTCAAATATAAACTACACAGAAGCATTGTATGAAACTTCTTTCTGTTCTGTGCATTCAACTAACAGAGTTGAACCTTACTTTTGATTGAGCCGTTCTGAAACACTCTTTCTGTAGAAACTGCAATTGGACATTCTGAGCGCTAGGAGGCCTATATTGGGAAAAAGAATGTCTAAAAATAAAAACTACACAGAAGAATTGTGTGAAACTTATTTCTGATATGTTCATTAAGCTAACAGAGTTAAACCATACTTTTGATTGCGCAGTTCTGAACACTCTTTCTGTAGAAAATGCAAGTGGACATTCGGAGCGCTAAGAGGGTAATCGTGGAAAAAGGAATATATTCAAATATAAACTACACAGTAGCACTCTGTGAAAATCTTTCTGTTCTGTGCATTCAACTAACAGAGTTGAATCTTACTTTTGATTAAGCCGTTCTGAAACACTCTTTCTGTAGAAAATGCAAGTGGACATTCGGAGCGCTAAGAGTGTAATAGTGGAAAAAGGAATATATTCAAATATAAACTACACAGTAGCATTCTGTGAAAATTCTTTCTGTTCTGTGCATTCAACTAACAGAGTTGAACCTTACTTTTGATTGAGCCGTTCTGAAACACTCTTTCTGTAGAAACTGCAATTGGACATGCTAAGCGCTAAGAGGCCTACATTGGGAAAAAGAATATCTTCAAATAAAAACTACACAGATGCATTCTGTGAAACTTATTTCTGATCTGTAAATTCAGTTAACAGAGATAAAACATATTTTTGATTGAGCAGTTATGAAACACTCTTTTTGTAGAAAATGCAAGTGGAGATTCGGAGCGCTAAGAAGGTAATAGTGGAAAAAGGAATGTCTTCAAATATAAACTACACAGAATCATTCGGTGAAACTTCTTTCTGATCTGTGCATGCAGCTAACAGAGTTAAACCATACTTTTGATTGAGCAGATCTGAACACTCTTTCTGTAGAAAATGCAACTGGACATTTGGAGCGCTAAGAGCATAGTAGTGGAAAAAGGAATATATTCAAATATAAACTACACAGAAGCATTCTGTGAAACTTCTTTCTGATATGAGCATTCAGCTAACAGATTTAAACCATACTTTTGATTGAGCAGTTTTGAAACACTCTGTCTGTAGAAAATGCAACTGGACATTCGTAGCGCTAAGTGGGTAATAGTGGAAAAAAGAATATGTTCAAATATAAACTACACAGAAGCATTGTATGAAACTTCTTTCTGTTCTGTGCATTCAACTAACAGAGTTGAACCTTACTTTTGATTGAGCCTTTCTGAAACACTCTTTCTGTAGAAACTGCAATTGGACATTCTGAGCGCTAAGAGGCCTATATTGGGAAAAATAATATCTTCAAATAAAAACTACACAGAAGCATTGTGTGAAACTTATTTCTGATATGTTCATTAAGCTAACAGTGTTAAACCATACTTTTGATTGCACAGTTCTGAACACTCTTTCTGTAGAAAATGCAAGTGGACATTCGGAGTGCTAAGAGGGTAATAGTGGAAAAAGGAATATATTCAAATATAAACTACACAGTAGCACTCTGTGAAAATCTTTCTGTTCTGTGCATTCAACTAACAGAGTTGAACCTTACTTTTGATTGAGCCGTTCTGAAACACTCTTTCTGTAGAAACTGCAATTGGACATGCTAAGCGCTAAGAGTCCTACATTGGGAAAAAGAATATCTTCAAATAAAAACTACACAGATGCATTCTGTGAAACTTATTTCTGATCTGTAAATTCAGTTAACAGAGATAAAACATATTTTTGATTGAGCAGTTATGAAACACTCTTTTTGTAGAAAATGCAAGTGGAGATTCGGAGCGCTAAGAGGGTAATAGTGGAAAAAGGAATGTCTTCAAATATAAACTACACAGAATCATTCGGTGAAACTTCTTCCTGATCTGTGCATGCAGCTAACAGAGTTAAACCATACTTTTGACTGAGCAGATCTGAACACTCTTTCTGTAGAAAATGCAACTGGACATTTTGAGCGCTAAGAGCATAGTAGTGGAAAAAGGAATATATTCAAATATAAACTACACAGAAGCATTCTGTGAAACTTCTTTCTGATCTGAGCATTCAGCTAACAGAGTTAAACCATACTTTTGATTGAGCAGTTTTGAAACACTCTGTCTGTAGAAAATGCAACTGGACATTCGTAGCGCTAAGTGGGTAATAGTGGAAAAAAGAATATGTTCAAATATAAACTACACAGAAGCATTGTATGAAACTTCTTTCTGTTCTGTGCATTCAACTAACAGAGTTGAACCTTACTTTTGATTGAGCCTTTCTGAAACACTCTTTCTGTAGAAACTGCAATTGGACATTCTGAGCGCTAAGAGGCCTATATTGGGAAAAAGAATGTCTACAAATAAAAACTACACAGAAGAATTGTGAGAAACTTCTTTCTGTTCTGTTTGTTCAACTAAAAGAGTTGAACCTTAGTTTTGATTGAGCCGTTCTGAAACACTCTTTCTGTAGAAAATGCAAGTGGAGATTCGGAGCGCTAAGAGGGTAATAGTGGAAAAAGGAATGTCTCCAAATATAAACTACACAGAATCATTCGGTGAAACTTCTTCCTGATCTGTGCATTCAGCTAACAGAGTTAAATCATAATTTTGATTGAGCAGATCTGAACACTCTTTCTGTAGAAAATGCAACTGGACATTTGGAGCGTTAAGAGCGTAGTAGTGGAAAAAGGAATATATTCAACTATAAACTACACAGAAGCATTCTGTGAAACTTCTTTCTGATCTGAGCATTCAGCTAACAGAGTTAAACCATACTTTTGATTGAGCAGTTTTGAAACACTCTGTCTGTAGAAAATGCAACTGGACATTCGTAGCTCTAAGTGGGTAACAGTGGAAAAAAGAATATGTTCAAATATAAACTACACAGAAGCATTGTATGAAACTTCTTTCTGTTCTGTGCATTCAACTAACAGAGTTGAACCTTACTTTTGATTGAGCCGTTCTGAAACACTCTTTCTGTAGAAACTGCAATTGGACATTCTGAGCGCTAAGAGGCCTATATTGGGAAAAAGAATGTCTACAAATAAAAACTACACAGAAGAATTGTGTGAAACATCTTTCTGTTCTGTTTGTTCAACTAAAAGAGTTGAACCTTAGTTTTGATTGAGCCGTTCTGAAACACTCTTTCTGTAGAAAATGCAAGTGGAGATTCGGAGCGATAAGAGGGTAAGAGTGGAAAAAGGAATGTCTCCAAATATAAACTACACAGAATCATTCTGTGAAACTTCTTTCTGATCTGTGCATTCAGCTAACAGAGTTAAACCATACTTTTGATTGAGCAGATCTGAACACTCTTTCTGTAGAAAATGCAACTGGACATTTGGAGCGCTAAGAGATTAGTAGTAAAAAAAGGAATATATTCAAATATAAACTACACAGAAGCATTCTGTGAAACTTCTTTCTGATCTGAGCATTCAGCTAACAGATTTAAACCATACTTTTGATTGAGCAGTTTTGAAACACTCTGTGTGTAGAAAATGCAACTGGACATTCGTAGCGCTAAGTGGGTAATAGTGGAAAAAAGAATATGTTCAAATATAAACTACACAGAAGCATTGTATGAAACTTCTTTCTGTTCTGTGCATTCAACTAACAGAGTTGAACCTTACTTTTGATTGAGCCTTTCTGAAACACTCTTTCTGTAGAAACTGCAATTGGACATTCTGAGCGCTAAGAGGCCTATATTGGGAAAAATAATATCTTCAAATAAAAACTACACAGAAGCATTGTGTGAAACTTATTTCTGATATGTTCATTCAGCTAACAGAGTTAAACCATACATTTGATTGCGCAGTTCTGAACACTCTTTCTGTAGAAAATGCAAGTGGACAATCGGAGCGCTAAGAGGGTAATAGTGGAAAAAGGAATATATTCAAATATAAACTACACAGTAGCACTCTGTGAAAATCTTTCTGTTCTGTGCATTCAACTAACAGAGTTGAACCTTACTTTTGATTGAGCCGTTCTGAAACACTCTTTCTGTAGAAACTGCAATTGGACATGCTAAGCGCTAAGAGGCCTACATTGGGAAAAAGAATATCTTCAAATAAAAACTACACAGATGCATTCTCTGAAACTTATTTCTGATCTGTAAATTCAGTTAACAGAGATAAAACATATTTTTGATTGAGCAGTTATAAAACACTCTTTTTGTAGAAAATGCAAGTGGAGATTCGGAGCGCTAAGAGGGTAATAGTGGAAAAAGGAATGTCTTCAAATATAAACTACACAGAATCATTCGGTGAAACTTCTTTCTGATCTGTGCTTTCAGCTAACAGAGTTAAACCATACTTTTGATTGAGCAGATCTGAACACTCTTTCTGTAGAAAATGCAACTGGACATTTGGAGCGCTCAGAGCGTAGTAGTGGAAAAAGGAATATATTCAGATATAAACTACACAGAAGCATTCTGTGAAACTTCTTTCTGATCTGAGCATTCAGCTAACAGAGTTAAACCATACTTTTGATTGAGCAGTTTTGAAACACTCTGTCTGTAGAATATGCAACTGGACATTCGTAGCGCTAAGTGGGTAATAGTGGAAAAAAGAATATGTTGAAATATAAACTACACAGAAGCATTGTATGAAACTTCTTTCTGTTCTGTGCATTCAATTAACAGAGTTGAACCTTACTTTTGATTGAGCCGTTCTGAAACACACTTTCTGTAGAAACTGCAATCGGACATTCTGAGCGCTAAGAGGCCTATATTGGGAAAAAGAATGTCTACAAATAAAAACTACACAGAAGAATTGTGTGAAACTTCTTTCTGTTCTGTTTGTTCAACGAAAAGAGTTGAACCTTAGTTTTGATTGAGCCGTTCTGAAACACTCTTTATGCAGAAAATGCAAGTGGAGATTCGGAGCGCTAAGAGGGTAATAGTGGAAAAAGGAATGTCTCCAAATATAAACTACACAGAATCATTCTGTGAAACTTCTTTCTGATCTGTGCATTCAGCTAACAGAGTTAAACCATACTTTTCATTGAGCAGATCTGAACACTCTTTCTGTAGAAAATGCAACTGGACATTCGTAGCGCTAAGTGGGTAATAGTGGAAAAAAGAATATGTTCAAATATAAACTACACAGAAGCATTGTATGAAACTTCTTTCTGTTCTGTGCGTTCAACTAACAGAGTTCAACCTTAATTTTTATTGAGCCTTTCTGAAACACTCTTTCTGTAGAAACTGCAATTGGACATTCTGATCGCTAAGAGGCCTCTATTGGGAAAAAAAATATCTTCAAATAAAAACTACACAGAAGCATTGTGTGAAACTTATTTCTGATATGTTCATTAAGCTAACAGAGTTAAACCATACTTTTGATTGCGCAGTTCTGAACACTCTTTCTGTAGAAAATGCAAGTGGACTTTCGGAGCGCTAAGAGGGTAATAGTGGAAAAAGGAATATATTCAAATATAAACTACACAGTAGCATTCTGTGAAAATTCTTTCTGTTCTGTGCATTCAACTAACAGAGTTGAACCTTACTTTTGATTGAGCCGTTCTGAAACACTCTTTCTGTAGAAACTGCAATTGGACATGCTAAGCACTAAGAGGCCTACATTGGGAAAAAGAATATCTTCAAATAAAAACTACACAGATGCATTCTGTGAAACTTATTTCTGATCTGTAAATTCAGTTAACGGAGATAAAACATATTTTTGATTGAGCAGTTATGAAACACCCTTTTTGTAGAAAATGCAAGTGGAGATTCGGAGCGCTAAGAGGGTAATAGTGGAAAAAGGAATGTCTTCAAATATAAACTACACAGAATCATTCGGTGAAACTTCTTTCTGATCTGTGCATTCAGCTAACAGAGTTAAACCATACTTTTCATTGAGCAGATCTGAACACTCTTTCTGTTGAAAATGCAACTGGACATTTGGAGCGCTAAGAGCGTAGTAGTGGAAAAAGGAATATATTCAAATATAAACTACACAGAAGCATTCTGTGAAACTTCTTTCTGATCTGAGCATACAGCTAACAGAGTTAAACCATACTTTTGATTGAGCAGTTTTGAAACACTCTGTCTGTAGAAAATGCAACTGGACATTCGTAGCGCTAAGTGGGTAATAGTGGAAAAAAGAATATGTTCAAATATAAACTACACAGAAGCATTGTATGAAACTTCTTTCTGTTCTGTGCATTCAACTAACAGAGTTGAACCTTACTTTTGATTGAGCCGTTCTGAAACACTCTTTCTGTAGAAACTGCAATTGGACATTCTGAGCGCTAAGAGGCCTATATTGGGAAAAAGAATGTCTACAAATAAAAACTACACAGAAGAATTGTGAGAAACTTCTTTCTGTTCTGTTTGTTCAACTAAAAGAGTTGAACCTTAGTTTTGATTGAGCCGTTCTGAAACACTCTTTCTGTAGAAAATGCAAGTGGAGATTCGGAACGCTAAGAGGGTAATAGTGGAAAAAGGAATGTCTCCAAATATAAACTACACAGAATCATTCGGTGAAACTTCTTCCTGATCTGTGCATTCAGCTAACAGAGTTAAATCATACTTTTGATTGAGCAGATCTGAACACTCTTTCTGTAGAAAATGCAACTGGACATTTGGAGCGTTAAGAGCGTAGTAGTGGAAAAAGGAATATATTCAACTATAAACTACACAGAAGCATTCTGTGAAACTTCTTTCTGATCTGAGCATTCAGCTAACAGATTTAAACCATACTTTTGATAGAGCAGTTTTGAAACACTCTGTCTGTAGAAAATGCAACTGGACATTCGTAGCGCTAAGTGGGTAATAGTGGAAAAAAGAATATGTTCAAATATAAACTACACAGAAGCATTGTATGAAACTTCTTTCTGTTCTGTGCATTCAACTAACAGAGTTGAACCTTACTTTTGATTGAGCCTTTCTGAAACACTCTTTCTGTAGAAACTGCAATTGGACATTCTGAGCGCTAAGAGGCCTATATTGGGAAAAATAATATCTTCAAATAAAAACTACACAGAAGCATTGTGTGAAACTTATTTCTGATATGTTCATTAAGCTAACAGAGTTAAACCATACATTTGATTGCGCAGTTCTGAACACTCTTTCTGTAGAAAATGCAAGTGGACATTCGGAGCGCTAAGACGGTAATAGTGGAAAAAGGAATATATTCAAATATAAACTACACAGTAGCACTCTGTGAAAATCTTTCTGTTCTGTGCATTCAACTAACAGAGTTGAACCTTACTTTTGATTGAGCCGTTCTGAAACACTCTTTCTGTAGAAACTGCAATTGGACATGCTAAGCGCTAAGAGGCCTACATTGGGAAAAAGAATATCTTCAAATAAAAACTACACAGATGCATTCTGTGAAACTTATTTCTGATCTGTAAATTCAGTTAACAGAGATAAAACATATTTTTGATTGAGCAGTTATAAAACACTCTTTTTGTAGAAAATGCAAGTGGAGATTCGGAGCGCTAAGAGGGTAATAGTGGAAAAAGGAATGTCTTCAAATATAAACTACACAGAATCATTCGGTGAAACTTCTTTCTGATCTGTGCATTCAGCTAACAGAGTTAAACCATACTTTTGACTGAGCAGATCTGAACACTCTTTCTGTAGAAAATGCAACTGGACATTTTGAGCGCTAAGAGCATAGTAGTGGAAAAAGGAATATATTCAAATATAAACTACACAGAAGCATTCTGTGAAACATCTTTCTGATCTGAGCATTCAGCTAACAGAGTTAAACCATACTTTTGATTGAGCAGTTTTGAAACACTCTGTCTGTAGAAAATGCAACTGGACATTCGTAGCGCTAAGTGGGTAATAGTGGAAAAAAGAATATGTTCAAATATAAACTACACAGAAACATTGTATGAAACTTCTTTCTGTTCTGTGCATTCAACTAACAGAGTTGAACCTTACTTTTGATTGAGCCTTTCTGAAACACTCTTTCTGTAGAAACTGCAATTGGACATTCTGAGCGCTAAGAGGCCTATATTGGGAAAAAGAATGTCTACAAATAAAAACTACACAGAAGAATTGTGAGAAACTTCTTTCTGTTCTGTTTGTTCAACTAAAAGAGTTGAACCTTAGTTTTGATTGAGCCGTTCTGAAACACTCTTTCTGTAGAAAATGCAAGTGGAGATTCGGAGCGCTAAGAGGGTAATAGTGGAAAAAGGAATGTCTCCAAATATAAACTACACAGAATCATTCGGTGAAACTTCTTCCTGATCTGTGCATTCAGCTAACAGAGTTAAATCATAATTTTGATTGAGCAGATCTGAACACTCTTTCTGTAGAAAATGCAACTGGACATTTGGAGCGTTAAGAGCGTAGTAGTGGAAAAAGGAATATATTCAACTATAAACTACACAGAAGCATTCTGTGAAACTTCTTTCTGATCTGAGCATTCAGCTAACAGAATTAAACCATACTTTTGATTGAGCAGTTTTGAAACACTCTGTCTGTAGAAAATGCAACTGGACATTCGTAGCTCTAAGTGGGTAACAGTGGAAAAAAGAATATGTTCAAATATAAACTACACAGAAGCATTGTATGAAACTTCTTTCTGTTCTGTGCATTCAACTAACAGAGTTGAACCTTACTTTTGATTGAGCCGTTCTGAAACACTCTTTCTGTAGAAACTGCAATTGGACATTCTGAGCGCTAAGAGGCCTATATTGGGAAAAAGAATGTCTACAAATAAAAACTACACAGAAGAATTGTGTGAAACTTCTTTCTGTTCTGTTTGTTCAACGAAAGGAGTTGAACCTTAGTTTTGATTGAGCCGTTCTGAAACACTCTTTATGCAGAAAATGCAAGTGGAGATTCGGAGCGCTAAGAGGGTAATAGTGGAAAAAGGAATGTCTCCAAATATAAACTACACAGAATCATTCTGTGAAACTTCTTTCTGATCTGTTCATTCAGCTAACAGAGTTAAACCATACTTTTGATTGAGCAGATCTGAACACTCTTTCTGTAGAAAATGCAACTGGACATTTGGAGCGCTAAGAGCGTAGTAGTGGAAAAAGGAATATATTCAAATATAAACTACACAGAAGCATTCTGTGAAACTTCTTTCTGATCTGAGCATTCAGCTAACAGAATTAAACCATACTTTTGATTGAGCAGTTTTGAAACACTCTGTCTGTAGAAAATGCAACTGGACATTCGTAGCGCTAAGTGGGTAATAGTGGAAAAAAGAATATGTTCAAATATAAACTACACAGAAGCATTGTATGAAACTTCTTTCTGTTCTGTGCATTCAACTAACAGAGTTGAACCTTACTTTTGATTGAGCCGTTCTGAAACACTCTTTCTGTAGAAACTGCAATTGGACATTCTGAGCGCTAGGAGGCCTATATTGGGAAAATAATGTCTAAAAATAAAAACTACACAGAAGAATTGTGTGAAACTTCTTTCTGTTCTGTTTGTTCAACTAAAAGAGTTGAACATTAGTTTTGATTGAGCCGTTCTGAAACACTCTTTCTGTAGAAACTGTAATTGGACATTCTGAGTGCTAAGAGGCCTATATTGGGAAAAATAATATCTTCAAATAAAAACTACAGAGAAGCATTGTGTGAAGGTTATTTCTGATATGTTCATTAAGCTAACAGAGTTAAACCATACTTTTGATTGCGCAGTTCTGAATACTCTTTCTGTAGAAAATGCAAGTGCACATTCGGAGCGCTATGAGGGTAATAGTGGAAAAAGGAATATATTCAAATATAAACTACACAGTAGCATTCTGTGAAAATTCTTTCTGTTCTGTGCATTCAACTAACAGAGTTGAACCTTACTTTTGATTGAGCCGTTCTGAAACACTCTTTCTGTAGAAACTGCAATTCGACATGCTAAGCGCTAAGAGGCCTACATTGGGAAAAAGAATATCTTCAAATAAAAACTACACAGATGCATTCTGTGAAACTTATTTCTGATCTGTAAATTCAGTTAACAGAGATAAAACATATTTTTGATTGAGCAGTTATGAAACACTCTTTTTGTAGAAAATGCAAGTGGAGATTCGGAGCGCTAAGAGGGTAATAGTGGAAAAAGGAATGTCTTCAAATATAAACTACACAGAATCATTCGGTGAAACTTCTTTCTGATCTGTGCATGCAGCTAACAGAGTTAAACCATACTTTTGATTGAGCAGATCTGAACACTCTTTCTGTAGAAAATGCAACTGGACATTTGGAGCGCTAAGAGAGTAGTAGTGGAAAAAGTAATATATTCAAATATAAACTAAACAGAAGCATTCTGTGAAACTTCTTTCTGATCTGAGCATTCAGCTAACAGAGTTGAACCATACTTTTGATTGAGCAGTTTTGAAACACTCTGTCTGTAGAAAATGCAACTGGACATTCGTAGCGCTACGTGGGTAATAGTGGAAAAAAGAATATGTTCAAATACAACCTACACAGAAGCATTGTATGAAACTCCTTTCTGTTCTGTGCATTCAACTAACAGAGTTGAACCTTACTTTTGATTGAGCCGTTCTGAAACACTCTTTCTGTAGAAATTGCAATTGGACATTCTGAGCGCTAAGAGGCCTATATTGGGAAAAAGAATGTCTACAAATAAAAACTACACAGAAGAATTGTGTGAAACTACTTTCTGTTCCGTTTGTTCAACTAAAAGAGTTGAACCTTAGTTTTGATTGAGCCGTTCTGAAACACTCTTTCTGTAGAAAATGCAAGTGGAGATTCGGAGCGCTAAGAGGGTAATAGTGGAAAAAGGAATGTCTCCAAATATAAACTACACAGAATCATTCTGTGAAACTTCTTTCTGATCTGTGCATTCAGCTAACAGAGTTAAACCATACTTTTCATTGAGCAGATCTGAACACTCTTTCTGTAGAAAATGCAACTGGACATTCGTAGCGCTAAGTGGGTAATAGTGGAAAAAAGAATATGTTCAAATATAAACTACACAGAAGCATTGTATGAAACTTCTTTCTGTTCTGTGCGTTCAACTAACAGAGTTGAACCTTAATTTTGATTGAGCCTTTCTGAAACACTCTTTCTGTAGAAACTGCAATTGGACATTCTGATCGCTAAGAGGCCTCTATTGGGAAAAAAAATATCTTCAAATAAAAACTACACAGAAGCATTGTGTGAAACTTATTTCTGATATGTTCATTAAGCTAACAGAGTTAAACCATACTTTTGATTGCGCAGTTCTGAACACTCTTTCTGTAGAAAATGCAAGTGGACTTTCGGAGCGCTAAGAGGGTAATAGTGGAAAAAGGAATATATTCAAATATAAACTACACAGTAGCATTCTGTGAAAATTCTTTCTGTTCTGTGCATTCAACTAACAGAGTTGAACCTTACTTTTGATTGAGCCGTTCTGAAACACTCTTTCTGTAGAAACTGTAATTGGACATGCTAAGCGCTAAGAGGCCTACATTGGGAAAAAGAATATCTTCAAATAAAAAGTACACAGATGCATTCTGTGAAACTTATTTCTGATCTGTAAATTCAGTTAACAGAGATAAAACATATTTTTGATTGAGCAGTTATGAAACACCCTTTTTGTAGAAAATGCAAGTGGAGATTCGGAGCGCTAAGAGGGTAATAGTGGAAAAAGGAATGTCTTCAAATATAAACTACACAGAATCATTCGGTGAAACTTCTTTCTGATCTGTGCATTCAGCTAACAGAGTTAAACCATACTTTTGATTGAGCAGATCTGAACACTCTTTCTGTTGAAAATGCAACTGGACATTTGGAGCGCTAAGAGCGTAGTAGTGGAAAAAGGAATATATTCAAATATAAACTACACAGAAGCATTCTGTGAAACTTTTTTCTGATCTGAGCATACAGCTAACAGAGTTAAACCATACTTTTGACTGAGCAGTTTTGAAACACTCTGTCTGTAGAAAATGCAACTGGACATTCGTAGCGCTAAGTGGGTAATAGTGGAAAAAAGAATATGTTCAAATATAAACTACACAGAAGCATTGTATGAAACTTCTTTCTGTTCTGTGCATTCAACTAACAGAGTTGAACCTTACTTTTGATTGAGCCGTTCTGAAACTCTCTTTCTGTAGAAACTGCAATTGGACATTCTGAGCGCTAAGAGGCCTATATTGGGAAAAAGAATGTCTACAAATAAAAACTACACAGAAGAATTGTGTGAAACTTCCTTCTGTTCTGTTTGTTCAACTAAAAGAGTTGAACCTTAGTTTTGATTGAGCCGTTCTGAAACAATCTTTCTGTAGAAAATGCAAGTGGAGATTCGGAGCGCTAAGAGGGTAATAGTGGAAAAAGGAATGTCTCCAAATATAAACTACACAGAATCATTCTGTGAAACTTCTTTCTGGTCTGTGCATTCAGCTAACAGAGTTAAACCATACTTTTGATTGAGCAGATCTGAACACTCTTTCTGTAGAAAATGCAACTGGACATTTGGAGCGCTAAGAGAGTAGTAGTGGAAAAAGGAATATATTCAAATATAAACTACACAGAAGCATTCTGTGAAACTTCTTTCTGATCTGAGCATTCAGCTAACAGAGTTAAACCATACTTTTGATTGAGCAGTTTTGAAACACTCTGTCTGTAGAAAATGCAACTGGACATTCGTAGCGCTAAGTGGGTAATAGTGGAAAAAAGAATATGTTCAAATATAAACTACACAGAAACATTGTATGAAACTTCTTTCTGTTCTGTGCATTCAACTAACAGAGTTGAACCTTACTTTTGATTGAGCCTTTCTGAAACACTCTTTCTGTAGAAACTGCAATTGGACATTCTGAGCGCTAAGAGGCCTATATTGGGAAAAAGAATGTCTACAAATAAAAACTACACAGAAGAATTGTGAGAAACTTCTTTCTGTTCTGTTTGTTCAACTAAAAGAGTTGAACCTTAGTTTTGATTGAGCCGTTCTGAAACACTCTTTCTGTAGAAAATGCAAGTGGAGATTCGGAGCGCTAAGAGGGTAATAGTGGAAAAAGGAATGTCTCCAAATATAAACTACACAGAATCATTCGGTGAAACTTCTTCCTGATCTGTGCATTCAGCTAACAGAGTTAAATCATAATTTTGATTGAGCAGATCTGAACACTCTTTCTGTAGAAAATGCAACTGGACATTTGGAGCGTTAAGAGCGTAGTAGTGGAAAAAGGAATATATTCAACTATAAACTACACAGAAGCATTCTGTGAAACTTCTTTCTGATCTGAGCATTCAGCTAACAGAATTAAACCATACTTTTGATTGAGCAGTTTTGAAACACTCTGTCTGTAGAAAATGCAACTGGACATTCGTAGCTCTAAGTGGGTAACAGTGGAAAAAAGAATATGTTCAAATATAAACTACACAGAAGCATTGTATGAAACTTCTTTCTGTTCTGTGCATTCAACTAACAGAGTTGAACCTTACTTTTGATTGAGCCGTTCTGAAACACTCTTTCTGTAGAAACTGCAATTGGACATTCTGAGCGCTAAGAGGCCTATATTGGGAAAAAGAATGTCTACAAATAAAAACTACACAGAAGAATTGTGTGAAACTTCTTTCTGTTCTGTTTGTTCAACGAAAGGAGTTGAACCTTAGTTTTGATTGAGCCGTTCTGAAACACTCTTTATGCAGAAAATGCAAGTGGAGATTCGGAGCGCTAAGAGGGTAATAGTGGAAAAAGGAATGTCTCCAAATATAAACTACACAGAATCATTCTGTGAAACTTCTTTCTGATCTGTTCATTCAGCTAACAGAGTTAAACCATACTTTTGATTGAGCAGATCTGAACACTCTTTCTGTAGAAAATGCAACTGGACATTTGGAGCGCTAAGAGCGTAGTAGTGGAAAAAGGAATATATTCAAATATAAACTACACAGAAGCATTCTGTGAAACTTCTTTCTGATCTGAGCATTCAGCTAACAGAATTAAACCATACTTTTGATTGAGCAGTTTTGAAACACTCTGTCTGTAGAAAATGCAACTGGACATTCGTAGCGCTAAGTGGGTAATAGTGGAAAAAAGAATATGTTCAAATATAAACTACACAGAAGCATTGTATGAAACTTCTTTCTGTTCTGTGCATTCAACTAACAGAGTTGAACCTTACTTTTGATTGAGCCGTTCTGAAACACTCTTTCTGTAGAAACTGCAATTGGACATTCTGAGCGCTAGGAGGCCTATATTGGGAAAATAATGTCTAAAAATAAAAACTACACAGAAGAATTGTGTGAAACTTCTTTCTGTTCTGTTTGTTCAACTAAAAGAGTTGAACATTAGTTTTGATTGAGCCGTTCTGAAACACTCTTTCTGTAGAAACTGTAATTGGACATTCTGAGTGCTAAGAGGCCTATATTGGGAAAAATAATATCTTCAAATAAAAACTACAGAGAAGCATTGTGTGAAGGTTATTTCTGATATGTTCATTAAGCTAACAGAGTTAAACCATACTTTTGATTGCGCAGTTCTGAATACTCTTTCTGTAGAAAATGCAAGTGCACATTCGGAGCGCTATGAGGGTAATAGTGGAAAAAGGAATATATTCAAATATAAACTACACAGTAGCATTCTGTGAAAATTCTTTCTGTTCTGTGCATTCAACTAACAGAGTTGAACCTTACTTTTGATTGAGCCGTTCTGAAACACTCTTTCTGTAGAAACTGCAATTCGACATGCTAAGCGCTAAGAGGCCTACATTGGGAAAAAGAATATCTTCAAATAAAAACTACACAGATGCATTCTGTGAAACTTATTTCTGATCTGTAAATTCAGTTAACAGAGATAAAACATATTTTTGATTGAGCAGTTATGAAACACTCTTTTTGTAGAAAATGCAAGTGGAGATTCGGAGCGCTAAGAGGGTAATAGTGGAAAAAGGAATGTCTTCAAATATAAACTACACAGAATCATTCGGTGAAACTTCTTTCTGATCTGTGCATGCAGCTAACAGAGTTAAACCATACTTTTGATTGAGCAGATCTGAACACTCTTTCTGTAGAAAATGCAACTGGACATTTGGAGCGCTAAGAGAGTAGTAGTGGAAAAAGTAATATATTCAAATATAAACTAAACAGAAGCATTCTGTGAAACTTCTTTCTGATCTGAGCATTCAGCTAACAGAGTTGAACCATACTTTTGATTGAGCAGTTTTGAAACACTCTGTCTGTAGAAAATGCAACTGGACATTCGTAGCGCTACGTGGGTAATAGTGGAAAAAAGAATATGTTCAAATACAACCTACACAGAAGCATTGTATGAAACTCCTTTCTGTTCTGTGCATTCAACTAACAGAGTTGAACCTTACTTTTGATTGAGCCGTTCTGAAACACTCTTTCTGTAGAAATTGCAATTGGACATTCTGAGCGCTAAGAGGCCTATATTGGGAAAAAGAATGTCTACAAATAAAAACTACACAGAAGAATTGTGTGAAACTACTTTCTGTTCCGTTTGTTCAACTAAAAGAGTTGAACCTTAGTTTTGATTGAGCCGTTCTGAAACACTCTTTCTGTAGAAAATGCAAGTGGAGATTCGGAGCGCTAAGAGGGTAATAGTGGAAAAAGGAATGTCTCCAAATATAAACTACACAGAATCATTCTGTGAAACTTCTTTCTGATCTGTGCATTCAGCTAACAGAGTTAAACCATACTTTTCATTGAGCAGATCTGAACACTCTTTCTGTAGAAAATGCAACTGGACATTCGTAGCGCTAAGTGGGTAATAGTGGAAAAAAGAATATGTTCAAATATAAACTACACAGAAGCATTGTATGAAACTTCTTTCTGTTCTGTGCGTTCAACTAACAGAGTTGAACCTTAATTTTGATTGAGCCTTTCTGAAACACTCTTTCTGTAGAAACTGCAATTGGACATTCTGATCGCTAAGAGGCCTCTATTGGGAAAAAAAATATCTTCAAATAAAAACTACACAGAAGCATTGTGTGAAACTTATTTCTGATATGTTCATTAAGCTAACAGAGTTAAACCATACTTTTGATTGCGCAGTTCTGAACACTCTTTCTGTAGAAAATGCAAGTGGACTTTCGGAGCGCTAAGAGGGTAATAGTGGAAAAAGGAATATATTCAAATATAAACTACACAGTAGCATTCTGTGAAAATTCTTTCTGTTCTGTGCATTCAACTAACAGAGTTGAACCTTACTTTTGATTGAGCCGTTCTGAAACACTCTTTCTGTAGAAACTGCAATTGGACATGCTAAGCGCTAAGAGGCCTACATTGGGAAAAAGAATATCTTCAAATAAAAAGTACACAGATGCATTCTGTGAAACTTATTTCTGATCTGTAAATTCAGTTAACAGAGATAAAACATATTTTTGATTGAGCAGTTATGAAACACCCTTTTTGTAGAAAATGCAAGTGGAGATTCGGAGCGCTAAGAGGGTAATAGTGGAAAAAGGAATGTCTTCAAATATAAACTACACAGAATCATTCGGTGAAACTTCTTTCTGATCTGTGCATTCAGCTAACAGAGTTAAACCATACTTTTGATTGAGCAGATCTGAACACTCCTTCTGTTGAAAATGCAACTGGACATTTGGAGCGCTAAGAGCGTAGTAGTGGAAAAAGGAATATATTCAAATATAAACTACACAGAAGCATTCTGTGAAACTTTTTTCTGATCTGAGCATACAGCTAACAGAGTTAAACCATACTTTTGACTGAGCAGTTTTGAAACACTCTGTCTGTAGAAAATGCAACTGGACATTCGTAGCGCTAAGTGGGTAATAGTGGAAAAAAGAATATGTTCAAATATAAACTACACAGAAGCATTGTATGAAACTTCTTTCTGTTCTGTGCATTCAACTAACAGAGTTGAACCTTACTTTTGATTGAGCCGTTCTGAAACTCTCTTTCTGTAGAAACTGCAATTGGACATTCTGAGCGCTAAGAGGCCTATATTGGGAAAAAGAATGTCTACAAATAAAAACTACACAGAAGAATTGTGTGAAACTTCCTTCTGTTCTGTTTGTTCAACTAAAAGAGTTGAACCTTAGTTTTGATTGAGCCGTTCTGAAACAATCTTTCTGTAGAAAATGCAAGTGGAGATTCGGAGCGCTAAGAGGGTAATAGTGGAAAAAGGAATGTCTCCAAATATAAACTACACAGAATCATTCTGTGAAACTTCTTTCTGGTCTGTGCATTCAGCTAACAGAGTTAAACCATACTTTTGATTGAGCAGATCTGAACACTCTTTCTGTAGAAAATGCAACTGGACATTTGGAGCGCTAAGAGAGTAGTAGTGGAAAAAGGAATATATTCAAATATAAACTACACAGAAGCATTCTGTGAAACTTCTTTCTGATCTGAGCATTCAGCTAACAGAGTTAAACCATACTTTTGAATGAGCAGTTTTGAAACACTCTGTCTGTAGAAAATGCAACTGGACATTCGTAGCGCTAAGTGGGTAATAGTGGAGAAAAGAATATGTTCAAATATAAACTACACAGAAGCATTGTATGAAACATCTTTCTGTTCTGTGCATTCAACTAACAGAGTTGAACCTTACATTTGATTGAGCCTTTCTGAAACACTCTTTCTGTAGAAACTGCCATTGGACATTCGGAGCGCTAAGAGGCATCTATAGGTTAAAAATAATATCTTCAAATAAAAACTACACAGAAGCATTGTGTGAAACTTATTTCTGATATGTTCATTAAGCTAACAGAGTTAAACCATACTTTTGATTGCGCAGTTCTGAACACTCTTTCTGTAGAAAATGCAAGTGGACATTCGGAGCGCTAAGAGGGTAATAGTGGAAAAAGGAATATATTCAAATATAAACTACACAGTAGCATTCTGTGAAAATTCTTTCTGTTCTGTGCATTCAACTAACAGAGTTGAACCTTACTTTTGATTGAGCCGTTCTGAAACACTCTTTCTGTAGAAACTGCAATTGGACATGCTAAGCGCTAAGAGGCCTACATTGGGAAAAATAATATCTTCAAATAAAAACTACACAGAAGCATTGTGTGAAACTTATTTCTGATATGTTCATTAAGCTAACAGAGTTAAACCATACATTTGATTGCGCAGTTCTGAACACTCTTTCTGTAGAAAATGCAAGTGGACATTCGGAGCGCTAAGAGGGTAATAGTGGAAAAAGGAATATATTCAAATATAAACTACACAGTAGCACTCTGTGAAAATCTTTCTGTTCTGTGCATTCAACTAACAGAGTTGAACCTTACTTTTGATTGAGCCGTTCTGAAACACTCTTTCTGTAGAAACTGCAATTGGACATGCTAAGCGCTAAGAGGCCTACATTGGGAAAAAGAATATCTTCAAATAAAAACTACACAGATGCATTCTGTGAAACTTATTTCTGATCTGTAAATTCAGTTAACAGAGATAAAACATATTTTTGATTGAGCAGTTATAAAACACTCTTTTTGTAGAAAATGCAAGTGGAGATTCGGAGCGCTAAGAGGGTAATAGTGGAAAAAGGAATGTCTTCAAATATAAACTACACAGAATCATTCGGTGAAACTTCTTTCTGATCTGTGCTTTCAGCTAACAGAGTTAAACCATACTTTTGATTGAGCAGATCTGAACACTCTTTCTGTAGAAAATGCAACTGGACATTTGGAGCGCTCAGAGCGTAGTAGTGGAAAAAGGAATATATTCAGATATAAACTACACAGAAGCATTCTGTGAAACTTCTTTCTGATCTGAGCATTCAGCTAACAGAGTTAAACCATACTTTTGATTGAGCAGTTTTGAAACACTCTGTCTGTAGAATATGCAACTGGACATTCGTAGCGCTAAGTGGGTAATAGTGGAAAAAAGAATATGTTGAAATATAAACTACACAGAAGCATTGTATGAAACTTCTTTCTGTTCTGTGCATTCAATTAACAGAGTTGAACCTTACTTTTGATTGAGCCGTTCTGAAACACACTTTCTGTAGAAACTGCAATCGGACATTCTGAGCGCTAAGAAGCCTATATTGGGAAAAAGAATGTCTACAAATAAAAACTACACAGAAGAATTGTGTGAAACTTCTTTCTGTTCTGTTTGTTCAACGAAAAGAGTTGAACCTTAGTTTTGATTGAGCCGTTCTGAAACACTCTTTATGCAGTAAATGCAAGTGGAGATTCGGAGCGCTAAGAGGGTAATAGTGGAAAAAGGAATGTCTCCAAATATAAACTACACAGAATCATTCTGTGAAACTTCTTTCTGATCTGTTCATTCAGCTAACAGAGTTAAACCATACTTTTGATTGAGCAGATCTGAACACTCTTTCTGTAGAAAATGCAACTGGACATTTGGAGCGCTAAGAGCGTAGTAGTGGAAAAAGGAATATATTCAAATATAAACTACACAGAAGCATTCTGTGAAACTTCTTTCTGATCTGAGCATTCAGCTAACAGAGTTAAACCATACTTTTGATTGAGCAGTTTTGAAACACTCTGTCTGTAGAAAATGCAACTGGACATTCGTAGCGCTAAGTGGGTAATAGTGGAAAAAAGAATATGTTCAAATATAAACTACACAGAAGCATTGTATGAAACTTCTTTCTGTTCTGTGCATTCAACTAACAGAGTTGAACCTTACTTTTGATTGAGCCGTTCTGAAACACTCTTTCTGTAGAAACTGCAATTGGACATTCTGAGCGCTAGGAGGCCTATATTGGGAAAATAATGTCTAAAAATAAAAACTACACAGAAGAATTGTGTGAAACTTCTTTCTGTTCTGTTTGTTCAACTAAAAGAGTTGAACCTTAGTTTTGATTGAGCCGTTCTGAAACACTCTTTCTGTAGAAACTGTAATTGGACATTCTGAGTGCTAAGAGGCCTATATTGGTAAAAATAATATCTTCAAATAAAAACTACAGAGAAGCATTGTGTGAAAGTTATTTCTGATATGTTCATTAAGCTAACAGAGTTAAACCATACTTTTGATTGCGCAGTTCTGAATACTCTTTCTGTAGAAAATGCAAGTGCACATTCGGAGCGCTATGAGGGTAATAGTGGAAAAAGGAATATATTCAAATATAAACTACACAGTAGCATTCTGTGAAAATTCTTTCTGTTCTGTGCATTCAACTAACAGAGTTGAACCTTACTTTTGATTGAGCCGTTCTGAAACACTCTTTCTGTAGAAACTGCAATTCGACATGCTAAGCGCTAAGAGGCCTACATTGGGAAAAAGAATATCTTCAAATAAAAACTACACAGATGCATTCTGTGAAACTTATTTCTGATCTGTAAATTCAGTTAACAGAGATAAAACATATTTTTGATTGAGCAGTTATGAAACACTCTTTTTGTAGAAAATGCAAGTGGAGATTCGGAGCGCTAAGAGGGTAATAGTGGAAAAAGGAATGTCTTCAAATATAAACTACACAGAATCATTCGGTGAAACTTCTTTCTGATCTGTGCATGCAGCTAACAGAGTTAAACCATACTTTTGATTGAGCAGATCTGAACACTCTTTCTGTAGAAAATGCAACTGGACATTTGGAGCGCTAAGAGAGTAGTAGTGGAAAAAGTAATATATTCAAATATAAACTACACAGAAGCATTCTGTGAAACTTCTTTCTGATCTGAGCATTCAGCTAACAGAGTTGAACCATACTTTTGATTGAGCAGTTTTGAAACACTCTGTCTGTAGAAAATGCAACTGGACATTCGTAGCGCTACGTGGGTAATAGTGGAAAAAAGAATATGTTCAAATACAAACTACACAGAAGCATTGTATGAAACTCCTTTCTGTTCTGTGCATTCAACTAACAGAGTTGAACCTTACTTTTGATTGAGCCGTTCTGAAACACTCTTTCTGTAGAAATTGCAATTGGACATTCTGAGCGCTAAGAGGCCTATATTGGGAAAAAGAATGTCTACAAATAAAAACTACACAGAAGAATTGTGTGAAACTACTTTCTGTTCCGTTTGTTCAACTAAAAGAGTTGAACCTTAGTTTTGATTGAGCCGTTCTGAAACACACTTTCTGTAGAAAATGCAAGTGGAGATTCGGAGCGCTAAGAGGGTAATAGTGGAAAAAGGAATGTCTCCAAATATAAACTACACAGAATCATTCTGTGAAACTTCTTTCTGATCTGTGCATTCAGCTAACAGAGTTAAACCATACTTTTCATTGAGCAGATCTGAACACTCTTTCTGTAGAAAATGCAACTGGACATTCGTAGCGCTAAGTGGGTAATAGTGGAAAAAAGAATATGTTCAAATATAAACTACACAGAAGCATTGTATGAAACTTCTTTCTGTTCTGTGCGTTCAACTAACAGAGTTGAACCTTAATTTTGATTGAGCCTTTCTGAAACACTCTTTCTGTAGAAACTGCAATTGGACATTCTGATCGCTAAGAGGCCTCTATTGGGAAAAAAAATATCTTCAAATAAAAACTACACAGAAGCATTGTGTGAAACTTATTTCTGATATGTTCATTAAGCTAACAGAGTTAAACCATACTTTTGATTGAGCAGATCTGAACACTCTTTCTGTTGAAAATGCAACTGGACATTTGGAGCGCTAAGAGCGTAGTAGTGGAAAAAGGAATATATTCAAATATAAACTACACAGAAGCATTCTGTGAAACTTTTTTCTGATCTGAGCATACAGCTAACAGAGTTAAACCATACTTTTGACTGAGCAGTTTTGAAACACTCTGTCTGTAGAAAATGCAACTGGACATTCGTAGCGCTAAGTGGGTAATAGTGGAAAAAAGAATATGTTCAAATATAAACTACACAGAAGCATTGTATGAAACTTCTTTCTGTTCTGTGCATTCAACTAACAGAGTTGAACCTTACTTTTGATTGAGCCGTTCTGAAACACTCTTTCTGTAGAAACTGCAATTGGACATTCTGAGCGCTAAGAGGCCTATATTGGGAAAAAGAATGTCTACAAATAAAAACTACACAGAAGAATTGTGTGAAACTTCCTTCTGTTCTGTTTGTTCAACTAAAAGAGTTGAACCTTAGTTTTGATTGAGCCGTTCTGAAACACTCTTTCTGTAGAAAATGCAAGTGGAGATTCGGAGCGCTAAGAGGGTAATAGTGGAAAAAGGAATGTCTCCAAATATAAACTACACAGAATCATTCTGTGAAACTTCTTTCTGATCTGTGCATTCAGCTAACAGAGTTAAACCATACTTTTGATTGAGCAGATCTGAACACTCTTTCTGTAGAAAATGCAACTGGACATTTGGAGCGCTAAGAGAGTAGTAGTGGAAAAAGGAATATATTCAAATATAAACAACACAGAAGCATTCTGTGAAACTTCTTTCTGATCTGAGCATTCAGCTAACAGAGTTAAACCATACTTTTGAATGAGCAGTTTTGAAACACTCTGTCTGTAGAAAATGCAACTGGACATTCGTAGCGCTAAGTGGGTAATAGTGGAGAAAAGAATATGTTCAAATATAAACTACACAGAAGCATTGTATGAAACATCTTTCTGTTCTGTGCATTCAACTAACAGAGTTGAACCTTACATTTGATTGAGCCTTTCTGAAACACTCTTTCTGTAGAAACTGCCATTGGACATTCGGAGCGCTAAGAGGCATCTATAGGTTAAAAATAATATCTTCAAATAAAAACTACACAGATGCATTCTGTGAAACTTATTTCTGATCTGTAAATTCAGTTAACAGAGATAAAACATATTTTTGATTGAGCAGTTATAAAACACTCTTTTTGTAGAAAATGCAAGTGGAGATTCGGAGCGCTAAGAGGGTAATAGTGGAAAAAGGAATGTCTTCAAATATAAACTACACAGAATCATTCGGTGAAACTTCTTTCTGATCTGTGCATTCAGCTAACAGAGTTAAACCATACTTTTGATTGAGCAGATCTGAACACTCTTTCTGTAGAAAATGCAACTGGACATTTGGAGCGCTCAGAGCGTAGTAGTGGAAAAAGGAATATATTCAGATATAAACTACACAGAAGCATTCTGTGAAACTTCTTTCTGATCTGAGCATTCAGCTAACAGAGTTAAACCATACTTTTGATTGAGCAGTTTTGAAACACTCTGTCTGTAGAATATGCAACTGGACATTCGTAGCGCTAAGTGGGTAATAGTGGAAAAAAGAATATGTTGAAATATGAACTACACAGAAGCATTGCATGAAACTTCTTTCTGTTCTGTGCATTCAATTAACAGAGTTGAACCTTACTTTTGATTGAGCCGTTCTGAAACACACTTTCTGTAGAAACTGCAATCGGACATTCTGAGCGCTAAGAGGCCTATATTGGGAAAAAGAATGTCTACAAATAAAAACTACACAGAAGAATTGTGTGAAACTTCTTTCTGTTCTGTTTGTTCAACGAAAAGAGTTGAACCTTAGTTTCGATTGAGCCGTTCTGAAACACTCTTTATGCAGAAAATGCAAGTGGAGATTCGGAGCGCTAAGAGGGTAATAGTGGAAAAAGGAATGTCTCCAAATATAAACTACACAGAATCATTCTGTGAAACTTCTTTCTGATCTGTTCATTCAGCTAACAGAGTTAAACCATACTTTTGATTGAGCAGATCTGAACACTCTTTCTGTAGAAAATGCAACTGGACATTTGGAGCGCTAAGAGCGTAGTAGTGGAAAAAGGAATATATTCAAATATAAACTACACAGAAGCATTCTGTGAAACTTCTTTCTGATCTGAGCATTCAGCTAACAGAGTTAAACCATACTTTTGATTGAGCGGTTTTGAAACACTCTGTCTGTAGGAAATGCAACTGGACATTCGTAGCGCTAAGTGGGTAATAGTGGAAAAAAGAATATGTTCAAATATAAACTACACAGAAGCATTGTATGAAACTTCTTTCTGTTCTGTGCATTCAACTAACAGAGTTGAACCTTACTTTTGATTGAGCCGTTCTGAAACACTCTTTCTGTAGAAACTGCAATTGGACATTCTGAGCGCTAGGAGGCCTATATTGGGAAAATAATGTCTAAAAATAAAAACTACACAGAAGAATTGTGTGAAACTTCTTTCTGTTCTGTTTGTTCAACTAAAAGAGTTGAACCTTAGTTTTGATTGAGCCGTTCTGAAACACTCTTTCTGTAGAAACTGTAATTGGACATTCTGAGTGCTAAGAGGCCTATATTGGGAAAAATAATATCTTCAAATAAAAACTACAGAGAAGCATTGTGTGAAAGTTATTTCTGATATGTTCATTAAGCTAACAGAGTTAAACCATACTTTTGATTGCGCAGTTCTGAACACTCTTTCTGTAGAAAATGCAGGTGCACATTCGGAGCGCTAAGAGGGTAATAGTGGAAAAAGGAATATATTCAAATATAAACTACACAGTAGCATTCTGTGAAAATTCTTTCTGTTCTGTGCATTCAACTAACAGAGTTGAACCTTACTTTTGATTGAGCCGTTCTGAAACACTCTTTCTGTAGAAACTGCAATTGGACATGCTAAGCGCTAAGAGGCCTACATTGGGAAAAAGAATATCTTCAAATAAAAACTACACAGATGCATTCTGTGAAACTTATTTCTGATCTGTAAATTCAGTTAACAGAGATAAAACATATTTTTGATTGAGCAGTTATGAAACACTCTTTTTGTAGAAAATGCAAGTGGAGATTCGGAGCGCTAAGAGGGTAATAGCGGAAAAAGGAATTTCTTCAAATATAAACTACACAGAATCATTCGGTGAAACTTCTTTCTGATCTGTGCATTCAGCTAACAGAGTTAAACCATACTTTTGATTGAGCAGATCTGAACACTCTTTCTGTTGAAAATGCAAATGGACATTTGGGGCGCTAAGAGCGTATTAGTGGAAAAAGGAATATATTCAAATATAAACTACACAGAAGCATTCTGTGAAACTTCTTTCTGATCTGAGCATTCAGCTAACAGAGTTAAACCATACTTTTCATTGAGCAGTTTTGAAACAATCTGTCTGTAGAAAATGCAACTGGACATTCGTAGCGCTAAGTGGGTAATAGTGGAAAAAAAATATGTTCAAATATAAACTACACAGAAGCATTGTATGAAACTTCTTTCTGTTCTGTGCATTCAACTAACAGTGTTGAAGCTTACTTTTGAGTGAGCCGTTCTGAAACACTCTTTCTGTAAAAACTGCAATTGGACATTCTGAGCGCTAAGAGGCATATATTGGGAAAAAGAATGTCTACAAATAAAAACTACACAGAAGAATTGTGTGAAACTACTTTCTGTTCTGTTTGTTCAACTAAAAGAGTTGAACCTTAGTTTTGATTGAGCCGTTCTGAAACACTCTTTCTGTAGAAAATGCAAGTGGAGATTCGGAGCGCTAAGAGGGTAATAGTGGAAAAAGGAATGTCTCCAAATATAAACTACACAGAATCATTCTGTGAAACTTCTTTCTGATCTGTGCATTCAGCTAACAGATTTAAACCATACTTTTGATTGAGCAGATCTGAACACTCTTTCTGTAGAAAATGCAACTGGACATTTGGAGTGCTAAGAGAGTAGTAGTGGAAAAAGGAATATATTCAAATATAAACTACACAGAAGCATTCTGTGAAACTTCTTTCTGATCTGAGCATTCAGCTAACAGACTTAAACCATACTTTTGATTGAGCAGTTTTGAAACACTCTGTCTGTAGAAAATGCAACTGGACATTCGTAGCGCTAAGTGGGTAATAGTGGAAAAAAGAATATGTTCAAATATAAACTACACAGAAACATTGTATGAAACTACTTTCTGTTCTGTGCATTCAACTAACAGAGTTGAACCTTACTTTTGATTGAGCCTTTCTGAAACACTCTTTCTGTAGAATCTGCAATTGGACATTCTGAGCGCTAAGAGGCCTATATTGGGAAAAAAAATATCTTCAAATAAAAACTACACAGAAGCATTGTGTGAAACTTATTTCTGATATGTTCATTAAGCTAACAGAGTTAAACCATACTTTTGATTGCGCAGTTCTGAACACTCTTTCTGTAGAAAATGCAAGTGGACATTCCGAGCGCTAAGAGGGTAATAGTGGAAAAAGGAATATATTCAAATATAAACTACACAGTAGCATTCTGTGAAAATTCTTTCTGTTCTGTGCATTCAACTAACAGAGTTGAACCTTACTTTTGATTGAGCCGTTCTGAAACACTCTTTCTGTAGAAACTGCAATTGGACATGCTAAGCGCTAAGAGGCCTACATTGGGAAAAAGAATATCTTCAAATAAAAACTACACAGATGCATTCTGTGAAACTTATTTCTGATCTGTAAATTCAGTTAACAGAGATAAAACATATTTTTGATTGAGCAGTTATGAAACACTCTTTTTGTAGAAAATGCAAGTGGAGATTCGGAGCGCTAAGAGGGTAATAGTGGAAAAAGGAATGTCTTCAAATATAAACTACACAGAATCATTCGGTGAAACTTCTTTCTGATCTGTGCATTCAGCTAACAGAGTTAAACCATACTTTTGATTGAGCAGATCTGAACACTCTTTCTGTAGAAAATGCAACTGGACATTTGGGGCGCTAAGAGCGTAGTAGTGGAAAAAGG
The DNA here is from genome assembly GCF_028878055.3 of Symphalangus syndactylus. Lineage (NCBI taxonomy): Eukaryota > Metazoa > Chordata > Mammalia > Primates > Hylobatidae > Symphalangus > Symphalangus syndactylus. The sequence goes on along the minus strand of NC_072435.2, from coordinate 535,146 downwards.
AATATATTCAAATATAAACTACACAGAAGCATTCTGTGAAACTTCTTTCTGATCTGAGCATTCAGCTAACAGAGTTAAACCATACTTTTGATTGAGCAGTTTTGAAACACTCTGTCTGTAGAAAATGCAACTGGACATTCGTAGCGCTAAGTGGGTAATAGTGGAAAAAAAATATGTTCAAATATAAACTACACAGAAGCATTGTATGAAACTTCTTTCTGTTCTGTGCATTCAACTAACAGAGTTGAACCTTACTTTTGAGTGAGCCGTTCTGAAACAGTCTTTCTGTAGAAACTGCAATTGGACATTCTGAGCGCTAAGAGGCATATATTGGGAAAAAGAATGTCTACAAATAAAAACTACACAGAAGAATTGTGTGAAACTACTTTCTGTTCTGTTTGTTCAACTAAAAGAGTTGAACCTTAGTTTTGATTGAGCCGTTCTGAAACACTCTTTCTGTAGAAAATGCAAGTGGAGATTCGGAGCGCTAAGAGGGTAATAGTGGAAAAAGGAATGTCTCCAAATATAAACTACACAGAATCATTCTGTGAAACTTCTTTCTGATCTGTGCATTCAGCTAACAGAGTTAAACCATAATTTTGATTGAGCAGATCTGAACACTCTTTCTGTAGAAAATGCAACTGGACATTTGGAGCGCTAAGAGAGTAGTAGAGGAAAAAGGAATATATTCAAATATAAACTACACAGAAGCATTCCGTGAAACTTCTTTCTGATCTGAGCATTCAGCTAACAGAATTAAACCGTACTTTTGATTGAGCAGTTTTGAAACACTCTGTCTGTAGAAAATGCAACTGGACATTCGTAGCGCTAAGTGGGTAATAGTGGAAAAAAGAATATGTTCAAATATAAACTACACAGAAGCATTGTATGAAACTTCTTTCTGTTCTGTGCATTCAACTAACAGATTTGAACCTTACTTTTGATTGAGCCGTTCTGAAACACTCTTTCTGTAGAAACTGCAATTGGACATTCTGAGCGCTAAGAGGCCTATATTGGGAAAAAGAATGTCTACAAATAAAAACTACACAGAAGAATTGTGTGAAACTTCTTTCTATTCTGTTTGTTCAACTAAAAGAGTTGAACCTTAGTTTTGATTGAGCCGTTCTGAAACACTCTTTCTGTAGAAAATGCAAGTGGACATTCTGAGCGCTAAGAGGCATATATTGGGAAAAAGAATGTCTACAAATAAAAACTACACAGAAGAATTGTGTGAAACTACTTTCTGTTCTGTTTGTTCAACTAAAAGAGTTGAACCTTAGTTTTGATTGAGCCGTTCTGAAACACTCTTTCTGTAGAAAATGCAAGTGGAGATTCGGAGCGCTAAGAGGGTAATAGTGGAAAAAGGAATGTCTCCAAATATAAACTGCACAGAATCATTCTGTGAAACTTCTTTCTGATCTGTGCATTCAGCTAACAGAGTTAAACCATACTTTTGATTGAGCAGATCTGAACACTCTTTCTGTTGAAAATGCAACTGGACATTTGGGGCGCTAAGAGCGTATTAGTGGAAAAAGGAATATATTCATATATAAACTACACAGAAGCATTCTGTGAAACTTCTTTCTGATCTGAGCATTCAGCTAACAGAGTTAAACCATACTTTTGATTGAGCAGTTTTGAAACCCTCTGTCTGTAGAAAATGCAACTGGACATTCGTAGCGCTAAGTGGGTAATAGTGGAAAAAAATATGTTCAAATATAAACTACACAGAAGCATTGTATGAAACTACTTTCTGTTCTGTGCATTCAACTAACAGTGTTGAACCTTACTTTTGAGTGAGCCGTTCTGAAACACTCTTTCTGTAGAAACTGCAATTGGACATTCTGAGCGCTAAGAGGCATATATTGGGAAAAAGAATGTCTACAAATAAAAACTACACAGAAGAATTGTGTGAAACTACTTTCTGTTCTGTTTGTTCAACTAAAAGAGTTGAACCTTAGTTTTGATTGAGCCGTTCTGAAACACTCTTTCTGTAGAAAATGCAAGTGGAGATTCGGAGCGCTAAGAGGGTAATAGTGGAAAAAGGAATGTCTCCAAATATAAACTGCACAGAATCATTCTGTGAAACTTCTTTCTGATCTGTGCATTCAGCTAACAGAGTTAAACCATACTTTTGATTGAGCAGATCTGAACACTCTTTCTGTAGAAAATGCAACTGGACATTTGGAGCGCTAAGAGAGTAGTAGTGGAAAAAGGAATATATTCAAATATAAACTACACAGAAGCATTCTGTGAAACTTCTTTCTGATCTGAGCATTCAGCTAACAGAATTAAACCGTACTTTTGATTGAGCAGTTTTGAAACACTCTGTCTGTAGAAAATGCAACTGGACATTCGTAGCGCTAAGTGGGTAATAGTGGAAAAAAGAATATGTTCAAATATAAACTACACAGAAGCATTGTATGAAACTTCTTTCTGTTCTGTGCATTCAACTAACAGATTTGAACCTTACTTTTGATTGAGCCGTTCTGAAACACTCTTTCTGTAGAAACTGCAATTGGACATTCTGAGCGCTAAGAGGCCTATATTGGGAAAAAGAATGTCTACAAATAAAAACTACACAGAAGAATTGTGTGAAACTTCTTTCTATTCTGTTTGTTCAACTAAAAGAGTTGAACCTTAGTTTTGATTGAGCCGTTCTGAAACACTCTTTCTGTAGAAAATGCAAGTGGAGATTCGGAGCGCTAAGACGGTAATAGTGGAAAAAGGAATGTCTCCAAATATAAACTACAGAGAATAATTCTGTGAAACTTCTTTCTGATCTGTGCATTCAGCTAACAGAGTTAAACCATACTTTTGATTGAGCAGATCTGAACACTCTTTCTGTAGAAAATGCAACTGGACATTTGGAGCGCTAAGAGAGTAGTAGTGGAAAAAGGAATATATTCAAATATAAACTACACAGAAGCATTCTGTGAAACTTCTTTCTGATCTGAGCATTCAGCTAACAGACTTAAACCATACTTTTGATTGAGCAGTTTTGAAACACTCTGTCTGTAGAAAATGCAACTGGACATTCGTAGCGCTAAGTGGGTAATAGTGGAAAAAAGAATATGTTCAAATATAAACCACACAGAAGCATTGTATGAAACTTCTTTCTGTTCTGTGCATTCAACTGAGTTGAACCTTACTTTTGATTGAGCCTTTCTGAAACACTCTTTCTGTAGAATCTGCAATTGGACATTCTGAGCGCTAAGAGGCCTATATTGGGAAAAATAATATCTTCAAATAAAAACTACACAGAAGCATTGTGTGAAACTTATTTCTGATATGTTCATTAAGCTAACAGAGTTAAACCATACTTTTGATTGCGCAGTTCTGAACACTCTTTCTGTAGAAAATGCAAGTGGACATTCGGAGCGCTAAGAGGGTAATAGTGGAAAAAGGAATATATTCAAATATAAACTACACAGTAGCATTCTGTGAAAATTCTTTCTGTTCTGTGCATTCAACTAACAGAGTTGAACCTTACTTTTGATTGAGCCGTTCTGAAACACTCTTTCTGTAGAAACTGCAATTGGACATGAGAAGCGCTAAGAGGCCTACATTGGGAAAAAGAATATCTTCAAATAAAAACTACACAGATGCATTCTGTGAAACTTATTTCTGATCTGTAAATTCAGTTAACAGAGATAAAACATATTTTTGATTGAGCAGTTATGAAACACTCTTTTTGTAGAAAATGCAAGTGGAGATTCGGAGCGCTAAGAGGGTAATAGTGGAAAAAGGAATGTCTTCAAATATAAACTACACAGAATCATTCGGTGAAACTTCTTTCTGATCTGTGCATTCAGCTAACAGAGTTAAACCATACTTTTGATTGAGCAGATCTGAACACTCTTTCTGTTGAAAATGCAACTGGACATTTGTGGCGCTAAGAGCGTATTAGTGGAAAAAGGAATATATTCAAATATAAACTACAAAGAAGCATTCTGTGAAACTTCTTTCTGATCTGAGCATTCAGCTAACAGAGTTAAACCATACTTTTGATTGAGCAGTTTTGAAACACTCTGTCTGTAGAAAATGCAACTGGACATTCGTAGCGCTAAGTGGGTAATAGTGGAAAAAAGAATATGTTCAAATATAAACTACACAGAAGCATTGTATGAAACTTCTTTCTGTTCTGTGCTTTCAACTAACAGAGTTGAACCTTACTTTTGATTGAGCCGTTCTGAAACACTCTTTCTGTTGAAACTGCAATTGGACATTCTGAGCGCTAAGAGGCCTATATTGGGAAAAAGAATGTCTACAAATAAAAACTACACAGAAGAATTGTGTGAAACTTCTTTCTGTTCTGTTTGTTCAACTAAAAGAGTTGAACCTTAGTTTTGATTGAGCCGTTCTGAAACACTCTTTCTGTAGAAAATGCAAGTGGAGATTCGGAGCGCTAAGAGGGTAATAGTGGAAAAAGGAATGTCTCCAAATATAAACTACACAGAATCATTCTGTGAAACTTCTTTCTGATCTGTGCATTCAGCTAACAGAGTTAAAACATACTTTTGATTGAGCAGATCTGAACACTCTTTCTGTAGACAATGCAACTGGACATATGGAGTGCTAAGAGAGTAGTAGTGGAAAAAGGAATATATTCAAATATAAACTACACAGAAGCATTCTGTGAAACTTCTTTCTGAACTGAGCATTCAGCTAACAGAGTTAAACCATACTTTTGATTGAGCAGTTTTGAAACACTCTGTCTGTAGAAAATGCAACTGGACATTCGTAGCGCTAAGTGGGTAATAGTGGAAAAAAGAATATGTTCAAATATAAACTACACAGAAGCATTGTATGAAACTTCTTTCTGTTCTGTGCATTCAACTAACAGAGTTGAACCTTACTTTTGATTGAGCCTTTCTGAAACACTCTTTCTGTAGAAACTGCAATTGGACATTCTGAGCGCTAAGAGGCCTATATTGGGAAAAATAATATCTTCAAATAAAAACTACACAGAAGCATTGTGTGAAACTTATTTCTGATATGTTCATTAAGCTAACAGAGTTAAACCATACTTTTGATTGCGCAGTTCTGAACACTCTTTCTGTAGAAAATTCAAGTGGACATTTGGAGCGCTAAGAGGGTAATAGTGGAAAAAGGAATATATTCAAATATAAACTACACAGTAGCATTCTGTGAAAATTCTTTCTGTTCTGTGCATTCAACTAACAGAGTTGAACCTTACTTTTGATTGAGCTGTTCTGAAACACTCTTTCCGTAGAAACTGCAATTGGACATGCTAAGCGCTAAGAGGCCTACATTGGGAAAAATAATATCTTCAAATAAAAACTACACAGATGCATTCTGTGAAACTTATTTCGATCTGTAAATTCAGTTAACAGAGATAAAACAGATTTTTGATTGAGCAGTTATGAAACACTCTTTTTGTAGAAAATGCAAGTGGAGATTCGGAGCGCTAAGAGGGTAATAGTGGAAAAAGGAATGTCTTCAAATATAAACTACACAGAATCATTCGGTGAAACTTCTTTCTGATCTGTGCATTCTGCTAACAGAGTTAAACCATACTTTTGATTGAGCAGATCTGAACACTCTTTCTGTTGAAAATGCAACTGGACATTTGGGGCGCTAAGAGCGTAGTAGTGGAAAAAGGAATATATTCAAATATAAACTACACAGAAGCATTCTGTGAAACTTCTTTCTGATCTGAGCATTCAGCTAACAGAGTTAAACCATACTTTTGATTGAGCAGTTTTGAAACACTCTGTCTGTAGAAAATGCAACTGGACATTCGTAGCGCTAAGTGGGTAATAGTGGAAAAAAAATATGTTCAAATATAAACTACACAGAAGCATTGTATGAAACTTCTTTCTGTTCTGTGCATTCAACTAACAGAGTTGAACCTTACTTTTGAGTGAGCCGTTCTGAAACACTCTTTCTGTAGAAACTGCAATTGGACATTCTGAGCGCTAAGAGGCATATATTGGGAAAAAGAATGTCTACAAATAAAAACTACACAGAAGAATTGTGTGAAACTACTTTCTGTTCTGTTTGTTCAACTAAAAGAGTTGAACCTTAGTTTTGATTGAGCCGTTCTGAAACACTCTTTCTGTAGAAAATGCAAGTGGAGATTCGGAGCGCTAAGAGGGTAATAGTGGAAAAAGGAATGTCTCCAAATATAAACTACACAGAATCATTCTGTGAAACTTCTTCCCGATCTGTGCATTCAGCTAACAGAGTTAAACCATACTTTTGATTGAGCAGATCTGAACACTCTTTCTGTAGAAAATGCAACTGGACATTTGGAGCGCTAAGAGAGTAGTAGTGGAAAAAGGAATATATTCAAATATAAACTACACAGAAGCATTCTGTGAAACTTCTTTCTGATCTGAGCATTCAGCTAACAGAATTAATCCGTACTTTTGATTGAGCAGTTTTGAAACACTCTGTCTGTAGAAAATGCAACTGGACATTCGTAGCGCTAAGTTGGTAATAGTGGAAAAAAGAATAGGTTCAAATATAAACTACACAGAAGCATTGTATGAAACTTCTTTCTGTTCTGTGCATTCAACTAACAGATTTGAACCTTACTTTTGATTGAGCCGTTTTGAAACACTCTTTCTGTAGAAACTGCAATTGGACATTCTGAGCGCTAAGAGGCCTATATTGGGAAAAAGAATGTCTACAAATAAAAACTACACAGAAGAATTGTGTGAAACTTCTTTCTATTCTGTTTGTTCAACTAAAAGAGTTGAACCTTAGTTTTGATTGAGCCGTTCTGAAACACTCTTTCTGTAGAAAATGCAAGTGGAGATTCGGAGCGCTAAGACGGTAATAGTGGAAAAAGGAATGTCTCCAAATATAAACTACAGAGAATAATTCTGTGAAACTTCTTTCTGATCTGTGCATTCAGCTAACAGAGTTAAACCTTACTTTTGATTGAGCAGATCTGAACACTCTTTCTGTAGAATATGCAACTGGACATTTGGAGTGCTAAGAGAGTAGTAGTGGAAAAAGGAATATATTCAAATATAAACTACACAGAAGCATTCTGTGAAACTTCTTTCTGATCTGAGCATTCAGCTAACAGACTTAAACCATACTTTTGATTGAGCAGTTTTGAAACACTCTGTCTGTAGAAAATGCAACTGGACATTTGTAGCGCTAAGTGGGTAATAGTGGAAAAAAGAATATGTTCAAATATAAACTACACAGAAACATTGTAGGAAATTTCTTTCTGTCCTGTGCATTCAACTAACAGAGTTGAACCTTACTTTTGATTGAGCCTTTCTGAAACACTCTTTCTGTAGAATCTGCAATTGGACATTCTGAGCGCTAAGAGGCCTATATTGGGAAAAAAAATATCTTCAAATAAAAACTACACAGAAGCATTGTGTGAAACTTATTTCTGATATGTTCATTAAGCTAACAGAGTTAAACCATACTTTTGATTGCGCAGTTCTGAACACTCTTTCTGTAGAAAATGCAAGTGGACATTCGGAGCGCTAAGAGGGTAATAGTGGAAAAAGGAATATATTCAAATATAAACTACACAGTAGCATTCTGTGAAAATTCTTTCTGTTCTGTGCATTCAACTAACAGAGTTGAACCTTACTTTTGATTGAGCCGTTCTGAAACACTCTTTCTGTAGAAACTGCAATTGGACATGCTAAGCGCTAAGAGGCCTACATTGGGAAAAAGAATATCTTCAAATAAAAACTACACAGATGCATTCTGTGAAACTTATTTCTGATCTGTAAATTCAGTTAACAGAGATAAAACATATTTTTGATTGAGCAGTTATGAAACACTCTTTTTGTAGAAAATGCAAGTGGAGATTCGGAGCGCTAAGAGGGTAATAGTGGAAAAAGGAATGTCTTCAAATATAAACTACACAGAATCATTCGGTGAAACTTCTTTCTGATCTGTGCATTCAGCTAACAGAGTTAAACCATACTTTTGATTGAGCAGATCTGAACACTCTTTCTGTTGAAAATGCAACTGGACATTTGGGGCGCTAAGAGCGTAGTAGTGGAAAAAGGAATATATTCAAATATAAACTACACAGAAGCATTCTGTGAAACTTCTTTCTGATCTGAGCATTCAGCTAACAGAGTTAAACCATACTTTTGATTGAGCAGTTTTGAAACACTCTGTCTGTAGAAAATGCAACTGGACATTCGTAGCGCTAAGTGGGTAATAGTGGAAAAAAAATATGTTCAAATATAAACTACACAGAAGCATTGTATGAAACTTCTTTCTGTTCTGTGCATTCAACTAACAGAGTTGAACCTTACTTTTGAGTGAGCCGTTCTGAAACACTCTTTCTGTAGAAACTGCAATTGGACATTCTGAGCGCTAAGAGGCCTATATTGGGAAAAATAATATCTTCAAATAAAAACTACACAGAAGCATTGTGTGAAACTTATTTCTGATATGTTCATTAAGCTAACAGAGTTAAACCATACTTTTGATTGCGCAGTTCTGAACACTCTTTCTGTAGAAAATGCAAGTGGACATTCGGAGCGCTATGAGGGTAATAGTGGAAAAAGGAATATATTCAAATATAAACTACACAGTAGCATTCTGTGAAAATTCTTTCTGTTCTGTGCATTCAACTAACAGAGTTGAACCTTTCTTTTGATTCAGCCGTTCTGAAACACTCTTTCTGTAGAAACTGCAATTGGACATGCTAAGCGCTAAGAGGCCTACATTGGGAAAAAGAATATCTTCAAATAAAAACTACACAGATGCATTCTGTGAAACTTATTTCTGATCTGTAAATTCAGTTAACAGAGATAAAACAGATTTTTGATTGAGCAGTTATGAAACACTCTTTTTGTAGAAAATGCAAGTGGAGATTCGGAGCGCTAAGAGGGTAATAGTGGAAAAAGGAATGTCTTCAAATATAAACTACACAGAATCATTCGGTGAAACTTCTTTCTGATCTGTGCATTCAGCTAACAGAGTTAAACCATACTTTTGATTGAGCAGATCTGAACACTCTTTCTGTAGAAAATGCAACTGGACATTTGGAGCGCTAAGAGCGTAGTAGTGGAAAAAGGAATGTCTTCAAATATAAACTACACAGAATCATTCGGTGAAACTTCTTTCTGATCTGAGCATTCAGCTAACAGAATTAAACCGTACTTTTGATTGAGCAGTTTTGAAACACTCTGTCTGTAGAAAATGCAACTGGACATTCGTAGCGCTAAGTGGGTAATAGTGGAAAAAAGAATATGTTCAAATATAAACTACACAGAAGCATTGTATGAAACTTCTTTCTGTTCTGTGCATTCAACTAACAGATTTGAACCTTACTTTTGATTGAGCCGTTCTGAAACACTCTTTCTGTAGAAACTGCAATTGGACATTCTGAGCGCTAAGAGGCCTATATTGGGAAAAAGAATGTCTACAAATAAAAACTACACAGAAGAATTGTGTGAAACTTCTTTCTATTCTGTTTGTTCAACTAAAAGAGTTGAACCTTAGTTTTGATTGAGCCGTTCTGAAACACTCTTTCTGTAGAAAATGCAAGTGGAGATTCGGAGCGCTAAGACGGTAATAGTGGAAAAAGGAATGTCTCCAAATATAAACTACAGAGAATAATTCTGTGAAACTTCTTTCTGATCTGTGCATTCAGCTAACAGAGTTAAACCATACTTTTGATTGAGCAGATCTGAACACTCTTTCTGTAGAAAATGCAACTGGACATTTGGAGTGCTAAGAGAGTAGTAGTGGAAAAAGGAATATATTCAAATATAAACTACACAGAAGCATTCTGTGAAACTTCTTTCTGATCTGAGCATTCAGCTAACAGACTTAAACCATACTTTTGATTGAGCAGTTTTGAAACACTCTGTCTGTAGAAAATGCAACTGGACATTCGTAGCGCTAAGTGGGTAATAGTGGAAAAAAGAATATGTTCAAATATAAACTACACAGAAACATTGTAGGAAACTTCTTTCTGTACTGTGCATTCAACTAACAGAGTTGAACCTTACTTTTGATTGAGCCTTTCTGAAACACTCTTTCTGTAGAATCTGCAATTGGACATTCTGAGCGCTAAGAGGCCTATATTGGGAAAAAAAATATCTTCAAATAAAAACTACACAGAAGCATTGTGTGAAACTTATTTCTGATATGTTCATTAAGCTAACAGAGTTAAACCATTCTTTTGATTGCGCAGTTCTGAACACTCTTTCTGTAGAAAATGCAAGTGGACATTCGGAGCGCTAAGAGGGTAATAGTGGAAAAAGGAATATATTCAATTATAAACTACACAGTAGCATTCTGTGAAAATTCTTTCTGTTCTGTGCATTCAACTAACAGAGTTGAACCTTACTTTTGATTGAGCCGTTCTGAAACACTCTTTCTGTAGAAACTGCAATTGGACATGCTAAGCGCTAAGAGGCCTACATTGGGAAAAAGAATATCTTCAAATAAAAACTACACAGATGCATTCTGTGAAACTTATTTCTGATCTGTAAATTCAGTTAACAGAGATAAAACATATTTTTGATTGAGCAGTTATGAAACACTCTTTTTGTAGAAAATGCAAGTGGAGATTCGGAGCGCTAAGAGGGTAATAGTGGAAAAAGGAATGTCTTCAAATATAAACTACACAGAATCATTCGGTGAAACTTCTTTCTGATCTGTGCATTCAGCTAACAGAGTTAAACCATACTTTTGATTGAGCAGATCTGAACACTCTTTCTGTTGAAAATGCAACTGGACATTTGGGGCGCTAAGAGCGTAGTAGTGGAAAAAGGAATATATTCAAATATAAACTACACAGAAGCATTCTGTGAAACTTCTTTCTGATCTGAGCATTCAGCTAACAGAGTTAAACCACACTTTTGATTGAGCAGTTTTGAAACACTCTGTCTGTAGAAAATGCAACTGGACATTCGTAGCGCTAAGTGGGTAATAGTGGAAAAAAAATATGTTCAAATATAAACTACACAGAAGCATTGTATGAAACTTCTTTCTGTTCTGTGCATTCAACTAACAGAGTTGAACCTTACTTTTGAGTGAGCCGTTCTGAAACACTCTTTCTGTAGAAACTGCAATTGGACATTCTGAGCGCTAAGAGGCATATATTGGGAAAAAGAATGTCTACAAATAAAAACTACACAGAAGAATTGTGTGAAACTACTTTCTGTTCTGTTTGTTCAACTAAAAGAGTTGAACCGTAGTTTTGATTGAGCCGTTCTGAAACACTCTTTCTGTAGAAAATGCAAGTGGAGATTCGGAGCGCTAAGAGGGTAATAGTGGAAAAAGGAATGTCTCCAAATATAAACTACACAGAATCATTCTGTGAAACTTCTTTCTGATCTGTGCATTCAGCTAACAGAGTTAAACCATACTTTTGATTGAGCAGATCTGAACACTCTTTCTGTAGAAAATGCAACTGGACATTTGGAGCGCTAAGAGAGTAGTAGTGGAAAAAGGAATATATTCAAATATAAACTACACAGAAGCATTCTGTGAAACTTCTTTCTGATCTGAGCATTCAGCTAACAGAATTAAACCGTACTTTTGATTGAGCAGTTTTGAAACACTCTGTCTGTAGAAAATGCAACTGGACATTCGTAGCGCTAAGTGGGTAATAGTGGAAAAAAGAATATGTTCAAATATAAACTACACAGAAGCATTGTATGAAACTTCTTTCTGTTCTGTGCATTCAACTAACAGATTTGAACCTTACTTTTGATTGAGCCGTTCTGAAACACTCTTTCTGTAGAAACTGCAATTGGACATTCTGAGCGCTAAGAGGCCTATATTGGGAAAAAGAATGTCTACAAATAAAAACTACACAGAAGAATTGTGTGAAACTTCTTTCTATTCTGTTTGTTCAACTAAAAGAGTTGAACCTTAGTTTTGATTGAGCCGTTCTGAAACACTCTTTCTGTAGAAAATGCAAGTGGAGATTCGGAGCGCTAAGACGGTAATAGTGGAAAAAGGAATGTCTCCAAATATAAACTACAGAGAATAATTCTGTGAAACTTCTTTCTGATCTGTGCATTCAGCTAACCGAGTTAAACCATACTTTTGATTGAGCAGATCTGAACACTCTTTCTGTAGAAAATGCAACTGGACATTTGGAGTGCTAAGAGAGTAGTAGTGGAAAAAGGAATATATTCAAATATAAACTACACAGAAGCATTCTGTGAAACTTCTTACTGATCTGAGCATTCAGCTAACAGACTTAAACCATACTTTTGATTGAGCAGTTTTGAAACACTCTGTCTGTAGAAAATGCAACTGGACATTCGTAGCGCTAAGTGGGTAATAGTGGAAAAAAGAATATGTTCAAATATAAACTACACAGAAACATGGTAGGAAACTTCTTTCTGTACTGTGCATTCAACTAACAGAGTTGAACCTTACTTTTGATTGAGCCTTTCTGAAACACTCTTTCTGTAGAATCTGCAATTGGACATTCTGAGCGCTAAGAGGCCTATATTGGGAAAAAAAATATCTTCAAATAAAAACTACACAGAAGCATTGTGTGAAACTTATTTCTGATATGTTCATTAAGCTAACAGAGTTAAACCATACTTTTGATTGCGCAGTTCTGAACACTCTTTCTGTAGAAAATGCAAGTGGACATTCGGAGCGCTAAGAGGGTAATAGTGGAAAAAGGAATATATTCAAATATAAACTACACAGTAGCATTCTGTGAAAATTCTTTCTGTTCTGTGCATTCAACTAACAGAGTTGAACCTTACTTTTGATTGAGCCGTTCTGAAACACTCTTTCTGTAGAAACTGCAATTGGACATGCTAAGCGCTAAGAGGCCTACATTGGGAAAAAGAATATCTTCAAATAAAAACTACACAGATGCATTCTGTGAAACTTATTTCTGATCTGTAAATTCAGTTAACAGAGATAAAACATATTTTTGATTGAGCAGTTATGAAACACTCTTTTTGTAGAAAATGCAAGTGGAGATTCGGAGCGCTAAGAGGGTAATAGTGGAAAAAGGAATGTCTTCAAATATAAACTACACAGAATCATTCGGTGAAACTTCTTTCTGATCTGTGCATTCAGCTAACAGAGTTAAACCATACTTTTGATTGAGCAGATCTGAACACTCTTTCTGTAGAAAATGCAACTGGACATTTGGAGCAGTAAGAGCGTAGTAGTGGAAAAAGGAATATATTCAAATATAAACTGCACAGAAGCATTCTGTGAAACTTCTTTCTGATCTGAGCATTCAGCTAACAGAGTTAAACCATACTTTTGACTGAGCAGTTTTGAAACACTCTGTCTGTAGAAAATGCAACTGGACATTCGTAGCGCTAAGTGGGTAATAGTGGAAAAAATAATATGTTCAAATATAAACTACACAGAAGCATTGTATGAAACTTCTTTCTGTTCTGTGCATTCAACTAACAGAGTTGAACCTTACTTTTGATTGAGCCGTTCTGAAACACTCTTTCTGTAGAAACTGCAATTGGACATTCTGAGCGCTAAGAGGCCTATATTGGGAAAAGAATGTCTACAAATAAAAACTACACAGAAGAATTGTGTGAAACTTCTTTCTATTCTGTTTGTTCAACTAAAAGAGTTGAACCTTAGTTTTGATTGAGCCGTTCTGAAACACTCTTTCTGTAGAAAATGCAAGTGGACATTCGGAGCGCTAAGAGGGTAATAGTGGAAAAAGGAATGTCTCCAAATATAAACTACACAGAATCATTCTGTGAAACTTCTTTCTGATCTGTGCATTCAGCTAACAGAGTTAAACCATATTTTGATTGAGCAGATCTGAACACTCTTTCTGTAGAAAATGCAACTGGACATTTGGAGCGCTAAGAGAGTAGTAGTGGAAAAAGGAATATATTCAATTATAAACTACACAGAAGCATTCTGTGAAACTTCTTTCTGATCTGAGAATTCAGCTAACAGAGTTAAACCATACTTTTGATTGAGCAGTTTTGAAACACTCTGTCTGTAGGAAATGCAACTGGACATTCGTAGCGCTAAGTGGGTAATAGTGGAAAAAAGAATATGTTCAAATATAAACTACACAGAAGCATTGTATGAAACTTCTTTCTCTTCTGTGCATTCAACTAACAGAGTTGAACCTTACTTTTGATTGAGCCTTTCTGAAACACTCTTTCTGTAGAATCTGCAATTGGACATTCTGAGCGCTAAGAGGCCTATATTGGGAAAAATAATATCTTCAAACAAAAACTACACAGAAGCATTGTGTGAAACTAATTTCTGATATGTTCATTAAGCTAACAGAGTTAAACCATACTTTTGATTGCGCAGTTCTGAACAATCTTTCTGTAGAAAATGCAAGTGTACATTCGGAGCGCTAAGAGGGTAATAGTGGAAAAAGGAATATATTCAAATATAAACTACACAGTAGCATTCTGTGAAAATTCTTTCTGTTCTGTGCATTCAACTAACAGAGTTGAACCTTACATTTGATTGAGCCGTTCTGAAACACTGTTTCTGTAGAAACTGCAATTGGACATGCTAAGCGCTCAGAGGCCTGCATTGGGAAAAAGAATATCTTCAAATAAAAACTACACAGATGCATTCTGTGAAACTTATTTCTGATCTGTAAATTCAGTTAACAGAGATAAAACATATTTTTGATTGAGCAGTTATGAAACACTCTTTTTGTAGAAAATGCAAGTGGAGATTCGGAGCGCTAAGAGGGTAATAGTTGAAAAAGGAATGTCTTCAAATATAAACTACACAGAATCATTCGGTGAAACTTCTTTCTGATCTGTGCATTCAGCTAACAGAGTTAAACCATACTTTTGATTGAGCAGATCTGAACACTCTTTCTGTTGAAAATGCAACTGGACATTTGGAGCGCTAAGAGCGTAGTAGTGGAAAAAGGAATATATTCAAATATAAACTACACAGAAGCATTCTGTGAAACTTCTTTCTGATCTGAGCATTCAGCTAACTGAGTTAAACCATACTTTTGATTGAGCAGTTTTGAAACACACTGTCTGTAGAAAATGCAACTGGACATTCGTAGCGCTAAGTGGGTAATAGTGGAAAAAAATATGTTCTAATATAAACTACACAGAAGCATTGTATGAAACTTCTTTCTGTTCTGTGCATTCAACTAACAGAGTTGAACCTTACTTTTGATGGAGCCGTTCTGAAACCGTCTTTCTGTAGAAACTGCAATTGGACATTCTGAGCGCTAAGAGGCATATATTGGGAAAAAGAATGTCTACAAATAAAAACTACACAGAAGAATTGTGTGAAACTACTTTCTGTTCTGTTTGTTCAAATAAAAGAGTTGAACCTTAGTTTTGATTGAGCCGTTCTGAAACACTCTTTCTGTAGAAAATGCAAGTGGAGATTCGGAGCGCTAAGAGGGTAATAGTGGAAAAAGGAATGTCTCCAAATATAAACTACACAGAATCATTCTGTGAAACTTCTTTCTGATCTGTGCATTCAGCTAACAGAGTTAAACCATACTTTTGATTGAGCAGATCTGAACACTCTTTCTGTAGAAAATGCAACTGGACATTTGGAGCGCTAAGAGAGTAGTAGTGGAAAAAGGAATATATTCAAATATAAACTACACAGAAGCATTCTGTGAAACTTCTTTCTGATCTGAGCATTCAGCTAACAGAGTTAAATCATACTTTTGATTGAGCAGTTTTGAAACACTCTGTCTGTAGAAAATGCAACTGGACATTCGTAGCGCTAAGTGGGTAATAGTGGAAAAAAAATATGTTCAAATATAAACTACACAGAAGCATTGTATGAAACTTCTTTCTGTTCTGTGCATTCAACTAACAGAGTTGAACCTTACTTTTGATTGAGCCGTTCTGAAACACTCTTTCTGTAGAAACTGCAATTGGACATTCTGAGCGCTAAGAGGCCTCTATTGGGAAAAATAATATCTTCAAATAAAAACTACACAGAAGCATTGTGTGAAACTTATTTCTGATATGTTCATTAAGCTAACAGAGTTAAACCATACTTTTGATTGCGCAGTTCTGAACACTCTTTCTGTAGGAAATGCAAGTGGACATTCGGAGCGCTAAGAGGGTAATAGTGGAAAAAGGAATATATTCAAATATAAACTACACAGTAGCATTCTGTGAAAATTCTTTCTGTTCTGTGCATTCAACTAACAGAGTTGATCCTTACTTTTGATTGAGCCGTTCTGAAACACTCTTTCTGTAGAAACTGCAATTGGACATGCTAAGTGCTAAGAGGCATACATTGGGAAAAAGAATATCTTCAAATAAAAACTACACAGATGCATTCGGTGAAACTTATTTCTCATCTGTAAATTCAGTTAACAGAGATAAAACATATTTTTGATTGAGCAGTTATGAAACACTCTTTTTGTAGAAAATGCAAGTGGAGATTCGGAGCGCTAAGAGGGTAATAGTGGAAAAAGGAATGTCTTCAAATATAAACTACACAGAATCATTCGGTGAAACTTCTTTCTGATCTGTGCATTAAGGTAACAGAGTTAAACCATACTTTTGATTGAGCAGATCTGAACACTCTTTCTGTAGAAAATGCAACTGGACATTTGGAGCAGTAAGAGCGTAGTAGTGGAAAAAGGAATATATTCAAATATAAACTACAAAGAAGCATTCTGTGAAACTTCTTTCTGATATGAGCATTCAGCTAACAGAGTTAAACCATACTTTTGATTGAGCAGTTTTGAAACACTCTGTCTGTAGAAAATGCAACTGGACATTCGTAGCGCTAAGTGGGTAATAGTGGAAAAAATAATATGTTCAAATATAAACTACACAGAAGCATTGTATGAAACTTCTTTCTGTTCTGTGCATTCAACTAACAGAGTTGAACCTTACTTTTGATTGAGCCGTTCTGAAACACTCTTTCTGTAGAAACTGCAATTGGACATTCTGAGCGCTAAGAGGCCTATATTGGGAAAAAGAATGTCTACAAATAAAAACTACACAGAAGAATTGTGTGAAACTTCTTTCTATTCTGTTTGTTCAACTAAAAGAGTTGAACCTTAGTTTTGATTGAGCCGTTCTGAAACACTCTTTCTGTAGAAAATGCAAGTGGACATTCGGAGCGCTAAGAGGGTAATAGTGGAAAAAGGAATGTCTCCAAATATAAACTACACAGAATCATTCTGTGAAACTTCTTTCTGATCTGTGCATTCAGCTAACAGAGTTAAACCATATTTTGATTGAGCAGATCTGAACACTCTTTCTGTAGAAAATGCAACTGGACATTTGGAGCGCTAAGAAAGTAGTAGTGGAAAAAGGAATATATTCAATTATAAACTACACAGAAGCATTCTGTGAAACTTCTTTCTGATCTGAGAATTCAGCTAACAGAGTTAAACCATACTTTTGATTGAGCAGTTTTGAAACACTCTGTCTGTAGGAAATGCAACTGGACATTCGTAGCGCTAAGTGGGTAATAGTGGAAAAAAGAATATGTTCAAATATAAACTACACAGAAGCATTGTATGAAACTTCTTTCTCTTCTGTGCATTCAACTAACAGAGTTGAACCTTAATTTTGATTGAGCCTTTCTGAAACACTCTTTCTGTAGAATCTGCAATTGGACATTCTGAGCGCTAAGAGGCCTATATTGGGAAAAATAATATCTTCAAACAAAAACTACACAGAAGCATTGTGTGAAACTAATTTCTGATATGTTCATTAAGCTAACAGAGTTAAACCATTCTTTTGATTGCGCAGTTCTGAACAATCTTTCTGTAGAAAATGCAAGTGTACATTCGGAGCGCTAAGAGGGTAATAGTGGAAAAAGGAATATATTCAAATATAAACTACACAGTAGCATTCTGTGAAAATTCTTTCTGTTCTGTGCATTCAACTAACAGAGTTGAACCTTACATTTGATTGAGCCGTTCTGAAACACTGTTTCTGTAGAAACTGCAATTGGACATGCTAAGCGCTCAGAGGCCTGCATTGGGAAAAAGAATATCTTCAAATAAAAACTACACAGATGCATTCTGTGAAACTTATTTCTGATCTGTAAATTCAGTTAACAGAGATAAAACATATTTTTGATTGAGCAGTTATGAAACACTCTTTTTGTAGAAAATGCAAGTGGAGATTCGGAGCGCTAAGAGGGTAATAGTGGAAAAAGGAATGTCTTCAAATATAAACTACACAGAATCATTCGGTGAAACTTCTTTCTGATCTGTGCATTCAGCTAACAGAGTTAAACCATACTTTTGATTGAGCAGATCTGAACACTCTTTCTGTTGAAAATGCAACTGGACATTTGGAGCGCTAAGAGCGTAGTAGTGGAAAAAGGAATATATTCAAATATAAACTACACAGAAGCATTCTGTGAAACTTCTTTCTGATCTGAGCATTCAGCTAACTGAGTTAAACCATACTTTTGATTGAGCAGTTTTGAAACACTCTGTCTGTAGAAAATGCAACTGGACATTCGTAGCGCTAAGTGGGTAATAGTGGAAAAAAATATGTTCTAATATAAACTACACAGAATCATTGTATGAAACTTCTTTCTGTTCTGTGCATTCAACTAACAGAGTTGAACCTTACTTTTGATGGAGCCGTTCTGAAACCGTCTTTCTGTAGAAACTGCAATTGGACATTCTGAGCGCTAAGAGGCATATATTGGGAAAAAGAATGTCTACAAATAAAAACTACACAGAAGAATTGTGTGAAACTACTTTCTGTTCTGTTTGTTCAAATAAAAGAGTTGAACCTTAGTTTTGATTGAGCCGTTCTGAAACACTCTTTCTGTAGAAAATGCAAGTGGAGATTCGGAGCGCTAAGAGGGTAATAGTGGAAAAAGGAATGTCTCCAAATATAAAATACACAGAATCATTCTGTGAAACTTCTTTCTGATCTGTGCATTCAGCTAACAGAGTTAAACCATACTTTTGATTGAGCAGATCTGAACACTCTTTCTGTAGAAAATGCAACTGGACATTTGGAGCGCTAAGAGAGTAGTAGTGGAAAAAGGAATATATTCAAATATAAACTACACAGAAGCATTCTGTGAAACTTCTTTCTGATCTGAGCATTCAGCTAACAGAGTTAAATCATACTTTTGATTGAGCAGTTTTGAAACACTCTGTCTGTAGAAAATGCAACTGGACATTCGTAGCGCTAAGTGGGTAATAGTGGAAAAAAAATATGTTCAAATATAAACTACACAGAAGCATTGTATGAAACTTCTTTCTGTTCTGTGCATTCAACTAACAGAGTTGAACCTTACTTTTGATTGAGCCGTTCTGAAACACTCTTTCTGTAGAAACTGCAATTGGACATTCTGAGCGCTAAGAGGCCTCTATTGGGAAAAATAATATCTTCAAATAAAAACTACACAGAAGCATTGTGTGAAAGTTATTTCTGATATGTTCATTAAGCTAACAGAGTTAAACCATACTTTTGATTGCGCAGTTCTGAACACTCTTTCTGTAGAAAATGCAAGTGGACATTCGGAGCGCTAAGAGGGTAATAGTGGAAAAAGGAATATATTCAAATATAAACTACACAGTAGCATTCTGTGAAAATTCTTTCTGTTCTGTGCATTCAACTAACAGGGTTGATCCTTACTTTTGATTGAGCCGTTCTGAAACACTCTTTCTGTAGAAACTGCAATTGGACATGCTAAGCGCTAAGAGGCCTACATTGGGAAAAAGAATATCTTCAAATAAAAACTACACAGATGCATTCGGTGAAACTTATTTCTCATCTGTAAAATCAGTTAACAGAGATAAAACATATTTTTGATTGAGCAGTTATGAAACACTCTTTTTGTAGAAAATGCAAGTGGAGATTCGGAGCGCTAAGAGGGTAATAGTGGAAAAAGGAATGTCTTCAAATATAAACTACACAGAATCATTCGGTGAAACTTCTTTCTGATCTGTGCATTAAGGTAACAGAGTTAAACCATACTTTTGATTGAGCAGATCTGAACACTCTTTCTGTAGAAAATGCAACTGGACATTTGGAGCAGTAAGAGCGTAGTAGTGGAAAAAGGAATATATTCAAATATAAACTACAAAGAAGCATTCTGTGAAACTTCTTTCTGATATGAGCATTCAGCTAACAGAGTTAAACCATACTTTTGATTGAGCAGTTTTGAAACACTCTGTCTGTAGAAAATGCAACTGGACATTCGTAGCGCTAAGTGGGTAATAGTGGAAAAAATAATATGTTCAAATATAAACTACACAGAAGCATTGTATGAAACTTCTTTCTGTTCTGTGCATTCAACTAACAGAGTTGAACCTTACTTTTGATTGAGCCGTTCTGAAACACTCTTTTTGTAGAAACTGCAATTGGACATTCTGAGCGCTAAGAGGCCTATATTGGGAAAAAGAATGTCTACAAATAAAAACTACACAGAAGAATTGTGTGAAACTTCTTTCTATTCTGTTTGTTCAACTAAAAGAGTTGAACCTTAGTTTTGATTGAGCCGTTCTGAAACACTCTTTCTGTAGAAAATGCAAGTGGACATTCGGAGCGCTAAGAGGGTAATAGTGGAAAAAGGAATGTCTCCAAATATAAACTACACAGAATCATTCTGTGAAACTTCTTTCTGATCTGTGCATTCAGCTAACAGAATTAAACCATATTTTGATTGAGCAGATCTGAACACTCTTTCTGTAGATAATGCAACTGGACATTTGGAGCGCTAAGAGAGTAGTAGTGGAAAAAGGAATATATTCAATTATAAACTACACAGAAGCATTCTGTGAAACTTCTTTCTGATCTGAGAATTCAGCTAACAGAGTTAAACCATACTTTTGATTGAGCAGTTTTGAAACACTCTGTCTGTAGGAAATGCAACTGGACATTCGTAGCGCTAAGTGGGTAATAGTGGAAAAAAGAATATGTTCAAATATAAACTACACAGAAGCATTGTATGAAACTTCTTTCTCTTCTGTGCATTCAACTAACAGAGTTGAACCTTAATTTTGATTGAGCCTTTCTGAAACACTCTTTCTGTAGAATCTGCAATTGGACATTCTGAGCGCTAAGAGGCCTATATTGGGAAAAATAATATCTTCAAACAAAAACTACACAGAAGCATGGTGTGAAACTAATTTCTGATATGTTCATTAAGCTAACAGAGTTAAACCATTCTTTTGATTGCGCAGTTCTGAACAATCTTTCTGTAGAAAATGCAAGTGTACATTCGGAGCGCTAAGAGGGTAATAGTGGAAAAAGGAATATATTCAAATATAAACTACACAGTAGCATTCTGTGAAAATTCTTTCTGTTCTGTGCATTCAACTAACAGAGTTGAACCTTACATTTGATTGAGCCGTTCTGAAACACTGTTTCTGTAGAAACTGCAATTGGACATGCTAAGCGCTCAGAGGCCTGCATTGGGAAAAAGAATATCTTCAAATAAAAACTACACAGATGCATTCTGTGAAACTTATTTCTGATCTGTAAATTCAGTTAACAGAGATAAAACATATTTTTGATTGAGCAGTTATGAAACACTCTTTTTGTAGAAAATGCAAGTGGAGATTCGGAGCGCTAAGAGGGTAATAGTGGAAAAAGGAATGTCTTCAAATATAAACTACACAGAATCATTCGGTGAAACTTCTTTCTGATCTGTGCATTCAGCTAACAGAGTTAAACCATACTTTTGATTGAGCAGATCTGAACACTCTTTCTGTTGAAAATGCAACTGGACATTTGGAGCGCTAAGAGCGTAGTAGTGGAAAAAGGAATATATTCAAATATAAACTACACAGAAGCATTCTGTGAAACTTCTTTCTGATCTGAGCATTCAGCTAACTGAGTTAAACCATACTTTTGATTGAGCAGTTTTGAAACACTCTGTCTGTAGAAAATGCAACTGGACATTCGTAGCGCTAAGTGGGTAATAGTGGAAAAAAATATGTTCTAATATAAACTACACAGAATCATTGTATGAAACTTCTTTCTGTTCTGTGCATTCAACTAACAGAGTTGAACCTTACTTTTGATGGAGCCGTTCTGAAACCGTCTTTCTGTAGAAACTGCAATTGGACATTCTGAGCGCTAAGAGGCATATATTGGGAAAAAGAATGTCTACAAATAAAAACTACACAGAAGAATTGTGTGAAACTACTTTCTGTTCTGTTTGTTCAAATAAAAGAGTTGAACCTTAGTTTTGATTGAGCCGTTCTGAAACACTCTTTCTGTAGAAAATGCAAGTGGAGATTCGGAGCGCTAAGAGGGTAATAGTGGAAAAAGGAATGTCTCCAAATATAAACTACACAGAATCATTCTGTGAAACTTCTTTCTGATCTGTGCATTCAGCTAACAGAGTTAAACCATACTTTTGATTGAGCAGATCTGAACACTCTTTCTGTAGAAAATGCAACTGGACATTTGGAGCGCTAAGAGAGTAGTAGTGGAAAAAGGAATATATTCAAATATAAACTACACAGAAGCATTCTGTGAAACTTCTTTCTGATCTGAGCATTCAGCTAACAGAGTTAAATCATACTTTTGATTGAGCAGTTTTGAAACACTCTGTCTGTAGAAAATGCAACTGGACATTCGTAGCGCTAAGTGGGTAATAGTGGAAAAAAAATATGTTCAAATATAAACTACACAGAAGCATTGTATGAAACTTCTTTCTGTTCTGTGCATTCAACTAACAGAGTTGAACCTTACTTTTGATTGAGCCGTTCTGAAACACTCTTTCTGTAGAAACTGCAATTGGACATTCTGAGCGCTAAGAGGCCTCTATTGGGAAAAATAATATCTTCAAATAAAAACTACACAGAAGCATTGTGTGAAAGTTATTTCTGATATGTTCATTAAGCTAACAGAGTTAAACCATACTTTTGATTGCGCAGTTCTGAACACTCTTTCTGTAGAAAATGCAAGTGGACATTCGGAGCGCTAAGAGGGTAATAGTGGAAAAAGGAATATATTCAAATATAAACTACACAGTAGCATTCTGTGAAAATTCTTTCTGTTCTGTGCATTCAACTAACAGGGTTGATCCTTACTTTTGATTGAGCCGTTCTGAAACACTCTTTCTGTAGAAACTGCAATTGGACATGCTAAGCGCTAAGAGGCCTACATTGGGAAAAAGAATATCTTCAAATAAAAACTACACAGATGCATTCGGTGAAACTTATTTCTCATCTGTAAATTCAGTTAACAGAGATAAAACATATTTTTGATTGAGCAGTTATGAAACACTCTTTTTGTAGAAAATGCAAGTGGAGATTCGGAGCGCTAAGAGGGTAATAGTGGAAAAAGGAATGTCTTCAAATATAAACTACACAGAATCATTCGGTGAAACTTCTTTCTGATCTGTGCATTAAGGTAACAGAGTTAAACCATACTTTTGATTGAGCAGATCTGAACACTCTTTCTGTAGAAAATGCAACTGGACATTTGGAGCAGTAAGAGCGTAGTAGTGGAAAAAGGAATATATTCAAATATAAACTACAAAGAAGCATTCTGTGAAACTTCTTTCTGATATGAGCATTCAGCTAACAGAGTTAAACCATACTTTTGATTGAGCAGTTTTGAAACACTCTGTCTGTAGAAAATGCAACTGGACATTCGTAGCGCTAAGTGGGTAATAGTGGAAAAAATAATATGTTCAAATATAAACTACACAGAAGCATTGTATGAAACTTCTTTCTGTTCTGTGCATTCAACTAACAGAGTTGAACCTTACTTTTGATTGAGCCGTTCTGAAACACTCTTTTTGTAGAAACTGCAATTGGACATTCTGAGCGCTAAGAGGCCTATATTGGGAAAAAGAATGTCTACAAATAAAAACTACACAGAAGAATTGTGTGAAACTTCTTTCTATTCTGTTTGTTCAACTAAAAGAGTTGAACCTTAGTTTTGATTGAGCCGTTCTGAAACACTCTTTCTGTAGAAAATGCAAGTGGACATTCGGAGCGCTAAGAGGGTAATAGTGGAAAAAGGAATGTCTCCAAATATAAACTACACAGAATCATTCTGTGAAACTTCTTTCTGATCTGTGCATTCAGCTAACAGAATTAAACCATATTTTGATTGAGCAGATCTGAACACTCTTTCTGTAGATAATGCAACTGGACATTTGGAGCGCTAAGAGAGTAGTAGTGGAAAAAGGAATATATTCAATTATAAACTACACAGAAGCATTCTGTGAAACTTCTTTCTGATCTGAGAATTCAGCTAACAGAGTTAAACCATACTTTTGATTGAGCAGTTTTGAAACACTCTGTCTGTAGGAAATGCAACTGGACATTCGTAGCGCTAAGTGGGTAATAGTGGAAAAAAGAATATGTTCAAATATAAACTACACAGAAGCATTGTATGAAACTTCTTTCTCTTCTGTGCATTCAACTAACAGAGTTGAACCTTAATTTTGATTGAGCCTTTCTGAAACACTCTTTCTGTAGAATCTGCAATTGGACATTCTGAGCGCTAAGAGGCCTATATTGGGAAAAATAATATCTTCAAACAAAAACTACACAGAAGCATGGTGTGAAACTAATTTCTGATATGTTCATTAAGCTAACAGAGTTAAACCATTCTTTTGATTGCGCAGTTCTGAACAATCTTTCTGTAGAAAATGCAAGTGTACATTCGGAGCGCTAAGAGGGTAATAGTGGAAAAAGGAATATATTCAAATATAAACTACACAGTAGCATTCTGTGAAAATTCTTTCTGTTCTGTGCATTCAACTAACAGAGTTGAACCTTACATTTGATTGAGCCGTTCTGAAACACTGTTTCTGTAGAAACTGCAATTGGACATGCTAAGCGCTCAGAGGCCTGCATTGGGAAAAAGAATATCTTCAAATAAAAACTACACAGATGCATTCTGTGAAACTTATTTCTGATCTGTAAATTCAGTTAACAGAGATAAAACATATTTTTGATTGAGCAGTTATGAAACACTCTTTTTGTAGAAAATGCAAGTGGAGATTCGGAGCGCTAAGAGGGTAATAGTGGAAAAAGGAATGTCTTCAAATATAAACTACACAGAATCATTCGGTGAAACTTCTTTCTGATCTGTGCATTCAGCTAACAGAGTTAAACCATACTTTTGATTGAGCAGATCTGAACACTCTTTCTGTTGAAAATGCAACTGGACATTTGGAGCGCTAAGAGCGTAGTAGTGGAAAAAGGAATATATTCAAATATAAACTACACAGAAGCATTCTGTGAAACTTCTTTCTGATCTGAGCATTCAGCTAACTGAGTTAAACCATACTTTTGATTGAGCAGTTTTGAAACACTCTGTCTGTAGAAAATGCAACTGGACATTCGTAGCGCTAAGTGGGTAATAGTGGAAAAAAATATGTTCTAATATAAACTACACAGAAGCATTGTATGAAACTTCTTTCTGTTCTGTGCATTCAACTAACAGAGTTGAACCTTACTTTTGATGGAGCCGTTCTGAAACCGTCTTTCTGTAGAAACTGCAATTGGACATTCTGAGCGCTAAGAGGCATATATTGGGAAAAAGAATGTCTACAAATAAAAACTACACAGAAGAATTGTGTGAAACTACTTTCTGTTCTGTTTGTTCAAATAAAAGAGTTGAACCTTAGTTTTGATTGAGCCGTTCTGAAACACTCTTTCTGTAGAAAATGCAAGTGGAGATTCGGAGCGCTAAGAGGGTAATAGTGGAAAAAGGAATGTCTCCAAATATAAACTACACAGAATCATTCTGTGAAACTTCTTTCTGATCTGTGCATTCAGCTAACAGAGTTAAACCATACTTTTGATTGAGCAGATCTGAACACTCTTTCTGTAGAAAATGCCACTGGACATTTGGAGCGCTAAGAGAGTAGTAGTGGAAAAAGGAATATATTCAAATATAAACTACACAGAAGCATTCTGTGAAACTTCTTTCTGATCTGAGCATTCAGCTAACAGAGTTAAATCATACTTTTGATTGAGCAGTTTTGAAACACTCTGTCTGTAGAAAATGCAACTGGACATTCGTAGCGCTAAGTGGGTAATAGTGGAAAAAAAATATGTTCAAATATAAACTACACAGAAGCATTGTATGAAACTTCTTTCTGTTCTGTGCATTCAACTAACAGAGTTGAACCTTACTTTTGATTGAGCCGTTCTGAAACACTCTTTCTGTAGAAACTGCAATTGGACATTCTGAGCGCTAAGAGGCCTCTATTGGGAAAAATAATATCTTCAAATAAAAACTACACAGAAGCATTGTGTGAAACTTATTTCTGATATGTTCATTAAGCTAACAGAGTTAAACCATACTTTTGATTGCGCAGTTCTGAACACTCTTTCTGTAGAAAATGCAAGTGGACATTCGGAGCGCTAAGAGGGTAATAGTGGAAAAAGGAATATATTCAAATATAAACTACACAGTAGCATTCTGTGAAAATTCTTTCTGTTCTGTGCATTCAACTAACAGGGTTGATCCTTACTTTTGATTGAGCCGTTCTGAAACACTCTTTCTGTAGAAACTGCAATTGGACATGCTAAGCGCTAAGAGGCCTACATTGGGAAAAAGAATATCTTCAAATAAAAACTACACAGATGCATTCGGTGAAACTTATTTCTCATCTGTAAATTCAGTTAACAGAGATAAAACATATTTTTGATTGAGCAGTTATGAAACACTCTTTTTGTAGAAAATGCAAGTGGAGATTCGGAGCGCTAAGAGGGTAATAGTGGGAAAAGGAATGTCTTCAAATATAAACTACACAGAATCATTCGGTGAAACTTCTTTCTGATCTGTGCATTAAGGTAACAGAGTTAAACCATACTTTTGATTGAGCAGATCTGAACACTCTTTCTGTAGAAAATGCAACTGGACATTTGGAGCAGTAAGAGCGTAGTAGTGGAAAAAGGAATATATTCAAATATAAACTACAAAGAAGCATTCTGTGAAAATTCTTTCTGATAAGAGCATTCAGCTAACAGAGTTAAACCATACTTTTGATTGAGCAGTTTTGAAACACTCTGTCTGTAGAAAATGCAACTGGACATTCGTAGCACTAAGTGGGTAATAGTGGAAAAAATAATAAGTTCAAATATAAACTACACAGAAGCATTGTATGAAACTTCTTTCTGTTCTGTGCATTCAACTAACAGAGTTGAACCTTACTTTTCATTGAGCTGTTCTGAAACACTCTTTCTGTAGAAACTGCAATTGGACATTCTGAGCGCTAAGAGGCCTATATTTGGAAAAAGAATGTCTACAAATAAAAACTACACAGAAGAATTGTGTGAAACTTCTTTCTATTCTGTTTGTTCAACTAAAAGAGTTGAACCTTAGTTTTGATTGAGCCGTTCTGAAACACTCTTTCTGTAGAAAATGCAAGTGGAGATTTGGAGCGCTAAGAGGGTAATAGTATAAAAAGGAATGTCTCCAAATATAAACTACACAGAATCATTCTGTGAAACTTCTTTCTGATCTGTGCATTCAGCTAACAGAATTAAACCATATTTTGATTGAGCAGATCTGAACACTCTTTCTGTAGATAATGCAACTGGACATTTGGAGCGCTAAGAGAGTAGTAGTGGAAAAAGGAATATATTCAAATATAAACTACACAGAAGCATTCTGTGAAACTTCTTTCTGATCTGAGAATTCAGCTAACAGAGTTAAACCATACTTTTGATTGAGCAGTTTTGAAACACTCTGTCTGTAGGAAATGCAACTGGACATTCGTAGCGCTAAGTGGGTAATAGTGGAAAAAAGAATATGTTCAAATATAAACTACACAGAAGCATTGTATGAAACTTCTTTCTGTTCTGTGCATTCAACTAACAGAGTTGAACCTTACTTTTGTTTGAGCCTTTCTGAAACACTCTTTCTGTAGAATCTGCAATTGGACATTCTGAGCGCTAAGAGGCCTATATTGGGAAAAATAATATCTTCAAATAAAAACTACACAGAAGCATTGTGTGAAACTAATTTCTGATATGTTCATTAAGCTAACAGAGTTAAACTATACTTTTCATTGCGCAGTTCTGAACAATCTTTCTGTAGAAAATGCAGGTGTACATTCGGAGCGCTAAGAGGGTAATAGTGGAAAAAGGAATATATTCAAATATAAACTACACAGTAGCATTCTGTGAAAATTCTTTCTGTTCTGTGCATTCAACTAACAGAGTTGAACCTTACTTTTGATTGAGCCGTTCTGAAACACTGTTTCTGTAGAAACTGCAATTGGACATGCTAAGCGCTAAGAGGCCTGCATTGGGAAAAAGAATATCTTCAAATAAAAACTACACAGATGCATTCTGTGAAACTTATTTCTGATCTGTAAATTCAGTTTACAGAGATAAAACATATTTTTGATTGAGCAGTTATGAAACACTCTTTTTGTAGAAAATGCAAGTGGAGACTCGGAGCGCTAAGAGGGTAATAGTGGAAAAAGGAATGTCTTCAAATATAAACTACACAGAATCATTCGGTGAAACTTCTTTCTGATCTGTGCATTCAGCTAACAGAGTTAAACCATACTTTTGATTGAGCCGATCTGAACACTCTTTCTGTTGAAAATGCAACTGGACATTTGGAGCGCTAAGAGCGTAGTAGTGCAAAAAGGAATATATTCAAATATAAACTACACAGAAGCATTCTGTGAAACTTCTTTCTGATCTGAGCATTCAGCTAACTGAGTTAAACCATACTTTTGATTGAGCAGTTTTGAAACACTCTGTCTGTAGAAAATGCAACTGGACATTCGTAGCGCTAAGTGGGTAATAGTGGAAAAAAGAATATGTTCTAATATAAACTACACAGAAGCATTGTATGAAACTTCTTTCTGTTCTGTGCATTCAACTAACAGAGTTGAACCTTACTTTTGATTGAGCCGTTCTGAAACCGTCTTTCTGTAGAAACTGCAATTGGACATTCTGAGCGCTAAGAGGCCTATATTGGGAAAAAGAATGTCTACAAATAAAAACTACACAGAAGAATTGTGTGAAACTACTTTCTGTTCTGTTTGTTCAAATAAAAGAGTTGAACCTTAGTTTTGATTGAGCCGTTCTGAAACACTCTTTCTGTAGAAAATGCAAGTGGAGATTCGGAGCGCTAAGAGGTTAATAGTGGAAAAAGGAATGTCTCCAAATATAAACTACACAGAATCATTCTGTGAAACTTCTTTCTGATCTGTGCATTCAGCTAACAGAGTTAAACCATACTTTTGATTGAGCAGATCTGAACACTCTTTCTGTAGAAAATGCAACTGGACATTTGGAGCGCTAAGAGAGTAGTAGTGGAAAAAGGAATATATTCAAATATAAACTACACAGAAGCATTCTGTGAAACTTCTTTCTGATCTGAGCATTCAGCTAACAGAGTTAAACCATACTTTTGATTGAGCAGTTTTGAAACACTCTGTCTGTAGAAAATGCAACTGGACATTCGTAGCGCTAAGTGGGTAATAGTGGAAAAAAGAATATGTTCAAATATAAACTACACAGAAGCATTGTATGAAACTTCTTTCTGTTCTGTGCATTCAACTAACAGAGTTGAACCTTACTTTTGATTGAGCCGTTCTGAAACACTCTTTCTGTAGAAACTGCAATTGGACATTCTGAGCGCTAAGAGGCCTCTATTGGGAAAAATAATATCTTCAAATAAAAACTACACAGAAGCATTGTGTGAAACTTATTTCTGATATGTTCATTAAGCTAACAGAGTTAAACCATACTTTTGATTGCGCAGTTCTGAACACTCTTTCTGTAGAAAATGCAAGTGGACATTCGGAGCGCTAAGAGGGTAATAGTGGAAAAAGGAATATATTCAAATATAAACTACACAGTAGCATTCTGTGAAAATTCTTTCTGTTCTGTGCATTCAACTAACAGAGTTGAACCTTACTTTTGATTGAGCCGTTCTGAAACACTCTTTCTGTAGAAACTGCAATTGGACATGCTAAGCGCTAAGAGGCCTACATTGGGAAAAAGAATATCTTCAAATAAAAACTACACAGATGCATTCTGTGAAACTTATTTCTGATCTGTAAATTCAGTTAACAGAGATAAAACATATTTTTGATTGAGCAGTTATGAAACACTCTTTTTGTAGAAAATGCAAGTGGAGATTCGGAGCGCTAAGATGGTAATAGTGGAAAAAGGAATGTCTCCAAATATAAACTACACAGAATCATTCTGTGAAACTTATTTCTGATCTGTGCATTCAGCTAACAGAGTTAAACCATACTTTTGATTGAGCAGATCTGAACACTCTTTCTGTAGAAAATGCAACTGGACATTTGGAGCGCTAAGAGAGTAGTAGTGGAAAAAGGAATATATTCAAATATAAACTACACAGAAGCATTCTGTGAAACTTCTTTCTGATCTGAGCATTCAGCTAACTGAGTTAAACCACACTTTTGATTGAGCAGTTTTGAAACACTCTGTCTGTAGAAAATGCAACTGGACATTCGTAGCGCTAAGTGGGTAATAGTGGAAAAAATAATATGTTCTAATATAAACTACACAGAAGCATTGTATGAAACTTCTTTCTGTTCTGTGCATTCAACTAACAGAGTTGAACCTTACTTTTGATTGAGCCGTTCTGAAACCGTGTTTCTGTAGAAACTGCAATTGGACATTCTGAGCGCTAAGAGGCCTATATTGGGAAAAAGAATGTCTACAAATAAAAACTACACAGAAGAATTGTGT
Organism: Symphalangus syndactylus; assembly: GCF_028878055.3. NCBI lineage: Eukaryota > Metazoa > Chordata > Mammalia > Primates > Hylobatidae > Symphalangus > Symphalangus syndactylus. The sequence continues at coordinate 504,581 of NC_072435.2, read as the reverse complement.
GAAACTACTTTCTGTTCTGTTTGTTCAAATAAAAGAGTTGAACCTTAGTTTTGATTGAGCCGTTCTGAAACACTCTTTCTGTAGAAAATGCAAGTGGAGATTCGGAGCGCTAAGAGGGTAATAGTGGAAAAAGTAATGTCTCCAAATATAAACTACACAGAATCATTCTGTGAAACTTCTTTCTGACCTGTGCATTCAGCTAACAGAGTTAAACCATACTTTTGATTGAGCAGATCTGAACACTCTTTCTGTAGAAAATGCAACTGGACATTTGGAGCGCTAAGAGAGTAGTAGTGGAAAAAGGAATATATTCAAATATAAACTACCCAGAAGCATTCTGTGAAACTTCTTTCTGATCTGAGCATTCAGCTAACAGAGTTAAACCATACTTTTGATTTAGGAGTTTTGAAACACTCTGTCTGTAGAAAATGCAACTGGACATTCGTAGCGCTAAGTGGGTAATAGTGGAAAAAAGAATATATTCAAATAGAAACTACACAGAAGCATTGTATGAAACTTATTTCTGTTCTGTGCATTCAACTAACAGAGTTGAACCTTACCTTTGATTGAGCCGTTCTGAAACACTCTTTCTGTAGAAACTGCAATTGGACATGCTAAGCGCTAAGAGGCCTACATTGGGAAAAAGAATATCTTCAAATAAAAACTACACAGATGCATTCTGTGAAACTTATTTCTGATCTGTAAATTCAGTTAACAGAGATAAAACATATTTTTGATTGAGCAGTTATGAAACACTCTTTTTGTAGAAAATGCAAGTGGAGATTCGGAGCGCTAAGAGGGTAATAGTGGAAAAAGGAATGTCTTCAAATATAAACTACACAGAATCATTCGGTGAAACTTCTTTCTGATCTGTGCATTCAGCTAACAGAGTTAAACCATACTTTTGATTGAGCAGATCTGAACACTCTTTCTGTTGAAAATGCAACTGGACATTTGGAGCGCTAAGAGCGTAGTAGTGGAAAAAGGAATATATTCAAATATAAACTACACAGAAGCATTCTGTGAAACTTCTTTCTGATATGAGCATTCAGCTAACTGAGTTAAACCATACTTTTGATTGAGCAGTTTTGAAACACTCTGTCTGTAGAAAATGCAACTGGACATTCGTAGCGCTAAGTGGGTAATAGTGGAAAAAATAATATGTTCTAATATAAACTACACAGAAGCATTGTATGAAACTCCTTTCTGTTCTGTGCATTCAACTAACAGAGTTGAACCTTACTTTTGATTGAGCCGTTCTGAAACCGTCTTTCTGTAGAAACTGCAATTGGACATTCTGAGCGCTAAGAGGCCTATATTGGGAAAAAGAATGTCTACAAATAAAAACTACACAGAAGAATTGTGTGAAACTACTTTCTGTTCTGTTTGTTCAAATAAAAGAGTTGAAACTTAGTTTTGATTGAGCCGTTCTGAAACACTCTTTCTGTAGAAAATGCAAGTGGAGACTCGGAGCGCTAAGAGGGTAATAGTGGAAAAAGGAATGTCTCCAAATATAAACTACACAGAATCATTCTGTGAAACTTCTTTCTGATCTGTGCATTCAGCTAACAGAGTTAAACCATAATTTTGATTGAGCAGATCTGAACACTCTTTCTGTAGAAAATGCAACTGGACATTTGGAGCGCTAAGAGAGTAGTAGTGGAAAAAGGAATATATTCAAATATAAACTACACAGATGCATTCTGTGAAACTTCTTTCTGATCTGAGCATTCAGCTAACAGAGTTAAACCATACTTTTGATTGAGCAGTTTTGAAACACTCTGTCTGTAGAAAATGAATCTGGACATTCGTAGCGCTAAGTGGGTAATAGTGGAAAAAAGAATATGTTCAAATATAAACTACACAGAAGCATTGTATGAAACTTCTTTCTGTTCTGTGCATTCAACAAACAGAGTTGAACCTTACTTTTGATTGAGCCTTTCTGAAACACTCTTTCTGTAGAATCTGCAATTGGACATTCTGAGCGCTAAGAGGCCTATATTGGGAAAAATAATATCTTCAAATAAAAACTACACAGAAGTATTGTGTGAAACTTATTTCTGATATGTTCATTAAGCTAACAGAGTTAAACCATACTTTTGATTGCGCAGTTCTGAACACTCTTTCTGTAGAAAATGCAAGTGGACGTTCGGAGCGCTAAGAGGGTAATAGTGGAAAAAGGGATATATTCAAATATAAACTACACAGTAGCATTCTTTGAAAATTCTTTCTGTTCTGTGCATTCAACTAACAGAGTTGAACCTTACTTTTGATTGAGCCGTTCTGAAACACTCTTTCTGTAGAAACTGCAATTGGACATGCTAAGCGCTAAGAGGCCTACATTGGGAAAAAGAATATCTTCAAATAAAAACTACACAGATGCATTCTGTGAAACTTATTTCTGATCTGTAAATTCAGTTAACAGAGATAAAACATATTTTTGATTGAGCAGTTATGAAACACTCTTTTTGTAGAAAATGCAAGTGGAGATTCGGAGCGCTAAGAGGGTAATAGTGGAAAAAGGAATGTCTCCAAATATAAACTACACAGAATCATTCTGTGAAACTTATTTCTGATCTGTGCATTCAGCTAACAGAGTTAAACCATACTTTTGATTGAGCAGATCTGAACACTCTTTCTGTAGAAAATGCAACTGGACATTTGGAGCGCTAAGAGAGTAGTAGTGGAAAAAGGAATATATTCAAATATAAACTACACAGAAGCATTCTGTGAAACTTCTTTCTGATCTGAGCATTCAGCTAACTGAGTTAAACCATACTTTTGATTGAGCAGTTTTGAAACACTCTGTCTGTAGAAAATGCAACTGGACATTCGTAGCGCTAAGTGGGTAATAGTGGAAAAAATAATATGTTCTAATATAAACTACACAGAAGCATTGTATGAAACTTCTTTCTGTTCTGTGCATTCAACTAACAGAGTTGAACCTTACTTTTGATTGAGCCGTTCTGAAACCGTGTTTCTGTAGAAACTGCAATTGGACATTCTGAGCGCTAAGAGGCCTATATTGGGAAAAAGAATGTCTACAAATAAAAACTACACAGAAGAATTGTGTGAAACTACTTTCTGTTCTGTTTGTTCAAATAAAAGAGTTGAACCTTAGTTTTGATTGAGCCGTTCTGAAACACTCTTTCTGTAGAAAATGCAAGTGGAGATTCGGAGCGCTAAGAGGGTAATAGTGGAAAAATAATGTCTCCAAATATAAACTACACAGAATCATTCTGTGAAACTTCTTTCTGACCTGTGCATTCAGCTAACAGAGTTAAACCATACTTTTGATTGAGCAGATCTGAACACTCTTTCTGTAGAAAATGCAACTGGACATTTGGAGCGCTAAGAGAGTAGTAGTGGAAAAAGGAATATATTCAAATATAAACTACCCAGAAGCATTCTGTGAAACTTCTTTCTGATCTGAGCATTCAGCTAACAGAGTTAAACCATACTTTTGATTGAGCAGTTTTGAAACACTCTGTCTGTAGAAAATGCAACTGGACATTCGTAGCGCTAAGTGGGTAATAGTGGAAAAAAGAATATGTTCAAATAGAAACTACACAGAAGCATTGTATGAAACTTATTTCTGTTCTGTGCATTCAACTAACAGAGTTGAACCTTACCTTTGATTGAGCCGTTCTGAAACACTCTTTCTGTAGAAACTGCAATTGGACATGCTAAGCGCTAAGAGGCCTACATTGGGAAAAAGAATATCTTCAAATAAAAACTACACAGATGCATTCTGTGAAACTTATTTCTGATCTGTAAATTCAGTTAACAGAGATAAAACATATTTTTGATTGAGCAGTTATGAAACACTCTTTTTGTAGAAAATGCAAGTGGAGATTCGGAGCGCTAAGAGGGTAATAGTGGAAAAAGGAATGTCTTCAAATATAAACTACACAGAATCATTCGGTGAAACTTCTTTCTGATCTGTGCATTCAGCTAACAGAGTTAAACCATACTTTTGATTGAGCAGATCTGAACACACTTTCTGTTGAAAATGCAACTGGACATTTGGAGCGCTAAGAGCGTAGTAGTGGAAAAAGGAATATATTCAAATATAAACTACACAGAAGCATTCTGTGAAACTTCTTTCTGATATGAGCATTCAGCTAACTGAGTTAAACCATACTTTTGATTGAGCAGTTTTGAAACACTCTGTCTGTAGAAAATGCAACTGGACATTCGTAGCGCTAAGTGGGTAATAGTGGAAAAAATAATATGTTCTAATATAAACTACACAGAAGCATTGTATGAAACTTCTTTCTGTTCTGTGCATTCAACTAACAGAGTTGAACCTTACTTTTGATTGAGCCGTTCTGAAACCGTCTTTCTGTAGAAACTGCAATTGGACATTCTGAGCGCTAAGAGGCCTATATTGGGAAAAAGAATGTCTACAAATAAAAACTACACAGAAGAATTGTGTGAAACTACTTTCTGTTCTGTTTGTTCAAATAAAAGTGTTGAACCTTAGTTTTGATTGAGCCGTTCTGAAACACTCTTTCTGTAGAAAATGCAAGTGGAGACTCGGAGCGCTAAGAGGGTAATAGTGGAAAAAGGAATGTCTCCAAATATAAACTACACAGAATCATTCTGTGAAACTTCTTTCTGATCTGTGCATTCAGCTAACAGAGTTAAACCATAATTTTGATTGAGCAGATCTGAACACTCTTTCTGTAGAAAATGCAACTGGACATTTGGAGCGCTAAGAGAGTAGTAGTGGAAAAAGGAATATATTCAAATATAAACTACACAGATGCATTCTGTGAAACTTCTTTCTGATCTGAGCATTCAGCTAACAGAGTTAAACCATACTTTTGATTGAGCAGTTTTGAAACACTCTGTCTGTAGAAAATGAATCTGGACATTCGTAGCGCTAAGTGGGTAATAGTGGAAAAAAGAATATGTTCAAATATAAACTACACAGAAGCATTGTATGAAACTTCTTTCTGTTCTGTGCATTCAACAAACAGAGTTGAACCTTACTTTTGATTGAGCCTTTCTGAAACACTCTTTCTGTAGAATCTGCAATTGGACATTCTGAGCGCTAAGAGGCCTATATTGGGAAAAATAATATCTTCAAATAAAAACTACACAGAAGTATTGTGTGAAACTTATTTCTGATATGTTCATTAAGCTAACAGAGTTAAACCATACTTTTGATTGCGCAGTTCTGAACACTCTTTCTGTAGAAAATGCAAGTGGACGTTCGGAGCGCTAAGAGGGTAATAGTGGAAAAAGGGATATATTCAAATATAAACTACACAGTAGCATTCTTTGAAAATTCTTTCTGTTCTGTGCATTCAACTAACAGAGTTGAACCTTACTTTTTATTGAGCCGTTCTGAAACACTCTTTCTGTAGAAACTGCAATTGGACATGCTAAGCGCTAAGAGGCCTACATTGGGAAAAAGAATATCTTCAAATAAAAACTACACAGATGCATTCTGTGCAACTTATTTCTGATCTGTAAATTCAGTTAACAGAGATAAAACATATTTTTCATTGAGCAGTTATGAAACACTCTTTTTGTAGAAAATGCAAGTGGAGATTCGGAGCACTAAGAGGGTAATAGTGGAAAAAGGAATGTCTTCAAACATAAACTACACAGAATCATTCGGTGAAACTTCTTTCTGATCTGTGCATTCAGCTAACAGATTTAAACCATACTTTTGATTGAGCAGATCTGAACACTCTTTCTGTTGAAAATGCAACTGGACATTTGGAGCGCTAAGAGCGTAGTAGTGGAAAAAGGAATATATTCAAATGTAAACTACACAGAAGCATTCTGTGAAACTTCTTTCTGATCTGAGCATTCAGCTAACAGAGTTAAACCATACTTTTGATTGAGCAGTTTTGAAACACTCTGTCTGTAGAAAATGCAACTGGACATTCGTAGCGCTAAGTGGGTAATAGTGGAAAAAATAATATGTTCAAATATAAACTACACAGAAGCATTTTATGAAACTTCTTTCTGTTCTGTGCATTCAACTAACAGAGTTGAACCTTACTTTTGATTGAGCCGTTCTGAAACACTCTTTCTGTAGAAACTGCAATTGGACATTCTGAGCGCTAAGAGGCCTATATTGGGAAAAAGAATGTCTACAAATAAAAACTACACAGAAGAATTGTGTGAAACTTCTTTCTATTTTGTTTGTTCAACTAAAAGAGTTGAACCTTAGTTTTGATTGAGCCGTTCTGAAACACTCTTTCTGTAGAAAATGCAAGTGGAGATTCGGAGCGCTAAGAGGGTAATAGTGGAAAAAGGAATGTCTCCAAATATAAACTACACAGAATCATTCTGTGAAACTTCTTTCTGATCTGTGCATTCAGCTAACAGAGTTAAACCATATTTTGATTGAGCAGATCTGAACATTCTTTCTGTAGAAAATGCAACTGGACATTTGGAGCGCTAAGAGAGTAGTAGTGGAAAAAGGAATATATTCAAATATAAACTACACAGAAGCATTCTGTGAAACTTCTTTCTGATCTGAGAATTCAGCTAACAGAGTTAAACCATACTTTTGATTGAGCAGTTTTGAAACTCTCTGTCTGTAGGAAATGCAACTGGACATTCGTAGCGCTAAGTGGGTAATAGTGGAAAAAAGAATATGTTCAAATATAAACTACACAGAAGCATTGCATGAAACTTCTTTCTGTTCTGTGCATTCAACTAACAGAGTTGAACCTTACTTTTGATTGAGCCTTTCTGAAACACTCTTTCTGTAGAATCTGCAATTGGACATTCTGAGCGCTAAGAGGCCTATATTGGGAAAAGTAATATCTTCAAATAAAAACTACACAGAAGCATTGTGTGAAACTAATTTCTGATATGTTCATTAAGCTAACAGAGTTAAACCATACTTTTGATTGCGCAGTTCTGAACAATCTTTCTGTAGAAAATGCAAGTGTACATTCGGAGCGCTAAGAGGGTAATAGTGGAAAAAGGAATATATTCAAATATAAACTACACAGTAGCATTCTGTGAAAATTCTTTCTGTTCTGTGCATTCAACTAACAGAGTTGAACCTTACTTTTGATTGAGCCGTTCTGAAACACTCTTTCTGTAGAAACTGCAATTGGACATGCTAAGCGCTAAGAGGCCTGCATTGGGAAAAAGAATATCTTCAAATAATAACTACACAGATGCATTCTGTGAAACTTATTTCTGATCTGTAAATTCAGTTAACAGAGATAAAATATATTTTTGATTGAGCAGTTATGAAACACTCTTTTTGTAGAAAATGCAAGTGGAGATTCGGAGCGCTAAGAGGGTAATAGTGGAAAAAGGAATGTCTTCAAATATAAACTACACAGAATCATTCGGTGAAACTTCTTTCTGATCTGTGCATTCAGCTAACAGAGTTAAACCATACTTTTGATTGAGCAGATCTGAACACTCTTTCTGTTGAAAATGCAACTGGACATTTGGAGCGCTAAGAGCGTAGTAGTGGAAAAAGGAATATATTCAAACATAAACTACACAGAAGCATTCTGTGAAACTTCTTTCTGATCTGAGCATTCAGCTAACAGAGTTAAACCATACTTTTGATTGAGCAGTTTTGAAACACTCTGTCTGTAGAAAATGCAACTGGACATTCGTAGCGCTAAGTGGGTAATAGTGGAAAAAATAATATGTTCAAATATAAACTACACAGAAGCATTTTATGAAACTTCTTTCTGTTCTGTGCATTCAACTAACAGAGTTGAACCTTACTTTTGATTGAGCCGTTCTGAAACACTCTTTCTGTAGAAACTGCAATTGGACATTCTGAGCGCTAAGAGGCCTATATTGGGAAAAAGAATGTCTACAAATAAAAACTACACAGAAGAATTGTGTGAAACTTCTTTCTATTCTGTTTGTTCAACTAAAAGAGTTGAACCTTAGTTTTGATTGAGCCGTTCTGAAACACTCTTTCTGTAGAAAATGCAAGTGGAGATTCGGAGCGCTAAGAGGGTAATAGTGGAAAAAGGAATGTCTCCAAATATAAACTACACAGAATCATTCTGTGAAACTTCTTTCTGATCTGTGCATTCAGCTAACAGAGTTAAACCATATTTTGATTGAGCAGATCTGAACACTCTTTCTGTAGAAAATGCAACTGGACATTTGGAGCGCTAAGAGAGTAGTAGTGGAAAAAGGAATATATTCAAATATAAACTACACAGAAGCATTCTGTGAAACTTCTTTCTGATCTGAGAATTCAGCTAACAGAGTTAAACCATACTTTTGATTGAGCAGTTTTGAAACTCTCTGTCTGTAGGAAATGCAACTGGACATTCGTAGCGCTAAGTGGGTAATAGTGGAAAAAAGAATATGTTCAAATATAAACTACACAGAAGCATTGCATGAAACTTCTTTCTGTTCTGTGCATTCAACTAACAGAGTTGAACCTTACTTTTGATTGAGCCTTTCTGAAACACTCTTTCTGTAGAATCTGCAATTGGACATTCTGAGCGCTAAGAGGCCTATATTGGGAAAAATAATATCTTCAAATAAAAACTACACAGAAGCATTGTGTGAAACTAATTTCTGATATGTTCATTAAGCTAACAGAGTTAAACCATACTTTTGATTGCGCAGTTCTGAACAATCTTTCTGTAGAAAATGCAAGTGTACATTCGGAGCGCAAAGAGGGTAATAGTGGAAAAAGGAATATATTCAAATATAAACTACACAGTAGCATTCTGTGAAAATTCTTTCTGTTCTGTGCATTCAACTAACAGAGTTGAACCTTACTTTTGATTGAGCCGTTCTGAAACACTCTTTCTGTAGAAACTGCAATTGGACATGCTAAGCGCTAAGAGGCCTGCATTGGGAAAAAGAATATCTTCAAATAAAAACTACACAGATGCATTCTGTGAAACTTATTTCTGATCTGTAAATTCAGTTAACAGAGATAAAATATATTTTTGATTGAGCAGTTATGAAACACTCTTTTTGTAGAAAATGCAAGTGGAGATTCGGAGCGCTAAGAGTGTAATAGTGGAAAAAGGAATGTCTTCAAATATAAACTACACAGAATCATTCGGTGAAACTTCTTTCTGATCTGTGCATTCAGCTAACAGAGTTAAACCATACTTTTGATTGAGCAGATCTGAACACTCTTTCTGTTGAAAATGCAACTGGACATTTGGAGCGCTAAGAGCGTAGTAGTGGAAAAAGGAATATATTCAAATATAAACTACACAGAAGCATTCTGTGAAACTTCTTTCTGATCTGAGCATTCAGCTAACTGAGTTAAACCATACTTTTGATTGAGCAGTTTTGAAACACTCTGTCTGTAGAAAATGCAACTGGACATTCGTAGCGCTAAGTGGGTAATAGTGGAAAAAAGAATATGTTCAAATATAAACTACACAGAAGCATTGCATGAAACTTCTTTCTGTTCTGTGCATTCAACTAACAGAGTTGAACCTTACTTTTGATTGAGCCTTTCTGAAACACTCTTTCTGTAGAATCTGCAATTGGACATTCTGAGCGCTAAGAGGCCTATATTGGGAAAAATAATATCTTCAAATAAAAACTACACAGAAGCATTGTGTGAAACTAATTTCTGATATGTTCATTAAGCTAACAGAGTTAAACCATACTTTTGATTGCGCAGTTCTGAACAATCTTTCTGTAGAAAATGCAAGTGTACATTCGGAGCGCAAAGAGGGTAATAGTGGAAAAAGGAATATATTCAAATATAAACTACACAGTAGCATTCTGTGAAAATTCTTTCTGTTCTGTGCATTCAACTAACAGAGTTGAACCTTACTTTTGATTGAGCCGTTCTGAAACACTCTTTCTGTAGAAACTGCAATTGGACATGCTAAGCGCTAAGAGGCCTGCATTGGGAAAAAGAATATCTTCAAATAAAAACTACACAGATGCATTCTGTGAAACTTATTTCTGATCTGTAAATTCAGTTAACAGAGATAAAATATATTTTTGATTGAGCAGTTATGAAACACTCTTTTTGTAGAAAATGCAAGTGGAGATTCGGAGCGCTAAGAGTGTAATAGTGGAAAAAGGAATGTCTTCAAATATAAACTACACAGAATCATTCGGTGAAACTTCTTTCTGATCTGTGCATTCAGCTAACAGAGTTAAACCATACTTTTGATTGAGCAGATCTGAACACTCTTTCTGTTGAAAATGCAACTGGACATTTGGAGCGCTAAGAGCGTAGTAGTGGAAAAAGGAATATATTCAAATATAAACTACACAGAAGCATTCTGTGAAACTTCTTTCTGATCTGAGCATTCAGCTAACTGAGTTAAACCATACTTTTGATTGAGCAGTTTTGAAACACTCTGTCTGTAGAAAATGCAACTGGACATTCGTAGCGCTAAGTGGGTAATAGTGGAAAAAAGAATATGTTCTAATATAAACTACACAGAAGCATTGTATGAAACTTCTTTCTGTTCTGTGCATTCAACTAACAGAGTTGAACCTTACTTTTGATTGAGCCGTTCTGAAACCGTCTTTCTGTAGAAACTGCAATTGGACATTCTGAGCGCTAAGAGGCCTATATTGGGAAAAAGAATGTCTACAAATAAAAACTACACAGAAGAATTGTGTGAAACTACTTTCTGTTCTGTTTGTTCAAATAAAAGAGTTGAACCTTAGTTTTGATTGAGCCGTTCTGAAACACTCTTTCTGTAGAAAATGCAAGTGGAGATTCGGAGCGCTAAGAGGGTAATAGTGGAAAAAGGAATGTCTCCAAATATAAACTACACAGAATCATTCTGTGAAACTTCTTTCTGATCTGTGCATTCAGCTAACAGAGTTAAACCATACTTTTGATTGAGCAGATCTGAACACTCTTTCTGTAGAAAATGCAACTGGACATTTGGAGCGCTAAGAGAGTAGTAGTGGAAAAAGGAATATATTCAAATATAAACTACACAGAAGCATTCTGTGAAACTTCTTTCTGATCTGAGCATTCAGCTAACAGAGTTAAACCATACTTTTGATTGAGCAGTTTTGAAACACTTTGTCTGTAGAAAATGCAACTGGACATTCGTAGCGCTAAGTGGGTAATAGTGGAAAAAAGAATATGTTCAAATATAAACTACACAGAAGCATTGTATGAAACTTCTTTCTGTTCTGTGCATTCAACTAACAGAGTTGAACCTTACTTTTGATTGAGCCGTTCTGCAACACTCTTTCTGTAGAAACTGCAATTGGACATTCTGAGCGCTAAGAGGCCTCTATTGGGAAAAATAATATCTTCAAATAAAAAGTACACAGAAGCATTGTGTGAAACTTATTTCTGATATGTTCATTAAGCTAACAGAGTTAAACCATACTTTTGATTGCGCAGTTCTGAACACACTTTCTGTAGAAAATGCAAGTGGACATTCGGAGCGCTAAGAGGGTAATAGTGGAAAAATGAATATATTCAAATATAACCTACACAGTAGCATTCTGGGAAAATTCTTTCTGTTCTGTGCATTCAACTAACAGAGTTGAACCTTACTTTTGATTGAGCCGTTCTGAAACACTCTTTCTGTAGAAACTGCAATTGGACATGCTAAGCGCTAAGAGGCCTACATTGGGAAAAAGAATATCTTCAAATAAAAACTACACAGATGCATTCTGTGAAACTTATTTCTGATCTCTAAATTCAGTTAACAGAGATAAAACATATTTTTGATTGAGCAGTTATGAAACACTCTTTTTGTAGAAAATGCAAGTGGAGATTCGGAGCGCTAAGAGGGTAATAGTGGAAAAAGGAATGTCTTCAAATATAAACTACACAGAATCATTCGGTGAAACTTCTTTCTGATCTGTGCATTCAGCTAACAGAGTTAAACCATACTTTTGATTGAGCAGATCTGAACACTCTTTCTGTTGAAAATGCAACTGGACATTTGGAGCGCTAAGAGCGTAGTAGTGGAAAAAGGAATATATTCAAATATAAACTACACAGAAGCATTCTGTGAAACTTCTTTCTGATCTGAGCATTCAGCTAACTGAGTTAAACCATACTTTTGATTGAGCAGTTTTGAAACACTCTGTCTGTAGAAAATGCAACTGGACATTCGTAGCGCTAAGTGGGTAATAGTGGAAAAAAGAATATGTTCTAATATAAACTACACAGAAGCATTGTATGAAACTTCTTTCTGTTCTGTGCATTCAACTAACAGAGTTGAACCTTACTTTTGATTGAGCCGTTCTGAAACCGTCTTTCTGTAGAAACTGCAATTGGACATTCTGAGCGCTAAGAGGCCTATATTGGGAAAAAGAATGTCTACAAATAAAAACTACACAGAAGAATTGTGTGAAACTACTTTCTGTTCTGTTTGTTCAAATAAAAGAGTTGAACCTTAGTTTTGATTGAGCCGTTCTGAAACACTCTTTCTGTAGAAAATGCAAGTGGAGATTCGGAGCGCTAAGAGGGTAATAGTGGAAAAAGGAATGTCTCCAAATATAAACTACACAGAATCATTCTGTGAAACTTCTTTCTGATCTGTGCATTCAGCTAACAGAGTTAAACCATACTTTTGATTGAGCAGATCTGAACACTCTTTCTGTAGAAAATGCAACTGGACATTTGGAGCGCTAAGAGAGTAGTAGTGGAAAAAGGAATATATTCAAATATAAACTACACAGAAGCATTCTGTGAAACTTCTTTCTGATCTGAGCATTCAGCTAACAGAGTTAAACCATACTTTTGATTGAGCAGTTTTGAAACACTTTGTCTGTAGAAAATGCAACTGGACATTCGTAGCGCTAAGTGGGTAATAGTGGAAAAAAGAATATGTTCAAATATAAACTACACAGAAGCATTGTATGAAACTTCTTTCTGTTCTGTGCATTCAACTAACAGAGTTGAACCTTACTTTTGATTGAGCCGTTCTGCAACACTCTTTCTGTAGAAACTGCAATTGGACATTCTGAGCGCTAAGAGGCCTCTATTGGGAAAAACAATATCTTCAAATAAAAAGTACACAGAAGCATTGTGTGAAACTTATTTCTGATATGTTCATTAAGCTAACAGAGTTAAACCATACTTTTGATTGCGCAGTTCTGAACACACTTTCTGTAGAAAATGCAAGTGGACATTCGGAGCGCTAAGAGGGTAATAGTTGAAAAATGAATATATTCAAATATAACCTACACAGTAGCATTCTGTGAAAATTCTTTCTGTTCTGTGCATTCAACTAACAGAGTTGAACCTTACTTTTGATTGAGCCATTCTGAAACACTCTTTCTGTAGAAACTGCAATTGGACATGCTAAGCGCTAAGAGGCCTACATTGGGAAAAAGAATATCTTCAAATAAAAACTACACAGATGCATTCTGTGAAACTTATTTCTGATCTGTAAATTCAGTTAACAGAGATAAAACATATTTTTGATTGAGCAGTTATGAAACACTCTTTTTGTAGAAAATGCAAGTGGAGATTCGGAGCGCTAAGTGGGTAATAGTGGAAAAAGGAATGTCTTCAAATATAAACTACACAGAATCATTCGGTGAAACTTCTTTCTGATCTGTGCATTCAGCTAACAGAGTTAAACCATACTTTTGATTGAGCAGATCTGAACACTCTTTCTGTTGAAAATGCAACTGGACATTTGGAGCGCTAAGAGCGTAGTAGTGGAAAAAGGAATATATTCAAATATAAACTACACAGAAGCATTCTGTGAAACTTCTTTCTGATCTGAGCATTCAGCTAACTGAGTTAAACCATACTTTTGATTGAGCAGTTTTGAAACACTCTGTCTGTAGAAAATGCAACTGGACATTCGTAGCGCTAAGTGGGTAATAGTGGAAAAAAGAATATGTTCTAATATAAACTACACAGAAGCAATGTATGAAACTTCTTTCTGTTCTGTGCATTCAACTAACAGAGTTGAACCTTACTTTTGATTGAGCCGTTCTGAAACCGTCTTTCTGTAGAAACTGCAATTGGACATTCTGAGCGCTAAGAGGCCTATATTGGGAAAAAGAATGTCTACAAATAAAAACTACACAGAAGAATTGTGTGAAACTACTTTCTGTTCTGTTTGTTCAAATAAAAGAGTTGAACCTTAGTTTTGATTGAGACGTTCTGAAACACTGTTTCTGTAGAAAATGCAAGTGGAGATTCGGAGCGCTAAGAGGGTAATAGTGGAAAAAGGTATGTCTCCAAATATAAACTACACAGAATCATTCTGTGAAACTTCTTTCTGATCTGTGCATTCAGCTAACAGAGTTAAACCATACTTTTGATTGAGCAGATCTGAACACTCTTTCTGTAGAAAATGCAACTGGACATTTGGAGCGCTAAGAGAGTAGTAGTGGAAAAAGGAATATATTCAAATATAAACTACACAGAAGCATTCTGTGAAACTTCTTTCTGATCTGAGCATTCAGCTAACAGAGTTAAACCATACTTTTGATTGAGCAGTTTTGAAACACTTTGTCTGTAGAAAATGCAACTGGACATTCGTAGCGCTAAGTGGGTAATAGTGGAAAAAAGAATATGTTCAAATATAAACTACACAGAAGCATTGTATGAAACTTCTTTCTGTTCTGTGCATTCAACTAACAGAGTTGAACCTTACTTTTGATTGAGCCGTTCTGCAACACTCTTTCTGTAGAAACTGCAATTGGACATTCTGAGCGCTAAGAGGCCTCTATTGGGAAAAATAATATCTTCAAATAAAAAGTACACAGAAGCATTGTGTGAAACTTATTTCTGATATGTTCATTAAGCTAACAGAGTTAAACCATACTTTTGATTGCGCAGTTCTGAACACACTTTCTGTAGAAAATGCAAGTGGACATTCGGAGCGCTAAGAGGGTAATAGTGGAAAAATGAATATATTCAAATATAACCTACACAGTAGCATTCTGTGAAAATTCTTTCTGTTCTGTGCATTCAACTAACAGAGTTGAACCTTACTTTTGATTGAGCCATTCTGAAACACTCTTTCTGTAGAAACTGCAATTGGACATGCTAAGCGCTAAGAGGCCTACATTGGGAAAAAGAATATCTTCAAATAAAAACTACACAGATGCATTCTGTGAAACTTATTTCTGATCTGTAAATTCAGTTAACAGAGATAAAACATATTTTTGATTGAGCAGTTATGAAACACTCTTTTTGTAGAAAATGCAAGTGGAGATTCGGAGCGCTAAGAGGGTAATAGTGGAAAAAGGAATGTCTTCAAATATAAACTACACAGAATCATTCGGTGAAACTTCTTTCTGATCTGTGCATTCAGCTAACAGAGTTAAACCATACTTTTGATTGAGCAGATCTGAACACTCTTTCTGTTGAAAATGCAACTGGACATTTGGAGCGCTAAGAGCGTAGTAGTGGAAAAAGGAATATATTCAAATATAAACTACACAGAAGCATTCTGTGAAACTTCTTTCTGATCTGAGCATTCAGCTAACTGAGTTAAACCATACTTTTGATTGAGCAGTTTTGAAACACTCTGTCTGTAGAAAATGCAACTGGACATTCGTAGCGCTAAGTGGGTAATAGTGGAAAAAAGAATATGTTCTAATATAAACTACACAGAAGCAATGTATGAAACTTCTTTCTGTTCTGTGCATTCAACTAACAGAGTTGAACCTTACTTTTGATTGAGCCGTTCTGAAACCGTCTTTCTGTAGAAACTGCAATTGGACATTCTGAGCGCTAAGAGGCCTATATTGGGAAAAAGAATGTCTACAAATAAAAACTACACAGAAGAATTGTGTGAAACTACTTTCTGTTCTGTTTGTTCAAATAAAAGAGTTGAACCTTAGTTTTGATTGAGACGTTCTGAAACACTGTTTCTGTAGAAAATGCAAGTGGAGATTCGGAGCGCTAAGAGGGTAATAGTGGAAAAAGGTATGTCTCCAAATATAAACTACACAGAATCATTCTGTGAAACTTCTTTCTGATCTGTGCATTCAGCTAACAGAGTTAAACCATACTTTTGATTGAGCAGATCTGAACACTCTTTCTGTAGAAAATGCAACTGGACATTTGGAGCGCTAAGAGAGTAGTAGTGGAAAAAGGAATATATTCAAATATAAACTACACAGAAGCATTCTGTGAAACTTCTTTCTGATCTGAGCATTCAGCTAACAGAGTTAAACCATACTTTTGATTGAGCAGTTTTGAAACACTTTGTCTGTAGAAAATGCAACTGGACATTCGTAGCGCTAAGTGGGTAATAGTGGAAAAAAGAATATGTTCAAATATAAACTACACAGAAGCATTGTATGAAACTTCTTTCTGTTCTGTGCATTCAACTAACAGAGTTGAACCTTACTTTTGATTGAGCCGTTCTGCAACACTCTTTCTGTAGAAACTGCAATTGGACATTCTGAGCGCTAAGAGGCCTCTATTGGGAAAAATAATATCTTCAAATAAAAAGTACACAGAAGCATTGTGTGAAACTTATTTCTGATATGTTCATTAAGCTAACAGAGTTAAACCATACTTTTGATTGCGCAGTTCTGAACACACTTTCTGTAGAAAATGCAAGTGGACATTCGGAGCGCTAAGAGGGTAATAGTGGAAAAATGAATATATTCAAATATAACCTACACAGTAGCATTCTGTGAAAATTCTTTCTGTTCTGTGCATTCAACTAACAGAGTTGAACCTTACTTTTGATTGAGCCGTTCTGAAACACTCTTTCTGTAGAAACTGCAATTGGACATGCTAAGCGCTAAGAGGCCTACATTGGGAAAAAGAATATCTTCAAATAAAAACTACACAGATGCATTCTGTGAAACTTATTTCTGATCTGTAAATTCAGTTAACAGAGATAAAACATATTTTTGATTGAGCAGATATGAAACACTCTTTTTGTATAAAATGCAAGTGGAGATTCGGTGCGCTAAGAGGGTAATAGTGGAAAAAGGAATGTCTTCAAATATAAACTACACAGAATCAATCTGTGAAACTTCTTTCTGATCTGTGCATTCAGCTAACAGAGTTAAACCATACTTTTGATTGAGCAGATCTGAACACTCTTTCTGTTGAAAATGCAACTGGACATTTGGAGCGCTAAGAGCGTAGTAGTGGAAAAAGGAATATATTCAAATATAAACTACACAGAAGCATTCTGTGAAACATCTTTCTGATCTGAGCATTCAGCTAACTGAGTTAAACCATACTTTTGATTGAGCAGTTTTGAAACACTCTGTCTGTAGAAAATGCAACTGGACATTCGTAGCGCTAAGTGGGTAATAGTGGAAAAAATAATATGTTCTAATATAAACTACACAGAAGCATTGTATGAAACTCCTTTCTGTTCTGTGCATTCAACTAACAGAGTTGAACCTTACTTTTGATTGAGCCGTTCTGAAACCGTCTTTCTGTAGAAACTGCAATTGGACATTCTGAGCGCTAAGAGGCCTATATTGGGAAAAAGAATGTCTACAAATAAAAACTACACAGAAAAATTGTGTGAAACTACTTTCTGTTCTGTTTGTTCAAATAAAAGAGTTGAACCTTAGTTTTGATTGAGCCGTTCTGAAACACTCTTTCTGTAGAAAATGCAAGTGGAGATTCGGAGCGCTAAGAGGGTAATAGTGGAAAAAGGAATGTCTCCAAATATAAACTACACAGAATCATTCTGTGAAACTTCTTTCTGATCTGTGCATTCAGCTAACAGAGTTAAACCATAATTTTGACTGAGGAGATCTGAACACTCTTTCTGTAGAAAATGCAACTGGACATTTGGAGCGCTAAGAGAGTAGTAGTGGAAAAAGGAATATATTCAAATATAAACTACACAGATGCATTCTGTGAAACTTCTTTCTGATCTGAGCATTCAGCTAACAGAGTTAAACCATACTTTTGATTGAGCAGTTTTGAAACACTCTGTCTGTAGAAAATGCAACTGGACATTCGTAGCGCTAAGTGGGTAATAGTGGAAAAAAGAATATGTTCAAATATAAACTACACAGAAGCATTGTATGAAACTTCTTTCTGTTCTGTGCATTCAACTAACAGAGTTGAACCTTACTTTTGATTGAGCCTTTCTGAAACACTCTTTCTGTAGAAACTGCAATTGGACACTCTGAGCGCTAAGAGGCCTATATTGGGAAAAAAAATATCTTCAAATAAAAACTACACAGAAGCATTGTGTGAAACTTATTTCTGATATGTTCATTAAGCTAACAGAGTTAAACCATACTTTTGATTGCGCAGTTCTGAACATTCTTTCTGTAGAAAATGCAAGTGGACATTCGGAGCGCTAAGAGGGTAATAGTAGAAAAAGGAATATATTCATATATAAACTGCACAGTAGCATTCTGTGAAAATTCTTTCTGTTCTGTGCATTCAACTAACAGAGTTGATCCTTACTTTTGATTGATCCGTTCTGAAACACTGTTTCTGTAGAAACTGCAATTGGACATGCTAAGCGCTAAGAGGCCTACATTGAGAAAAAGAATATCTTCAAATAAAAACTACACAGATGCATTCTGTGAAACTTATTTCTGATCTGTAAATTCAGTTAACAGAGATAAAACATATTTTTGATTGAGCAGTTATGAAACACTCTTTTTGTAGAAAATGCAAGTGGAGATTCGGAGCGCTAAGAGGGTAATAGTGGAAAAAGGAATGTCTTCAAATATAAACTACACAGAATCATTCGGTGAAACTTCTTTCTGATCTGTGCATTCAGCTAACAGAGTTAAACCATACTTTTGATTGAGCAGATCTGAACACACTTTCTGTTGAAAATGCAACTGGACATTTGGAGCGCTAAGAGCGTAGTAGTGGAAAAAGGAATATATTCAAATATAAACTACACAGAAGCATTCTGTGAAACTTCTTTCTGATCTGAGCATTCAGCTAACTGAGTTAAACCATACTTTTGATTGAGCAGTTTTGAAACACTCTGTCTGT
The DNA here is from genome assembly GCF_028878055.3 of Symphalangus syndactylus. Taxonomy (NCBI): domain Eukaryota; kingdom Metazoa; phylum Chordata; class Mammalia; order Primates; family Hylobatidae; genus Symphalangus; species Symphalangus syndactylus. Next base: position 485,725 of record NC_072435.2, on the reverse strand, counting down.
AGAAAATGCAACTGGACATTCGTAGCGCTAAGTGGGTAATAGTGGAAAAAATAATATGTTCTAATATAAACTACACAGAAGCATTGTATGAAACTCCTTTCTGTTCTGTGCATTCAAATAACAGAGTTGAACCTTACTTTTGATTGAGCCGTTCTGAAACCGTCTTTCTGTAGAAACTGCAATTGGACATTCTGAGCGCTAAGAGGCCTATATTGGGAAAAAGAATGTCTACAAATAAAAACTACACAGAAGAATTGTGTGAAACTTCTTTCTGTTCTGTTTGTTCAACTAAAAGAGTTGAACCTTAGTTTTGATTGAGCCGTTCTGAAACACTCTTTCTGTAGAAACTGTAATTGGACATTCGGAGTGCTAAGAGGCATATATTGGGAAAAATAATATCTTCAAATAAAAACTACAGAGAAGCATTTTGTGAAACTTATTTCTGATATGTTCATTAAGCTAACAGAGTTAAACCATACTTTTGATTGCGCAGTTCTGAACACTCTTTCTGTAGAAAATGCAAGTGGACATTCGGAGCGCTAAGAGGGTAATAGTGGAAAAAGGAATATATTCAAATATAAACTACACAGTAGCATTCTGTGAAAATTCTTTCTGTTCTGTGCATTCAACTAACAGAGTTGAACCTTACTTTTGATTGAGCCGTTCTGAAACACTCTTTCTGTAGAAACTGCAATTGGACATGCTAAGCGCTAAGAGGCCTACATTGGGAAAAAGAATATCTTCAAATAAAAACTACACAGATGCATTCTGTGAAACTTATTTCTGATCTGTAAATTCAGTTAACAGAGATAAAACATATTTTTGATTGAGCAGTTATGAAACACACTTTTTGTAGAAAATGCAAGTGGAGATTCGGAGCGCTAAGAGGGTAATAGTGGAAAAAGGAATGTCTTCAAATATAAACTACACAGAATCATTCGGTGAAACTTCTTTCTGATCTGTGCATGCAGCTAACAGAGTTAAACCATACTTTTGATTGAGCAGATCTGAACACTCTTTCTGTAGAAAATGCAACTGGACATTTGGAGCGCTAAGAACATAGTAGGGGAAAAAGGAATATATTCAAATATAAACTACACAGAAGCATTCTGTGAAACTTCTTTCTGATTTGAGCATTCAGCTAACAGAGTTAAACCATACTTTTGATTGAGCAGTTTTGAAACACTCTGTCTGTAGAAAATGCAACTGGACATTCGTAGCGCTAAGTGGGTAATAGTGGAAAAAAGAATATGTTCAAATATAAACTAGACAGAAGCATTGTATGAAACTTCTTTCTGTTCTGTGCATTCAACTAACAGAGTTGAACCTTACTTTTGATTGAGACGTTCTGAAACACTCTTTCTGTAGAAACTGCAATTGGACATTCTGAGCGCTAAGAGGCCTATATTGGGAAAAAGAATGTCTACAAATAAAAACTACACAGAAGAATTGTGAGAAACTTCTTTCTGTTCTGTTTGTTCAACTAAAAGATTTGAACCTTAGTTTTGATTGAGCCGTTCTGAAACACTCTTTCTGTAGAAAATGCAAGTGGAGATTCGGAGCGATAAGAGGGTAAGAGTGGAAAAAGGAATGTCTCCAAATATAAACTACACAGAAACATTCTGTGAAACTTCTTTCTGATCTGTGCATTCAGCTAACAGAGTTAAACCATACTTTTGATTGAGCAGATCTGAACACTCTTTCTGTAGAAAATGCAACTGGACAATTGGAGCGCTAAGAGAGTAGTAGTGGAGAAAGTAATATATTCAAATATAAACTACACAGAAGCATTCTGTGAAACTTCTTTCTGATCTGAGCATTCAGGTAACAGATTTAAACCATACTTTTGATTGAGCAGTTTTGAAACACTCTGTCTGTAGAAAATGCAACTGGACACTCGTAGCGCTAAGTGGGTAATAGTGGAAAAAAGAATATGTTCAAATATAAACTACACAGAAGCATTGTATGAAACTTCTTTCTGTTCTGTGCATTCAACTAATAGAGTTGAACCTTACTTTTGATTGAGCCTTTCTGAAACACTCTTTCTGTAGAAACTGCAATTGGACATTCTGAGCGCTAAGAGGCCTATATTGGGAAAAATAATATCATCAAATAAAAACTACACAGAAGCATTTTGTGAAACTTATTTCTGATATGTTCATTAAGCTAACAGAGTTAAACCATACTTTTGATTGCGCATTTCTGAACACTCTCTCTGTAGAAAATGCAAGTGGACATTCGGAGCGCTAAGAGGGTAATAGTGGAAAAAGGAATATATTCAAATATAAACTACACAGAAGCATTCTGTGAAACTTCTTTCTAATCTGAGCATTCAGCTAACAGAGTTAAACCATACTTTTGATTGAGCAGTTTTGAAACACTCTGTCTGTAGAAAATGCAACTGGACATTCGTAGCGCTAAGTGGGTAATAGTGGAAAAAAGAATATGTTCAAATATAAACTACACAGAAGCATTGTATGAAACTTCTTTCTGTTCTGTGCATTCAATTAACAGAGTTGAACCTTACTTTTGATTGAGCCTTTCTAAAACACTCTTTCTGTAGAAACTGCAATTGGACATTCTGAGCGCTAAGAGGCCTATATTGGGAAAAATAATATCTTCAAATAAAAACTACACAGAAGCATTGTGTGAAACTTATTTCTGATATGTTCATTAAGCTAACAGAGTTAAACCATACTTTTGATTGCGCAGTTCTGAACACTCTTTCTGTAGAAAATGCAAGTGGACATTCGGAGCGCTAAGAGGGTAATAGTGGAAAAAGGAATATATTCAAATATAAACTACACAGTAGCACTCTGTGAAAATTCTTTCTGTTCTGTGCATTCAACTAACAGAGTTGAACCTTACTTTTGATTGAGCCGTTCTGAAACACTCTTTCTGTAGAAAATGCAATTGGACATGCTAAGCGCTAAGAGGCCTACATTGGGAAAAAGAATATCTTCAAATAAAAACTACACAGATGCATTCTGTGAAACTTATTTCTGATCTGTAAATTCAGTTAACAGAGATAAAACATATTTTTGATTGAGCAGTTATGAAACACTCTTTTTGTAGAAAATGCAAGTGGAGATTCGGAGCGCTAAGAGGGTAATAGTGGAAAAAGGAATGTCTTCATATATAAACTACACAGAATCATTCGGTGAAACTTCTTTCTGATCTGTGCATTCAGCTAACAGAGTTAAACCATACTTTTGATTGAGCAGATCTGAACACTCTTTCTGTAGAAAATGCAACTGGACATTTGGAGCGCTCACAGCGTAGTAGTGGAAAAAGGAATATATTCAGATATAAACTACACAGAAGCATTCTGTGAAACTTCTTTCGGATCTGAGCATTCAGCTAACAGAGTTAAACCATACTTTTGATTGAGCAGTTTTGAAACACTCTGTCTGTAGAAAATGCAACTGGACATTCGTAGCGCTAAGTGGGTAATAGTGGAAAAAAGAATATGTTCAAATATAAACTACACAGAAGCATTGTATGAAACTACTTTCTGTTCTGTGCATTCAGCTAATAGAGTTGAACCTTAATTTGATTGAGCCGTTCTGAAACACTCTTTCTGTAGAAACTGCAATTGGACATTCTGAGCGCTAAGAGGCCTATATTGGGAAAAAGAATGTCTACAAATAAAAACTACACAGAAGCATTGTGTGAAAGTTCTTTCTGTTCTGTTTGTTCAACTAAAAGTGTTGAACCTTAGTTCTGATTGAGCGGTTCTGAAACACTCTTTATGCAGAAAATGCAAGTGGATATTCGGAGCGCTAAGAGGGTAATAGTGGAAAAAGGAATGTCTTCAAATATAAACTACACAGAATCATTCGGTGAAACTTCTTTCTGATCTGTGCATTCAGCTAACAGAGTTAAACCATACTTTTGATTGAGCAGATCTGAACACTCTTTCTGTTGAAAATGCAACTGGACATTTGGAGCGCTAAGAGCGTAGTCGTGGAAAAAGGAATATATTCAAATATAAACTACACAGAAGCATTCTGTGAAACTTCTTTCTGATCTGAGCATTCAGCTAACAGAGTTAAACCATACTTTTGATTGAGCAGTTTTGAAACATTCTGTCTGTAGAAAATGCAACTGGACATTCGTAGCGCTAAGTGGGTAATAGTGGAAAAAAGAATATGTTCAAATATAAACTACACAGAAGCATTGTATGAAACTTCTTTCTGTTCTGTGCATTCAACTAACAGAGTTGAACCTTACTTTTGATTGAGCCTTTCTGAAACACTCTTTCTGTTGAAACTGCAATTGGACATTCTGAGCGCTAAGAGGCCTATATTGGGAAAAATAATATCTTCAAATAAAAACTACACAGAAGCATTGTGTGAAACTTATTTCTGATATGTTCATTAAGCTAACAGAGTTAAACCATACTTTTGATTGCGCAGTCCTGAACACTCTTTCTGTAGAAAATGCAAGTGGACATTCGGAGCGCTAAGAGGGTAATAGTGGAAAAAGGAATATATTCAAATATAAACTACACAGTAGCATTCTGTGAAAATTCTTTCTGTTCTGTGCATTCAACTAACAGAGTTGAACCTTACTTTTGATTGAGCCGTTCTGAAACACTGTTTCTGTAGAAACTGCAATTGGACATGCTAAGCGCTAAGAGGCCTACATTGGGAAAAAGAATATCTTCAAATAAAAACTACACAGATGCATTCTGTGAAACTTATTTCTGATCTGTAAATTCAGTTAACAGAGATAAAACATATTTTTGATTGAGCAGTTATGAAACACTCTTTTTGTAGAAAATGCAAGTGGAGATTCGGAGCGCTAAGAGGGTAATAGTGGAAAAAGGAATGTCTTCAAATATAAACTACACAGAATCATTCGGTGAAACTTATTTCTGATCTCTGCATTCAGCTAACAGAGTTAAACCATACTTTTGATTGAGCAGATCTGAACAATCTTTCTGTAGAAAATGCAACTGGACATTTGGAGCGCTAAGAGCGTAGTAGTGGAAAAAGCAATATACTCAAATATAAACTACACAGAAGCATACTGTGAAACTTCTTTCTGATCTGAGCATACAGCTAACAGAGTTAAACCATACTTTTGATTGAGCAGTTTTGAAACACTCTGTCTGTAGAAAATGCAACTGGACATTCGTAGCGCTAAGTGGGTAATAGTGGAAAAAAGAATATGTTCAAATATAAACTACACAGAAGCATTGTATGAAACTTCTTTCTGTTCTGTGCATTCAACTAACAGAGTTGAACCTTACTTTTGATTGAGACGTTCTGAAACACTCTTTCTGTAGAAACTGCAATTGGACATTCTGAGCGCTAAGAGGCCTATATTGGGAAAAAGAATGTCTACAAATAAAAACTACACAGAAGAATTGTGAGAAACTTCTTTCTGTTCTGTTTGTTCAACTAAAAGATTTGAACCTTAGTTTTGATTGAGCCGTTCTGAAACACTCTTTCTGTAGAAAATGCAAGTGGAGATTCGGAGCGATAAGAGGGTAAGAGTGGAAAAAGGAATGTCTCCAAATATAAACTACACAGAAACATTCTGTGAAACTTCTTTCTGATCTGTGCATTCAGCTAACAGAGTTAAACCATACTTTTGATTGAGCAGATCTGAACACTCTTTCTGTAGAAAATGCAACTGGACAATTGGAGCGCTAAGAGAGTAGTAGTGGAAAAAGGAATATATTCAAATATAAACTACACAGAAGCATTCTGTGAAACTTCTTTCTGATCTGAGCATTCAGGTAACAGATTTAAACCATACTTTTGATTGAGCAGTTTTGAAACACTCTGTCTGTAGAAAATGCAACTGGACACTCGTAGCGCTAAGTGGGTAATAGTGGAAAAAAGAATATGTTCAAATATAAACTACACAGAAGCATTGTATGAAACTTCTTTCTGTTCTGTGCATTCAACTAATAGAGTTGAACCTTACTTTTGATTGAGCCTTTCTGAAACACTCTTTCTGTAGAAACTGCAATTGGACATTCTGAGCGCTAAGAGGCCTATATTGGGAAAAATAATATCATCAAATAAAAACTACACAGAAGCATTTTGTGAAACTTATTTCTGATATGTTCATTAAGCTAACAGAGTTAAACCATACTTTTGATTGCGCATTTCTGAACACTCTCTCTGTAGAAAATGCAAGTGGACATTCGGAGCGCTAAGAGGGTAATAGTGGAAAAAGGAATATATTCAAATATAAACTACACAGAAGCATTCTGTGAAACTTCTTTCTAATCTGAGCATTCAGCTAACAGAGTTAAACCATACTTTTGATTGAGCAGTTTTGAAACACTCTGTCTGTAGAAAATGCAACTGGACATTCGTAGCGCTAAGTGGGTAATAGTGGAAAAAAGAATATGTTCAAATATAAACTACACAGAAGCATTGTATGAAACTTCTTTCTGTTCTGTGCATTCAATTAACGGAGTTGAACCTTACTTTTGATTGAGCCTTTCTAAAACACTCTTTCTGTAGAAACTGCAATTGGACATTCTGAGCGCTAAGAGGCCTATATTGGGAAAAATAATATCTTCAAATAAAAACTACACAGAAGCATTGTGTGAAACTTATTTCTGATATGTTCATTAAGCTAACAGAGTTAAACCATACTTTTGATTGTGCAGTTCTGAACACTCTTTCTGTAGAAAATGCAAGTGGACATTCGGAGCGCCAAGAGGGTAATAGTGGAAAAAGGAATATATTCAAATATAAACTACACAGTAGCACTCTGTGAAAATTCTTTCTGTTCTGTGCATTCAACTAACAGAGTTGAACCTTACTTTTGATTGAGCCGTTCTGAGACACTCTTTCCGTAGAAAATGCAATTGGACATGCTAAGCGCTAAGAGGCCTACATTGGGAAAAAGAATATCTTCAAATAAAAACTACACAGATGCATTCTGTGAAACTTATTTCTGATCTGTAAATTCAGTTAACAGAGATAAAACATATTTTTGATTGAGCAGTTATGAAACACTCTTTTTGTAGAAAATGCAAGTGGAGATTCGGAGCGCTAAGAGGGTAATAGTGGAAAAAGGAATGTCTTCATATATAAACTACACAGCATCATTCGGTGAAACTTCTTTCTGATCTGTGCATTCAGCTAACAGAGTTAAACCATACTTTTGATTGAGCAGATCTGAACACTCTTTCTGTAGAAAATGCAACTGGACATTTGGAGCGCTCACAGCGTAGTAGTGGAAAAAGGAATATATTCAGATATAAACTACACAGAAGCATTCTGTGAAACTTCTTTCGGATCTGAGCATTCAGCTAACAGAGTTAAACAATACTTTTGATTGAGCAGTTTTGAAACACTCTGTCTGTAGTAAATGCAACTGGACATTCGTAGCACTAAGTGGGTAATAGTGGAAAAAAGAATATGTTCAAATATAAACTACACAGAAGCATTGTATGAAACTACTTTCTGTTCTGTGCATTCAGCTAATGGAGTTGAACCTTACTTTTGATTGAGCCGTTCTGAAACACTCTTTCTGTAGAAACTGCAATTGGACATTCTGAGCGCTAAGAGGCCTATATTGGGAAAAAGAATGTCTACAAATAAAAACTACATAGAAGCATTGTGTGAAAGTTCTTTCTGTTCTGTTTGTTCAACTAAAAGAGTTGAACCTTAGTTCTGATTGAGCGGTTCTGAAACACTCTTTATGCAGAAAATGCAAGTGGAGATTCGGAGCGCTAAGAGGGTAATAGTGGAAAAAGGAATGTCTTCAAATATAAACTACACAGAATCATTCGGTGAAACTTCTTTCTGATCTGTGCATTCAGCTAACAGAGTTAAACCATACTTTTGATTGAGCAGATCTGAACACTCTTTCTGTTGAAAATGCAACTGGACATTTGGAGCGCTAAGAGCGTAGTCGTGGAAAAAGGAATATATTCAAATATAAACTACACAGAAGCATTCTGTGAAACTTCTTTCTGATCTGAGCATTCAGCTAACAGAGTTAAACCATACTTTTGATTGAGCAGTTTTGAAACACTCTGTCTGTAGAAAATGCAACTGGACATTCGTAGCGCTAAGTGGGTAATAGTGGAAAAAAGAATATGCTCAAATATAAACTACACAGAAGCATTGTATGAAACTTCTTTCTGTTCTGTGCATTCAACTAACAGAGTTGAACCTTACTTTTGATTGAGCCTTTCTGAAACACTCTTTCTGTTGAAACTGCAATTGGACATTCTGAGCGCTAAGAGGCCTATATTGGGAAAAATAATATCTTCAAATAAAAACTACACAGAAGCATTGTGTGAAACTTATTTCTGATATGTTCATTAAGCTAACAGAGTTAAACCATACTTTTGATTGCGCAGTTCTGAACACTCTTTCTGTAGAAAATGCAAGTGGACATTCGGAGCGCTAAGAGGGTAATAGTGGAAAAAGGAATATATTCAAATATAAACTACACAGTAGCATTCTGTGAAAATTCTTTCTGTTCTGTGCATTCAACTAACAGAGTTGAACCTTACTTTTGATTGAGCCGTTCTGAAACACTGTTTCTGTAGAAACTGCAATTGGACATGCTAAGCGCTAAGAGGCCTACATTGGGAAAAAGAATATCTTCAAATAAAAACTACACAGATGCATTCTGTGAAACTTATTTCTGATCTGTAAATTCAGTTAACAGAGATAAAACATATTTTTGATTGAGCAGTTATGAAACACTCTTTTTGTAGAAAATGCAAGTGGAGATTCGGAGCGCTAAGAGGGTAATAGTGGAAAAAGGAATGTCTTCAAATATAAACTACACAGAATCATTCGGTGAAACTTATTTCTGATCTCTGCATTCAGCTAACAGAGTTAAACCATACTTTTGATTGAGCAGATCTGAACAATCTTTCTGTAGAAAATGCAACTGGACATTTGGAGCGCTAAGAGCGTAGTAGTGGAAAAAGCAATATACTCAAATATAAACTACACAGAAGCATTCTGTGAAACTTCTTTCTGATCTGAGCATACAGCTAACAGAGTTAAACCATACTTTTGATTGAGCAGTTTTGAAACACTCTGTCTGTAGAAAATGCAACTGGACATTCGTAGCGCTAAGTGGGTAATAGTGGAAAAAAGAATATGTTCAAATATAAACTACACAGAAGCATTGTATGAAACTTCTTTCTGTTCTGTGCATTCAACTAACAGAGTTGAACCTTACTTTTGATTGAGCCGTTCTGAAACCGTCTTTCTGTAGAAACTGCAATTGGACATTCTGAGCGCTAAGAGGCCTATATTGGGAAAAAGAATGTCTACAAATAAAAACTACACAGAAGAATTGTGTGAAACTACTTTCTGTTCTGTTTGTTCAAATAAAAGAGTTGAACCTTAGTTTTGATTGAGACGTTCTGAAACACTGTTTCTGTAGAAAATGCAAGTGGAGATTCGGAGCGCTAAGAGGGTAATAGTGGAAAAAGGTATGTCTCCAAATATAAACTACACAGAATCATTCTGTGAAACTTCTTTCTGATCTGTGCATTCAGCTAACAGAGTTAAACCATACTTTTGATTGAGCAGATCTGAACACTCTTTCTGTAGAAAATGCAACTGGACATTTGGAGCGCTAAGAGAGTAGTAGTGGAAAAAGGAATATATTCAAATATAAACTACACAGAAGCATTCTGTGAAACTTCTTTCTGATCTGAGCATTCAGCTAACAGAGTTAAACCATACTTTTGATTGAGCAGTTTTGAAACACTTTGTCTGTAGAAAATGCAACTGGACATTCGTAGCGCTAAGTGGGTAATAGTGGAAAAAAGAATATGTTCAAATATAAACTACACAGAAGCATTGTATGAAACTTCTTTCTGTTCTGTGCATTCAACTAACAGAGTTGAACCTTACTTTTGATTGAGCCGTTCTGCAACACTCTTTCTGTAGAAACTGCAATTGGACATTCTGAGCGCTAAGAGGCCTCTATTGGGAAAAATAATATCTTCAAATAAAAAGTACACAGAAGCATTGTGTGAAACTTATTTCTGATATGTTCATTAAGCTAACAGAGTTAAACCATACTTTTGATTGCGCAGTTCTGAACACACTTTCTGTAGAAAATGCAAGTGGACATTCGGAGCGCTAAGAGGGTAATAGTGGAAAAATGAATATATTCAAATATAACCTACACAGTAGCATTCTGTGAAAATTCTTTCTGTTCTGTGCATTCAACTAACAGAGTTGAACCTTACTTTTGATTGAGCCGTTCTGAAACACTCTTTCTGTAGAAACTGCAATTGGACATGCTAAGCGCTAAGAGGCCTACATTGGGAAAAAGAATATCTTCAAATAAAAACTACACAGATGCATTCTGTGAAACTTATTTCTGATCTGTAAATTCAGTTAACAGAGATAAAACATATTTTTGATTGAGCAGATATGAAACACTCTTTTTGTATAAAATGCAAGTGGAGATTCGGTGCGCTAAGAGGGTAATAGTGGAAAAAGGAATGTCTTCAAATATAAACTACACAGAATCAATCTGTGAAACTTCTTTCTGATCTGTGCATTCAGCTAACAGAGTTAAACCATACTTTTGATTGAGCAGATCTGAACACTCTTTCTGTTGAAAATGCAACTGGACATTTGGAGCGCTAAGAGCGTAGTAGTGGAAAAAGGAATATATTCAAATATAAACTACACAGAAGCATTCTGTGAAACATCTTTCTGATCTGAGCATTCAGCTAACTGAGTTAAACCATACTTTTGATTGAGCAGTTTTGAAACACTCTGTCTGTAGAAAATGCAACTGGACATTCGTAGCGCTAAGTGGGTAATAGTGGAAAAAATAATATGTTCTAATATAAACTACACAGAAGCATTGTATGAAACTCCTTTCTGTTCTGTGCATTCAACTAACAGAGTTGAACCTTACTTTTGATTGAGCCGTTCTGAAACCGTCTTTCTGTAGAAACTGCAATTGAACATTCTGAGCGCTAAGAGGCCTATATTGGGAAAAAGAATGTCTACAAATAAAAACTACACAGAAAAATTGTGTGAAACTACTTTCTGTTCTGTTTGTTCAAATAAAAGAGTTGAACCTTAGTTTTGATTGAGCCGTTCTGAAACACTCTTTCTGTAGAAAATGCAAGTGGAGATTCGGAGCGCTAAGAGGGTAATAGTGGAAAAAGGAATGTCTCCAAATATAAACTACACAGAATCATTCTGTGAAACTTCTTTCTGATCTGTGCATTCAGCTAACAGAGTTAAACCATAATTTTGACTGAGGAGATCTGAACACTCTTTCTGTAGAAAATGCAACTGGACATTTGGAGCGCTAAGAGAGTAGTAGTGGAAAAAGGAATATATTCAAATATAAACTACACAGATGCATTCTGTGAAACTTCTTTCTGATCTGAGCATTCAGCTAACAGAGTTAAACCATACTTTTGATTGAGCAGTTTTGAAACACTCTGTCTGTAGAAAATGCAACTGGACATTCGTAGCGCTAAGTGGGTAATAGTGGAAAAAAGAATATGTTCAAATATAAACTACACAGAAGCATTGTATGAAACTTCTTTCTGTTCTGTGCATTCAACTAACAGAGTTGAACCTTACTTTTGATTGAGCCTTTCTGAAACACTCTTTCTGTAGAAACTGCAATTGGACACTCTGAGCGCTAAGAGGCCTATATTGGGAAAAAAAATATCTTCAAATAAAAACTACACAGAAGCATTGTGTGAAACTTATTTCTGATATGTTCATTAAGCTAACAGAGTTAAACCATACTTTTGATTGCGCAGTTCTGAACATTCTTTCTGTAGAAAATGCAAGTGGACATTCGGAGCGCTAAGAGGGTAATAGTAGAAAAAGGAATATATTCATATATAAACTGCACAGTAGCATTCTGTGAAAATTCTTTCTGTTCTGTGCATTCAACTAACAGAGTTGATCCTTACTTTTGATTGATCCGTTCTGAAACACTGTTTCTGTAGAAACTGCAATTGGACATGCTAAGCGCTAAGAGGCCTACATTGAGAAAAAGAATATCTTCAAATAAAAACTACACAGATGCATTCTGTGAAACTTATTTCTGATCTGTAAATTCAGTTAACAGAGATAAAACATATTTTTGATTGAGCAGTTATGAAACACTCTTTTTGTAGAAAATGCAAGTGGAGATTCGGAGCGCTAAGAGGGTAATAGTGGAAAAAGGAATGTCTTCAAATATAAACTACACAGAATCATTCGGTGAAACTTCTTTCTGATCTGTGCATTCAGCTAACAGAGTTAAACCATACTTTTGATTGAGCAGATCTGAACACACTTTCTGTTGAAAATGCAACTGGACATTTGGAGCGCTAAGAGCGTAGTAGTGGAAAAAGGAATATATTCAAATATAAACTACACAGAAGCATTCTGTGAAACTTCTTTCTGATCTGAGCATTCAGCTAACTGAGTTAAACCATACTTTTGATTGAGCAGTTTTGAAACACTCTGTCTGTAGAAAATGCAACTGGACATTCGTAGCGCTAAGTGGGTAATAGTGGAAAAAATAATATGTTCTAATATAAACTACACAGAAGCATTGTATGAAACTCCTTTCTGTTCTGTGCATTCAAATAACAGAGTTGAACCTTACTTTTGATTGAGCCGTTCTGAAACCGTCTTTCTGTAGAAACTGCAATTGGACATTCTGAGCGCTAAGAGGCCTATATTGGGAAAAAGAATGTCTACAAATAAAAACTACACAGAAGAATTGTGTGAAACTTCTTTCTGTTCTGTTTGTTCAACTAAAAGAGTTGAACCTTAGTTTTGATTGAGCCGTTCTGAAACACTCTTTCTGTAGAAACTGTAATTGGACATTCGGAGTGCTAAGAGGCATATATTGGGAAAAATAATATCTTCAAATAAAAACTACAGAGAAGCATTTTGTGAAACTTATTTCTGATATGTTCATTAAGCTAACAGAGTTAAACCATACTTTTGATTGCGCAGTTCTGAACACTCTTTCTGTAGAAAATGCAAGTGGACATTCGGAGCGCTAAGAGGGTAATAGTGGAAAAAGGAATATATTCAAATATAAACTACACAGTAGCATTCTGTGAAAATTCTTTCTGTTCTGTGCATTCAACTAACAGAGTTGAACCTTACTTTTGATTGAGCCGTTCTGAAACACTCTTTCTGTAGAAACTGCAATTGGACATGCTAAGCGCTAAGAGGCCTACATTGGGAAAAAGAATATCTTCAAATAAAAACTACACAGATGCATTCTGTGAAACTTATTTCTGATCTGTAAATTCAGTTAACAGAGATAAAACATATTTTTGATTGAGCAGTTATGAAACACACTTTTTGTAGAAAATGCAAGTGGAGATTCGGAGCGCTAAGAGGGTAATAGTGGAAAAAGGAATGTCTTCAAATATAAACTACACAGAATCATTCGGTGAAACTTCTTTCTGATCTGTGCATGCAGCTAACAGAGTTAAACCATACTTTTGATTGAGCAGATCTGAACACTCTTTCTGTAGAAAATGCAACTGGACATTTGGAGCGCTAAGAACATAGTAGGGGAAAAAGGAATATATTCAAATATAAACTACACAGAAGCATTCTGTGAAACTTCTTTCTGATTTGAGCATTCAGCTAACAGAGTTAAACCATACTTTTGATTGAGCAGTTTTGAAACACTCTGTCTGTAGAAAATGCAACTGGACATTCGTAGCGCTAAGTGGGTAATAGTGGAAAAAAGAATATGTTCAAATATAAACTAGACAGAAGCATTGTATGAAACTTCTTTCTGTTCTGTGCATTCAACTAACAGAGTTGAACCTTACTTTTGATTGAGACGTTCTGAAACACTCTTTCTGTAGAAACTGCAATTGGACATTCTGAGCGCTAAGAGGCCTATATTGGGAAAAAGAATGTCTACAAATAAAAACTACACAGAAGAATTGTGAGAAACTTCTTTCTGTTCTGTTTGTTCAACTAAAAGATTTGAACCTTAGTTTTGATTGAGCCGTTCTGAAACACTCTTTCTGTAGAAAATGCAAGTGGAGATTCGGAGCGATAAGAGGGTAAGAGTGGAAAAAGGAATGTCTCCAAATATAAACTACACAGAAACATTCTGTGAAACTTCTTTCTGATCTGTGCATTCAGCTAACAGAGTTAAACCATACTTTTGATTGAGCAGATCTGAACACTCTTTCTGTAGAAAATGCAACTGGACAATTGGAGCGCTAAGAGAGTAGTAGTGGAGAAAGTAATATATTCAAATATAAACTACACAGAAGCATTCTGTGAAACTTCTTTCTGATCTGAGCATTCAGGTAACAGATTTAAACCATACTTTTGATTGAGCAGTTTTGAAACACTCTGTCTGTAGAAAATGCAACTGGACACTCGTAGCGCTAAGTGGGTAATAGTGGAAAAAAGAATATGTTCAAATATAAACTACACAGAAGCATTGTATGAAACTTCTTTCTGTTCTGTGCATTCAACTAATAGAGTTGAACCTTACTTTTGATTGAGCCTTTCTGAAACACTCTTTCTGTAGAAACTGCAATTGGACATTCTGAGCGCTAAGAGGCCTATATTGGGAAAAATAATATCATCAAATAAAAACTACACAGAAGCATTTTGTGAAACTTATTTCTGATATGTTCATTAAGCTAACAGAGTTAAACCATACTTTTGATTGCGCATTTCTGAACACTCTCTCTGTAGAAAATGCAAGTGGACATTCGGAGCGCTAAGAGGGTAATAGTGGAAAAAGGAATATATTCAAATATAAACTACACAGAAGCATTCTGTGAAACTTCTTTCTAATCTGAGCATTCAGCTAACAGAGTTAAACCATACTTTTGATTGAGCAGTTTTGAAACACTCTGTCTGTAGAAAATGCAACTGGACATTCGTAGCGCTAAGTGGGTAATAGTGGAAAAAAGAATATGTTCAAATATAAACTACACAGAAGCATTGTATGAAACTTCTTTCTGTTCTGTGCATTCAATTAACAGAGTTGAACCTTACTTTTGATTGAGCCTTTCTAAAACACTCTTTCTGTAGAAACTGCAATTGGACATTCTGAGCGCTAAGAGGCCTATATTGGGAAAAATAATATCTTCAAATAAAAACTACACAGAAGCATTGTGTGAAACTTATTTCTGATATGTTCATTAAGCTAACAGAGTTAAACCATACTTTTGATTGCGCAGTTCTGAACACTCTTTCTGTAGAAAATGCAAGTGGACATTCGGAGCGCTAAGAGGGTAATAGTGGAAAAAGGAATATATTCAAATATAAACTACACAGTAGCACTCTGTGAAAATTCTTTCTGTTCTGTGCATTCAACTAACAGAGTTGAACCTTACTTTTGATTGAGCCGTTCTGAAACACTCTTTCTGTAGAAAATGCAATTGGACATGCTAAGCGCTAAGAGGCCTACATTGGGAAAAAGAATATCTTCAAATAAAAACTACACAGATGCATTCTGTGAAACTTATTTCTGATCTGTAAATTCAGTTAACAGAGATAAAACATATTTTTGATTGAGCAGTTATGAAACACTCTTTTTGTAGAAAATGCAAGTGGAGATTCGGAGCGCTAAGAGGGTAATAGTGGAAAAAGGAATGTCTTCATATATAAACTACACAGAATCATTCGGTGAAACTTCTTTCTGATCTGTGCATTCAGCTAACAGAGTTAAACCATACTTTTGATTGAGCAGATCTGAACACTCTTTCTGTAGAAAATGCAACTGGACATTTGGAGCGCTCACAGCGTAGTAGTGGAAAAAGGAATATATTCAGATATAAACTACACAGAAGCATTCTGTGAAACTTCTTTCGGATCTGAGCATTCAGCTAACAGAGTTAAACCATACTTTTGATTGAGCAGTTTTGAAACACTCTGTCTGTAGAAAATGCAACTGGACATTCGTAGCGCTAAGTGGGTAATAGTGGAAAAAAGAATATGTTCAAATATAAACTACACAGAAGCATTGTATGAAACTACTTTCTGTTCTGTGCATTCAGCTAATAGAGTTGAACCTTAATTTGATTGAGCCGTTCTGAAACACTCTTTCTGTAGAAACTGCAATTGGACATTCTGAGCGCTAAGAGGCCTATATTGGGAAAAAGAATGTCTACAAATAAAAACTACACAGAAGCATTGTGTGAAAGTTCTTTCTGTTCTGTTTGTTCAACTAAAAGTGTTGAACCTTAGTTCTGATTGAGCGGTTCTGAAACACTCTTTATGCAGAAAATGCAAGTGGAGATTCGGAGCGCTAAGAGGGTAATAGTGGAAAAAGGAATGTCTTCAAATATAAACTACACAGAATCATTCGGTGAAACTTCTTTCTGATCTGTGCATTCAGCTAACAGAGTTAAACCATACTTTTGATTGAGCAGATCTGAACACTCTTTCTGTTGAAAATGCAACTGGACATTTGGAGCGCTAAGAGCGTAGTCGTGGAAAAAGGAATATATTCAAATATAAACTACACAGAAGCATTCTGTGAAACTTCTTTCTGATCTGAGCATTCAGCTAACAGAGTTAAACCATACTTTTGATTGAGCAGTTTTGAAACATTCTGTCTGTAGAAAATGCAACTGGACATTCGTAGCGCTAAGTGGGTAATAGTGGAAAAAAGAATATGTTCAAATATAAACTACACAGAAGCATTGTATGAAACTTCTTTCTGTTCTGTGCATTCAACTAACAGAGTTGAACCTTACTTTTGATTGAGCCTTTCTGAAACACTCTTTCTGTTGAAACTGCAATTGGACATTCTGAGCGCTAAGAGGCCTATATTGGGAAAAATAATATCTTCAAATAAAAACTACACAGAAGCATTGTGTGAAACTTATTTCTGATATGTTCATTAAGCTAACAGAGTTAAACCATACTTTTGATTGCGCAGTCCTGAACACTCTTTCTGTAGAAAATGCAAGTGGACATTCGGAGCGCTAAGAGGGTAATAGTGGAAAAAGGAATATATTCAAATATAAACTACACAGTAGCATTCTGTGAAAATTCTTTCTGTTCTGTGCATTCAACTAACAGAGTTGAACCTTACTTTTGATTGAGCCGTTCTGAAACACTGTTTCTGTAGAAACTGCAATTGGACATGCTAAGCGCTAAGAGGCCTACATTGGGAAAAAGAATATCTTCAAATAAAAACTACACAGATGCATTCTGTGAAACTTATTTCTGATCTGTAAATTCAGTTAACAGAGATAAAACATATTTTTGATTGAGCAGTTATGAAACACTCTTTTTGTAGAAAATGCAAGTGGAGATTCGGAGCGCTAAGAGGGTAATAGTGGAAAAAGGAATGTCTTCAAATATAAACTACACAGAATCATTCGGTGAAACTTATTTCTGATCTCTGCATTCAGCTAACAGAGTTAAACCATACTTTTGATTGAGCAGATCTGAACAATCTTTCTGTAGAAAATACAACTGGACATTTGGAGCGCTAAGAGCGTAGTAGTGGAAAAAGCAATATACTCAAATATAAACTACACAGAAGCATACTGTGAAACTTCTTTCTGATCTGAGCATACAGCTAACAGAGTTAAACCATACTTTTGATTGAGCAGTTTTGAAACACTCTGTCTGTAGAAAATGCAACTGGACATTCGTAGCGCTAAGTGGGTAATAGTGGAAAAAAGAATATGTTCAAATATAAACTACACAGAAGCATTGTATGAAACTTCTTTCTGTTCTGTGCATTCAACTAACAGAGTTGAACCTTACTTTTGATTGAGACGTTCTGAAACACTCTTTCTGTAGAAACTGCAATTGGACATTCTGAGCGCTAAGAGGCCTATATTGGGAAAAAGAATGTCTACAAATAAAAACTACACAGAAGAATTGTGAGAAACTTCTTTCTGTTCTGTTTGTTCAACTAAAAGATTTGAACCTTAGTTTTGATTGAGCCGTTCTGAAACACTCTTTCTGTAGAAAATGCAAGTGGAGATTCGGAGCGATAAGAGGGTAAGAGTGGAAAAAGGAATGTCTCCAAATATAAACTACACAGAAACA
Source organism: Symphalangus syndactylus (assembly GCF_028878055.3). NCBI lineage: Eukaryota > Metazoa > Chordata > Mammalia > Primates > Hylobatidae > Symphalangus > Symphalangus syndactylus. The sequence goes on along the minus strand of NC_072435.2, from coordinate 467,720 downwards.
TTCTGTGAAACTTCTTTCTGATCTGTGCATTCAGCTAACAGAGTTAAACCATACTTTTGATTGAGCAGATCTGAACACTCTTTCTGTAGAAAATGCAACTGGACAATTGGAGCGCTAAGAGAGTAGTAGTGGAAAAAGGAATATATTCAAATATAAACTACACAGAAGCATTCTGTGAAACTTCTTTCTGATCTGAGCATTCAGGTAACAGATTTAAACCATACTTTTGATTGAGCAGTTTTGAAACACTCTGTCTGTAGAAAATGCAACTGGACACTCGTAGCGCTAAGTGGGTAATAGTGGAAAAAAGAATATGTTCAAATATAAACTACACAGAAGCATTGTATGAAACTTCTTTCTGTTCTGTGCATTCAACTAATAGAGTTGAACCTTACTTTTGATTGAGCCTTTCTGAAACACTCTTTCTGTAGAAACTGCAATTGGACATTCTGAGCGCTAAGAGGCCTATATTGGGAAAAATAATATCATCAAATAAAAACTACACAGAAGCATTTTGTGAAACTTATTTCTGATATGTTCATTAAGCTAACAGAGTTAAACCATACTTTTGATTGCGCATTTCTGAACACTCTCTCTGTAGAAAATGCAAGTGGACATTCGGAGCGCTAAGAGGGTAATAGTGGAAAAAGGAATATATTCAAATATAAACTACACAGAAGCATTCTGTGAAACTTCTTTCTAATCTGAGCATTCAGCTAACAGAGTTAAACCATACTTTTGATTGAGCAGTTTTGAAACACTCTGTCTGTAGAAAATGCAACTGGACATTCGTAGCGCTAAGTGGGTAATAGTGGAAAAAAGAATATGTTCAAATATAAACTACACAGAAGCATTGTATGAAACTTCTTTCTGTTCTGTGCATTCAATTAACGGAGTTGAACCTTACTTTTGATTGAGCCTTTCTAAAACACTCTTTCTGTAGAAACTGCAATTGGACATTCTGAGCGCTAAGAGGCCTATATTGGGAAAAATAATATCTTCAAATAAAAACTACACAGAAGCATTGTGTGAAACTTATTTCTGATATGTTCATTAAGCTAACAGAGTTAAACCATACTTTTGATTGTGCAGTTCTGAACACTCTTTCTGTAGAAAATGCAAGTGGACATTCGGAGCGCCAAGAGGGTAATAGTGGAAAAAGGAATATATTCAAATATAAACTACACAGTAGCACTCTGTGAAAATTCTTTCTGTTCTGTGCATTCAACTAACAGAGTTGAACCTTACTTTTGATTGAGCCGTTCTGAGACACTCTTTCCGTAGAAAATGCAATTGGACATGCTAAGCGCTAAGAGGCCTACATTGGGAAAAAGAATATCTTCAAATAAAAACTACACAGATGCATTCTGTGAAACTTATTTCTGATCTGTAAATTCAGTTAACAGAGATAAAACATATTTTTGATTGAGCAGTTATGAAACACTCTTTTTGTAGAAAATGCAAGTGGAGATTCGGAGCGCTAAGAGGGTAATAGTGGAAAAAGGAATGTCTTCATATATAAACTACACAGCATCATTCGGTGAAACTTCTTTCTGATCTGTGCATTCAGCTAACAGAGTTAAACCATACTTTTGATTGAGCAGATCTGAACACTCTTTCTGTAGAAAATGCAACTGGACATTTGGAGCGCTCACAGCGTAGTAGTGGAAAAAGGAATATATTCAGATATAAACTACACAGAAGCATTCTGTGAAACTTCTTTCGGATCTGAGCATTCAGCTAACAGAGTTAAACAATACTTTTGATTGAGCAGTTTTGAAACACTCTGTCTGTAGTAAATGCAACTGGACATTCGTAGCACTAAGTGGGTAATAGTGGAAAAAAGAATATGTTCAAATATAAACTACACAGAAGCATTGTATGAAACTACTTTCTGTTCTGTGCATTCAGCTAATGGAGTTGAACCTTACTTTTGATTGAGCCGTTCTGAAACACTCTTTCTGTAGAAACTGCAATTGGACATTCTGAGCGCTAAGAGGCCTATATTGGGAAAAAGAATGTCTACAAATAAAAACTACATAGAAGCATTGTGTGAAAGTTCTTTCTGTTCTGTTTGTTCAACTAAAAGAGTTGAACCTTAGTTCTGATTGAGCGGTTCTGAAACACTCTTTATGCAGAAAATGCAAGTGGAGATTCGGAGCGCTAAGAGGGTAATAGTGGAAAAAGGAATGTCTTCAAATATAAACTACACAGAATCATTCGGTGAAACTTCTTTCTGATCTGTGCATTCAGCTAACAGAGTTAAACCATACTTTTGATTGAGCAGATCTGAACACTCTTTCTGTTGAAAATGCAACTGGACATTTGGAGCGCTAAGAGCGTAGTCGTGGAAAAAGGAATATATTCAAATATAAACTACACAGAAGCATTCTGTGAAACTTCTTTCTGATCTGAGCATTCAGCTAACAGAGTTAAACCATACTTTTGATTGAGCAGTTTTGAAACACTCTGTCTGTAGAAAATGCAACTGGACATTCGTAGCGCTAAGTGGGTAATAGTGGAAAAAAGAATATGCTCAAATATAAACTACACAGAAGCATTGTATGAAACTTCTTTCTGTTCTGTGCATTCAACTAACAGAGTTGAACCTTACTTTTGATTGAGCCTTTCTGAAACACTCTTTCTGTTGAAACTGCAATTGGACATTCTGAGCGCTAAGAGGCCTATATTGGGAAAAATAATATCTTCAAATAAAAACTACACAGAAGCATTGTGTGAAACTTATTTCTGATATGTTCATTAAGCTAACAGAGTTAAACCATACTTTTGATTGCGCAGTTCTGAACACTCTTTCTGTAGAAAATGCAAGTGGACATTCGGAGCGCTAAGAGGGTAATAGTGGAAAAAGGAATATATTCAAATATAAACTACACAGTAGCATTCTGTGAAAATTCTTTCTGTTCTGTGCATTCAACTAACAGAGTTGAACCTTACTTTTGATTGAGCCGTTCTGAAACACTGTTTCTGTAGAAACTGCAATTGGACATGCTAAGCGCTAAGAGGCCTACATTGGGAAAAAGAATATCTTCAAATAAAAACTACACAGATGCATTCTGTGAAACTTATTTCTGATCTGTAAATTCAGTTAACAGAGATAAAACATATTTTTGATTGAGCAGTTATGAAACACTCTTTTTGTAGAAAATGCAAGTGGAGATTCGGAGCGCTAAGAGGGTAATAGTGGAAAAAGGAATGTCTTCAAATATAAACTACACAGAATCATTCGGTGAAACTTATTTCTGATCTCTGCATTCAGCTAACAGAGTTAAACCATACTTTTGATTGAGCAGATCTGAACAATCTTTCTGTAGAAAATGCAACTGGACATTTGGAGCGCTAAGAGCGTAGTAGTGGAAAAAGCAATATACTCAAATATAAACTACACAGAAGCATTCTGTGAAACTTCTTTCTGATCTGAGCATACAGCTAACAGAGTTAAACCATACTTTTGATTGAGCAGTTTTGAAACACTCTGTCTGTAGAAAATGCAACTGGACATTCGTAGCGCTAAGTGGGTAATAGTGGAAAAAAGAATATGTTCAAATATAAACTACACAGAAGCATTGTATGAAACTTCTTTCTGTTCTGTGCATTCAACTAACAGAGTTGAACCTTACTTTTGATTGAGCCGTTCTGAAACACTCTTTCTGTAGAAACTGCAATTGGACATTCTGAGCGCTAAGAGGCGTATATTGGGAAAAAGAATGTCTACAAATAAAAACTACACAGAAGAATTGTGTGAAACTCCTTTCTGTTCTGTTTGTTCAACTAAAAGAGTTGAACCTTAGTTTTGATTGAGCCGTTCTGAAACACTCTTTCTGTAGAAAATGCAAGTGGAGATTCGGAGCGCTAAGAGGGTAATAGTGGAAAAAGGAATGTCTCCAAATATAAACTACACAGAATCATTCTGTGAAACTTCTTTCTGATCTGTGCATTCAGCTAACAGAGTTAAACCATACTTTTGATTGAGCAGATCTGAACACTCTTTCTGTAGAAAATGCAACTGGACTCTTGGAGCGCTAAGAGATTAGTAGTGGAAAAAGGAATATATTCAAATATAAACTACACAGAAGCATTCTGTGAAACTTCTTTCTGAACTGAGCATTCAGCTAACAGAGTTAAACCATACTTTTGATTGAGCAGTTTTGAAACACTCTGTCTGTAGAAAATGCAACTGGACATTCGTAGCGCTAAGTGGGTAATAGTGGAAAAAAGAATATGTTCAAATATAAACTACACAGAAGCATTGTATGAAACTTCTTTCTGTTCTGTGCATTCAACTAACAGAGTTGAACCTTACTTTTGATTGAGCCGTTCTGAAACACTCTTTCTGTAGAAACTGCAATTGGACATTCTGAGCGCTAAGAGGCCTATATTGGGAAAAAGAATGTCTACAAATAAAAACTACACAGAAGAATTGTGAGAAACTTCTTTCTGTTCTGTTTGTTCAACTAAAAGAGTTGAACCTTAGTTTTGATTGAGCCGTTCTGAAACACTCTTTCTGTAGAAAATGCAAGTGGAGATTCGGAGCGCTAAGAGGGTAATAGTGGAAAAAGGAATGTCTCCAAATATAAACTACACAGAATCATTCGGTGAAACTTCTTCCTGATCTGTGCATTCAGCTAACAGAGTTAAATCATACTTTTGATTGAGCAGATCTGAACACTCTTTCTGTAGAAAATGCAACTGGACATTTGGAGCGCTAAGAGCGTAGTAGTGGAAAAAGGAATATATTCAAATATAAACTACACAGAAGCATTCTGTGAAACATCTTTCTGATCTGAGCATTCAGCTAACTGAGTTAAACCATACTTTTGATTGAGCAGTTTTGAAACACTCTGTCTGTAGAAAATGCAACTGGACATTCGTAGCGCTAAGTGGGTAATAGTGGAAAAAATAATATGTTCTAATATAAACTACACAGAAGCATTGTATGAAACTCCTTTCTGTTCTGTGCATTCAACTAACAGAGTTGAACCTTACTTTTGATTGAGCCGTTCTGAAACCGTCTTTCTGTAGAAACTGCAATTGGACATTCTGAGCGCTAAGAGGCCTATATTGGGAAAAAGAATGTCTACAAATAAAAACTACACAGAAAAATTGTGTGAAACTACTTTCTGTTCTGTTTGTTCAAATAAAAGAGTTGAACCTTAGTTTTGATTGAGCCGTTCTGAAACACTCTTTCTGTAGAAAATGCAAGTGGAGATTCGGAGCGCTAAGAGGGTAATAGTGGAAAAAGGAATGTCTCCAAATATAAACTACACAGAATCATTCTGTGAAACTTCTTTCTGATCTGTGCATTCAGCTAACAGAGTTAAACCATAATTTTGACTGAGGAGATCTGAACACTCTTTCTGTAGAAAATGCAACTGGACATTTGGAGCGCTAAGAGAGTAGTAGTGGAAAAAGGAATATATTCAAATATAAACTACACAGATGCATTCTGTGAAACTTCTTTCTGATCTGAGCATTCAGCTAACAGAGTTAAACCATACTTTTGATTGAGCAGTTTTGAAACACTCTGTCTGTAGAAAATGCAACTGGACATTCGTAGCGCTAAGTGGGTAATAGTGGAAAAAAGAATATGTTCAAATATAAACTACACAGAAGCATTGTATGAAACTTCTTTCTGTTCTGTGCATTCAACTAACAGAGTTGAACCTTACTTTTGATTGAGCCTTTCTGAAACACTCTTTCTGTAGAAACTGCAATTGGACACTCTGAGCGCTAAGAGGCCTATATTGGGAAAAAAAATATCTTCAAATAAAAACTACACAGAAGCATTGTGTGAAACTTATTTCTGATATGTTCATTAAGCTAACAGAGTTAAACCATACTTTTGATTGCGCAGTTCTGAACATTCTTTCTGTAGAAAATGCAAGTGGACATTCGGAGCGCTAAGAGGGTAATAGTAGAAAAAGGAATATATTCATATATAAACTGCACAGTAGCATTCTGTGAAAATTCTTTCTGTTCTGTGCATTCAACTAACAGAGTTGATCCTTACTTTTGATTGATCCGTTCTGAAACACTGTTTCTGTAGAAACTGCAATTGGACATGCTAAGCGCTAAGAGGCCTACATTGAGAAAAAGAATATCTTCAAATAAAAACTACACAGATGCATTCTGTGAAACTTATTTCTGATCTGTAAATTCAGTTAACAGAGATAAAACATATTTTTGATTGAGCAGTTATGAAACACTCTTTTTGTAGAAAATGCAAGTGGAGATTCGGAGCGCTAAGAGGGTAATAGTGGAAAAAGGAATGTCTTCAAATATAAACTACACAGAATCATTCGGTGAAACTTCTTTCTGATCTGTGCATTCAGCTAACAGAGTTAAACCATACTTTTGATTGAGCAGATCTGAACACACTTTCTGTTGAAAATGCAACTGGACATTTGGAGCGCTAAGAGCGTAGTAGTGGAAAAAGGAATATATTCAAATATAAACTACACAGAAGCATTCTGTGAAACTTCTTTCTGATCTGAGCATTCAGCTAACTGAGTTAAACCATACTTTTGATTGAGCAGTTTTGAAACACTCTGTCTGTAGAAAATGCAACTGGACATTCGTAGCGCTAAGTGGGTAATAGTGGAAAAAATAATATGTTCTAATATAAACTACACAGAAGCATTGTATGAAACTCCTTTCTGTTCTGTGCATTCAAATAACAGAGTTGAACCTTACTTTTGATTGAGCCGTTCTGAAACCGTCTTTCTGTAGAAACTGCAATTGGACATTCTGAGCGCTAAGAGGCCTATATTGGGAAAAAGAATGTCTACAAATAAAAACTACACAGAAGAATTGTGTGAAACTTCTTTCTGTTCTGTTTGTTCAACTAAAAGAGTTGAACCTTAGTTTTGATTGAGCCGTTCTGAAACACTCTTTCTGTAGAAACTGTAATTGGACATTCGGAGTGCTAAGAGGCATATATTGGGAAAAATAATATCTTCAAATAAAAACTACAGAGAAGCATTTTGTGAAACTTATTTCTGATATGTTCATTAAGCTAACAGAGTTAAACCATACTTTTGATTGCGCAGTTCTGAACACTCTTTCTGTAGAAAATGCAAGTGGACATTCGGAGCGCTAAGAGGGTAATAGTGGAAAAAGGAATATATTCAAATATAAACTACACAGTAGCATTCTGTGAAAATTCTTTCTGTTCTGTGCATTCAACTAACAGAGTTGAACCTTACTTTTGATTGAGCCGTTCTGAAACACTCTTTCTGTAGAAACTGCAATTGGACATGCTAAGCGCTAAGAGGCCTACATTGGGAAAAAGAATATCTTCAAATAAAAACTACACAGATGCATTCTGTGAAACTTATTTCTGATCTGTAAATTCAGTTAACAGAGATAAAACATATTTTTGATTGAGCAGTTATGAAACACACTTTTTGTAGAAAATGCAAGTGGAGATTCGGAGCGCTAAGAGGGTAATAGTGGAAAAAGGAATGTCTTCAAATATAAACTACACAGAATCATTCGGTGAAACTTCTTTCTGATCTGTGCATGCAGCTAACAGAGTTAAACCATACTTTTGATTGAGCAGATCTGAACACTCTTTCTGTAGAAAATGCAACTGGACATTTGGAGCGCTAAGAACATAGTAGGGGAAAAAGGAATATATTCAAATATAAACTACACAGAAGCATTCTGTGAAACTTCTTTCTGATTTGAGCATTCAGCTAACAGAGTTAAACCATACTTTTGATTGAGCAGTTTTGAAACACTCTGTCTGTAGAAAATGCAACTGGACATTCGTAGCGCTAAGTGGGTAATAGTGGAAAAAAGAATATGTTCAAATATAAACTACACAGAAGCATTGTATGAAACTACTTTCTGTTCTGTGCATTCAGCTAATAGAGTTGAACCTTAATTTGATTGAGCCGTTCTGAAACACTCTTTCTGTAGAAACTGCAATTGGACATTCTGAGCGCTAAGAGGCCTATATTGGGAAAAAGAATGTCTACAAATAAAAACTACACAGAAGCATTGTGTGAAAGTTCTTTCTGTTCTGTTTGTTCAACTAAAAGTGTTGAACCTTAGTTCTGATTGAGCGGTTCTGAAACACTCTTTATGCAGAAAATGCAAGTGGAGATTCGGAGCGCTAAGAGGGTAATAGTGGAAAAAGGAATGTCTTCAAATATAAACTACACAGAATCATTCGGTGAAACTTCTTTCTGATCTGTGCATTCAGCTAACAGAGTTAAACCATACTTTTGATTGAGCAGATCTGAACACTCTTTCTGTTGAAAATGCAACTGGACATTTGGAGCGCTAAGAGCGTAGTCGTGGAAAAAGGAATATATTCAAATATAAACTACACAGAAGCATTCTGTGAAACTTCTTTCTGATCTGAGCATTCAGCTAACAGAGTTAAACCATACTTTTGATTGAGCAGTTTTGAAACATTCTGTCTGTAGAAAATGCAACTGGACATTCGTAGCGCTAAGTGGGTAATAGTGGAAAAAAGAATATGTTCAAATATAAACTACACAGAAGCATTGTATGAAACTTCTTTCTGTTCTGTGCATTCAACTAACAGAGTTGAACCTTACTTTTGATTGAGCCTTTCTGAAACACTCTTTCTGTTGAAACTGCAATTGGACATTCTGAGCGCTAAGAGGCCTATATTGGGAAAAATAATATCTTCAAATAAAAACTACACAGAAGCATTGTGTGAAACTTATTTCTGATATGTTCATTAAGCTAACAGAGTTAAACCATACTTTTGATTGCGCAGTCCTGAACACTCTTTCTGTAGAAAATGCAAGTGGACATTCGGAGCGCTAAGAGGGTAATAGTGGAAAAAGGAATATATTCAAATATAAACTACACAGTAGCATTCTGTGAAAATTCTTTCTGTTCTGTGCATTCAACTAACAGAGTTGAACCTTACTTTTGATTGAGCCGTTCTGAAACACTGTTTCTGTAGAAACTGCAATTGGACATGCTAAGCGCTAAGAGGCCTACATTGGGAAAAAGAATATCTTCAAATAAAAACTACACAGATGCATTCTGTGAAACTTATTTCTGATCTGTAAATTCAGTTAACAGAGATAAAACATATTTTTGATTGAGCAGTTATGAAACACTCTTTTTGTAGAAAATGCAAGTGGAGATTCGGAGCGCTAAGAGGGTAATAGTGGAAAAAGGAATGTCTTCAAATATAAACTACACAGAATCATTCGGTGAAACTTATTTCTGATCTCTGCATTCAGCTAACAGAGTTAAACCATACTTTTGATTGAGCAGATCTGAACAATCTTTCTGTAGAAAATGCAACTGGACATTTGGAGCGCTAAGAGCGTAGTAGTGGAAAAAGCAATATACTCAAATATAAACTACACAGAAGCATACTGTGAAACTTCTTTCTGATCTGAGCATACAGCTAACAGAGTTAAACCATACTTTTGATTGAGCAGTTTTGAAACACTCTGTCTGTAGAAAATGCAACTGGACATTCGTAGCGCTAAGTGGGTAATAGTGGAAAAAAGAATATGTTCAAATATAAACTACACAGAAGCATTGTATGAAACTTCTTTCTGTTCTGTGCATTCAACTAACAGAGTTGAACCTTACTTTTGATTGAGACGTTCTGAAACACTCTTTCTGTAGAAACTGCAATTGGACATTCTGAGCGCTAAGAGGCCTATATTGGGAAAAAGAATGTCTACAAATAAAAACTACACAGAAGAATTGTGAGAAACTTCTTTCTGTTCTGTTTGTTCAACTAAAAGATTTGAACCTTAGTTTTGATTGAGCCGTTCTGAAACACTCTTTCTGTAGAAAATGCAAGTGGAGATTCGGAGCGATAAGAGGGTAAGAGTGGAAAAAGGAATGTCTCCAAATATAAACTACACAGAAACATTCTGTGAAACTTCTTTCTGATCTGTGCATTCAGCTAACAGAGTTAAACCATACTTTTGATTGAGCAGATCTGAACACTCTTTCTGTAGAAAATGCAACTGGACAATTGGAGCGCTAAGAGAGTAGTAGTGGAAAAAGGAATATATTCAAATATAAACTACACAGAAGCATTCTGTGAAACTTCTTTCTGATCTGAGCATTCAGGTAACAGATTTAAACCATACTTTTGATTGAGCAGTTTTGAAACACTCTGTCTGTAGAAAATGCAACTGGACACTCGTAGCGCTAAGTGGGTAATAGTGGAAAAAAGAATATGTTCAAATATAAACTACACAGAAGCATTGTATGAAACTTCTTTCTGTTCTGTGCATTCAACTAATAGAGTTGAACCTTACTTTTGATTGAGCCTTTCTGAAACACTCTTTCTGTAGAAACTGCAATTGGACATTCTGAGCGCTAAGAGGCCTATATTGGGAAAAATAATATCATCAAATAAAAACTACACAGAAGCATTTTGTGAAACTTATTTCTGATATGTTCATTAAGCTAACAGAGTTAAACCATACTTTTGATTGCGCATTTCTGAACACTCTCTCTGTAGAAAATGCAAGTGGACATTCGGAGCGCTAAGAGGGTAATAGTGGAAAAAGGAATATATTCAAATATAAACTACACAGAAGCATTCTGTGAAACTTCTTTCTAATCTGAGCATTCAGCTAACAGAGTTAAACCATACTTTTGATTGAGCAGTTTTGAAACACTCTGTCTGTAGAAAATGCAACTGGACATTCGTAGCGCTAAGTGGGTAATAGTGGAAAAAAGAATATGTTCAAATATAAACTACACAGAAGCATTGTATGAAACTTCTTTCTGTTCTGTGCATTCAATTAACGGAGTTGAACCTTACTTTTGATTGAGCCTTTCTAAAACACTCTTTCTGTAGAAACTGCAATTGGACATTCTGAGCGCTAAGAGGCCTATATTGGGAAAAATAATATCTTCAAATAAAAACTACACAGAAGCATTGTGTGAAACTTATTTCTGATATGTTCATTAAGCTAACAGAGTTAAACCATACTTTTGATTGTGCAGTTCTGAACACTCTTTCTGTAGAAAATGCAAGTGGACATTCGGAGCGCCAAGAGGGTAATAGTGGAAAAAGGAATATATTCAAATATAAACTACACAGTAGCACTCTGTGAAAATTCTTTCTGTTCTGTGCATTCAACTAACAGAGTTGAACCTTACTTTTGATTGAGCCGTTCTGAGACACTCTTTCCGTAGAAAATGCAATTGGACATGCTAAGCGCTAAGAGGCCTACATTGGGAAAAAGAATATCTTCAAATAAAAACTACACAGATGCATTCTGTGAAACTTATTTCTGATCTGTAAATTCAGTTAACAGAGATAAAACATATTTTTGATTGAGCAGTTATGAAACACTCTTTTTGTAGAAAATGCAAGTGGAGATTCGGAGCGCTAAGAGGGTAATAGTGGAAAAAGGAATGTCTTCATATATAAACTACACAGCATCATTCGGTGAAACTTCTTTCTGATCTGTGCATTCAGCTAACAGAGTTAAACCATACTTTTGATTGAGCAGATCTGAACACTCTTTCTGTAGAAAATGCAACTGGACATTTGGAGCGCTCACAGCGTAGTAGTGGAAAAAGGAATATATTCAGATATAAACTACACAGAAGCATTCTGTGAAACTTCTTTCGGATCTGAGCATTCAGCTAACAGAGTTAAACAATACTTTTGATTGAGCAGTTTTGAAACACTCTGTCTGTAGTAAATGCAACTGGACATTCGTAGCACTAAGTGGGTAATAGTGGAAAAAAGAATATGTTCAAATATAAACTACACAGAAGCATTGTATGAAACTACTTTCTGTTCTGTGCATTCAGCTAATGGAGTTGAACCTTACTTTTGATTGAGCCGTTCTGAAACACTCTTTCTGTAGAAACTGCAATTGGACATTCTGAGCGCTAAGAGGCCTATATTGGGAAAAAGAATGTCTACAAATAAAAACTACATAGAAGCATTGTGTGAAAGTTCTTTCTGTTCTGTTTGTTCAACTAAAAGAGTTGAACCTTAGTTCTGATTGAGCGGTTCTGAAACACTCTTTATGCAGAAAATGCAAGTGGAGATTCGGAGCGCTAAGAGGGTAATAGTGGAAAAAGGAATGTCTTCAAATATAAACTACACAGAATCATTCGGTGAAACTTCTTTCTGATCTGTGCATTCAGCTAACAGAGTTAAACCATACTTTTGATTGAGCAGATCTGAACACTCTTTCTGTTGAAAATGCAACTGGACATTTGGAGCGCTAAGAGCGTAGTCGTGGAAAAAGGAATATATTCAAATATAAACTACACAGAAGCATTCTGTGAAACTTCTTTCTGATCTGAGCATTCAGCTAACAGAGTTAAACCATACTTTTGATTGAGCAGTTTTGAAACACTCTGTCTGTAGAAAATGCAACTGGACATTCGTAGCGCTAAGTGGGTAATAGTGGAAAAAAGAATATGCTCAAATATAAACTACACAGAAGCATTGTATGAAACTTCTTTCTGTTCTGTGCATTCAACTAACAGAGTTGAACCTTACTTTTGATTGAGCCTTTCTGAAACACTCTTTCTGTTGAAACTGCAATTGGACATTCTGAGCGCTAAGAGGCCTATATTGGGAAAAATAATATCTTCAAATAAAAACTACACAGAAGCATTGTGTGAAACTTATTTCTGATATGTTCATTAAGCTAACAGAGTTAAACCATACTTTTGATTGCGCAGTTCTGAACACTCTTTCTGTAGAAAATGCAAGTGGACATTCGGAGCGCTAAGAGGGTAATAGTGGAAAAAGGAATATATTCAAATATAAACTACACAGTAGCATTCTGTGAAAATTCTTTCTGTTCTGTGCATTCAACTAACAGAGTTGAACCTTACTTTTGATTGAGCCGTTCTGAAACACTGTTTCTGTAGAAACTGCAATTGGACATGCTAAGCGCTAAGAGGCCTACATTGGGAAAAAGAATATCTTCAAATAAAAACTACACAGATGCATTCTGTGAAACTTATTTCTGATCTGTAAATTCAGTTAACAGAGATAAAACATATTTTTGATTGAGCAGTTATGAAACACTCTTTTTGTAGAAAATGCAAGTGGAGATTCGGAGCGCTAAGAGGGTAATAGTGGAAAAAGGAATGTCTTCAAATATAAACTACACAGAATCATTCGGTGAAACTTATTTCTGATCTCTGCATTCAGCTAACAGAGTTAAACCATACTTTTGATTGAGCAGATCTGAACAATCTTTCTGTAGAAAATGCAACTGGACATTTGGAGCGCTAAGAGCGTAGTAGTGGAAAAAGCAATATACTCAAATATAAACTACACAGAAGCATTCTGTGAAACTTCTTTCTGATCTGAGCATACAGCTAACAGAGTTAAACCATACTTTTGATTGAGCAGTTTTGAAACACTCTGTCTGTAGAAAATGCAACTGGACATTCGTAGCGCTAAGTGGGTAATAGTGGAAAAAAGAATATGTTCAAATATAAACTACACAGAAGCATTGTATGAAACTTCTTTCTGTTCTGTGCATTCAACTAACAGAGTTGAACCTTACTTTTGATTGAGCCGTTCTGAAACACTCTTTCTGTAGAAACTGCAATTGGACATTCTGAGCGCTAAGAGGCGTATATTGGGAAAAAGAATGTCTACAAATAAAAACTACACAGAAGAATTGTGTGAAACTCCTTTCTGTTCTGTTTGTTCAACTAAAAGAGTTGAACCTTAGTTTTGATTGAGCCGTTCTGAAACACTCTTTCTGTAGAAAATGCAAGTGGAGATTCGGAGCGCTAAGAGGGTAATAGTGGAAAAAGGAATGTCTCCAAATATAAACTACACAGAATCATTCTGTGAAACTTCTTTCTGATCTGTGCATTCAGCTAACAGAGTTAAACCATACTTTTGATTGAGCAGATCTGAACACTCTTTCTGTAGAAAATGCAACTGGACTCTTGGAGCGCTAAGAGAGTAGTAGTGGAAAAAGGAATATATTCAAATATAAACTACACAGAAGCATTCTGTGAAACTTCTTTCTGAACTGAGCATTCAGCTAACAGAGTTAAACCATACTTTTGATTGAGCAGTTTTGAAACACTCTGTCTGTAGAAAATGCAACTGGACATTCGTAGCGCTAAGTGGGTAATAGTGGAAAAAAGAATATGTTCAAATATAAACTACACAGAAGCATTGTATGAAACTTCTTTCTGTTCTGTGCATTCAACTAACAGAGTTGAACCTTACTTTTGATTGAGCCGTTCTGAAACACTCTTTCTGTAGAAACTGCAATTGGACATTCTGAGCGCTAAGAGGCCTATATTGGGAAAAAGAATGTCTACAAATAAAAACTACACAGAAGAATTGTGAGAAACTTCTTTCTGTTCTGTTTGTTCAACTAAAAGAGTTGAACCTTAGTTTTGATTGAGCCGTTCTGAAACACTCTTTCTGTAGAAAATGCAAGTGGAGATTCGGAGCGCTAAGAGGGTAATAGTGGAAAAAGGAATGTCTCCAAATATAAACTACACAGAATCATTCGGTGAAACTTCTTCCTGATCTGTGCATTCAGCTAACAGAGTTAAATCATACTTTTGATTGAGCAGATCTGAACACTCTTTCTGTAGAAAATGCAACTGGACATTTGGAGCGCTAAGAGCGTAGTAGTGGAAAAAGGAATATATTCAAATATAAACTACACAGAAGCATTCTGTGAAACTTCTTTCTGATCTGAGCATTCAGCTAACAGAGTTAAACCATACTTTTGATTGAGCAGTTTTGAAACACTCTGTCTGTAGAAAATGCAACTGGACATTCGTAGCTCTAAGTGGGTAACAGTGGAAAAAAGAATATGTTCAAATATAAACTACACAGAAGCATTGTATGAAACTTCTTTCTGTTCTGTGCATTCAACTAACAGAGTTGAACCTTACTTTTGATTGAGCCGTTCTGAAACACTCTTTCTGTAGAAACTGCAATTGGACATTCTGAGCGCTAAGAGGCCTATATTGGGAAAAAGAATGTCTACAAATAAAAACTACACAGAAGACTTGTGTGAAACTTCTTTCTGTTCTGTTTGTTCAACTAAAAGAGTTGAACCTTAGTTTTGATTGAGCCGTTCTGAAACACTCTTTCTGTAGAAAATGCAAGTGGAGATTCGGAGCGATAAGAGGGTAAGAGTGGAAAAAGGAATGTCTCCAAATATAAACTACACATAATCATTCTGTGAAACTTCTTTCTGATCTGTGCATTCAGCTAACAGAGTTCAACCATACTTTTGATTGAGCAGATCTGATCACTCTTTCTCTAGAAAATGCAACTGGACATTTGGAGCGCTAAGAGAGTAGTAGTGGAAAAAGGAATATATTCAAATATAAACTACACAGAAGCATTCTGTGAAACTTCTTTCTGATCTGAGCATTCAGCTAACAGATTTAAACCATACTTTTGATTGAGCAGTTTTGAAACACTCTGTCTGTAGAAAATGCAACTGGACATTCGTAGCGCTAAGTGGGTAATAGTGGAAAAAAGAATATGTTCAAATATAAACTACACAGAAGCATTGTATGAAACTTCTTTCTGTTCTGTGCATTCAACTAACAGAGTTGAACCTTACTTTTGATTGAGCCGTTCTGAAACACTCTTTCTGTAGAAACTGCAATTGGACATTCTGAGCGCTAGGAGGCCTATATTGGGAAAAAGAATGTCTAAAAATAAAAACTACACAGAAGAATTGTGTGAAACTTATTTCTGATATGTTCATTAAGCTAACAGAGTTAATCCATACTTTTGATTGCGCAGTTCTGAACACTCTTTCTGTAGAAAATGCAAGTGGACATTCGGAGCGCTAAGAGGGTAATAGTGGAAAAAGGAATATATTCAAATATAAACTACACAGTAGCACTCTGTGAAAATCTTTCTGTTCTGTGCATTCAACTAACAGAGTTGAATCTTACTTTTGATTGAGCCGTTCTGAAACACTCTTTCTGTAGAAAATGCAAGTGGACATTCGGAGCGCTAAGAGGGTAATCGTGGAAAAAGGAATATATTCAAATATAAACTACACAGTAGCACTCTGTGAAAATTCTTTCTGTTCTGTGCATTCAACTAACAGAGTTGAACCTTACTTTTGATTGAGCCGTTCTGAAACACTCTTTCTGTAGAAACTGCAATTGGACATACTAAGCGCTAAGAGGCCTACATTGGGAAAAAGAATATCTTCAAATAAAAACTACACAGATGCATTCTGTGAAACTTATTTCTGATCTGTAAATTCAGTTAACAGAGATAAAACATATTTTTGATTGAGCAGTTATGAAACACTCTTTTTGTAGAAAATGCAAGTGGAGATTCGGAGCGCTAAGAGGGTAATAGTGGAAAAAGGAATGTCTTCATATATAAACTACACAGAATCATTCGGTGAAACTTCTTTCTGATCTGTGCATTCAGCTAACAGAGTTAAACCATACTTTTGATTGAGCAGATCTGAACACTCTTTCTGTAGAAAATGCAACTGGACATTTGGAGCGCTCACAGCGTAGTAGTGGAAAAAGGAATATATTCAGATATAAACTACACAGAAGCATTCTGTGAAACTTCTTTCTGATCTGAGCATTCAGCTAACAGAGTTAAACCATACTTTTGATTGAGCAGTTTTGAAACACTCTGTCTGTAGAAAATGCAACTGGACATTCGTAGCGCTAAGTGGGTAATAGTGGAAAAAAGAATATGTTCAAATATAAACTACACAGAAGCATTGTATGAAACTTCTTTCTGTTCTGTGCATTCAACTAACAGAGTTGAACCTTACTTTTGATTGAGCCTTTCTGAAACACTCTTTCTGTAGAAACTGCAATTGGACATTCTGAGCGCTAAGAGGCCTATATTGGGAAAAATAATATCTTCAAATAAAAACTACACAGAAGCATTGTGTGAAACTTATTTCTGATATGTTCATTAAGCTAACAGAGTTAAACCATACTTTTGATTGCGCAGTTCTGAACACTCTTTCTGTAGAAAATGCAAGTGGACATTCGGAGCGCTAAGAAGGTAATAGTGGAAAAAGGAATATATTCAAATATAAACTACACAGTGGCACTCTGTGAAAATTCTTTCTGTTCTGTGCATTCAACTAACAGAGTTGAACCTTACTTTTGATTGAGCCGTTCTGAAACACTCTTTCTGTAGAAACTGCAATTGGACATGCTAAGCGCTAAGAGGCCTACATTGGGAAAAAGAATATCTTCAAATAAAAACTACACAGATGCATTCTGTGAAACTTATTTCTGATCTGTAAATTCAGTTAACAGAGATAAAACATATTTTTGATTGAGCAGTTATGAAACACTCTTTTTGTAGAAAATGCAAGTGGAGATTCGGAGCGCTAAGAGGGTAATAGTGGAAAAAGGAATGTCTTCATATATAAACTACACAGAATCATTCGGTGAAACTTCTTTCTGATCTGTGCATTCAGCTAACAGAGTTAAACCATACTTTTGATTGAGCAGATCTGAACACTCTTTCTGTAGAAAATGCAACTGGACATTTGGAGCGCACACAGCGTAGTAGTGGAAAAAGGAATATATTCAGATATAAACTACACAGAAGCATTCTGTGAAACTTCTTTCTGATCTGAGCATACAGCTAACAGAGTTAAACCATACTTTTGATTGAGCAGTTTTGAAACACTCTGTCTGTAGAAAATGCAACTGGACATTCGTAGCGCTAAGTGGGTAATAGTGGAAAAAAGAATATGTTCAAATATAAACTACACAGAAGCATTGTATGAAACTACTTTCTGTTCTGTGCATTCAGCTAACAGAGTTGAACCTTACTTTTGATTGAGCCGTTCTGAAACACTCTTTCTGTAGAAACTGCAATTGGACATTCTGAGCGCTAAGAGGCCTATATTGGGAAAAAGAATGTCTACAAATAAAAACTACACAGAAGCATTTTGTGAAACTTCTTTCTGTTCTGTTTGTTCAACTAAAAGAGTTGAACCTTAGTTCTGATTGAGCGGTTCTGAAACACTCTTTATGCAGAAAATGCAAGTGGAGATTCGGAGCCCTAAGAGGGTAATAGTGGAAAAAGGAATGTCTTCAAATATAAACTACACAGAATCATTCGGTGAAACTTCTTTCTGATCTGTGCATTCAGCTAACAGAGTTAAACCATACTTTTGATTGAGCAGATCTGAACACTCTTTCTGTTGAAAATGCAACTGGACATTTGGAGCGCTAAGAGCGTAGTAGTGGAAAAAGGAATATATTCAAATATAAACTACACAGAAGCATTCTGTGAAACTTCTTTCTGATCTGAGCATTCAGCTAACAGAGTTAAACCATACTTTTGATTGAGCAGTTTTGAAACACTCTGTCTGTAGAAAATGCAACTGGACATTCGTAGCGCTAAGTGGGTAATAGTGGAAAAAAGAATATGTTCAAATATAAACTACACAGAAGCATTGTATGAAACTTCTTTCTGTTCTGTGCATTCAACTAACAGAGTTGAACCTTACTTTTGATTGAGCCTTTCTGAAACACTCTTTCTGTTGAAACTGCAATTGGACATTCTGAGCGCTAAGAGGCCTATATTGGGAAAAATAATATCATCAAATAAAAACTACACAGAAGCATTGTGTGAAACTTATTTCTGATATGTTCATTAAGCTAACAGAGTTAAACCATACTTTTGATTGCGCAGTTCTGAACACTCTTTCTGTAGGAAATGCAAGTGGACATTCGGAGCGCTAAGAGGGTAATAGTGGAAAAAGGAATATATTCAAATATAAACTACACAGTAGCACTCTGTGAAAATCTTTCTGTTCTGTGCATTCAACTAACAGAGTTGAACCTTACTTTTGATTGAGCCGTTCTGAAACACTCTTTCTGTAGAAACTGCAATTGGACATGCTAAGCGCTAAGAGGCCTACATTGGGAAAAAGAATATCTTCAAATAAAAACTACACAGATGCATTCTGTGAAACTTATTTCTGATCTGTAAATTCAGTTAACAGAGATAAAACATATTTTTGATTGAGCAGTTATGAAACACTCTTTTTGTAGAAAATGCAAGTGGAGATTCGGAGCGCTAAGAGGGTAATAGTGGAAAAAGGAATGTCTTCATATATAAACTACACAGAATCATTCGGTGAAACTTCTTTCTGATCTGTGCATTCAGCTAACAGAGTTAAACCATACTTTTGATTGAGCAGATCTGAACACTCTTTCTGTAGAAAATGCAACTGGACATTTGGAGCGCTCACAGCGTAGTAGTGGAAAAAGGAATATATTCAGATATAAACTACACAGAAGCATTCTGTGAAACTTCTTTCTGATCTGAGCATTCAGCTAACAGAGTTAAACCATACTTTTGATTGAGCAGTTTTGAAACAGTCTGTCTGTAGAAAATGCAACTGGACATTCGTAGCGCTAAGTGGGTAATAGTGGAAAAAAGAATATGTTCAAATATAAACTACACAGAAGCATTGTATGAAACTACTTTCTGTTCTGTGCATTCAGCTAACAGAGTTGAACCTTACTTTTGATTGAGCCGTTCTGAAACACTCTTTCTGTAGAAACTGCAATTGGACATTCTGAGCGCTAAGAGGCCTATATTGGGAAAAAGAATGTCTACAAATAAAAACTACACAGAAGCATTTTGTGAAACTACTTTCTGTTCTGTTTGTTCAACTAAAAGAGTTGAACCTTAGTTCTGATTGAGCGGTTCTGAAACACTCTTTATGCAGAAAATGCAAGTGGAGATTCGGAGCCCTAAGAGGGTAATAGTGGAAAAAGGAATGTCTTCAAATATAAACTATACAGAATCATTCGGTGAAACTTCTTTCTGATCTGTGCATTCAGCTAACAGAGTTAAACCATACTTTTGATTGAGCAGATCTGAACACTCTTTCTGTTGAAAATGCAACTGGACATTTGGAGCGCTAAGAGCGTAGTAGTGGAAAAAGGAATATATTCAAATATAAACTACACAGAAGCATTCTGTGAAACTTCTTTCTGATCTGAGCATTCAGCTAACAGAGTTAAACCATACTTTTGATTGAGCAGTTTTGAAACACTCTGTCTGTAGAAAATGCAACTGGACATTCGTAGCGCTAAGTGGGTAATAGTGGAAAAAAGAATATGTTCAAATATAAACTACACAGAAGCATTGTATGAAACTTCTTTCTGTTCTGTGCATTCAACTAACAGAGTTGAACCTTACTTTTGATTGAGCCTTTCTGAAACTCTCTTTCTGTTGAAACTGCAATTGGACATTCTGAGCGCTAAGAGGCCTATATTGGGAAAAATAATATCTTCAAATAAAAACTACACAGAAGCATTGTGTGAAACTTATTTCTGATATGTTCATTAAGCTAACAGAGTTAAACCATACTTTTGATTGCGCAGTTCTGAACACTCTTTCTGTAGAAAATGCAAGTGGACATTCGGAGCGCTAAGAGGGTAATAGTGGAAAAAGGAATATATTCAAATATAAACTACACAGTAGCATTCTGTGAAAATACTTTCTGTTCTGTGCATTCAACTAACAGAGTTGAACCTTACTTTTGATTGAGCCGTTCTGAAACACTCTCTCTGTAGAAACTGCAATTGGACATGCTAAGCGCTAAGAGGCCTACATTGGGAAAAAGAATATCTTCAAATAAAAACTACACAGATGCATTCTGTGAAACTTATTTCTGATGTGTAAATTCAGTTAACAGAGATAAAACATATTTTTGATTGAGCAGTTATGAAACACTCTTTTTGTAGAAAATGCAAGTGGAGATTCGGAGCGCTAAGAGGGTAATAGTGGAAAAAGGAATGTCTTCAAATATAAACTACACAGAATCATTCGGTGAAACTTATTTCTGATCTGTGCATTCAGTTAACAGAGTTAAACCATACTTTTGATTGAGCAGATCTGAACAACCTTTCTGTAGAAAATGCAACTGGACATTTGGAGCGCTAAGAGCGTAGTAGTGGAAAAAGGAATATATTCAAATATAAACTACACAGAAGCATTCTGTGAAACTTCTTTCTGATCTGAGCATACAGCTAACAGAGTTAAACCATACTTTTGATTGAGCAGTTTTGAAACACTCTGTCTGTAGAAAATGCAACTGGACATTCGTAGCGCTAAGTGGGTAATAGTGGAAAAAAGAATATGTTCAAATATAAACTACACAGAAGCATTGTATGAAACTTCTTTCTGTTCTGTGCATTCAACTAACAGAGTTGAACCTTACTTTTGATTGAGCCGTTCTGAAACACTCTTTCTGTAGCAACTGCAATTGGACATTCTGAGCGCTAAGAGGCCTATATTGGGAAAAAGAATGTCTACAAATAAAAACTACACAGAAGAATTGTGTGAAACTTCTTTCTGTTCTGTTTGTTCAACTAAAAGAGTTGAACCTTAGTTCTGATTGAGCGGTTCTGAAACACTCTTTATGCAGAAAATGCAAGTGGAGATTCGGAGCCCTAAGAGGGTAATAGTGGAAAAAGGAATGTCTTCAAATATAAACTACACAGAATCATTCGGTGAAACTTCTTTCTGATCTGTGCATTCAGCTAACAGAGTTAAACCATACTTTTGATTGAGCAGATCTGAACACTCTTTCTGTTGAAAATGCAACTGGACATTTGGAGCGCTAAGAGCGTAGTAGTGGAAAAAGGAATATATTCAAATATAAACTACACAGAAGCATTCTGTGAAACTTCTTTCTGATCTGAGCATTCAGCTAACAGAGTTAAACCATACTTTTGATTGAGCAGTTTTGAAACACTCTGTCTGTAGAAAATGCAACTGGACATTCGTAGCGCTAAGTGGGTAATAGTGGAAAAAAGAATATGTTCAAATATAAACTACACAGAAGCATTGTATGAAACTTCTTTCTGTTCTGTGCATTCAACTAACAGAGTTGAACCTTACTTTTGATTGAGCCTTTCTGAAACACTCTTTCTGTTGAAACTGCAATTGGACATTCTGAGCGCTAAGAAGCCTATATTGGGAAAAATAATATCATCAAATAAAAACTACACAGAAGCATTGTGTGAAACTTATTTCTGATATGTTCATTAAGCTAACAGAGTTAAACCATACTTTTGATTGCGCAGTTCTGAACACTCTTTCTGTAGGAAATGCAAGTGGACATTCGGAGCGCTAAGAGGGTAATAGTGGAAAAAGGAATATATTCAAATATAAACTACACAGTAGCACTCTGTGAAAATCTTTCTGTTCTGTGCATTCAACTAACAGAGTTGAACCTTACTTTTGATTGAGCCGTTCTGAAACACTCTTTCTGTAGAAACTGCAATTGGACATGCTAAGCGCTAAGAGGCCTACATTGGGAAAAAGAATATCTTCAAATAAAAACTACACAGATGCATTCTGTGAAACTTATTTCTGATCTGTAAATTCAGTTAACAGAGATAAAACATATTTTTGATTGAGCAGTTATGAAACACTCTTTTTGTAGAAAATGCAAGTGGAGATTCGGAGCGCTAAGAGGGTAATAGTGGAAAAAGGAATGTCTTCATATATAAACTACACAGAATCATTCGGTGAAACTTCTTTCTGATCTGTGCATTCAGCTAACAGAGTTAAACCATACTTTTGATTGAGCAGATCTGAACACTCTTTCTGTAGAAAATGCAACTGGACATTTGGAGCGCTCACAGCGTAGTAGTGGAAAAAGGAATATATTCAGATATAAACTACACAGAAGCATTCTGTGAAACTTCTTTCTGATCTGAGCATTCAGCTAACAGAGTTAAACCATACTTTTGATTGAGCAGTTTTGAAACAGTCTGTCTGTAGAAAATGCAACTGGACATTCGTAGCGCTAAGTGGGTAATAGTGGAAAAAAGAATATGTTCAAATATAAACTACACAGAAGCATTGTATGAAACTACTTTCTGTTCTGTGCATTCAGCTAACAGAGTTGAACCTTACTTTTGATTGAGCCGTTCTGAAACACTCTTTCTGTAGAAACTGCAATTGGACATTCTGAGCGCTAAGAGGCCTATATTGGGAAAAAGAATGTCTACAAATAAAAACTACACAGAAGCATTTTGTGAAACTTCTTTCTGTTCTGTTTGTTCAACTAAAAGAGTTGAACCTTAGTTCTGATTGAGCGGTTCTGAAACACTCTTTATGCAGAAAATGCAAGTGGAGATTCGGAGCCCTAAGAGGGTAATAGTGGAAAAAGGAATGTCTTCAAATATAAACTATACAGAATCATTCGGTGAAACTTCTTTCTGATCTGTGCATTCAGCTAACAGAGTTAAACCATACTTTTGATTGAGCAGATCTGAACACTCTTTCTGTTGAAAATGCAACTGGACATTTGGAGCGCTAAGAGCGTAGTAGTGGAAAAAGGAATATATTCAAATATAAACTACACAGAAGCATTCTGTGAAACTTCTTTCTGATCTGAGCATTCAGCTAACAGAGTTAAACCATACTTTTGATTGAGCAGTTTTGAAACACTCTGTCTGTAGAAAATGCAACTGGACATTCGTAGCGCTAAGTGGGTAATAGTGGAAAAAAGAATATGTTCAAATATAAACTACACAGAAGCATTGTATGAAACTTCTTTCTGTTCTGTGCATTCAACTAACAGAGTTGAACCTTACTTTTGATTGAGCCTTTCTGAAACACTCTTTCTGTTGAAACTGCAATTGGACATTCTGAGCGCTAAGAGGCCTATATTGGGAAAAATAATATCTTCAAATAAAAACTACACAGAAGCATTGTGTGAAACTTATTTCTGATATGTTCATTAAGCTAACAGAGTTAAACCATACTTTTGATTGCGCAGTTCTGAACACTCTTTCTGTAGAAAATGCAAGTGGACATTCGGAGCGCTAAGAGGGTAATAGTGGAAAAAGGAATATATTCAAATATAAACTACACAGTAGCATTCTGTGAAAATACTTTCTGTTCTGTGCATTCAACTAACAGAGTTGAACCTTACTTTTGATTGAGCCGTTCTGAAACACTCTCTCTGTAGAAACTGCAATTGGACATGCTAAGCGCTAAGAGGCCTACATTGGGAAAAAGAATATCTTCAAATAAAAACTACACAGATGCATTCTGTGAAACTTATTTCTGATCTGTAAATTCAGTTAACAGAGATAAAACATATTTTTGATTGAGCAGTTATGAAACACTCTTTTTGTAGAAAATGCAAGTGGAGATTCGGAGCGCTAAGAGGGTAATAGTGGAAAAAGGAATGTCTTCAAATATAAACTACACAGAATCATTCGGTGAAACTTATTTCTGATCTGTGCATTCAGTTAACAGAGTTAAACCATACTTTTGATTGAGCAGATCTGAACAACCTTTCTGTAGAAAATGCAACTGGACATTTGGAGCGCTAAGAGCGTAGTAGTGGAAAAAGGAATATATTCAAATATAAACTACACAGAAGCATTCTGTGAAACTTCTTTCTGATCTGAGCATACAGCTAACAGAGTTAAACCATACTTTTGATTGAGCAGTTTTGAAACACTCTGTCTGTAGAAAATGCAACTGGACATTCGTAGCGCTAAGTGGGTAATAGTGGAAAAAAGAATATGTTCAAATATAAACTACACAGAAGCATTGTATGAAACTTCTTTCTGTTCTGTGCATTCAACTAACAGAGTTGAACCTTACTTTTGATTGAGCCGTTCTGAAACACTCTTTCTGTAGCAACTGCAATTGGACATTCTGAGCGCTAAGAGGCCTATATTGGGAAAAAGAATGTCTACAAATAAAAACTACACAGAAGAATTGTGTGAAACTTCTTTCTGTACTGTTTGTTCAACTAAAAGAGTTGAACCTTAGTTTTGATTGAGCCGTTCTGAAACACTCTTTCTGTAGAAAATGCAAGTGGAGATTCGGAGCGCTAAGAGGGTAATAGTGGAAAAAGGAATGTGTCCAAATATAAACTACACAGAATCATTCTGTGAAACTTTTTCTGATCTGTGCATTCAGCTAACAGAGTTAAACCATAATTTTGATTGAGCAGATCTGAACACTCTTTCTGTAGAAAATGCAACTGGACTCTTGGAGCGCTAAGAGAGTAGTAGTGGAAAAAGGAATATATTCAAATATAAACTACACAGAAGCATTCTGTGAAACTTCTTTCTGAACTGAGCATTCAGCTAACAGAATTAAACCATACTTTTGATTGAGCAGTTTTGAAACACTCTGTCTGTAGAAAATGCAACTGGACATTCGTAGCGCTAAGTGGGTAATAGTGGAAAAAAAATATGTTCAAATATAAACTACACAGAAGCATTGTATGAAACTTCTTTCTGTTCTGTGCATTCAACTAACAGAGTTGAACCTTACTTTTGATTGAGCCGTTCTGAAACACTCTTTCTGTAGAAACTGCAATTGGACATTCTGAGCGCTAAGAGGCCTATATTGGGAAAAAGAATGTCTACAAATAAAAACTACACAGAAGAATTGTGTGAAACTTCTTTCTGTTCTGTTTGTTCAACTAAAAGAGTTGAACCTTAGTTTTGATTGAGCCGTTCTGAAACACTCTTTCTGTAGAAAATGCAAGTGGAGATTCGGAGCGATAAGAGGGTAAGAGTGGAAAAAGGAATGTCTCCAAATATAAACTACACAGAATCATTCTGTGAAACTTCTTTCTGATCTGTGCATTCAGCTAACAGAGTTAAACCATACTTTTGATTGAGCAGATCTGAACACTCTTTCTGTAGAAAATGCAACTGGACATTTGGAGCGCTAAGAGAGTAGTAGTGGAAAAAGGAATATATTCAAATATAAACTACACAGAAGCATTCTGTGAAACTTCTTTCTGATCTGAGCATTCAGCTAACAGATTTAAACCATACTTTTGATTGAGCAGTTTTGAAACACTCTGTCGGTAGAAAATGCAACTGGACATTCGTAGCGCTAAGTGGGTAATAGTGGAAAAAAGAATATGTTCAAATATAAACTACACAGAAGCATTGTATGAAACTTCTTTCTGTTCTGTGCATTCAACTAACAGAGTTGAACCTTACTTTTGATTGAGCCTTTCTGAAACACTCTTTCTGTAGAAACTGCAATTGGACATTCTGAGCGCTAAGAGGCCTATATTGGGAAAAATAATATCTTCAAATAAAAACTACACAGAAGCATTGTGTGAAACTTATTTCTGATATGTTCATTAAGCTAACAGAGTTAAACCATACTTTTGATTGCGCAGTTCTGAACACTCTTTCTGTAGAAAATGCAAGTGGACATTCGGAGCGCTAAGAGGGTAATAGTGGAAAAAGGAATATATTCAAATATAAACTACACAGTAGCACTCTGTGAAAATCTTTCTGTTCTGTGCATTCAACTAACAGAGTTGAACCTTACTTTTGATTGAGCCGTTCTGAAACACTCTTTCTGTAGAAACTGCAATTGGACATGCTAAGCGCTAAGAGGCCTACATTGGGAAAAAGAATATCTTCAAATAAAAACTACACAGATGCATTCTGTGAAACTTATTTCTGATCTGTAAATTCAGTTAACAGAGATAAAACATATTTTTGATTGAGCAGTTATGAAACACTCTTTTTGTAGAAAATGCAAGTGGAGATTCGGAGCGCTAAGAGGGTAATAGTGGAAAAAGGAATGTCTTCAAATATAAACTACACAGAATCATTCGGTGAAACTTCTTTCTGATCTGTGCATGCAGCTAACAGAGTTAAACCATACTTTTGATTGAGCAGATCTGAACACTCTTTCTGTAGAAAATGCAACTGGACATTTGCAGCGCTAAGAGCATAGTAGTGGAAAAAGGAATATATTCAAATATAAACTACACAGAAGCATTCTGTGAAACTTCTTTCTGATCTGAGCATTCAGCTAACAGAGTTAAACCATACTTTTGATTGAGCAGTTTTGAAACACTCTGTCTGTAGAAAATGCAACGGGACATTCGTAGCGCTAAGTGGGTAATAGTGGAAAAAAGAATATGTTCAAATATAAACTACACAGAAGCATTGTATGAAACATCTTTCTGTTCTGTGCATTCAACTAACAGAGTTGAACCTTACTTTTGATTGAGACGTTCTGAAACACTCTTTCTGTAGAAACTGCAATTGGACATTCTGAGCGCTAAGAGGCCTATATTGGGAAAAAGAATGTCTACAAATAAAAACTACACAGAAGAATTGTGAGAAACTTCTTTCTGTTCTGTTTGTTCAACTAAAAGAGTTGAACCTTAGTTTTGATTGAGCCGTTCTGAAACACTCTTTCTGTAGAAAATGCAAGTGGAGATTCGGAGCGCTAAGAGGGTAATAGTGGAAAAAGGAATGTCTCCAAATATAAACTACACAGAATCATTCGGTGAAACTTCTTCCTGATCTGTGCATTCAGCTAACAGAGTTAAATCATACTTTTGATTGAGCAGATCTGAACACTCTTTCTGTAGAAAATGCAACTGGACATTTGGAGCGTTAAGAGCGTAGTAGTGGAAAAAGGAATATATTCAAATATAAACTACACAGAAGCATTCTGTGAAACTTCTTTCTGATCTGAGCATTCAGCTAACAGATTTAAACCATACTTTTGATTGAGCAGTTTTGAAACACTCTGTCTGTAGAAAATGCAACTGGACATTCGTAGCGCTAAGTGGGTAATAGTGGAAAAAAGAATATGTTCAAATATAAACTACACAGAAGCATTGTATGAAACTCCTTTCTGTTCTGTGCATTCAACTAACAGAGTTGAACCTTACTTTTGATTGAGCCTTTCTGAAACACTCTTTCTGTAGAAACTGCAATTGGACATTCTAAGCACTAAGAGGCCTATATTGGGAAAAATAATATCTTCAAATAAAAACTACACAGAAGCATTGTGTGAAACTTATTTCTGATATGTTCATTAAGCTAACAGAGTTAAACCATACTTTTGATTGCGCAGTTCTGAACACTCTTTCTGTAGAAAATGCAAGTGGACATTCGGAGTGCTAAGAGGGTAATAGTGGAAAAAGGAATATATTCAAATATAAACTACACAGTAGCACTCTGTGAATACCTTTCTGTTCTGTGCATTCAACTAACAGAGTTGAACCTTACTTTTGATTGAGCCGTTCTGAAACACTCTTTCTGTAGAAACTGCAATTGGACATGCTAAGCGCTAAGAGGCCTACATTGGGAAAAAGAATATCTTCAAATAAAAACTACACAGATGCATTCTGTGAAACTTATTTCTGATCTGTAAATTCAGTTAACAGAGATAAAACATATTTTTGATTGAGCAGTTATAAAACACTCTTTTTGTAGAAAATGCAAGTGGAGATTCGGAGCGCTAAGAGGGTAATAGTGGAAAAAGGAATGTCTTCAAATATAAACTACACAGAATCATTCGGTGAAACTTCTTTCTGATCTGTGCATTCAGCTAACAGAGTTAAACCATACTTTTGATTGAGCAGATCTGAACACTCTTTCTGTAGAAAATGCAACTGGACATTTGGAGCGCTCAGAGCGTAGTAGTGGAAAAAGGAATATATTCAGATATAAACTACACAGAAGCATTCTGTGAAACTTCTTTCTGATCTGAGCATTCAGCTAACAGAGTTAAACCATACTTTTGATTGAGCAGTTTTGAAACACTCTGTCTGTAGAATATGCAACTGGACATTTGTAGCGCTAAGTGGGTAATAGTGGAAAAAAGAATATGTTGAAATATAAACTACACAGAAGCATTGTATGAAACTTCTTTCTGTTCTGTGCATTCAATTAACAGAGTTGAACCTTACTTTTGATTGAGCCGTTCTGAAACACACTTTCTGTAGAAACTGCAATCGGACATTCTGAGCGCTAAGAGGCCTATATTGGGAAAAAGAATGTCTACAAATAAAAACTACACAGAAGAATTGTGTGAAACTTCTTTCTGTTCTGTTTGTTCAACTAAAAGTGTTGAACCTTAGTTTTGATTGAGCCGTTCTGAAACACTCTTTATGCAGAAAATGCAAGTGGAGATTCGGAGCGCTAAGAGGGTAATAGTGGAAAAAGGAATGTCTCCAAATATAAACTACACAGAATCATTCTGTGAAACTTCTTTCTGATCTGTTCATTCAGCTAACAGAGTTAAACCATACTTTTGATTGAGCAGATCTGAACACTCTTTCTGTAGAAAATGCAACTGGACATTTGGAGCGCTAAGAGAGTAGTAGTGGAAAAAGGAATATATTCAAATATAAACTACACAGAAGCATTCTGTGAAACTTCTTTCTGATCTGAGCATTCAGCTAACAGAGTTAAACCATACTTTGATTGAGCAGTTTTGAAACCCTCTGTCTGTAGAAAATGCAACTGGACATTCGTAGCGCTAAGTGGGTAATAGTGGAAAAAAGAATATGTTCAAATATAAACTACACAGAAGCATTGTATGAAACTTCTTTCTGTTCTGTGCATTCAACAAACAGAGTTGAACCTTACTTTTGATTGAGCCGTTCTGAAACACTCTTTCTGTAGAAACTGCAATTGGACATTCTGAGCGCTAGGAGGCCTATATTGGGAAAATAATGTCTAAAAATAAAAACTACACAGAAGAATTGTGTGAAACTTCTTTCTGTTCTGTTTGTTCAACTAAAAGAGTTGAACCTTAGTTTTGATTGAGCCGTTCTGAAACACTCTTTCTGTAGAAACTGTAATTGGACATTCTGAGTGCTAAGAGGCCTATATTGGGAAAAATAATATCTTCAAATAAAAACTACACAGAAGCATTGTGTGAAACTTATTTCTGATATGTTCATTAAGCTAACAGAGTTAAACCATACTTTTGATTGCGCAGTTCTGAACACTCTTTCTGTAGAAAATGCAAGTGGACATTCGGAGCGCTAAGAGGGTAATAGTGGAAAAAGGAATATATTCAAATATAAACTACACAGTAGCACTCTGTGAAAATCTTTCTGTTCTGTGCATTCAACTAACAGAGTTGAACCTTACTTTTGATTGAGCCGTTCTGAAACACTCTTTCTGTAGAAACTGCAATTGGACATGCTAAGCGCTAAGAGGCCTACATTGGGAAAAAGAATATCTTCAAATAAAAACTACACAGATGCATTCTGTGAAACTTATTTCTGATCTGTAAATTCAGTTAACAGAGATAAAACATATTTTTGATTGAGCAGTTAGAAACACTCTTTTTGTAGAAAATGCAAGTGGAGATTCGGAGCGCTAAGAGGGTAATAGTGGAAAAAGGAATGTCTTCATATATAAACTACACAGAATCATTCGGTGAAACTTCTTTCTGATCTGTGCATTCAGCTAACAGAGTTAAACCATACTTTTGATTGAGCAGATCTGAACACTCTTTCTGTAGAAAATGCAACTGGACATTTGGAGCGCTCACAGCGTAGTAGTGGAAAAAGGAATATATTCAGATATAAACTACACAGAAGCATTCTGTGAAACTTCTTTCTGATCTGAGCATTCAGCTAACAGAGTTAAACCATACTTTTGATTGAGCAGTTTTGAAACACTCTGTCTGTAGAAAATGCAACTGGACATTCGTAGCGCTAAGTGGGTAATAGTGGAAAAAAGAATATGTTCAAATATAAACTACACAGAAGCATTGTATGAAACTACTTTCTGTTCTGTGCATTCAGCTAACAGAGTTGAACCTTACTTTTGATTGAGCCGTTCTGAAACACTCTTTCTGTAGAAACTGCAATTGGACATTCTGAGCGCTAAGAGGCCTATATTGGGAAAAAGAATGTCTACAAATAAAAACTACACAGAAGAATTTTGTGAAACTTCTTTCTGTTCTGTTTGTTCAACTAAAAGAGTTGAACCTTAGTTCTGATTGAGCGGTTCTGAAACACTCTTTATGCAGAAAATGCAAGTGGAGATTCGGAGCCCTAAGAGGGTAATAGTGGAAAAAGGAATGTCTTCAAATATAAACTATACAGAATCATTCGGTGAAACTTCTTTCTGATCTGTGCATTCAGCTAACAGAGTTAAACCATACTTTTGATTGAGCAGATCTGAACACTCTTTCTGTTGAAAATGCAACTGGACATTTGGAGCGCTAAGAGCGTAGTAGTGGAAAAAGGAATATATTCAAATATAAACTACACAGAAGCATTCTGTGAAACTTCTTTCTGATCTGAGCATTCAGCTAACAGAGTTAAACCATACTTTTGATTGAGCAGTTTTGAAACACTCTGTCTGTAGAAAATGCAACTGGACATTCGTAGCGCTAAGTGGGTAATAGTGGAAAAAAGAATATGTTGAAATATAAACTACACAGAAGCATTGTATGAAACTTCTTTCTGTTCTGTGCATTCAACTAACAGAGTTGAACCTTACTTTTGATTGAGCCTTTCTGAAACACTCTTTCTGTTGAAACTGCAATTGGACATTCTGAGCGCTAAGAGGCCTATATTGGGAAAAATAATATCTTCAAATAAAAACTACACAGAAGCATTGTGTGAAACTTATTTCTGATATGTTCATTAAGCTAACAGAGTTAAACCATACTTTTGATTGCGCAGTTCTGAACACTCTTTCTGTAGAAAATGCAAGTGGACATTCGGAGCGCTAAGAAGGTAATAGTGGAAAAAGGAATATATTCAAATATAAACTACACAGTAGCATTCTGTGAAAATTCTTTCTGTTCTGTGCATTCAACTAACAGAGTTGAACCTTACTTTTGATTGAGCCGTTCTGAAACACTCTTTCTGTAGAAACTGCAATTGGACATGCTAAGCGCTAAGAGGCCTACATTGGGAAAAAGAATATCTTCAAATAAAAACAACACAGATGCATTCTGTGAAACTTATTTCTGATCTGTAAATTCAGTTAACAGAGATAAAACATATTTTTGATTGAGCAGTTATGAAACACTCTTTTTGTAGAAAATGCAAGTGGAGATTCGGAGCGCTAAGAGGGTAATAGTGGAAAAAGGAATGTCTCCAAATATAAACTACACAGAATCATTCGGTGAAACTTCTTCCTGATCTGTGCATTCAGCTAACAGAGTTAAATCATACTTTTGATTGAGCAGATCTGAACACTCTTTCTGTAGAAAATGCAACTGGACATTTGGAGCGTTAAGAGCGTAGTAGTGGAAAAAGGAATATATTCAAATATAAACTACACAGAAGCATTCTGTGAAACTTCTTTCTGATCGGAGCATTCAGCTAACAGAGTTAAACCATACTTTTGATTGAGCAGTTTTGAAACACTCTGTCTGTAGAAAATGCAACTGGACATTCGTAGCTCTAAGTGGGTAACAGTGGAAAAAAGAATATGTTCAAATATAAACTACACAGAAGCATTGTATGAAACTTCTTTCTGTTCTGTGCATTCAACTATCAGAGTTGAACCTTACTTTTGATTGAGCCGTTCTGAAACACTCTTTCTGTAGAAACTGCAATTGGACATTCTGAGCGCTAAGAGGCCTATATTGGGAAAAAGAATGTCTACAAATAAAAACTACACAGAAGAATTGTGTGAAACTTCTTTCTGTTCTGTTTGTTCAACTAAAAGAGTTGAACCTTAGTTTTGATTGAGCCGTTCTGAAACACTCTTTCTGTAGAAAACGCAAGTGGAGATTCGGAGCGATAAGAGGGTAAGAGTGGAAAAAGGAATGTCTCCAAATATAAACTACACAGAATCATTCTGTGAAACTTCTTTCTGATCTGTGCATTCAGCTAACAGAGTTAAACCATACTTTTGATTGAGCAGATCTGAACACTCTTTCTGTAGAAAATGCAACTGGACATTTGGAGCGCTAAGAGAGTAGTAGTGGAAAAAGGAATATATTCAAATATAAACTACACAGAAGCATTCTGTGAAACTTCTTTCTGATCTGAGCATTCAGCTAACAGATTTAAACCATACTTTTGATTGAGCAGTTTTGAAACACTCTGTCTGTAGAAAATGCAACTGGACATTCGTAGCGCTAAGTGGGTAATAGTGGAAAAAAGAATATGTTCAAATATAAACTACACAGAAGCATTGTATGAAACTTCTTTCTGTTCTGTGCATTCAACTAACAGAGTTGAACCTTACTTTTGATTGAGCCTTTCTGAAACACTCTTTCTGTAGAAACTGCAATTGGACATTCTGAGCGCTAAGAGGCCTATATTGGGAAAAATAATATCTTCAAATAAAAACTACACAGAAGCATTGTGTGAAACTTATTTCTGATATGTTCATTAAGCTAACAGAGTTAAACCATACTTTTGATTGCGCAGTTCTGAACACTCTTTCTGTAGAAAATGCAAGTGGACATTCGGAGCGCTAAGAGGGTAATAGTGGAAAAAGGAATATATTCAAATATAAACTACACAGTAGCACTCTGTGAAAATCTTTCTGTTCTGTGCATTCAACTAACAGAGTTGAACCTTACTTTTGATTGAGCCGTTCTGAAACACTCTTTCTGTAGAAACTGCAATTGGACATGCTAAGCGCTAAGAGGCCTACATTGGGAAAAAGAATATCTTCAAATAAAAACTACACAGATGCATTCTGTGAAACTTATTTCTGATCTGTAAATTCAGTTAACAGAGATAAAACATATTTTTGATTGAGCAGTTATGAAACACTCTTTTTGTAGAAAATGCAAGTGGAGATTCGGAGCGCTAAGAGGGTAATAGTGGAAAAAGGAATGTCTTCAAATATAAACTACACAGAATCATTCGGTGAAACTTCTTTCTGATCTGTGCATGCAGCTAACAGAGTTAAACCATACTTTTGATTGAGCAGATCTGAACACTCTTTCTGTAGAAAATGCAACTGGACATTTGGAGCGCTAAGAGCATAGTAGTGGAAAAAGGAATATATTCAAATATAAACTACACAGAAGCATTCTGTGAAACTTCTTTCTGATCTGAGCATTCACCTAACAGAGTTAAACCATACTTTTGATTGAGCAGTTTTGAAACACTCTGTCTGTAGAAAATGCAACGGGACATTCGTAGCGCTAAGTGGGTAATAGTGGAAAAAAGAATATGTTCAAATATAAACTACACAGAAGCATTGTATGAAACATCTTTCTGTTCTGTGCATTCAACTAACAGAGTTGAACCTTACTTTTGATTGAGACGTTCTGAAACACTCTTTCTGTAGAAACTGCAATTGGACATTCTGAGCGCTAAGAGGCCTATATTGGGAAAAAGAATGTCTACAAATAAAAACTACACAGAAGAATTGTGAGAAACTTCTTTCTGTTCTGTTTGTTCAACTAAAAGAGTTGAACCTTAGTTTTGATTGAGCCGTTCTGAAACACTCTGTCTGTAGAAAATGCAAGTGGAGATTCGGAGCGCTAAGAGGGTAATAGTGGAAAAAGGAATGTCTCCAAATATAAACTACACAGAATCATTCGGTGAAACTTCTTCCTGATCTGTGCATTCAGCTAACAGAGTTAAATCATACTTTTGATTGAGCAGATCTGAACACTCTTTCTGTAGAAAATGCAACTGGACATTTGGAGCGTTAAGAGCGTAGTAGTGGAAAAAGGAATATATTCAAATATAAACTACACAGAAGCATTCTGTGAAACTTCTTTCTGATCGGAGCATTCAGCTAACAGAGTTAAACCATACTTTTGATTGAGCAGTTTTGAAACACTCTGTCTGTAAAAAATGCAACTGGACATTCGTAGCTCTAAGTGGGTAACAGTGGAAAAAAGAATATGTTCAAATATAAACTACACAGAAGCATTGTATGAAACTTCTTTCTGTTCTGTGCATTCAACTATCAGAGTTGAACCTTACTTTTGATTGAGCCGTTCTGAAACACTCTTTCTGTAGAAACTGCAATTGGACATTCTGAGCGCTAAGAGGCCTATATTGGGGAAAAGAATGTCTACAAATAAAAACTACACAGAAGAATTGTGTGAAACTTCTTTCTGTTCTGTTTGTTCAACTAAAAGAGTTGAACCTTAGTTTTGATTGAGCATTTCTGAAACAATCTTTCTGTAGAAAATGCAAGTGGAGATTCGGAGCGATAAGAGGGTAAGAGTGGAAAAAGGAATGTCTCCAAATATAAACTACACAGAATCATTCTGTGAAACTTCTTTCTGATCTGTGCATTCAGCTAACAGAGTTAAACCATACTTTTGATTGAGCAGATCTGAACACTCTTTCTGTAGAAAATGCAACTGGACATTTGGAGCGCTAAGAGAGTAGTAGTGGAAAAAGGAATATATTCAAATATAAACTACACAGAAGCATTCTGTGAAACTTCTTTCTGATCTGAGCATTCAGCTAACAGATTTAAACCATACTTTTGATTGAGCAGTTTTGAAACACTCTGTCTGTAGAAAATGCAACTGGACATTCGTAGCGCTAAGTGGGTAATAGTGGAAAAAAGAATATGTTCAAATATAAACTACACAGAAGCATTGTATGAAACTACTTTCTGTTCTGTGCATTCAACTAACAGAGTTGAACCTTACTTTTGATTGAGCCTTTCTGAAACACTCTTTCTGTAGAAACTGCAATTGGACATTCTAAGCGCTAAGAGGCCTATATTGGGAAAAATAATATCTTCAAATAAAAACTACACAGAAGCATTGTGTGAAACTTATTTCTGATATGTTCATTAAGCTAACAGAGTTAAACCATACTTTTGATTGCGCAGTTCTGAACACTCTTTCTGTAGAAAATGCAAGTGGACATTCGGAGTGCTAAGAGCGTAATAGTGGAAAAAGGAATATATTCAAATATAAACTACACAGTAGCACTCTGTGAATACCTTTCTGTTCTGTGCATTCAACTAACAGAGTTGAACCTTACTTTTGATTGAGCCGTTCTGAAACACTCTTTCTGTAGAAACTGCAATTGGACATGCTAAGCGCTAAGAGGCCTACATTGGGAAAAAGAATATCTTCAAATATAAACTACACAGATGCATTCTGTGAAACTTATTTCTGATCTGTAAATTCAGTTAACAGAGATAAAACATATTTTTGATTGAGCAGTTATAAAACACTCTTTTTGTAGAAAATGCAAGTGGAGATTCGGAGCGCTAAGAGGGTAATAGTGGAAAAAGGAATGTCTTCAAATATAAACTACACAGAATCATTCGGTGAAACTTCTTTCTGATCTGTGCATTCAGCTAACAGAGTTAAACCATACTTTTGATTGAGCAGATCTGAACACTCTTTCTGTAGAAAATGCAACTGGACATTTGGAGCGCTCAGAGCGTAGTAGTGGAAAAAAGAATATATTCAGATATAAACTACACAGAAGCATTCTGTGAAACTTCTTTCTGATCTGAGCATTCAGCTAACAGAGTTAAACCATACTTTTGATTGAGCAGTTTTGAAACACTCTGTCTGTAGAATATGCAACTGGACATTCGTAGCGCTAAGTGGGTAATAGTGGAAAAAAGAATATGTTGAAATATAAACTACACAGAAGCATTGTATGAAACTTCTTTCTGTTCTGTGCATTCAATTAACAGAGTTGAACCTTACTTTTGATTGAGCCGTTCTGAAACACACTTTCTGTAGAAACTGCAATCGGACATTCTGAGCGCTAAGAGGCCTATATTGGGAAAAAGAATGTCTACAAATAAAAACTACACAGAAGAATTGTGTGAAACTTCTTTCTGTTCTGTTTGTTCAACTAAAAGTGTTGAACCTTAGTTTTGATTGAGCCGTTCTGAAACACTCTTTATGCAGAAAATGCAAGTGGAGATTCGGAGCGCTAAGAGGGTAATAGTGGAAAAAGGAATGTCTCCAAATATAAACTACACAGAATCATTCTGTGAAAATTCTTTCTGATCTGTTCATTCAGCTAACAGAGTTAAACCATACTTTTGATTGAGCAGATCTGAACACTCTTTCTGTAGAAAATGCAACTGGACATTTGGAGCGCTAAGAGCGTAGTAGTGGAAAAAGGAATATATTCAAATATAAACTACACAGAAGCATTCTGTGAAACTTCTTTCTGATCTGAGCATTCAGCTAACAGAGTTAAACCATACTTTTGATTGAGCAGTTTTGAAACCCTCTGTCTGTAGAAAATGCAACTGGACATTCGTAGCGCTAAGTGGGTAATAGTGGAAAAAAGAATACGTTCAAATATAAACTACACAGAAGCATTGTATGAAACTTCTTTCTGTTCTGTGCATTCAACAAACAGAGTTGAACCTTACTTTTGATTGAGCCGTTCTGAAACACTCTTTCTGTAGAAACTGCAATTGGACATTCTGAGCGCTAGGAGGCCTATATTGGGAAAATAATGTCTAAAAATAAAAACTACACAGAAGAATTGTGTGAAACTTCTTTCTGTTCTGTTTGTTCAACTAAAAGAGTTGAACCTTAGTTTTGATTGAGCCGTTCTGAAACACTCTTTCTGTAGAAACTGTAATTGGACATTCTGAGTGCTAAGAGGCCTATATTGGGAAAAATAATATCTTCAAATAAAAACTACAGAGAAGCATTGTGTGAAAGTTATTTCTGATATGTTCATTAAGCTAACAGAGTTAAACCATACTTTTGATTGCGCAGTACTGAACACTCTTTCTGTAGAAAATGCAAGTGCACATTCGGAGCGCTAAGAGGGTAATAGTGGAAAAAGGAATATATTCAAATATAAACTACACAGTAGCATTCTGTGAAAATTCTTTCTGTTCTGTGCATTCAACTAACAGAGTTGAACCTTACTTTTGATTGAGCCGTTCTGAAACACTCTTTCTGTAGAAACTGCAATTGGACATGCTAAGCGCTAAGAGGCCTACATTGGGAAAAAGAATATCTTCAAATAAAAACTACACAGATGCATTCTGTGAAACTTATTTCTGATCTGTAAATTCAGTTAACAGAGATAAAACATATTTTTGATTGAGCAGTTATGAAACACTCTTTTTGTAGAAAATGCAAGTGGAGATTCGGAGCGCTAAGAGGGTAATAGTGGAAAAAGGAATGTCTTCAAATATAAACTACACAGAATCATTCGGTGAAACTTCTTTCTGATCTGTGCATTCAGCTAACAGAGTTAAACCATACTTTTGATTGAGCAGATCTGAACACTCTTTCTGTAGAAAATGCAACTGGACATTTGGAGCGCTAAGAGCATAGTAGTGGAAAAAGGAATATATTCAAATATAAACTACACAGAAGCATTCTGTGAAACTTCTTTCTGATCAGAGCATTCAGCTAACAGAGTTAAACCATACTTTTGATTGAGCAGTTTTGAAACACTCTGTCTGTAGAAAATGCAACTGGACATTCGTAGCGCTAAGTGGGTAATAGTGGAAAAAAGAATATGTTCAAATATAAACTACACAGAAGCATTGTATGAAACATCTTTCTGTTCTGTGCATTCAACTAACAGAGTTGAACCTTACTTTTGATTGAGACGTTCTGAAACACTCTTTCTGTAGAAACTGCAATTGGACATTCTGATCGCTAAGAGGCCTATATTGGGAAAAAGAATGTCTACAAATAAAAACTACACAGAAGAATTGTGAGAAACTTCTTTCTGTTCTGTTTGTTCAACTAAAAGAGTTGAACCTTAGTTTTGATTGAGCCGTTCTGAAACACTCTTTCTGTAGAAAATGCAAGTGGAGATTCGGAGCGCTAAGAGGGTAATAGTGGAAAAAGGAATGTCTCCAAATATAAACTACACAGAATCATTCGGTGAAACTTCTTCCTGCTCTGTGCATTCAGCTAACAGAGTTAAATCATACTTTTGATTGAGCAGATCTGAACACTCTTTCTGTAGAAAATGCAACTGGACATTTGGAGCGCTAAGAGAGTAGTAGTGGAAAAAGGAATATATTCAAATATAAACTACACAGAAGCATTCTGTGAAACTTCTTTCTGATCTGAGCATTCAGCTAACAGAGT
The DNA here is from genome assembly GCF_028878055.3 of Symphalangus syndactylus. Lineage (NCBI taxonomy): Eukaryota > Metazoa > Chordata > Mammalia > Primates > Hylobatidae > Symphalangus > Symphalangus syndactylus. The sequence continues at coordinate 428,941 of NC_072435.2, read as the reverse complement.
TAAACCATACTTTTGATTGAGCAGTTTTTAAACACTCTGTCTGTAGAAAATGCAACTGGACATTCGTAGCGCTAAGTGGGTAATAGTGGAAAAAAGAATATGTTCAAATATAAACTACACAGAAGCATTGTATGAAAATTCTTTCTGTTCTGTGCATTCAACTAACAGAGTTGAACCTTACTTTTGATTGAGCCTTTCTGAAACACTCTTTCTGTAGAAACTGCAATTGGACATTCTGAGCGCTAAGAGGCCTATATTGGGAAAAATAATATCTTCAAATAAAAACTACACAGAAGCATTGTGTGAAACTTATTTCTGATATGTTCATTAAGCTAACAGAGTTAAACCATACTTTTGATTGCGCAGTTCTGAACACTCTTTCTGTAGAAAATGCAAGTGGACATTCGGAGCGCTAAGAGGGTAATAGTGGAAAAAGGAATATATTCAAATATAAACTACACAGTAGCATTCTGTGAAAATTCTTTCTGTTCTGTGCATTCAACTAACAGAGTTGAACCTTACTTTTGATTGAGCCGTTCTGAAACACTCTTTCTGTAGAAACTGCAATTGGACATGCTAAGCGCTAGGAGGCCTACATTGGGAAAAAGAATATCTTCAAATAAAAACTACACAGATGGATTCTGTGAAACTTATTTCTGATCTGTAAATTCAGTTAACAGAGATAAAACATATTTTTGATTGAGCAGTTATGAAACACTCTTTTTGTAGAAAATGCAAGTGGAGATTCGGAGCGCTAAGAGGATAATAGTGGAAAAAGGAATGTCTCCAAATATAAACTACACAGAATAATTCGGTGAAACTTCTTTCTGATCTGTGCATTCAGCTAACAGAGTTAAACCATACTTTTGATTGAGCAGATCTGAACACTCTTTCTGTAGAAAATGCAACTGGACATTTGGAGCGCTAAGAGCGTAGTAGTGGAAAAGGGAATATATTCAAATATAAACTACACAGAAGCATTCTGTGAAACTTCTTTCTGATCTGAGCATTCAGCTAACAGAGTTAAACCATACTTTTGATTGAGCAGTTTTGAAACACTCTGTCTGTAGAAAATGCAACTGGACATTCGTAGCGCTAAGTGGGTAATAGTGGAAAAAAGAATATGTTCAAATATAAACTACACAGAAGCATTGTATGAAACTCCTTTCTGTTCTGTGCATTCAACTAACAGAGTTGAACCTTAGTTTTGATTGAGCCGTTCTGAAACACTCTTTCTGTAGAAACTGCAATTGGACATTCTGAGCGCTAAGAGGCCTATATTGGGAAAAAGAATGTCTACAAATAAAAACTACACAGAAGAATTGTGTGAATCTTCTTTCTGTTCTGTTTGTTCAACTAAAAGAGTTGAAACTTAGTTTTGATTGAGCCGTTCTGAAACACTCTTTCTGTAGAAAATGCAAGTGGAGATTCGGAGCGCTAAGAGGGTAATAGTGGAAAAAGGAATGTCTCCAAATATAAACTACACAGAATCATTCTGTGAAACTTCTTTCTGATCTGTGCATTCAGCTAACAGAGTTAAACCATACTTTTGATTGAGCAGATCTGAACACTCTTTCTGTAGAAAATGCAACTGGACATTTGGAGCGCTAAGAGAGTAGTAGTGGAAAAAGGAATATATTCAAATATAAACTACACAGAAGCATTCTGTGAAACTTCTTTCTGTTCTGAGCATTCAGCTAACAGAGTTATACCATACTTTTGATTGAGCAGGTTTGAAACACTCTGTCTGTAGAAAATGCAACTGGACATTCGTAGCGCTAAGTGGGTAATAGTGGAAAAAAGAATATGTTCAAATATAAACTACACAGAAGCATTGTATGAAACTTCTTTCTGTTCTGTGCATTCAACTAACAGAGTTGAACCTTAGTTTTGATTGAGCCTTTCTGAAACACTCTTTCTGTAGAAACTGCAATTGGACATTCTGAGCGCTAAGAGGCCTATATTGGGAAAAATAATATCTTCAAATAAATACTACACAGAAGCATTGTGTGAAACTTATTTCTGATATGTTCATTAAGCTAACAGAGTTAAACCATACTTTTGATTGCGCAGTTCTGAACACTCTTTCTGTAGAAAATGCAAGTGGACATTCGGAGCGCTAAGAGGGTAATAGTGGAAAAAGGAATATATTCAAATATAAACTACACAGTAGCATTCTGTGAAAATTCTTTCTGCTCTGTGCATTCAACTAAAAGAGTTGAACCTTACTTTTGATTGAGCCTTTATGAAACACTCTTTCTGTAGAAACTGCAATTGGACATGCTAAGGGCTAAGAGGCCTACATTGGGAAAAAGAATATCTTCAAATATAAACTACACAGATGCCTTCTGTGAAACTTATTTCTGATCCGTAAATTCAGTTAACAGAGATAAAACATATTTTTGATTGAGCAGTTATGAAACACTCTTTTTGTAGAAAATGCAAGTGGAGATTCGGAGCGCTAAGAGGGTAATAGTGGAAAAAGGAATGTCTTCAAATATAAACTACACAGAATCATTCGGTGAAACTTCTTTCTGATCTGTGCATTCGGCTAACAGAGTTAAATCATACTTTTGATTGAGCAGATCTGAACACTCTTTCTGTAGAAAATGCAACTGGACATTTGGAGCGCTAAGAGCGTAGTAGTGGAAAAAGGAATATATTCAAATATAAACTACACAGAAGCATTCTGTGAAACTTCTTTCTGATCTGAGCATTCAGCTAACAGAGTTTAACCATACTTTTGATTGAGCAGTTTTGAAACACTCTGTCTGTAGAAAATGCAACTGGACATTCGTAGCGCTAAGTGGGTAATAGTGGAAAAAAGAATATGTTCAAATATAAACTACAAAGAAGCATTGTATGAAACTACTTTCTGTTCTGTGCATTCAACTAACAGAGTTGAACCTTACTTTTGATTGAGCCGTTCTGACACACTCTTTCTGTAGAAACTGCAATTGGACATTCTGAGCGCTAAGAGGCCTATATTGGGAAAAAGAATGTCTACAAATAAAAACTACACAGAAGAATTGTGTGAAACTTCTTTCTGTTCTGTTTGTTCAACTAAAAGAGTTGAACCTTAGTTTTGATTGAGCCGTTCTGAAACACTCTTTCTGTAGAAAATGCAAGTGGAGATTCGGAGCGCTAAGAGGGTAATAGTGGAAAAAGGAATGTCTCCAAATATAAACTACACAGAATCATTCTGTGAAACTTCTTTCTGATCTGTGCATTCAGCTAACAGAGTTAAACCCTACTTTTGATTGAGCAGATCTGAACACTCTTTCTGTAGAAAATGCAACTGGACATTTGGAGCGCTAAGAGAGTAGTAGTGGAAAAAGGAATATATTCAAATATAAACTACACAGAAGCATTCTGTGAAACTTCTTTCTGATCTGAGCATTCAGCTAACAGAGTTAAACCATACTTTTGATTGAGCAGTTTTGAAACACTCTGTCTGTAGAAAATGCAACTGGACATTCGTAGCGCTAAGTGGGTAATAGTGGAAAAAAGAATATGTTCAAATATAAACTACACAGAAGCATTGTATGAAACTTGTTTCTGTTCTGTGCATTCAACTAACATAGTTGAACCTTACTTTTGATTGAGCCTTTCTGAAACACTCTTTCTGTAGAAACTGCAATTGGACATTCTGAGCGCTAAGAGTCCTATATTGGGAAAAATAATATCTTCAAATAAAAACTACACAGAAGCATTGTGTGAAACTTATTTCTGATATGTTCATTAAGCTAACAGAGTTAAACCATACTTTTGATTGCGCAGTTCTGAACACTCTTTCTGTAGAAAATGCAAGTGGACATCCGGAGCGCTAAGAGGGTAATAGTGGAAAAAGGAATATATTCAAATATAAACTACACAGTAGCATTCTGTGAAAATTCTTTCTGTTCTGTGCATTCAACTAACAGAGTTGAACCTTACTTTTGATTGAGCCGTTCTGAAACACTCTTTCTGTAGAAACTGCAATTGGACATGCTAAGCGCTAGGAGGCCTACATTGGGAAAAAGAATATCTTCAAATAAAAACCACACAGATGGATTCTGTGAAACTTATTTCTGATCTGTAAATTCAGTTAACAGAGATAAAACATATTTTTGATAGAGCAGTTATGAAACACTCTTTTTGTAGAAAATGCAAGTGTAGATTCGGAGCGCTAAGAGGGTAATAGTGGAAAAAGGAATGTCTTCAAATATAAACTACACAGAATCATTCGGTGAAACTTCTTTCTGATCTGTGCATTCAGCTAACATTGTTAAACCATACTTTTCATTGAGCAGATCTGAACACTCTTCCTGTAGAAAATGCAACTGGACATTTGGAGCGCTAAGAGCGTAGTAGTGGAAAAAGAAATATATTCAAATATAAACTACACAGAAGCATTCTGTTAAACTTCTTTCTGATCTGAGCATTCAGCTAACAGAGTTAAACCATACTTTTGATTGAGCAGTTTTGAAACAGTCTGACTGTAGAAAATGCAACTGGACATTCCTAGCGCTAAGTGGGTAATAGTGGAAAAAAGAATATGTTCAAATATAAACTACACAGAAGCATTGTATGAAACTTCTTTCTGTTCTGTGAATTCATCTAACAGAGTTGAACCTTACTTTGGATTGAGCCGTTCTGAAACACTCTTTCTGTAGAAACTGCAATTGGACATTCTGAGCGCTAAGAGGCCTATATTGGGAAAAAGAATGTCTACAAATAAAAACTACACAGAAGAATTGTGTGAAACTTCTTTCTGTTCTGTTTGTTCAACTAAAAGAGTTGAACCTTAGTTTTGATTGAGCCGTTCTGAAACACTCTTTCTGTAGAAAATGCAAGTGGAGATTCGGAGCGCTAAGAGGTTAATAGTGGAAAAAGGAATGTCTCCAAATATAAACTACACAGAATCATTCTGTGAAACTTCTTTCTGATCTGTGCATTCAGCTAACAGAGTTAAACCATACGTTTGATTGAGCAAATCTGAACACTCTTTCTGTAGAAAATGCAACTGGACATTTGGAGCGCTAAGAGAGTAGTAGTGGAAAAAGGAATATATTCAAATATAAACTACACTGAAGCATTCTGTGAAACTTCTTTCTGATCTGAGCATTCAGCTAACAGAGCTAAACCATACTTTTGATTGAGCAGTTTTTAAACACTCTGTCTGTAGAAAATGCAACTGGACATTCGTAGCGCTATGTGGGAAATAGTGGAAAAAAGAATATGTTCAAATATAAACTACACAGAAGCATTGTATGAAACTTCTTTCTGTTCTGTGCATTCAACTAACAGAGTTGAACCTTACTTTTGATTGAGCCTTTCTGAAACTCTCTTTCTGTAGAAACTGCAATTGGACATTCTGAGCGCTAAGAGGCCTATATTGGGAAAAATAATATCTTCAAATAAAAACTACACAGAAGCATTGTGTGAAACTTATTTCTGATATGTTCATTAAGCTAACAGAGTTAAACCATACTTTTGATTGCGCAGTTCTGAACACTCTTTCTGTAGAAAATGCAAGTGGACATTCGGAGCGCTAAGAGGGTAATAGTGGAAAAAGGAATATATTCAAATATAAACTACACAGTAGCATTCTGTGAAAATTCTTTCTGTTCTGTGCATTCAACTAACAGAGTTGAACCTTACTTTTGATTGAGCCGTTCTGAAACACTCTTTCTGTAGAAACTGCAATTGGACATGCTAAGCGCTAGGAGGCCTACATTGGGAAAAAGAATATCTTCAAATAAAAACCACACAGATGGATTCTGTGAAACTTATTTCTGATCTGTAAATTCAGTTAACAGAGATAAAACATATTTTTGATTGAGCAGTTATGAAACACTCTTTTTGTAGAAAATGCAAGTGGAGATTCGGAGCGCTAAGAGGGTAATAGTGGAAAAAGGAATGTCTTCAAATATAAACTACACAGAATCATTCGGTGAAACTTCTTTCTGATCTGTGCATTCAGCTAACAGAGTTAAACCATACTTTTGATTGAGCAGATCTGAACACTCTTTCTGTAGAAAATGCAACTGGACATTTGGAGCGCTAAGAGCGTAGTAGTGGAAAAAGGAATATATACAAATATAAACTACACAGAAGCATTCTGTGAAACTTCTTTCTGATCTGAGCATTCAGCTAACAGAGTTAAACCATACTTTTGATTGAGCAGTTTTGAAACACTCTGTCTGTAGAAAATGCAACTGGACATTCCTAGCGCTAAGTGGGTAATAGTGGAAAAAAGAATATGTTCAAATATAAACTACACAGAAGAATTGTATGAAACTTCTTTCTGTTCTGTGAATTCAACTAACAGAGTTGAACCTTACTTTTGATTGAGCCGTTCTGAAACACTCTTTCTGTAGAAACTGCAATTGGACATTCTGAGCGCTAAGAGGCCTATATTGGGAAAAAGAATGTCTACAAATAAAAACTACACAGAAGAATTGTGTGAAACTTCTTTCTGTTCTGTTTGTTCAACTAAAAGAGTTGAACCTTAGTTTTGATTGAGCCGTTCTGAAACACTCTTTCTGTAGAAAATGCAAGTGGAGATTCGGAGCGCTAAGAGGGTAATAGTGGAAAAAGGAATGTCTCCAAATATAAACTACACAGAATCATTCTGTGAAACTTCTTTCTGATCTGTGCATTCAGCTAACAGAGTTAAACCATACTTTTGATTGAGCAGATCTGAACACTCTTTCTGTAGAAAATGCAACTGGACATTTGGAGCGCTAAGAGAGTAGTAGTGGAAAAAGGAATATATTCAAATATAAACTACACAGAAGCATTCTGTGAAACTTCTTTCTGATCTGAGCATTCAGCTAACAGAGCTAAACCATACTTTTGATTGAGCAGTTTTTAAACACTCTGTCTGTAGAAAATGCAACTGGACATTCGTAGCGCTATGTGGGTAATAGTGGAAAAAAGAATATGTTCAAATATAAACTACACAGAAGCATTGTATGAAACTACTTTCTGTTCTGTGCATTCAACTAACAGAGTTGAACCTTACTTTTGATTGAGCCTTTCTGAAACACTCTTTCTGTAGAAACTGCAATTGGACATTCTGAGCGCTAAGAGGCCGATATTGGGAAAAATAATATCTTCAAATAAAAACTACACAGAAGCATTGTGTGAAACTTATTTCTGATATGTTCATTAAGCTAACAGAGTTAAACCATACTTTTGATTGCGCAGTTCTGAACACTCTTTCTGTAGAAAATGCAAGTGGACATTCGGAGCGCTAAGAGGGTAATAGTGGAAAAAGGAATATATTCAAATATAAACTACACAGTAGCATTCTGTGAAAATTCTTTCTGTTCTGTGCATTCAACAAACAGAGTTGAACCTTACTTTTGATTGAGCCGTTCTGAAACACTCTTTCTGTAGAAACTGCAATTGGACATGCTAAGCGCTAGGAGGCCTACATTGGGGAAAAGAATATCTTCAAATAAAAACCACACAGATGGATTCTGTGAAACTTATTTCTGATCTGTAAATTCAGTTAACAGAGATAAAACATATTTTTGATAGAGCAGTTATGAAACACTCTTTTTGTAGAAAATGCAAGTGGAGATTCGGAGCGCTAAGAGGGTAATAGTGGAAAAATGAATGTCTTCAAATATAAACTACACAGAATCATTCGGTGAAACTTCTTTCTGATCTGTGCATTCAGCTAACAGAGTTAAACCATACTTTTGATTGAGCAGATCTGAACACTCTTTCTGTAGAAAATGCAACTGGACATTTGGAGCGCTAAGAGCGTAGTAGTGGAAAAAGGAATATATTCAAATATAAACTACACAGAAGCATTCTGTGAAACTTCTTTCTGATCTGAGCATTCAGCTAACAGAGTTAAACCATACTTTTGATTGAGCAGTTTTGAAACACTCTGTCTGTAGAAAATGCAACTGGACATTCCTAGCGCTAAGTGGGTAATATTGGAAAAAAGAATATGTTCAAATATAAACTACACAGAAGTATTGTATGAAACTTCTTTCTGTTCTGTGCATTCAACTAACAGAGTTGAACCTTACTTTTGATTGAGCCGTTCTGAAACACTCTTTCTGTAGAAACTGCAATTGGACATTCTGAGCGCTAGGAGGCCTATATTGGGAAAAAGAATATCTACAAATAAAAACTACACAGAAGAATTGTGTGAAACTTCTTTCTGTTCTGTTTGTTCAACTAAAAGAGTTGAACCTTAGTTTTGATTGAGCCGTTCTGAAACACTCTTTCTGTAGAAAATGCAAGTGGAGATTCGGAGCGCTAAGAGGGTAATAGTGGAAAAAGGAATGTCTCCAAATATAAACTACACAGAATCATTCTGTGAAACTTCTTTCTGATCTGTGCATTCAGCTAACAGAGTTAAACCATACTTTTGATTGAGCAAATCTGAACACTCTTTCTGTAGAAAATGCAACTGGACATTTGGAGCGCTAAGAGAGTAGTAGTGGAAAAAGGAATATATTCAAATATAAACTACACAGAAGCATTCTGTGAAACTTCTTTCTGATCTGAGCATTCAGCTAACAGAGTTAAACCATACTTTTGATTGAGCAGTTTTTAAACACTCTGTCTGTAGAAAATGCAACTGGACATTCGTAGCGCTATGTGGGTAATAGTGGAAAAAAGATTATGTTCAAATATAAACTACACAGAAGCATTGTATGAAACTTCTTTCTGTTCTGTGCATTCAACTAACAGAGTTGAACCTTACTTTTGATTGAGCCTTTCTGAAACACTCTTTCTGTAGAAACTGCAATTGGACATTCTGAGCGCTAAGAGGCCTATATTGGGAAAAATAATATCTTCAAATAAAAACTACACAGAAGCATTGTGTGAAACTTATTTCTGATATGTTCATTAAGCTAACAGAGTTAAACCATACTTTTGATTGCGCAGTTCTGAACACTCTTTCTGTAGAAAATGCAAGTGGACATTCGGAGCGCTAAGAGGGTAATAGTGGAAAAAGGAATATATTCAAATATAAACTACACAGTAGCATTCTGTGAAAATTCTTTCTGTTCTGTGCATTCAACTAACAGAGTTGAACCTTACTTTTGATTGAACCGTTCTGAAACACTCTTTCTGTAGAAACTGCAATTGGACATGCTAAGCGCTAGGAGGCCTACATTGGGAAAAAGAATATCTTCAAATAAAAACTACACAGATGGATTCTGTGAAACTTATTTCTGATCTGTAAATTCAGTTAACAGAGATAAAACATATTTTTGATAGAGCAGTTATGAAACACTCTTTTTGTAGAAAATGCAAGTGGAGATTCGGAGCGCTAAGAGGGTAATAGTGGAAAAAGGAATGTCTTCAAATATAAACTACACAGAATCATTCGGTGAAACTTCTTTCTGATCTGTGCATTCAGCTAACATTGTTAAACCATACTTTTGATTGAGCAGATCTGAACACTCTTCCTGTAGAAAATGCAACTGGACATTTGGAGCGCTAAGAGCGTAGTAGTGGAAAAAGAAATATATTCAAATATAAACTACACAGAAGCATTCTGTGAAACTTCTTTCTGATCTGAGCATTCAGCTAACAGAGTTAAACCATACTTTTGATTGAGCAGTTTTGAAACACTCTGTCTGTAGAAAATGCAACTGGACATTCCTAGCGCTAAGTGGGTAATAGTGGAAAAAAGAATATGTTCAAATATAAACTACACAGAAGGATTGTATGAAACTTCTTTCTGTTCTGTGCATTCAACTAACAGAGTTGAACCTTACTTTTGATTGAGCCGTTCTGAAACACTCTTTCTGTAGAAACTGCAATTGGACATTCTGAGCGCTAGGAGGCCTATATTGGGAAAAAGAATGTCTACAAATAAAAACTACACAGAAGAATTGTGTGAAACTTCTTTCTGTTCGGTTTGTTCAACTAAAAGAGTTGAACCTTAGTTTTGATTGAGCCGTTCTGAAACACTCTTTCTGTAGAAAATGCAAGTGGAGATTCGAAGCGCTAAGAGGGTAATAGTGGAAAAAGGAATGTCTCCAATATAAACTACACAGAATCATTCTGTGAAACTTCTTTCTGATCTGTGCATTCAGCTAACAGAGTTAAACCATACTTTTGATTGAGCAGATCTGAACACTCTTTCTGTAGAAAATGCAACTGGACATTTGGAGCGCTAAGAGAGTAGTAGTGGAAAAAGGAATATATTCAAATATAAACTACACAGAAGCATTCTGTGAAACTTCTTTCTGATCTGAGCATTCAGCTAACAGAGTTAAACCATACTTTTGATTGAGCAGTTTTTAAACACTCTGTCTGTAGAAAATGCAACTGGACATTCGTAGCGCTAAGTGGGTAATAGTGGAAAAAAGAATATGTTCAAATATAAACTACACAGAAGCATTGTATGAAACTTCTTTCTGTTCTGTGCATTCAACTAACAGAGTTGAACCTTACTTTTGATTGAGCTTCTCTGAAACACTCTTTCTGTAGAAACTGCAATTGGACATTCTGAGCGCTAAGAGGCCTATATTGGGAAAAATAATAACTTCAAATAAAAACTACACAGAAGCATTGTGTGAAACTTATTTCTGATATGTTCATTAAGCTAACAGAGTTAAACCATACTTTTGATTGCCCAGTTCTGAACACTCTTTCTGTAGAAAATGCAAGTGGACATTCGGAGCGCTAAGAGGGTAATAGTGGAAAAAGGAATATATTCAAATATAAACTACACAGTAGCATTCTGTGAAAATTCTTTCTGTTCTGTGCATTCAACTAACAGAGTTGAATCTTACTTTTGATTGAGCCGTTCTGAAACACTCTTTCTGTAGAAACTGCAATTGGACATGCTAAGCGCTAGGAGGCCTACATTGGGAAAAAGAATATCTTCAAATAAAAACTACACAGATGGATTCTGTGAAACTTATTTCTGATCTGTAAATTCAGTTAACAGAGATAAAACATATTTTTGATTGAGCAGTTATGAAACACTCTTTTTGTAGAAAATGCAAGTGGAGATTCGGAGCGCTAAGAGGGTAATAGTGGAAAAAGGAATGTCTTCAAATATAAACTACACAGAATCATTCGGTGAAACTTCTTTCTGATCTGTGCATTCAGCTAACATTGTTAAACCATACTTTTGATTGAGCAGATCTGAACACTCTTTCTGTAGAAAATGCAACTGGACATTTGGAGCGCTAAGAGCGTAGTAGTGGAAAAAGAAATATATTCAAATATAAACTACACAGAAGCATTCTGTGAAACTTCTTTCTGATCTGAGCATTCAGCTAACAGAGTTAAACCATACTTTTGATTGAGCAGTTTTGAAACACTCTGTCTGTAGAAAATGCAACTGGACATTCCTAGCGCTAAGTGGGTAATAGTGGAAAAAAGAATATGTTCAAATATAAACTACACAGAAGCATTGTATGAAACTTCTTTCTGTTCTGTGAATTCAACTAACAGAGTTGAACCTTACTTTTGATTGAGCCGTTCTGAAACACTCTTTCTGTAGAAACTGCAATTGGACATTCTGAGCGCTAAGAGGCCTATATTGGGAAAACGAATGTCTACAAATAAAAACTACACAGAAGAATTGTGTGAAACTTCTTTCTGTTCTGTTTGTTCAACTAAAAGAGTTGAACCTTAGTTTTTATTGAGCCGTTCTGAAACACTCTTTCTGTAGAAAATGCAAGTGGAGATTCGGAGCGCTAAGAGGGTAATAGTGGAAAAAGGAATGTCTCCAAATATAAACTACACAGAATCATTCTGTGAAACTTCTTTCTGATCTGTGCATTCAGCTAACAGAGTTAAACCATACTTTTGATTGAGCAAATCTGAATACTCTTTCTGTAGAAAATGCAACTGGACATTTGGAGCGCTAAGAGAGTAGTAGTGGAAAAAGGAATATATTCAAATATAAACTACACAGAAGCATTCTGTGAAACTTCTTTCTGATCTGAGCATTCAGCTAACAGAGCTAAACCATACTTTTGATTGAGCAGTTTTTAAACACTCTGTCTGTAGAAAATGCAACTGGACATTCGTAGCGCTAAGTGGGTAATAGTGGAAAAAAGAATATGTTCAAATATAAACTACACAGAAGCATTGTATGAAACTTCTTTCTGTTCTGTGCATTCAACTAACAGAGTTGAACCTTACTTTTGATTGAGCCTTTCTGAAACACTCTTTCTGTAGAAACTGCAATTGGACATTCTGAGCGCTAAGAGGCCTATATTGGGAAAAATAATTTCTTCAAATAAAAACTACACAGAAGCATTGTGTGAAACTTATTTCTGATATGTTCATTAAGCTAACAGAGTTAAACCATACTTTTGATTGCGCAGTTCTGAACACTCTTTCTGTAGAAAATGCAAGTGGACATTCGGAGCGCTAAGAGGGTAATAGTGGAAAAAGGAATATGTTCAAATATAAACTACACAGTAGCATTCTGTGAAAATTCTTTCTGTTCTGTGCATTCAACTAACAGAGTTGAACCTTACTTTTGATTGAGCCGTTCTGAAACACTCTTTCTGTAGAAACTGCAATTGGACATGCTAAGCGCTAGGAGGCCTACATTGGGAAAAAGAATATCTTCAAATAAAAACCACACAGATGGATTCTGTGAAACTTATTTCTGATCTGTAAATTCAGTTAACAGAGATAAAACATATTTTTGATTGAGCAGTTATGAAACACTCTTTTTGTAGAAAATGCAAGTGGAGATTCGGAGCGCTAAGAGGGTAATAGTGGAAAAAGGAATGTCTTCAAATATAAACTACACAGAATCATTCGGTGAAACTTCTTTCTGATCTGTGCATTCAGCTAACAGAGTTAAACCATACTTTTGATTGAGCAGATCTGAACACTCTTTCTGTAGAAAATGCAACTGGACATTTGGAGCGCTAAGAGCGTAGTAGTGGAAAAAGGAATATATTCAAATATAAACTACACAGAAGCATTCTGTGAAACTTCTTTCTGATCTGAGCATTCAGCTAACAGAGTTAAACCATACTTTTGATTGAGCAGTTTTGAAACACTCTGTCTGTAGAAAATGCAACTGGACATTCCTAGCGCTAAGTGGGTAATAGTGGAAAAAAGAATATGTTCAAATATAAACTACACAGAAGGATTGTATGAAACTTCTTTCTGTTCTGTGCATTCAACTAACAGAGTTGAACCTTACTTTTGATTGAGCCGTTCTGAAACACTCTTTCTGTAGAAACTGCAATTGGACATTCTGAGCGCTAGGAGGCCTATATTGGGAAAAAGAATGTCTACAAATAAAAACTACACAGAAGAATTGTGTGAAACTTCTTTCTGTTCGGTTTGTTCAACTAAAAGAGTTGAACCTTAGTTTTGATTGAGCCGTTCTGAAACACTCTTTCTGTAGAAAATGCAAGTGGAGATTCGAAGCGCTAAGAGGGTAATAGTGGAAAAAGGAATGTCTCCAATATAAACTACACAGAATCATTCTGTGAAACTTCTTTCTGATCTGTGCATTCAGCTAACATTGTTAAACCATACTTTTGATTGAGCAGATCTGAACACTCTTTCTGTAGAAAATGCAACTGGACATTTGGAGCGCTAAGAGAGTAGTAGTGGAAAAAGGAATATATTCAAATATAAACTACACAGAAGCATTCTGTGAAACTTCTTTCTGATCTGAGCATTCAGCTAACAGAGTTAAACCATACTTTTGATTGAGCAGTTTTTAAACACTCTGTCTGTAGAAAATGCAACTGGACATTCGTAGCGCTAAGTGGGTAATAGTGGAAAAAAGAATATGTTCAAATATAAACTACACAGAAGCATTGTATGAAACTTCTTTCTGTTCTGTGCATTCAACTAACAGAGTTGAACCTTACTTTTGATTGAGCTTCTCTGAAACACTCTTTCTGTAGAAACTGCAATTGGACATTCTGAGCGCTAAGAGGCCTATATTGGGAAAAATAATAACTTCAAATAAAAACTACACAGAAGCATTGTGTGAAACTTATTTCTGATATGTTCATTAAGCTAACAGAGTTAAACCATACTTTTGATTGCGCAGTTCTGAACACTCTTTCTGTAGAAAATGCAAGTGGACATTCGGAGCGCTAAGAGGGTAATAGTGGAAAAAGGAATATATTCAAATATAAACTACACAGTAGCATTCTGTGAAAATTCTTTCTGTTCTGTGCATTCAACTAACAGAGTTGAATCTTACTTTTGATTGAGCCGTTCTGAAACACTCTTTCTGTAGAAACTGCAATTGGACATGCTAAGCGCTAGGAGGCCTACATTGGGAAAAAGAATATCTTCAAATAAAAACTACACAGATGGATTCTGTGAAACTTATTTCTGATCTGTAAATTCAGTTAACAGAGATAAAACATATTTTTGATTGAGCAGTTATGAAACACTCTTTTTGTAGAAAATGCAAGTGGAGATTCGGAGCGCTAAGAGGGTAATAGTGGAAAAAGGAATGTCTTCAAATATAAACTACACAGAATCATTCGGTGAAACTTCTTTCTGATCTGTGCATTCAGCTAACATTGTTAAACCATACTTTTGATTGAGCAGATCTGAACACTCTTTCTGTAGAAAATGCAACTGGACATTTGGAGCGCTAAGAGCGTAGTAGTGGAAAAAGAAATATATTCAAATATAAACTACACAGAAGCATTCTGTGAAACTTCTTTCTGATCTGAGCATTCAGCTAACAGAGTTAAACCATACTTTTGATTGAGCAGTTTTGAAACACTCTGTCTGTAGAAAATGCAACTGGACATTCCTAGCGCTAAGTGGGTAATAGTGGAAAAAAGAATATGTTCAAATATAAACTACACAGAAGCATTGTATGAAACTTCTTTCTGTTCTGTGAATTCAACTAACAGAGTTGAACCTTACTTTTGATTGAGCCGTTCTGAAACACTCTTTCTGTAGAAACTGCAATTGGACATTCTGAGCGCTAAGAGGCCTATATTGGGAAAACGAATGTCTACAAATAAAAACTACACAGAAGAATTGTGTGAAACTTCTTTCTGTTCTGTTTGTTCAACTAAAAGAGTTGAACCTTAGTTTTTATTGAGCCGTTCTGAAACACTCTTTCTGTAGAAAATGCAAGTGGAGATTCGGAGCGCTAAGAGGGTAATAGTGGAAAAAGGAATGTCTCCAAATATAAACTACACAGAATCATTCTGTGAAACTTCTTTCTGATCTGTGCATTCAGCTAACAGAGTTAAACCATACTTTTGATTGAGCAAATCTGAATACTCTTTCTGTAGAAAATGCAACTGGACATTTGGAGCGCTAAGAGAGTAGTAGTGGAAAAAGGAATATATTCAAATATAAACTACACAGAAGCATTCTGTGAAACTTCTTTCTGATCTGAGCATTCAGCTAACAGAGCTAAACCATACTTTTGATTGAGCAGTTTTTAAACACTCTGTCTGTAGAAAATGCAACTGGACATTCGTAGCGCTAAGTGGGTAATAGTGGAAAAAAGAATATGTTCAAATATAAACTACACAGAAGCATTGTATGAAACTTCTTTCTGTTCTGTGCATTCAACTAACAGAGTTGAACCTTACTTTTGATTGAGCCTTTCTGAAACACTCTTTCTGTAGAAACTGCAATTGGACATTCTGAGCGCTAAGAGGCCTATATTGGGAAAAATAATTTCTTCAAATAAAAACTACACAGAAGCATTGTGTGAAACTTATTTCTGATATGTTCATTAAGCTAACAGAGTTAAACCATACTTTTGATTGCGCAGTTCTGAACACTCTTTCTGTAGAAAATGCAAGTGGACATTCGGAGCGCTAAGAGGGTAATAGTGGAAAAAGGAATATGTTCAAATATAAACTACACAGTAGCATTCTGTGAAAATTCTTTCTGTTCTGTGCATTCAACTAACAGAGTTGAACCTTACTTTTGATTGAGCCGTTCTGAAACACTCTTTCTGTAGAAACTGCAATTGGACATGCTAAGCGCTAGGAGGCCTACATTGGGAAAAAGAATATCTTCAAATAAAAACCACACAGATGGATTCTGTGAAACTTATTTCTGATCTGTAAATTCAGTTAACAGAGATAAAACATATTTTTGATTGAGCAGTTATGAAACACTCTTTTTGTAGAAAATGCAAGTGGAGATTCGGAGCGCTAAGAGGGTAATAGTGGAAAAAGGAATGTCTTCAAATATAAACTACACAGAATCATTCGGTGAAACTTCTTTCTGATCTGTGCATTCAGCTAACAGAGTTAAACCATACTTTTGATTGAGCAGATCTGAACACTCTTTCTGTAGAAAATGCAACTGGACATTTGGAGCGCTAAGAGCGTAGTAGTGGAAAAAGGAATATATTCAAATATAAACTACACAGAAGCATTCTGTGAAACTTCTTTCTGATCTGAGCATTCAGCTAACAGAGTTAAACCATACTTTTGATTGAGCAGTTTTGAAACACTCTCTCTGTAGAAAATGCAACTGGACATTTCTAGCGCTAAGTGGGTAATAGTGGAAAAAAGAATATGTTCAAATATAAACTACACAGAAGGATTGTATGAAACTCCTTTCTGTTCTGTGCATTCAACTAACAGAGTTGAACCTTACTTTTGATTGAGCCGTTCTGAAACACTCTTTCTGTAGAAACTGCAATTGGACATTCTGAGCGCTAAGAGGCCTATATTGGGAAAAAGAATGTCTACAAATAAAAACTACACAGAAGAATTGTGTGAAACTTCTTTCTGTTCTGTTTGTTCAACTAAAAGAGTTGAACCTTAGTTTTGATTGAGCCGTTCTGAAACACTCTTTCTGTAGAAAATGCAAGTGGAGATTCGGAGCGCTAAGAGGGTAATAGTGGAAAAAGGAATGTCTCCAAATATAAACTACACAGAATCATTCGGTGAAACTTCTTTCTGATCTGTGCATTCAGCTAACAGAGTTAAACCCTACTTTTGATTGAGCAGATCTGAACACTCTTTCTGTAGAAAATGCAACTGGACATTTGGAGCGCTAAGAGAGTAGTAGTGGAAAAAGGAATATATTCAAATATAAACTACACAGAAGCATTCTGTGAAACTTCTTTCTGATCTGAGCATTCAGCTAACAGAGTTAAACCATACTTTTGATTGAGCAGTTTTGAAACACTCTGTCTGTAGAAAATGCAACTGGACATTCGTAGCGCTAAGTGGGTAATAGTGGAAAAACGAATATGTTCAAATATAAACTACACAGAAGCATTGTATGAAACTTCTTTCTGTTCTGTGCATTCAACTAACAGAGTTGAACCTTACTTTTGATTGAGCCTCTCTGAAACACTCTTTCTGTAGAAACTGCAATTGGACATTCTGAGCGCTAAGAGGCCTATATTGGGAAAAATAATATCTTCAAATAAAAACTTTACAGAAGCATTGTGTGAAACTTATTTCTGATATGTTCATTAAGCTAACAGAGTTAAACCATACTTTTGATTGCGCAGTTCTGAACACTCTTTCTGTAGAAAATGCAAGTGGACATTCGGAGCGCTAAGAGGGTAATAGTGGAAAAAGGAATATATTCAAATATAAACTACACAGTAGCATTCTGTGAAAATTCTTTCTGTTCTGTGCATTCACCTAACAGAGTTGAACCGTACTTTTGATTGAGCCATTCTGAAACACTCTATCTGTAGAAACTGCAATTGGACATGCTAAGCGCTAAGAGGCCTACATTGGGAAAAAGAATATCTTCAAATAAAAACTACACAGATGCATTCTGTGAAACTTATTTCTGATCTGTAAATTCAGTTAACAGAGATAAAGCATATTTTTGATTGAGCAGTTATGAAACACTCTTTTTGTAGAAAATGCAAGTGGAGATTCGGAGCGCTAAGAGGGTAATAGTGGAAAAAGGAATGTCTTCAAATATAAACTACACAGAATCATTCGGTGAAACTTCTTTCTGATCTGTGCATTCAGCTAACAGAGTTAAACCATACTTTTGATTGAGCAGTTTTGAAACACTCTGTCTGTAGAAAATGCAACTGGACATTCGTAGCGCTAAGTGGGTAATAGTGGAAAAAAGAATATGTTCAAATATAAACTACACAGAAGCATTGTATGAAACTTCTTTCTGTTCTGTGCATTCAACTAACAGAGTTGAACCTTACTTTTGATTGAGCCGTTCTGAAACACTCTTTCTGTAGAAACTGCAATTGGACATTCTGAGCGCTAAGAGGCCTATATTGGGAAAAAGAATGTCTACAAATAAAAACTACACAGAAGAATTGTGTGAAACTTCTTTCTGTTCTGTTTGTTCAACTAAAAGAGTTGAACCTTAGTTTTGATTGAGCCGTTCTGAAACACTCTTTCTGTAGAAAATGCAAGTGGAGATTCGGAGCGCTAAGAGGGTAATAGTGGAAAAAGGAATGTCTCCAAATATAAACTACACAGAATCATTCTGTGAACCTTCTTTCTGATCTGTGCATTCAGCTAACAGAGTTAAACCATACTTTTGATTGAGCAAATCTGAACACTCTTTCTGTAGAAAATGCAACTGGACATTTGGAGCGCTAAGAGAGTAGTAGTGGAAAAAGGAATATATTCAAATATAAACTACACAGAAGCATTCTGTGAAACTTCTTTCTGATCTGAGCATTCAGCTAACAGAGTTAAACCATACTTTTGATTGAGCAGTTTTGAAACACTCTGTCTGTAGAAAATGCAACTGGACATTCGCAGCGCTAAGTGGGTAATAGTGGAAAAAAGAATATGTTCAAATATAAACTACACAGAAGCATTGTATGAAACTTCTTTCTGTTCTGTGCATTCAACTAACAGAGTTGAACCTTACTTTTGATTGAGCCGTTCTGAAACACTCTTTCTGTAGAAACTGCAATTGGACATTCTGAGCGCTAAGAGGCCTATATTGGGAAAAAGAATGTCTACAAATAAAAACTACACAGAAGAATTGTGTGAAACTTCTTTCTGTTCTGTTTGTTCAACTAAAAGAGTTGAACCTTAGTTTTGATTGAGCCGTTCTGAAACACTCTTTCTGTAGAAAATGCAAGTGGAGATTCGGAGCGCTAAGAGGGTAATAGTGGAAAAAGGAATGTCTCCAAATATAAACTACACAGAATCATTCTGTGAAACTTCTTTCTGATCTGTGCATTCAGCTAACAGAGTTAAACCATACTTTTGATTGAGCAGATCTGAACACTCTTTCTGTAGAAAATGCAACTGGACATTTGGAGCGCTAAGAGAGTAGTAGTGGAAAAAGGAATATATTCAAATATAAACTACACAGAAGCATTCTGTGAAACTTCTTTCTGATCTGAGCATTCAGCTAACAGAGTTAAACCATACTTTTGATTGAGCAGTTTTGAAACACTCTGTCTGTAGAAAATGTAACTGGACATTCGTAGCGCTAAGTGGGTAATAGTGGAAAAAAGAATATGTTCAAATATAAACTACACAGAAGCATTGTATGAAACTTCTTTCTGTTCTGTGCATTCAACTAACAGAGTTGAACCTTACTTTTGATTGAGCCTCTCTGAAACACTCTTTCTGTAGAAACTGCAATTGGACATTCTGAGCGCTAAGAGGCCTATATTGGGAAAAATAATATCTTCAAATAAAAACTTTACAGAAGCATTGTGTGAAACTTATTTCTGATATGTTCATTAAGCTAACAGAGTTAAACCATACTTTTGATTGCGCAGTTCTGAACACTCTTTCTGTAGAAAATGCAAGTGGACATTCGGAGCGCTAAGAGGGTAATAGTGGAAAAAGGAATATATTCAAATATAAACTACACAGTAGCATTCTGTGAAAATTCTTTCTGTTCTGTGCATTCAACTAACAGAGTTGAACCGTACTTTTGATTGAGCCGTTCTGAAACACTCTATCTGTAGAAACTGCAATTGGACATGCTAAGCGCTAAGAGGCCTACATTGGGAAAAAGAATATCTTCAAATAAAAACTACACAGATGCATTCTGTGAAACTTATTTCTGATCTGTAAATTCAGTTAACAGAGATAAAGCATATTTTTGATTGTGCAGTTATGAAACACTCTTTTTGTAGAAAATGCAAGTGGAGATTCGGAGCGCTAAGAGGGTAATAGTGGAAAAAGGAATGTCTTCAAATATAAACTACACAGAATCATTCGGTGAAACTTCTTTCTGATCTGTGCATTCAGCTAACAGAGTTAAACCATACTTTTGATTGAGCAGATCTGAACACTCTTTCTGTAGAAAATTCAACTGGACATTTGGAGCGCTAAGAGCGTAGTAGTGGAAAAAGGAATATATTCAAATATAAACTACACAGAAGCATTCTGTGAAACTTCTTTCTGATCTGAGCATTCAGCTAACAGAGTTAAACCATACTTTTGATTGAGCAGTTTTGAAACACTCTGTCTGTAGATAATGCAACTGGACATTCGTAGCGCTAAGTGGGTTATAGTGGAAAAAAGAATATGTTCAAATATAAACTACACAGAAGCATTGTATGAAACTTCTTTCTGTTCTGTGCATTCAACTAACAGAGTTGAACCTTACTTTTGATTGAGCCGTTCTGAAACACTCTTTCTGTAGAAACTGCAATTGGACATTCTGAGCGCTAAGAGGCCTATATTGGGAAAAAGAATGTCTACAAATAAAAACTACACAGAAGAATTGTGTGAAACTTCTTTCTGTTCTGTTTGTTCAACTAAAAGAGTTGAACCTTAGTTTTGATTGAGCCGTTCTGAAACACTCTTTCTGTAGAAAATGCAAGTGGAGATTCGGAGCGCTAAGAGGGTAATAGTGGAAAAAGGAATGTCTCCAAATATAAACTACACAGAATCATTCTGTGAAACTTCTTTCTGATCTGTGCATTCAGCTAACAGAGTTAAACCATACTTTTGATTGAGCAAATCTGAACACTCTTTCTGTAGAAAATGCAACTGGACATTTGGAGCGCTAAGAGAGTAGTAGTGGAAAAAGGAATATATTCAAATATAAACTACACAGAAGCATTCTGTGAAACTTCTTTCTGATCTGAGCATTCAGCTAACAGAGTTAAACCATACTTTTGATTGAGCAGTTTTGAAACACTCTGTCTGTAGAAAATGCAACTGGACATTCGCAGCGCTAAGTGGGTAATAGTGGAAAAAAGAATATGTTCAAATATAAACTACACAGAAGGATTGTATGAAACTTCTTTCTGTTCTGTGCATTCAACTAACAGAGCTGAACCTTACTTTTGATTGAGCCGTTCTGAAACACTCTTTCTGTAGAAACTGCAATTGGACATTCTGAGCGCTAAGAGGCCTATATTGGGAAAAAGAATGTCTACAAATAAAAACTACACAGAAGAATTGTGTGAAACTTCTTTCTGTTCTGTTTGTTCAACTAAAAGAGTTGAACCTTAGTTTTGATTGAGCCGTTCTGAAACACTCTTTCTGTAGAAAATGCAAGTGGAGATTCGGAGCGCTAAGAGGGTAATAGTGGAAAAAGGAATGTCTCCAAATATAAACTACACAGAATCATTCTGTGAAACTTCTTTCTGATCTGTGCATTCAGCTAACAGAGTTAAACCATACTTTTGATTGAGCAGATCTGAACACTCTTTCTGTAGAAAATGCAACTGGACATTTGGAGCGCTAAGAGAGTAGTAGTGGAAAAAGGAATATATTCAAATATAAACTACACAGAAGCATTCTGTGAAACTTCTTTCTGATCTGAGCATTCAGCTAACAGAGTTAAACCATACTTTTGATTGAGCAGTTTTGAAACACTCTGTCTGTAGAAAATGTAACTGGACATTCGTAGCGCTAAGTGGGTAATAGTGGAAAAAAGAATATGTTCAAATATAAACTACACAGAAGCATTGTATGAAATTTCTTTCTGTTCTGTGCATTCAACTAACAGAGTTGAACCTTACTTTTGATTGAGCCTCTCTGAAACACTCTTTCTGTAGAAACTGCAATTGGACATTCTGAGCGCTAAGAGGCCTATATTGGGAAAAATAATATCTTCAAATAAAAACTTTACAGAAGCATTGTGTGAAACTTATTTCTGATATGTTCATTAAGCTAACAGAGTTAAACCATACTTTTGATTGCGCAGTTCTGAACACTCTTTCTGTAGAAAATGCAAGTGGACATTCGGAGCGCTAAGAGGGTAATAGTGGAAAAAGGAATATATTCAAATATAAACTACACAGTAGCATTCTGTGAAAATTCTTTCTGTTCTGTGCATTCAACTAACAGAGTTGAACCGTACTTTTGATTGAGCCGTTCTGAAACACTCTATCTGTAGAAACTGCAATTGGACATGCTAAGCGCTAAGAGGCCTACATTGGGAAAAAGAATATCTTCAAATAAAAACTACACAGATGCATTCTGTGAAACTTATTTCTGATCTGTAAATTCAGTTAACGGAGATAAAGCATATTTTTGATTGTGCAGTTATGAAACACTCTTTTTGTAGAAAATGCAAGTGGAGATTCGGAGCGCTAAGAGGGTAATAGTGGAAAAAGGAATGTCTTCAAATATAAACTACACAGAATCATTCGGTGAAACTTCTTTCTGATCTGTGCATTCAGCTAACAGAGTTAAACCATACTTTTGATTGAGCAGATCTGAACACTCTTTCTGTAGAAAATGCAACTGGACATTTGGAGCGCTAAGAGCGTAGTAGTGGAAAAAGGAATATATTCAAATATAAACTACACAGAAGCATTCTGTGAAACTTCTTTCTGATCTGAGCATTCAGCTAACAGAGTTAAACCATACTTTTGATTGAGCAGTTTTGAAACACTCTGTCTGTAGTAAATGCAACTGGACATTCGTAGCGCTAAGTGGGTAATAGTGGAAAAAAGAATATGTTCAAATATAAACTACACAGAAGCATTGTATGAAACTTCTTTCTGTTCTGTGCATTCAACTAACAGAGTTGAACCTTACTTTTGATTGAGCCGTTCTGAAACACTCTTTCTGTAGAAACTGCAATTGGACATTCTGAGCGCTAAGAGGCCTATATTGGGAAAAAGAATGTCTACAAATAAAAACTACACAGAAGAATTGTGTGAAACTTCTTTCTGTTCTGTTTGTTCAACTAAAAGAGTTGAACCTTAGTTTTGATTGAGCCGTTCTGAAAGACTCTTTCTGTAGAAAATGCAAGTGGAGATTCGGAGCGCTAAGAGGGTAATAGTGGAAAAAGGAATGTCTCCAAATATAAACTACACAGAATCATTCTGTGAAACTTCTTTCTGATCTGTGCATTCAGCTAACAGAGTTAAACCATACTTTTGATTGAGCAAATCTGAACACTCTTTCTGTAGAAAATGCAACTGGACATTTTGAGCGCTAAGAGCGTAGTAGTGGAAAAAGGAATATATTCAAATATAAACTACACAGAAGCATTCTGTGAAACTTCTTTCTGATCTGAGCATTCAGCTAACAGAGTTAAACCATACTTTTGATTGAGCAGTTTTTAAACACTCTGTCTGTAGAAAATGCAACTGGACATTCGTAGCGCTATGTGGGTAATAGTGGAAAAAAGAATATGTTCAAATATAAACTACAAAGAAGCATTGTATGAAACTTCTTTCTGTTCTGTGCATTCAACTAACAGAGTTGAACCTTACTTTTGATTGAGCCTCTCTGAAACACTCTTTCTGTAGAAACTGCAATTGGACATTCTGAGCGCTAAGAGGCCTATATTGGGAAAAATAATATCTTCAAATAAAAACTACACAGAAGCATTGTGTGAAACTTATTTCTGATATGTTCATTAAGCTAACAGAGTTAAACCATACTTTTGATTGCACAGTTCTGAACACTCTTTCTGTAGAAAATGCAAGTGGACATTCGGAGCGCTATGAAGGTAATAGTGGAAAAAGGAATATATTCAAATATAAACTACACAGTAGCATTCTGTGAAAATTCTTTCTGTTCTGTGCATTCAACTAACAGAGTTGAACCGTACTTTTGATTGAGCCGTTCTGAAACACTCTATCTGTAGAAACTGCAATTGGACATGCTAAGCGCTAAGAGGCCTACATTGGGAAAAAGAATATCTTCAAATAAAAACTACACAGATGCATTCTGTGAAACTTATTTCTGATCTGTAAATTCAGTTAACAGAGATAAAGCATATTTTTGATTGTGCAGTTATGAAACACTCTTTTTGTAGAAAATGCAAGTGGAGATTCGGAGCGCTAAGAGGGTAATAGTGGAAAAAGGAATGTCTTCAAATATAAACTACACAGAATCATTCGGTGAAACTTCTTTCTGATCTGTGCATTCAGCTAACAGAGTTAAACCATACTTTTGATTGAGCAGATCTGAACACTCTTTCTGTAGAAAATGCAACTGGACATTTGGAGCGCTAAGAGCGTAGTAGTGGAAAAAGGAATATATTCAAATATAAACTACACAGAAGCATTCTGTGAAACTTCTTTCTGATCTGAGCATTCAGCTAACAGAGTTAAACCATACTTTTGATTGAGCAGTTTTGAAACACTCTGTCTGTAGAAAATGCAACTGGACATTCGTAGCGCTAAGTGGGTAATAGTGGAAAAAAGAATATGTTCAAATATAAACTACACAGAAGCATTGTATGAAACTTCTTTCTGTTCTGTGCATTCAACTAACAGAGTTGAACCTTACTTTTGATTGAGCCGTTCTGAAACACTCTTTCTGTAGAAACTGCAATTGGACATTCTGAGCGCTAAGAGGCCTATATTGGGAAAAAGAATGTCTACAAATAAAAACTACACAGAAGAATTGTGTGAAACTTCTTTCTGTTCTGTTTGTTCAACTAAAAGAGTTGAACCTTAGTTTGGATTGAGCCGTTCTGAAACACTCTTTCTGTAGAAAATGCAAGTGGAGATTCGGAGCGCTAAGAGGGTAATAGTGGAAAAAGGAATGTCTCCAAATATAAACTACACAGAATCATTCTGTGAAACTTCTTTCTGATCTGTGCATTCAGCTAACAGAGTTAAACCATACTTTTGATTGAGCAAATCTGAACACTCTTTCTGTAGAAAATGCAACTGGACATTTGGAGCGCTAAGAGAGTAGTAGTGGAAAAAGGAATATATTCAAATATAAATTACACAGAAGCATTCTGTGAAACTTCTTTCTGATCTGAGCATTCAGCTAACAGAGTTAAACCATACTTTTGATTGAGCAGTTTTTAAACACTCTGTCTGTAGAAAATGCAACTGGACATTCATAGCGCTATGTGGGTAATAGTGGAAAAAAGAATATGTTCAAATATAAACTACAAAGAAGCATTGTATGAAACTTCTTTCTGTTCTGTGCATTCAACTAACAGAGTTGAACCTTACTTTTGATTGAGCCTTTCTGAAATACTCTTTCTGTAGAAACTGCAATTGGACATTCTGAGCGCTAAGAGGCCTATATTGGGAAAAATAATATCTTCAAATAAAAACTACACAGAAGCATTGTGTGAAACTTATTTCTGATATGTTCATTAAGCTAACAGAGTTAAACCATACTTTTGATTGCGCAGTTCTGAACACTCTTTCTGTAGAAAATGCAAGTGGACATTCGAAGCGCTAAGAGGTTAATAGTGGAAAAAGGAATATATTCAAATGTAAACTACACAGTAGCATTCTGTGAAAATTCTTTCTGTTCTGTGCATTCAACTAACAGAGTTGAACCTTACTTTTGATTGAGCCGTTCTGAAACACTCTTTCTGTAGAAACTGCAATTGGACATGCTAAGCGCTAGGAGGCCTACATTGGGAAAAAGAATATCTTCAAATAAAAACTACACAGATGGATTCTGTGAAACTTATTTCTGATCTGTAAATTCAGTTAACAGAGATAAAACATATTTTTGATTGAGCAGTTATGAAACACTCTTTTTGTAGAAAATGCAAGTGGAGATTCGGAGCGCTAAGAGGGTAATAGTGGAAAAAGGAATGTCTCCAAATATAAACTACACAGAATCATTCGGTGAAACTTCTTTCTGATCTCTGCATTCAGCTAACAGAGTTAAACCATACTTTTGATTGAGCAGATCTGAACACTCTTTCTGTAGAAAATGCAACTGGACTTTTGGAGCGCTAAGAGCGTAGTAGTGGAAAAAGGAATATATTCAAATATAAACTACACAGAAGCATTCTGTGAAACTTCTTTCTGATCTGAGCATTCAGCTAACAGAGTTAAACCATACTTTCATTGAGCAGTTTTGAAACACTCTGTCTGTAGAAAATGCAACTGGACATTCGTAGCGCTAAGTGGGTAATAGTGGAAAAAAGAATATGTTCAAATATAAACTACACAGAAGCATTGTATGAAGCTTCTTTCTGTTCTGTGCATTCAACTAACAGAGTTGAACCTTACTTTTGATTGAGCCGTTCTGAAACACTCTTTCTGTAGAAACTGCAATTGGACATTCTGAGCGCTAAGAGGCCTATATTGGGAAAAATAATGTCTACAAATAAAAACTACACAGAAGAATTGTGTGAAACTTCTTTCTGTTCTGTTTGTTCAATTAAAAGAGTTGAACCTTATTTTTGATTGAGCCGTTCTGAAACACTCTTTCTGTAGAAAATGCAAGTGGAGATTCGGAGCGCTAAGAGGGTAATAGTGGAAAAAGGAATGTCTCCAAATATAAACTACACAGAATCATTCTGTGAAACTTCTTTCTGATCTGTGCATTCAGCTAACAGAGTTAAACCATACTTTTGATTGAGCAGATCTGAACACTCTTTCTGTAGAAAATGCAACTGGACATTTGCAGCGCTAAGAGAGTAGTAGTGGAAAAAGGAATATATTCAAATATAAACTACACAGAAGCATTCTGTGAAACTTCTTTCTGTTCTGAGCATTCAGCTAACAGAGTTAAACCATACTTTTGATTGAGCAGTTTTGAAACACTCTGTCTGTAGAAAATGCAACTGGACATTCGTAGCGCTAAGTGGGTAATAGTGGAAAAAAGAATATGTTCAAATATAAACTACACAGAAGCATTGTATGAAACTACTTTCTGTTCTGTGCATTCAACTAACAGAGTTGAACCTTAGTTTTGATTGAGCCTTTCTGAAACACTCTTTCTGTAGAAACTGCAATTGGACATTCTGAGCGCTAAGAGGCCTATATTGGGAAAAATAATATCTTCAAATAAAAACTACACAGAAGCATTGTGTGAAACTTATTTCTGATATGTTCATTAAGCTAACAGAGTTAAACCATATTTTTGATTGCGCAGTTCTGAACACTCTTTCTGTAGAAAATGCAAGTGGACATTCGGAGCGCTAAGAGGGTAATAGTGGAAAAAGGAATATATTCAAATATAAACTACACAGTAGCATTCTGTGAAAATTCTTTCTGTTCTGTGCATTCAACTAACAGAGTTGAACCTTACTTTTGATTGAGCCTTTCTGAAACACTCTTTCTGTAGAAACTGCAATTGGACATGCTAAGCGCTAAGAGGCCTACATTGGGAAAAAGAATATCTTCAAATAAAAACTACACAGATGCCTTCTGTGAAACTTATTTCTGATCTGTAAATTCAGTTAACAGAGATAAAACATATTTTTGATTGAGCAGTTATGAAACACTCTTTTTGTAGAAAATGCAAGTGGAGATTCGGAGCGCTAAGAGGGTAATAGTGGAAAAAGGAATGTCTTCAAATATAAACTACACAGAATCATTCGGTGAAACTTCTTTCTGATCTGTGCATTCAGCTAACAGAGTTAAACCATACTTTTGATTGAGCAGATCTGAACACTCTTTCTGTAGAAAATGCAACTGGACATTTGGAGCGCTAAGAGCGTAGTAGTGGAAAAAGGAATATATTCAAATATAAACTACACAGAAGCATTCTGTGAAACTTCTTTCTGATCTGAGCATTCAGCTAACAGAGTTAAACCATACTTTTGATTGAGCAGTTTTGAAACACTCTGTCTGTAGTAAATGCAACTGGACATTCGTAGCGCTAAGTGGGTAATAGTGGAAAAAAGAATATGTTCAAATATAAACTACACAGAAGCATTGTATGAAACTTCTTTCTGTTCTGTGCATTCAACTAACAGAGTTGAACCTTACTTTTGATTGAGCCGTTCTGAAACACTCTTTCTGTAGAAACTGCAATTGGACATTCTGAGCGCTAAGAGGCCTATATTGGGAAAAAGAATGTCTACAAATAAAAACTACACAGAAGAATTGTGTGAAACTTCTTTCTGTTCTGTTTGTTCAACTAAAAGAGTTGAACCTTAGTTTTGATTGAGCCGTTCTGAAAGACTCTTTCTGTAGAAAATGCAAGTGGAGATTCGGAGCGCTAAGAGGGTAATAGTGGAAAAAGGAATGTCTCCAAATATAAACTACACAGAATCATTCTGTGAAACTTCTTTCTGATCTGTGCATTCAGCTAACAGAGTTAAACCATACTTTTGATTGAGCAAATCTGAACACTCTTTCTGTAGAAAATGCAACTGGACATTTTGAGCGCTAAGAGCGTAGTAGTGGAAAAAGGAATATATTCAAATATAAACTACACAGAAGCATTCTGTGAAACTTCTTTCTGATCTGAGCATTCAGCTAACAGAGTTAAACCATACTTTTGATTGAGCAGTTTTTAAACACTCTGTCTGTAGAAAATGCAACTGGACATTCGTAGCGCTATGTGGGTAATAGTGGAAAAAAGAATATGTTCAAATATAAACTACAAAGAAGCATTGTATGAAACTTCTTTCTGTTCTGTGCATTCAACTAACAGAGTTGAACCTTACTTTTGATTGAGCCTCTCTGAAACACTCTTTCTGTAGAAACTGCAATTGGACATTCTGAGCGCTAAGAGGCCTATATTGGGAAAAATAATATCTTCAAATAAAAACTACACAGAAGCATTGTGTGAAACTTATTTCTGATATGTTCATTAAGCTAACAGAGTTAAACCATACTTTTGATTGCACAGTTCTGAACACTCTTTCTGTAGAAAATGCAAGTGGACATTCGGAGCGCTATGAAGGTAATAGTGGAAAAAGGAATATATTCAAATATAAACTACACAGTAGCATTCTGTGAAAATTCTTTCTGTTCTGTGCATTCAACTAACAGAGTTGAACCGTACTTTTGATTGAGCCGTTCTGAAACACTCTATCTGTAGAAACTGCAATTGGACATGCTAAGCGCTAAGAGGCCTACATTGGGAAAAAGAATATCTTCAAATAAAAACTACACAGATGCATTCTGTGAAACTTATTTCTGATCTGTAAATTCAGTTAACAGAGATAAAGCATATTTTTGATTGTGCAGTTATGAAACACTCTTTTTGTAGAAAATGCAAGTGGAGATTCGGAGCGCTAAGAGGGTAATAGTGGAAAAAGGAATGTCTTCAAATATAAACTACACAGAATCATTCGGTGAAACTTCTTTCTGATCTGTGCATTCAGCTAACAGAGTTAAACCATACTTTTGATTGAGCAGATCTGAACACTCTTTCTGTAGAAAATGCAACTGGACATTTGGAGCGCTAAGAGCGTAGTAGTGGAAAAAAGAATATATTCAAATATAAACTACACAGAAGCATTCTGTGAAACTTCTTTCTGATCTGAGCATTCAGCTAACAGAGTTAAACCATACTTTTGATTGAGCAGTTTTGAAACACTCTGTCTGTAGAAAATGCAACTGGACATTCGTAGCGCTAAGTGGGTAATAGTGGAAAAAAGAATATGTTCAAATATAAACTACACAGAAGCATTGTATGAAACTTCTTTCTGTTCTGTGCATTCAACTAACAGAGTTGAACCTTACTTTTGATTGAGCCGTTCTGAAACACTCTTTCTGTAGAAACTGCAATTGGACATTCTGAGCGCTAAGAGGCCTATATTGGGAAAAAGAATGTCTACAAATAAAAACTACACAGAAGAATTGTGTGAAACTTCTTTCTGTTCTGTTTGTTCAACTAAAAGAGTTGAACCTTAGTTTTGATTGAGCCGTTCTGAAACACTCTTTCTGTAGAAAATGCAAGTGGAGATTCGGAGCGCTAAGAGGGTAATAGTGGAAAAAGGAATGTCTCCAAATATAAACTACACAGAATCATTCTGTGAAACTTCTTTCTGATCTGTGCATTCAGCTAACAGAGTTAAACCATACTTTTGATTGAGCAAATCTGAACACTCTTTCTGTAGAAAATGCAACTGGACATTTGCAGCGCTAAGAGAGTAGTAGTGGAAAAAGGAATATATTCAAATATAAACTACACAGAAGCATTCTGTGAAACTTCTTTCTGTTCTGAGCATTCAGCTAACAGAGTTAAACCATACTTTTGATTGAGCAGTTTTGAAACACTCTGTCTGTAGAAAATGCAACTGGACATTCGTAGCGCTAAGTGGGTAATAGTGGAAAAAAGAATATGTTCAAATATAAACTACACAGAAGCATTGTATGAAACTACTTTCTGTTCTGTGCATTCAACTAACAGAGTTGAACCTTAGTTTTGATTGAGCCTTTCTGAAACACTCTTTCTGTAGAAACTGCAATTGGACATTCTGAGCGCTAAGAGGCCTATATTGGGAAAAATAATATCTTCAAATAAAAACTACACAGAAGCATTGTGTGAAACTTATTTCTGATATGTTCATTAAGCTAACAGAGTTAAACCATATTTTTGATTGCGCAGTTCTGAACACTCTTTCTGTAGAAAATGCAAGTGGACATTCGGAGCGCTAAGAGGGTAATAGTGGAAAAAGGAATATATTCAAATATAAACTACACAGTAGCATTCTGTGAAAATTCTTTCTGTTCTGTGCATTCAACTAACAGAGTTGAACCTTACTTTTGATTGAGCCTTTCTGAAACACTCTTTCTGTAGAAACTGCAATTGGACATGCTAAGCGCTAAGAGGCCTACATTGGGAAAAAGAATATCTTCAAATAAAAACTACACAGATGCCTTCTGTGAAACTTATTTCTGATCTGTAAATTCAGTTAACAGAGATAAAACATATTTTTGATTGAGCAGTTATGAAACACTCTTTTTGTAGAAAATGCAAGTGGAGATTCGGAGCGCTAAGAGGGTAATAGTGGAAAAAGGAATGTCTTCAAATATAAACTACACAGAATCATTCGGTGAAACTTCTTTCTGATCTGTGCATTCAGCTAACAGAGTTAAACCATACTTTTGATTGAGCAGATCTGAACACTCTTTCTGTAGAAAATGCAACTGGACATTTGGAGCGCTAAGAGCGTAGTAGTGGAAAAAGGAATATATTCAAATATAAACTACACAGAAGCATTCTGTGAAACTTCTTTCTGATCTGAGCATTCAGCTAACAGAGTTAAACCATACTTTTGATTGAGCAGTTTTGAAACACTCTGTCTGTAGTAAATGCAACTGGACATTCGTAGCGCTAAGTGGGTAATAGTGGAAAAAAGAATATGTTCAAATATAAACTACACAGAAGCATTGTATGAAACTTCTTTCTGTTCTGTGCATTCAACTAACAGAGTTGAACCTTACTTTTGATTGAGCCGTTCTGAAACACTCTTTCTGTAGAAACTGCAATTGGACATTCTGAGCGCTAAGAGGCCTATATTGGGAAAAAGAATGTCTACAAATAAAAACTACACAGAAGAATTGTGTGAAACTTCTTTCTGTTCTGTTTGTTCAACTAAAAGAGTTGAACCTTAGTTTTGATTGAGCCGTTCTGAAAGACTCTTTCAGTAGAAAATGCAAGTGGAGATTCGGAGCGCTAAGAGGGTAATAGTGGAAAAAGGAATGTCTCCAAATATAAACTACACAGAATCATTCTGTGAAACTTCTTTCTGATCTGTGCATTCAGCTAACAGAGTTAAACCATACTTTTGATTGAGCAAATCTGAACACTCTTTCTGTAGAAAATGCAACTGGACATTTTGAGCGCTAAGAGCGTAGTAGTGGAAAAAGGAATATATTCAAATATAAACTACACAGAAGCATTCTGTGAAACTTCTTTCTGATCTGAGCATTCAGCTAACAGAGTTAAACCATACTTTTGATTGAGCAGTTTTTAAACACTCTGTCTGTAGAAAATGCAACTGGACATTCGTAGCGCTATGTGGGTAATAGTGGAAAAAAGAATATGTTCAAATATAAACTACAAAGAAGCATTGTATGAAACTTCTTTCTGTTCTGTGCATTCAACTAACAGAGTTGAACCTTACTTTTGATTGAGCCTCTCTGAAACACTCTTTCTGTAGAAACTGCAATTGGACATTCTGAGCGCTAAGAGGCCTATATTGGGAAAAATAATATCTTCAAATAAAAACTACACAGAAGCATTGTGTGAAACTTATTTCTGATATGTTCATTAAGCTAACAGAGTTAAACCATACTTTTGATTGCACAGTTCTGAACACTCTTTCTGTAGAAAATGCAAGTGGACATTCGGAGCGCTATGAAGGTAATAGTGGAAAAAGGAATATATTCAAATATAAACTACACAGTAGCATTCTGTGAAAATTCTTTCTGTTCTGTGCATTCAACTAACAGAGTTGAACCGTACTTTTGATTGAGCCGTTCTGAAACACTCTATCTGTAGAAACTGCAATTGGACATGCTAAGCGCTAAGAGGCCTACATTGGGAAAAAGAATATCTTCAAATAAAAACTACACAGATGCATTCTGTGAAACTTATTTCTGATCTGTAAATTCAGTTAACAGAGATAAAGCATATTTTTGATTGTGCAGTTATGAAACACTCTTTTTGTAGAAAATGCAAGTGGAGATTCGGAGCGCTAAGAGGGTAATAGTGGAAAAAGGAATGTCTTCAAATATAAACTACACAGAATCATTCGGTGAAACTTCTTTCTGATCTGTGCATTCAGCTAACAGAGTTAAACCATACTTTTGATTGAGCAGATCTGAACACTCTTTCTGTAGAAAATGCAACTGGACATTTGGAGCGCTAAGAGCGTAGTAGTGGAAAAAGGAATATATTCAAATATAAACTACACAGAAGCATTCTGTGAAACTTCTTTCTGATCTGAGCATTCAGCTAACAGAGTTAAACCATACTTTTGATTGAGCAGTTTTGAAACACTCTGTCTGTAGAAAATGCAACTGGACATTCGTAGCGCTAAGTGGGTAATAGTGGAAAAAAGAATATGTTCAAATATAAACTACACAGAAGCATTGTATGAAACTTCTTTCTGTTCTGTGCATTCAACTAACAGAGTTGAACCTTACTTTTGATTGAGCCGTTCTGAAACACTCTTTCTGTAGAAACTGCAATTGGACATTCTGAGCGCTAAGAGGCCTATATTGGGAAAAAGAATGTCTACAAATAAAAACTACACAGAAGAATTGTGTGAAACTTCTTTCTGTTCTGTTTGTTCAACTAAAAGAGTTGAACCTTAGTTTTGATTGAGCCGTTCTGAAACACTCTTTCTGTAGAAAATGCAAGTGGAGATTCGGAGCGCTAAGAGGGTAATAGTGGAAAAAGGAATGTCTCCAAATATAAACTACACAGAATCATTCTGTGAAACTTCTTTCTGATCTGTGCATTCAGCTAACAGAGTTAAACCATACTTTTGATTGAGCAAATCTGAACACTCTTTCTGTAGAAAATGCAACTGGACATTTGGAGCGCTAAGAGAGTAGTAGTGGAAAAAGGAATATATTCAAATATAAATTACACAGAAGCATTCTGTGAAACTTCTTTCTGATCTGAGCATTCAGCTAACAGAGTTAAACCATACTTTTGATTGAGCAGTTTTTAAACACTCTGTCTGTAGAAAATGCAACTGGACATTCATAGCGCTATGTGGGTAATAGTGGAAAAAAGAATATGTTCAAATATAAACTACAAAGAAGCATTGTATGAAACTTCTTTCTGTTCTGTGCATTCAACTAACAGAGTTGAACCTTACTTTTGATTGAGCCTTTCTGAAATACTCTTTCTGTAGAAACTGCAATTGGACATTCTGAGCGCTAAGAGGCCTATATTGGGAAAAATAATATCTTCAAATAAAAACTACACAGAAGCATTGTGTGAAACTTATTTCTGATATGTTCATTAAGCTAACAGAGTTAAACCATACTTTTGATTGCGCAGTTCTGAACACTCTTTCTGTAGAAAATGCAAGTGGACATTCGAAGCGCTAAGAGGTTAATAGTGGAAAAAGGAATATATTCAAATGTAAACTACACAGTAGCATTCTGTGAAAATTCTTTCTGTTCTGTGCATTCAACTAACAGAGTTGAACCTTACTTTTGATTGAGCCGTTCTGAAACACTCTTTCTGTAGAAACTGCAATTGGACATGCTAAGCGCTAGGAGGCCTACATTGGGAAAAAGAATATCTTCAAATAAAAACTACACAGATGGATTCTGTGAAACTTATTTCTGATCTGTAAATTCAGTTAACAGAGATAAAACATATTTTTGATTGAGCAGTTATGAAACACTCTTTTTGTAGAAAATGCAAGTGGAGATTCGGAGCGCTAAGAGGGTAATAGTGGAAAAAGGAATGTCTCCAAATATAAACTACACAGAATCATTCGGTGAAACTTCTTTCTGATCTCTGCATTCAGCTAACAGAGTTAAACCATACTTTTGATTGAGCAGATCTGAACACTCTTTCTGTAGAAAATGCAACTGGACTTTTGGAGCGCTAAGAGCGTAGTAGTGGAAAAAGGAATATATTCAAATATAAACTACACAGAAGCATTCTGTGAAACTTCTTTCTGATCTGAGCATTCAGCTAACAGAGTTAAACCATACTTTCATTGAGCAGTTTTGAAACACTCTGTCTGTAGAAAATGCAACTGGACATTCGTAGCGCTAAGTGGGTAATAGTGGAAAAAAGAATATGTTCAAATATAAACTACACAGAAGCATTGTATGAAGCTTCTTTCTGTTCTGTGCATTCAACTAACAGAGTTGAACCTTACTTTTGATTGAGCCGTTCTGAAACACTCTTTCTGTAGAAACTGCAATTGGACATTCTGAGCGCTAAGAGGCCTATATTGGGAAAAATAATGTCTACAAATAAAAACTACACAGAAGAATTGTGTGAAACTTCTTTCTGTTCTGTTTGTTCAATTAAAAGAGTTGAACCTTATTTTTGATTGAGCCGTTCTGAAACACTCTTTCTGTAGAAAATGCAAGTGGAGATTCGGAGCGCTAAGAGGGTAATAGTGGAAAAAGGAATGTCTCCAAATATAAACTACACAGAATCATTCTGTGAAACTTCTTTCTGATCTGTGCATTCAGCTAACAGAGTTAAACCATACTTTTGATTGAGCAGATCTGAACACTCTTTCTGTAGAAAATGCAACTGGACATTTGCAGCGCTAAGAGAGTAGTAGTGGAAAAAGGAATATATTCAAATATAAACTACACAGAAGCATTCTGTGAAACTTCTTTCTGTTCTGAGCATTCAGCTAACAGAGTTAAACCATACTTTTGATTGAGCAGTTTTGAAACACTCTGTCTGTAGAAAATGCAACTGGACATTCGTAGCGCTAAGTGGGTAATAGTGGAAAAAAGAATATGTTCAAATATAAACTACACAGAAGCATTGTATGAAACTACTTTCTGTTCTGTGCATTCAACTAACAGAGTTGAACCTTAGTTTTGATTGAGCCTTTCTGAAACACTCTTTCTGTAGAAACTGCAATTGGACATTCTGAGCGCTAAGAGGCCTATATTGGGAAAAATAATATCTTCAAATAAAAACTACACAGAAGCATTGTGTGAAACTTATTTCTGATATGTTCATTAAGCTAACAGAGTTAAACCATATTTTTGATTGCGCAGTTCTGAACACTCTTTCTGTAGAAAATGCAAGTGGACATTCGGAGCGCTAAGAGGGTAATAGTGGAAAAAGGAATATATTCAAATATAAACTACACAGTAGCATTCTGTGAAAATTCTTTCTGTTCTGTGCATTCAACTAACAGAGTTGAACCTTACTTTTGATTGAGCCTTTCTGAAACACTCTTTCTGTAGAAACTGCAATTGGACATGCTAAGCGCTAAGAGGCCTACATTGGGAAAAAGAATATCTTCAAATAAAAACTACACAGATGCCTTCTGTGAAACTTATTTCTGATCTGTAAATTCAGTTAACAGAGATAAAACATATTTTTGATTGAGCAGTTATGAAACACTCTTTTTGTAGAAAATGCAAGTGGAGATTCGGAGCGCTAAGAGGGTAATAGTGGAAAAAGGAATGTCTTCAAATATAAACTACACAGAATCATTCGGTGAAACTTCTTTCTGATCTGTGCATTCAGCTAACAGAGTTAAACCATACTTTTGATTGAGCAGATCTGAACACTCTTTCTGTAGAAAATGCAACTGGACATTTGGAGCGCTAAGAGCGTAGTAGTGGAAAAAGGAATATATTCAAATATAAACTACACAGAAGCATTCTGTGAAACTTCTTTCTGATCTGAGCATTCAGCTAACAGAGTTAAACCATACTTTTGATTGAGCAGTTTTGAAACACTCTGTCTGTAGAAAATGCAACTGGACATTCGTAGCGCTAAGTGGGTAACAGTGGAGAAAAGAATATGTTCAAATATAAACTACACAGAAGCATTGTATGAAACTTCTTTCTGTTCTGTGCATTCAACTAACAGAGTTGAACCTTACTTTTGATTGAGCCGTTCTGAAACACTCTTTCTGTAGAAACTGCAATTGGACATTCTGAGCGCTAAGAGGCCTATATTGGGAAAAAGAATGTCTACAAATAAAAACTACACAGAAGAATTGTGTGAAACTTCTTTCTGTTCTGTTTGTTCAACTAAAAGAGTTGAACCTTAGTTTTGATTGAGCCGTTCTGAAACACTCTTTCTGTAGAAAATGCAAGTGGAGATTCGGAGCGCTAAGAGGGTAATAGTGGAAAAAGGAATGTCTCCAAATATAAACTACACAGAATCATTCTGTGAAACTTCTTTCTGATCTGTGCATTCAGCTAACAGAGTTAAACCATACTTTTGATTGAGCAGATCTGAACACTCTTTCTGTAGAAAATGCAACTGGACATTTGGAGCGCTAAGAGAGTAGTAGTGGAAAAAGGAATATATTCATATATAAACTACACAGAAGCATTCTGTGAAACTTCTTTCTGATCTGAGCATTCAGCTAACAGAGTTAAACCATACTTTTGATTGAGCAGTTTTGAAACACTCTGTCTGTAGAAAATGCAACTGGACATTCGTAGCGCTAAGTGGGTAATAGTGGAAAAAAGAATATGTTCAAATATAAACTACACAGAAGCATTGTATGAAACTTCTTTCTGTTCTGTGCATTCAACTAACAGAGTTGAACCTTACTTTTGATTGAGCCTTTCTGAAACACTCTTTCTGTAGAAACTGCAATTGGACATTCTGAGCGCTAAGAGGCCTACATTGGGAAAAAGAATATCTTCAAATAAAAACTACAAAGAAGCATTCTGTGAAACTTATTTCTGATGTGTTCATTAAGCTAACAGAGTTAAACCATATTTTTGATTGCGCAGTTCTGAACACTCTTTCTGTAGAATATGCAAGTGGACATTCGGAGCGCTAAGAGGGTAATAGTGGAAAAAGGAATATATTCAAATATAAACTACACAGTAGCATTCTGTGAAAATTCTTTCTGTTCTGTGCATTCAACTAACAGAGTTGAACCTTACTTTTGATTGAGCCTTTCTGAAACACTCTTTCTGTAGAAACTGCAATTGGACATGCTAAGCGCTAAGAGGCCTACATTGGGAAAAAGAATATCTTCAAATAAAAACTACACAGATGCCTTCTGTGAAACTTATTTCTGATCTGTAAATTCAGTTAACAGAGATAAAACATATTTTTGATTGAGCAGTTATGAAACACTCTTTTTGTAGAAAATGCAAGTGGAGATTCGGAGCGCTAAGAGGGTAATAGTGGAAAAAGGAATGTCTTCAAATATAAACTACACAGAATCATTCGGTGAAACTTCTTTCTGATCTGTGCATTCAGCTAACAGAGTTAAACCATACTTTTGATTGAGCAGATCTGAACACTCTTTCTGTAGAAAATGCAACTGGACATTTGGAGCGCTAAGAGCGTAGTAGTGGAAAAAGGAATATATTCAAATATAAACTACACAGAAGCATTCTGTGAAACTTCTTTCTGATCTGAGCATTCAGCTAACAGAGTTAAACCATACTTTTGATTGAGCAGTTTTGAAACACTCTGTCTGTAGAAAATGCAACTGGACATTCGTAGCGCTAAGTGGGTAATAGTGGAAAAAAGAATATGTTCAAATATAAACTACACAGAAGCATTGTATGAAACTTCTTTCTGTTCTGTGCATTCAACTAACAGAGTTGAACCTTACTTTTGATTGAGCCGTTCTGAAACACTCTTTCTGTAGAAACTGCAATTGGACATTCTGAGCGCTAAGAGGCCTATATTGGGAAAAAGAATGTCTACAAATAAAAACTACACAGAAGAATTGTGTGAAACTTCTTTCTGTTCTGTTTGTTCAACTAAAAGAGTTGAACCTTAGTTTTGATTGAGCCGTTCTGAAACACTCTTTCTGTAGAAAATGCAAGTGGAGATTCGGAGCGCTAAGAGGGTAATAGTGGAAAAAGGAATGTCTCCAAATATAAACTACACAGAATCATTCTGTGAAACTTCTTTCTGATCTGTGCATTCAGCTAACAGAGTTAAAACATACTTTTGATTGAGCAAATCTGAACACTCTTTCTGTAGAAAATGCAACTGGACATTTGGAGCGCTAAGAGAGTAGTAGTGGAAAAAGGAATATATTCAAATATAAACTACACAGAAGCATTCTGTGAAACTTCTTTCTGATCTGAGCATTCAGCTAACAGAGTTAAACCATACTTTTGATTGAGCAGTTTTGAAACACTCTGTCTGTAGAAAATGCAACTGGACATTCATAGCGCTATGTGGGTAATAGTGGAAAAAAGAATATGTTCAAATATAAACTACAAAGAAGCATTGTATGAAAGTTCTTTCTGTTCTGTGCATTCAACTAACAGAGTTGAACCTTACTTTTGATTGAGCCTTTCTGAAACACTCTTTCTGTAGAAACTGCAATTGGACATTCTGAGCGCTAAGAGGCCTATATTGCGAAAAATAATATCTTCAAATAAAAACTACACAGAAGCATTGTGTGAAACTTATTTCTGATATGTTCATTAAGCTAACAGAGTTAAACCATACTTTTGATTGCGCAGTTCTGAACACTCTTTCTGTAGAAAATGCAAGTGGACATTCGAAGCGCTAAGAGGTTAATAGTGGAAAAAGGAATATATTCAAATGTAAACTACACAGTAGCATTCTGTGAAAATTCTTTCTGTTCTGTGCATTCAACTAACAGAGTTGAACCTTACTTTTGATTGAGCCGTTCTGAAACACTCTTTCTGTAGAAACTGCAATTGGACATGCTAAGCGCTAGGAGGCCTACATTGGGAAAAAGAATATCTTCAAATAAAAACTACACAGATGGATTCTGTGAAACTTATTTCTGATCTGTAAATTCAGTTAACAGAGATAAAACATATTTTTGATTGAGCAGTTATGAAACACTCTTTTTGTAGAAAATGCAAGTGGAGATTCGGAGCGCTAAGAGGGTAATAGTGGAAAAAGGAATGTCTCCAAATATAAACTACACAGAATCATTCGGTGAAACTTCTTTCTGATCTCTGCATTCAGCTAACAGAGTTAAACCATACTTTTGATTGAGCAGATCTGAACACTCTTTCTGTAGAAAATGCAACTGGACATTTGGAGCGCTAAGAGCGTAGTAGTGGAAAAAGGAATATATTCAAATATAAACTACACAGAAGCATTCTGTGAAACTTCTTTCTGATCTGAGCATTCAGCTAACAGAGTTAAACCATACTTTTCATTGAGCAGTTTTGAAACACTCTGTCTGTAGAAAATGCAACTGGACATTCGTAGCGCTAAGTGGGTAATAGTGGAAAAAAGAATATGTTCAAATATAAACTACACAGAAGCATTGTATGAAACTTCTTTCTGTTCTGTGCATTCAACTAACAGAGTTGAACCTTACTTTTGATTGAGCCGTTCTGAAACACTCTTTCTGTAGAAACTGCAATTGGACATTCTGAGCGCTAAGAGGCCTATATTGGGAAAAAGAATGTCTACAAATAAAAACTACACAGAAGAATTGTGTGAAACTTCTTTCTGTTCTGTTTGTTCAATTAAAAGAGTTGAACCTTATTTTTGATTGAGCCGTTCTGAAACACTCTTTCTGTAGAAAATGCAAGTGGAGATTCGGAGCGCTAAGAGGGTAATAGTGGAAAAAGGAATGTCTCCAAATATAAACTACATAGAATCATTCTGTGAAACTTCTTTCTGATCTGTGCATTCAGCTAACAGAGTTAAACCATACTTTTGATTGAGCAGATCTGAACACTCTTTCTGTAGAAAATGCAACTGGACATTTGCAGCGCTAAGAGAGTAGTAGTGGAAAAAGGAATATATTCAAATATAAACTACACAGAAGCATTCTGTGAAACTTCTTTCTGTTCTGAGCATTCAGCTAACAGAGTTAAACCATACTTTTGATTGAGCAGTTTTGAAACACTCTGTCTGTAGAAAATGCAACTGGACATTCGTAGCGCTAAGTGGGTAATAGTGGAAAAAAGAATATGTTCAAATATAAACTACACAGAAGCATTGTATGAAACTACTTTCTGTTCTGTGCATTCAACTAACAGAGTTGAACCTTAGTTTTGATTGAGCCTTTCTGAAACACTCTTTCTGTAGAAACTGCAATTGGACATTCTGAGCGCTAAGAGGCCTATATTGGGAAAAATAATATCTTCAAATAAAAACTACACAGAAGCATTGTGTGAAACTTATTTCTGATGTGTTCATTAAGCTAACAGAGTTAAACCATATTTTTGATTGCGCAGTTCTGAACACTCTTTCTGTAGAAAATGCAAGTGGACATTCGGAGCGCTAAGAGGGTAATAGTGGAAAAAGTAATATATTCAAATATAAACTACACAGTAGCATTCTGTGAAAATTCTTTCTGTTCTGTGCATTCAACTAACAGAGTTGAACCTTACTTTTGATTGAGCCTTTCTGAAACACTCTTTCTGTAGAAACTGCAATTGGACATTCTGAGCGCTAAGAGGCCTATATTGGGAAAAAGAATGTCTACAAATAAAAACTACACAGAAGAATTGTGTGAAACTTTTTCTGTTCTGTTTGTTCAACTAAAAGAGTTGAACCTTAGTTTTGATTGAGCCGTTCTGAAACACTCTTTCTGTAGAAAATGCAAGTGGAGATTCGGAGCGCTAAGAGGGTAATAGTGGAAAAAGGAATGTCTCCAAATATAAACTACACAGAATCATTCTGTGAAACTTCTTTCTGATCTGTGCATTCAGCTAACAGAGTTAAACCATACTTTTGATTGAGCAGATCTGAACACTCTTTCTGTAGAAAATGCAACTGGACATTTGGAGCGCTAAGAGAGTAGTAGTGGAAAAAGGAATATATTCATATATAAACTACACAGAAGCATTCTGTGAAACTTCTTTCTGATCTGAGCATTCAGCTAACAGAGTTAAACCATACTTTTGATTGAGCAGTTTTGAAACACTCTGTCTGTAGAAAATGCAACTGGACATTCGTAGCGCTAAGTGGGTAATAGTGGAAAAAAGAATATGTTCAAATATAAACTACACAGAAGCATTGTATGAAACTTCTTTCTGTTCTGTGCATTCAACTAACAGAGTTGAACCTTACTTTTGATTGAGCCTTTCTGAAACACTCTTTCTGTAGAAACTGCAATTGGACATTCTGAGCGCTAAGAGGCCTACATTGGGAAAAGAATATCTTCAAATAAAAACTACACAGATGCATTTTGTGAAACTTATTTCTGATCTGTAAATTCAGTTAACAGAGATAAAACATATTTTTGATTGAGCAGTTATGAAACACTCTTTTTGTAGAAAATGCAAGTGGAGATTCGGAGCGCTAAGAGGGTAATAGTGGAAAAAGGAATGTCTTCAAATATAAACTACACAGAATCATTCGGTGAAACTTCTTTCTGATCTGTGCATACAGCTAACAGAGTTAAACCATACTTTTGATTGAGCATATCTGAACACTCTTTCTGTAGAAAATGCAACTGGACATTTGGAGCGCTAAGAGCGTAGTAGTGGAAAAAGGAATATATTCAGATATAAACTACACAGAAGCATTCTGTGAAACTTCTTTCTGATCTGAGCATTCAGCTAACAGAGTTAAACAATACTTTTGATTGAGCAGTTTTGAAATACTCTGTCTGTAGAAAATGCAACTGGACATTCGTAGCGCTAAGTGGGTAATAGTGGAAAAAAGAATATGTTCAAATATAAACTACACAGAAGCATTGTATGAAACTTATTTCTGTTCTGTGCATTCAACTAACAGAGTTGAACCTTAGTTTTGATTGAGCCTTTCTGAAACACTCTTTCTGTAGAAACTGCAATTGGACATTCTGAGCGCTAAGAGGCCTATATTGGGAAAAAGAATGTCTACAAATGAAAACTACACAGAAGTATTGTGTGAAACTTCTTTCTGTTCTGTTTGTTCAACTAAAAGAGTTGAACCTTATTTTTGATTGAGCCGTTCTGAAACACTATTTCTGTAGAAAATGCAAGTGGAGATTCGGAGCGCTAAGAGGGTAATAGTGGAAAAAGGAATGTCTCCAAATATAAACTACACAGAATCATTCTGTGAAACTTCTTTCTGATCTGTGCATTCAGCTAACAGAGTTAAACCATACTTTTGATTGAGCAGATCTGAACACTCTTTCTGTAGAAAATGCAACTGGACATTTGGAGCGCTAAGAGAGTAGTAGTGGAAAAAGGAATATATTCAAATATAAACTACACAGAAGCATTCTGTGAAACTTCTTTCTGTTCTGAGCATTCAGCTAACAGAGTTAAACCATACTTTTGATTGAGCAGTTTTGAAACACTCTGTCTGTAGAAAATGCAACTGGACATTCGTATCGCTAAGTGGGTAATAGTGGAAAAAAGAATATGTTCAAATATAAACTACACAGAAGCATTGTATGAAACTACTTTCTGTTCTGTGCATTCAACTAACAGAGTTGAACCTTAGTTTTGATTGAGCCTTTCTGAAACACTCTTTCTGTAGAAACTGCAATTGGACATTCTGAGCGCTAAGAGGCCTATATTGGGAAAAATAATATCTTCAAATAAAAACTACACAGAAGCATTGTGTGAAACTTATTTCTGATGTGTTCATTAAGCTAACAGAGTTAAACCATATTTTTGATTGCGCAGTTCTGAACACTCTTTCTGTAGAAAATGCAATTGGACATTCGGAGCGCTAAGAGGGTAATAGTGGAAAAAGGAATATATTCAAATATAAACTACACAGTAGCATTCTGTGAAAATTCTTTCTGTTCTGTGCATTCAACTAACAGAGTTGAACCTTACTTTTGATTGAGCCTTTCTGAAACACTCTTTCTGTAGAAACTGCAATTGGACATGCTAAGAGCTAAGAGGCCTACATTGGGAAAAAGAATATCTTCAAATAAAAACTACACAGATGCCTTCTGTGAAACTTATTTCTGATCTGTAAATTCAGTTAACAGAGATAAAACATATTTTTGATTGAGCAGTTATGAAACACTCTTTTTGTAGAAAATGCAAGTGGAGATTCGGAGCGCTAAGAGGGTAATAGTGGAAAAAGGAATGTCTTCAAATATAAACTACACAGAATCATTCGGTGAAACTTCTTTCTGATCTGTGCATTCAGCTAACAGAGTTAAACCATACTTTTGATTGAGCAGATCTGAACACTCTTTCTGTAGAAAATGCAACTGGACATTTTGAGCGCTAAGAGCGTAGTAGTGGAAAAAGGAATATATTCAAATATAAACTACACAGAAGCATTCTGTGAAACTTCTTTCTGATCTGAGCATTCAGCTAACAGAGTTAAACCATACTTTTGATTGAGCAGTTTTGAAACAGTCTGTCTGTAGAAAATGCAACTGGACATTCGTAGCGCTAAGTGGGTAACAGTGGAGAAAAGAATATGTTCAAATATAAACTACACAGAAGCATTGTATGAAACTTCTTTCTGTTCTGTGCATTCAACTAACAGAGTTGAACCTTACTTTTGATTGAGCCGTTCTGAAACACTCTTTCTGTAGAAACTGCAATTGGACATTCTGAGCGCTAAGAGGCCTATATTGGGAAAAAGAATGTCTACAAATAAAAACTACACAGAAGAATTGTGTGAAACTTCTTTCTGTTCTGTTTGTTCAACTAAAAGAGTTGAACCTTAGTTTTGATTGAGCCGTTCTGAAACACTCTTTCTGTAGAAAATGCAAGTGGAGATTCGGAGCGCTAAGAGGGTAATAGTGGAAAAAGGAATGTCTCCAAATATAAACTACACAGAATCATTCTGTGAAACTTCTTTCTGATCTGTGCATTCAGCTAACAGAGTTAAACCATACTTTTGATTGAGCAGATCTGAACACTCTTTCTGTAGAAAATGCAACTGGACATTTGGAGCGCTAAGAGAGTAGTAGTGGAAAAAGGAATATATTCAAATATAAACTACACAGAAGCATTCTGTGAAACTTCTTTCTGATCTGAGCATTCAGCTAACAGAGTTAAACCATACTTTTGATTGAGCAGTTTTGAAACACTCTGTCTGTAGAAAATGCAACTGGACATTCGTAGCGCTAAGTGGCTAATAGTGGAAAAAAGAATATGTTCAAATATAAACTACACAGAAGCATTGTATGAAAATTATTTCTGTTCTGTGCATTCAACTAACAGAGTTGAACCTTACTTTTGATTGAGCCTTTCTGAAACACTCTTTCTGTAGAAACTGCAATTGGACATTCTGAGCGATAAGAGGCCTATATTG
This sequence comes from Symphalangus syndactylus, assembly GCF_028878055.3. Taxonomy (NCBI): domain Eukaryota; kingdom Metazoa; phylum Chordata; class Mammalia; order Primates; family Hylobatidae; genus Symphalangus; species Symphalangus syndactylus. The sequence continues at coordinate 384,134 of NC_072435.2, read as the reverse complement.
GGAAAAATAATGTCTTCAAATAAAAACTACACAGAAGCATTGTGTGAAACTTATTTCTGATATGTTCATTAAGCTAACAGAGTTAAACCATACTTTTGATTGCGCAGTTCTGAACACTCTTTCTGTAAAAAATGCAAGTGGACATTCGGAGCGCTAAGAGGGTAATAGTGGAAAAAGGAATATATTCAAATATAAACTACACAGTAGCATTCTGTGAAAATTCTTTCTGTTCTGTGCATTCAACTAACAGAGTTGAACCTTACTTTTGATTGAGCCGTTCTGAAACACTCTTTCTGTAGAAACTGCAATTGGACATGCTAAGCGCTAAGAGGCCTACATTGGGAAAAAGAATATCTTCAAATAAAAACTACACAGATGCATTCTGTGAAACTTATTTCTGATCTGTAAATTCAGTTAACAGAGATAAAACATATTTTTGATTGAGCAGTTATGACACACTCTTTTTGTAGAAAATGCAAGTGGAGATTCGGAGCGCTAAGAGGGTAAAAGTGGAAAAAGGAATGTCTTCAAATATAAACTACAGAGAATCATTCGGTGAAACTTCTTTCTGATCTGTGCGTTCAGCTAACAGAGTTAAACCATACTTTTGATTGAGCAGATCTGAACACTCTTTCTGTAGAAAATGCAACTGGCCATTTGGAGCGCTAAGAGAGTAGTAGTGGAAAAAGTAATATATTCAAATATAAACTACACAGAAGCATTCTGTGAAACTTCTTTCTGATCTGAGCATTCAGCTAACAGAGTTAATCCATACTTTTGATTGAGCAGTTTTGAAACACTCTGTCTGTAGAAAATGCAACTGGACATTCGGAGCGCTAATTGGGTAATAGTGCAAAAAGGAGTATGTTCAAATATAAACTACACAGAAGCATTGTATGAAACAACTTTGTGTTCTGTACATTCAACTAACAGAGTTGAACCTTACTTTTGATTGAGCCGTTCTTAAACACTGTTTCTGTAGAAACTGTAATTGGACATTCTGAGCGCTAGGAGGCCTACATTGCGAAAAATAATATATTCAAATAAAAATTACACAGAAGCATTGTGTGAATCTTATTTCTGATATGTGCATTCAGCTAACAGATTTAAACCATACATTTGATTGCACAGTTCTGAACACTCTTTCTGTAGAAAATGCAAGTTTACTTTCGGAGCGCTAAGAGGGTAATAGTGGAAAAAGGAATATATTCAAATATAAATTACACAGAAGCATTCTGTGAAACTTCTTTCTGATCTCTGCATTCAACTAACTGAGTTAAAACTTGCTTTTTATTGAGCCGTTCTGAAACACTATTTCTGTAGAAAATGCAATTGGACATTCTGAGCGCTAAGAGGCCTATATTGGGAAAAATAATATCTACACATGAAAACTACACAGAAGCATTCTGTGAAACTTCTTTCTGTTCTGTGAATTCAACTAAAAGTGTTGAACCTTCGTTTTGATTGAGCCGTTCTGAAACACTCTTTCTGTAGAAAATGCAAGTGGACATTCGGAGCGCTAAGATTGTAATAGTGAAAAAAGGAATATCTCCAAATAAAAACTACACAGAAGCATTCTCTGAAACTCCTTTCTGTTCTCTGCATTCAACTAACAGAGCTGAGCCTTACTTTTGAAGGAGCAGTTCTGAAACACTCTTTGTGTAGGAACTGCCAGTGGACATTCGGAGCGCTAAGACGGTAATAGTCGAAAAAGGAATATCTTCAACTAAATACTACACAGAAGCATTCTGTGAAACTTCTTTCTGTTCTGTGAATTCAACTAAAAGAGTTGAACATTAGTTTTGATTGAGCCGTTCTGAAACACTCTTTCTGTAGAAAATGAAAGTGGAGATTTGGAGCGCTAACAGTGTATTAGTGGAAAAAGGAATATCTTCAAATATAAACTACACAGAATCATTCTGTGAAACTTCTTTCTGATCTGAGCATTCAGGTAACAGAGTTAAAACATACTTTTGATTGAGCAGTTCTGAACACTCTTTCTGTAGAAAATGCAACTGGACATTTGGAGCGCTAAGAGGGTAGTAGTGGAAAAAGGTGTATATTCAAATATAAACTACACAGAAGCATTCTGTGAAACTTCTTTCTGATCTGAGCATTCAGCTAACAGAGTTAAACCATACTTTTGATTGAGCAGTTTTGAAAAACTCTGTCTGTAGAAAATGCAATTGGACATTCGGAGCGCTCAGTGGGTAATAATGGAAAAAGGAATATGTTCAAATATAAACTACACAGAAGCATTGTATGAAACTTCTTTCTGTTCTATGCATTCAACTAACAGATTTGAAACTTACTTTTGATTGAGCCGTTCTGAAACACTTTCTGCAGAAACTGCAATTGGACATTCTGAGCGCTAAGAGGCCTATATTGGGAAAAATAATATCTTCAAATAAAAATTACACAGCAGCATTGTGTGAAACTTATTTCTGATATGTGCATTCAGCTAACAGAGTTAAACCATACTTTTGATTGAGCAGTTCTGAACACTCTTTCTGTAGAAAATGCAACTGGACATTTGGAGCGCTAAGAGGGTAGTAGTTGAAAAAGAATATATTCAAATATAAACTACAGAGAAACATTCTGTGAAACTTTTTCTGATCTGAGCATTCAGGTAACAGAGTTAAACCATACTTTTGATTGAGCAGTTTTGAAACACTCTGTCTGTAGAAAATGCAACTGGACATTCGGAGCGCTAAGTGGGTAATAGTGGAAAAAGGTATATGTTCAAATATAAACTACACAGAAGCATTGTATGAAACAACTTTGTGTTCTGTACATTCAACTAACAGAGTTGAACCTTACTTTTGATTGAGCCGTTCTTAAACACTGTTTCTGTAGAAACTGTAATTGGACATTCTGAGCGCTAGGAGGCCTATATTGCGAAAAATAATATATTCAAATAAAAACTACACAGAAGCATTGTGTGAAACTTATTTGTGATATGTGCATTCAGCTAACAGAGTTAAACCATACATTTGATTGCACAGTTCTGAACACTCTTTCTGTAGAAAATGCAAGTGGACATTCGGAACGCTAAGAGGGTAATAGTGGAAAAAGCAATATATTCATATATAAACTACACAGAAGCATTCTGTGAAACTTCTTTCTGATCTCTGCATTCAACTAACTGAGTTAAATCTTGCTTTTGATTGAGCCGTTCTGAAACTCTCTTTCTGTAGAAAATGCAATTGGACATTCTGAGCGCTAAGAGGCATATATTGGTAAAAAGAATATTTTCATATAAACACTACACAGAAGCATTCTGTTAAACTTCTTTCTGATCTGTGCATTCAGCTAACAGAGTTAAACCATACTTTTGATTGAGCAGTTCTGAAACACTCTTTCTGTAGAAAATGCTACTGGACATTTGGAGCGCTAAGTGGGTAATAGTGAAAAAAGGAATATGTTCAAATATAAACTACACAGAAGCATTCTGTGAAACTTCTTTCTGTTCTGTGCATTCAAATAACTGAGTTGAACCTTACTTTTGATGAAGCCGTTCTCAAACACTCTTTCTGTAGAAACTGCAATAGGACATTCTGAGGGCTAAGAGGCCTATATTGGGAAAAGGAATATCTTCAAATAAAAACTACACAGAAGCATTCTGTGAAACTTATTTCTGATATTGGCATTCAACTAATAGAGTAAAACCATACTTTTGATTTAGCCGTTGTGAACACTCCTTCTGTAGATAATGCAAGTGGACCTTCGGAGCGCTAAGAGGGTAATACTGGAAAAAGTAATATCTTCAAATATAAACTACACAGAATCATTCTGTTAAACTTCTTTCTGATCTGTGCATTCAACTAACAGAATTAAACCATACTTTTGATAGAGCAGTTCTGAACACTCTTTCTGTAGAAAATGCAACTGGACATTTGGAGCGCTAAGAGGGTAGTAGTGGAAAAAGGAATATATTCAAATATAAGCTACACAGAAGCATTCTGTGAAACTTCTTTCTGATCTGAGCATTCAGCTAACAGAGTTAAACCATACTTTTGATTGAGGAGATTTGAAACACTCTGTCTGTAGAAAATGCAACTTTACATTCGGAGCACTAAGTGGGTAATAATGGAAAAAGGAATATGTTCAAATATAAACTACACAGAAGCATTGTATGAAACTTCTTTATGTTCTGTGCATTCAACTATCAGAGTTGAACCTTACTTTTGATTGAGCCGTTCTGAAACACTCTTTGTGTAGAAACTGCAATTGGATATTCTGAGCGCTAAGAGGCATATGTTGGGAAAAATAATATCTTCAAATAAAAACTACACAGCAGCATTGTGTGAAACTTATTTCTGATATGTGCATTCAGCTAACAGAGTTAAACCATACTTTTGATTGCGCAGTTCTGAACACTCTTTCTGTGGAAAATGCAAGTGGACATTCGGAGCGCTAATACGGTAATAGTGGAAAAATGAATATATTCAATTATAAACTACACAGAAGCATTGTATGAAACAACTTTGTGTTCTGTACATTCAACTAACAGAGTTGAACCTTACTTTTGATTGAGCCGTTCTTAAACACTGTTTCTGTAGAAACTGTAATTGGACATTCTGAGCGCTAGGAGGCCTATATTGCGAAAAATAATATATTCAAATAAAAACTACACAGAAGCCTTGTGTGAAACCTATTTCTGATATGTGCATTCAGCTAACAGATTTAAACCATACATTTGATTGCACAGTTCTGAACACTCTTTCTGTAGAAAATGCAAGTGGACTTTCGGAGCGCTAAGAGGGTAATAGTGGAAAAAGGAATATATTCAAATATAAATTTCACAGAAGCATTCTGTGAAACTTCTTTCTGATCTCTGCATTCAACTAACTGAGTTAAAACTTGCTTTTGATTGAGCCGTTCTGAAACACTTTTTCTGTAGAAATTGCAATTGGACATTCTGAGCGCTAAGAGGCCTATATTGGGAAAAAGAATATCTACACATGAAAACTACGCAGAAGCATTCTGTGAAACTTCTTTCTGTTCTGTGAATTCAACTAAAAGTGTTGAACCTTAGTTTTGATTGAGCCGTTCTGAAACACTCTTTCTGTAGAAAATGCAAGTGGACATTCGGAGCGCTAAGATTGTAATAGTGAAAAAAGGAATATCTCCAAATAAAAACTACACAGAAGCATTCTCTGAAACTCCTTTCTGTTCTGTGCATTCAACTAACAGAGCTGAGCCTTACTTTTGAAGGAGCAGTTCTGAAACACTCTTTGTGTAGGAACTGCCAGTGGACAATCGGAGCGCTAAGACAGTAATAGTCGAAAAAGGAATATCTTCAACTAAATACTACACAGAAGCATTCTGTGAAACTTCTTTCTGTTCTGTGCATTCAACTAAAAGAGTTGAACATTAGTTTTGATTGAGCCTTTCTGAAACACTCTTTCTGTAGAAAATGAAAGTGGAGATTTGGAGCGCTAACAGTGTAATAGTGGAAAAAGGAATATCTTCAAATATAAACTACACAGAATCATTCTGTGAAACTTCTTTCTGATCTGAGCATTCAGGTAACAGAGTTAAAACATACTTTTGATTGAGCAGTTCTGAACACTCTTTCTGTAGAAAATGCAACTGGACATTTGGAGCGCTAAGAGGGTAGTAGTGGAAAAAGGTGTATATTCAAATATAAACTACACAGAAGCATTCTGTGAAACTTCTTTCTGATCTGAGCATTCAGCTAACAGAGTTAAACCATACTTTTGATTGAGCAGTTTTGAAAAACTCTGTCTGTAGAAAATGCAATTGGACATTCGGAGCGCTCAGTGGGTAATAATGGAAAAAGGAATATGTTCAAAAATAAACTACACAGAAGCATTGTATGAAACTTCTTTCTGTTCTGTGCATTCAACTAACAGATTTGAAACTTACTTTTGATTGAGCCGTTCTGAAACACTTTCTGTAGAAACTGCAATTGGACATTCTGAGCGCTAAGAGGCCTATATTGGGAAAAATAATATCTTCAAATAAAAATTACACAGCAGCATTGTGTGAAACTTATTTCTGATATGTGCATTCAGCTAACAGAGTTAAACCATACTTTTGATTGAGCAGTTCTGAACACTCTTTCTGTAGAAAATGCAACTGGACATTTGGAGCGCTAAGAGGGTAGTAGTAGAAAAAGAATATATTCAAATATAAACTACAGAGAAACATTCTGTGAAACTTTTTCTGATCTGAACATTCAGCTAACAGAGTTAAACCATACTTTTGATTGAGCAGTTTTGAAACACTCTGTCTGTAGAAAATGCAACTGGACATTCGGAGCGCTAAGTGGGTAATAGTGGAAAAAGGAATATGTTCAAATATAAACTACACAGAAGCATTGTATGAAACAACTTTGTGTTCTGTACATTCAACTAACAGAGTTGAACCTTACTTTTGATTGAGCCGTTCTTAAACCCTGTTTCTGTAGAAAATGTAATTGGACATTCTGAGCGCTAGGAGGCCTATATTGCGAAAAATAATATATTCAAATAAAAACTACACAGAAGCATTGTGTGAAACTTATTTGTGATATGTGCATTCAGCTAACAGAGTTAAACCATACATTTGATTGCACAGTTCTGAACACTCTTTCTGTAGAAAATGCAAGTGGACATTCGGAGCGCTAAGAGGGTAATAGTGGAAAAAGCAATATATTCATATATAAACTACACAGAAGCATTCTGTGAAACTTCTTTCTGATCTCTGCATTCAACTAACTGAGTTAAACCTTGCTTTTGATTGAGCCGTTCTGAAACTCTCTTTCTGTAGAAAATGCAATTGGACATTCTGAGCGCTAAGAGGCCTATATTGGGAAAAAGAATATCTACACATAAAAACTACACAGAAGCCTTCTGTGAAACATTTTCTGTTCTGTGCTTTCAACTAAAAGTGTTGAACCTTTGTTTTGATTGAGCCGTTCTGAAACACTCTTTCTGTAGAAAATGAAAGTGGACATTCGGAGCGCTAAGATTGTATTAGTGGAAAAAGGAATATCTCCAAATAAAAACTACACAGAAGCATTCTCTGAAACTTATTTCTGATCTGTGCATTCAGTTAACAGATCTAAACCATACTTTTGATTGAGCAGTTATGAAACATTCTTTGTGTAGAAAATGCAAGTGGACCTTCGGAGCGCTAAGATTTTTATAGAGGAAAAACGATTATCTCCAAATAAAAACCACACAGAAGCATTCTCTGAAACTCTTTCTGTTCTCTGAATTCAACTAACAGAGTTTAGCCTTACTTTTGAAGGAACAGTTCTGAAACACTCTTTGTGTAGAAACTGCCAGTGGACATTCGGAGTGCTAAGTGTGTAATAGTCAATAAAGGGATATCTTCAACTAAATACTACACAGAAGCATTCTGTGAAACTTCTTCCTGTTTTGTGCATTCAACTAAAAGAGGTGAACCGTACTTTTCATTGAGCCGTTCTGAAACACTCTTTCTATAGAAACTGCAATTGGACATTCTGAGCGCTAAGAGGCCTATATTGGTAAAAAGAATATTTTCATACAAACACTACACAGAAGCATTCTGTGAAACTTCTTTCTGATCTGGGCACTCATCTAACAGAGTTAAACCATACTTTAGATTGAGCAGTTCTGAAACACTCTTTCTGTAGAAAATGCTACAGGACATTTGGAGCGCTAAGTGGGTTATAGTGGAAATAGGAATATCTTCAAATATCAACTACACAGAATCATTCTGTGAAACTTATTTCTGATCTGTGCATTCAGCTAACAGAGTTAAACCATACTTTTGATTGAGCAGTTCTGAACACTCTTTCTGTGGAAAATGCAACTGGACATTTGGAGCGCTAAAAGGGTAGTAGTGGAAAAAGGAATATATTCAAATATAAACTACACAGAAGCATTGTATGAAACTTCATTCACTTCTGTGCATTCAACTAACAGAGTTGAACCTTATTTTTGATTCAGCCATTCTGAAACACTCTTTCTGTACAAAATGCAAGTGGATATTCGGAGCGCTAAGACGGTAATACTGGAAAAGGAATATATTCAAATATAAACTACACAGAAGCATTCTGTGAAACTTCTTTCTGTTCTGTGCATTTAAATAACTGAGTTGAACCTTACTTTTGATGGAGGGGTTCTGAAACACTCTTTCTGTAGAAACTGCAATTGGACATTCTGAGAGCTAAGAGGCCTATATTGGGAAAAAGAATATCTTCAAATAAAAATTACACAGAAGCATTCTGTGAAACTTATTTCTGATATGGGCATTCAACTAACAGAGTAAAACCATACTTTTGATTGAGCAGTTCTGAACACTCTTTCTGTAGAAAATGCAAGTGTACATTCGGAGCTCTAAGAGGGTAATACTGGAAATATTAATATCTTCAAATATAAACTACACAGAATCATTCTGTGAAACTTCTCTCTGATCTGTGCATTCAGCTAACAGAATTAAACCATACCTTTGATTGAGCAGTTCTGAACACTCTTTCTGTAGAAAATGCAACTGGACATTTGGAGCGCTACGAGGGTAGTAGTGTAAAAAGAAATATATTCAAATATAAACTACACAGAAGCATTCTGTGAAAGTTCTTTCTGATCTGAGCATTCAGCTAACAGAGTTAAACCATACTTTTGACTGAGCAGTTTTGAAACACTCTGTCTGTAGAAAATGCAACTGGACATTCGGAGCGCTAAGTTGGTAATAGTGGAAAAAGGTATATGTTCAAATATAAACTACACAGAAGCATTGTATGAAACATCTTTCTGTTCTGTACATTCAACTAACTGAGTTGAACCTTGCTTTTGATTGAGCCGTTCTGACACTCTTTCTGTAGAAACTGCATTTGGACATTATGAGCCCAAAGAGGCCTATATTGGGAAAAATAATATATTCAAATAAAAACTACACAGAAGCATTGTGTGAAACTTACTTCTGATATGTGCATTCAGCTAACAGAGTTAAACCATACTTTTGATTGCGCAGTTCTGAACACTCTTTCTGTAGAAAATGCAAGTGGACATTCGGAGCGCTAAGAGGGTAATAGTGGAAAAAGCAATATACTCAAATATAAACTACACAGAAGCATTCTGTGAAACTTCCTTCTGTTCTCTGCATTCAACTAACTGAGTTGAACCTTGCTTTTGATTGAGCCGTTCTGGAACACTCTTTCTGTAGAAAATGCAATTGGACATTCTGAGCGCTAAGAGGCCTATATTGGGAAAAAGAATATCTACAAATAAAAACTACACAGAATCATTCCGTGAAACTTCTTTCTGTTCTGTGCATTCAACTAAAAGTGTTGAACCTTAGTTTTGATTGAGCCGTTCTGAAACACTCTTTCTGTAGAAAATGCAAGAGGACATTCGGAGCGCTAAGATAGTAATAGTGGAAAAAGGAATATATCCAAATAAAAACTACACAGAAGCATTCTCTGAAACTCCTTTCTGTTCTCTGCATTCAACTAACAGAGCTGAGCCTTACTTTTGAAGGAGCAGTTCTGAAACACTCTTTGTGTAGAAACTGCCAGTGGAAATTCAGAGCGCTAAGAAGGCAATAGTCGAAAAAGGAATATCTTCAACTAAATACTACACAGAAGCATTCTGTGAAACTTCTTTCTGTTCTGTGCATTCAACTAAAAGAGCTGAACCTTAGTTTTGATTGAGCCGTTCTGAAACACTCTTTCTGTAGAAAATGAAAGTGGAGATTCGGAGCGCTAAGAGGGTAATAGTGGAAAAAAGATTATCTTCAAATATAAACTACACAGAATCATTCTGTGAAACTTCTTTCTGATATGTGCATTCAGCTAACAAAGTTAAACCATACTTTTGATAGTGCAGTTCTGAACACTCTTTCTGTAGAAAATGCAACTGGACATTTGGAGCGCTAAGAGGGTAGTAGTGGAAAAAGGAATATATTCAAATATAAGCTATAAAGAAGCATTCTGTGAAACTTCTTTCTGATCTGAGCATTCAGCTAACAGAGTTAAACCATACTTTTGATTGCGCAGTTCTGAACACTCTTTCTGTAGAAAATGCAAGTGGACATTCGGAGCGCTATTACGGTAATAGTGGAAAAATTAATATATTCAATTATAAACTACACAGAAGCATTCTGTGAAATTTCTTTCTGTTCTGTGCATTCAACTAACTGAGTTGAACCTTACTTTTGATGGAGCCGTTGTGAAACACTCTTTCTCTAGAAATTGCATTTGGACATTCTGACCGCTAAAAGGCCTATATTGGGAAAAAGAATATCTACAAATAAAAACTACACAGAAGCATTCTGTGAAACTTCTTTCGGATCTGTGCATTCAACTAACAGAGTAAAAAAATACTTTTGATTGAGCCGTTCTGAACACTCTTTCTGTAGAAAATGCAAGTGGACATTCGGAGCGCTAAGAGGGTAATAGTTGAAAAAGGAATATATTCAAATATAAACTACACAGAAGCATTCTGTGAAACTTCTTTCTGTTCTGTGCATTCAACTAACAGAGTTGAACCTTACTTTTGATTGAGCCGTTCTGAAACACACTTTCTGTAGAAACTGCAATTGGACTTTCTAAGCGCTAAGAGGCCTACATTGTTAAAATGAATATCTTCAAATAAAAACTACACAGAAGCATTCTGTGAAACTTATTTCAGATATGTGCATTCAGTTAACAGAGCTAAACCATACTTTTGATTGAGCAGTTATGAAACACTCTTTGTGTAGAAAATGCAAGTGGACCTTCGGAGCGCTAAGATTGTAATAGAGGAAAAAGGATTATCTCCAAATAAAAACCACACAGAAGCATTCTCTGAAACTCCTTTCTGTTCTCTGAATTCAACTAACAGAGTTTAGCCTTACTTTTGAAGGAACAGTTCTGAAACACTCTTTGTGTAGAAACTGCCAGTGGACATTCGGAGCACTAAGTGGGTAATAGTCAATAAAGGAATATCTTCAACTAAATACTACACAGAAGCATTCTGTGAAACTTCTTTCTGTTCTGTGCATTCAACTAAAAGAGGTGAACCTTACTTTTCATTGAGCCGTTCTGAAACACTCTTTCTATAGAAACTGCAATTGGACATTCTGAGCGCTAAGAGGCCTATATTGGTAAAAAGAATATTTTCATATAAACACTACACAGAAGCATTCTGTGAAACTTCTTTCTGATCTGTGCATTCAGCAAACAGAGTTAAACCATACTTTAGATTGAGCAGTTCTGAAACACTCTTTCTGTAGAAAGTGCTACTGGACATTTGGAGCGCTAAGTCGGTAATAGTGGAAAAAGGAATATCGTCAAATATAAACTACACAGAATCATTCTGTGAAACTTCTTTCTGATCTGTGCATTCAGCTAACAGAGTTAAAACATACTTTTGATGGAGCAGTTCTGAACACTCTTTCTGTAGAAAATGCAACTGGACATTTGGAGCGCTAAAAGAGTAGTAGTGGAAAAAGGAATATATTCAAATATAAACTACACAGAAGCATTGTATGAAACTTCATTCTCTTCTGCGCATTCAACTAACAGAGTTGAACCTTATTTTTGATTGAGCCGTTCTGAAACACTCTTTCTGTAGAAAATGCAACTGGACATTTGGAGCGCTAAGAGGGTAGTAGTGGAAAAAGTAATATATTCAAATATAAACTACACAGAAGCATTGTATGAAACTGCTTTCTCTTCTGTGCATTTAACTAACAGAGTTGAACCTTATTTTTGATTGAGCCGTTCTGAAACACTCTTTCTTTAGAAAATGCAAGTGGATATTCGCAGCGCTAAGACGGTAATACTGGAAAAGGAATATATTCAAATATAAACTACACAGAAGCATTCTGTGAAACTTATTTCTGTTCTGTGCATTCAACTAACTGAGTTGAACCTTACTTTTGATGGAGGCGTTCTGAAAAGCTCTTTCTGTAGAAACTGCAATTGGACATTCTGAGCGCTAAGAGGCCTATATTTTGAAAAAGAATATTTTCAAATAAAAACTACACAGAAGCATTCTGTGAAACTTATTTCGGATATGGGCATTCAACTAATAGAGTAAAACCATACTTTTGATTGAGCCGTTCTGAACACTCTTTCTGTAGAAAATGCAAGTGGACATTCTGAGCGCTAAGAGGGTAATACTAGAAAAAGAAATATCTTCAAATATAAACTACACAGAATCATTCTGTGAAACTTCTTTCTGATCTGTGCATTCAGCTAACAGAATTAAACCATACTTTTCATTGAGCAGATCTGAACACTCTTTCTGTAGAAAATGCAACTAGACATTTGGAGCGATAAGAGGGTAGTAGTGGAAAAAGGAATATATTCAAATATAAACTACACGGAAGCATTCTGTGAAACTTCTTTCTGATCTGAGCATTCAGCTAACAGAGTTAAACCATACTTTTGACTGAGCAGTTTTGAAACACTCTGTCTGTAGAAAATGCAACTGGACATTCGGAGCGCTAAGTGGGTAATAGTGGAAAAAGGAATATGTTCAAATATAAACTACACAGAAGCATTGTATGAAACATCTTTCTCTTCTGTACATTCAACTAACAGAGTTGAAACTTACTTTTGATTGAGCCGTTCTGAAACACTCTTTCTGTAGAAAGTGCAATTGGACATTCTGAGCCCTAAGAGGCCTATATTGGGAAAAATAATATATTCAAATAAAAACTACACAGAGGCATTGTGTGAAACTTATTTCTGATATGTGCATTCAGCTAACAGAGTTAAACCATACTTTTGATTGCGCAGTTCTGAACACTATTTCTGTAGAAAATGCAAGTTGACATTCGGAGCGCTAAGAGGGTAATAGTGGACAATGGAATATATTCAAATATAAACTACAAAGAAGCATTCTGTGAAACTTCTTTCTGTTCTCTGCATTCAACTAACTGAGTTGAACCTTGCTTTTGATTGAGCCGTTCTGGAACACTCTTTCTGTAGAAAATGCAATTGGACATTCTGAGCGCTAAGAGGCCTATATTGGGAAAAATAATATCTACAAATAAAAACTACACAGAAGCATTCTGTGAAACTTCTTTCTGTTCTGTGCATTCAACTAAAAGTGTTGAACCTTAGTTTTGATTGAGCCGTTCTGAAACACTCTTTCTGTAGAAAATGCAAGTGGACATTCGGAGCGCTAAGTTAGTAATAGCGGAAAAAGGAATATCTCCATATTAAAACTACACAGAAGCATTCTCTGAAACTCCTTTCTGTTCTCTGCATTCAACTAACAGAGCTGAGCCTTACTTTTGGAGGAGCAGTTCTGAAACACTCTTTGTGTAGAAACTGCCAGTGGAAATTCAGAGCGCTAAGAGGGTAATAGTCGAAAAAGGAATATCTTCAACTAAATACTACACAGAAGCATTCTGTGAAACTTCTTTCTGTTCTGTGCATTCAACTAAAAGAGTTGAAACTTAGTTTTGATTGAGCCGTTCTGAAACACTCTTTCTGTAGAAAATGAAAGTGGACATTCGGAGCGCTAAGGGGGTAATAGTGGAAAAAGGATTATCTTCAAATATAAACTACACAGAATCATTCTGTGAAACTTCTTTCTGATATGTGCATTCAGCTAACAGAGTTAAAACATACTTTTGATTGAGCAGTTCTGAACACTCTTTCTGTAGAAAATGCAACTTGACATTTGGAGCGCTAAGAGGGTAGTAGTGGAAAAAGGAATATATTCAATTATAAGCTACACAGAAGCATTCTGTGAAACTTCTTTCTGATCTGAGCATTCCGCTAACAGAGTTAAACCATACTTTTGATTGAGGAGATTTGAAACACTCTGACTGTAGAAAATGCAACTGGACATTCGGAGCGCTAAGTGGGTAATAATGGAAAAAGGAATATGTTCAAATATAAACAACACAGAAGCATTGTATGAAACTTCTTTCTGTTCTGTGCATTCAACTTAAAGAGTTGAACCTTACTTTTGATTGAGCCGTTCTGAAACACTCTTTCTGTAGAAACTGCAATTGGACATTCTCAGCTCTAAGAGGCCTATATTGGGAATAATAATATCTTCAAATAAAAACTACACAGCAGCATTGTGTGAAACTTATTTCTGATATGTGCATTCAGCTAACAGAGTTAAACCATACTTTTGATTGCACAGTTCTGAACACTCTTTCTGTAGAAAATGCAAGTGGACATTCGGAGCGCTAATACGGTAATAGTGGAAAAAGGAATATATTCAATTATAAACTACACAGAAGCATTCTGTGAAACTTCTTTCTGTTCTGTGCATTCAACTAACTGAATTGAACCTTACTTTTGATGGAGCCGTTGTGAAACACTCTTTCTGTAGAAACTGCAATTGGACATTCTGACCGCTAAAAGGCCTATATTGGGAAAAAGAATATCTACAAATAAAAACTACACAGAAGCATTCTGTGAAACTTCTTTCGGATCTGTGCATTCAACTAACAGAGTAAAACCATACTTTTGATTGAGCCGTTCTGAACACTCTTTCTGTAGAAAATGCAAGTGGACATTCGGAGCGCTAATAGGGTAATAGTTGAAAAAGGAATATATTCAAATATAAACTACACAGAAGCATTCTGTGAAACTTCTTTCTGTTCTGTGCATTCAACTAACAGAGTTTAACCTTACTTTTGATTGAGACGTTCTGAAACACTCTTTCTGTAGAAACTGCAATTGGACTTTCTAAGCGCTAAGAGGCCTACATTGTTAAAAAGAATATCTTCAAATAAAAACTACACAGAAGCATTCTGTGAAACATATTTCTGATATGTGCATTCAGTTAACAGAGCTAAACCATACTTTTGATTGAGCAGTTATGAAACACTCTTTGTGTAGAAAATATAAGTGGACCTTCGGAGCGCTAAGATTGTAATAGGGGAAAAAGGATTATCTCCAAATAAAAACCACACAGAAGCATTCTCTGAAACTCCTTTCTGTTCTCTGAATTCAACTAACAGAGTTGAGCCTTACTTTTGAAGGAACAGTTCTGAAACACTCTTTGTGTAGAAACTGCCAGTGGACATTCGGAGCGCTAAGTGGGTAATAGTCAATAAAGGAATATCTTCAACTAAATACTACACAGAAGCATTCTGTGAAACTACTTTCTGTTCTGTGCATTCAACTAAAAGAGGTGAACCTTACTTTTCATTGAGCCGTTCTGAAACACTCTTTCTATAGAAACTGCAATTGGACATTCTGAGCGCTAAGAGGCCTATATTGGTAAAAAGAATATTTTCATATAAACACTACACAGAAGCATTCTGTGAAACTTCTTTCTGATCTGTGCATTCAGCTAACAGAGTTAAACCATACTTTGGATTGAGCAGTTCTGAAACACTCTTTCTGTAGAAAATGCTACTGGACATGTGGAGCGCTAAGTGGGTAATAGTGGAAAAAGGAATATCTTCAAATTTAAACTACACAGAATCATTCTGTTAAACTTCTTTCTGATCTGTGCATTCAGCTAACAGAGTTAAAGCATACTTTTGATTGAGCAGTTCTGAACACTCTTTGTGTAGAAAATGCAACTGGACATTTGGAGCGCTAAGAGGGTAGTAGTGGAAAAAGTAATATATTCAAATATAAACTACACAGAAGAATTGTATGAAACTGCTTTCTCTTCTGTGCATTTAACTAACAGAGTTGAACCTTATTTTTGATTGAGCCGTTCTGAAACACTCTTTCTTTAGAAAATGCAAGTGGATATTCGCAGCGCTAAGACGGTAATACTGGAAAAGGAATATATTCAAATATAAACTACACAGAAGCATTCTGTGAAACTTATTTCTGTTCTGTGCATTCAACTAACTGAGTTGAACCTTACTTTTGATGGAGGCGTTCTGAAAAGCTCTTTCTGTAGAAACTGCAATTGGACATTCTGAGCGCTAAGAGGCCTATATTTTGAAAAAGAATATTTTCAAATAAAAACTACACAGAAGCATTCTGTGAAACTTATTTCGGATATGGGCATTCAACTAATAGAGTAAAACCATACTTTTGATTGAGCCGTTCTGAACACTCTTTCTGTAGAAAATGCAAGTGGACATTCTGAGCGCTAAGAGGGTAATACTAGAAAAAGAAATATCTTCAAATATAAACTACACAGAATCATTCTGTGAAACTTCTTTCTGATCTGTGCATTCAGCTAATAGAATTAAACCATACTTTTCATTGAGCAGTTCTGAACACTCTTTCTGTAGAAAATGCAACTAGACATTTGGAGCGATAAGAGGGTAGTAGTGGAAAAAGGAATATATTCAAATATAAACTACACGGAAGCATTCTGTGAAACTTCTTTCTGATCTGAGCATTCAGCTAACAGAGTTAAACCATACTTTTGACTGAGCAGTTTTGAAACACTCTGTCTGTAGAAAATGCAACTGGACATTCGGAGCGCTAAGTGGGTAATAGTGGAAAAAGGAATATGTTCAAATATAAACTACACAGAAGCATTGTATGAAACATCTTTCTCTTCTGTACATTCAACTAACAGAGTTGAAACTTACTTTTGATTGAGCCGTTCTGAAACACTCTTTCTGTAGAAAGTGCAATTGGACATTCTGAGCCCTAAGAGGCCTATATTGGGAAAAATAATATATTCAAATAAAAACTACACAGAGGCATTGTGTGAAACTTATTTCTGATATGTGCATTCAGCTAACAGAGTTAAACCATACTTTTGATTGCGCAGTTCTGAACACTCTTTCTGTAGAAAATGCAAGTTGACATTCGGAGCGCTAAGAGGGTAATAGTGGACAAAGGAATATATTCAAATATAAACTACAAAGAAGCATTCTGTGAAACTTCTTTCTGTTCTGTGCATTCAACTAACTGAGTTGAACCTTGCTTTTGATTGAGCCGTTCTGGAACACTCTTTCTGTAGAAAATGCAATTGGACATTCTGAGCGCTAAGAGGCCTATATTGGGAAAAATAATATCTACAAATAAAAACTACACAGAAGCATTCTGTGAAACTTCTTTCTGTTCTGTGCATTCAACTAAAAGTGTTGAACCTTAGTTTTGATTGAGCCGTTCTGAAACACTCTTTCTGTAGAAAATGCAAGTGGACATTCGGAGCGCTAAGTTAGTAATAGCGGAAAAAGGAATATCTCCATATTAAAACTACACAGAAGCATTCTCTGAAACTCCTTTCTGTTCTCTGCATTCAACTAACAGAGCTGAGCCTTACTTTTGGAGGAGCAGTTCTGAAACACTCTTTGTGTAGAAACTGCCAGTGGAAATTCAGAGCGCTAAGAGGGTAATAGTCGAAAAAGGAATATCTTCAACTAAATACTACACAGAAGCATTCTGTGAAACTTCTTTCTGTTCTGTGCATTCAACTAAAAGAGTTGAAACTTAGTTTTGATTGAGCCGTTCTGAAACACTCTTTCTGTAGAAAATGAAAGTGGAGATTCGGAGCGCTAAGGGGGTAATAGTGGAAAAAGGATTATCTTCAAATATAAACTACACAGAATCATTCTGTGAAACTTCTTTCTGATATGTGCATTCAGCTAACAGAGTTAAAACATACTTTTGATTGAGCAGTTCTGAACACTCTTTCTGTAGAAAATGCAACTTGACATTTGGAGCGCTAAGAGGGTAGTAGTGGAAAAAGGAATATATTCAATTATAAGCTACACAGAAGCATTCTGTGAAACTTCTTTCTGATCTGAGCATTCCGCTAACAGAGTTAAACCATACTTTTGATTGAGGAGATTTGAAACACTCTGACTGTAGAAAATGCAACTGGACATTCGGAGCGCTAAGTGGGTAATAATGGAAAAAGGAATATGTTCAAATATAAACAACACAGAAGCATTGTATGAAACTTCTTTCTGTTCTGTGCATTCAACTTAAAGTGTTGAACCTTACTTTTGATTGAGCCGTTCTGAAACACTCTTTCTGTAGAAACTGCAATTGGACATTCTCAGCTCTAAGAGGCCTATATTGGGAATAATAATATCTTCAAATAAAAACTACACAGCAGCATTGTGTGAAACTTATTTCTGATATGTGCATTCAGCTAACAGAGTTAAACCATACTTTTGATTGCACAGTTCTGAACACTCTTTCTGTAGAAAATGCAAGTGGACATTCGGAGCGCTAATACGGTAATAGTGGAAAAAGGAATATATTCAATTATAAACTACACAGAAGCATTCTGTGAAACTTCTTTCTGTTCTGTGCATTCAACTAACTGAATTGAACCTTACTTTTGATGGAGCCGTTGTGAAACACTCTTTCTGTAGAAACTGCAATTGGACATTCTGACCGCTAAAAGGCCTATATTGGGAAAAAGAATATCTACAAATAAAAACTACACAGAAGCATTCTGTGAAGCTTCTTTCGGATCTGTGCATTCAACTAACAGAGTAAAACCATACTTTTGATTGAGCCGTTCTGAACACTCTTTCTGTAGAAAATGCAAGTGGACATTCGGAGCGCTAATAGGGTAATAGTTGAAAAAGGAATATATTCAAATATAAACTACACAGAAGCATTCTGTGAAACTTCTTTCTGTTCTGTGCATTCAACTAACAGAGTTTAACCTTACTTTTGATTGAGACGTTCTGAAACACTCTTTCTGTAGAAACTGCAATTGGACTTTCTAAGCGCTAAGAGGCCTACATTGTTAAAAAGAATATCTTCAAATAAAAACTACACAGAAGCATTCTGTGAAACATATTTCTGATATGTGCATTCAGTTAACAGAGCTAAACCATACTTTTGATTGAGCAGTTATGAAACACTCTTTGTGTAGAAAATATAAGTGGACCTTCGGAGCGCTAAGATTGTAATAGGGGAAAAAGGATTATCTCCAAATAAAAACCACACAGAAGCATTCTCTGAAACTCCTTTCTGTTCTCTGAATTCAACTAACAGAGTTGAGCCTTACTTTTGAAGGAACAGTTCTGAAACACTCTTTGTGTAGAAACTGCCAGTGGACATTCGGAGCGCTAAGTGGGTAATAGTCAATAAAGGAATATCTTCAACTAAATACTACACAGAAGCATTCTGTGAAACTACTTTCTGTTCTGTGCATTCAACTAAAAGAGGTGAACCTTACTTTTCATTGAGCCGTTCTGAAACACTCTTTCTATAGAAACTGCAATTGGACATTCTGAGCGCTAAGAGGCCTATATTGGTAAAAAGAATATTTTCATATAAACACTACACAGAAGCATTCTGTGAAACTTCTTTCTGATCTGTGCATTCAGCTAACAGAGTTAAACCATACTTTGGATTGAGCAGTTCTGAAACACTCTTTCTGTAGAAAATGCTACTGGACATGTGGAGCGCTAAGTGGGTAATAGTGGAAAAAGGAATATCTTCAAATTTAAACTACACAGAATCATTCTGTTAAACTTCTTTCTGATCTGTGCATTCAGCTAACAGAGTTAAAGCATACTTTTGATTGAGCAGTTCTGAACACTCTTTGTGTAGAAAATGCAACTGGACATTTGGAGCGCTAAGAGGGTAGTAGTGGAAAAAGTAATATATTCAAATATAAACTACACAGAAGAATTGTATGAAACTGCTTTCTCTTCTGTGCATTTAACTAACAGAGTTGAACCTTATTTTTGATTGAGCCGTTCTGAAACACTCTTTCTTTAGAAAATGCAAGTGGATATTCGCAGCGCTAAGACGGTAATACTGGAAAAGGAATATATTCAAATATAAACTACACAGAAGCATTCTGTGAAACTTATTTCTGTTCTGTGCATTCAACTAACTGAGTTGAACCTTACTTTTGATGGAGGCGTTCTGAAAAGCTCTTTCTGTAGAAACTGCAATTGGACATTCTGAGCGCTAAGAGGCCTATATTTTGAAAAAGAATATTTTCAAATAAAAACTACACAGAAGCATTCTGTGAAACTTATTTCGGATATGGGCATTCAACTAATAGAGTAAAACCATACTTTTGATTGAGCCGTTCTGAACACTCTTTCTGTAGAAAATGCAAGTGGACATTCTGAGCGCTAAGAGGGTAATACTAGAAAAAGAAATATCTTCAAATATAAACTACACAGAATCATTCTGTGAAACTTCTTTCTGATCTGTGCATTCAGCTAACAGAATTAAACCATACTTTTCATTGAGCAGTTCTGAACACTCTTTCTGTAGAAAATGCAACTAGACATTTGGAGCGATAAGAGGGTAGTAGTGGAAAAAGGAATATATTCAAATATAAACTACACGGAAGCATTCTGTGAAACTTCTTTCTGATCTGAGCATTCAGCTAACAGAGTTAAACCATACTTTTGACTGAGCAGTTTTGAAACACTCTGTCTGTAGAAAATGCAACTGGACATTCGGAGCGCTAAGTGGGTAATAGTGGAAAAAGGAATATGTTCAAATATAAACTACACAGAAGCATTGTATGAAACATCTTTCTCTTCTGTACATTCAACTAACAGAGTTGAAACTTACTTTTGATTGAGCCGTTCTGAAACACTCTTTCTGTAGAAAGTGCAATTGGACATTCTGAGCCCTAAGAGGCCTATATTGGGAAAAATAATATATTCAAATAAAAACTACACAGAGGCATTGTGTGAAACTTATTTCTGATATGTGCATTCAGCTAACAGAGTTAAACCATACTTTTGATTGCGCAGTTCTGAACACTCTTTCTGTAGAAAATGCAAGTTGACATTCGGAGCGCTAAGAGGGTAATAGTGGACAAAGGAATATATTCAAATATAAACTACAAAGAAGCATTCTGTGAAACTTCTTTCTGTTCTCTGCATTCAACTAACTGAGTTGAACCTTGCTTTTGATTGAGCCGTTCTGGAACACTCTTTCTGTAGAAAATGCAATTGGACATTCTGAGCGCTAAGAGGCCTATATTGGGAAAAATAGTATCTACAAATAAAAACTACACAGAAGCATTCTGTGAAACTTCTTTCTGTTCTGTGCATTCAACTAAAAGTGTTGAACCTTAGTTTTGATTGAGCCGTTCTGAAACACTCTTTCTGTAGAAAATGCAAGTGGACATTCGGAGCGCTAAGTTAGTAATAGCGGAAAAAGGAATATCTCCATATTAAAACTACACAGAAGCATTCTCTGAAACTCCTTTCTGTTCTCTGCATTCAACTAACAGAGCTGAGCCTTACTTTTGGAGGAGCAGTTCTGAAACACTCTTTGTGTAGAAACTGCCAGTGGAAATTCAGAGCGCTAAGAGGGTAATAGTCGAAAAAGGAATATCTTCAACTAAATACTACACAGAAGCATTCTGTGAAACTTCTTTCTGTTCTGTGCATTCAACTAAAAGAGTTGAAACTTAGTTTTGATTGAGCCGTTCTGAAACACTCTTTCTGTAGAAAATGAAAGTGGAGATTCGGAGCGCTAAGGGGGTAATAGTGGAAAAAGGATTATCTTCAAATATAAACTACACAGAATCATTCTGTGAAACTTCTTTCTGATATGTGCATTCAGCTAACAGAGTTAAAACATACTTTTGATTGAGCAGTTCTGAACACTCTTTCTGTAGAAAATGCAACTTGACATTTGGAGCGCTAAGAGGGTAGTAGTGGAAAAAGGAATATATTCAATTATAAGCTACACAGAAGCATTCTGTGAAACTTCTTTCTGATCTGAGCATTCCGCTAACAGAGTTAAACCATACTTTTGATTGAGGAGATTTGAAACACTCTGACTGTAGAAAATGCAACTGGACATTCGGAGCGCTAAGTGGGTAATAATGGAAAAAGGAATATGTTCAAATATAAACAACACAGAAGCATTGTATGAAACTTCTTTCTGTTCTGTGCATTCAACTTAAAGTGTTGAACCTTACTTTTGATTGAGCCGTTCTGAAACACTCTTTCTGTAGAAACTGCAATTGGACATTCTCAGCTCTAAGAGGCCTATATTGGGAATAATAATATCTTCAAATAAAAACTACACAGCAGCATTGTGTGAAACTTATTTCTGATATGTGCATTCAGCTAACAGAGTTAAACCATACTTTTGATTGCACAGTTCTGAACACTCTTTCTGTAGAAAATGCAAGTGGACATTCGGAGCGCTAATACGGTAATAGTGGAAAAAGGAATATATTCAATTATAAACTACACAGAAGCATTCTGTGAAACTTCTTTCTGTTCTGTGCATTCAACTAACTGAATTGAACCTTACTTTTGATGGAGCCGTTGTGAAACACTCTTTCTGTAGAAACTGCAATTGGACATTCTGACCGCTAAAAGGCCTATATTGGGAAAAAGAATATCTACAAATAAAAACTACACAGAAGCATTCTGTGAAGCTTCTTTCGGATCTGTGCATTCAACTAACAGAGTAAAACCATACTTTTGATTGAGCCGTTCTGAACACTCTTTCTGTAGAAAATGCAAGTGGACATTCGGAGCGCTAATAGGGTAATAGTTGAAAAAGGAATATATTCAAATATAAACTACACAGAAGCATTCTGTGAAACTTCTTTCTGTTCTGTGCATTCAACTAACAGAGTTTAACCTTACTTTTGATTGAGACGTTCTGAAACACTCTTTCTGTAGAAACTGCAATTGGACTTTCTAAGCGCTAAGAGGCCTACATTGTTAAAAAGAATATCTTCAAATAAAAACTACACAGAAGCATTCTGTGAAACATATTTCTGATATGTGCATTCAGTTAACAGAGCTAAACCATACTTTTGATTGAGCAGTTATGAAACACTCTTTGTGTAGAAAATATAAGTGGACCTTCGGAGCGCTAAGATTGTAATAGGGGGAAAAGGATTATCTCCAAATAAAAACCACACAGAAGCATTCTCTGAAACTCCTTTCTGTTCTCTGAATTCAACTAACAGAGTTGAGCCTTACTTTTGAAGGAACAGTTCTGAAACACTCTTTGTGTAGAAACTGCCAGTGGACATTCGGAGTGCTAAGTGTGTAATAGTCAATAAAGGGATATCTTCAACTAAATACTACACAGAAGCATTCTGTGAAACTTCTTCCTGTTTTGTGCATTCAACTAAAAGAGGTGAACCGTACTTTTCATTGAGCCGTTCTGAAACACTCTTTCTATAGAAACTGCAATTGGACATTCTGAGCGCTAAGAGGCCTATATTGGTAAAAAGAATATTTTCATATAAACACTACACAGAAGCATTCTGTGAAACTTCTTTCTGATCTGTGCATTCAGCTAACAGAGTTAAACCATACTTTGGATTGAGCAGTTCTGAAACACTCTTTCTGTAGAAAATGCTACTGGACATGTGGAGCGCTAAGTGGGTAATAGTGGAAAAAGGAATATCTTCAAATTTAAACTACACAGAATCATTCTGTTAAACTTCTTTCTGATCTGTGCATTCAGCTAACAGAGTTAAAGCATACTTTTGATTGAGCAGTTCTGAACACTCTTTGTGTAGAAAATGCAACTGGACATTTGGAGCGCTAAGAGGGTAGTAGTGGAAAAAGTAATATATTCAAATATAAACTACACAGAAGAATTGTATGAAACTGCTTTCTCTTCTGTGCATTTAACTAACAGAGTTGAACCTTATTTTTGATTGAGCCGTTCTGAAACACTCTTTCTTTAGAAAATGCAAGTGGATATTCGCAGCGCTAAGACGGTAATACTGGAAAAGGAATATATTCAAATATAAACTACACAGAAGCATTCTGTGAAACTTATTTCTGTTCTGTGCATTCAACTAACTGAGTTGAACCTTACTTTTGATGGAGGCGTTCTGAAAAGCTCTTTCTGTAGAAACTGCAATTGGACATTCTGAGCGCTAAGAGGCCTATATTTTGAAAAAGAATATTTTCAAATAAAAACTACACAGAAGCATTCTGTGAAACTTATTTCGGATATGGGCATTCAACTAATAGAGTAAAACCATACTTTTGATTGAGCCGTTCTGAACACTCTTTCTGTAGAAAATGCAAGTGGACATTCTGAGCGCTAAGAGGGTAATACTAGAAAAAGAAATATCTTCAAATATAAACTACACAGAATCATTCTGTGAAACTTCTTTCTGATCTGTGCATTCAGCTAACAGAATTAAACCATACTTTTCATTGAGCAGTTCTGAACACTCTTTCTGTAGAAAATGCAACTAGACATTTGGAGCGATAAGAGGGTAGTAGTGGAAAAAGGAATATATTCAAATATAAACTACACGGAAGCATTCTGTGAAACTTCTTTCTGATCTGAGCATTCAGCTAACAGAGTTAAACCATACTTTTGACTGAGCAGTTTTGAAACACTCTGTCTGTAGAAAATGCAACTGGACATTCGGAGCGCTAAGTGGGTAATAGTGGAAAAAGGAATATGTTCAAATATAAACTACACAGAAGCATTGTATGAAACATCTTTCTCTTCTGTACATTCAACTAACAGAGTTGAAACTTACTTTTGATTGAGCCGTTCTGAAACACTCTTTCTGTAGAAAGTGCAATTGGACATTCTGAGCCCTAAGAGGCCTATATTGGGAAAAATAATATATTCAAATAAAAACTACACAGAGGCATTGTGTGAAACTTATTTCTGATATGTGCATTCAGCTAACAGAGTTAAACCATACTTTTGATTGCGCAGTTCTGAACACTCTTTCTGTAGAAAATGCAAGTTGACATTCGGAGCGCTAAGAGGGTAATAGTGGACAAAGGAATATATTCAAATATAAACTACAAAGAAGCATTCTGTGAAACTTCTTTCTGTTCTGTGCATTCAACTAACTGAGTTGAACCTTGCTTTTGATTGAGCCGTTCTGGAACACTCTTTCTGTAGAAAATGCAATTGGACATTCTGAGCGCTAAGAGGCCTATATTTTGAAAAAGAATATTTTCAAATAAAAACTACACAGAAGCATTCTGTGAAACTTATTTCGGATATGGGCATTCAACTAATAGAGTAAAACCATACTTTTGATTGAGCCGTTCTGAACACTCTTTCTGTAGAAAATGCAAGTGGACATTCTGAGCGCTAAGAGGGTAATACTAGAAAAAGAAATATCTTCAAATATAAACTACACAGAATCATTCTGTGAAACTTCTTTCTGATCTGTGCATTCAGCTAACAGAATTAAACCATACTTTTCATTGAGCAGTTCTGAACACTCTTTCTGTAGAAAATGCAACTAGACATTTGGAGCGATAAGAGGGTAGTAGTGGAAAAAGGAATATATTCAAATATAAACTACACGGAAGCATTCTGTGAAACTTCTTTCTGATCTGAGCATTCAGCTAACAGAGTTAAACCATACTTTTGACTGAGCAGTTTTGAAACACTCTGTCTGTAGAAAATGCAACTGGACATTCGGAGCGCTAAGTGGGTAATAGTGGAAAAAGGAATATGTTCAAATATAAACTACACAGAAGCATTGTATGAAACATCTTTCTCTTCTGTACATTCAACTAACAGAGTTGAAACTTACTTTTGATTGAGCCGTTCTGAAACACTCTTTCTGTAGAAAGTGCAATTGGACATTCTGAGCCCTAAGAGGCCTATATTGGGAAAAATAATATATTCAAATAAAAACTACACAGAGGCATTGTGTGAAACTTATTTCTGATATGTGCATTCAGCTAACAGAGTTAAACCATACTTTTGATTGCGCAGTTCTGAACACTCTTTCTGTAGAAAATGCAAGTTGACATTCGGAGCGCTAAGAGGGTAATAGTGGACAAAGGAATATATTCAAATATAAACTACAAAGAAGCATTCTGTGAAACTTCTTTCTGTTCTCTGCATTCAACTAACTGAGTTGAACCTTGCTTTTGATTGAGCCGTTCTGGAACACTCTTTCTGTAGAAAATGCAATTGGACATTCTGAGCGCTAAGAGGCCTATATTGGGAAAAATAGTATCTACAAATAAAAACTACACAGAAGCATTCTGTGAAACTTCTTTCTGTTCTGTGCATTCAACTAAAAGTGTTGAACCTTAGTTTTGATTGAGCCGTTCTGAAACACTCTTTCTGTAGAAAATGCAAGTGGACATTCGGAGCGCTAAGTTAGTAATAGCGGAAAAAGGAATATCTCCATATTAAAACTACACAGAAGCATTCTCTGAAACTCCTTTCTGTTCTCTGCATTCAACTAACAGAGCTGAGCCTTACTTTTGGAGGAGCAGTTCTGAAACACTCTTTGTGTAGAAACTGCCAGTGGAAATTCAGAGCGCTAAGAGGGTAATAGTCGAAAAAGGAATATCTTCAACTAAATACTACACAGAAGCATTCTGTGAAACTTCTTTCTGTTCTGTGCATTCAACTAAAAGAGTTGAAACTTAGTTTTGATTGAGCCGTTCTGAAACACTCTTTCTGTAGAAAATGAAAGTGGAGATTCGGAGCGCTAAGGGGGTAATAGTGGAAAAAGGATTATCTTCAAATATAAACTACACAGAATCATTCTGTGAAACTTCTTTCTGATATGTGCATTCAGCTAACAGAGTTAAAACATACTTTTGATTGAGCAGTTCTGAACACTCTTTCTGTAGAAAATGCAACTTGACATTTGGAGCGCTAAGAGGGTAGTAGTGGAAAAAGGAATATATTCAATTATAAGCTACACAGAAGCATTCTGTGAAACTTCTTTCTGATCTGAGCATTCCGCTAACAGAGTTAAACCATACTTTTGATTGAGGAGATTTGAAACACTCTGACTGTAGAAAATGCAACTGGACATTCGGAGCGCTAAGTGGGTAATAATGGAAAAAGGAATATGTTCAAATATAAACAACACAGAAGCATTGTATGAAACTTCTTTCTGTTCTGTGCATTCAACTTAAAGTGTTGAACCTTACTTTTGATTGAGCCGTTCTGAAACACTCTTTCTGTAGAAACTGCAATTGGACATTCTCAGCTCTAAGAGGCCTATATTGGGAATAATAATATCTTCAAATAAAAACTACACAGCAGCATTGTGTGAAACTTATTTCTGATATGTGCATTCAGCTAACAGAGTTAAACCATACTTTTGATTGCACAGTTCTGAACACTCTTTCTGTAGAAAATGCAAGTGGACATTCGGAGCGCTAATACGGTAATAGTGGAAAAAGGAATATATTCAATTATAAACTACACAGAAGCATTCTGTGAAACTTCTTTCTGTTCTGTGCATTCAACTAACTGAATTGAACCTTACTTTTGATGGAGCCGTTGTGAAACACTCTTTCTGTAGAAACTGCAATTGGACATTCTGACCGCTAAAAGGCCTATATTGGGAAAAAGAATATCTACAAATAAAAACTACACAGAAGCATTCTGTGAAGCTTCTTTCGGATCTGTGCATTCAACTAACAGAGTAAAACCATACTTTTGATTGAGCCGTTCTGAACACTCTTTCTGTAGAAAATGCAAGTGGACATTCGGAGCGCTAATAGGGTAATAGTTGAAAAAGGAATATATTCAAATATAAACTACACAGAAGCATTCTGTGAAACTTCTTTCTGTTCTGTGCATTCAACTAACAGAGTTTAACCTTACTTTTGATTGAGACGTTCTGAAACACTCTTTCTGTAGAAACTGCAATTGGACTTTCTAAGCGCTAAGAGGCCTACATTGTTAAAAAGAATATCTTCAAATAAAAACTACACAGAAGCATTCTGTGAAACATATTTCTGATATGTGCATTCAGTTAACAGAGCTAAACCATACTTTTGATTGAGCAGTTATGAAACACTCTTTGTGTAGAAAATATAAGTGGACCTTCGGAGCGCTAAGATTGTAATAGGGGGAAAAGGATTATCTCCAAATAAAAACCACACAGAAGCATTCTCTGAAACTCCTTTCTGTTCTCTGAATTCAACTAACAGAGTTGAGCCTTACTTTTGAAGGAACAGTTCTGAAACACTCTTTGTGTAGAAACTGCCAGTGGACATTCGGAGTGCTAAGTGTGTAATAGTCAATAAAGGGATATCTTCAACTAAATACTACACAGAAGCATTCTGTGAAACTTCTTCCTGTTTTGTGCATTCAACTAAAAGAGGTGAACCGTACTTTTCATTGAGCCGTTCTGAAACACTCTTTCTATAGAAACTGCAATTGGACATTCTGAGCGCTAAGAGGCCTATATTGGTAAAAAGAATATTTTCATATAAACACTACAGAGAAGCATTCTGTGAAACTTCTTTCTGATCTGTGCATTCAGCTAACAGAGTTAAACCATACTTTGGATTGAGCAGTTCTGAAACACTCTTTCTGTAGAAAATGCTACTGGACATGTGGAGCGCTAAGTGGGTAATAGTGGAAAAAGGAATATCTTCAAATTTAAACTACACAGAATCATTCTGTTAAACTTCTTTCTGATCTGTGCATTCAGCTAACAGAGTTAAAGCATACTTTTGATTGAGCAGTTCTGAACACTCTTTGTGTAGAAAATGCAACTGGACATTTGGAGCGCTAAGAGGGTAGTAGTGGAAAAAGTAATATATTCAAATATAAACTACACAGAAGAATTGTATGAAACTGCTTTCTCTTCTGTGCATTTAACTAACAGAGTTGAACCTTATTTTTGATTGAGCCGTTCTGAAACACTCTTTCTTTAGAAAATGCAAGTGGATATTCGCAGCGCTAAGACGGTAATACTGGAAAAGGAATATATTCAAATATAAACTACACAGAAGCATTCTGTGAAACTTATTTCTGTTCTGTGCATTCAACTAACTGAGTTGAACCTTACTTTTGATGGAGGCGTTCTGAAAAGCTCTTTCTGTAGAAACTGCAATTGGACATTCTGAGCGCTAAGAGGCCTATATTTTGAAAAAGAATATTTTCAAATAAAAACTACACAGAAGCATTCTGTGAAACTTATTTCGGATATGGGCATTCAACTAATAGAGTAAAACCATACTTTTGATTGAGCCGTTCTGAACACTCTTTCTGTAGAAAATGCAAGTGGACATTCTGAGCGCTAAGAGGGTAATACTAGAAAAAGAAATATCTTCAAATATAAACTACACAGAATCATTCTGTGAAACTTCTTTCTGATCTGTGCATTCAGCTAACAGAATTAAACCATACTTTTCATTGAGCAGTTCTGAACACTCTTTCTGTAGAAAATGCAACTAGACATTTGGAGCGATAAGAGGGTAGTAGTGGAAAAAGGAATATATTCAAATATAAACTACACGGAAGCATTCTGTGAAACTTCTTTCTGATCTGAGCATTCAGCTAACAGAGTTAAACCATACTTTTGACTGAGCAGTTTTGAAACACTCTGTCTGTAGAAAATGCAACTGGACATTCGGAGCGCTAAGTGGGTAATAGTGGAAAAAGGAATATGTTCAAATATAAACTACACAGAAGCATTGTATGAAACATCTTTCTCTTCTGTACATTCAACTAACAGAGTTGAAACTTACTTTTGATTGAGCCGTTCTGAAACACTCTTTCTGTAGAAAGTGCAATTGGACATTCTGAGCCCTAAGAGGCCTATATTGGGAAAAATAATATATTCAAATAAAAACTACACAGAGGCATTGTGTGAAACTTATTTCTGATATGTGCATTCAGCTAACAGAGTTAAACCATACTTTTGATTGCGCAGTTCTGAACACTCTTTCTGTAGAAAATGCAAGTTGACATTCGGAGCGCTAAGAGGGTAATAGTGGACAAAGGAATATATTCAAATATAAACTACAAAGAAGCATTCTGTGAAACTTCTTTCTGTTCTCTGCATTCAACTAACTGAGTTGAACCTTGCTTTTGATTGAGCCGTTCTGGAACACTCTTTCTGTAGAAAATGCAATTGGACATTCTGAGCGCTAAGAGGCCTATATTGGGAAAAATAGTATCTACAAATAAAAACTACACAGAAGCATTCTGTGAAACTTCTTTCTGTTCTGTGCATTCAACTAAAAGTGTTGAACCTTAGTTTTGATTGAGCCGTTCTGAAACACTCTTTCTGTAGAAAATGCAAGTGGACATTCGGAGCGCTAAGTTAGTAATAGCGGAAAAAGGAATATCTCCATATTAAAACTACACAGAAGCATTCTCTGAAACTCCTTTCTGTTCTCTGCATTCAACTAACAGAGCTGAGCCTTACTTTTGGAGGAGCAGTTCTGAAACACTCTTTGTGTAGAAACTGCCAGTGGAAATTCAGAGCGCTAAGAGGGTAATAGTCGAAAAAGGAATATCTTCAACTAAATACTACACAGAAGCATTCTGTGAAACTTCTTTCTGTTCTGTGCATTCAACTAAAAGAGTTGAAACTTAGTTTTGATTGAGCCGTTCTGAAACACTCTTTCTGTAGAAAATGAAAGTGGAGATTCGGAGCGCTAAGGGGGTAATAGTGGAAAAAGGATTATCTTCAAATATAAACTACACAGAATCATTCTGTGAAACTTCTTTCTGATATGTGCATTCAGCTAACAGAGTTAAAACATACTTTTGATTGAGCAGTTCTGAACACTCTTTCTGTAGAAAATGCAACTTGACATTTGGAGCGCTAAGAGGATAGTAGTGGAAAAAGGAATATATTCAATTATAAGCTACACAGAAGCATTCTGTGAAACTTCTTTCTGATCTGAGCATTCCGCTAACAGAGTTAAACCATACTTTTGATTGAGGAGATTTGAAACACTCTGACTGTAGAAAATGCAACTGGACATTCGGAGCGCTAAGTGGGTAATAATGGAAAAAGGAATATGTTCAAATATAAACAACACAGAAGCATTGTATGAAACTTCTTTCTGTTCTGTGCATTCAACTTAAAGTGTTGAACCTTACTTTTGATTGAGCCGTTCTGAAACACTCTTTCTGTAGAAACTGCAATTGGACATTCTCAGCTCTAAGAGGCCTATATTGGGAATAATAATATCTTCAAATAAAAACTACACAGCAGCATTGTGTGAAACTTATTTCTGATATGTGCATTCAGCTAACAGAGTTAAACCATACTTTTGATTGCACAGTTCTGAACACTCTTTCTGTAGAAAATGCAAGTGGACATTCGGAGCGCTAATACGGTAATAGTGGAAAAAGGAATATATTCAATTATAAACTACACAGAAGCATTCTGTGAAACTTCTTTCTGTTCTGTGCATTCAACTAACTGAATTGAACCTTACTTTTGATGGAGCCGTTGTGAAACACTCTTTCTGTAGAAACTGCAATTGGACATTCTGACCGCTAAAAGGCCTATATTGGGAAAAAGAATATCTACAAATAAAAACTACACAGAAGCATTCTGTGAAGCTTCTTTCGGATCTGTGCATTCAACTAACAGAGTAAAACCATACTTTTGATTGAGCCGTTCTGAACACTCTTTCTGTAGAAAATGCAAGTGGACATTCGGAGCGCTAATAGGGTAATAGTTGAAAAAGGAATATATTCAAATATAAACTACACAGAAGCATTCTGTGAAACTTCTTTCTGTTCTGTGCATTCAACTAACAGAGTTTAACCTTACTTTTGATTGAGACGTTCTGAAACACTCTTTCTGTAGAAACTGCAATTGGACTTTCTAAGCGCTAAGAGGCCTACATTGTTAAAAAGAATATCTTCAAATAAAAACTACACAGAAGCATTCTGTGAAACATATTTCTGATATGTGCATTCAGTTAACAGAGCTAAACCATACTTTTGATTGAGCAGTTATGAAACACTCTTTGTGTAGAAAATATAAGTGGACCTTCGGAGCGCTAAGATTGTAATAGGGGAAAAAGGATTATCTCCAAATAAAAACCACACAGAAGCATTCTCTGAAACTCCTTTCTGTTCTCTGAATTCAACTAACAGAGTTGAGCCTTACTTTTGAAGGAACAGTTCTGAAACACTCTTTGTGTAGAAACTGCCAGTGGACATTCGGAGCGCTAAGTGGGTAATAGTCAATAAAGGAATATCTTCAACTAAATACTACACAGAAGCATTCTGTGAAACTACTTTCTGTTCTGTGCATTCAACTAAAAGAGGTGAACCTTACTTTTCATTGAGCCGTTCTGAAACACTCTTTCTATAGAAACTGCAATTGGACATTCTGAGCGCTAAGAGGCCTATATTGGTAAAAAGAATATTTTCATATAAACACTACACAGAAGCATTCTGTGAAACTTCTTTCTGATCTGTGCATTCAGCTAACAGAGTTAAACCATACTTTGGATTGAGCAGTTCTGAAACACTCTTTCTGTAGAAAATGCTACTGGACATGTGGAGCGCTAAGTGGGTAATAGTGGAAAAAGGAATATCTTCAAATTTAAACTACACAGAATCATTCTGTTAAACTTCTTTCTGATCTGTGCATTCAGCTAACAGAGTTAAAGCATACTTTTGATTGAGCAGTTCTGAACACTCTTTGTGTAGAAAATGCAACTGGACATTTGGAGCGCTAAGAGGGTAGTAGTGGAAAAAGTAATATATTCAAATATAAACTACACAGAAGAATTGTATGAAACTGCTTTCTCTTCTGTGCATTTAACTAACAGAGTTGAACCTTATTTTTGATTGAGCCGTTCTGAAACACTCTTTCTTTAGAAAATGCAAGTGGATATTCGCAGCGCTAAGACGGTAATACTGGAAAAGGAATATATTCAAATATAAACTACACAGAAGCATTCTGTGAAACTTATTTCTGTTCTGTGCATTCAACTAACTGAGTTGAACCTTACTTTTGATGGAGGCGTTCTGAAAAGCTCTTTCTGTAGAAACTGCAATTGGACATTCTGAGCGCTAAGAGGCCTATATTTTGAAAAAGAATATTTTCAAATAAAAACTACACAGAAGCATTCTGTGAAACTTATTTCGGATATGGGCATTCAACTAATAGAGTAAAACCATACTTTTGATTGAGCCGTTCTGAACACTCTTTCTGTAGAAAATGCAAGTGGACATTCTGAGCGCTAAGAGGGTAATACTAGAAAAAGAAATATCTTCAAATATAAACTACACAGAATCATTCTGTGAAACTTCTTTCTGATCTGTGCATTCAGCTAATAGAATTAAACCATACTTTTCATTGAGCAGTTCTGAACACTCTTTCTGTAGAAAATGCAACTAGACATTTGGAGCGATAAGAGGGTAGTAGTGGAAAAAGGAATATATTCAAATATAAACTACACGGAAGCATTCTGTGAAACTTCTTTCTGATCTGAGCATTCAGCTAACAGAGTTAAACCATACTTTTGACTGAGCAGTTTTGAAACACTCTGTCTGTAGAAAATGCAACTGGACATTCGGAGCGCTAAGTGGGTAATAGTGGAAAAAGGAATATGTTCAAATATAAACTACACAGAAGCATTGTATGAAACATCTTTCTCTTCTGTACATTCAACTAACAGAGTTGAAACTTACTTTTGATTGAGCCGTTCTGAAACACTCTTTCTGTAGAAACTGCAATTGGACATTCTGAGCCCTAAGAGGCCTATATTGGGAAAAATAATATATTCAAATAAAAACTACACAGAGGCATTGTGTGAAACTTATTTCTGATATGTGCATTCAGCTAACAGAGTTAAACCATACTTTTGATTGCGCAGTTCTGAACACTCTTTCTGTAGAAAATGCAAGTTGACATTCGGAGCGCTAAGAGGGTAATAGTGGACAAAGGAATATATTCAAATATAAACTACAAAGAAGCATTCTGTGAAACTTCTTTCTGTTCTCTGCATTCAACTAACTGAGTTGAACCTTGCTTTTGATTGAGCCGTTCTGGAACACTCTTTCTGTAGAAAATGCAATTGGACATTCTGAGCGCTAAGAGGCCTATATTGGGAAAAATAATATCTACAAATAAAAACTACACAGAAGCATTCTGTGAAACTTCTTTCTGTTCTGTGCATTCAACTAAAAGTGTTGAACCTTAGTTTTGATTGAGCCGTTCTGAAACACTCTTTCTGTAGAAAATGCAAGTGGACATTCGGAGCGCTAAGTTAGTAATAGCGGAAAAAGGAATATCTCCATATTAAAACTACACAGAAGCATTCTCTGAAACTCCTTTCTGTTCTCTGCATTCAACTAACAGAGCTGAGCCTTACTTTTGGAGGAGCAGTTCTGAAACACTCTTTGTGTAGAAACTGCCAGTGGAAATTCAGAGCGCTAAGAGGGTAATAGTCGAAAAAGGAATATCTTCAACTAAATACTACACAGAAGCATTCTGTGAAACTTCTTTCTGTTCTGTGCATTCAACTAAAAGAGTTGAAACTTAGTTTTGATTGAGCCGTTCTGAAACACTCTTTCTGTAGAAAATGAAAGTGGAGATTCGGAGCGCTAAGGGGGTAATAGTGGAAAAAGGATTATCTTCAAATATAAACTACACAGAATCATTCTGTGAAACTTCTTTCTGATATGTGCATTCAGCTAACAGAGTTAAAACATACTTTTGATTGAGCAGTTCTGAACACTCTTTCTGTAGAAAATGCAACTTGACATTTGGAGCGCTAAGAGGGTAGTAGTGGAAAAAGGAATATATTCAATTATAAGCTACACAGAAGCATTCTGTGAAACTTCTTTCTGATCTGAGCATTCCGCTAACAGAGTTAAACCATACTTTTGATTGAGGAGATTTGAAACACTCTGACTGTAGAAAATGCAACTGGACATTCGGAGCGCTAAGTGGGTAATAATGGAAAAAGGAATATGTTCAAATATAAACAACACAGAAGCATTGTATGAAACTTCTTTCTGTTCTGTGCATTCAACTTAAAGTGTTGAACCTTACTTTTGATTGAGCCGTTCTGAAACACTCTTTCTGTAGAAACTGCAATTGGACATTCTCAGCTCTAAGAGGCCTATATTGGGAATAATAATATCTTCAAATAAAAACTACACAGCAGCATTGTGTGAAACTTATTTCTGATATGTGCATTCAGCTAACAGAGTTAAACCATACTTTTGATTGCACAGTTCTGAACACTCTTTCTGTAGAAAATGCAAGTGGACATTCGGAGCGCTAATACGGTAATAGTGGAAAAAGGAATATATTCAATTATAAACTACACAGAAGCATTCTGTGAAACTTCTTTCTGTTCTGTGCATTCAACTAACTGAATTGAACCTTACTTTTGATGGAGCCGTTGTGAAACACTCTTTCTGTAGAAACTGCAATTGGACATTCTGACCGCTAAAAGGCCTATATTGGGAAAAAGAATATCTACAAATAAAAACTACACAGAAGCATTCTGTGAAGCTTCTTTCGGATCTGTGCATTCAACTAACAGAGTAAAACCATACTTTTGATTGAGCCGTTCTGAACACTCTTTCTGTAGAAAATGCAAGTGGACATTCGGAGCGCTAATAGGGTAATAGTTGAAAAAGGAATATATTCAAATATAAACTACACAGAAGCATTCTGTGAAACTTCTTTCTGTTCTGTGCATTCAACTAACAGAGTTTAACCTTACTTTTGATTGAGACGTTCTGAAACACTCTTTCTGTAGAAACTGCAATTGGACTTTCTAAGCGCTAAGAGGCCTACATTGTTAAAAAGAATATCTTCAAATAAAAACTACACAGAAGCATTCTGTGAAACATATTTCTGATATGTGCATTCAGTTAACAGAGCTAAACCATACTTTTGATTGAGCAGTTATGAAACACTCTTTGTGTAGAAAATATAAGTGGACCTTCGGAGCGCTAAGATTGTAATAGGGGGAAAAGGATTATCTCCAAATAAAAACCACACAGAAGCATTCTCTGAAACTCCTTTCTGTTCTCTGAATTCAACTAACAGAGTTGAGCCTTACTTTTGAAGGAACAGTTCTGAAACACTCTTTGTGTAGAAACTGCCAGTGGACATTCGGAGTGCTAAGTGTGTAATAGTCAATAAAGGGATATCTTCAACTAAATACTACACAGAAGCATTCTGTGAAACTTCTTCCTGTTTTGTGCATTCAACTAAAAGAGGTGAACCGTACTTTTCATTGAGCCGTTCTGAAACACTCTTTCTATAGAAACTGCAATTGGACATTCTGAGCGCTAAGAGGCCTATATTGGTAAAAAGAATATTTTCATATAAACACTACACAGAAGCATTCTGTGAAACTTCTTTCTGATCTGTGCATTCAGCTAACAGAGTTAAACCATACTTTGGATTGAGCAGTTCTGAAACACTCTTTCTGTAGAAAATGCTACTGGACATGTGGAGCGCTAAGTGGGTAATAGTGGAAAAAGGAATATCTTCAAATTTAAACTACACAGAATCATTCTGTTAAACTTCTTTCTGATCTGTGCATTCAGCTAACAGAGTTAAAGCATACTTTTGATTGAGCAGTTCTGAACACTCTTTGTGTAGAAAATGCAACTGGACATTTGGAGCGCTAAGAGGGTAGTAGTGGAAAAAGTAATATATTCAAATATAAACTACACAGAAGAATTGTATGAAACTGCTTTCTCTTCTGTGCATTTAACTAACAGAGTTGAACCTTATTTTTGATTGAGCCGTTCTGAAACACTCTTTCTTTAGAAAATGCAAGTGGATATTCGCAGCGCTAAGACGGTAATACTGGAAAAGGAATATATTCAAATATAAACTACACAGAAGCATTCTGTGAAACTTATTTCTGTTCTGTGCATTCAACTAACTGAGTTGAACCTTACTTTTGATGGAGGCGTTCTGAAAAGCTCTTTCTGTAGAAACTGCAATTGGACATTCTGAGCGCTAAGAGGCCTATATTTTGAAAAAGAATATTTTCAAATAAAAACTACACAGAAGCATTCTGTGAAACTTATTTCGGATATGGGCATTCAACTAATAGAGTAAAACCATACTTTTGATTGAGCCGTTCTGAACACTCTTTCTGTAGAAAATGCAAGTGGACATTCTGAGCGCTAAGAGGGTAATACTAGAAAAAGAAATATCTTCAAATATAAACTACACAGAATCATTCTGTGAAACTTCTTTCTGATCTGTGCATTCAGCTAACAGAATTAAACCATACTTTTCATTGAGCAGTTCTGAACACTCTTTCTGTAGAAAATGCAACTAGACATTTGGAGCGATAAGAGGGTAGTAGTGGAAAAAGGAAT
Source organism: Symphalangus syndactylus (assembly GCF_028878055.3). Classification (NCBI taxonomy): domain Eukaryota; kingdom Metazoa; phylum Chordata; class Mammalia; order Primates; family Hylobatidae; genus Symphalangus; species Symphalangus syndactylus. Next base: position 347,275 of record NC_072435.2, on the reverse strand, counting down.
ATATTCAAATATAAACTACACGGAAGCATTCTGTGAAACTTCTTTCTGATCTGAGCATTCAGCTAACAGAGTTAAACCATACTTTTGACTGAGCAGTTTTGAAACACTCTGTCTGTAGAAAATGCAACTGGACATTCGGAGCGCTAAGTGGGTAATAGTGGAAAAAGGAATATGTTCAAATATAAACTACACAGAAGCATTGTATGAAACATCTTTCTCTTCTGTACATTCAACTAACAGAGTTGAAACTTACTTTTGATTGAGCCGTTCTGAAACACTCTTTCTGTAGAAAGTGCAATTGGACATTCTGAGCCCTAAGAGGCCTATATTGGGAAAAATAATATATTCAAATAAAAACTACACAGAGGCATTGTGTGAAACTTATTTCTGATATGTGCATTCAGCTAACAGAGTTAAACCATACTTTTGATTGCGCAGTTCTGAACACTCTTTCTGTAGAAAATGCAAGTTGACATTCGGAGCGCTAAGAGGGTAATAGTGGACAAAGGAATATATTCAAATATAAACTACAAAGAAGCATTCTGTGAAACTTCTTTCTGTTCTGTGCATTCAACTAACTGAGTTGAACCTTGCTTTTGATTGAGCCGTTCTGGAACACTCTTTCTGTAGAAAATGCAATTGGACATTCTGAGCGCTAAGAGGCCTATATTGGGAAAAATAGTATCTACAAATAAAAACTACACAGAAGCATTCTGTGAAACTTCTTTCTGTTCTGTGCATTCAACTAAAAGTGTTGAACCTTAGTTTTGATTGAGCCGTTCTGAAACACTCTTTCTGTAGAAAATGCAAGTGGACATTCGGAGCGCTAAGTTAGTAATAGCGGAAAAAGGAATATCTCCATATTAAAACTACACAGAAGCATTCTCTGAAACTCCTTTCTGTTCTCTGCATTCAACTAACAGAGCTGAGCCTTACTTTTGGAGGAGCAGTTCTGAAACACTCTTTGTGTAGAAACTGCCAGTGGAAATTCAGAGCGCTAAGAGGGTAATAGTCGAAAAAGGAATATCTTCAACTAAATACTACACAGAAGCATTCTGTGAAACTTCTTTCTGTTCTGTGCATTCAACTAAAAGAGTTGAAACTTAGTTTTGATTGAGCCGTTCTGAAACACTCTTTCTGTAGAAAATGAAAGTGGAGATTCGGAGCGCTAAGGGGGTAATAGTGGAAAAAGGATTATCTTCAAATATAAACTACACAGAATCATTCTGTGAAACTTCTTTCTGATATGTGCATTCAGCTAACAGAGTTAAAACATACTTTTGATTGAGCAGTTCTGAACACTCTTTCTGTAGAAAATGCAACTTGACATTTGGAGCGCTAAGAGGGTAGTAGTGGAAAAAGGAATATATTCAATTATAAGCTACACAGAAGCATTCTGTGAAACTTCTTTCTGATCTGAGCATTCCGCTAACAGAGTTAAACCATACTTTTGATTGAGGAGATTTGAAACACTCTGACTGTAGAAAATGCAACTGGACATTCGGAGCGCTAAGTGGGTAATAATGGAAAAAGGAATATGTTCAAATATAAACAACACAGAAGCATTGTATGAAACTTCTTTCTGTTCTGTGCATTCAACTTAAAGTGTTGAACCTTACTTTTGATTGAGCCGTTCTGAAACACTCTTTCTGTAGAAACTGCAATTGGACATTCTCAGCTCTAAGAGGCCTATATTGGGAATAATAATATCTTCAAATAAAAACTACACAGCAGCATTGTGTGAAACTTATTTCTGATATGTGCATTCAGCTAACAGAGTTAAACCATACTTTTGATTGCACAGTTCTGAACACTCTTTCTGTAGAAAATGCAAGTGGACATTCGGAGCGCTAATACGGTAATAGTGGAAAAAGGAATATATTCAATTATAAACTACACAGAAGCATTCTGTGAAACTTCTTTCTGTTCTGTGCATTCAACTAACTGAATTGAACCTTACTTTTGATGGAGCCGTTGTGAAACACTCTTTCTGTAGAAACTGCAATTGGACATTCTGACCGCTAAAAGGCCTATATTGGGAAAAAGAATATCTACAAATAAAAACTACACAGAAGCATTCTGTGAAGCTTCTTTCGGATCTGTGCATTCAACTAACAGAGTAAAACCATACTTTTGATTGAGCCGTTCTGAACACTCTTTCTGTAGAAAATGCAAGTGGACATTCGGAGCGCTAATAGGGTAATAGTTGAAAAAGGAATATATTCAAATATAAACTACACAGAAGCATTCTGTGAAACTTCTTTCTGTTCTGTGCATTCAACTAACAGAGTTTAACCTTACTTTTGATTGAGACGTTCTGAAACACTCTTTCTGTAGAAACTGCAATTGGACTTTCTAAGCGCTAAGAGGCCTACATTGTTAAAAAGAATATCTTCAAATAAAAACTACACAGAAGCATTCTGTGAAACATATTTCTGATATGTGCATTCAGTTAACAGAGCTAAACCATACTTTTGATTGAGCAGTTATGAAACACTCTTTGTGTAGAAAATATAAGTGGACCTTCGGAGCGCTAAGATTGTAATAGGGGAAAAAGGATTATCTCCAAATAAAAACCACACAGAAGCATTCTCTGAAACTCCTTTCTGTTCTCTGAATTCAACTAACAGAGTTGAGCCTTACTTTTGAAGGAACAGTTCTGAAACACTCTTTGTGTAGAAACTGCCAGTGGACATTCGGAGCGCTAAGTGGGTAATAGTCAATAAAGGAATATCTTCAACTAAATACTACACAGAAGCATTCTGTGAAACTACTTTCTGTTCTGTGCATTCAACTAAAAGAGGTGAACCTTACTTTTCATTGAGCCGTTCTGAAACACTCTTTCTATAGAAACTGCAATTGGACATTCTGAGCGCTAAGAGGCCTATATTGGTAAAAAGAATATTTTCATATAAACACTACACAGAAGCATTCTGTGAAACTTCTTTCTGATCTGTGCATTCAGCTAACAGAGTTAAACCATACTTTGGATTGAGCAGTTCTGAAACACTCTTTCTGTAGAAAATGCTACTGGACATGTGGAGCGCTAAGTGGGTAATAGTGGAAAAAGGAATATCTTCAAATTTAAACTACACAGAATCATTCTGTTAAACTTCTTTCTGATCTGTGCATTCAGCTAACAGAGTTAAAGCATACTTTTGATTGAGCAGTTCTGAACACTCTTTGTGTAGAAAATGCAACTGGACATTTGGAGCGCTAAGAGGGTAGTAGTGGAAAAAGTAATATATTCAAATATAAACTACACAGAAGAATTGTATGAAACTGCTTTCTCTTCTGTGCATTTAACTAACAGAGTTGAACCTTATTTTTGATTGAGCCGTTCTGAAACACTCTTTCTTTAGAAAATGCAAGTGGATATTCGCAGCGCTAAGACGGTAATACTGGAAAAGGAATATATTCAAATATAAACTACACAGAAGCATTCTGTGAAACTTATTTCTGTTCTGTGCATTCAACTAACTGAGTTGAACCTTACTTTTGATGGAGGCGTTCTGAAAAGCTCTTTCTGTAGAAACTGCAATTGGACATTCTGAGCGCTAAGAGGCCTATATTTTGAAAAAGAATATTTTCAAATAAAAACTACACAGAAGCATTCTGTGAAACTTATTTCGGATATGGGCATTCAACTAATAGAGTAAAACCATACTTTTGATTGAGCCGTTCTGAACACTCTTTCTGTAGAAAATGCAAGTGGACATTCTGAGCGCTAAGAGGGTAATACTAGAAAAAGAAATATCTTCAAATATAAACTACACAGAATCATTCTGTGAAACTTCTTTCTGATCTGTGCATTCAGCTAATAGAATTAAACCATACTTTTCATTGAGCAGTTCTGAACACTCTTTCTGTAGAAAATGCAACTAGACATTTGGAGCGATAAGAGGGTAGTAGTGGAAAAAGGAATATATTCAAATATAAACTACACGGAAGCATTCTGTGAAACTTCTTTCTGATCTGAGCATTCAGCTAACAGAGTTAAACCATACTTTTGACTGAGCAGTTTTGAAACACTCTGTCTGTAGAAAATGCAACTGGACATTCGGAGCGCTAAGTGGGTAATAGTGGAAAAAGGAATATGTTCAAATATAAACTACACAGAAGCATTGTATGAAACATCTTTCTCTTCTGTACATTCAACTAACAGAGTTGAAACTTACTTTTGATTGAGCCGTTCTGAAACACTCTTTCTGTAGAAACTGCAATTGGACATTCTGAGCCCTAAGAGGCCTATATTGGGAAAAATAATATATTCAAATAAAAACTACACAGAGGCATTGTGTGAAACTTATTTCTGATATGTGCATTCAGCTAACAGAGTTAAACCATACTTTTGATTGCGCAGTTCTGAACACTCTTTCTGTAGAAAATGCAAGTTGACATTCGGAGCGCTAAGAGGGTAATAGTGGACAAAGGAATATATTCAAATATAAACTACAAAGAAGCATTCTGTGAAACTTCTTTCTGTTCTCTGCATTCAACTAACTGAGTTGAACCTTGCTTTTGATTGAGCCGTTCTGGAACACTCTTTCTGTAGAAAATGCAATTGGACATTCTGAGCGCTAAGAGGCCTATATTGGGAAAAATAATATCTACAAATAAAAACTACACAGAAGCATTCTGTGAAACTTCTTTCTGTTCTGTGCATTCAACTAAAAGTGTTGAACCTTAGTTTTGATTGAGCCGTTCTGAAACACTCTTTCTGTAGAAAATGCAAGTGGACATTCGGAGCGCTAAGTTAGTAATAGCGGAAAAAGGAATATCTCCATATTAAAACTACACAGAAGCATTCTCTGAAACTCCTTTCTGTTCTCTGCATTCAACTAACAGAGCTGAGCCTTACTTTTGGAGGAGCAGTTCTGAAACACTCTTTGTGTAGAAACTGCCAGTGGAAATTCAGAGCGCTAAGAGGGTAATAGTCGAAAAAGGAATATCTTCAACTAAATACTACACAGAAGCATTCTGTGAAACTTCTTTCTGTTCTGTGCATTCAACTAAAAGAGTTGAAACTTAGTTTTGATTGAGCCGTTCTGAAACACTCTTTCTGTAGAAAATGAAAGTGGAGATTCGGAGCGCTAAGGGGGTAATAGTGGAAAAAGGATTATCTTCAAATATAAACTACACAGAATCATTCTGTGAAACTTCTTTCTGATATGTGCATTCAGCTAACAGAGTTAAAACATACTTTTGATTGAGCAGTTCTGAACACTCTTTCTGTAGAAAATGCAACTTGACATTTGGAGCGCTAAGAGGGTAGTAGTGGAAAAAGGAATATATTCAATTATAAGCTACACAGAAGCATTCTGTGAAACTTCTTTCTGATCTGAGCATTCCGCTAACAGAGTTAAACCATACTTTTGATTGAGGAGATTTGAAACACTCTGACTGTAGAAAATGCAACTGGACATTCGGAGCGCTAAGTGGGTAATAATGGAAAAAGGAATATGTTCAAATATAAACAACACAGAAGCATTGTATGAAACTTCTTTCTGTTCTGTGCATTCAACTTAAAGTGTTGAACCTTACTTTTGATTGAGCCGTTCTGAAACACTCTTTCTGTAGAAACTGCAATTGGACATTCTCAGCTCTAAGAGGCCTATATTGGGAATAATAATATCTTCAAATAAAAACTACACAGCAGCATTGTGTGAAACTTATTTCTGATATGTGCATTCAGCTAACAGAGTTAAACCATACTTTTGATTGCACAGTTCTGAACACTCTTTCTGTAGAAAATGCAAGTGGACATTCGGAGCGCTAATACGGTAATAGTGGAAAAAGGAATATATTCAATTATAAACTACACAGAAGCATTCTGTGAAACTTCTTTCTGTTCTGTGCATTCAACTAACTGAATTGAACCTTACTTTTGATGGAGCCGTTGTGAAACACTCTTTCTGTAGAAACTGCAATTGGACATTCTGACCGCTAAAAGGCCTATATTGGGAAAAAGAATATCTACAAATAAAAACTACACAGAAGCATTCTGTGAAGCTTCTTTCGGATCTGTGCATTCAACTAACAGAGTAAAACCATACTTTTGATTGAGCCGTTCTGAACACTCTTTCTGTAGAAAATGCAAGTGGACATTCGGAGCGCTAATAGGGTAATAGTTGAAAAAGGAATATATTCAAATACAAACTACACAGAAGCATTCTGTGAAACTTCTTTCTGTTCTGTGCATTCAACTAACAGAGTTTAACCTTACTTTTGATTGAGACGTTCTGAAACACTCTTTCTGTAGAAACTGCAATTGGACTTTCTAAGCGCTAAGAGGCCTACATTGTTAAAAAGAATATCTTCAAATAAAAACTACACAGAAGCATTCTGTGAAACATATTTCTGATATGTGCATTCAGTTAACAGAGCTAAACCATACTTTTGATTGAGCAGTTATGAAACACTCTTTGTGTAGAAAATATAAGTGGACCTTCGGAGCGCTAAGATTGTAATAGGGGAAAAAGGATTATCTCCAAATAAAAACCACACAGAAGCATTCTCTGAAACTCCTTTCTGTTCTCTGAATTCAACTAACAGAGTTGAGCCTTACTTTTGAAGGAACAGTTCTGAAACACTCTTTGTGTAGAAACTGCCAGTGGACATTCGGAGCGCTAAGTGGGTAATAGTCAATAAAGGAATATCTTCAACTAAATACTACACAGAAGCATTCTGTGAAACTACTTTCTGTTCTGTGCATTCAACTAAAAGAGGTGAACCTTACTTTTCATTGAGCCGTTCTGAAACACTCTTTCTATAGAAACTGCAATTGGACATTCTGAGCGCTAAGAGGCCTATATTGGTAAAAAGAATATTTTCATATAAACACTACACAGAAGCATTCTGTGAAACTTCTTTCTGATCTGTGCATTCAGCTAACAGAGTTAAACCATACTTTGGATTGAGCAGTTCTGAAACACTCTTTCTGTAGAAAATGCTACTGGACATGTGGAGCGCTAAGTGGGTAATAGTGGAAAAAGGAATATCTTCAAATTTAAACTACACAGAATCATTCTGTTAAACTTCTTTCTGATCTGTGCATTCAGCTAACAGAGTTAAAGCATACTTTTGATTGAGCAGTTCTGAACACTCTTTGTGTAGAAAATGCAACTGGACATTTGGAGCGCTAAGAGGGTAGTAGTGGAAAAAGTAATATATTCAAATATAAACTACACAGAAGAATTGTATGAAACTGCTTTCTCTTCTGTGCATTTAACTAACAGAGTTGAACCTTATTTTTGATTGAGCCGTTCTGAAACACTCTTTCTTTAGAAAATGCAAGTGGATATTCGCAGCGCTAAGACGGTAATACTGGAAAAGGAATATATTCAAATATAAACTACACAGAAGCATTCTGTGAAACTTATTTCTGTTCTGTGCATTCAACTAACTGAGTTGAACCTTACTTTTGATGGAGGCGTTCTGAAAAGCTCTTTCTGTAGAAACTGCAATTGGACATTCTGAGCGCTAAGAGGCCTATATTTTGAAAAAGAATATTTTCAAATAAAAACTACACAGAAGCATTCTGTGAAACTTATTTCGGATATGGGCATTCAACTAATAGAGTAAAACCATACTTTTGATTGAGCCGTTCTGAACACTCTTTCTGTAGAAAATGCAAGTGGACATTCTGAGCGCTAAGAGGGTAATACTAGAAAAAGAAATATCTTCAAATATAAACTACACAGAATCATTCTGTGAAACTTCTTTCTGATCTGTGCATTCAGCTAATAGAATTAAACCATACTTTTCATTGAGCAGTTCTGAACACTCTTTCTGTAGAAAATGCAACTAGACATTTGGAGCGATAAGAGGGTAGTAGTGGAAAAAGGAATATATTCAAATATAAACTACACGGAAGCATTCTGTGAAACTTCTTTCTGATCTGAGCATTCAGCTAACAGAGTTAAACCATACTTTTGACTGAGCAGTTTTGAAACACTCTGTCTGTAGAAAATGCAACTGGACATTCGGAGCGCTAAGTGGGTAATAGTGGAAAAAGGAATATGTTCAAATATAAACTACACAGAAGCATTGTATGAAACATCTTTCTCTTCTGTACATTCAACTAACAGAGTTGAAACTTACTTTTGATTGAGCCGTTCTGAAACACTCTTTCTGTAGAAACTGCAATTGGACATTCTGAGCCCTAAGAGGCCTATATTGGGAAAAATAATATATTCAAATAAAAACTACACAGAGGCATTGTGTGAAACTTATTTCTGATATGTGCATTCAGCTAACAGAGTTAAACCATACTTTTGATTGCGCAGTTCTGAACACTCTTTCTGTAGAAAATGCAAGTTGACATTCGGAGCGCTAAGAGGGTAATAGTGGACAAAGGAATATATTCAAATATAAACTACAAAGAAGCATTCTGTGAAACTTCTTTCTGTTCTCTGCATTCAACTAACTGAGTTGAACCTTGCTTTTGATTGAGCCGTTCTGGAACACTCTTTCTGTAGAAAATGCAATTGGACATTCTGAGCGCTAAGAGGCCTATATTGGGAAAAATAATATCTACAAATAAAAACTACACAGAAGCATTCTGTGAAACTTCTTTCTGTTCTGTGCATTCAACTAAAAGTGTTGAACCTTAGTTTTGATTGAGCCGTTCTGAAACACTCTTTCTGTAGAAAATGCAAGTGGACATTCGGAGCGCTAAGTTAGTAATAGCGGAAAAAGGAATATCTCCATATTAAAACTACACAGAAGCATTCTCTGAAACTCCTTTCTGTTCTCTGCATTCAACTAACAGAGCTGAGCCTTACTTTTGGAGGAGCAGTTCTGAAACACTCTTTGTGTAGAAACTGCCAGTGGAAATTCAGAGCGCTAAGAGGGTAATAGTCGAAAAAGGAATATCTTCAACTAAATACTACACAGAAGCATTCTGTGAAACTTCTTTCTGTTCTGTGCATTCAACTAAAAGAGTTGAAACTTAGTTTTGATTGAGCCGTTCTGAAACACTCTTTCTGTAGAAAATGAAAGTGGAGATTCGGAGCGCTAAGGGGGTAATAGTGGAAAAAGGATTATCTTCAAATATAAACTACACAGAATCATTCTGTGAAACTTCTTTCTGATATGTGCATTCAGCTAACAGAGTTAAAACATACTTTTGATTGAGCAGTTCTGAACACTCTTTCTGTAGAAAATGCAACTTGACATTTGGAGCGCTAAGAGGGTAGTAGTGGAAAAAGGAATATATTCAATTATAAGCTACACAGAAGCATTCTGTGAAACTTCTTTCTGATCTGAGCATTCCGCTAACAGAGTTAAACCATACTTTTGATTGAGGAGATTTGAAACACTCTGACTGTAGAAAATGCAACTGGACATTCGGAGCGCTAAGTGGGTAATAATGGAAAAAGGAATATGTTCAAATATAAACAACACAGAAGCATTGTATGAAACTTCTTTCTGTTCTGTGCATTCAACTTAAAGTGTTGAACCTTACTTTTGATTGAGCCGTTCTGAAACACTCTTTCTGTAGAAACTGCAATTGGACATTCTCAGCTCTAAGAGGCCTATATTGGGAATAATAATATCTTCAAATAAAAACTACACAGCAGCATTGTGTGAAACTTATTTCTGATATGTGCATTCAGCTAACAGAGTTAAACCATACTTTTGATTGCACAGTTCTGAACACTCTTTCTGTAGAAAATGCAAGTGGACATTCGGAGCGCTAATACGGTAATAGTGGAAAAAGGAATATATTCAATTATAAACTACACAGAAGCATTCTGTGAAACTTCTTTCTGTTCTGTGCATTCAACTAACTGAATTGAACCTTACTTTTGATGGAGCCGTTGTGAAACACTCTTTCTGTAGAAACTGCAATTGGACATTCTGACCGCTAAAAGGCCTATATTGGGAAAAAGAATATCTACAAATAAAAACTACACAGAAGCATTCTGTGAAGCTTCTTTCGGATCTGTGCATTCAACTAACAGAGTAAAACCATACTTTTGATTGAGCCGTTCTGAACACTCTTTCTGTAGAAAATGCAAGTGGACATTCGGAGCGCTAATAGGGTAATAGTTGAAAAAGGAATATATTCAAATATAAACTACACAGAAGCATTCTGTGAAACTTCTTTCTGTTCTGTGCATTCAACTAACAGAGTTTAACCTTACTTTTGATTGAGACGTTCTGAAACACTCTTTCTGTAGAAACTGCAATTGGACTTTCTAAGCGCTAAGAGGCCTACATTGTTAAAAAGAATATCTTCAAATAAAAACTACACAGAAGCATTCTGTGAAACATATTTCTGATATGTGCATTCAGTTAACAGAGCTAAACCATACTTTTGATTGAGCAGTTATGAAACACTCTTTGTGTAGAAAATATAAGTGGACCTTCGGAGCGCTAAGATTGTAATAGGGGAAAAAGGATTATCTCCAAATAAAAACCACACAGAAGCATTCTCTGAAACTCCTTTCTGTTCTCTGAATTCAACTAACAGAGTTGAGCCTTACTTTTGAAGGAACAGTTCTGAAACACTCTTTGTGTAGAAACTGCCAGTGGACATTCGGAGCGCTAAGTGGGTAATAGTCAATAAAGGAATATCTTCAACTAAATACTACACAGAAGCATTCTGTGAAACTACTTTCTGTTCTGTGCATTCAACTAAAAGAGGTGAACCTTACTTTTCATTGAGCCGTTCTGAAACACTCTTTCTATAGAAACTGCAATTGGACATTCTGAGCGCTAAGAGGCCTATATTGGTAAAAAGAATATTTTCATATAAACACTACACAGAAGCATTCTGTGAAACTTCTTTCTGATCTGTGCATTCAGCTAACAGAGTTAAACCATACTTTGGATTGAGCAGTTCTGAAACACTCTTTCTGTAGAAAATGCTACTGGACATGTGGAGCGCTAAGTGGGTAATAGTGGAAAAAGGAATATCTTCAAATTTAAACTACACAGAATCATTCTGTTAAACTTCTTTCTGATCTGTGCATTCAGCTAACAGAGTTAAAGCATACTTTTGATTGAGCAGTTCTGAACACTCTTTGTGTAGAAAATGCAACTGGACATTTGGAGCGCTAAGAGGGTAGTAGTGGAAAAAGTAATATATTCAAATATAAACTACACAGAAGAATTGTATGAAACTGCTTTCTCTTCTGTGCATTTAACTAACAGAGTTGAACCTTATTTTTGATTGAGCCGTTCTGAAACACTCTTTCTTTAGAAAATGCAAGTGGATATTCGCAGCGCTAAGACGGTAATACTGGAAAAGGAATATATTCAAATATAAACTACACAGAAGCATTCTGTGAAACTTATTTCTGTTCTGTGCATTCAACTAACTGAGTTGAACCTTACTTTTGATGGAGGCGTTCTGAAAAGCTCTTTCTGTAGAAACTGCAATTGGACATTCTGAGCGCTAAGAGGCCTATATTTTGAAAAAGAATATTTTCAAATAAAAACTACACAGAAGCATTCTGTGAAACTTATTTCGGATATGGGCATTCAACTAATAGAGTAAAACCATACTTTTGATTGAGCCGTTCTGAACACTCTTTCTGTAGAAAATGCAAGTGGACATTCTGAGCGCTAAGAGGGTAATACTAGAAAAAGAAATATCTTCAAATATAAACTACACAGAATCATTCTGTGAAACTTCTTTCTGATCTGTGCATTCAGCTAATAGAATTAAACCATACTTTTCATTGAGCAGTTCTGAACACTCTTTCTGTAGAAAATGCAACTAGACATTTGGAGCGATAAGAGGGTAGTAGTGGAAAAAGGAATATATTCAAATATAAACTACACGGAAGCATTCTGTGAAACTTCTTTCTGATCTGAGCATTCAGCTAACAGAGTTAAACCATACTTTTGACTGAGCAGTTTTGAAACACTCTGTCTGTAGAAAATGCAACTGGACATTCGGAGCGCTAAGTGGGTAATAGTGGAAAAAGGAATATGTTCAAATATAAACTACACAGAAGCATTGTATGAAACATCTTTCTCTTCTGTACATTCAACTAACAGAGTTGAAACTTACTTTTGATTGAGCCGTTCTGAAACACTCTTTCTGTAGAAACTGCAATTGGACATTCTGAGCCCTAAGAGGCCTATATTGGGAAAAATAATATATTCAAATAAAAACTACACAGAGGCATTGTGTGAAACTTATTTCTGATATGTGCATTCAGCTAACAGAGTTAAACCATACTTTTGATTGCGCAGTTCTGAACACTCTTTCTGTAGAAAATGCAAGTTGACATTCGGAGCGCTAAGAGGGTAATAGTGGACAAAGGAATATATTCAAATATAAACTACAAAGAAGCATTCTGTGAAACTTCTTTCTGTTCTCTGCATTCAACTAACTGAGTTGAACCTTGCTTTTGATTGAGCCGTTCTGGAACACTCTTTCTGTAGAAAATGCAATTGGACATTCTGAGCGCTAAGAGGCCTATATTGGGAAAAATAATATCTACAAATAAAAACTACACAGAAGCATTCTGTGAAACTTCTTTCTGTTCTGTGCATTCAACTAAAAGTGTTGAACCTTAGTTTTGATTGAGCCGTTCTGAAACACTCTTTCTGTAGAAAATGCAAGTGGACATTCGGAGCGCTAAGTTAGTAATAGCGGAAAAAGGAATATCTCCATATTAAAACTACACAGAAGCATTCTCTGAAACTCCTTTCTGTTCTCTGCATTCAACTAACAGAGCTGAGCCTTACTTTTGGAGGAGCAGTTCTGAAACACTCTTTGTGTAGAAACTGCCAGTGGAAATTCAGAGCGCTAAGAGGGTAATAGTCGAAAAAGGAATATCTTCAACTAAATACTACACAGAAGCATTCTGTGAAACTTCTTTCTGTTCTGTGCATTCAACTAAAAGAGTTGAAACTTAGTTTTGATTGAGCCGTTCTGAAACACTCTTTCTGTAGAAAATGAAAGTGGAGATTCGGAGCGCTAAGGGGGTAATAGTGGAAAAAGGATTATCTTCAAATATAAACTACACAGAATCATTCTGTGAAACTTCTTTCTGATATGTGCATTCAGCTAACAGAGTTAAAACATACTTTTGATTGAGCAGTTCTGAACACTCTTTCTGTAGAAAATGCAACTTGACATTTGGAGCGCTAAGAGGGTAGTAGTGGAAAAAGGAATATATTCAATTATAAGCTACACAGAAGCATTCTGTGAAACTTCTTTCTGATCTGAGCATTCCGCTAACAGAGTTAAACCATACTTTTGATTGAGGAGATTTGAAACACTCTGACTGTAGAAAATGCAACTGGACATTCGGAGCGCTAAGTGGGTAATAATGGAAAAAGGAATATGTTCAAATATAAACAACACAGAAGCATTGTATGAAACTTCTTTCTGTTCTGTGCATTCAACTTAAAGTGTTGAACCTTACTTTTGATTGAGCCGTTCTGAAACACTCTTTCTGTAGAAACTGCAATTGGACATTCTCAGCTCTAAGAGGCCTATATTGGGAATAATAATATCTTCAAATAAAAACTACACAGCAGCATTGTGTGAAACTTATTTCTGATATGTGCATTCAGCTAACAGAGTTAAACCATACTTTTGATTGCACAGTTCTGAACACTCTTTCTGTAGAAAATGCAAGTGGACATTCGGAGCGCTAATACGGTAATAGTGGAAAAAGGAATATATTCAATTATAAACTACACAGAAGCATTCTGTGAAACTTCTTTCTGTTCTGTGCATTCAACTAACTGAATTGAACCTTACTTTTGATGGAGCCGTTGTGAAACACTCTTTCTGTAGAAACTGCAATTGGACATTCTGACCGCTAAAAGGCCTATATTGGGAAAAAGAATATCTACAAATAAAAACTACACAGAAGCATTCTGTGAAGCTTCTTTCGGATCTGTGCATTCAACTAACAGAGTAAAACCATACTTTTGATTGAGCCGTTCTGAACACTCTTTCTGTAGAAAATGCAAGTGGACATTCGGAGCGCTAATAGGGTAATAGTTGAAAAAGGAATATATTCAAATATAAACTACACAGAAGCATTCTGTGAAACTTCTTTCTGTTCTGTGCATTCAACTAACAGAGTTTAACCTTACTTTTGATTGAGACGTTCTGAAACACTCTTTCTGTAGAAACTGCAATTGGACTTTCTAAGCGCTAAGAGGCCTACATTGTTAAAAAGAATATCTTCAAATAAAAACTACACAGAAGCATTCTGTGAAACATATTTCTGATATGTGCATTCAGTTAACAGAGCTAAACCATACTTTTGATTGAGCAGTTATGAAACACTCTTTGTGTAGAAAATATAAGTGGACCTTCGGAGCGCTAAGATTGTAATAGGGGAAAAAGGATTATCTCCAAATAAAAACCACACAGAAGCATTCTCTGAAACTCCTTTCTGTTCTCTGAATTCAACTAACAGAGTTGAGCCTTACTTTTGAAGGAACAGTTCTGAAACACTCTTTGTGTAGAAACTGCCAGTGGACATTCGGAGCGCTAAGTGGGTAATAGTCAATAAAGGAATATCTTCAACTAAATACTACACAGAAGCATTCTGTGAAACTACTTTCTGTTCTGTGCATTCAACTAAAAGAGGTGAACCTTACTTTTCATTGAGCCGTTCTGAAACACTCTTTCTATAGAAACTGCAATTGGACATTCTGAGCGCTAAGAGGCCTATATTGGTAAAAAGAATATTTTCATATAAACACTACACAGAAGCATTCTGTGAAACTTCTTTCTGATCTGTGCATTCAGCTAACAGAGTTAAACCATACTTTGGATTGAGCAGTTCTGAAACACTCTTTCTGTAGAAAATGCTACTGGACATGTGGAGCGCTAAGTGGGTAATAGTGGAAAAAGGAATATCTTCAAATTTAAACTACACAGAATCATTCTGTTAAACTTCTTTCTGATCTGTGCATTCAGCTAACAGAGTTAAAGCATACTTTTGATTGAGCAGTTCTGAACACTCTTTGTGTAGAAAATGCAACTGGACATTTGGAGCGCTAAGAGGGTAGTAGTGGAAAAAGTAATATATTCAAATATAAACTACACAGAAGAATTGTATGAAACTGCTTTCTCTTCTGTGCATTTAACTAACAGAGTTGAACCTTATTTTTGATTGAGCCGTTCTGAAACACTCTTTCTTTAGAAAATGCAAGTGGATATTCGCAGCGCTAAGACGGTAATACTGGAAAAGGAATATATTCAAATATAAACTACACAGAAGCATTCTGTGAAACTTATTTCTGTTCTGTGCATTCAACTAACTGAGTTGAACCTTACTTTTGATGGAGGCGTTCTGAAAAGCTCTTTCTGTAGAAACTGCAATTGGACATTCTGAGCGCTAAGAGGCCTATATTTTGAAAAAGAATATTTTCAAATAAAAACTACACAGAAGCATTCTGTGAAACTTATTTCGGATATGGGCATTCAACTAATAGAGTAAAACCATACTTTTGATTGAGCCGTTCTGAACACTCTTTCTGTAGAAAATGCAAGTGGACATTCTGAGCGCTAAGAGGGTAATACTAGAAAAAGAAATATCTTCAAATATAAACTACACAGAATCATTCTGTGAAACTTCTTTCTGATCTGTGCATTCAGCTAATAGAATTAAACCATACTTTTCATTGAGCAGTTCTGAACACTCTTTCTGTAGAAAATGCAACTAGACATTTGGAGCGATAAGAGGGTAGTAGTGGAAAAAGGAATATATTCAAATATAAACTACACGGAAGCATTCTGTGAAACTTCTTTCTGATCTGAGCATTCAGCTAACAGAGTTAAACCATACTTTTGACTGAGCAGTTTTGAAACACTCTGTCTGTAGAAAATGCAACTGGACATTCGGAGCGCTAAGTGGGTAATAGTGGAAAAAGGAATATGTTCAAATATAAACTACACAGAAGCATTGTATGAAACATCTTTCTCTTCTGTACATTCAACTAACAGAGTTGAAACTTACTTTTGATTGAGCCGTTCTGAAACACTCTTTCTGTAGAAAGTGCAATTGGACATTCTGAGCCCTAAGAGGCCTATATTGGGAAAAATAATATATTCAAATAAAAACTACACAGAGGCATTGTGTGAAACTTATTTCTGATATGTGCATTCAGCTAACAGAGTTAAACCATACTTTTGATTGCGCAGTTCTGAACACTCTTTCTGTAGAAAATGCAAGTTGACATTCGGAGCGCTAAGAGGGTAATAGTGGACAAAGGAATATATTCAAATATAAACTACAAAGAAGCATTCTGTGAAACTTCTTTCTGTTCTGTGCATTCAACTAACTGAGTTGAACCTTGCTTTTGATTGAGCCGTTCTGGAACACTCTTTCTGTAGAAAATGCAATTGGACATTCTGAGCGCTAAGAGGCCTATATTGGGAAAAATAATATCTACAAATAAAAACTACACAGAAGCATTCTGTGAAACTTCTTTCTGTTCTGTGCATTCAACTAAAAGTGTTGAACCTTAGTTTTGATTGAGCCGTTCTGAAACACTCTTTCTGTAGAAAATGCAAGTGGACATTCGGAGCGCTAAGTTAGTAATAGCGGAAAAAGGAATATCTCCATATTAAAACTACACAGAAGCATTCTCTGAAACTCCTTTCTGTTCTCTGCATTCAACTAACAGAGCTGAGCCTTACTTTTGGAGGAGCAGTTCTGAAACACTCTTTGTGTAGAAACTGCCAGTGGAAATTCAGAGCGCTAAGAGGGTAATAGTCGAAAAAGGAATATCTTCAACTAAATACTACACAGAAGCATTCTGTGAAACTTCTTTCTGTTCTGTGCATTCAACTAAAAGAGTTGAAACTTAGTTTTGATTGAGCCGTTCTGAAACACTCTTTCTGTAGAAAATGAAAGTGGAGATTCGGAGCGCTAAGGGGGTAATAGTGGAAAAAGGATTATCTTCAAATATAAACTACACAGAATCATTCTGTGAAACTTCTTTCTGATATGTGCATTCAGCTAACAGAGTTAAAACATACTTTTGATTGAGCAGTTCTGAACACTCTTTCTGTAGAAAATGCAACTTGACATTTGGAGCGCTAAGAGGGTAGTAGTGGAAAAAGGAATATATTCAATTATAAGCTACACAGAAGCATTCTGTGAAACTTCTTTCTGATCTGAGCATTCCGCTAACAGAGTTAAACCATACTTTTGATTGAGGAGATTTGAAACACTCTGACTGTAGAAAATGCAACTGGACATTCGGAGCGCTAAGTGGGTAATAATGGAAAAAGGAATATGTTCAAATATAAACAACACAGAAGCATTGTATGAAACTTCTTTCTGTTCTGTGCATTCAACTTAAAGAGTTGAACCTTACTTTTGATTGAGCCGTTCTGAAACACTCTTTCTGTAGAAACTGCAATTGGACATTCTCAGCTCTAAGAGGCCTATATTGGGAATAATAATATCTTCAAATAAAAACTACACAGCAGCATTGTGTGAAACTTATTTCTGATATGTGCATTCAGCTAACAGAGTTAAACCATACTTTTGATTGCACAGTTCTGAACACTCTTTCTGTAGAAAATGCAAGTGGACATTCGGAGCGCTAATACGGTAATAGTGGAAAAAGGAATATATTCAATTATAAACTACACAGAAGCATTCTGTGAAACTTCTTTCTGTTCTGTGCATTCAACTAACTGAATTGAACCTTACTTTTGATGGAGCCGTTGTGAAACACTCTTTCTGTAGAAACTGCAATTGGACATTCTGACCGCTAAAAGGCCTATATTGGGAAAAAGAATATCTACAAATAAAAACTACACAGAAGCATTCTGTGAAGCTTCTTTCGGATCTGTGCATTCAACTAACAGAGTAAAACCATACTTTTGATTGAGCCGTTCTGAACACTCTTTCTGTAGAAAATGCAAGTGGACATTCGGAGCGCTAATAGGGTAATAGTTGAAAAAGGAATATATTCAAATATAAACTACACAGAAGCATTCTGTGAAACTTCTTTCTGTTCTGTGCATTCAACTAACAGAGTTTAACCTTACTTTTGATTGAGACGTTCTGAAACACTCTTTCTGTAGAAACTGCAATTGGACTTTCTAAGCGCTAAGAGGCCTACATTGTTAAAAAGAATATCTTCAAATAAAAACTACACAGAAGCATTCTGTGAAACATATTTCTGATATGTGCATTCAGTTAACAGAGCTAAACCATACTTTTGATTGAGCAGTTATGAAACACTCTTTGTGTAGAAAATATAAGTGGACCTTCGGAGCGCTAAGATTGTAATAGGGGAAAAAGGATTATCTCCAAATAAAAACCACACAGAAGCATTCTCTGAAACTCCTTTCTGTTCTCTGAATTCAACTAACAGAGTTGAGCCTTACTTTTGAAGGAACAGTTCTGAAACACTCTTTGTGTAGAAACTGCCAGTGGACATTCGGAGCGCTAAGTGGGTAATAGTCAATAAAGGAATATCTTCAACTAAATACTACACAGAAGCATTCTGTGAAACTACTTTCTGTTCTGTGCATTCAACTAAAAGAGGTGAACCTTACTTTTCATTGAGCCGTTCTGAAACACTCTTTCTATAGAAACTGCAATTGGACATTCTGAGCGCTAAGAGGCCTATATTGGTAAAAAGAATATTTTCATATAAACACTACACAGAAGCATTCTGTGAAACTTCTTTCTGATCTGTGCATTCAGCTAACAGAGTTAAACCATACTTTGGATTGAGCAGTTCTGAAACACTCTTTCTGTAGAAAATGCTACTGGACATGTGGAGCGCTAAGTGGGTAATAGTGGAAAAAGGAATATCTTCAAATTTAAACTACACAGAATCATTCTGTTAAACTTCTTTCTGATCTGTGCATTCAGCTAACAGAGTTAAAGCATACTTTTGATTGAGCAGTTCTGAACACTCTTTGTGTAGAAAATGCAACTGGACATTTGGAGCGCTAAGAGGGTAGTAGTGGAAAAAGTAATATATTCAAATATAAACTACACAGAAGAATTGTATGAAACTGCTTTCTCTTCTGTGCATTTAACTAACAGAGTTGAACCTTATTTTTGATTGAGCCGTTCTGAAACAGTCATTCTTTAGAAAATGCAAGTGGATATTCGCAGCGCTAAGGCGGTAATACTGGAAAAGGAATATATTCAAATATAAACTACACAGAAGCATTCTGTGAAACTTATTTCTGTTCTGTGCATTCAACTAACTGAGTTGAACCTTACTTTTGATGGAGGCGTTCTGAAAAGCTCTTTCTGTAGAAACTGCAATTGGACATTCTGAGCGCTAAGAGGCCTATATTTTGAAAAAGAATATCTTCAAATAAAAACTACACAGAAGCATTCTGTGAAACTTATTTCGGATATGGGCATTCAACTAATAGAGTAAAACCATACTTTTGATTGAGCCGTTCTGAACACTCTTTCTGTAGAAAATGCAAGTGGACATTCTGAGCGCTAAGAGGGTAATACTAGAAAAAGTAATATCTTCAAATATAAACTACACAGAATCATTCTGTGAAACTTCTTTCTGATCTGAGCATTCAGCTAACAGAGTTAAACCATACTTTTGACTGAGCAGTTTTGAAACACTCTGTCTGTAGAAAATGCAACTGGACATTCGGAGCGCTAAGTGGGTAATAGTGGAAAAAGGAATATGTTCAAATATAAACTACACAGAAGCACTGTATGAAACATCTTTCTGTTCTGTACATTCAACTAACAGAGTTGAAACTTACTTTTGATTGAGCCGTTCTGAAACACTCTTTCTGTAGAAACTGCAATTGGACATTCTGAGCCCTAAGAGGCCTATATTGGGAAAAATAATATATTCGAATAAAAACTACACAGAGGCATTGTGTGAAACTTATTTCTGATATGTGCATTCAGCTAACACAGTTAAACCATACTTTTGATTGCGCAGTTCTGAACACTCTTTCTGTAGAAAATGCAAGTTGACATTCGGAGCGCTAAGAGGGTAATAGTGGACAAAGGAATATATTCAAATATAAACTACAAAGAAGCATTCTGTGAAACTTCTTTCTGTTCTCTGCATTCAACTAACTGAGTTGAACCTTGCTTTTGATTGAGCCGTTCTGGAACACTCTTTCTGTAGAAAATGCAATTGGACATTCTGAGCGCTAAGAGGCCTATATTGGGAAAAATAATATCTACAAATAAAAACTACACAGAAGCATTCTGTGAAACTTCTTTCTGTTCTGTGCATTCAACTAAAAGTGTTGAACCTTAGTTTTGATTGAGCCGTTCTGAAACACTCTTTCTGTAGAAAATGCAAGTGGACATTCGGAGCGCTAAGTTAGTAATAGCGGAAAAAGGAATATCTCCATATTAAAACTACACAGAAGCATTCTCTGAAACTCCTTTCTGTTCTCTGCATTCAACTAACAGAGCTGAGCCTTACTTTTGGAGGAGCAGTTCTGAAACACTCTTTGTGTAGAAACTGCCAGTGGAAATTCAGAGCGCTAAGAGGGTAATAGTCGAAAAAGGAATATCTTCAACTAAATACTACACAGAAGCATTCTGTGAAACTTCTTTCTGTTCTGTGCATTCAACTAAAAGAGTTGAAACTTAGTTTTGATTGAGCCGTTCTGAAACACCCTTTCTGTAGAAAATAAAAGTGGAGATTCGGAGCGCTAAGAGGGTAAAAGTGGAAAAAGGATTATCTTCAAATATAAACTACACAGAATCATTCTGTGAAACTTCTTTCTGATATGTGCATTCAGCTAACAGAGTTAAACCATACTTTTGATTGAGCAGTTCTGAACACTCTTTCTGTAGAAAATGCAACTTGACATTTGGAGCGCTAAGAGGGTAGTAGTGGAAAAAGGAATATATTCAAATATAAGCTACACAGAAGCATTCTGTGAAACTTCTTTCTGATCTGAGCATTCCGCTAACAGAGTTAAACCATACTTTTGATTGAGGAGATTTGAAACACTCTGACTGTAGAAAATGCAACTGGACATTCGGAGCGCTAAGTGGGTAATAATGGAAAAAGGAATATGTTCAAATATAAACAACACAGAAGCATTGTATGAAACTTCTTTCTGTTCTGTGCATTCAACTTAAAGGGTTGAACCTTACTTTTGATTGAGCCGTTCTGAAACACTCTTTCTGTAGAAACTGCAATTGGACATTCTCAGCTCTAAGAGGCCAATATTGGGAATAATAATATCTTCAAATAAAAACTACACAGCATCATTGTGTGAAACTTATTTCTGATATGTGCATTCAGCTAACAGAGTTAAAACATAATTTTGATTGCACAGTTCTGAACACTCTTTCTGTAGAAAATGCAAGTGGACATTCGGAGCGCTAATACGGTAATAGTGGAAAAAGGAATATATTCAATTATAAACTACACAGAAGCATTCTGTGAAACTTCTTTCTGTTCTGTGCATTCAACTAACTGAGTTGAACCTTACTTTTGATGGAGCCGTTGTGAAACACTCTTTCTGTAGAAACTGCAATTGGACATTCTGACCGCTAAAAGGCCTATATTGGGAAAAAGAATATCTACAAATAAAAACTACACAGAAGCATTCTGTGAAACTTCTTTCGGATCTGTGCATTCAACTAACAGAGTAAAACCATACTTTTGATTGAGCCGTTCTGAACACTCTTTCTGTAGAAAATGCAAGTGGACATTCGGAGCGCTAATAGGGTAATAGTTGAAAAAGGAATATATTCAAATATAAACTACACAGAAGCATTCTGTGAAACATCTTTCTGTTCTGTGCATTCAACTAACAGAGTTGAACCTTACTTTTGATTGAGCCGTTCTGAAACACTCTTTCTGTAGAAACTGCAATTGGACTTTCTAAGCGCTAAGAGGCCTACATTGTTAAAAAGAATATCTTCAAATAAAAACTACACAGAAGCATTCTGTGAAACATATTTCTGATATGTGCATTCAGTTAACAGAGCTAAACCATACTTTTGATTGAGCAGTTATGAAACACTCTTTGTGTAGAAAATATAAGTGGACCTTCGGAGCGCTAAGATTGTAATAGGGGAAAAAGGATTATCTCCAAATAAAAACCACACAGAAGCATTCTCTGAAACTCCTTTCTGTTCTCTGAATTCAACTAACAGAGTTGAGCCTTACTTTTGAAGGAACAGTTCTGAAACACTCTTTGTGTAGAAACTGCCAGTGGACATTCGGAGCGCTAAGTGGGTAATAGTCAATAAAGGAATATCTTCAACTAAATACTACACAGAAGCATTCTGTGAAACTACTTTCTGTTCTGTGCATTCAACTAAAAGAGGTGAACCTTACTTTTCATTGAGCCGTTCTGAAACACTCTTTCTATAGAAACTGCAATTGGACATTCTGAGCGCTAAGAGGCCTATATTGGTAAAAAGAATATTTTCATATAAACACTACACAGAAGCATTCTGTGAAACTTCTTTCTGATCTGTGCATTCAGCTAACAGAGTTAAACCATACTTTGGATTGAGCAGTTCTGAAACACTCTTTCTGTAGAAAATGCTACTGGACATGTGGAGCGCTAAGTGGGTAATAGTGGAAAAAGGAATATCTTCAAATTTAAACTACACAGAATCATTCTGTTAAACTTCTTTCTGATCTGTGCATTCAGCTAACAGAGTTAAAGCATACTTTTGATTGAGCAGTTCTGAACACTCTTTGTGTAGAAAATGCAACTGGACATTTGGAGCGCTAAGAGGGTAGTAGTGGAAAAAGTAATATATTCAAATATAAACTACACAGAAGAATTGTATGAAACTGCTTTCTCTTCTGTGCATTTAACTAACAGAGTTGAACCTTATTTTTGATTGAGCCGTTCTGAAACACTCTTTCTTTAGAAAATGCAAGTGGATATTCGCAGCGCTAAGACGGTAATACTGGAAAAGGAATATATTCAAATATAAACTACACAGAAGCATTCTGTGAAACTTATTTCTGTTCTGTGCATTCAACTAACTGAGTTGAACCTTACTTTTGATGGAGGCGTTCTGAAAAGCTCTTTCTGTAGAAACTGCAATTGGACATTCTGAGCGCTAAGAGGCCTATATTTTGAAAAAGAATATTTTCAAATAAAAACTACACAGAAGCATTCTGTGAAACTTATTTCGGATATGGGCATTCAACTAATAGAGTAAAACCATACTTTTGATTGAGCCGTTCTGAACACTCTTTCTGTAGAAAATGCAAGTGGACATTCTGAGCGCTAAGAGGGTAATACTAGAAAAAGAAATATCTTCAAATATAAACTACACAGAATCATTCTGTGAAACTTCTTTCTGATCTGTGCATTCAGCTAATAGAATTAAACCATACTTTTCATTGAGCAGTTCTGAACACTCTTTCTGTAGAAAATGCAACTAGACATTTGGAGCGATAAGAGGGTAGTAGTGGAAAAAGGAATATATTCAAATATAAACTACACGGAAGCATTCTGTGAAACTTCTTTCTGATCTGAGCATTCAGCTAACAGAGTTAAACCATACTTTTGACTGAGCAGTTTTGAAACACTCTGTCTGTAGAAAATGCAACTGGACATTCGGAGCGCTAAGTGGGTAATAGTGGAAAAAGGAATATGTTCAAATATAAACTACACAGAAGCATTGTATGAAACATCTTTCTCTTCTGTACATTCAACTAACAGAGTTGAAACTTACTTTTGATTGAGCCGTTCTGAAACACTCTTTCTGTAGAAAGTGCAATTGGACATTCTGAGCCCTAAGAGGCCTATATTGGGAAAAATAATATATTCAAATAAAAACTACACAGAGGCATTGTGTGAAACTTATTTCTGATATGTGCATTCAGCTAACAGAGTTAAACCATACTTTTGATTGCGCAGTTCTGAACACTCTTTCTGTAGAAAATGCAAGTTGACATTCGGAGCGCTAAGAGGGTAATAGTGGACAAAGGAATATATTCAAATATAAACTACAAAGAAGCATTCTGTGAAACTTCTTTCTGTTCTGTGCATTCAACTAACTGAGTTGAACCTTGCTTTTGATTGAGCCGTTCTGGAACACTCTTTCTGTAGAAAATGCAATTGGACATTCTGAGCGCTAAGAGGCCTATATTGGGAAAAATAATATCTACAAATAAAAACTACACAGAAGCATTCTGTGAAACTTCTTTCTGTTCTGTGCATTCAACTAAAAGTGTTGAACCTTAGTTTTGATTGAGCCGTTCTGAAACACTCTTTCTGTAGAAAATGCAAGTGGACATTCGGAGCGCTAAGTTAGTAATAGCGGAAAAAGGAATATCTCCATATTAAAACTACACAGAAGCATTCTCTGAAACTCCTTTCTGTTCTCTGCATTCAACTAACAGAGCTGAGCCTTACTTTTGGAGGAGCAGTTCTGAAACACTCTTTGTGTAGAAACTGCCAGTGGAAATTCAGAGCGCTAAGAGGGTAATAGTCGAAAAAGGAATATCTTCAACTAAATACTACACAGAAGCATTCTGTGAAACTTCTTTCTGTTCTGTGCATTCAACTAAAAGAGTTGAAACTTAGTTTTGATTGAGCCGTTCTGAAACACTCTTTCTGTAGAAAATGAAAGTGGAGATTCGGAGCGCTAAGGGGGTAATAGTGGAAAAAGGATTATCTTCAAATATAAACTACACAGAATCATTCTGTGAAACTTCTTTCTGATATGTGCATTCAGCTAACAGAGTTAAAACATACTTTTGATTGAGCAGTTCTGAACACTCTTTCTGTAGAAAATGCAACTTGACATTTGGAGCGCTAAGAGGGTAGTAGTGGAAAAAGGAATATATTCAATTATAAGCTACACAGAAGCATTCTGTGAAACTTCTTTCTGATCTGAGCATTCCGCTAACAGAGTTAAACCATACTTTTGATTGAGGAGATTTGAAACACTCTGACTGTAGAAAATGCAACTGGACATTCGGAGCGCTAAGTGGGTAATAATGGAAAAAGGAATATGTTCAAATATAAACAACACAGAAGCATTGTATGAAACTTCTTTCTGTTCTGTGCATTCAACTTAAAGTGTTGAACCTTACTTTTGATTGAGCCGTTCTGAAACACTCTTTCTGTAGAAACTGCAATTGGACATTCTCAGCTCTAAGAGGCCTATATTGGGAATAATAATATCTTCAAATAAAAACTACACAGCAGCATTGTGTGAAACTTATTTCTGATATGTGCATTCAGCTAACAGAGTTAAACCATACTTTTGATTGCACAGTTCTGAACACTCTTTCTGTAGAAAATGCAAGTGGACATTCGGAGCGCTAATACGGTAATAGTGGAAAAAGGAATATATTCAATTATAAACTACACAGAAGCATTCTGTGAAACTTCTTTCTGTTCTGTGCATTCAACTAACTGAATTGAACCTTACTTTTGATGGAGCCGTTGTGAAACACTCTTTCTGTAGAAACTGCAATTGGACATTCTGACCGCTAAAAGGCCTATATTGGGAAAAAGAATATCTACAAATAAAAACTACACAGAAGCATTCTGTGAAGCTTCTTTCGGATCTGTGCATTCAACTAACAGAGTAAAACCATACTTTTGATTGAGCCGTTCTGAACACTCTTTCTGTAGAAAATGCAAGTGGACATTCGGAGCGCTAATAGGGTAATAGTTGAAAAAGGAATATATTCAAATATAAACTACACAGAAGCATTCTGTGAAACTTCTTTCTGTTCTGTGCATTCAACTAACAGAGTTTAACCTTACTTTTGATTGAGACGTTCTGAAACACTCTTTCTGTAGAAACTGCAATTGGACTTTCTAAGCGCTAAGAGGCCTACATTGTTAAAAAGAATATCTTCAAATAAAAACTACACAGAAGCATTCTGTGAAACATATTTCTGATATGTGCATTCAGTTAACAGAGCTAAACCATACTTTTGATTGAGCAGTTATGAAACACTCTTTGTGTAGAAAATATAAGTGGACCTTCGGAGCGCTAAGATTGTAATAGGGGAAAAAGGATTATCTCCAAATAAAAACCACACAGAAGCATTCTCTGAAACTCCTTTCTGTTCTCTGAATTCAACTAACAGAGTTGAGCCTTACTTTTGAAGGAACAGTTCTGAAACACTCTTTGTGTAGAAACTGCCAGTGGACATTCGGAGCGCTAAGTGGGTAATAGTCAATAAAGGAATATCTTCAACTAAATACTACACAGAAGCATTCTGTGAAACTACTTTCTGTTCTGTGCATTCAACTAAAAGAGGTGAACCTTACTTTTCATTGAGCCGTTCTGAAACACTCTTTCTATAGAAACTGCAATTGGACATTCTGAGCGCTAAGAGGCCTATATTGGTAAAAAGAATATTTTCATATAAACACTACACAGAAGCATTCTGTGAAACTTCTTTCTGATCTGTGCATTCAGCTAACAGAGTTAAACCATACTTTGGATTGAGCAGTTCTGAAACACTCTTTCTGTAGAAAATGCTACTGGACATGTGGAGCGCTAAGTGGGTAATAGTGGAAAAAGGAATATCTTCAAATTTAAACTACACAGAATCATTCTGTTAAACTTCTTTCTGATCTGTGCATTCAGCTAACAGAGTTAAAGCATACTTTTGATTGAGCAGTTCTGAACACTCTTTGTGTAGAAAATGCAACTGGACATTTGGAGCGCTAAGAGGGTAGTAGTGGAAAAAGTAATATATTCAAATATAAACTACACAGAAGAATTGTATGAAACTGCTTTCTCTTCTGTGCATTTAACTAACAGAGTTGAACCTTATTTTTGATTGAGCCGTTCTGAAACACTCTTTCTTTAGAAAATGCAAGTGGATATTCGCAGCGCTAAGACGGTAATACTGGAAAAGGAATATATTCAAATATAAACTACACAGAAGCATTCTGTGAAACTTATTTCTGTTCTGTGCATTCAACTAACTGAGTTGAACCTTACTTTTGATGGAGGCGTTCTGAAAAGCTCTTTCTGTAGAAACTGCAATTGGACATTCTGAGCGCTAAGAGGCCTATATTTTGAAAAAGAATATTTTCAAATAAAAACTACACAGAAGCATTCTGTGAAACTTATTTCGGATATGGGCATTCAACTAATAGAGTAAAACCATACTTTTGATTGAGCCGTTCTGAACACTCTTTCTGTAGAAAATGCAAGTGGACATTCTGAGCGCTAAGAGGGTAATACTAGAAAAAGAAATATCTTCAAATATAAACTACACAGAATCATTCTGTGAAACTTCTTTCTGATCTGTGCATTCAGCTAATAGAATTAAACCATACTTTTCATTGAGCAGTTCTGAACACTCTTTCTGTAGAAAATGCAACTAGACATTTGGAGCGATAAGAGGGTAGTAGTGGAAAAAGGAATATATTCAAATATAAACTACACGGAAGCATTCTGTGAAACTTCTTTCTGATCTGAGCATTCAGCTAACAGAGTTAAACCATACTTTTGACTGAGCAGTTTTGAAACACTCTGTCTGTAGAAAATGCAACTGGACATTCGGAGCGCTAAGTGGGTAATAGTGGAAAAAGGAATATGTTCAAATATAAACTACACAGAAGCATTGTATGAAACATCTTTCTCTTCTGTACATTCAACTAACAGAGTTGAAACTTACTTTTGATTGAGCCGTTCTGAAACACTCTTTCTGTAGAAAGTGCAATTGGACATTCTGAGCCCTAAGAGGCCTATATTGGGAAAAATAATATATTCAAATAAAAACTACACAGAGGCATTGTGTGAAACTTATTTCTGATATGTGCATTCAGCTAACAGAGTTAAACCATACTTTTGATTGCGCAGTTCTGAACACTCTTTCTGTAGAAAATGCAAGTTGACATTCGGAGCGCTAAGAGGGTAATAGTGGACAAAGGAATATATTCAAATATAAACTACAAAGAAGCATTCTGTGAAACTTCTTTCTGTTCTCTGCATTCAACTAACTGAGTTGAACCTTGCTTTTGATTGAGCCGTTCTGGAACACTCTTTCTGTAGAAAATGCAATTGGACATTCTGAGCGCTAAGAGGCCTATATTGGGAAAAATAATATCTACAAATAAAAACTACACAGAAGCATTCTGTGAAACTTCTTTCTGTTCTGTGCATTCAACTAAAAGTGTTGAACCTTAGTTTTGATTGAGCCGTTCTGAAACACTCTTTCTGTAGAAAATGCAA
The DNA here is from genome assembly GCF_028878055.3 of Symphalangus syndactylus. Taxonomy (NCBI): domain Eukaryota; kingdom Metazoa; phylum Chordata; class Mammalia; order Primates; family Hylobatidae; genus Symphalangus; species Symphalangus syndactylus. Next base: position 319,160 of record NC_072435.2, on the reverse strand, counting down.
GTGGACATTCGGAGCGCTAAGTTAGTAATAGCGGAAAAAGGAATATCTCCATATTAAAACTACACAGAAGCATTCTCTGAAACTCCTTTCTGTTCTCTGCATTCAACTAACAGAGCTGAGCCTTACTTTTGGAGGAGCAGTTCTGAAACACTCTTTGTGTAGAAACTGCCAGTGGAAATTCAGAGCGCTAAGAGGGTAATAGTCGAAAAAGGAATATCTTCAACTAAATACTACACAGAAGCATTCTGTGAAACTTCTTTCTGTTCTGTGCATTCAACTAAAAGAGTTGAAACTTAGTTTTGATTGAGCCGTTCTGAAACACTCTTTCTGTAGAAAATGAAAGTGGAGATTCGGAGCGCTAAGGGGGTAATAGTGGAAAAAGGATTATCTTCAAATATAAACTACACAGAATCATTCTGTGAAACTTCTTTCTGATATGTGCATTCAGCTAACAGAGTTAAAACATACTTTTGATTGAGCAGTTCTGAACACTCTTTCTGTAGAAAATGCAACTTGACATTTGGAGCGCTAAGAGGGTAGTAGTGGAAAAAGGAATATATTCAATTATAAGCTACACAGAAGCATTCTGTGAAACTTCTTTCTGATCTGAGCATTCCGCTAACAGAGTTAAACCATACTTTTGATTGAGGAGATTTGAAACACTCTGACTGTAGAAAATGCAACTGGACATTCGGAGCGCTAAGTGGGTAATAATGGAAAAAGGAATATGTTCAAATATAAACAACACAGAAGCATTGTATGAAACTTCTTTCTGTTCTGTGCATTCAACTTAAAGAGTTGAACCTTACTTTTGATTGAGCCGTTCTGAAACACTCTTTCTGTAGAAACTGCAATTGGACATTCTCAGCTCTAAGAGGCCTATATTGGGAATAATAATATCTTCAAATAAAAACTACACAGCAGCATTGTGTGAAACTTATTTCTGATATGTGCATTCAGCTAACAGAGTTAAACCATACTTTTGATTGCACAGTTCTGAACACTCTTTCTGTAGAAAATGCAAGTGGACATTCGGAGCGCTAATACGGTAATAGTGGAAAAAGGAATATATTCAATTATAAACTACACAGAAGCATTCTGTGAAACTTCTTTCTGTTCTGTGCATTCAACTAACTGAATTGAACCTTACTTTTGATGGAGCCGTTGTGAAACACTCTTTCTGTAGAAACTGCAATTGGACATTCTGACCGCTAAAAGGCCTATATTGGGAAAAAGAATATCTACAAATAAAAACTACACAGAAGCATTCTGTGAAGCTTCTTTCGGATCTGTGCATTCAACTAACAGAGTAAAACCATACTTTTGATTGAGCCGTTCTGAACACTCTTTCTGTAGAAAATGCAAGTGGACATTCGGAGCGCTAATAGGGTAATAGTTGAAAAAGGAATATATTCAAATATAAACTACACAGAAGCATTCTGTGAAACTTCTTTCTGTTCTGTGCATTCAACTAACAGAGTTTAACCTTACTTTTGATTGAGACGTTCTGAAACACTCTTTCTGTAGAAACTGCAATTGGACTTTCTAAGCGCTAAGAGGCCTACATTGTTAAAAAGAATATCTTCAAATAAAAACTACACAGAAGCATTCTGTGAAACATATTTCTGATATGTGCATTCAGTTAACAGAGCTAAACCATACTTTTGATTGAGCAGTTATGAAACACTCTTTGTGTAGAAAATATAAGTGGACCTTCGGAGCGCTAAGATTGTAATAGGGGAAAAAGGATTATCTCCAAATAAAAACCACACAGAAGCATTCTCTGAAACTCCTTTCTGTTCTCTGAATTCAACTAACAGAGTTGAGCCTTACTTTTGAAGGAACAGTTCTGAAACACTCTTTGTGTAGAAACTGCCAGTGGACATTCGGAGCGCTAAGTGGGTAATAGTCAATAAAGGAATATCTTCAACTAAATACTACACAGAAGCATTCTGTGAAACTACTTTCTGTTCTGTGCATTCAACTAAAAGAGGTGAACCTTACTTTTCATTGAGCCGTTCTGAAACACTCTTTCTATAGAAACTGCAATTGGACATTCTGAGCGCTAAGAGGCCTATATTGGTAAAAAGAATATTTTCATATAAACACTACACAGAAGCATTCTGTGAAACTTCTTTCTGATCTGTGCATTCAGCTAACAGAGTTAAACCATACTTTGGATTGAGCAGTTCTGAAACACTCTTTCTGTAGAAAATGCTACTGGACATGTGGAGCGCTAAGTGGGTAATAGTGGAAAAAGGAATATCTTCAAATTTAAACTACACAGAATCATTCTGTTAAACTTCTTTCTGATCTGTGCATTCAGCTAACAGAGTTAAAGCATACTTTTGATTGAGCAGTTCTGAACACTCTTTGTGTAGAAAATGCAACTGGACATTTGGAGCGCTAAGAGGGTAGTAGTGGAAAAAGTAATATATTCAAATATAAACTACACAGAAGAATTGTATGAAACTGCTTTCTCTTCTGTGCATTTAACTAACAGAGTTGAACCTTATTTTTGATTGAGCCGTTCTGAAACAGTCATTCTTTAGAAAATGCAAGTGGATATTCGCAGCGCTAAGGCGGTAATACTGGAAAAGGAATATATTCAAATATAAACTACACAGAAGCATTCTGTGAAACTTATTTCTGTTCTGTGCATTCAACTAACTGAGTTGAACCTTACTTTTGATGGAGGCGTTCTGAAAAGCTCTTTCTGTAGAAACTGCAATTGGACATTCTGAGCGCTAAGAGGCCTATATTTTGAAAAAGAATATCTTCAAATAAAAACTACACAGAAGCATTCTGTGAAACTTATTTCGGATATGGGCATTCAACTAATAGAGTAAAACCATACTTTTGATTGAGCCGTTCTGAACACTCTTTCTGTAGAAAATGCAAGTGGACATTCTGAGCGCTAAGAGGGTAATACTAGAAAAAGTAATATCTTCAAATATAAACTACACAGAATCATTCTGTGAAACTTCTTTCTGATCTGTGCATTCAGCTAACAGAATTAAACCATACTTTTCATTGAGCAGTTCTGAACACTCTTTCTGTAGAAAATGCAACTAGACATTTGGAGCGATAAGAGTGTAGTAGTGGAAAAAGGAATATATTCAAATATAAACTACACGGAAGCATTCTGTGAAACTTCTTTCTGATCTGAGCATTCAGCTAACAGAGTTAAACCATACTTTTGACTGAGCAGTTTTGAAACACTCTGTCTGTAGAAAATGCAACTGGACATTCGGAGCGCTAAGTGGGTAATAGTGGAAAAAGGAATATGTTCAAATATAAACTACACAGAAGCACTGTATGAAACATCTTTCTGTTCTGTACATTCAACTAACAGAGTTGAAACTTACTTTTGATTGAGCCGTTCTGAAACACTCTTTCTGTAGAAACTGCAATTGGACATTCTGAGCCCTAAGAGGCCTATATTGGGAAAAATAATATATTCAAATAAAAACTACACAGAGGCATTGTGTGAAACTTATTTCTGATATGTGCATTCAGCTAACAGAGTTAAACCATACTTTTGATTGCGCAGTTCTGAACACTCTTTCTGTAGAAAATGCAAGTTGACATTCGGAGCGCTAAGAGGGTAATAGTGGACAAAGGAATATATTCAAATATAAACTACAAAGAAGCATTCTGTGAAACTTCTTTCTGTTCTCTGCATTCAACTAACTGAGTTGAACCTTGCTTTTGATTGAGCCGTTCTGGAACACTCTTTCTGTAGAAAATGCAATTGGACATTCTGAGCGCTAAGAGGCCTATATTGGGAAAAATAATATCTACAAATAAAAACTACACAGAAGCATTCTGTGAAACTTCTTTCTGTTCTGTGCATTCAACTAAAAGTGTTGAACCTTAGTTTTGATTGAGCCGTTCTGAAACACTCTTTCTGTAGAAAATGCAAGTGGACATTCGGAGCGCTAAGTTAGTAATAGCGGAAAAAGGAATATCTCCATATTAAAACTACACAGAAGCATTCTCTGAAACTCCTTTCTGTTCTCTGCATTCAACTAACAGAGCTGAGCCTTACTTTTGGAGGAGCAGTTCTGAAACACTCTTTGTGTAGAAACTGCCAGTGGAAATTCAGAGCGCTAAGAGGGTAATAGTCGAAAAAGGAATATCTTCAACTAAATACTACACAGAAGCATTCTGTGAAACTTCTTTCTGTTCTGTGCATTCAACTAAAAGAGTTGAAACTTAGTTTTGATTGAGCCGTTCTGAAACACCCTTTCTGTAGAAAATGAAAGTGGAGATTCGGAGCGCTAAGAGGGTAAAAGTGGAAAAAGGATTATCTTCAAATATAAACTACACAGAATCATTCTGTGAAACTTCTTTCTGATATGTGCATTCAGCTAACAGAGTTAAACCATACTTTTGATTGAGCAGTTCTGAACACTCTTTCTGTAGAAAATGCAACTTGACATTTGGAGCGCTAAGAGGGTAGTAGTGGAAAAAGGAATATATTCAAATATAAGCTACACAGAAGCATTCTGTGAAACTTCTTTCTGATCTGAGCATTCCGCTAACAGAGTTAAACCATACTTTTGATTGAGGAGATTTGAAACACTCTGACTGTAGAAAATGCAACTGGACATTCGGAGCGCTAAGTGGGTAATAATGGAAAAAGGAATATGTTCAAATATAAACAACACAGAAGCATTGTATGAAACTTCTTTCTGTTCTGTGCATTCAACTTAAAGGGTTGAACCTTACTTTTGATTGAGCCGTTCTGAAACACTCTTTCTGTAGAAACTGCAATTGGACATTCTCAGCTCTAAGAGGCCAATATTGGGAATAATAATATCTTCAAATAAAAACTACACAGCATCATTGTGTGAAACTTATTTCTGATATGTGCATTCAGCTAACAGAGTTAAAACATAATTTTGATTGCACAGTTCTGAACACTCTTTCTGTAGAAAATGCAAGTGGACATTCGGAGCGCTAATACGGTAATAGTGGAAAAAGGAATATATTCAATTATAAACTACACAGAAGCATTCTGTGAAACTTCTTTCTGTTCTGTGCATTCAACTAACTGAGTTGAACCTTACTTTTGATGGAGCCGTTGTGAAACACTCTTTCTGTAGAAACTGCAATTGGACATTCTGACCGCTAAAAGGCCTATATTGGGAAAAAGAATATCTACAAATAAAAACTACACAGAAGCATTCTGTGAAACTTCTTTCGGATCTGTGCATTCAACTAACAGAGTAAAACCATACTTTTGATTGAGCCGTTCTGAACACTCTTTCTGTAGAAAATGCAAGTGGACATTCGGAGCGCTAATAGGGTAATAGTTGAAAAAGGAATATATTCAAATATAAACTACACAGAAGCATTCTGTGAAACATCTTTCTGTTCTGTGCATTCAACTAACAGAGTTGAACCTTACTTTTGATTGAGCCGTTCTGAAACACTCTTTCTGTAGAAACTGCAATTGGACTTTCTAAGCGCTAAGAGGCCTACATTGTTAAAAAGAATATCTTCAAATAAAAACTACACAGAAGCATTCTGTGAAACATATTTCTGATATGTGCATTCAGTTAACAGAGCTAAACCATACTTTTGATTGAGCAGTTATGAAACACTCTTTGTGTAGAAAATATAAGTGGACCTTCGGAGCGCTAAGATTGTAATAGGGGAAAAAGGATTATCTCCAAATAAAAACCACACAGAAGCATTCTCTGAAACTCCTTTCTGTTCTCTGAATTCAACTAACAGAGTTGAGCCTTACTTTTGAAGGAACAGTTCTGAAACACTCTTTGTGTAGAAACTGCCAGTGGACATTCGGAGCGCTAAGTGGGTAATAGTCAATAAAGGAATATCTTCAACTAAATACTACACAGAAGCATTCTGTGAAACTACTTTCTGTTCTGTGCATTCAACTAAAAGAGGTGAACCTTACTTTTCATTGAGCCGTTCTGAAACACTCTTTCTATAGAAACTGCAATTGGACATTCTGAGCGCTAAGAGGCCTATATTGGTAAAAAGAATATTTTCATATAAACACTACACAGAAGCATTCTGTGAAACTTCTTTCTGATCTGTGCATTCAGCTAACAGAGTTAAACCATACTTTGGATTGAGCAGTTCTGAAACACTCTTTCTGTAGAAAATGCTACTGGACATGTGGAGCGCTAAGTGGGTAATAGTGGAAAAAGGAATATCTTCAAATTTAAACTACACAGAATCATTCTGTTAAACTTCTTTCTGATCTGTGCATTCAGCTAACAGAGTTAAAGCATACTTTTGATTGAGCAGTTCTGAACACTCTTTGTGTAGAAAATGCAACTGGACATTTGGAGCGCTAAGAGGGTAGTAGTGGAAAAAGTAATATATTCAAATATAAACTACACAGAAGAATTGTATGAAACTGCTTTCTCTTCTGTGCATTTAACTAACAGAGTTGAACCTTATTTTTGATTGAGCCGTTCTGAAACACTCTTTCTTTAGAAAATGCAAGTGGATATTCGCAGCGCTAAGACGGTAATACTGGAAAAGGAATATATTCAAATATAAACTACACAGAAGCATTCTGTGAAACTTATTTCTGTTCTGTGCATTCAACTAACTGAGTTGAACCTTACTTTTGATGGAGGCGTTCTGAAAAGCTCTTTCTGTAGAAACTGCAATTGGACATTCTGAGCGCTAAGAGGCCTATATTTTGAAAAAGAATATTTTCAAATAAAAACTACACAGAAGCATTCTGTGAAACTTATTTCGGATATGGGCATTCAACTAATAGAGTAAAACCATACTTTTGATTGAGCCGTTCTGAACACTCTTTCTGTAGAAAATGCAAGTGGACATTCTGAGCGCTAAGAGGGTAATACTAGAAAAAGAAATATCTTCAAATATAAACTACACAGAATCATTCTGTGAAACTTCTTTCTGATCTGTGCATTCAGCTAACAGAATTAAACCATACTTTTCATTGAGCAGTTCTGAACACTCTTTCTGTAGAAAATGCAACTAGACATTTGGAGCGATAAGAGGGTAGTAGTGGAAAAAGGAATATATTCAAATATAAACTACACGGAAGCATTCTGTGAAACTTCTTTCTGATCTGAGCATTCAGCTAACAGAGTTAAACCATACTTTTGACTGAGCAGTTTTGAAACACTCTGTCTGTAGAAAATGCAACTGGACATTCGGAGCGCTAAGTGGGTAATAGTGGAAAAAGGAATATGTTCAAATATAAACTACACAGAAGCATTGTATGAAACATCTTTCTCTTCTGTACATTCAACTAACAGAGTTGAAACTTACTTTTGATTGAGCCGTTCTGAAACACTCTTTCTGTAGAAAGTGCAATTGGACATTCTGAGCCCTAAGAGGCCTATATTGGGAAAAATAATATATTCAAATAAAAACTACACAGAGGCATTGTGTGAAACTTATTTCTGATATGTGCATTCAGCTAACAGAGTTAAACCATACTTTTGATTGCGCAGTTCTGAACACTCTTTCTGTAGAAAATGCAAGTTGACATTCGGAGCGCTAAGAGGGTAATAGTGGACAAAGGAATATATTCAAATATAAACTACAAAGAAGCATTCTGTGAAACTTCTTTCTGTTCTCTGCATTCAACTAACTGAGTTGAACCTTGCTTTTGATTGAGCCGTTCTGGAACACTCTTTCTGTAGAAAATGCAATTGGACATTCTGAGCGCTAAGAGGCCTATATTGGGAAAAATAATATCTACAAATAAAAACTACACAGAAGCATTCTGTGAAACTTCTTTCTGTTCTGTGCATTCAACTAAAAGTGTTGAACCTTAGTTTTGATTGAGCCGTTCTGAAACACTCTTTCTGTAGAAAATGCAAGTGGACATTCGGAGCGCTAAGTTAGTAATAGCGGAAAAAGGAATATCTCCATATTAAAACTACACAGAAGCATTCTCTGAAACTCCTTTCTGTTCTCTGCATTCAACTAACAGAGCTGAGCCTTACTTTTGGAGGAGCAGTTCTGAAACACTCTTTGTGTAGAAACTGCCAGTGGAAATTCAGAGCGCTAAGAGGGTAATAGTCGAAAAAGGAATATCTTCAACTAAATACTACACAGAAGCATTCTGTGAAACTTCTTTCTGTTCTGTGCATTCAACTAAAAGAGTTGAAACTTAGTTTTGATTGAGCCGTTCTGAAACACTCTTTCTGTAGAAAATGAAAGTGGAGATTCGGAGCGCTAAGGGAGTAATAGTGGAAAAAGGATTATCTTCAAATATAAACTACACAGAATCATTCTGTGAAACTTCTTTCTGATATGTGCATTCAGCTAACAGAGTTAAAACATACTTTTGATTGAGCAGTTCTGAACACTCTTTCTGTAGAAAATGCAACTTGACATTTGCAGCGCTAAGAGGGTAGTAGTGGAAAAAGGAATATATTCAATTATAAGCTACACAGAAGCATTCTGTGAAACTTCTTTCTGATCTGAGCATTCCGCTAACAGAGTTAAACCATACTTTTGATTGAGGAGATTTGAAACACTCTGACTGTAGAAAATGCAACTGGACATTCGGAGCGCTAAGTGGGTAATAATGGAAAAAGGAATATGTTCAAATATAAACAACACAGAAGCATTGTATGAAACTTCTTTCTGTTCTGTGCATTCAACTTAAAGAGTTGAACCTTACTTTTGATTGAGCCGTTCTGAAACACTCTTTCTGTAGAAACTGCAATTGGACATTCTCAGCTCTAAGAGGCCTATATTGGGAATAATAATATCTTCAAATAAAAACTACACAGCAGCATTGTGTGAAACTTATTTCTGATATGTGCATTCAGCTAACAGAGTTAAACCATACTTTTGATTGCACAGTTCTGAACACTCTTTCTGTAGAAAATGCAAGTGGACATTCGGAGCGCTAATACGGTAATAGTGGAAAAAGGAATATATTCAATTATAAACTACACAGAAGCATTCTGTGAAACTTCTTTCTGTTCTGTGCATTCAACTAACTGAATTGAACCTTACTTTTGATGGAGCCGTTGTGAAACACTCTTTCTGTAGAAACTGCAATTGGACATTCTGACCGCTAAAAGGCCTATATTGGGAAAAAGAATATCTACAAATAAAAACTACACAGAAGCATTCTGTGAAACTTCTTTCGGATCTGTGCATTCAACTAACAGAGTAAAACCATACTTTTGATTGAGCCGTTCTGAACACTCTTTCTGTAGAAAATGCAAGTGGACATTCGGAGCGCTAATAGGGTAATAGTTGAAAAAGGAATATATTCAAATATAAACTACACAGAAGCATTCTGTGAAACTTCTTTCTGTTCTGTGCATTCAACTAACAGAGTTTAACCTTACTTTTGATTGAGACGTTCTGAAACACTCTTTCTGTAGAAACTGCAATTGGACTTTCTAAGCGCTAAGAGGCCTACATTGTTAAAAAGAATATCTTCAAATAAAAACTACACAGAAGCATTCTGTGAAACATATTTCTGATATGTGCATTCAGTTAACAGAGCTAAACCATACTTTTGATTGAGCAGTTATGAAACACTCTTTGTGTAGAAAATATAAGTGGACCTTCGGAGCGCTAAGATTGTAATAGGGGAAAAAGGATTATCTCCAAATAAAAACCACACAGAAGCATTCTCTGAAACTCCTTTCTGTTCTCTGAATTCAACTAACAGAGTTGAGCCTTACTTTTGAAGGAACAGTTCTGAAACACTCTTTGTGTAGAAACTGCCAGTGGACATTCGGAGCGCTAAGTGGGTAATAGTCAATAAAGGAATATCTTCAACTAAATACTACACAGAAGCATTCTGTGAAACTACTTTCTGTTCTGTGCATTCAACTAAAAGAGGTGAACCTTACTTTTCATTGAGCCGTTCTGAAACACTCTTTCTATAGAAACTGCAATTGGACATTCTGAGCGCTAAGAGGCCTATATTGGTAAAAAGAATATTTTCATATAAACACTACACAGAAGCATTCTGTGAAACTTCTTTCTGATCTGTGCATTCAGCTAACAGAGTTAAACCATACTTTGGATTGAGCAGTTCTGAAACACTCTTTCTGTAGAAAATGCTACTGGACATGTGGAGCGCTAAGTGGGTAATAGTGGAAAAAGGAATATCTTCAAATTTAAACTACACAGAATCATTCTGTTAAACTTCTTTCTGATCTGTGCATTCAGCTAACAGAGTTAAAGCATACTTTTGATTGAGCAGTTCTGAACACTCTTTGTGTAGAAAATGCAACTGGACATTTGGAGCGCTAAGAGGGTAGTAGTGGAAAAAGTAATATATTCAAATATAAACTACACAGAAGAATTGTATGAAACTGCTTTCTCTTCTGTGCATTTAACTAACAGAGTTGAACCTTATTTTTGATTGAGCCGTTCTGAAACAGTCATTCTTTAGAAAATGCAAGTGGATATTCGCAGCGCTAAGGCGGTAATACTGGAAAAGGAATATATTCAAATATAAACTACACAGAAGCATTCTGTGAAACTTATTTCTGTTCTGTGCATTCAACTAACTGAGTTGAACCTTACTTTTGATGGAGGCGTTCTGAAAAGCTCTTTCTGTAGAAACTGCAATTGGACATTCTGAGCGCTAAGAGGCCTATATTTTGAAAAAGAATATCTTCAAATAAAAACTACACAGAAGCATTCTGTGAAACTTATTTCGGATATGGGCATTCAACTAATAGAGTAAAACCATACTTTTGATTGAGCCGTTCTGAACACTCTTTCTGTAGAAAATGCAAGTGGACATTCTGAGCGCTAAGAGGGTAATACTAGAAAAAGTAATATCTTCAAATATAAACTACACAGAATCATTCTGTGAAACTTCTTTCTGATCTGTGCATTCAGCTAACAGAATTAAACCATACTTTTCATTGAGCAGTTCTGAACACTCTTTCTGTAGAAAATGCAACTAGACATTTGGAGCGATAAGAGGGTAGTAGTGGAAAAAGGAATATATTCAAATATAAACTACACGGAAGCATTCTGTGAAACTTCTTTCTGATCTGAGCATTCAGCTAACAGAGTTAAACCATACTTTTGACTGAGCAGTTTTGAAACACTCTGTCTGTAGAAAATGCAACTGGACATTCGGAGCGCTAAGTGGGTAATAGTGGAAAAAGGAATATGTTCAAATATAAACTACACAGAAGCATTGTATGAAACATCTTTCTCTTCTGTACATTCAACTAACAGAGTTGAAACTTACTTTTGATTGAGCCGTTCTGAAACACTCTTTCTGTAGAAAGTGCAATTGGACATTCTGAGCCCTAAGAGGCCTATATTGGGAAAAATAATATATTCAAATAAAAACTACACAGAGGCATTGTGTGAAACTTATTTCTGATATGTGCATTCAGCTAACAGAGTTAAACCATACTTTTGATTGCGCAGTTCTGAACACTCTTTCTGTAGAAAATGCAAGTTGACATTCGGAACGCTAAGAGGGTAATAGTGGACAAAGGAATATATTCAAATATAAACTACAAAGAAGCATTCTGTGAAACTTCTTTCTGTTCTCTGCATTCAACTAACTGAGTTGAACCTTGCTTTTGATTGAGCCGTTCTGGAACACTCTTTCTGTAGAAAATGCAATTGGACATTCTGAGCGCTAAGAGGCCTATATTGGGAAAAATAATATCTACAAATAAAAACTACACAGAAGCATTCTGTGAAACTTCTTTCTGTTCTGTGCATTCAACTAAAAGTGTTGAACCTTAGTTTTGATTGAGCCGTTCTGAAACACTCTTTCTGTAGAAAATGCAAGTGGACATTCGGAGCGCTAAGTTAGTAATAGCGGAAAAAGGAATATCTCCATATTAAAACTACACAGAAGCATTCTCTGAAACTCCTTTCTGTTCTCTGCATTCAACTAACAGAGCTGAGCCTTACTTTTGGAGGAGCAGTTCTGAAACACTCTTTGTGTAGAAACTGCCAGTGGAAATTCAGAGCGCTAAGAGGGTAATAGTCGAAAAAGGAATATCTTCAACTAAATACTACACAGAAGCATTCTGTGAAACTTCTTTCTGTTCTGTGCATTCAACTAAAAGAGTTGAAACTTAGTTTTGATTGAGCCGTTCTGAAACACTCTTTCTGTAGAAAATGAAAGTGGAGATTCGGAGCGCTAAGGGGGTAATAGTGGAAAAAGGATTATCTTCAAATATAAACTACACAGAATCATTCTGTGAAACTTCTTTCTGATATGTGCATTCAGCTAACAGAGTTAAAACATACTTTTGATTGAGCAGTTCTGAACACTCTTTCTGTAGAAAATGCAACTTGACATTTGGAGCGCTAAGAGGGTAGTAGTGGAAAAAGGAATATATTCAATTATAAGCTACACAGAAGCATTCTGTGAAACTTCTTTCTGATCTGAGCATTCCGCTAACAGAGTTAAACCATACTTTTGATTGAGGAGATTTGAAACACTCTGACTGTAGAAAATGCAACTGGACATTCGGAGCGCTAAGTGGGTAATAATGGAAAAAGGAATATGTTCAAATATAAACAACACAGAAGCATTGTATGAAACTTCTTTCTGTTCTGTGCATTCAACTTAAAGAGTTGAACCTTACTTTTGATTGAGCCGTTCTGAAACACTCTTTCTGTAGAAACTGCAATTGGACATTCTCAGCTCTAAGAGGCCTATATTGGGAATAATAATATCTTCAAATAAAAACTACACAGCAGCATTGTGTGAAACTTATTTCTGATATGTGCATTCAGCTAACAGAGTTAAACCATACTTTTGATTGCACAGTTCTGAACACTCTTTCTGTAGAAAATGCAAGTGGACATTCGGAGCGCTAATACGGTAATAGTGGAAAAAGGAATATATTCAATTATAAACTACACAGAAGCATTCTGTGAAACTTCTTTCTGTTCTGTGCATTCAACTAACTGAATTGAACCTTACTTTTGATGGAGCCGTTGTGAAACACTCTTTCTGTAGAAACTGCAATTGGACATTCTGACCGCTAAAAGGCCTATATTGGGAAAAAGAATATCTACAAATAAAAACTTCACAGAAGCATTCTGTGAAACTTCTTTCGGATCTGTGCATTCAACTAACAGAGTAAAACCATACTTTTGATTGAGCCGTTCTGAACACTCTTTCTGTAGAAAATGCAAGTGGACATTCGGAGCGCTAATAGGGTAATAGTTGAAAAAGGAATATATTCAAATATAAACTACACAGAAGCATTCTGTGAAACTTCTTTCTGTTCTGTGCATTCAACTAACAGAGTTTAACCTTACTTTTGATTGAGACGTTCTGAAACACTCTTTCTGTAGAAACTGCAATTGGACTTTCTAAGCGCTAAGAGGCCTACATTGTTAAAAAGAATATCTTCAAATAAAAACTACACAGAAGCATTCTGTGAAACATATTTCTGATATGTGCATTCAGTTAACAGAGCTAAACCATACTTTTGATTGAGCAGTTATGAAACACTCTTTGTGTAGAAAATATAAGTGGACCTTCGGAGCGCTAAGATTGTAATAGGGGAAAAAGGATTATCTCCAAATAAAAACCACACAGAAGCATTCTCTGAAACTCCTTTCTGTTCTCTGAATTCAACTAACAGAGTTGAGCCTTACTTTTGAAGGAACAGTTCTGAAACACTCTTTGTGTAGAAACTGCCAGTGGACATTCGGAGCGCTAAGTGGGTAATAGTCAATAAAGGAATATCTTCAACTAAATACTACACAGAAGCATTCTGTGAAACTATTTTCTGTTCTGTGCATTCAACTAAAAGAGGTGAACCTTACTTTTCATTGAGCCGTTCTGAAACACTCTTTCTATAGAAACTGCAATTGGACATTCTGAGCGCTAAGAGGCCTATATTGGTAAAAAGAATATTTTCATATAAACACTACACAGAAGCATTCTGTGAAACTTCTTTCTGATCTGTGCATTCAGCTAACAGAGTTAAACCATACTTTGGATTGAGCAGTTCTGAAACACTCTTTCTGTAGAAAATGCTACTGGACATGTGGAGCGCTAAGTGGGTAATAGTGGAAAAAGGAATATCTTCAAATTTAAACTACACAGAATCATTCTGTTAAACTTCTTTCTGATCTGTGCATTCAGCTAACAGAGTTAAAGCATACTTTTGATTGAGCAGTTCTGAACACTCTTTGTGTAGAAAATGCAACTGGACATTTGGAGCGCTAAGAGGGTAGTAGTGGAAAAAGTAATATATTCAAATATAAACTACACAGAAGAATTGTATGAAACTGCTTTCTCTTCTGTGCATTTAACTAACAGAGTTGAACCTTATTTTTGATTGAGCCGTTCTGAAACAGTCATTCTTTAGAAAATGCAAGTGGATATTCGCAGCGCTAAGGCGGTAATACTGGAAAAGGAATATATTCAAATATAAACTACACAGAAGCATTCTGTGAAACTTATTTCTGTTCTGTGCATTCAACTAACTGAGTTGAACCTTACTTTTGATGGAGGCGTTCTGAAAAGCTCTTTCTGTAGAAACTGCAATTGGACATTCTGAGCGCTAAGAGGCCTATATTTTGAAAAAGAATATCTTCAAATAAAAACTACACAGAAGCATTCTGTGAAACTTATTTCGGATATGGGCATTCAACTAATAGAGTAAAACCATACTTTTGATTGAGCCGTTCTGAACACTCTTTCTGTAGAAAATGCAAGTGGACATTCTGAGCGCTAAGAGGGTAATACTAGAAAAAGTAATATCTTCAAATATAAACTACACAGAATCATTCTGTGAAACTTCTTTCTGATCTGTGCATTCAGCTAACAGAATTAAACCATACTTTTCATTGAGCAGTTCTGAACACTCTTTCTGTAGAAAATGCAACTAGACATTTGGAGCGATAAGAGTGTAGTAGTGGAAAAAGGAATATATTCAAATATAAACTACACGGAAGCATTCTGTGAAACTTCTTTCTGATCTGAGCATTCAGCTAACAGAGTTAAACCATACTTTTGACTGAGCAGTTTTGAAACACTCTGTCTGTAGAAAATGCAACTGGACATTCGGAGCGCTAAGTGGGTAATAGTGGAAAAAGGAATATGTTCAAATATAAACTACACAGAAGCACTGTATGAAACATCTTTCTGTTCTGTACATTCAACTAACAGAGTTGAAACTTACTTTTGATTGAGCCGTTCTGAAACACTCTTTCTGTAGAAACTGCAATTGGACATTCTGAGCCCTAAGAGGCCTATATTGGGAAAAATAATATATTCGAATAAAAACTACACAGAGGCATTGTGTGAAACTTATTTCTGATATGTGCATTCAGCTAACACAGTTAAACCATACTTTTGATTGCGCAGTTCTGAACACTCTTTCTGTAGAAAATGCAAGTTGACATTCGGAGCGCTAAGAGGGTAATAGTGGACAAAGGAATATATTCAAATATAAACTACAAAGAAGCATTCTGTGAAACTTCTTTCTGTTCTCTGCATTCAACTAACTGAGTTGAACCTTGCTTTTGATTGAGCCGTTCTGGAACACTCTTTCTGTAGAAAATGCAATTGGACATTCTGAGCGCTAAGAGGCCTATATTGGGAAAAATAATATCTACAAATAAAAACTACACAGAAGCATTCTGTGAAACTTCTTTCTGTTCTGTGCATTCAACTAAAAGTGTTGAACCTTAGTTTTGATTGAGCCGTTCTGAAACACTCTTTCTGTAGAAAATGCAAGTGGACATTCGGAGCGCTAAGTTAGTAATAGCGGAAAAAGGAATATCTCCATATTAAAACTACACAGAAGCATTCTCTGAAACTCCTTTCTGTTCTCTGCATTCAACTAACAGAGCTGAGCCTTACTTTTGGAGGAGCAGTTCTGAAACACTCTTTGTGTAGAAACTGCCAGTGGAAATTCAGAGCGCTAAGAGGGTAATAGTCGAAAAAGGAATATCTTCAACTAAATACTACACAGAAGCATTCTGTGAAACTTCTTTCTGTTCTGTGCATTCAACTAAAAGAGTTGAAACTTAGTTTTGATTGAGCCGTTCTGAAACACCCTTTCTGTAGAAAATAAAAGTGGAGATTCGGAGCGCTAAGAGGGTAAAAGTGGAAAAAGGATTATCTTCAAATATAAACTACACAGAATCATTCTGTGAAACTTCTTTCTGATATGTGCATTCAGCTAACAGAGTTAAACCATACTTTTGATTGAGCAGTTCTGAACACTCTTTCTGTAGAAAATGCAACTTGACATTTGGAGCGCTAAGAGGGTAGTAGTGGAAAAAGGAATATATTCAAATATAAGCTACACAGAAGCATTCTGTGAAACTTCTTTCTGATCTGAGCATTCCGCTAACAGAGTTAAACCATACTTTTGATTGAGGAGATTTGAAACACTCTGACTGTAGAAAATGCAACTGGACATTCGGAGCGCTAAGTGGGTAATAATGGAAAAAGGAATATGTTCAAATATAAACAACACAGAAGCATTGTATGAAACTTCTTTCTGTTCTGTGCATTCAACTTAAAGGGTTGAACCTTACTTTTGATTGAGCCGTTCTGAAACACTCTTTCTGTAGAAACTGCAATTGGACATTCTCAGCTCTAAGAGGCCAATATTGGGAATAATAATATCTTCAAATAAAAACTACACAGCATCATTGTGTGAAACTTATTTCTGATATGTGCATTCAGCTAACAGAGTTAAAACATAATTTTGATTGCACAGTTCTGAACACTCTTTCTGTAGAAAATGCAAGTGGACATTCGGAGCGCTAATACGGTAATAGTGGAAAAAGGAATATATTCAATTATAAACTACACAGAAGCATTCTGTGAAACTTCTTTCTGTTCTGTGCATTCAACTAACTGAGTTGAACCTTACTTTTGATGGAGCCGTTGTGAAACACTCTTTCTGTAGAAACTGCTATTGGACATTCTGACCGCTAAAAGGCCTATATTGGGAAAAAGAATATCTACAAATAAAAACTACACAGAAGCATTCTGTGAAACTTCTTTCGGATCTGTGCATTCAACTAACAGAGTAAAACCATACTTTTGATTGAGCCGTTCTGAACACTCTTTCTGTAGAAAATGCAAGTGGACATTCGGAGCGCTAATAGGGTAATAGTTGAAAAAGGAATATATTCAAATATAAACTACACAGAAGCATTCTGTGAAACATCTTTCTGTTCTGTGCATTCAACTAACAGAGTTGAACCTTACTTTTGATTGAGCCGTTCTGAAACACTCTTTCTGTAGAAACTGCAATTGGACTTTCTAAGCGCTAAGAGGCCTACATTGTTAAAAAGAATATCTTCAAATAAAAACTACACAGAAGCATTCTGTGAAACATATTTCTGATATGTGCATTCAGTTAACAGAGCTAAACCATACTTTTGATTGAGCAGTTATGAAACACTCTTTGTGTAGAAAATATAAGTGGACCTTCGGAGCGCTAAGATTGTAATAGGGGAAAAAGGATTATCTCCAAATAAAAACCACACAGAAGCATTCTCTGAAACTCCTTTCTGTTCTCTGAATTCAACTAACAGAGTTGAGCCTTACTTTTGAAGGAACAGTTCTGAAACACTCTTTGTGTAGAAACTGCCAGTGGACATTCGGAGCGCTAAGTGGGTAATAGTCAATAAAGGAATATCTTCAACTAACTACTACACAGAAGCATTCTGTGAAACTACTTTCTGTTCTGTGCATTCAACTAAAAGAGGTGAACCTTACTTTTCATTGAGCCGTTCTGAAACACTCTTTCTATAGAAACTGCAATTGGACATTCTGAGCGCTAAGAGGCCTATATTGGTAAAAAGAATATTTTCATATAAACACTACACAGAAGCATTCTGTGAAACTTCTTTCTGATCTGTGCATTCAGCTAACAGAGTTAAACCATACTTTGGATTGAGCAGTTCTGAAACACTCTTTCTGTAGAAAATGCTACTGGACATGTGGAGCGCTAAGTGGGTAATAGTGGAAAAAGGAATATCTTCAAATTTAAACTACACAGAATCATTCTGTTAAACTTCTTTCTGATCTGTGCATTCAGCTAACAGAGTTAAAGCATACTTTTGATTGAGCAGTTCTGAACACTCTTTGTGTAGAAAATGCAACTGGACATTTGGAGCGCTAAGAGGGTAGTAGTGGAAAAAGTAATATATTCAAATATAAACTACACAGAAGAATTGTATGAAACTGCTTTCTCTTCTGTGCATTTAACTAACAGAGTTGAACCTTATTTTTGATTGAGCCGTTCTGAAACACTCTTTCTTTAGAAAATGCAAGTGGATATTCGCAGCGCTAAGGCGGTAATACTGGAAAAGGAATATATTCAAATATAAACTACACAGAAGCATTCTGTGAAACTTATTTCTGTTCTGTGCATTCAACTAACTGAGTTGAACCTTACTTTTGATGGAGGCGTTCTGAAAAGCTCTTTCTGTAGAAACTGCAATTGGACATTCTGAGCGCTAAGAGGCCTATATTTTGAAAAAGAATATCTTCAAATAAAAACTACACAGAAGCATTCTGTGAAACTTATTTCGGATATGGGCATTCAACTAATAGAGTAAAACCATACTTTTGATTGAGCCGTTCTGAACACTCTTTCTGTAGAAAATGCAAGTGGACATTCTGAGCGCTAAGAGGGTAATACTAGAAAAAGTAATATCTTCAAATATAAACTACACAGAATCATTCTGTGAAACTTCTTTCTGATCTGTGCATTCAGCTAACAGAATTAAACCATACTTTTCATTGAGCAGTTCTGAACACTCTTTCTGTAGAAAATGCAACTAGACATTTGGAGCGATAAGAGTGTAGTAGTGGAAAAAGGAATATATTCAAATATAAACTACACGGAAGCATTCTGTGAAACTTCTTTCTGATCTGAGCATTCAGCTAACAGAGTTAAACCATACTTTTGACTGAGCAGTTTTGAAACACTCTGTCTGTAGAAAATGCAACTGGACATTCGGAGCGCTAAGTGGGTAATAGTGGAAAAAGGAATATGTTCAAATATAAACTACACAGAAGCACTGTATGAAACATCTTTCTGTTCTGTACATTCAACTAACAGAGTTGAAACTTACTTTTGATTGAGCCGTTCTGAAACACTCTTTCTGTAGAAACTGCAATTGGACATTCTGAGCCCTAAGAGGCCTATATTGGGAAAAATAATATATTCGAATAAAAACTACACAGAGGCATTGTGTGAAACTTATTTCTGATATGTGCATTCAGCTAACACAGTTAAACCATACTTTTGATTGCGCAGTTCTGAACACTCTTTCTGTAGAAAATGCAAGTTGACATTCGGAGCGCTAAGAGGGTAATAGTGGACAAAGGAATATATTCAAATATAAACTACAAAGAAGCATTCTGTGAAACTTCTTTCTGTTCTCTGCATTCAACTAACTGAGTTGAACCTTGCTTTTGATTGAGCCGTTCTGGAACACTCTTTCTGTAGAAAATGCAATTGGACATTCTGAGCGCTAAGAGGCCTATATTGGGAAAAATAATATCTACAAATAAAAACTACACAGAAGCATTCTGTGAAACTTCTTTCTGTTCTGTGCATTCAACTAAAAGTGTTGAACCTTAGTTTTGATTGAGCCGTTCTGAAACACTCTTTCTGTAGAAAATGCAAGTGGACATTCGGAGCGCTAAGTTAGTAATAGCGGAAAAAGGAATATCTCCATATTAAAACTACACAGAAGCATTCTCTGAAACTCCTTTCTGTTCTCTGCATTCAACTAACAGAGCTGAGCCTTACTTTTGGAGGAGCAGTTCTGAAACACTCTTTGTGTAGAAACTGCCAGTGGAAATTCAGAGCGCTAAGAGGGTAATAGTCGAAAAAGGAATATCTTCAACTAAATACTACACAGAAGCATTCTGTGAAACTTCTTTCTGTTCTGTGCATTCAACTAAAAGAGTTGAAACTTAGTTTTGATT
Organism: Symphalangus syndactylus; assembly: GCF_028878055.3. NCBI lineage: Eukaryota > Metazoa > Chordata > Mammalia > Primates > Hylobatidae > Symphalangus > Symphalangus syndactylus. Next base: position 299,230 of record NC_072435.2, on the reverse strand, counting down.
GAGCCGTTCTGAAACACCCTTTCTGTAGAAAATAAAAGTGGAGATTCGGAGCGCTAAGAGGGTAAAAGTGGAAAAAGGATTATCTTCAAATATAAACTACACAGAATCATTCTGTGAAACTTCTTTCTGATATGTGCATTCAGCTAACAGAGTTAAACCATACTTTTGATTGAGCAGTTCTGAACACTCTTTCTGTAGAAAATGCAACTTGACATTTGGAGCGCTAAGAGGGTAGTAGTGGAAAAAGGAATATATTCAAATATAAGCTACACAGAAGCATTCTGTGAAACTTCTTTCTGATCTGAGCATTCCGCTAACAGAGTTAAACCATACTTTTGATTGAGGAGATTTGAAACACTCTGACTGTAGAAAATGCAACTGGACATTCGGAGCGCTAAGTGGGTAATAATGGAAAAAGGAATATGTTCAAATATAAACAACACAGAAGCATTGTATGAAACTTCTTTCTGTTCTGTGCATTCAACTTAAAGGGTTGAACCTTACTTTTGATTGAGCCGTTCTGAAACACTCTTTCTGTAGAAACTGCAATTGGACATTCTCAGCTCTAAGAGGCCAATATTGGGAATAATAATATCTTCAAATAAAAACTACACAGCATCATTGTGTGAAACTTATTTCTGATATGTGCATTCAGCTAACAGAGTTAAAACATAATTTTGATTGCACAGTTCTGAACACTCTTTCTGTAGAAAATGCAAGTGGACATTCGGAGCGCTAATACGGTAATAGTGGAAAAAGGAATATATTCAATTATAAACTACACAGAAGCATTCTGTGAAACTTCTTTCTGTTCTGTGCATTCAACTAACTGAGTTGAACCTTACTTTTGATGGAGCCGTTGTGAAACACTCTTTCTGTAGAAACTGCTATTGGACATTCTGACCGCTAAAAGGCCTATATTGGGAAAAAGAATATCTACAAATAAAAACTACACAGAAGCATTCTGTGAAACTTCTTTCGGATCTGTGCATTCAACTAACAGAGTAAAACCATACTTTTGATTGAGCCGTTCTGAACACTCTTTCTGTAGAAAATGCAAGTGGACATTCGGAGCGCTAATAGGGTAATAGTTGAAAAAGGAATATATTCAAATATAAACTACACAGAAGCATTCTGTGAAACATCTTTCTGTTCTGTGCATTCAACTAACAGAGTTGAACCTTACTTTTGATTGAGCCGTTCTGAAACACTCTTTCTGTAGAAACTGCAATTGGACTTTCTAAGCGCTAAGAGGCCTACATTGTTAAAAAGAATATCTTCAAATAAAAACTACACAGAAGCATTCTGTGAAACATATTTCTGATATGTGCATTCAGTTAACAGAGCTAAACCATACTTTTGATTGAGCAGTTATGAAACACTCTTTGTGTAGAAAATATAAGTGGACCTTCGGAGCGCTAAGATTGTAATAGGGGAAAAAGGATTATCTCCAAATAAAAACCACACAGAAGCATTCTCTGAAACTCCTTTCTGTTCTCTGAATTCAACTAACAGAGTTGAGCCTTACTTTTGAAGGAACAGTTCTGAAACACTCTTTGTGTAGAAACTGCCAGTGGACATTCGGAGCGCTAAGTGGGTAATAGTCAATAAAGGAATATCTTCAACTAACTACTACACAGAAGCATTCTGTGAAACTACTTTCTGTTCTGTGCATTCAACTAAAAGAGGTGAACCTTACTTTTCATTGAGCCGTTCTGAAACACTCTTTCTATAGAAACTGCAATTGGACATTCTGAGCGCTAAGAGGCCTATATTGGTAAAAAGAATATTTTCATATAAACACTACACAGAAGCATTCTGTGAAACTTCTTTCTGATCTGTGCATTCAGCTAACAGAGTTAAACCATACTTTGGATTGAGCAGTTCTGAAACACTCTTTCTGTAGAAAATGCTACTGGACATGTGGAGCGCTAAGTGGGTAATAGTGGAAAAAGGAATATCTTCAAATTTAAACTACACAGAATCATTCTGTTAAACTTCTTTCTGATCTGTGCATTCAGCTAACAGAGTTAAAGCATACTTTTGATTGAGCAGTTCTGAACACTCTTTGTGTAGAAAATGCAACTGGACATTTGGAGCGCTAAGAGGGTAGTAGTGGAAAAAGTAATATATTCAAATATAAACTACACAGAAGAATTGTATGAAACTGCTTTCTCTTCTGTGCATTTAACTAACAGAGTTGAACCTTATTTTTGATTGAGCCGTTCTGAAACACTCTTTCTTTAGAAAATGCAAGTGGATATTCGCAGCGCTAAGACGGTAATACTGGAAAAGGAATATATTCAAATATAAACTACACAGAAGCATTCTGTGAAACTTATTTCTGTTCTGTGCATTCAACTAACTGAGTTGAACCTTACTTTTGATGGAGGCGTTCTGAAAAGCTCTTTCTGTAGAAACTGCAATTGGACATTCTGAGCGCTAAGAGGCCTATATTTTGAAAAAGAATATCTTCAAATAAAAACTACACAGAAGCACTCTGTGAAACTTATTTCGGATATGGGCATTCAACTAACAGAGTAAAACCATACTTTTGATTGAGCCGTTCTGAACACTCTTTCTGTAGAAAATGCAAGTGGACATTCTGAGCGCTAAGAGGGTAATACTAGAAAAGGTAATATCTTCAAATATAAACTACACAGAATCATTCTGTGAAACTTCTTTCTGATCTGTGCATTCAGCTAACAGAATTAAACCATACTTTTCATTGAGCAGTTCTGAACACTCTTTCTGTAGAAAATGCAACTAGACATTTGGAGCGATAAGAGGGTAGTAGTGGAAAAAGGAATATATTCAAATATAAACTACATGGAAGCATTCTGTGAAACTTCTTTCTGATCTCAGAATTCAGCTAACAGAGTTAAACCATACTTTTGACTGAGCAGTTTTGAAACACTCTGTCTGTAGAAAATGCAACTGGACATTCGGAGCGCTAAGTGGGTAATAGTGGAAAAAGGAATATGTTCAAATATAAACTACACAGAAGCATTGTATGAAACATCTTTCTGTTCTGTACATTCAACTAACAGAGTTGAAACTTACTTTTGATTGAGCCGTTCTGAAACACTCTTTCTGTAGAAACTGCAATTGGACATTCTGAGCCCTAAGAGGCCTATATTGGGAAAAATAATATATTCAAATAAAAACTACACAGAGGCATTGTGTGAAACTTATTTCTGATATGTGCATTCAGGTAACAGAGTTAAACCATAATTTTGATTGCGCAGTTCTGAACACTCTTTCTGTAGAAAATGCAAGTTGACATTCGGAGCGCTAAGAGGGTAATAGTGGACAAAGGAATATATTCAAATATAAACTACAAAGAAGCATTCTGTGAAACTTCTTTCTGTTATCTGCATTCAACTAACTGAGTTGAACCTTGCTTTTGATTGAGCCGTTCTGGAACACTCTTTCTGTAGAAAATGCAATTGGACATTCTGAGCGCTAAGAGGCCTATATTGGGAAAAAGAATATCTACAAATAAAAACTACACAGAAACATTCTGTGAAACTTATTTCTGTTCTGTGCATTCAACTAAAAGTGTTGAACCTTAGTTTTGATTGAGCTGTTATGAAACACTCTTTCTGTAGAAAATGCAAGTGGACATTTGGAGCGCTAAGTTAGTAATAGTGGAAAAAGGAATATCTCCAAATAAAAACTACACAGAAGCATTCTCTGAAACTCCTTTCTGTTCTCTGCATTCAAATAACAGAGCTGAGCCTTACTTTTGAAGGAGCAGTTCTGAAACACTCTTTGTGTAGAAACTGCCAGTGGAAATTCAGAGCGCTAAGAGGGTAATAGTCGAAAAAGCAATATCTTCAACTAAATACTACACAGAAGCATTCTGTGAAACTTCTTTCTGTTCTGTGCATTCAACTAAAAGAGTTGAACCTTAGTTTTGATTGAGCCGTTCTGAAACACTCTTATTGTAGAAAATGAAAGTGGAGATTCGGAGCGCTAAGAGGGTAATAGTGGAAAAAGGATTATCTTCAAATATAAACTACACAGAATCATTCTGTGAAATTTCTTTCTGATATGTGCATTCAGCTAACAGAGTTAAACCATAGTTTTGATAGTGCAGTTCTGAACACTCTTTCTGTTGAAAATGCAACTGGACATTTGGAGCGCTAAGAGGGTAGTAGTGGAAAAAGGAATATATTCAAATATAAGCTACACAGAAGCATTCTGTGAAACTTCTTTCTGATCTCAGCATTCCGCTAACAGAGTTAAACCATACTTTTGATTGAGCAGTTTTGAAACACTCTGACTGTAGAAAATGCAACTGGACATTCGGAGCGCTAAGTGGGTAATAATGGAAAAAGGAATATGTTCAAATATAAACAACACAGAAGCATAGTATGAAACTTCTTTCTGTTCTGTGCATTCATCTAACAGAGTTGAACCTTACTTTTGATTGAGCCGTTCTGAAACACTCTTTCTGTAGAAACTGCAATTGGACATTCTCAGCTCTAAGAGGCCTATATTGGGAATAATAATATCTTCAAATAAAAACTACACAGCAGCATTGTGTGAAACTTATTTCTGATATGTGCATTCAGCTAACAGAGTTAAACCATACTTTTGATTGCGCAGTTCTGAACACTCTTTCTGTAGAAAATGCAAGTGGACATTCGGAGCGCTAATACGGTAATAGTGGAAAAAGGAATATATTCAATTATAAACTACACAGAAGCATTCTGTGAAACTTCTTTCTGTTCTGTGCATTCAACTAACTGAGTTGAACCTTACTTTTGATGGAGCCGTTGTGAAACACTCTTTCTGTAGAAACTGCAATTGGACATTCTGACTGCTAAAAGGCCTATATTGGGGAAAAGAATATCTACAAATAAAAACTACACAGAAGCATTCTGTGAAACTTCTTTCGGATCTGTGCATTCAACTAACAGAGTAAAACCATACTTTTGATTGGGCCGTTCTGAACACTCTTTCTGTAGAAAATGCAAGTGGACATTCGGAGCGCTAAGAGGGTAATAGTTGAAAAAGGAATATATTCAAATATAAACTACACAGAAGCATTCTGTGAAACTTCTTTCTGTTCTGTGCATTCAACTAACAGAGTTTAACCTTACTTTTGATTGAGACGTTCTGAAACACTCTTTCTGTAGAAACTGCAATTGGACTTTCTAAGCGCTAAGAGGCCTACATTATTAAAAAGAATATCTTCAAATAAAAACTACACAGAAGCATTCTGTGAAACATATTTCTGATATGTGCATTCAGTTAACAGAGCTAAACCATACTTTTGATTGAGCAGTTATGAAACACTCTTTGTGTAGAAAATATAAGTGGACCTTCGGAGCGCTAAGATTGTAATAGGGGAAAAAGGATTATCTCCAAATAAAAACCACACAGAAGCATTCTCTGAAACTCCTTTCTGTTCTCTGAATTCAACTAACAGAGTTGAGCCTTACTTTTGAAGGAACAGTTCTGAAACACTCTTTGTGTAGAAACTGCCAGTGGACATTCGGAGCGCTAAGTGGGTAATAGTCAATAAAGGAATATCTTCAACTAAATACTACACAGAAGCATTCTGTGAAACTCCTTTCTGTTCTGTGCATTCAACTAACTGAGTTGAACCTTACTTTTGATGGAGCCATTGTGAAACACTCTTTCTGTAGAAACTGCAATTGGACATTCTGAGCGCTAAGAGGCCTATATTGGTAAAAAGAATATTTTCATATAAACACTACACAGAAGCATTCTGTGAAACTTCTTTCTGATCTGTGCATTCAGCTAACAGAGTTAAACCGTACTTTGGATTGAGCAGTTCTGAAACACTCTTTCTGTAGAAAATGCTACTGGACATTTGGAGCGCTAAGTGGGTAATAGTGGAAAAAGGAATATCTTCAAATATAAACCACACAGAATCATTCTGTGAAACTTTTTTCTGATCTGTGCATTCAGCTAACAGAGTTAAAGCATACTTTTGATTGAGCAGTTCTGAACACTCTTTCTGTAGAAAATGCAAGTGGACATTTGGAGCGCTAAGAGGGTAGTAGTGGAAAAAGTAATATATTCAAATATAAACTACACAAAAGCATTGTATGAAACTCCTTTCTCTTCTGTGCATTTAACTAACAGAGTTGAATCTTATTTTTGATTGAGCCGTTCTGAAACACACTTTCTTTAGAAAATGCAAATGGATATTCGCAGCGCTAAGACGGTAATACTGGAAAAGGAATATATTCAAATATAAACTACACAGAAGAATTCTGTGAAACTTCTTTCTGTTCTGTGCATTCAACTAACTGAGTTGAACCTTACTTTTGATGGAGCCGTTCAGAAAACCTCTTTCTGTAGAAACTGCAATTGGACATTCTGAGCGCTAAGAGGCCTATATTTTGAAAAAGAATGTCTTCAAATAAAAACTACACAGAAGCATTCTGTGAAACTTATTTCTGATATAGGCATTCAACTAATAGAGTAAAACCTTACTTGTGATTGAGCCGTTCTGAACACTCTTTCTGTAGAAAATGCAAGTGGACATTCTGAGCGCTAAGAGGGTAATACCAGAAAAAGTAATATCTTCAAATATAAACTACACAGAATCATTCTGTGAAACTTCTTTCTGATCTGTACATTCAGCTAACAGAATTAAACCATACTTTTCATTGAGCAGTTCTGAACACACTTTCTGTAGAAAATGCAACTGGACAATTGGAGCGCTAAGAGGGTAGTAGTGGAAAAAGGAATATATTCAAATATAAACTACACAGAAGCATTCTGTGAAACTTCTTTCTGATCTGAGCATTCAGCTAACAGAGTTAAACCATAGATTTGAGTGAGCAGTTTTGAAACACTCTGTCTGTAGAAAATGCAACTGGACATTCGGAGCGCTAAGTGGCTAATAGTGGAAAAAGTAATATGCTCAAATATAAACTACACAGAAGCATTGTATGAAACAGCTTTCTGTTCTGTACATTCAACTAACAGGGTTGAACCTTACTTTTGATTTAGCCGTTCTGAAACACTCTTTCTGTAGAAACTGCAATTGGACATTCTGAGCCCTAAGAGGCCTATATTGGGAAAAATAATATATTCAAATAAAAACTACACAGAAGCATTGTGTGAAACTTATTTCTGATATGTGCGTTCAGCTAACAGAGATAAACCATACTTTTTATTGCGCAGTTCTGAACACTCTTTCTGTAGAAAATGCAAGTGGACATACGGAGCGCTAAGAGGGTAATATTGGAAAAAGCAATATATTCAAATATAAACTACACAGAAGCATTCTGTGAAACTTCTTTCTGTTCTCTGCATTCAACTAACTGAGTTGAACCTTGCTTTTGATTGAGCCGTTCTGGATCACTCTTTCTGTAGAAAATGCAATTGGACATTCTGAGCGCTAAGAGGCCTATATTGGGAAAAAGAATATCTACAAATAAAAACTACACAGAAGCATTCTGTGAAACTTCTTTCTCTTCTGTGCATTCAACTAAAAGTGTTGAACCTTAGTTTTGATTGAGCCGTTCTGAAACACTCTTTCTGTAGAAACTGCAATTGGACATTCTGAGCGATAAGAGGCCTATATTGGGAAAAATAATATCTTCAAATAAAAACTACACAGCAGCATTTTGTGAAAGTTATTTCTGATATGTGCATTCAGCTAACAGAACTAAACCATACTTTTGATTGCGCAGTTCTGAACACTCTTTCTGTAGAAAATGCAAGTGGACATTCGGAGCGCTAATAGGGTAATAGTGGAAAAAGTAATATATTCAATTATAAACTAAACAGATGCATTCTGTGAAACTTCATTCGGTTCTGTGCATTCAACTAACTGAGTTGAACCTTACTTTTGATGGAGCCGTTGTGAAACACTCTTTCTGTAGAAACTGCAATTGGACATTCTGACCGCTAAAAGGCCTATATTGGGAAAAAGAATATCTACAAATAAAAACTACACAGAAGCATTCTGTGAAACTTCTTTCGGATTTGTGCATTGAACTAACAGAGTAATACCATACTTTTGATTGAGCCGTTCTGAACACTCTTTCTGTAGAAAATGTAAGTGGACATTAAGAGCGCTAAGAGGGTAACAGTTGAAAAAGGAATATATTCAAATACAAACTACACAGAAGCATTGTGTGAAACTTCTTTCTGTTCTGTGCATTCAACTAACAGAGTTGAAACTTACCTTTTATTGAGTCGTTCTGAAACACTCTTTCTGTAGAAACTGCAATTGGACTTTCTAAGCGCTAAGAGGCCTACATTGTTAAAAAGAATATCTTCAAATAAAAACTACACAGAAGCATTCTGTGAAACTTATTTCTGATCAGTGCATTCAGTTAACAGAGCTAAAACATACTTTTGATTGAGCAGTTATGAAACACTCGTTCTGTAGAAAATGAAAGTGCACATTCTGAGCGCTAAGATTGTAATAGAGGAAAAAGTAATATCTCCAAATAAAAACTACACAGAAGCATTCTCTGAAACTCCTTTCTGTTCTCTGCATTCAACTAACAGAGTTTAGCCTTACTTTTGAAGGAGCAGTTCTGAAACACTCTTTGTGTACAAACTGCCAGTGGACATTCGGAGCGCTAAGTGGGTAATAGTCAAAAAAGGAATATCTTCAACTAAATACTACACAGAAGCATTCTGTGAAATTTCTTTCTGTTGTGTGCATTCAACTAAAAGAGGTGAACCTTATTTTGATTGAGCCGTTCTGAAACACTCTTTCTATAGAAACTGCAATTGGACATTCTGAGCGCTAAGAAGCCTATATTGGTAAAAAGAATATCTTCATATAAACACTACACAGAAGCATTCTGTGAAACTTCTTTCTGATCTGTGCATTCAGCTAACAGAGTTAAACCATACTTTTGATTGAGCAGTTCTGAAACACTCTTTCTGTAGAAAATGCAACTGGACATTTGGAGTGGTAAGTGGGTAATAGTGGAAAAAGTAATATCTTCAAATATCAACTACACAGAATCATTCTGTGAAACTTCTTTCTGATCTGTGCATTCAGCTAACAGAATTAAACCATACTTTTGATTGAGCAGTTCTGAACACTCTTTCTGTAGAAAATGCAACTGGACATTTGGAGCGCTAAGAGTGTAGTAGTGGAAAAAGGGATATATTCAAATATAAACTACACAGAAGCATTCTGTGAAACTTCTTTCTGTTCTTTGCATTCAACTAACTGAGTTGAACCTTACTTTTGATGCAGCCGTTCTGAAACACTCTTTCTGTAGAAACTGCAATTGGACATTCTGAGCGCTAAGAGGCCTATATTGGGAAAAAGAATATCTTCAAATAAAAACTACACAGAAGCATTCTGTGAAACTTATTTCTGATATGGGCATTCAACTAATAGAGTAAAACCATATTTTTGATTGAGCCGTTCTGAACACTCTTTCTGTAGAAAATGCAAGTGGACATTCGGAGCGCTAAGAGGGTAATACTAGAAAAAGTAATATCTTCAAATATAAACTACACAGAATCATTCTGTGAAACTTCTTTCTGATCTGTGCATTCAGCTAACAGAATTAAACCATACTTTTCATTGAGCAGTTCTGAACACTCTTTCTGTAGAAAATGCAACTGGACATTTGGAGCGCTAAGAGGGTAGTAGTGGAAAAAGGAATATATTCAAATATAAGCTACACAGAAGCATTCTGTGAAACTTCATTCTGATCTGAGCATTCAGCTAACAGTGTTAAACCATACTTTTGTTTGAGGAGATTTGAAACACTCTGTGTGTAGAAAATGCAACTGGACATTCGGAGCGCTAAGTGGATAATAATGGAAAAAGGAATATGTTCAAATATAAACTACACAGAAGCATTGTATGAAACTTCTTTCTGTTCTGTGCATTCAGGTAACAGAGTTGAGCCTTACTTTTGATTGAGCCGTTCTGAAACACTCTTTCTGTAGAAACTGCAATTGGACATTCAGAGCGCTAAGAGGCCTATATTGGGAAAAATAATATCTTCAAATAAAAACTACACAGCAGCATTGTGTGAAACTAATTTCTGATATGTGCATTCAGCTAACACAGCTAAACCATACTTTTGATTGCGCAGTTCTGAACACTCTTTCTGTAGAAAATGTAAGTGGACATTCGGAGCGCTAATACGGTAATAGTGGGAAAAGGAATATATGAAATTATAAACTACACAGAAGCATTCTGTGAAACTTCTCTCAGTTCTGTGCATTCAACTAACTGATTTGAACCTTGCTTTTGATGGAGCCATTGTGAAACACTCTTTCTGTAGAAACTGCAATCGGACATTCTGACCGCTAAAAGGCCTATATTGGGAAAAAGAATATCTACAAATAAAAACTTCACAGAAGCATTCTGTGAAACTTCTTTCAGATCTGTGCATTCAACTAACAGAGTAAAACCATACTTTTGATTGAGCCGTTCTGAACACTCTTTCTGTAGAAAATGTAAGTGGACATTCAGAGCGCTAAGAGGGTAATAGTTGAAAAAGGAATATATTCAAATAAAAAGTACACAGAAGCATTCTTTGAAACTTCTTTCTGTTCTGTGCATTCAACTAACAGAGTTGAACCTTACTTTTGATTGAGCCGTTCTGAAACACTCTTTCTGTAGAAACTGCAATTGAACTTTCTAAGCGCTAAGAGGCCAACATTGTTAAAAAGCATATCTTCAAATAAAAACTACACAGAAGCATTCTGTGAAACTTATTTCTGATCAGTGCATTCAGTTAACAGAGCTAAACCATACTTTTGATTGAGCAGTTATGAAACACTCGTTCTGTAGAAAATGCAAGTGGACATTCGGAGCGCTAAGATTGTAATAGAGGAAAAGGGAATATCTCCAAATAAAAACTACACAGAAGCATTCTCTGAGACTCCTTTCTGTTCTCTGCATTCAACTAACAGAGTTTAGCCTTACTTTTGAAGGAGCAGTTCTGAAACACTCTTTGTGTAGAAACTGCCAGTGGATATTCGGAGCGCTAAGTGGGTAATAGTAAAAAAGGAATATCTTCAACTAAATACTACACAGAATCATTCTGTGAAACTTCTTTCTGATATGTGCATTCAGCTAACAGAGTTAAACCATAGTTTTGATAGAGCAGTTCTGAACACTCTTTCTGTAGAAAATGCAACTGGACATTTTGAGCGCTAAGAGTTTAGTAGTGGAAAAAGGAATATATTCAAATATAAGCTACACAGAAGCATTCTGTGAAACTTCATTCTGATCTGAGCATTCAGCTAACAGAGTTAAAGCATACTTTTGATTGTGGAGATTTGAAACACTCTGTCTGTAGAAAATGCAACTGGACATTCGGAGCGCTAAGTGGGTAATAATGGAAAAAGGAATATGTTCAAATATAAACTACACAGAAGCATTGTATGAAACTTCCTTCTGTTCTGTGCATTCAAGTAACAGAGTTGAGCCCTACTTTTGATTGAGCCGTTCTGAAACACTCTTTCTGTAGAAACTGCAATTGGACATTCTGAGCGCTAAGAGGCCTATATTGAGAAAAATAATATCTTCAAATAATAACTACACAGCAGCATTGTGTGAAACTTATTTCTGATATGTGCATTCAGCTAACAGAGCTAAACCATACTTTTGATTGCGCAGTTCTGAACACTCTTTCTGTAGAAAATGCAAGTGGACATTCGGAGCGCTAATACGGTAATAGTGGGAAAAGGAATATATGAAATTATAAACTACACAGAAGCATTCTGTGAAACTTCTTTCAGTTCTGTGCATTCAACTAACTGATTTGAACCTTACTTTTGATGGAGCCGTTGTGAAACACTCTTTCTGTAGAAACTGCAAACGGACATTCTGACCGCTAAAAGTCCTATATTGGGAAAAATAATATCTACAAATAAAAACTACACAGAAGCATTCTGTGAAACTTATTTCTGATCAGTGCATTCAGTTAACAGAGCTAAACCATACTTTTGATTGAGCAGTTATGAAACACTCGTTCTGTAGAAAATGCAAGTGGACATTCGCAGCGCTAAGATTGTAATAGAGGAAAAGGGAATATCTCCAAATAAAAATTACACAGAAGCATTCTCTGAGACTCCTTTCTGTTCTCTGCATTCAACTAAGAGAGTTTAGCCTTACTTTTGAAGGAGCAGTTCTGAAACACTCTTTGTGTAGAAACTGCCAGTGGACATTCGGAGCGCTATGTGGATAATAGTCAAAAAAGGAATATCTTCAACTAAATACTACGCAGAAGCATTCTGTGAAACTTCTTTCTGTTCTGTGCATTCAACTAAAAGAGGTGAACCTTATTTTTATTGAGCCGTTCTGAAACACTCTTTCTATAGAAACTGCAATTGGACATTCTGAGCGCTAAGAGGCCTATATTGGTAAAAAGAATATCTTCATATAAACACTACACAGAAGCATTCTGTGAAACTTCTTTCTGATCTCTGCATTCAACTAACAGAGTTAAACCATACTTTTGATTGAGCAGTTCTGAAACACTCTTTCTGTAGAAAATGCAACTGGACATTTGGAGCGGTAAGTGGGTAATAGTGGAAAAAGTAATATCTTCAAATATCAACTACACAGAATCATTCTGTGAAACTTCTTTCTGATCTGTGCATTCAGCTAACAGAATTAAACCATACTTTTGATTGAGCAGCTCTGAACACTCTTTCTGTAGAAAATGCAACTGGACATTTGGAGCGCTAAGAGGGTAGTAGTGGAAAAAGGGATATATTCAAATACAAACTACACAGAAGCATTCTGTGAAACTTCTTTCTGTTCTTTGCATTCAAGTAACTGAGTTGAACCTTACTTTTGATGCAGCCGTTCTGAAACACTCTTTCTGTAGAAACTGCAATTGGACATTCTGAGCGCTAAGAGGCCTATATTGGGAAAAAGAATATCTTCAAATAAAAACTACACAGAAGCATTCTGTTAAACTTATTTCTGATATTGGCATTCAGCTAATAGAGTTAAACCACAGTTTGATTGAGCAGTTCTGAACACTCTTTCTGTAGAAAATGCAAGTGGACATTCGGAGCGCTAAGAGGGTAATAGTGGAAAAAGGAATATATTCAAATATAAACTACACAGAAGCATTCTGTGAAACTTCTTTCTGTTCTGTGCATTCAACTAAAAGAGTTGAATCTTACTTTTGATTGAGCAGTTCTGAAACACTCTTTCGGTAGATAATGCAACTGGACATTTGGAGCGCTAAGTGGGTAATAGTGGAAAAAGGAATATCTTCAATTATAAACTACACAGAAGCATTGTATGAAACTTCTTTCTGTTCTGTGCATTCAACTAACACTATTGAACCTTATTTTTGATTGAACAGTTCTGTAACACTCTTTCTGTAGATACTGCAATTGGACATTCAGAGCGCTAAGTGGCCTATATTGGGAAAAAGAATATCTTCAAATAAAAACTACACAGAAGCATTCTGTGAAACTTCTTTCTGATCTGTTCATACAGCTAACAGAGTTAAACCATTCTTTTGATTGAGCAGTTCTGACCACTCTTTCTGTAGAAAATGCAAGTGGACATTCGAAGCGCTAAGATTGTAATAGTGGAAAATGGAATATCTCCAAATAAAAACTACACAGAAGCATTCTCTGAAACTCCTTTCTGTGCTCTGCATTCAACTAACAGAGCTGAGCCTTACTTTTGAAGTAGCAGTTCTGAAACACTCTTTGTGTAGAAACTGCCAGTGGACATTCGGAGCGCTAAGACGGTAATAGTCGAAAAAGGAATATCTTCAACTAAATACTACACTGAAGCATTCTGTGAAACTTCTTTCTGTTCTGTGCATTCAACTAAAAGAGTTGAACCTTAGTTTTGATTGAGCCGTTCTGAAACACTCTTTCTGTAGAAAATGCAAGTGGAGATTCGGAGCGCTAAGAGGGTAATAGTGGAAAAAGTAATATCTTCAAATATCAACTACACAGAATCATTCTGTGAAACTTCTTTCTGATCTGTGCATTCAGCTAACAGAGTTAAACCATACTTTTGATTGAGCAGTTCTGAACACTTTCTGTAGAAAATGCAACTGGACATTTGGAGCGCTAAGTGCGTAGTAGTGGAAAAAGGAATATATTCAAATATAAACTACACAGAAGCATTCTGTGAAACTTCTTTCTGATCTGAGCATTGAGCTAACAGAGTTAAACCATACTTTTGATTGAGCAGTTTTGAAACACTCTGTCTGTAGAAAATGCAACTGGACATTCGGAGCGCTAAGTGGGTAACAGTGGAAAAAGGAATATGTTCCAATATAAACTACACAGAAGCATTGTATGAAACTTCTTTCTGTTCTGTGCATTCAACTAACAGTGTTGAACCTTACTTTTGATTGAGCCGTTCTGAAACACTCTTTCTGTAGAAACTGCAATTGGACATTCTGCGCGCTAAGAGGCCTATATTGGGAAAAATAATATCTTCAAATAAAAACTACACAGAAGCATTGTGTGAAACTTATTTCTGATATGTGCATTCAGCTAACAGAATTAAACCATACTTTTGATTGCGCAGTTCTGAACACTCTTTCTGTAGAAAATGCAAGTGGACATTCGGAGCGCTAAGAGGGTAATAGTGAAAAAGGAATATATTCAAATCTAAACTACACAGAAGCATTCTGTGAAACTTCGTTCTGTTCTTTGCATTCAACTAAAAGAGTTGAACTATATTTTTGATTTAGCCTTTCTGAAACACTCTTCCTGTAGAAACATTCAGGCTGTAGATATCACCAGTGTACCTTGCCTTCCTGGTAATAATGACATAATCTTTCTTCCTCCCCTGGCCACTCTCAGCCTTGGAAGTTACTGGCTAGTGGATAGTAGATACTGGATGAGCCATCACACGGTGGCCCTGGCACAGAAAGCCTGGGTGACACGGCTCCACACAGCATAATTCAGACAGGCTGTGGGAAATATCATGTGGGGAAGCAATGTCGTTTCAACAAAGAACTCAGCAGGATAAATACGACCAATCTCATGTCTCACAAATGATCACTTGTGTCTGAATGTCTTCCATTTCTGTTCGTATTCATGCCTTATGGGTTAAGTCTCATCCCCAAGTATGTTTCTAGTGAATATGAAAGACCCTATTGTCACATATTTCTTTCTTTATATGCAACTACCACCATTTCATTAACTTTTGCTTAAAGGAACAATTTTTAAAAGTAATCTGACATGTTACTTTACCATTTTTTGATCAATTTATTTTGTGTCTTCTTTACATATATTTTGAAGGGCCATATCTGAAACAGAACTTTCCTTTTTCATTAAAAAACTAGCATATGTGGGCTATGTGCCTTTATATTCATTTTATTGACTATTTTACAATGAACAGTCTTATATTTTACTTTATACTAATTCCTCCAGATTAATGACAAGTATTTAACCTAACATATTGATCCATCTCACTTAATATTAGTTTAACTTCAATTAATTCCTTCCTTTTTACTCATAATCAACATTTTTCCTGATGAGAAATTAAGAAAGAAGATATGTTTGGCACCTCTGTCCATATCTTTGCCCATTTCTTACTCCTCTAAAAAGGCAAGAGATTCTAATCTGATTACACATTACCAATTAATTGGGCCACATTTACTTGTGGGCCATCTGGCTGAATATTTTTTAATCATGAGCAAACCATGGTGCTCTTCTTCTCTCTTGCCCCTGCCTTAACGCAGTAAGGCATTTTCCTTGGCTTATTTCCTTCTCATTGCAGCAGAGTTGAAATGTGAGACGGGGTGTAGCTTCTCCTAACCCCTGGCACATCATCTGATGGAACTGAAGAGTGAGAAATGACCTCCACGGACCTGGAGCCTCAGCTTCAGGTCTCCACCGAGATGCCACATTGGAGGCAAGCTCAACGCAATGCCTTTATTAGAAACGTTTTTAAAAGGGAACCCGTATTCATGTTTGTCAGGACACTGCTTATCTCTCTAGTTGAACCCGTATAACTTACTTTATAAGATGGTAAGATACAAAGACTCTTAATCTTCCATCTACCAGGACTCTTGACATAAATTGAAAGCTCACTTATAACAGCTCTAGCATCCCAAGTGCCTTGGACTACACTCCAATTTAACTTATTGTTCAGTTTTTATATAAATGTCTTCCTTATATTGTGCTTAATTTTCTTATTAATTTAACATTTTCAGAAGAATACTCATTCTGAGAAGTTCACAAATCAGTTAGGCTTAAGTTTTTAAATAAATGTTTTAAAAATATTAAAGGCACACGTATGAAACAATGATACTAGACTTAATTATGGAGAGCAGCCTCCCCTACAAATTTCAGCCACAACACAAGAGCAGTAAGCAGATCAGTCCCCTCACCTTCATTCCAACATTTCAAGTGACTGGGGAAAGAATAGGGACAAAATAAAATAAATCAAAATAAAGGTTTCTTGTGGAACACTGAAAAATTATTATGTGCTAAAGTGTAAGAATGCTTTATATCCATCCCATCGTTTGTCCTGGGAGGTACTTTCTATTATTGATTTCATTTGACAAATGAGGAAACAGAGGTCTGAATAGGTAGAGAAACAATTGTCAACTTTCTACTTCTTAGTATAACTTTACAACCTCTGAGGCCTGCCTGCATTCCTGCACTGGGGTTTCATGGACATTGCTCGAGACCACTGGCCCTATGTCTGTCATCTTTTATGTTTCATTTATAAACACCCTCAGCTCTTGATCTGTGAGGGTCTTAATAAATAGAGCTGTATTAAATTTTTGCGCTTTAAAAATAATATATGATATTAAGAAATAGTATTTCTGATAACAGCTTAAGCCATAATATGAAGTGTGCTGATACAAGAGGAGTTTGTAGGTCTTAAAAAAAAAAACAAAAAAAAAACTAAGCTTTAATTTAGTACAAGTTTCTGACTTTCCTGCTAAAATTTATCTAGGAGTATATATAAAGAAAAGGCCTTATTGAATAAACTGGTTAATGCATCTCTCAAGTTTTATTTTATATTCAACATAATATGAAGTAAAAATAAAAATAAAATACAACTAAGAAATATAGCATTGGCTACTTTTCGAAACATTTCTCCACAAAATAGGGGGTAAAATATGAAAAAGTTTTGACACAATGTTTTGAGTCTCTATTTATTTATAACCTAAAGGAAATAAGAATTTGATATGCCTCAAGGAAAAAAAATCCAACGAAGAGTTTTTTTGTGGGGGAAAGAAAGCCTACTATCCAGCCTCAGAGATTAGATTTAAAAGCCAAAGAAAACTTTGTTAGATTATAGTGTGACAGAGCAAACCAATCTTTAAATCTACCAAAACACTTCTAGAATGCTAGAACACAGTATGTGTGAGAAAATAACAAGTGTTTTGAGAAACATCATTTTTTAATGTCCTAAACCACTGACTTACAACATATGAAAAGATGTGGCATGACACGAATTTGAGAATATATACTGTAGAACAGCTATTAACAAGCTTTTCTTGGTACTGAAGTGTGTTCCACAAAACAGTTTTTACTCTTACATGAAGAAGACAGTGAACCAAAGTAAATTAAACTACCAGAAACAGGTGTTAGCTTGACATTAAGAACCCACAAATCTACATTTGTTTCCATTCCTAAAAATCAGCTTTCAATTAATAATAATATAATCATTAAAAAATATATATTTTTAAAGCGTCTGTTTACTTTCCTTAACTTGTAAATCACTACTGGTGTTTCCAACTCTCTTAGTGAATTTAAATGACAATATCATTCCTTAATTTTTCTATGACCTGAAAACGTCCGATTAGAAAATGAGCAAATTGCTCACAATGCTGATAAAAATCAAAGTAAAAGCTTGTATTTAAGAACATCAGTCTCTACTAAAACGAGAAATACCTAAAAATACGAATATATCCGAAATGTCGCAAAGCACATAAACCAGGTTGAAATAAAAATTTGAATGGGCAATTATGTAACATAAAGCCAGATAACCCAACCAGTTCATACATTTTATACTCAATATAGGATATTATAAATTAGATAGTTACTGATGAGATAATAGCTTTTATAGTTAACTCTGTAGTAATTAAGCAGGATGGCAAGGCAGCAAAGAGGTCAAATTAATTTCTGAGTTCTTCCATTTATCTTTAGAAATGATAGGGAAAATTCTAACTCCAAAAGTGTTTTGTGGGAATCTAAAGAACAGTTTTGACAAAGAGGGGGTCTCAAGAAAGCATTTATGATTAAGCAACCTGACATAAACAGTAACTGCAAATTATTAGAACCAGTTGATGTTTATCTAAATGGATAAATCATTCATCTGAATAATTATCAACCCAGACAAACTATAGGCCCTGAAATTGCAATTATGAAAGAGAACCAATCAAATGTTAAGACCAAATTTAAAATTTTAGCAATGGTAGAAACTATGAATCATAAAATGCTACCTTTGACTCAAGAAATGCAACCCTTGGTTAGACAGCATATTAAAAACTAGATGGCTAATGAGGTATTTGTATGGTTTCTTTTTATACTTGTTTTTGTGACATTAAGAATCTCAAAGAATCACAAATTCAAATAAAGCAATAGGCCTCTTCTCTCTGAGTTTAGCTTAGACCTTCCCTTACCTAACACGTCTGAACGTGTTCTTTGTTCTTGAACAAGATTTCGCCATTAAAACTCACACAGAAAGAACTTGTCAAGACTTTACTAAACAAAGTTTAGGATGTTTCTAATTTTCATTAAAAAATAGTGTAGGAATTTTAATGAGATTACATAATTTCTAAGTCAGTTATTTAAGACCCACCAAATTACAATAATTTATTTCTTTCAGGAAAAAAAAAAAACTAGCCATCAGCCTGCTGTCCGGCTTCATCAGCTCTAGACGCAAACAGGAAACTAAGGCAATATTCCATTGAGAGCTGATGGTGGTTTATACCAAGTAGTGTCAGTGCAAATTACCTCAACAGGCATTCAGTTTAAAAGTAGACTTGCAGGATTTCCTGATGGATTGAATCTGGGAAAACTAGAAATAGCAGGTAAGGATAACTTCATAGAGTTTGGTTTAAATTATCGAAGAATAAAACTGTCATTTATTGAGCTGGCCAAGTTGCGGCAGAACCAGGTTTAGGGAGAAAATCAGAGGGTCAATTTTGCAAATAATAACCTTGAGTTACTTATTAGATTTCAAGAAGTGATATCAACTAGGTGGCTCAATGTACAATTCTAGAGTTCTACAGCACAATGAAGGCTGGGGATTAAACACTTGAAAATCGGCAGTATACGCATAGGAGTTAAAGCATGACACCATCTGAGATAAAAAAGAAAATGCATTTAAATAAAGTAAATAAATGCCAGAATCATCCCTTCTGTGCTGTAACTGAGAAATCAGGAAGATGGTGGTGAACGAAGGAACGCAGGAAGCAGCAGCTGTAACAAGGTGAATGGAACTGACAATACTGTGACCTGGAACCCAGGTGACAAACATGTTTCAAGGAGAAGTCAGTGATTACCTGTGTCAAATTCTGTGAAAAGGACTAAAAGTTGAAGAATATGGAGATCAATGTTGTCCTTGGCAACAACAAATTTTGGACAGTAGAAAAGGAGAAGGCAGATTGGGGTGGAATCTTTAAAAACCAAGATGAAAGGATTTGGGTATAATGGGTGCATGGAGTTTTGCTCTGAGGATCAGAGAACGGAGGCAGTATCTTGAGAGATTTGTAGAATGTGGAAAGGTATTTTAAAATAAGAATAATTGTAGCATGTTTGCATATGAAGAATATTATTAATTAGCAAGAGGAGAATTGATGATGCAGAAGAAAGGGAAAAGTTGGGGGAATGATGTTCCTGCATTAGGTGAGAGGTGACAGTGTCTGGCACACAGGTAGAAGGCTTAGCATTTCCTATGAACACACTGTGGCCTCTAAGGGCACCTTCTCCATGGCACCCACAGTGACAGTTTCTCGTATTAAACCAGACCATAAGGTATGGCTGGTTACAAACTCCTCAGTGGCTTTCCATCTCATTCAAAGTAAAAGCCTGAGGTGTTACGGAGGCCTACAAGGAACTATGTAATTTGGCTCCATTACCCCGCTGTCCCCTTCTGCTCTCACTGTCCTTTTGCTGACTACAGCCCAGTCAGACAGAACTCCTTACCCTCCCTCAAACACACCAGACACCTGCACGCCTCTGTACCTGCAAAGTCTGTGCTCTTAACAACTAGGCTATTCTGCAGGGCTTGCCTTCTCTTTTCATTTGTGCCTTTGCTCACATTTCACCTGCTTAATGAAGTCTTTCCTGACCTTGTAACCCTCCACCCTCCACGTGTACTTCTTCTCCTTAGCACTCACCAATACACGACATATTAAGAGTTTTAAATATTTTCTTTGATAATTGTCTTACCCCTTTAGATTTTAAGAGAACACAAATTTTTACCCGTCGTTCACTGCTATATATCCAGCAGCTAAATTACTATCCATCACATATTACATGTTCAGTAAGTTTGCCAGATAAATGAATAAAATGATATTTTAGGGCTTAACCTCAAATTTTTACTACTTTGCATAAAAATCCTAAAACAACAATGTTTAAACTATATGCAATCATGTACACTAGAGGGTATTGTAGTTTTCAGTGAGATTTCTCGTAAGACTAGAAGGCAAAAATAAATACTGGTAACTAGAGCACTGGTGAAAGTTTACAAAATAAATACATTTCCTACTTTGTAATTGGAAGAAACCAGGCCCTCTCGCAAAGGTTTTTGATATGACACCAAGTACAGATAAATGCTACAGGATAATAATAATATAAAAAAGATTCTTTTTCTACTTAATTGTGCGGAGCCTGATATATTTATGGATCTTTAGGTAAACAATAGTTTTTTTTAAAAAAAACATTTCCAAGGCTCTGGTATCTATTGTAAAGAAAAGCAGTGAATCGCAGGAATTCTGTAAACTATTTGACTAAATTTGGCTGCCAATCTCTACCATGTTTTCCAAACATTTGTTCAGAAAGATTCCTCTTAGTCCCTGTTACTAGTATACACAATAGCTGTTATTTGCTGATTATTATGCAGATATTGTCCTCCTTTGATCTTGATATACAATAATTAATCATACAACAGATGTGAGCTGTCTTGTATTCTTTATTATCCCCATTTTTAACAGAAGGGAACTGGGGCTTAGAAAAATCAGATAACTGGCCTGTGATCACATTTCTGATTTGTGTCTAATCTGGGATTCAAACCAAAAAAGCCGACTCCAGAATTCACAACCTGAACCACTTTGCTCAGCTATTGCCTCGGGCTTCCTGTGTCAGCCACACAACCTCACGAACCCTACAGTCATCGAGCTGGAGACTCGTATTTGTCCATGGAAAGTGTCTTTGTTTCGAAAGAGCTAATAAAGAATTCACATTAAGGCAAAAGACAATTGAAAAGAAATTGCTGGCTTCAAACACGCAGCCAAGAAGATAACACCCGGATTCCAAAAGATTCTGATGCAATCTAAGCTAACTTGATTGATTATATCTATCAGCTTAATTATCTTTTAATACTTATATATTATTTCTTAAATTCTTAAAACTCAACATGAAATTTTAAAGAGAACAGAAAAGAACTTATTATAAAGTACCACTAAGATAAATGTCTGAAAACCTAATTTCTAATTTCATTTCTTTGTCAGTCTAACTGATTGCATTCCTTAACATAGGTGAGCCTATGTTTTTTCACATATAAAATTGGCAGACTAAATCATATTTCTCTATTCCTTTCTTCTCTGTGGATTCTAATATCCTTAAAATAAAGTTTTCTCTTAAATTTATTCTTGCTAATTTGAAAAATGTTCAACAAACATCTCAATTTTTGCAAAGTCTTATTAGACTTATGTCTATTGTATTATTCTTAAGAAAATGGTTCATTATAAAAAATATTTGGCTCCGTAATTTAGTATTTTGTACAACTAAAGAAGTTAACTTATATAAAATATTAGCAAATAATTAAATAATTTTGAGTATTCATTTGCATTATCCATTCTAAGTTATAAATTGGTGTAAGACTACAGATTTAATGCAGAGACTGGATGCTGACTAATCATTTTGATGTAAGCTTACAAAGAATAATTTCAACACTCTCCAAACTGGAATGATTTATTAGCATGTCATGCTATTTATTGTGTGATATGATAAATATAATATGATTCATCATGACATTCTATAAATATTGCAAAGGATTATTAAAGCGATAAAATCCATTGGCAGAAATATAATGAGACCATGTCACATTTGTACGAAAGCTACATGATAAGAGGCTGTTGTAACCTTAGACGGATTTAAAGTGAGAATTCTTAGAACAACAAAGCAAAAGAAAACAATCCTAAATCGTACCTAGGGTTCAATTAAGAGCAGCTGTTGAGAGCAGGGAATAATACAGAAGTACAGAAAGCTTATCATCTGCACTGCCATGGGATGGACAATTTTTCAATACAGGGACTATTCTTTAAATAGTTAATCTAAAATATTTCAGACAAAATTTGGAATAACCACTGCACTGAATCAACATGTCTAAGTAAAACTACAAATGGCAGCATATATGTGAGTGTATATATATATACACATGCTTATATTTAGTTTAAAAATTGGTATGAATGTGAAAACTCATATCAGGCTGTATTTTTAGGCATTTAAAATTTTACTTTGTCAAATAATTTTTATTTCTTCCATAACATTACAAAAATATAACCCTTTGGAGGAAAGGTTATTATAAGGGAAATTTCATTTTCTAAGTAGAGGCTTTTTAGGTTTCTGATGCTTTTACAGAGAGAATTTGCCAAAGATTTTGTTTCTTATAGTTCAAAATATGGTTAACTAGTGGCCAACAATCTTTGGCATCGATTTGGAAGTAAGTATTCAACACAACACGATTGTTATGTCTTTACCAATGATTTTTGAATCATATACACAGTGTTTTAAAAGCCGCTTTGCAGTCATCTTCCTTGAGATTGTAAATTGTTCTCGCACATTATTTAAAATATCCTGAGAATAAGCACTAATTACTACTTTACAATTGAGCAAAGAAAAACATATTCTATAATTCTAGGATAAGCAACCACAATGATTGTTGAAAGCACTTTTTTGTGAGGAAATCAAGTTAACTCTGACAACAGAGAGATACGGAGCCTGTGTCTCTCACCACATTAATGAAATCTTTACGGGCTACAAATCTTTCGGTTTCTTACAATAATTTTTATGCTATTATATTTATTAACCACTTTTGCTTCATTTCTTTCTGAAAGTTGTTTCAACTTATCTATTTCCCTATATATGGACAATCTGGAATGCAAATATATATATAATAACAATCTGGAATGCAAATTGATTAATGACTATACATATAATCTTTGTTATACTCCTGTGATAAAGATATACAAGTCAAACACAAACAAACAAAGAAAAAAAACTTACCTTTATTTTATGGCAGCATGGCACATTTGAAATAAAATTGGAAAAGATAGGTATTATTAGGTACATACACCCTTTAAAATATTTAGATCTTTCTCTTTTTTATTTTTAAAATGTTATTTCCAGGAGCATAGATTCAAGCTGCCCTGAATAGACACTTCCTCAAATATCTTAGCTCTATTGTGCTTTTACATTGTATGTATTCTTTCAGGCCCCCAACTTTTATTTTCATTAAAAGAAAATCAGTTTAAAAGACCTGATTCAGATGTACTTATATTTGCTAAAGGAATAAAAGTAATTATTAGAAAATCTTTCTTTCTTTTTAAGGATTGTTAGAGCTAATCATATATTAGCATTCAGATAAATTTCAAATCACCAATAATTTGTCTTTAAATTTGGTCATCAGAGGACCAAACCGTAATTCTCTAATGAGAGTGGAACTACCTAGGAGCTTGGCCCAGAGGACAAGGGTTGTGCTAGTTCCCTGGACTGGTTCATGGCTGAGTCCTCGAATTTGAAGGCAACCATCTATAATGGGAGAGGCCAGAGGATTTGCAGCTGAGCTTCCTCAGCAAAATACTTAACTCCTCATCAGCTGTGTAACCTTCATAATATGTCAGTTTCCTCTTGCTGCATAACAGATTACAACAAAATTAGAAGTGTAACACAACACAAGTGTATTATTTCACATTTTCCATGGGTCAGGAATCTGAGTGTGTGACTCAACTGCATCCTCTGCTCTGGGTCTCACAAGTCTGAAATCAAGGTGTCAACCGGTCTGCAATTCTCACATGAAACTCGGAGGTCTTTTTCCAGTCTCATTCTGATTGATGGCAGAACTCAGCTTCTTGCAGTTAGAGGACTGACGTCCCTGTTTCTCTGCTGGTTGTCAACGAGAGTTGCTTTCAGCTCTTGGAGGCCACCTTCAGATCCAAGCCATATGGCCCTCTCAACACATAGCAGCTTACTTCTCTAAAGCTAGAGGAAACTCTCCAGCCTGCTATAAGGGAGGCTTATGTAACAAGAAATAATCCCAAGAGGATCACTCTTGTGGTATAATTTGCTTAGTTATATTCACACACACCAATTCCACTTAAAGGTAGGGTATTAAACAAAGCACATGTACACAGGAGACAAAACAGATGTACAGAGATTTTACTCTGCCATAAGTCTGCTGAGTGACCTTTGTCAAGTTACATCTCAGTATATGAATAAGCTTAGCACCTATCTCAAAAGTTTGGTAGAAAGAAAAGTTAACACAGGCTGGGTACAGTGGCTTATGCCTGTATTGCCAGCACTTTGGGAGGTCGAAATGGGAGGATAGCTTGAGGCCAGGAGTTCAAGACAAGCCTGGATCGCAGAGTGAGGTCTCATCTCTACAAAAAAAATAATAAAATTGGTCATGTGTGGTGGCAACACCTGCAGTCTCAGCTACCTGGGGGTCTGAGGTGGGAGGATTGCTTGAGCCCAAAGGGAGTCAAGACTGCAGTCAGCCACCGTTGCACCACTGCACTCCAGCCTGGGCAGCAAAGTGAGACTCTGTCTCAAAAAAAAAAAAAAAAAAAGGCCGGGCGCGGTGGCTCACGCTTGTAATCCCAGCACTTTGGGAGGCTGAGGCGAGCGGATCACGAGGTCAGGAGATCGAGACCACGGTGAAACCCCGTCTCTACTAAAAATACAAAAAAATTAGCCGGGCGTGGTGGTGGCGCCTGTAGTCCCAGCTACTTGGAGGCTGAGGCAGGAGAATGGCGTGAACCCGGGAGGTGGAGTTTGCAGTGAGCCAAGATTGTGCCACTGCACTCCAACCTGGGTGACAGAGTGAGACTCCGCCTCAAAAAAAAAAAGGGGGGGAGGAGGGCAGCATAAAAAAATTCTCAGAGCAACGTCTACGGTCTGGACTCAGTGAATGGCAGCTATTTTTAGACTTCGCCCAGTAACTCAAAAGGCCCCATGCCCTCTGCCACATTACATTACGCTCATGATTAACAATGCAAAACTTTTGCATAGCTGCCAAGTATGGTGACTCATTCCCTCTTTAAAGACTATAGTTAGTGTTACCTTGCATAAACATAGGTTAAGTATTTGAGTATCAGTTGTTTAAATGAGCTGATATGTGACAAAATGTAACCAGGCTTTTAGAATGAATGAATCTAATAAGCTTAATCAAGAACTTACAGTAATAGATTTCTTACTTATGAATAGAAAATCACTTAAATGAACTCTGATTGTTAAAAATGACATAGACAAATATTAGTATCAGTAGGCATAATTTTCTCCTATATTAACTCCAACATATATGATTTTAACAATTTTGAAATCTCCCCAAATGTTTTCTGTGATTTCTCACCATTATCTGGGGGAAAACAGAACAAAGCTATGATTTGCTAGGGTCAAGCAACGATTCCGTTCTGACAGCCCTATAGCTAACACTGTTCATGCTTTTTGATCTGCATTTCTTTGAATACTGTGCCTGTGTCTGGGAAAATTTCACCTTATAAATTCTTCTCTAAGATGAAAGCAAAAACCCAATTTCCTTTGCATCTAGAACACAGGCCTATAACCCAAGTAAGAAGAAGAATGCCAGGTAAGACTGAGTATTGACTTCACTTTTTATCAATGAAGGAGGGAGAAACTTGGATTTGAAATTTCGCGTTTTGTGACTGACAAAACCTGGTACAAAGTTTTGCTAATGTCGTAAAACTACAGTGACTCGTACACCTGTAATTGTTTGGGGATCACATTAGTGAAGTAGTCGGATAGCATATAACTCTGCTAGGATTTCTGATAAAAAAAAATATGTTTCAATTGAAATTTGTAAGTTAACTTTTAAAACAAATTATTTTAGACGTGCTGTTTTGATTATCTTATTAATATTTAAATTTTACTGTTGCACCCAAAAATCAGTTATGCCTTTCAAAGATTGTTTTAAGAGTTGGCTCCATCTTTGTGGTGGGCAGAACTAGGCCATATCCCCCAAGAATGTCCGCATTCTAATCTCTGTACACCTGTGAATATGTTAGGTTACATGGCACAGGGAAAGTTAAGATTGCTAGCCAATTGGCCTCAAAATAGGTAGATTATTTAGAGTCATCCCAGCAAGCCCAGTGACATCAGAATGGTCTTTAAAATGGGAAAGAGAAGCTGAAGAGCGAGAGTCAGAGGGAGATGTGACTATGGAAGAAAGAAACTGAGAGAGCAGTGTTGCTGGCTTTGAGGATGCTGTGGGACCAAAGGAATGCGGGTGGCCCCTGCCGGATAGAAAAAGAAAGGAAATGGACCCTGTAGAACCTCCAGAAAGGAATTCAGTCCTGCTGATACCTCGATTTCAGCCCACTGAGACCCTTGTTGAATTTCTAAGATACATAATTTAAGATAATGGATTTCTGGGGTTTTAGCCACCAAGCCATTAGAGGTAATTTGTTACAGCAGCTGCATAGAACTAACACAATTAAAAAGTGTGACTTTACTTTCTCCAGGAGGGAAATTTCTGGTGCTTCCAGCTGTATGTCCAAAAAGTATTTGGTAAACAGGTTCATCTAGATAAAATATGTTTTTTTCACAAATTTCAACAGAACATGTCTCTACTATCAAACAACTCTGTTAATAACTCCTGGTCAAATATAGAAAATACAGGCAAGCAATATTTTATATCTGTGTCCACCTTTAGTTACAGAGTAAACAATGACTACAGGTTCCTTTAAAAGTAAAAAATACATCTTACCAAAAAAAGAAAAAAACAATCTGAATAATGAGACTATACTTAAACACAGAGAGCTCAAACAACTCAGCTGAAATGCGATGTGTTTCCTAATTATTAACTTGGTTGCTGACCATGAGATGCAGGATGCAGGTGTTCAAAGGAAGCATGCACTTTACCTGAATTTATTCAGTAAAACAATTCCAGCTTCTAAAATTGGTTTTAGGAATGATAACGACATTTTTTTTAAACTTTGACATTAAATTAACTTGTTGCTGAGAATTTGCACATGTGAATTCACCTTGACATTGATTTTTCGCAATCTTTATAAAGAAGAATAACATAAATAAACATGGCATTTTCCAGGTGGCTGCAAATCATACCAGGGAAAATAAAATCCTCAAATCGAGTGGAGTTTTGCAATAATCTTGTCCTTGGGGTGAAACTATAGCAAGAACATGCTTCTAGGATTTCTAATGTTGAAACACTGACCGCTGTCCAAGGTGAAAGAACATTAAATCAAATTCCAAGGTGGGAACAGGGATGATCATGAGATGGCGAAGTTTGAGATTTCTTATTCTCTGTTATTTCTCTGCCCATAACAAATCATTTTTCCAAGTTAAGAGTCACAGACAAGATCTATTAATTATCTTTCACACAGCAGTAAGAAGGAGATGTCTATTCCTGACTTGAAAAAATTCAAAAGAGTTGTAACATTGGTGTGACACCTTAAGCAAAAACCTTGGACTAGTTATTTACAGTTGTAAAGGGACCCAAATTAGCCACAGCAGTCAGATTATATTTACACTTCCCATTGTTAGGGATGAAAATCCTCGGTGACAGTCACCAGCAGAAATCGCTGCCAGCCTTCGAAACGACCACCTTCTGTGGAAGCCAATGTTTTCCCAGAAGACAACAGATCCGGGGCCAAAATGTCCTGTGCTGATTAAAATAACTAACCCTAGCATAATTTTATAAACCTCAGAGAGATGCAACAGCAGATGGGTTTTATTATTTACTAAAAGGTAAGATATTTCTCAAGATTATGGTTACAGATATAGTTAATCGTTCCTTCACCACATGGGATTATTAATACAATACCCATATTAGGTTTTATTCTATTTCTGATGTACACAAAAATCAGGTCTCTGTGTGAAAATGCTTTTTAATTTATGTATGAATGAACATTCAGCATAGATGTGATTGCTAATAATTTTCCCACAGGTAGTTTTTGGATTATAAGAGCATGGAAATGATTTATAGTTATAGTCAGTGATGATAATCAAATACTCAAATCACATTTTCTTTTTTTAAAAAAAAACATTTTCTAGCCGATTCTGCTGGAAATCACACCAAAATACCTTGATGTGATAATGTCTTAAAAATATATAAAAGAATTTCTCTGGTACCAAAACAGAGATATAGACCAATGGAACAGAACAGAGCCCTCAGAAATAACACCACACATCTACAACCATCTGATCTTTGACAAACCTGACAAAAACAAGAAATGGGGAAAGGATTCCCTATTTAATAAATGGTGCTGGGAAAACTGGCTAGCCATATGGAGAAAGCTGAAACTGGATCCCTTCCTTACACCTTATACAAAAACTAATTCAAGATGGATTAAAGACTTACATGTTAGACCTAAAACCATACAAACCCTAGAAGAAAACCTAGGTAATACCATTCAGGACATAGGCATGGGCAAGGATTTCATGTCTAAAACACCAAAAGCAATGGCAACAAAAGCCAAAATTGACAAATGGGATCTAATTAAACTCAAGAGCTTCTGCACAGCAAAAGAAACCACCATCAGAGTGAACAGGCAACCTACAGAAAGGGAGAAAATTTTCACAACCTACTCATCTGACAAAGGGCTAATATCCAGAATCTACAATGAACTCAAACAAATTTACAAGAAAAAAACAAACAACCCCATCAGAAAGTGGGTGAAGGACATGAAAAGACACTTCTCAAAAGAAGACATTTATGCAGCCAAAAAACACATGAAAAAATGCTCATCATCACTGGCCATCAGAGAAATGCAAATCAAAACCACAGTGAGATACCATCTCACACCAGTTAGAATGGCCATCATTAAAAAGTCAGGAAACAACAGGTGCTGGAGAGGATGTGGATAAATGGATAAATAGGAACACTTTTACACTGTTGGTGGGACTGTAAACTAGTTCAACCATTGTGGAAGTCAGTGTGGCGATTTCTCAGGGATCTAGAACTAGAAATACCATTTGACCCAGCCATCCCATTACTGGGCATATACCCAAAGGATTATAAATCGTTGCTACTATAAAGACACATGCACACATATGTTTACTGAGGCACTATTCACAATAGCAAAGACTTGGAACCAACCCAAATGTCCATCAGTGATAGACTGGATTAAGAAAATGTGGCACATATACACCATGGAATACTATGCAGCCATAAAAAAGGATGAGTTCATGTCCTTTGTAGGGACATGGATGAAGCTGGAAACCATCATTCTCAGTAAACTGTCACAAGGACAAAAACCAAACACCACATGTTCTCACTCATAGGTGGGAATTGAACAATGAGAACACATGGACACAGGAAGGGGAACATCACACTCCGGGGACTGTTGTGGGGTGGGGAGAGGGACAGCATTAGGAGATATACCTAATGTTAAATGACGAGTTAATGGGTGCAGCAAACCAACACGGCACATGGATACATATGTAACAAACCTGCACGTTGTGCACATGGGCCCTAAAACCTAAAGTATAATAATAATTAAAAGAAAAAGGCAAAGAAACCATCTTGCAACCAAATAGCAAAAAAAAAAAAAAAGAGTTTCTGCTGTTTCGACATGTGATAGTTCATGTGTAACGTTCATCAACAAGTGGAAATTGTCACTCTACCTATTTAATCAATTAGGTCGCAATGAGTTTTATAATTACCCACTAGGTGCTTCAGGCAAAAGGCAGTATTACATTCATAATATGAACTTATTAGAACTTCTAAATACATTCAGTAGTAATAACTATAGTATCTGTTTTCCTTTTAAAAATATTCTCTACAGAAAACCAAACACCGCGTGTTCTCACTCCTAAGTGGGAGTTGAACAATTAGAACACGTGGACACAGGGAGGGGACATCACACACTGGGGCCTGTCAGGGGTGGGAGTTATGGGAGGGAGAGCATTAGGAGAAATGCCTAATGGAGGTGATGGGTTGATGGGTGCAGCTATCCACCATGGCACGTGTAGACCTACGTAACAAACCTTCACATTCTGCACATGTGTCCCAGAAGTGAATGTATAGTTTAAAAAAGGGGGAAAAAAAAGCTCTTTATAATGATTACAATTCTGAAAGTTACAACACTATCCTCCTAAAATAACATTATTGGATTTCTTTTATCTACCTCACTCAGGTTCCATTTTTAATCATAACCCTTCACAAACACATGGTAAAAGCAGTGATTTACTGTACTGGATTTTTAACTACCTATCTACATTTATGCTTTGCTGTTAAATCTGTCATTCCTGACAAACACAGCTAAACAAAAACATTTGTTTATGGTATGAGATTAGGAACAAAAATCAAGAAAAATGATTTAGAACAGGGAATGATCGTATTTTTCAGACCAAAAAACTAATTGAATTGTTACTTCAACAAGGAAAGATAAAACAAAGGACATTTGGTGAATATTTGCAAAAAGGGAAAAAAAAGCTGGTCTCATTGGTCAGCAGCAGTGATCTACAGCTCTGTATAATACGGTTCCAGCTCTATAAATCTGTTCTACTCCACAATACTTTCCCGAGAAAGTGATATATCTCTAAAAAAGTTCCATCTACGTGTCACCCTGAAAGCTTACTATGCTGAGGATAATTCCAAATGCAGAAGTGTGCAGCACAACCCCTTTTTGTGACCCAAAACTGACTTATTTATCAACCATGAACATGTTTATAAAGGAAATATGGAAATATTCTAGCTTTTTAAGAGAATGCTTGTCTCCTTTAAAGTATTTCGAACCTTCCAAAGCTTCTAAATATTAACATCTCTAAGCATAAGAGCTTTGTTCCTCCTGAGGTACTGAGGATCATTCATACTGAATTACTGAAGTAACAAATGTGTCGTATAAACCCAAGGATGGAGAGTCTAAATGACTTTAAGAAACTCCTTCAATGTCATAGGCACTGCAGGCTGTGAGTGGCACACATTTGAATAAGCCTGCATACGCCTAGTATCAGATTGAAGCACGTATAAATAAAAGGCCCTAGAAGGTGAGAGATGATGGTAACTTAAAATATTACACACAAAGGAACGGAATCCAGATGCTCATGATAAAATATTTTAAGATCTCATTTTGTTTCTAACTGGTCTTTAGAAAATTTGGGGAACTCCAAAATTAAGTAGACAGAATATTTAGGTAAATAACATATTTTAAATACATACACATGCATACACAATATAATTATTTTTTTTAAAAAAAGACCATAATTTTTAGCTGTTTTGTTTTGTTTTAATGAAGGATTGAAACTGCATACTATTAACATATGCCCCAAAATTGCAATTTGCTACATCTGACATTACACTTTCCTCTATTATAGGGTAGACTTTAGCAAATCAATTTGCAGATTATAAAGTGCTACCAGTCACCACTTCTGAATTCATAATCTACTGATGTATGTTTAAGATGTGTACCTCCTTAAATTGCCATAAACATCTGCAACCCTCCCATCATAAATGTTCCTCAGAATGTTACAAGACTCAAATTTAAGTCTATGCTAAGTATTCTGAAGGCAATTGCTTCAGTGTAGTGATACATGTAAGATCCTTTTTCTTTTCTTTTTTTTTGGTAACCTCCTCTATAAACAGGCAACAAAACCTCAGTATTTTAAAAGTGAATGGGTTATTTTTTTTCGATTTTATTTTGGAGACCCTTTTAGAACATGTAGTTAAAATTAAATACAACCAACATGATCGTGCCTTTTAAAAAGTCACCATTTTTTAAAGAAAATATCATGTAATTTAAAGGTTTTAAAAGCAGGGTTAGTATTAGAACTATATTATATGGGCCAATGGCTTCTGTTTAAGAATATTTTGTTTCAGTCTGAATACAGTCATCCCTTGGTACCTGTGGGGCGCTTGTTCCAGAACGGACCCTCCTCAGAATCTGCAGATACTCAAGTCCTTTACATAAAATGGTGTAATATGTGTATATAATCTATGCACATCCTCCCGTATACTTTAAATTATCTACAGAGTTGTTATAATACTTAATACAATATGAATGCTATGTAGTTGTTATACTGTATTGTTTTTAATTTGTGTTATTTGTATCTTTTTTTGTTTTTCATTTTTTCAAATATTTTCAATTAGCACTTGGTTGAATCCATGGATGCAAAACCAGAGGATGTATTTTTAATCTCCAAAGTGTTGAATGAGTCGTGAGTCACAAAAACTAGTAAAATTAGTCAATCAAGTTTGTTTTTAAAAGCTGGTGGTCCAGCCGGGTGTGGTGGTGGTGCCTGTAGTCCCAGCTACTTGGGAGGCTGAAGCAGGAAAATCGCTTGAACCCAGGAGGTGGAGGTTGCAGCTAGCCGAGATGGCACCACTGCACTCCAGCCTGGCAACAGAGTGAGACTCCATCTCAAAAAATGAAATTAAAAAAATAAATAAATAAAATAAAAGCTGGTAGTCAACAGTTGATTAGATTTAAAAAATGTATATATACACCATGGAATACCATACAGTCATAAAAATAATAAAATCATGCCCTTTGCAGCAATGTGGATGGAGCTAGAGGCTATTATTCTAAGTGAACAAACCCAGAAGCAGGAAATCAAATCATTTCATATTCTCACAAGTAGGAGCTAAATAATGGGGACACATGGACATAAAGATGGAGATAACAGACACTGAAAACTCCAAAAGCGGGGAGGGCGATGGGAATGAGGGTTCATAAACTGCCTATTGTGTATAATGTTCACCATTTGGGTGACAGGTGTACTAGAAGCACATTCCCTACCATCACGCATGGAATAGCCATGTAACAAATAATCTATGTATCTAAAATTAGACATAAGATAAATACAATAAAAAGATGGTGGTGACAATTAGTAAGGTCTGCCTGATATGGTTTGGCTTTGTGTCCCCACCCAAATCTCATCTTGAATTGTAGCTCCCAGAATCCCCACAGGTTGTGGGAGGGACCCCGTGCGAGATACTGAATCATGGAGGTGGTTATTTTCCATGCTGTTCTCGTGATGTTGAATAAGTCTCATGAGAGCTGATGGTTTTATAAAGCACATGCCCTCTTCCCTGCTGCCATGTAAGATGTGACTTTGCTCCTCATTCACCTTCAGCCATGATTGTGAGGCCTCTCCAGCAATGTAGAACTGTGAGTCCATTAAACCTCTTTCCTTCATAAATGACCCAGTCTCGGGTGTGTCTTTATTAGCAGCATGAGAACAGACTAGTACACTGCACTTTCAAACTGATAATCAATCAACTCAAGGATATGTCCAGAGATTCCTCACCTCCCCAAACTCCAGCTTAAGGGTTTCAGGGCTGACACGGGATGTGTCAGTTTATGCAAGCTAATGCATAAGCAAGCATACCAAGAGGACAGCTAGAAAATCTCTGCTCTTCTCTCCAACTTTCCCTGATAAACTATGCCAAAAATGCGTTTCAAACTTCCATGTTTAAAATTATTTTTGAAATAATTATTATGCACCTCCACTGATAGGCTCATAGGACTTAATGTGAATAATATAATACATAATCCAAATCCTGTTGGAATTCCCAGTGTCTGTTATCTCTGTTTATGTCCATGTGTCCTTACTCTTCAGCTCCTACTTATAAGTGACAACATGCAATAGGCATGTAAACAAGAAGGCATTAAACTTGGAGGGAATAAAACTAGAAGTATTTTTGGCCGGATAGAAAAATGAAAGTCATGATAACAGTGAACAACAGGGGTATAGTTAACTTTAGTTGACGTTTCTGAATTTCTGTCTAAACTCACTCTATGACTACTACTTTTAGAAGTTTATTCCTCAAGAGAAGTGACTTGACATGTCAGTAAGTAGATTTTCCAATTATTGGAGGTAGGGCTAGGCAGGAGAGGTTTTTCAATCTGAACTAAAGAACTAAATTCAGATAAAATATTTTATACAAATTACACAATACTGTATACAATTTATACAAACATAAACTAAGACATTTCACCTCACCAAATCAGGATTCATTCATGATAGGGGTTGCCTTATGATTGTAATTACTTATAACATTTAAATATTCGAGTAAAAATATAACTCTCAATTACAAAAAGGCAGGACTTAAAACATATTTCCATAAAGACATAAAACTTAAATTTCCCTATATGTTTGTTAATGTCTTTGGTCAATTTAGTTTCAAATAGATAAATTACATTGTTAGACAATGGTAATAGATATATAAAGTACGGATTATTGACTTAAATTTAGTATGTTTGCACGATATTTTTGGGAAATAGGCAAATGTTTATTAAACTATAAAAAGCTCTGAAAAACTATTTTATGAGTACTACTGTATCTGCTAGCCCACTTAATCTACATCAACAAGAGTTCATACAAGAAGATATATCATCAGGAAGCCAGGATTTCAATTTGCCTCTTATCACAGTAATATGAAGTCAATCTCCAAAATAAAAAAGGTGGGTGGAAGAAGTTAATGAACGCATTTATCTTAATGTATGGAAAATCTAATGCCAAAACAGCACATGATATTGTATTCACTATTTTCCTAGTGCATCCTACATTATGGAAGAGTTATTTTATAGCATCTGATAACATTTCTTTTGACTTCTATTTGTATGAAATAATAGTTTAAATATAAAGAAATGTTTTCATGTAGAATGTATTCAAATGCTAAAATATACATACATGTTATTCTCATCACAGTTGTAACAAATCTTTGCTTATTAATGAACTACCTTTAAATAATAGAACATTGTTTAGGTTTTGAAATGAAAGGAAAAGAACATCTACAATGCAGTTTTAACCTTTTTACAACTAGAAAATAGTCTCAGACTTTAAGTGTTTTATTTAAATTTAACTCTAGAAATAACAGTGCACTTCTCAAAGCTCTGTAAGTCTCAGTAACTTTGTATTAGTTGTAAAATTTAAAGAACTAAGTCAGCAGACTTGGCCCTCAGATATTTTATTTTAAAAACAAAAACTAAATGAATCATGTACTTTAACGTAAAAAGTAAAACTGACCCTGAATAAGTTCAGTGGATTATATCAATGTCAGCATCTTTGTTACGATACTGTCCTATAGTTTGGCCTACATGACCACTGCGGGAAGCTAGGCAAGTGGCAATAAAATATCTCTGTATTATTTCTTATAACTGCCTATGAACATATAATTATCTCAGAATTAAAGCTTAATTCATAAAACTAGCTTCTTTCAAATATAAATAACCAAAGGTTATATTTCCAGAGGAAAAATCCAGACTTGAACACTTTCAATGTTTAGAATTTCCCCAGTCAATTTAACATGTGATTGACCATTAGCTATTTTGAAGGTGACAACTTTGTGTTCCCTTGTCCGAAACACAGAATGAGTTTTACAAAATATCACTTACAAAGAGATTGGTCAGTTTATCACATCAGATCTGAAGATATGAATGTTAGATTATGCAGGGAAAATTTCAATTTGGAACCACAAACAATAATTCCTGAGAAATCTGCTGTAAAAAGACATCAACATAGTGAAGGATTACAAAGATTTCTGGTTCTTACATTTTGCTTTATAAAGCAGAAAGAGTATTTGCCAAAGTCCTTACAGAAACACTGAGAAATTTTACTTTAATCAGAAAATAAGGAGATACCCTAAGTTTTAAAAATACTTCACGCAAAATGTGTATCATGCAGTTTAACAAAAAGAAGCTCAAGGACAGCATCTGAAATAATTGGGGTAGGAAATTCCATAAGCAAACATTACTAATTTAGATTAACCAAGCATTTCTTTGCTAGAAATTAAACCCATTATTTTATTTCACCAATTAACTTTATTATGGAACACAAACCATCTATGCGTGCATGTGTCAGTCCCAGCATACACATTTGATGCTAGATGATAAATGTTGCAATTTGCAGGGTAAAGTTAGTATTTGCATTACTCCGTTGTCTCTTAATTTTAAACAGAATTGGCACCTCTTCCTGGAAGACATCCTGTCCTTTCCTGTGCCATTTCAAGGGTTGTTAACTTTTTCTGACTGCTGTAGTTCTTAACACATCCTATGACACTGTTGTTTACATATGGGTTTTTAAAATAGATTGAGAACTTTTTAATTTATGAAGTGTGTGTAAAAGAATGTATGATCATTCATATTCCCATTTCATGAAAAAATAAATCATATTTTGGACGTAAAAATTGTTAAAGGAAAGCTTTTCTATAAATATTTTCTTTTAATAGTACTTTTAATCATTGAAATTTAGATCATTCAATTATGGAGATTTCTTCATTGAAGAGAAAATATCTCTTCAAAACTCTAAATAAGCTGAGCTTTATCAACTAAATTTATAGGAATACAGGCTTCAGAGGTATTAATTTATCTTACAATATTTTCCCTTCTAAAATTTGTCATGTTTTGTCACAGGTTTAAAGTGCAAGGCAACTATTGACATGAAAGATAATGTGGTATATGTAGTATAAGTGAACCTGATCTTTTCTCAAATATTTATTATTTTTATTTTCTTTGCTGTCAAGAAGAGTGGTAACAAATACGTATTATTTGTAAAGCCCCACAAAATTTGCATGAAAATAATTGTTGCATGAACTAGACATGCTTTCTGTGATATTAATCTGCAATATTCTGCAAGCCCCCAAAAAAATTCACATTCATTACAAGAAGCTTATTTCAGCATTTTACCTGTCAGAAACAGTGATTAATGTAGTTCAAATTATTTCATCAGCTAAATTCCCTTGAGATGTGTAAGATAAGGTGGTTCTTCAGAGGAACTTTGGACGGGAACTTATGACTGTAGTGACATGAATACATATGAAAGTACTTCATTTTTAAAATATAGAAAACAGACATGAAGAAAATGTACTTTAGAGTTTCATATCACTGAAATCATTTTTTTCAAATGAGGCACTAAGTAAGTGCATACGTCAATTTTTTTCCCAGCCTAGGCAATATGGCAATATATATAAGAACAAGTAAATATAACAAACAGTACAAGATTCATCTGGAGAAAAATAATTATACACGTGATAAAATACGAAAGAACAGAAGAAAACTCAATTGTTGATGTGGGATAAACTCATCACAGGATATCAATATATCACCAAGGTTTGCACATTTAAAACATGGGCAGGCCACAAGGAGGAGCTCTTGTGCAGGGATAGTGGCCTTTAATCTTCTATCTTCACTGTTTAATGAAAACGATAGGAATGTTAGTAATTTCAAAAAGCATCACAGCAGTATTCATTAGAGAAGAATTGTGTGAACTGCCTTTCACCTGCTGAGCCCTGTTGGAAGGAATCAGCTGTAGGAGGGAAGAAGGCATTTATAAAGGCAAAAGATCTGGAAACAGCTCTGGCCATCAGGTACTGAGAGAGAAGAGGGAGAGCACAGCAAGCACACAGCCGTTGCGAACTCGATGGAGAAATAAACACTGTAAGAGGCAGTGGCCACAAGAACCAGCCTGTGGGTGGTATTTACAACTTAACTGTACCTCCTAGCTGGGTGTATTAGTCAGGGTTCTCTAGGGCGACAGGACTAATAGGATAGATGTATGCATGAAAGGGAGTTTATTAGGAGAATTGACTCACATGATCTTAAGGTGAAGCCCCCAATACGCCATCTGCAAGCTGAGGACCCAGGAAGCCAGTCTGAGTCCCAAACTGCAAAAGCAGGGAAGCCAGCAGTGTCCCCTTCAGTGTGTGGCCGAAGACGCGAGAGCCCCTGGCAAATCACTGGTGTAATCCAAGAGTCTGAAAGCTGAAGAACTCAGAGTCCGATGTTCGAGGGCAGAAAGCACCCAGCACGGGAGAAAGATGGAGACCTGAGGACTTAGCCAGTCTGGTCCTTCTGCGTTCTCCTGCCTGCTTTTATCTTAGCCACAATGGCAGCTGCTTAGACAGCGCCCACTCAGATTGATGGTGGGTCTGTGTCTCTTAGTCCACTGACTCAAATGCTAATGTCCTTTGGCAATACCCTCAAAGACACACCCAGGAACAGTTATTTGCATCTTTCAACCCAATCAAGTTGACACTCGTTATTAACCATCACACTGGGGAATAGCAAGCATCAGCTACCAACTATTCTCTACTCATTTAATCAAAGCTTTGCTATGCTTGGGTTGTATTACAACACGAAGAAGAAGAGGCCTATCTTTTTATCATTTTTAATACACTGGGGCAGGAGGCAGAAATACAGAGGACTCTACCAATTGACCTGATTTCCAGAGAGGGACTATGCACTACCAGGAGTGAAAAATTTGCAACATGCCACCCAGGGTACGAGGACACACACATATCTTCCTCGTTTGATGAAAAAGTGGCACAAATTAGAGGACACTGGACAATAACTTTTATGAATTAAATTCAGAGAAGAATATGTGTAAATAATAAAGTAAGAGGAGGTGCTTCTCTAAAGAGCGTGATATAAATAACTTTACTTAGAAAATATTTAAGGTCTAAATATTTTCTCATTGTTTGTCCTTGTTGGAATATTGAATACATAGACACTAAAGGAACGCTTGTGGCCAGGCTCTGTGGCTCTCGCCTGTAATCCCAGCACTTTGGGAGACTGAGGGAGATGGATCACTTGAGTCCAGGAGTTTGAGATCAGCCTGGGCAATATGGAAAACTCTGTCTCTACACACACAAAATATATATATATACACGTAAATTAGCCAGGGGTGGTGGCATGCGCCTGTGGTCTCAGCTACTCCAGAGGCTGAAGTGACAGGACTGCTTGAGCCCAAGAGGTCGTGGCTGAAGCAGTGAGCTGTGGTCACATCATTGCACTCCAGCCTGGGCAGCACAGCAAAACCCTGTCTCAAAAAAACAAAAGCAAAAACAAAAAATGCTTGTGATAAACGTGAGACACTGAGATTAAATGTAAAAGGGTGTTCCTTACACCCACCGCCTAGCTACCCAGCTCAAAATAAGAAGTTGCTGAGGCTGGGCACGGTGGCTCACGCTTGTAATCCCAGCACTTTGGGAGGCCGAGGCGGGCGGATCACGAGGTCAGGAGATCGAGACCACGGTGAAACCCCGTCTCTACTAAAAATACAAAAAATTAGCCGGGCGTGGTGGCGGCGCCTGTAGTCCCAGCTACTCGGAGAGGCTGAGGCAGGAGAATGGCGGGAACCCGGGAGGCGGAGCTTGAAGTGAGCCGAGATCGCGCCACTACACTCCAGCCTGGGTGACAGAGCGGGACTCCGTCTCAAAAAAAAATAAAAAAAAAAGAAGTTGCCGAAACCCTTAGGGTCCCTGAGGGTCCCTCAACCTGACAACTCTCTCCCCCAAAGAGATTACCATTATCCTGTATCTTGTGTGGTTTTTAATTCCTCTTTATTTTTATTAATAGTTGTACCATCATATGTGCCTCTAATATGTTGTTTAGTGTTGCATGCTTTGAACTTTATTCAGGTATACTCAAGAAGTATGTATCTTTCTGTGGTGTGCTATTTTCATTCAACATTGTGTTCCTGAGATTAATCTTGTTAACATTTACAGTTCCGGTCCCTCATTCACACTGCTGTGTAGTATTCCATTTGTAAACATGCTATGATTTGTTAACTTGCTCTCCTGCTAATCTTCAGTGCCCCGTTACCGTAGACAGAGCTGCCATGGATGCTCTTGTGTGTCCTTATGCACATGTGTCTGAGCTTCCTTGCTAGCTTTTTAGGGGTTGTGAGCATCTTAAAACATATTGTATAATTTCATATTGTTTTTTCAACCAGTGTGACAATCCATAATCTCATCTGCAGTGCATAAGGGCTGCAATATTCCCATGTTCAAATTGTCATTCATATGATCAAAAACATTGACTAATTATTTACTGCTTACTATATTAAGTAAAAATATTTGCAGTTTACGTACAAACTCATTTTTCTGGCTTATCACTGTCTGTTTGCTACTCTAAAACATAAACCTGAGTGCCAATCATGATGTGTGCCTCCCTGTCATTGCAGGAAAAATTCACAATTTTCAAGTTATACAAATACAAGTTTAATTTTTAATTTTATCTAAAATGGTATGATTTCAATCAAAATTGCCCTATCACTAGCAGAAGATAGAGCTTTGCCAAACCCCACCGTGCAAAGGAAGTGTGCATATAGGTTAAGAGATGTGAATGCAACTATTTTCTTTTTTTTTTTAGCATAAAATACCTGCCCACCTAAGGGAATGCAAACAATTTACTCCACTTATCATTCTCAAAATGTTGACAATGCATTCCATAAAATGTTTTACGATGACTAAATGAGATAATATATGAAAAGCCGCTAATACAACGCTCAGTATCAAGCAGACATTCAATAAAGCTATTGTTATTCAGCAACAACGCATTGATAAATCACCAACTTTGAGGGCTACTCTAATAACGAACAGGTATAATATAACCATATTCATTAAAAATATAATTTCTCCAAAGTTGTAACTTCAATAATATTTAATATTCCAGGTAAGATAACCTTACTATATTTTAAAAGCCCAGGTGTTCTTTATCGTAATAAAAATGTAGTAATCTGCAGATGAGATTATTAGATCAGAGACTAACACACTTCTTCGTAGAAATTAACTGGGGTCAAAGAATGTACATGCTTTCCAGACATACACCATGCACACAGGCATATTGTCTCTGGTCTCAAGACTGAATTCAAGGCTAGCCTTTTGAACATCTACATCTTATTAAATTATGTTTACACTAAGTTAAAAGCATTTTAATATAATTATCGCTGAGGCTTGTCGTCACTTACAAATCCCAGAAGGATTGTGTTGCATGACAAAGCAGACCAGAGATCCAGATCCTAAGTGGTAAACAAGACTCCTTCTCACCTCCACACAGTGCTGTCAATCTGCACTGAGGGCAATCTCTGTATCACTAACATCTATTAATGTCACACACATGTTGAGGGCAGGCTAGGTCTTTTCATAGAACCAGACGGACAGAGAGAAATGGAGAATGAATATTAGCTTTAATGAATGGATGCAGAGGATCAAATATTATCCTTAAAAGAATATTTTTGGTTCTTTTCATCTCTTTCTCCCTATTTAGCTATATTTTTCATGAGGAATATTAATGCATTATTAGTCCACAAGTTCAACCTCTGTGCACTGAGAAATAGGATTAGCATGGCTTATAAAATTTATCTGGGGGGAGGTTTCAGCTATCGAGGAATTATAGGGTGTATTAATTCTTACTTATTTAGGTTACAGACGGTTAAGCCAGGAATTATGTACTTATAATTAGGTACAGAATCGATAGCGATCCCATGGTTGCTACTTATCTATCACTTCTGTTCCCAATGCATTTAAGTTGCTTGCAAATGCATACAATATAGCAATATAAAATACTTAAACTCTTTAGAAAGAAACTTTAGAAAATACAAAAAATAGGGAAGCAAGATGGTGTCAGAAACGTGGTCAGTGAACAAATGGACACTTTGACGAATCATGCACTGAGTCAGGGCAGAGCACAAATTTGACTTTGAGTTTTCTAATTAACATGCAGAAAGGAGAAAATATAACCAGTAACAAGACCGTGCATGATATATTCTAGTTATTTGGGAGAACACCAATATGAAATAAGAGAAAATATTTCCTACGGCCCCTCAAGAAGAGAAGGTTTTATGATGGCTAAAGCAGTTCAGTAAGAAGCGACTGTGTTGGGCCCAGTATGATGTGGTCCAGTTAGGCTTCTTTTTCTTTTTTCTTTTTTTTTTTTTTTGAGACAGAGTCTCACTCTGTCGCCCAGGCTGGAGTGCAGTGGTGCAATCTCGGCTCACTGCAAGCTCCGCCTCCCGGGTTCACACCATTCTCCCACCTCAGCCTCCCAAGTAGCTGGGACTACAGGCGCCGCCACCACGCCTGGCTAATTTTTTGTGTTTTTAGTAGAGACGGGGTTTCACCGTGTTAGCCAGGATGGTCTCGATCTCCTCATCTCATGATCCGCCCGCCTCAGCCTCCCAAAGTGCTGGGATTACAGGGGTGAGCCACCGCACCCGGCCAGTTAGGCATTTTTGATGGTCTCACTTCATCTTGAAACAGATTTTAGATAACAATGCAGAATAGATGGCTTCGTTTCCTCCAGGCCATCTTTCATAAATATTATTTATCTTATCCACGTGTCTGAAAAGTATCCAGCTGCAGTGAATTCGTGATTATAGTCCCTGACAAGTACCGGGAAAGCTGTAATTCTATGTTTTCATTTGCAAACAAAGCATTACACTCCAAAAGTCAACAAAATTGCATGTAGCACAAACATCCTCATGTGAAAAGCAGGAGCTGGATAAAGATGGGCCTTAACAGACCGCTCAATTTCTGACTTGAAAGGTACACAAGCAGCGCTGGCAGTCAAAGTGAAGAGTTCCTCAGAAAACAATTTTGGGACTACTTTAATGCAAAGAAAAGCAGGAAATAAAGTTCAACAGCTGCATTCCATAAAGCATACTGGCAGTCATTTGTCAAAAAAAATAAATAAAAATAAAATTAAAAATAAAACTCTTCTAGTGAAAAATGGCTCAAGCCTTAGGAAGGAAGAAGGAAGAGAGAGGAAGGGAGAGGAGGAAAGAAACCAGCTCCAGCTACAGTGCTTGGTTTTGAGCAACAAAGATTCCTGAAATACTTTCCAAAATAAACCTGTGGCAAAATGCTGAACTTGGAAACAGAAATAGACAACTTGATGCACAAAATAATCAGTTCTAAAATAGTCAAAATGTACAAAAGGATACAAAGCATTTGTGGTGTTGACTGAGAAATTAACCATGTACATTTGCTAAACGTAGAAATCTGGGGACAGAGACTGAAAAATACAATGATCCCCAAGGCTATTTATTTTGGCATTACTTATTTATAAAGTAAATACATAAAATTGAAAGTCTTTCCTATAACCTGCTTCTCCAAATCTCTCGGAGTCTTTGTTTCAGGTCTAGTCTGGCCTCCCTCATTTTTGTTCTCAGTCTGCCTGGATCCTGAGGTCACTGGATTCTGTGCTCCCAGCGCGTGTCCATTCCACAGTGGAATGTGAGAAAGTAGTAAAACACAAAAATACAAATAAATAAGATTCTATGTTTGAGTCTGAGTGAGAGCAGCTAGAGGTGACTTAGATTAACTGAAAAAGGTGTAAAAGAATTTTGCTAAAATCATGCCTCAAAGAGTCTACAGTATTAATCGTGTAATACAGCACTACGCCACACGAGGGCACTATATGGTCAGCTTACTCAGATGAAAGCAAAATGTAAACGGAGTTTATAAGAACAAGATTTGATGAAAATAAAATTACATTCTCTCCCAGGTAATAAAAAAAATCAAAATTCTGGAACATTTAAAGACCCTATGTGTGGTTTGTAATAAAATGGTAATAGCTTGACTTGCTCTCATCCATTTCACCTGCAACTTGGCCGCTATCAGTTTTTCAAACAGCTTAGGAATTTTTCAACGTAAAGTCATTTACACATTCTATTTATCTCTGCCTAGGACACTCTCCGACCTCATTGTAATCTTTTAGGTCTCAGCTGAAATGCAATTTCCTCAGAGACAGCTAACCTAGACAC
Organism: Symphalangus syndactylus; assembly: GCF_028878055.3. Lineage (NCBI taxonomy): Eukaryota > Metazoa > Chordata > Mammalia > Primates > Hylobatidae > Symphalangus > Symphalangus syndactylus. Next base: position 255,370 of record NC_072435.2, on the reverse strand, counting down.
CTTACCTAACGCAAGTCTCTCTTACGCAACATGCAACTGTATGTCAGCCCTCGGTGTATTTTAGTCATGGCACTTACCGAAAGTATTTTATTTATGCACATCGCACATTCCTATGTGAGTTTTGTCTGTTCCCTTCAATATGCTTTAAGCTCCATGAGGCTAAATACCTGTCAGTTTTGGTCACTGTCTAATCCCCAGAGCCTAGGACACTGGGGCATAATAGAAACAAAGCTATGTGTTGAATGAATGAATGAATCTCTGTGACTGTGGCTTATTTCTCCCTACAAAGTTTGACTGAGCCCCACACTCTCACAGAAATCTTTAAAATGATAACAAAAAAGTAGTGAATGTCACCATGTGTTTTCTGACCAATAAACCTGAGAGCTTGTCTGGAGGTTATATGAATTATGGAGCGTCATGATATACTCTTTATTCAACATTGCTTCTCTTCTATTTAAAAACCTGCCCTTCTTTGGAAAGGGTGAAGTGGGACAGGCTGAAGAACACAGATGTTTGAGGGAAGAATGCTTACATTCACCTACTTTGTGATAACTTTACCCTTGTTAAAACGGAAATACAGAAAAGAGGTTACGGAGGAGTTTAATGCTGCCCTTTCTTAGAACGAGAACAACACAATTCTCTTTTCTTTGTCTCCAACTTTACAGGTACTTACTGTGGCGTATAAAATGGTCACTTACAAATTAGACCAACAAAAGGGTATTAAAAGTATTTGTTTATGGGACATCGGGGTGTAAAACACACCACTCAACATCGTGATGTAACTTTACACGACAATAGGGAAGGAGATAGAAAAGACAAAATGCACGGGGTGGGGGGACAACAGCAGGGCAAAGTGATCCGAAGACAATCTCCACAGAGTTCCAAGATCATGTGGATTCCAAAAGGCCAGAGGCCATTTGCTCCTTGATATTAACTCCAGGCTTAGCGTGATACTACAATGTAATTGTGGATGAAGTAGATAAGTGCGTCTTGAAGGCTTAAACCAAAACTATGGTTGGTCATAAAGAGGTGGCCGTGTTTTTTTGTTTTGTTTTGTTTGGTTTTTGGTTGTTTTTTTTTTTTTGGCCGAGGAAGAATTGGTTAGGGTATAAGGTCTGCATTTCAGGCTTCCATCATCAAAGACTGACAAATTCAGGCGAGCTGGAGTGAAGGTTAGGTCTTCCCCAGCCGTGGTCTTCACAGAGTGGGGGATCAGACCAGCAGGATTAAGGGGAATTCGGTGACCTTGTTACTCATAGGTCAGTAGCTTGGGGTTGCGCTTTCTCCTTTTTTCAACCTGTAGTCGACACAGCAAAAAGGCCCAGAACTGGCGAAGGAACAAAGCAGCAAAAAGTGAGGCCCAATAAAAGCTTCAGGCTCAAGAAGACCCCTGAGAAACGAAAGGGAGAGACTATTCCAGGGGACAGTAGGTGAAAAGGAGATAACTCAAAGCGCAGTGGCAAAATGTTCTTACACGTAAGGGATGTTCGTTAATGGACAAATATTCATGGCACTATGATCTGTTAGGACAAATGTAGAATCATCTGTATGCCGTGTGTGTAAGATTTTAAATACCGTGTGTGTAAGATTTTAACTGTTTATTAGAAGTCCGAGAACCCCGTTTAAGGTATCTGGATATTCCCTCCCCTTCCTTTCCAAGATTCAGACACTACTAAGTGTGTAGCAGGATGAGCCGCAGACAAAACCCCTCAGACGCCGAGTTGTAGAAGGAAGGGCTTTATTCAGTTGGGAGCATCAGCAAGCTACTGCCTCAAAACCCGAGCTCCCCAAGTGCACAATTTCTGTCCCTTTTAAGGGCTCACAACACTAAGGATTTCACAAGAAAGGGTCGTGATTGATTTGAGCAAGCAAGGGGTACGTGGCAGGGGCTGCATGCACCGGTGGTCAGAGTGAAACGGAACAGGGCAGGGAGTTTCACAATGTTCTTCCATACAATGCCTGAAATCTATGGGTAACATCGGGTTCTAAGTCATGAGTTGATTTTTAGCTACTAGGTTTAGGCCAGGCAGGCCCAGGCCTGGTTTTGGGTCTGGCGCTGGGCTGCCTGTCTTTGATTTCACTTCCTTGTTTTTTTCTTAAAACAGGTACTGAGTATAAAACAGTATAAAACAATATGAGAGGGTCTCTCTCTTCCCTCAAGGGTAAAAATAAGATTGCGACAAATCTAAACTTTATGGAAGTCAAATAAAAAACACTTAAACATATGTAAATAATTGCATACATAAAATATTGCATTAAAATGCCTCCTAAGTGTCACGTAGTCTTTAAACAAATACATTTTCAATGATGGCACAGCTTTTTGGTTCCATTTCTATTTTAATCTCTGATATTCGCACATACCTGTGCACACGTGGAAACATCTATTACTGTTTCAAAAAGACAACTATTAGCAAAGTTCTTACATACACCTGCATATCATGCATTAGAATCAAGTACTTTATTCATTTCATGTCTTCAAAATTACGTTAATGTACTAATCAGGTATTCCATCCTTTCTACAGTATGGTCTTCCTAGAATAAGCTACCCAACTTTCTCAAAGGTGCAAAATGACCATATTTAAAGTTTGGATGAAATTTAATTCATCTTTAATTTGTTTCTGTCACTTTACTATGTTCTGGGGTGTTTTTTAATCTCTCTCTCTCTCGCTCTCTCTCTCCCTCTCTCACTGTCACACACACACAAACACACATGCCTGGTGCTGTCAGCTCTGAGATTTCTGATGATCAAGAGAAACAGGACATCTTTTAAACTTGAAGTACATTCATATGTCAATGAATGACAATGTGTTTGCACCATTACAGACAAAATCACAGCAGTCTTTATTTCCAAAAGCCAAAAATGTAGGGCTCAATCAACATAAAGTGTCATAAGCAATAATTAAATAAATGCCAATAGAATGACCTTATAATTTTCAAACCCATGTCAGATAAAGCTATAAGAGATATCCAAATGCCAATACATATGATATTAATACCTGTGTTTTGTGGTATTAAGAACACGAAAAAATAGAAAATTCTATGAAGTTCAAAGTTCTTTAAAGTTAGATGGAAAAGGCATTCATTGGTATTCCCACGAAGTTTTACGGTTTAGTTGGAAAATACACATATGTTTCTTAAGAGCTAAAATAATGCATTCGACATACAGACAAATGACCAATGTAGGTGGGAGGGCAGAGTTCTGTGATTAGACAGGAGAATTAGAAAATCTGTTCCAAGTAACTCCAGGGAATGGGTGGTATAACTTCCTCCTTGAGGTCCGAGGGTCACCAACATAAAAGCTCTACATAAGTTTTTATTAGTAGCTCAGAAAAAAAAATAGAATCTAAAAAGATCAAAATCCTGGCAAAGGTTTCCGGTCATAATAAATCATAGTCGCGCAGGATGACATGATCTCCCACAGCATAAGATTTAGAATTAAGTGTTTGGTACTGTGAGTATCTTCAGTTACCAGATAGTCGTTGCTTTCATGATGTGTACACGTCTCCTTAGCCTCGGCAGGGTTTCCAATTAAGCATAGAAATACTTTAAAAATTTGAAATCCTAGTAAAGATAGTTTGGCATTGGAAAGGATCCAATCTGTGTTGGAAATCTACATACGTGTAATGTTTAAGAGAACTTCGCTTATGAGAGAAAGCTTCGTTTTGTTTTTTGAGAGAGAGAGTCTCACTCTGTCGCCCAGGCTGGAGGGCAGTGGTGGGATCTCAGCTCACTGCAACCTCCCCTCCCAGTTCAAGCAATTCTCCTGCCTCAGCCTCCTGAGTAACTGGCACTACAGATGCACCCCACCACGCCCGGCTAATTTTTGTATTTTTAGTAGAGACAAGGTTTCTCCAGGTTGGCCAGGCTGGTCTTGAACTCCTGACCTCAGGTGATCTGCCCTCCTTTGCCTTCCAAAGTGCTGGGATTACAGGCATGAGCCCCCATGCCCAGCAGAGAGTGAGTTTTAAAGGTACAATATCTAATATGCAGTTGAGTACTTGAAACAGATATTTGATTTTAAATTTCTTACTAATATAAACAATATTGGAACATTTGGCAAAGCGTTTGGATTCACCATATTGATTGTTCTTACAAAAATAAAATTATCGGGGAAATTTTGTTTGTAGATGCAGACACTAAAGAACTTGAGTGAAATAAAATATATTACATTTGGAATTCCTAGTGAATTGGAATGATGGTTTCATAATTTCAAACTTAAAATATGTAATTATTTGCTTGATTTTGACATGGTATTTTAAATTGATATTTTAGTATTTATATATTATTTTGGAACAACTAGATGCATTTTAGGGTCACTATTTTTATTAATTAGATTTATAAAAGTTATTTAGATATGCAGAAAAAATTTACTGTCCTAAATTTGAAGCACTCAAAAAATAAGTTATAAAGGTTTATAAATAAATTTAAAAATATTTGAAAATGTCTTACATTTGTAAACAAGATTAAAAAAATTCATAAGCCCTTAAAATAATTGCTGCAATTTCCCATTTTAAAAATAAAATAATCTCAGTAATGAAAGAGACCTAGAGAAGAACTAGGCTTATAAATCTATAAATTGAATAGCAAATGTTAAAAATGAGCTTTAGAAGTTTTCTCTGCACAAAAAAGAAGACAAAAGAAGTCATTAAACCCTACATTCATTTTTAATTACAAGTCGGATATTATTTAAGAGAGCAATAATATGTCCCCTTTCATGTAATGTCCAGAATTCAAAGGAACCACAGGATGTCATGTCGTTTATTCTCCGAAGTGGAATGCCATCACTTCCGCAGATAATACTGATTAATTTGAGCCAGCCTTCCACCTACATCCCCTATGCAAATAAACTTTACAAAGCCTTTCATTACATTATATACAAATATTTCTTCTCTTCATCAGTCATATTCTAATTATAGAGGCTCAACCAGGTAAGTTTAGCCTGACAAATATCTATGCTTAATATTATAGATTCACAAAGAGCTCCTTCTTCCTTATTAGTCAGATAATGTTCTTTCCTTTTACCCTATAGACAAAGGATGCGATTCATTAGGAAGTATTCCCCAACAGAGAAAATGTTTATATAAGCTTATTGATGTGTTCTTTTCAAATGCAAGGTAATTTAAATTTTCTTTAAATGGTATTTTTCTTAAGAGAGTAAAAAAAAAGGGAAACAGATGTTTTCATCACAAACACCATTTACCAACCAACCCAAAATGCATGGCCATTTATATTAAACAAGAAAACAAGTAGAACATGTGATTGCCTACATTTGTGCCGTATAAATTCATTGTCATTACTCTCAACTGAACTCCTGATGCTGCCTAAAAAAAAAGAGACCACGTTTATTTTCTCAATTCAACCCATCACCCTTCAGAATGACTATTTTAATCTTTCACCACAAACACAACCTGTATTTCCCTCTGCTGTCCTTAATCTTTGTCTCTTTCTTCCCTGAAACAAACAAAAGCCAAGACAGGAAACTGTGCTGCATCCTCCTCTAGTCAACCTAACGCCAGTCTTTCCTATGGCCCCTCCGCCACCTGTGGAGGAACATTCCAAAGTCAATGTCATTTCTTCCACCTGAAACAAATTTTACATGTGTTACCACTGTCCTGATTTTGTGTTTCCTCCTAAGCTCTTCAGGAAGATTGTCAACATTACCCATCCTAAGTCTCCCTCTCTTATTCCTCTACACGGTCCAATTCCATTGCTGCTGGCATGACTTGACCAATTTAGCTGCATTCACTACTGAAACAAAAGGGCGAATCACTACTTTGTTCCTATTGCAGACATTATTTATTGACTGTGCAAGATTACTAGACACAATCTAGCACACTCTTTTAACACACACATACACACACACACATAAACACACATACACACACATACACACACACATACATACACACACATACACACACATACACACACACACATACACACACACATACACACACATACATAAACACACATACACACACATACATACACATACACACACACATACATACACACACATACACACACAGATACACACACACACACACATACACACACACACACATGCAGTTTTCCATGTGCTGCCAGTTGTGTTCCCAGGGAAGGAGAATGTCAGATGGATACTAACAAGAAGGATGTCTTTTATGGAATTCTCTTGGGATCAATACCTAGGAAAGTAGAGAGAAGCATGGTAGGACAAGGAGAGAAAGTGGGCTGGACGCAGCTTCAGCCTATGGGGACACTGGTAAAATAACACTTCAGAGTTGTATAAAGGCCAAGTTCTAGTTGGAACGGGTAGACTGTGCCTTCATATCCGTCTATTGATCAGTCATTGGTTGCAGGCAGTTGAGACCACCCTTAAAGAGGGCTGTGATCACAGCACCCATCATACAATGTAACCTCATTCTGAGGATGTTCCTCACACCTCTATCATTCTTGCATCTTGATTGTTCCTTACCAGGTCCTACTTTTCTACTTAATTTTAAAGTGTTGAAGTTTCTCATAATTTCTTTTCCCCACTCTTCATGCAATATACACTCAATGCAATCTCACCTACTCCCATTCTTTCCTTTAATAATGATAGACTGAAGGGACCCAAATTTATATCTGTACCAGATATTTCTTCTAGCTCTACACATATATTTGCAAAACCTACTTGTAGAATTCTACTCACCATCTTCCCCCACTTCCTGTTCTTTCCCAAACAATCTTTCTTTTTTCTTGCTCCACAAACAGAAACTAGAATGATTTCTTTAAAAATACAAATGAGGTCAAGTTACCCTTCTGCTGAAACTTTTCGGTATCTTCCCAGTACCCTTCAGAAAAGGTAAGAACATTCTTAAAATGACTCTTTCAAAGCTCTGCACATTCTGATCTACGTTTCTTCCTTAAGTTCCTCTCTAGGTTAATTTTACTTATTCATATGTCCTCCTTGATCCCTGTCATTCGGTGAATCTTTCTTTATTTTTAAAGTATCTGTTTAAATGGCATTTCTTTAAAAACTCTTACTCATTGTCCAAAAGTAGTTAAGGATTTTGTTCTATAATATCACTCTATCTTTGTGTTTATTCAAATGACAAAATTATTTACTTTATTCTTTTGTTTCATATATTTTTCTTCTGTTTGACCGTGAGTTTCAAGGGGGCAGGGGAACAGATTATCCTATTTTGTTTGTTTTTAGTCTATCCCCAGTGCCTAGAATAAGGCTTGATGCACAGAAAACATTTTATGTATGTATACGCTGAGAAAAGCAGTGTGATTGAAGAATGCGTAAATAGTGACTGGAAAATGAACATGCGAATCCCAGCACTTTGGGAGTCCGAGGAGGGCAGATCACGAGGTCAGGAGTTTGAGACCAGCCCAGCCCACAGGTGAAACCCCGTCTCTAGTAAAAATACAAAAATTAGCCAGGCATGGTGGTGGACACCTGTAATCCCAGCTACTTGGGAGGCTGAGGCAGCAGAATCACTTGAAGCCAGGAGGCAGAGGTTGCAGTGAGCCAAGATCGTGCCAGTGCACTCCAGCCTGGGCAACAGAGTGATACTCTGTCTAAAAAAAAAAAGAAAAAAGAAAATGTACATGCATAATTTAGCATGTGTTTCTACCACTGAACACAGTGTGGGAAACATAGGAATATAAATCAGGATGATGCAGATGAGTAAATAATTCTGAATTATTTAATAGTCAGGATTTATAGCTAGGATTATTTTCAAAGGCCTATTGATATGCAATGGAGATGGATGAGCATGTACTACTTGAGGGCAGAAGAAAATCTCAATGAAAAATAGGGAGTAGAAATCTGAAGACAACAAAGAGGATGGCAAGATAATTGCTTTTCCAAAGTAATACAAATGAACACACTTAAAAACAGGCATGGGTAAGTTCACTATGGCAAAATGTCCAAATATATACTGGGAAGCAAATGGAAAGTTTTATCTTGACTTTCGAGGTGAACAGAGATCTACAGGGATAAATATTTTGTAGCTGAGAAAACATGTGAAAAAGGGGAGAAATGGCTGGGCACGGTGGCTCATGCCTGTAATCCCAGCACTTTGGGAGGCCGAGGCTGGCGGATCACCTGAGGGCGGGAGTCTGAGACCAGCCTCACCAACATGGAGAAACCCCGTCTCTACTAAAAACATGAAATTAGCTGGGCATGGTGGCGCATGCCTGTAATCCCAGCTACTAGGGAAGCTGAGGCAGGAGAGTCGCTTGACCCTGGGAGGCAGAGGTTGTGGTGAGCTGAGATTGCGCCATTGAACTCCAGCCTGGGCAACAAGAATGAAACTCTATTTCAAAAAAAAAAAAGAAAAACAGGAGAAACTTGCCCCAAATCATTTGGTTAAAAAGTTGCATATTTAAAATGTGAACCAGCCAGGCGCGTTGGCTCACACCTGTAATCTCAGCACTTTGGGAGGCCGAGGCTGGCGGATCACCTGAGGGCGGGAGTCTGAGACCAGCCTCACCAACATGGAGAAACCCCGTCTCTACTAAAATCATGAAATTAGCTGGGCATGGTGGCGCATGCCTGTAATCCCAGCTACTAGGGAAGCTGAGGCAGGAGAGTCGCTTGACCCTGGGAGGCAGAGGTTGTGGTGAGCTGAGATTGCGCCATTGAACTCCAGCCTGGGCAACAAGAATGAAACTCTATTTCAAAAAAAAAAAGAAAAACAGGAGAAACTTGCCCCAAATCATTTGGTTAAAAAGTTGCATATTTAAAATGTGAACCAGCCAGGCGCGTTGGCTCACACCTGTAATACCAGCACTTTGGGAGGCCGAGGCAGGCAGATCACCTGAGGTCAGGAGTTTGAGACCAGCCTGGCCAACATGGTGAAACCCCATTTCTACTAAAAATACAAAAATTAACTGGGCGTGGTGGCGGGTGCCTGTAATCCCAGCTACTTGGGAGCCTGAGGCAGGAGAATCACTTGAACCCGGGAGGCGGTGGTTGCAGTGAGCCGGGATCGCACCACTGCACTCCACCCTGGGCAAGAGTGAGATCCTGCCTCAAAAAAAAAAGAAGTGAAACAGTTTCTTTCTAACCTCCAAATGCACAATATTCCACGACACCAACCCTACACCAAAGAAATGTGTAGAAGTTTATAAAAATGGTTATTAACTGATTTTTTTCAGCACCAGAATCAACTATCCTGACTCTAGCTTTAGAAACGTAAGTTAAAAAAAGAGGAAAATAACTTCGAAGGAAGTAATTCTTTGAAAGCCGTTAGGACAACACAATGATTTGAGGGTCTTGTGCTTTTCCATGAAAAGGTGGGGCTAAGTCTGTTTTAGAGGGTGAAGGAGACACAGGAGTTAAAAATGTGCCAACACCGTGGCCCTTGGAAATAACTTGTAAGATCAAATGAAAATCGCAATCGAGACTGTCACTTTTCGATCAGATTGTTTTCAATCGATAATGAGTGCAGGCCCGCAAATGTGTATGGGTGTTATGTGGCATATCAAGGTACATTTCTGCAGAACATACTCAGTGCAATATGGCTTGTGGGTACAACATTCCTTTATATAATTGCACTCAACTAATGTATGCCTTGGAAAGCAAGCACATCAAACATTATGTCTTAACAGACTTCTGAAAGAAAAACTGGAGTTCCTGGTGGCTCTTAAACAGTCTGCTGGTTATTTTATGGCATAGAGGAGAAAATTTACCCTGCAGAAATCTAGCCGAGCACATCCTCAGACTGATCACATTCACCTTCTCATCATGGTTCCAGTCTCAATTAAAAAAAAAAAAAACAACAAAGAATCATATTTGAGTAATCTGTTCTGAATCATACAGGGAAAGTCCATGCTGAGATAATACTTATGCATCTGTCTTAGAACATGTCTAGAATATTTACTAGGAAGACTCACTATCAAAAGGGATTTTGGCATATGTGCATTAATTCAGCAAGCCTCATTTCTTCAATACCAAACATGCGCCAGACATTGTCCTAGGAAGAGAGGATTTAGAAAAAAAAAAAATAAAGATATATTTACCGCAGTCCAGCCATAGAAAAAGATAAGTAAGTAATTAAATGCAGGAGTATACTATAGCTTCAAAGATAAAACTTATGAAGGTCTGGAAATTAGCACACATGGGATAAAACAGTCACTTCTACATAAGAGGAGGCGATTATAAAGAAGATTCACTTAAGATTCAGTATTGGCTAAGGTTAAAGAGAGAAGCATTGTTCTTGGACCAAGTTTTCTGGGAGGTGGGAGAGTAAAAGAAGTCCGGGACCAAAGGAAGCTACAACAGAGAGCACTGAACGAGCAGCCTTGCAGGTCTGACCCAGACTGCCATCTGAGAAAATTACAGGCAGTTTGATTGGCTGGGGCACAGGCCGTGAGGTGGGGCATGATGAGTGACAGCTGGAACCAGGCAAGGCTCATAAATGTCACACTAAGGAATTTTCACTGTTTTCTACCAGCCACTGGAAGAAACTGAAGAGCTTAAAGCAAGATAATGGCACATCACAAAACACATGGATTCGAGGTGGTAAGACAAAAAGAAGTTACTGTAGCAGAAGCATCAGGAAGTAGACTTGTATTAATTTAACTGCAAAATAATTACTTCTCCTACCCCCACAACAACATTCCAACACACAGAACTAATGTGGGTTATTAATTATTTCCCACTGTTCCCTACTGAAACAACATACTTTCAACTTTATTCTTTCAGTTCTGAGCGTGCTTATCTGCAAAGATATATAACCTAGTCTCCACGTCTTATCATAGAAAATTAGTACAGGTGACTTGTCTATTTTCAAACAGGGAGAAAAATAGAAATAGATGCATTTAGTCCTTCTGAATTAACCAGCTAAGCTACTTGAGGAGGAAGAGATTATATCAAAATTGTAAACTTTTAAAACTAATTTAACATTATAACCACAAATGGATATATAAATTTTTTTCCTTCAGGGAATACTTGGGAGAAAAATTAGAATCCATGCTCCTGCCTTATTCAAAGCAAAATGATATTGGGTGCAGCTGTTCATTTCAAAGGCCACTGCACATCTCCCATAAAAGCAGTGTGCTACAGTGATAAAAACTGCCCACCAATGGTCATGCCTATGCGCGTTTTCTAAGGTGTTTGCCACCCTCCTGTCAAGAGGTGAAGTCTGTTTCTTTAACTCCTGAATCTGGGTTGCCCACGTGGCTTGCTTTGATCAATGAAATGTCACAGAAGTTATGTTCTAGGACTTTTGAGCTCAGGTCTTCAGTTTCTACTTTCCCTTTCGGAACTCAGCTCCGAATAAAGAATTCCGGAATCTCCTATTAAGGAGGGTAACCACACAGAGAGACGGGAGAGTGACAGGCCACAGGCAGAAACACAATCTACATGGAAGAGACCCATGGCATTCCAGCCAACAGCAAGTACCAGGCCCCACGTGCAAATGAGGCCAATGGGTTCCACTATGTCCAGCTGAGCTGTCCCAGCCAAAACCATGTCAATCATGGACGAGTTCTCTCTTCTTCATCCTGCCCATATTGCTGTCTCATGGCATCATACCCAATAAAATGGCTGTGATTTGAAGTCATTAAGCTTTGCGGTGCTTTATTACATAGCAACATATAAATAATAATGAGTAGTAAAATGCTTATTGCTAACTTTTCAGTGTAAAATTCCAGTGGCAGACCATGATGCCATGTAGAAAATATCTGGCTCAATTCGTACAAAAATGGCACAGCGTGTGGGACTCAGAGGAAACACCACGGTAGCAGGCCCTATATGCACAGCAGGACACACAGGAAGCCAGTGTCCAAGGAGCTGAAGGTGACCCTGTGGCCTTTCAATATTCACACGAAGAAGCAAAAGCAATAGCACAGCATATCCTGGTCGGTGATGTGTGTGTATGTGTATGTGTCACAGCTGCATTAGACCAGACCACGTGGTAACATTGTCTAAAGAAAGAAATAGAAAATACATAGAAAGCTCTAAACTTGTTTTTCTTTAGAAGTTATGTCCCAACCATGATAAAAGTGTTATTTTTCCTCCTTGAGGAAACAAAGAAAAATCAACGATAACATTTCTACCCATTTTTTTTTTTTTTTTGCTGTTATATCCATTTTATGATGCTTTGCAAGTACTATTTATTCTTACTTTTACAGCCAGTCAGAATGTGTTTGGGTTTCTCTTATTTCTGTCTTTTTAAAGCTTCAACATTAAAGTTCTTTAGTACATCACACATTGCAATATTAAAAGAAAACACTATCTTGCCTAAATAAGCAGTATCGTATAATATCCAGTCGAAACTAACTTCAATGTACGTGATATGAATATTGCTTTCTGAAAACTTTACGGTCTGTTTGGACCACTCAATATGTAATTTTTAAACTAGGATGCCATAGCGTTTAAACAGTTTTCACATCAGAAATGTAAGAAGTGCTTCTCCTCAGCAAATGTAAAAGAACACACATCACAACAAACTATCTCTCAGACCGCAGTGCAATCAAATTAGAACTCAGGATTAAGAAACTCACTCAAAACTGCACAACTACATGGAAACTGAACAACCTGCTCCTGAATGACTACTGGGTACATAACGAAATGAAGGCAGAAATAAAGATGTTCTTTGAAACCAATGAGAAAAAAGACACAACATACCAGAATCTCTGGGAGACATTCAAAGCAGTATGTAGAGGGAAATTTATAGCACTAAATGCCCACAAGAGAAAGCAGGAAAGATCTAAAATCAACACCCTAACATGACTATTAAAAGAACAAGAGAAGCAAGAGCAAACACATCCCAAAGCTAGCAGAAGTCAGGAAATAACTAAGATCAGAGCAGAACTGAAGGAAATAGAGACACAAAACACCCTTCAAAAAAACCAATGAATCCAGGAGCTGGTTTTTTTTAAAAGATCAACAAAATTGATAGACCGCTAGCAAGACAAATAAAGAAGAAAAGAGAGAAGAATCAAATAGACGCAATAAAAAATGATAAAGGGGATATCACCACCGATCCCACAGAAATACAAACTACCATCAGAGAATACTATAAATGCCTCTATGCAAATAAATTAGAAAATCTAGAAGAAATGGATAAATTCCTGGACACATACACCCTCCCAAGACTAAACCAGAAAGATGCTGAATCCCTGAATAGACCAACAACAGACTCTGAAATTGAGGCAATAATTAATAGCCTACCAACCAAAAAAAGTCCAGGATTCACAGCTGAATTCTACTAGAGGTACAAAGAGGAACTGGTACCATTCCTTCTGAAACTATTCCAAACAATAGGAAAAGAGGGAATCCTCCCTAACTCATTTTATGAGGCCAGCTTCATCCTGATACCAAAGCCTGTCAGAGACACAACAAAAAAAGAGAATTTTAGACCAATATCCCTGATGAACATCGCTGCGAAAATCCTCAGTAAAATACTGGCAAACCGAATCCAGCAGCACATCAAAAAGCTTATCCACCAAGATCAATTTGGCTTCATCCCTGGGATGCAATGCTGGTTTAACATACGCAAATCAATAGATATAATCCATCACATAAACAGAACCAAAGACAAAAACCACATGATTATCTCAATAGATTTAGAAAAGGCCCTTGACAAAATTCAACAGCGCTTCGTGCTAAACACTCTCAATAAATTTGGTATTGATGGGACGTATCTCAAAATAATAAGAACTATTTATGACAAACGCACAGCCAATATCTTACTGAATGTGCAACAACTGGAATCATGCCCTTTGAAAACCGGCACAAGACAGGGATGGCCTCTCTCACCACTCCTATTCAACACAGTGCTGGAAGTTCTGGCCAGGGCAATCAGGCAAGTGAAAGAAATAAAGAAATAAAGAGAAATAAATATTCAATTAGGAAAAGAGAAAGTCAAATTGTCCCTGTTTGCAGACGACATGATTTATATTTAGAAAACCCCATCATCTCAGCCCAAAATCTCCTTAAGCTGATAAGTAACTTCAGCAAAGTCTCAGGATACAAAATCAATGTGCAAAAATCACAAGCATTCCTATACACCAGTAACAGACAGAGAGCTAAATCATGAGTGAACTCCCATTCACAATTGCTACAAAGAGAATAAAATACATAAGAATCCAATTCACAAGGGATGTGAAAGACCTCTTCAAGGAGAACTACAAACCACTGCTCAATGAAATAAAAGAGGATACAAACAAATGGAAGAACATTCCATGCTCATGGATAGGAAGAATCACTATTGTGAAAATGGCCATACTCCCCAAGGTAATTTATAGATTCAATGCCATCCCCATCAAGCTACCAATGACTTTCTTCACAGAATTGGAAAAAAACTACTTTAAAGTTCACATGGAACCAAAAAAGAGCCTGTATTGCCAAGCCAATCCTAAGCAAAAACAACAAAGCTGGAGGCATCATGCTACCTGACTTCCAACTATACTACAAGGCTACAGTAACCAAAACAGCATGGTACTGGTACCAAAACAGATACATAGATGAAAGGAACAGAACAGAGGCCTCAGAAATACCACCACACATCTAAAACCATCTTATCTTTCACAAACCTGACTAAAACAAGAAATGGGGAAATGATTTCCTATTTAATAAATGGTGCTGGGAAAACTGGCTAGCCATATGTAGAAAGCTGAAACTGGATCCCTTCCTGACACCTTATACAAAAATTAATTCAAGATGGATTAAAGACTTAAATGTTATATGTAAAACCGTAAAAGCCCAGAAGAAAACCTAGGCAATACCATTCAGGACATAGGCATGGGCAAGGACTTCATGACTAAAACACCAAAAGCAGTGGCAACAAAAGCCAAGATAGACAAATGGGATCTAATTAAACTAAAGAGCTTCTGCACAGCAAAAGAAACTACCATCAGAGTGAACAGGCAACCTACAGAATGGGAGGAAATTTTTGCAATCTACCCATCTGACAAAGGGCTAATATCCAGAATCAACGAAGACTTTAACAAATTTACAGGAAAAAATCGAACAGCCCCATCAAAACGTGGGCAAAGGATATGAACAGACACTTTTCAAAGGAAGACCTTTATTCAGCCAACACACACATGAAAAAAGGCTCATCATCACTGGTCATCAGAGAAATGCAAATCAAAACCACAATGAGAAACCATCTCACACCAGTTAGAATGGCCATCATTTAAAAAGTCAGGAAACAACAGGTGCTGGAGATGATGTGGAGTAATAGGAAGGATTTTACACTGTTGGTGGGACTGTAAAGTAGTTCAACCATTGTGGAAGACAGTGTGGTGATTCCTCAAGGATCTCAAACTAGAAATACCATTTGACCCAGCAATTCTATTACTGGGTATATACCCAAAGGATTATAAATCATGCTACTATAAAGACATGAACACATATGTTTATTGTGGCACTATTCACAATAGCAAAGACTTGCAACCAACCCAAGTGTCCATCAATGATAGATTAGATTAAGAAAATGTGGCACATATACACCATGGAATACTATGCAACTGTAAAAAAGGATGAGTTCATGTCCTTTGTAGGGACATGGATGAAGCTGGAAACCATCATTCTGAGCAAACTACCGCAAGGACAGAAGACCAAACACTGCGTGTTCTCACTCACAGGTGGGAATTGAACAATGAGAACATTTGAACACTGGGTTGGGAATATCACACACCAGAGCCCGTCATGGGGTGGGGGGTTGGGGGAGGGATAGCATTAGGAGAAATACCTAACGTAAATGAGGAGTTAATGGGTGCAGCACACCAACATGGCACATGTATACAAACCTGCACATTGTGCACATGTACCCTAGAACTTAAAGTATAATAATAATAATAAAGAAATGTAAGAAGTGCTAAATTACAGATTTTCAAATATTTAGGAGACATTAATATAATGCCATGTTTTTTCTGAACACTTATTAAGCACAGTTAACAAAAACAAATAGAAATGATAAAGTTTTGTTAATATTTCATGTTAACTCCCATTTTTATTTTAATTAATTTCTGGCTTGAAACCATTGGAAATTTGTTTTTAACGAACAGAATTAAATACATTAGGTCCTTGATAGAATTCTTTTCCTCCAAAGAATATCACCATCCCCCACTTTTAGCTAACTGTCATAATATGTTCTTTTTTTTCCAGATGCTTCTTGTTCCAGAACTGTATACACAAGTTGGACGACTAAACTGATATTTGCATAACAAGAAAAGTGGTCTTTAGACAATTTGGCAAATATGCTCATAGCAGCACTGCCAGGAACTAACCCCCAAAATAGGATCACAGCAGAGTTGGAACGCCAGTGATAGGGCTTTATTTCCAAGCACACAACCAGAGTTAGAGAACACATTCAAATAACCCAGGCCTTTTTTTATGTAAAAATTTTTAATAATCATGGCATTTCCAATGCAAATTTAAAATCTAGTCAGTAGCTTATTTTATTAAGAGACTTCATGGTTTTGACAGGTAATGATCTTTGCTAGAAAGGTCCCCCTCATCCTCCTCCTCCTCTTCTTTCTCAGGTCTATTCTTGATTCTGAAATTCACACCACTGGAATTTTATACCACACCACAGTTACACATTTTTTTCTGAATTTTACTATATTGCATTTTCCTGAGGATTTCTTTAATGCATGCCCTAGTTCTTTGGAGACTTTCAATGCCTGTTTAACAGCTTTCCTTATTCATTAGCAACTTCCTTTAGAATCTAACAAGTCTCTTATGATCCTGGAGTTCTGTCAATTGTAGTAATTTTTTATTGTTTTTATCACACGGTTGGGAATATTTGTTACTTTTTACCCTCACTTAGAAGCTTAATATAACTACTAAAAATGTTATATAACTCTTATTAATGTCTTCATCTTTTGTCATTATGAGTGGCCTAGCCCCTCCATAGACAATTTGAGCCTATGATTTTTCATGGAAGAGGGCATAGTTCAGCTTCATGTATTATTATCCTCTCTCATATTTGCTCTATCAGTATATATTGGAATATGGTTGAATTCTATAGCGTGTATTTTATTGCTTTCACACGTTTTATTGCGCTTATGTTTGGATTTCTTCTCATCTGAGAAAGGATTGATTTTCTCATCTCAGTATATTTTTAATAAAATCATAGCTAAGAAAGAACATTTCATCCATCTAAAAGCTAACTTCCTTTCTTTTATTTTGTCCTGAAAAATACTACACCCACACATTTTTGCCAATAGCCTAAGACATTTAGCCATACTAATCTATCCTATTGGCTCCTTGGCTTTGATTGATGGACTAACAAAAATAGCTTGCTTGATGTTTCCAGAGAAAGTATCTTACCCTCATCTGTCTAAAGTATTCCTAACATAGGATTGTCAGATTTAGCAAATAAAAATATAGGATTTCTACTTATATTTCAATTTCATGTAAAAAACAAATAACTTTTTAGTATAAGAACATCTTAAATACTTAGAGGCTTATCTGAAGTTCACATTTAAATAGGTGCCCTGTAAGTTACCAGGCAATCCTGTCCTAAAGGAATAATATTCAAATCTCTCTTTAGCTTTTCCTCCAAATGTTGCTTAAAAATTTTCTGGGAAAATCATTAGTTTTATCTCCAGAAGCAAGACACTGTTGTCAGAAAAGGATGGGTTTCATTTTCTATTATTTTCATGTACTTGATTATTTATGATATTAGAACTGGGATCTCAGGACTGGCCTTGTGTAGCAATCAATGGTGGCTGACCATTGGTTGCTCTTTAGGAAAAAGGGTCATAAGCCCCCTTTTGCTCACTTCCCTGCCCCTTGAAATTAACTTATTGATTTAAATTAAAAGCATTGCATGCCTACTCTACGATGAATATTGTGATGTCAAGAATCCCAAACAAGCAGCAAGATTCTGTCCACCAGAAATGTTAAGCATATGTAAACCGGAGGCGGGCGACTGGGAGGTACCAGAATATGCTCTTTGTATTGATTTTAGTACCTGAACTTATGTGCTTTAATTGAGTTATACTTACCTATAAATTGATGCTCCCATCATTGAAAACAGCTTATGCTGTTACAGAATACATTGCGTAAGTGTATGGATTCCTTTACAGTCAACCAAAGGGTAAAGGTGACATGAAGAAGAAAAAATACGCTAACTAAATGAAAATTGGGAGTCATAAAAACATTTTTATAGAACTATAGAAATGATCTAAATCTCTTTTGGTGGGCTTTCTTTGCATCAGTACTACAAATGTTGGATTGTCCCAGCTCTGTCCTCAGACATCTCTGTAATCAGTATCTTGTCAGAGATCCCTGAAGAGGGGTTCTGGAGAGCCCTGGAAGGTTCTTGAGACCTCTCGAGGCAATCCAAAATGTCTTCCCGAAATGCCTTGGCCCATCATTTCACTCAGATATCTATATAAAGTCTCCCCTTAGACAGATCTTCTCTGACAACCCATTAGAAAATAGCAGCCTCTGTTACTTCATCACCTTCCCTACTTCACATTTTGTATAGTTCTGTTGCAACCTGAAATAAAATAATTTAAACCGAAATATAAATAGCACATTTGTTTATATTGGGTTTCCCACACAAGCTCAAAGAATGTAAGGACATGTACTTTTGTTTATTACTTTATCCCCAACACATTCAATAGTACATACCATATTGCATGTCTACAGAAATCGTTTGTAATTTTTTTGTACAATGAATGTATTTTATCTGATAGTTTTTCTTGGCAGTGAAAATATGCTTTTCCCTTACAGCTGCTCTTATTGAAAGACATTACTCAAGTGAATTTCCTCACTCCAGTAATTCAAGAAGAAAAAGTGTATATAGAGAAAAAGCATTAATAGTGTTTTATAACTTATTCCTAAAAATGGGTTGATTAAATGTTTATCATTAGTGCAGCAATGAAGTTTCTTTTAAACTCTGAAAATGAGGGCACATTCAGTGCCTTACATTTTCAATGCCTTGTGTAGACCAAAAATAGATAAAAACAAGAATCACTAGGAAAGTAATATTGTATAAGCCAATCTCTAACAGAGTCACAATAAAACAAATTAATGTTTGAAATTATCACCATTAGGTCAAATCTGTGTCTTGAGCTTCAAAATACTTCATTCATTCAATGGTTAATCGGTCACTGACTACTGTAGGCTGGGTACTGGGGAGCCAAAAGAGAAATTAATCACGGTCATCAATTTAAAAACCAAAAACTCTGTCAGCCAAGTGTATGCAACAGTTTTGCAGAATAAACACAGTGAGTTTGGTTTAAGACAGAGAAATTTAAGTTTCCAGAATATTGGGGAGAAAGTGTCTAATAGGATGGTGGAGTTCATGTAGAGATTCTGGACTGGAAAAATGATTTGGCCACCATTAGCATAGGACTAGATGCCACTGAAGTGGCAGAGATCACTTAGAATAAACGGCAAACAAAAAAGAGGCCTTACTTCCTTGAGATTCTTCTGACTAGGAGCCAGACACTACAGAGCATGGAAAATATTTTGTAAGGTAGAGTTACCGAAGACGGCCTTTTTCTCCGAGATATGCTGACATGCTTAATGTGGGCTTTCTTTACAACAATGTGATCATTCCAACAACTACTAGTTCCACGATGTTTTTAGAGTTTACAAATGTATTACTACAGTGAGTTTTATTGTATCTGAGCCTCGTGAGAGATTTACGATTATCCCTATTTTATGCAAAACTTCAGAAAGTTTAAATGAAAGGTCACAAATAGATGATTGATACCTAATCCACAGCTCTTGGATGACCTATAGCGTCAATGTTTTCAATGAAGAGAAGGTGATTTTCACCCCATCCTTCACTTCTAGTTTTTCCTAATTGTTCTATATGACTTTATTGAAAGCTTCACTTCAAAATCAATCTCTCCCCTTCTCAAACTATCTTTCTTAATAAGGATAATTGTTAGGAAGTGCCCACAGCTACCTAACACCCTCTAATTCCCAAGACCTTGTGAATGCTTCTGACTATGAATTTTGAAGGCATTCCAGAAATACAGTTTCAGTTTGATTATAAAGCAAATAACATCTTGGATATTATTATATTTAAATATTTAGAATTATTTAAAATTAATTTTTTGCAAAAAATTCTTGGAGGGAAATGAGAACAAGAGTTTATTTAAGAAGTAGAATTTTATTTCTTTTTCTACAGGTCGACTTACTAACACTGTGGTTCTCCATAGAAATAAATAAAATTCACATACATAAAAAACGGTAGAGAATACTAAATGTGCCAAATAACGAATTCCTTTAAGCATAGATATATATATATACACATATATACACATATATATATACATATATACATACGCACACATATATATACATATATATACACACACACACATACATATACATGTATATATACACACATACATACTTATATACACTTTTATACCTGCCAAGAAAGGTAAGTTTGTCACTGCTTAGAGATTGCTGAAAGCAAAATGAAAGAGTTCCATCAAGTGGTCATATCAAGACACAGCAGTTAGTATTTCACCAATAGAAAGAGGAAAACAATTTCTCTGAAATCTAGTTCAGACATAGATTTCTAACCGAGCTATTAAAATTTTATGCCATGCAACATTAAAAAACACAATTAAATGCATTTTAAACATTATTACTAATTCATTTTCCAATTCATTTTTAAACTGCAAAGAAAATAGAAACTGTGTGATTTTTATTTTTTATCTTTTTCATAACGAATACTCTCTCCATATAGTTTGCAGTTGAAAATGCGTGGTTATAATCTTAATTTGCATGTTATAGTCATTTTTTAAAATTAGCAGGTAAACCACAGGTAATACTAAACTAAGTATTTGGATTGCACCGAAAATTCAGAAACTAACTACTTGCAAATGACCTATACATCTTAAAATAGTACAAAATAAATACAAAGAAAACTCTACTCAAGGTTGTTTTAAAAAATAAAATAAGTTATAAAACATAAACATGAGTTAACTTGCTTCTTTTAACAATCTATAGTTTTTGCCTTGCCAAATTTCATCTCCTTCATAAAGACAGACAAAACAGGCATCTTTCTTTTTAAAGTATAATTGATTTAAGGGGTCATCTTCTCATTATTTTGGAAAAACCATCATGGCTTATTTTAATGTTATAAATGCTACTTCTAAATATATATTACAGATTAAGATTTGTTTCTTGCTTAATAAAGCAGTAGTTCATTTAAGCAACCATTGTTTAATTAAACTTTCTGAATATTATATATATATTACTAATGAGATGAGGTTAAACAATAGATTTTTATATAAAACCTTTGAAATATATATTATCTAGACATAAAATTGGAAGCAATGTATTTAATGATTAAGATCATGGATTTTGGCATCAGAGAGATTTGATTTGAATCTAATCTCTTCCACTTTTTTTCTCTGTAACCTGGAGCAATGACAAGCGTACTTTGTTTCATTGCACTTTTCTTGTAGATGTTGTGTTTTTTACAAATTGAAGGTTTGTGGCCAGCCTGCCTTGAGCAATTCTATCCACACTATTTTTTCCAACAGTATGTGCTCACTTTTGGTTTCTGGGTCACAGTTCAATACTTCTCACAATATTTCAGATTTTATCATTGTCATTATATTACTTATGGTTATCTGTGATCAATGATCTTTTATGTCACTATTGTAATTGTGGGACACCATACACTCTGCACATATAAGATAGCAAACTTAATTAATATCATGTGTGTTCCCACTTCTTCAGCAGCTAGCTGTTCTTCCATCTCTCTTCTTCTCCTCAAGCCTCACTATTCCCTGAGACACAACAATATTAAAATTAGACCAAGTAATAACCCTGCAATGGCCTGTAAGTGTTCAAGTGAGAAGAAAAGCATCATACATCTCTCACTTTAAGTCAAAAGCTGGAAATGATTAAACTTAATGAAGAAGGCATGTTGAAAGCTGAGAGAGGCTAAAAGCTAGGTCTCTTATAACAAACAGCCAACTTATGAACACAAAGGAAAAGTTCTTGAAGGTAATTGACAGTGCTACTACAGTGAACAAATGAACGATGAAGAATGTAAAACAGGCTTGTTGCTGATATGAAGAACGTTTTATCAGTCTGGATAGAAAATCAAACCAACTACAACAAGGCCCAAATTATCTTCAATTCTCTTCAGGCTGAGAGAAATGAAGAAGAAAAGTTGGAAACTAGAAGAAGTTGGTTGATAATTTTTAAGGAAAGAAGCCATCCCAAAATAAAAGAAAAAGTGCAAGGTGAAGTAGTAGCATGTGCTGATGTAGAAGCTTTAGCACATAATCTGGAAAATCTAGCTAAGATAATAGATGAAGTTTGTTACACTAAACAAGAGATTTTCAGTGTAGATGAAACAGACTTATATTGAAAGAAGATGCTGTCTAGGACGTTCATGGCTAGAAAATAAGTCAATGCCTGGCTTTAAAGCTTCAGTGCACAGGGTGACACTCTTGGTAGGGGCTAATGCAGCTGGTAAATTGAAGTTGAAGCCAATACTGATTAACGATTCTGAAAATAGCCAGAATTATGCTAAATCTACTGTGCCTGTACTCTATAAATGGAGCAAAGTCTGAATGACAGCATATCTGTTAACAGTATGGTCTACTGGATATTTTTATCCTGCTCCTGAGACCTACTGCTCAGAAAAAAAAGAGTCCTTTCAAAATATTGCTGTTCATTGACAATGTACCTGACCACCCAAGAGTTCCGATGGAGGTGAACAAGGATATTAGTGTTTCTAAGCTCGTTAACACAACATCCATTCTGTAGCCTCTGAATCAAAGAGTAATTTCAACTTTCAAGTTTTATTACATAAGAACTAAACATGGTAAGGTTATTGCTGCCATAATGACTACCCTGATTAATCTGGGTAAAATAAATTGAAAATCTTCAGGAAAGGATTCACCACTCTAGATGACACTAAGGACATTTGTGATTCCTGGGAGGAGTCCAAAATATCAACAATAACAGGAGTTTAGAAGAAGTTGAGTCCAACTCTCACAGATGACCTTGAGGGGTTTAACTCTTCAGTGGAAGTAAATGCGGATGTGGTGGAATCAGCAAGACAACTAGAATTAGAACTGGAGCCTGAAAATGTGACTGAGTTGCTGCAGTTTCAAGATACAATTTTAATGCATTAGGATTTGTTTCTTAGAGATGAGCAAAGAAAGTCGTTCCTTGAGATAGAATCTACTCCTGGTAATGATGCTGTGAACATTCTTCAAATAACAACAAAGAATTTAGAATATTACAGAAACTTAGTTGATAAAGCAATGGTAGAATTTGGGTTTGAAAGAAGTTCTACTGTGGGGAAAAAGCTATCAAACAGCATCACGTTACAAAAAAAAAAAAAAATCTTTCATGAAAGGAAAAGTCAACCAATGTGGCAAACTTCATTGCTGCCTTGTTAGAAGAAATTGCCACAGCCATATTAACTTTAAGAAACCACCACCCTGATTGGTCAGCTGCCACCAACACTTGGACCAAACCCTTTACCTGTGAAAAATCACAACTTGATGAAGGAACAGATAATCATTAGCATTTTAGCAATAAAGTATTTTAAAATTAAAGTATGTGCATTGTTTTTTAGACATACTTCTATTGCACACTCAGCTGCTTATATTGTAATGTAAACATGACTTTTTTATGCATTGGAAAACCAACAAACTTGTATGACTCACTTTATTGCAATGTTTGCTTTACTGCAGTGGTCTGGAACTGAATCTGTAATATCTCCAAGGTATGCCTGTATATCTTCATGTATAATAGGGAAGTAATTCTACTGATACAGGTATGGTAGAGCTTAGATAATGTCTCTTATATCAAGCATCTAGATTAGTAGCTGACTATCATCAAAATGAAAACACATGTTTGTGAATTAATATTTCCACTGTTCTATCTTGTTATTGGTAGGTGAGAGTGGTGGTGAACTTTCACCTCAAATTGTTTGATTTAAATAGTTGAAAAAATATAAACAAGTAAGGAGACAAAAGACAAATGTATTGCTTCTATGATGACAATACGATCATATTTCTTCTGAGTGCTCTATGACCTTCCTCCAATCTAAGCAATATTTCCATTTCTACTAGAAGCCAGAGAGATTCACACTGTTACCCTTCTTTCTGTCTTTTGGAAATTTGCAGTGATAATAAGTTGATTTAAAATCCTTACTTAATATCAAGAACAACTCTTCCTGTCAACATGGTAATAAAATGAACACTGAGGATGAAGAGAGAGAGAATGATAAAGTGCATTCAGTAAAACATAAACAAGTAAAGGATGTGGGCCCAAGGTATATAGGAAGTATTAATAGTTGTACTCCTCTCACATATTTTGTCATGTGTGAAATAATTCGAAAGTAAGATGTAAGTAAACCTAAAAGAAAAACTAAAACTCCCTTTAGGAAACCTAAAAGTGAATAGATTCACACTTCAACAAACTTTTGACGATACGTCAGCAAGATGGAAAATAACTACAAAAGGAAAGCTGCAGATACAAGAAGAAATGTTGAGTGAAGAACATGGAAAGCATGTAGATAAACCACAAGGTCTGTGTGAAATAACAAAAAAATTAAATTTGGGAATACAGAAAGGATATAATTAAAATATGGGACAATAAGTAAGACTAGCAGGTGATTTGATTTTTATAATTCTAAGGTCCCTATGTTATATAAAGAAGGAATAGAGAAAATGATTAATGTAGACTTTAAGTAAATAAATCTGTTAAAATTTCATGGTAACTATTAAAAGAATAAAGAGGGAAATAGAATTTAAATAAAAACTTCATGTAAAAGATGCAGAAAAAGTGATAAAAAGTAAAAGCGATGAAGCAAAAGAGGAACATACAAAACAAGAAATAGGATGGTAATGAATCCAAATATATCAGCAATCCTAATAAATGTAAATAAATTAACTTTCTAGTTAAAGGTTAAATTCAATAAAAGATAAGATCCAGGATTATACTATCGAAGAATCACACATGAAAATAAAAACATGGAAAAACTGATACACAAAGGATAAGAAATTAGGCAGCTTAAATATTAGTCAAAGGAAAGCTGGTGTATCTATATTAATATTATAGAGTGAAGTCTTTAAGGCACAAAGCATCATATAGAATGGAAAACATCATAAAACAATGATAATTATACACTCATTTCAACTTTGATGCCTCTAATAACTTGCCTCAAAACATATAAAGAAGTCAACAAACCCATCATACCAAGGAATACACAGTGTTCTCAGGTACGCACGGAACTTCAGAGAAAGCCGAACCACATGGGGAAGACATAATGCACATATCAGCCAATTCCAAGGAATTATCAGACAGATATACTTCTCTTAGCACAACGAAGTTCAAAGTCAGAAAAAAACATTTTTTTTTTGAAAAATTTGTAGATTTGGAAATAGGAAAGCATATTTAAAACATACAAGAAAGCAATAAAGTCTGAAAACCGATAAATTCAACAGTTAACTTAAGATATTAGGGAAAATATAAGAAACCCAAGCAGAAGAAATGCAATTATAAAAACCAACAATAATAATGAATGAAATAGTAAATAGAGATACAGCAGATTAAAACAAAAAGATTAACAAATCGAAAGGCTAATTCTTATATATTTAATATATGTGTGTGTCTAATCTACTCTCAATATTAAACTATTAATCCTTTCTTTCCTAAATATATATCAACAATGATTGTTATATTTTTTCTATTTTTATATTTACACAGGGAAATGTGATATTCACCATGTTTCACTTAGTGTTTTTTAACTCAGTATCATTTTTGAGGCCAATTTTGAGACCCATGTGTATAGAGAGATACTTTATTCCTTTTAACTATTGCCCAGTAATATATAGATTAAATTTTTATCCATCTATCCCCCATTTGCTATCTACTAATAGTATTTCAAAGCACATCCCTGAATTTTCCTATGCATCTCTGTTACACGTTACCCTAAAGAGAAATGACAAGCTTTTTAGAGAAGTGGCATACTCAATTTCCCTAAATGTTGGCAAATTGATTATTTAAATGGCATTTAGCAGAAAATCTAACAAAACATTTTTCTTCACATTAAAAAAGAAATCCTTAAATTGCTTCTTAGTTTCTATAAAAATGGAAGAGTGGAGAAGTATTCAGGGCTTTATGTTTTATTCAATTGGATCAATATCCTCCATAATCCTGTGAATCACCTTTTTAAAAAATTTGTAAAACTTAAGACAATATTTTATAGTTTTGCTCCACATTGTTTGAAATTTAGAAACTTTTATTTCTAATTAGATTGCTATGACATTAAGTGTGTGTGTGTGTGTGTGTGTGTGTGTGATTGGTAGGTATATAAATTATCTACTACATGCAAGATATAAAAATATGATAAAGTGTTTGGACCTTACCCTTAGAAAACAATATCTCAATAACTGTGGTGTGGCTGAGATGATGTTCAGGTATCATCTCATATTTGCCTACATTTCTAAGTTTATTTCTACATTGCCAAGTTTGTCACTATAACATGGCCATTTCCTGTATAGGAGACAGATGCTCTTTAGGTGTGTCCATCATAAAACTAGTTTAATAAATCAGGACACGTTGAAAATAAAATAAGCCTCAAGCATAAAGCAGGACCAATCCTTGAACAAAGTGTATATTCAATATATACTCCATTGGCTTCAATAGTGAAAATATACTGTGAGCTGTCACAAAGTTGGTAGGCTCTGATCCCCAGCGGGTACTGTGCCTGTCCTTTGCATAACTAGAGGGATTGTTAGTCCTCTTTGCATACATCACGATTGTTAATAAAGTGACATTTGTCAAAATGAGTAAGCACCTGTTGCCATGGAAGGTGCCATAAGCAAGATTATAAAACAAATTGTTGTAGTTGGCTAGGAACCAGGAGGAAGATGAACACCAGAAGAAAAGGCATTCTTTCCTTAATTCCTCATACCCATTTTACAATGCATTGCATACAGTTGTTTATGCAGAACACAGGCTGTTTTCTTTTTTTCTGAAACCTCATGTAACCGATGGTATTTTAAATGAGCTCTAATACAAAATGCCTCACACACTGCTATCCTATGCCTCATTTAACCCATTATATGGGTTCCCTCTTGAAACATTTAGTCTTCATTTGTCTATTTTTCCTGTAACTTATTTTTAGGAATAGAAAAATCATGTCCTGGGAAGCATGTCTTCTGGCACATATTTAAAATACCTAAGGGGGCTCAGGTAACATCAAGACCCTAGTAGGTGCAGACGGGTCCCCACCAATATCTTGGCATTTTATTTCAATTATTTACTATCTTTCAATATGGCCCACAGCATGAAGATTTTGCATATACCAGTTTATTTTTTAATTGAAAATTGAAATAATACCAATACTCATAAAAAAATCCATTCAATTCTATTCAGTAAACAGTCTTCCTCTTCATGCCAGTAGATATCTGTAACTCTTTCCCCAGGTTCCTTATTTAAAGTATCCTTACCAAAAAAAGCAGACAGGCTTCAAATAACCGTCTGACATTGGAGAATGACAATATTTTTTCTTGTGAATTAGCATCCTAGCTAGGCACTGATATGAGATATACTGACATAGCTTTCCTGCCAAATCTCATTCTTGTATTGTTCATGAATAGACTCATTATTTTGGTACAAAGACTTTAAATATCAAGTTTAATTGATCTTTTATATCACACTTCTCCAGAATTTTTTACTGAAGGATAAATTTGTTCCTCTAAAAAGCACAGCCTGTCCCGAGCAGATGCATGCCATTAAAAAAAAAAAATCACATAAATGTCTTCTTTTGGTTCTATCACAGCCTAACATATGAATCCATGTTTATTGTGGTAATGATTCAAACTAGTAAAATGGGGTATAATTTTTGTTTGTATTATAATTGCAGTGCTCCTCATTTCTAGGTACCCCATACTGGCTATTCTCATGTTTTATGTGAATCTCAGGGTGTATTGACTAGCTCTGTGATCTTGGAAAAAATGACTGGCTGCAAAAAGTTCTCTCATTTCTTCTGCCAATCCCATTCTCTGAAGAGGAAAATGTAAGACTATGTGTGCAAAAATTCTAAGACACTGAGAGTCCAAAGAAAATAGAGAATAGATATTTAAGCTTGAGACCAGAAAGCATTTGTGATTATTAAGACTGAATTCTTGTGACTTTGAGTCAGAATGGCTTGTTTTTAGTTGGAAGTTATCTTCTAGATCCTTATTCTCTGATTATATGCAATTTGGAAATGTCCTACATAAAAACTGCTGCCTAACTTGTCACCTGGTTTTCTTCCAATGCACAGAAAGAACTAGAAGCCCTGCAACAAATGGATTATGTGCACCATCTGGCCATTTTGTGTCGCATACTAAATTTTAAACTACAAATGCCTTTCTTCTTCCCATACTAGAACATAAGAAATTTGCTATCTTTTCTGGCTTGATGTATAACTTAATTTATTTGTTAATATAAGTTGTTGATGGCTAAAATTGTGTAAAATGTAGTTATACATAATTTTTAGCTTCAAAGTCACAAATTTTGTCACTTTATTATGGAGGAATTGCAAATATCTCTAGGGTATAAACTCAGCCTGATTTCTGGATATCTGTTTTTTTCTATTTGCAACTTCAAATATGTGTGTAACGCCATTGCGAACTCTCAATTTTGTTAGGTGTCTTTCAAGTATATATGAGAAGTTAACATATGCATATTTTATATAATTTTTACATGTAAGTGCATATGAGTTCCTCTGAACTTTGAGAAACTAAACTGTCCAGAAAGGTATGTTTTTACATGTAGCCATTTGTAATTTGGTAACCACAGGAAATGTAAATCTGAAAATAACTATAAAACAGTTAAGGATAAGTATATAGTGTGATTCTTTTCCTTATCTAATATAAATTTTTAAAGCCACAGGAAAAGGAGCCGAAGACTGGACTATAACAGGTTTGGAGGCTATGAATACATAGAATGATACCAATTTATGGAAATACAGATTGATATTAGCTCATGTTATTGAGGGCCTACTCTTTGCCTTTTTTGTGTATGTATGTATGTATGTATGTCTTTATTTATTTATTTCTGTATTTATTTATTTTTAGAGACAGGGTCTCACTCTGTGGTTCAGATTGGAGGGCAGTAGCGCGATCACAGCTCACTGCAACCTCAACCTCCCAGGCCTAAGCAATCCTTCTGCTACAGCCTCCCAAGTAGCTGGGACTACAGGCACGTGCCACTGCACCCAGCTAAATTTAAAAATATTTTGTAGAAACTGGGTCTTTCCCTGTTGCCCAGGCTGATCTTGAACTCCCGGGCTAAAGCGATCGTCCCACCTGGGCCTCCCAAATTGCGGGGATTACACGCACAAGCCACCGTGCCCAGCCACCATTGCCTTTATACATATTACCTCATTTAAATATGCATTTTTCCAATGGAAGGAACTGGAGCTTAGATAAATTCTATACCTCTCAAAATAACACCACGTGGATTTTTAAAAAAATCTTTAAGCATTTACCTACTTATTTATTTGGCTAATGGGAAAAAAAAGCTCCCAGTCACAAACATCCCCCGTCACAAACATCACGATCCATGATGATAGAGCAAAATCAGATATGCTAAATTTAGCCAAATGTATTGCATACAGTAGGTCATCAATACATGCTTATTGAATTAATTAAAATCCAACTTGAAAAGGAAATTGACCCTGTCAAATATTTGTATATTTTATCTCATCAAATTTAGTTGTGTGTGAGCCAAAGAAAACATATGAAAAGTGTTTTATTTTGCAGGGACAGATGTATAAAATATTATCTAATTTTAATATACTAAAGGCATAGTTATAGTTTTCCTTTAAACATCATTTTGACCTTAATGATGTGACTTACTATTTTACCCTCCAAAAACAGTACACTTTATAATTATAATTGCTGGAACACGCCACTTTCTAGAATTACGAAAAATAATTCATTACACATAAAGGCTTTATTTTGGAATGAATAAATGAATGTTGGCTGTCATCGTAATTTGTGCCTCCCGAAAGATTGGTTTCCTACCTCTAGATAGAGAGAAAATAAAATTTAATCTTTAAGAATTCACATTTCTTGTTTGGCAAGAGTTTGTATTGCTACTAATTAGCTGAAATAGAAATTAAAGAATCTCGGCTACATTGAACAACTGGGCTTTGAATGTCTAAAACTGTTTCCTCAGAAGAGAACAGGTGATGTCATTGCATCAAGTCACTGGGATGAATTGCTGAAAGGGAGATGCATGGAAACAATATCGTACCCTCAAAATTTCCATTGAGGAGCACAATGTCTCCATATACACTATTACCAGTTTCCCTTCAGAATTTTCTCTATGTCTGCTTTTAATTATCACAAATTCATTTATCCCCCCTATTTAAGTTCCCCCTCCCTCTTCCCCTATATTTCCCCTTGAACCTATCTTTTCTGTATCCATTGCAGAGAGATCACTTCGTTGTAACTGAATACAGATCTGAATGCTCACCACTTGCAGAGTCCAATTCACAAGAGTGAGGTCTGGTGGAAAGAAAGGGATTTTACTAACCAAAACTAGTAAAGGGGATGTGGCCGGATTCCCATCCAAAGCAACCACTTCAATTTTGGGGGTGAGGGTAGGAGTTTAAGTGTGGAAAAATTGATAAGGAAGGCGCGCAAAATTGTGCTGAGTACAATGTCTGTGTGTCTTGCTCTGGTGGCTATTTTGTGTCTCAGTCCTCCTGAATCACGAGCTGGCAGCATCTCAACAATGGCGGGGTTGTTGACTAGCCAGCCACCTTGAAATAATCTTGGGAATTTTGCAGCTGAGTCTCCAAGCTTCCTTTGTCAGACTCAAGATTAGCCCCTGCAACTTCTAAGAAGGCATATAGACGACAGCATACAATTAGATAAATGTGAAGGGAGTATACATGGTAGGAAAGGGAGGGATATGGAGTCTATTTTATGGCTAAGAGAAAAGGCTTCTACAGTTTTCTTCAAGGTTTTATCTTGAAACCCAAGACTAAAAAAAATAAAATGCATTTTGAAGTTAAGCTATCTGGTTTTTTAATGATTTATAGCTCTGGGGGTCTTCTCTTTTCTAAATATCCCCAAGCCCTAGGATGTATTTTGGGCAATAATTTGTACTAAATATGTGAGTTCAAAATGAGATATTTATTTACCTTGTACTTTATGTTGCAAATTTCCTAAAACTGTAATTTTAACAATCTACACGTTTATATTTATGTGATGGTTTTGTTAATTTCATTTCAACACTTTTCTCCAACAAGTGGATTTATACAAAACTGACAATGTGAATCTTCTTCAGCATCCCCCTTCAACATCTTAATAGGATAAAATGAATCATAATTTTAAACTACATTTCTTAATTTAAAGAAAAAAATTATGTGGACATATTCACATTCAAGGTGAGTATCCAGCAAACAGTAAATCAGGCAGGTGGTTATGTTGGGAAATGGTAGCAAAACATTTACAATTGATGCCATATGGCTTTCAGCCTAGTAGGGCCAACTAGCTGTGTTCAATGACTCTGGGGAAATTAAGCTGTTTGAAGGTCATTAATGCTAATTCTAAACCTCTGGGGCAGTGACAGGAAGTTGGCAGCAATATGCAGGGAAACCATACCTCCAACTGAGTGGATAAGCCTCCTTCATAAGTGGACCGAGGATTGTTCTTGTTGGGCCTGTGCTCTGATTTGGAGACAAAGAACCAGGTATAACCACTATTGCTGCATATACACAGCAGGCAGTAACGTATATTCTGATCCTGCCATTGTCTTTCTTAAACTGACCAGGAGTCCTTATCATAAAGTTCAAATCCCCTTCCATTATCTTCCTGTTTCAGCTGATACCACTGTCCTCTGGACTAAGCCCCAGGCACATTAAGTTTCTAAGTTGACATTTTTAATTAAGTTTTAAAGACATATTTGGAGAATTTTTTAATGCACAAGTATATGTCCAGCTCAAATAATTCCACTTTCAATGTGCTTTCCTGGGTTTCTTGAATGCCATTGAGAAATTACAGTACATATAAAGAAAATAGAAAAGAAATAGTAATCACTGAATCAATGATTAGTGAAAAAAAAACAGCAAAAGCTAAAGCTTTTCAGCAATTAAGTTCACCAATTTTCAGTAAATAACTCAAGTGAAAAAAATTAATTTATCTACTTGAAAATGGCTAATGCAGAGTCAAAGATTAAAATGTTGGAAATAAATTTTCTTCTTCCACGCCAACCTTTAAGGAAAATATTATTGAACTCTTCTGGAACACAAAATCTTTGCAACCAGCATTATTATGTATATTATCCACTTACATTAAATTAAAACTCTATATGCATGAGGGAATGTTTCTTCAAATATTAACCATAAATAGAAATTAGAAAAATGTATAAAATTAGGTTGTATATTTCATTCCTAAGATTTTCTAGACTGGGTTTTCTGAAAGATGCAACACCATTCTCTTGATATTCTACAAATAGAAACACGCTACCCCAGAGCATTGGGTTCAGAACGTGCTACCCCAGAAGATGGCACCTTCACATTTGAGAAAATCACAAAGGAGAAAGGTCTCTGACCTTCTCCAATCCTTCTTCTCTGAAGCAAGCTGTAAAAGAATCTGATCTTCAGCTGGGTGCGGTGGCTCACTCCTGTAATCCCAGCACTTTGGGACGCCGAGGTGGGTGGATCACGAGGTCAGGAGATTGAGACCATCCTGGCTAACACGGTGAAACCTCGTCTCTACTAAAAATACAAAAAATTATCCGGGTGTGGTGGTGGCACCTGTAGTCCCAGCTACTCGGGAGGCTGAGGTAGGAAAACGGTGTGAACCCGGGAGGTGGAGCTTGCAGTGAGCGGAGATCACGCCACTGCCCTCCAGCCTGGGCGACAGAGCGAGACTCTGTCTCAAAAAAAAAATAAAAAAAGAATCTGATCTTCCTCTGAAGTATGTGATAAGAGCCTCATGTGCCTCATATCTGGAGACAAGGAATGTCACACTGGGACACAGAAAATAATATGAACAAACAGGCCTTGCTAAGTTCCCCCAGCTTATTACCATTAGATCATACTCCTTCTGTTCAATCATGCTTCCTCATGACTGTCTACTCCCCATCCAACCTAAGCATAAATATACATAGATTTCGCCATTTCTTTGGGTCTTCATTTCTGAAGGTCCACATGTCACATAAAATTTACATTAAATAAATATGTATGCTTTTCTGTTGTTAAACTGCCTTTTGTTATAGGTGCTTCAGCCATGAACCTAGTGATGGATGAGAAAAAAAAATCCCTTCTACCCTACACTAACAAGGAAGGACGAGAGAGAGAATTCTAATTTCTTACCATAGGTATTCAATGTGATGAGAGGGTGGTCATTTGATGTATAAAATTAGGAATTCATTCTAAAACATGTTTGAAACTTTTGTTTACTTTATTGCAGAGGAAGGGGCAAGTTTGGTGCTCCAAATTCCTGTTTTATTTGCCATCATAGAAAGGATTTGAATTTGCAAGACACTTCAGAAAAGTCTGATTTTTTTTTTCACTTTAAATGTGGTATTGTGGTTACCGTAATGAGGTGGCATCGACACTGCTAATACTTACCCTTTGGAGTTTACCCCAAGGCTTTACCATAAGACATCATCCAGATCACTGTGCTTTCTTTTAAAAAACAAGTCTTTATTAAAAAGAAAAGCACAAACTAGACCATCACAAATAGAAATTAGTAATAGCCAGAAACGTATTTAGCAGCGATATTTTTTCTTTTTTTTTTTTAACAGTCTTGCTCTGTCTCTCAGGCTGGAGTGCAGTGGCGTGATCTCGGCTCACTGTAACCTCCACCTCCCAGGTTCAAGCAATTCTCCTGCCTCAGCCTCCCAGAGTAGTTGTAACTAGAGGTATCCACCACCACACCCAGGTAATTTGCATATTTTTAGTAGAGTTGGGGTATCACCATGTTGGCCAAGCTGGTCTTGAACTCCTGACCTCAGGTGACCCGCCTACGAAAGTGCTGGGATTACAGGAGTGAGGCACTGCACCCAGACTTATTTAACATCAGTTCTAAACATTGTTGACACATTGCAGTATCTAATTTTCTCTAGTATCCTTAATTAATTATATAATGTGACTTTTGAAGAATTCTTATATACATTAAGATAAAGTTCAAGAAGGCCATTAGCAAAGGATTTTAAAAAGAGTAGTTTTTTTACAAAGATTTTCCATTTTAAACAGATTTTTCTTATAAAATAAATTTCTCCATGTCTTTTAAAAATACGAAACTTGGCTCCCATTAAATATGCTCATTTTTAGTTACCCATGGGATACCCTTACTTATCTATGATAACAGATACTTGTCATAATTTCCTGTATACTCCTAATGTCAGAGGTATGTTTACAAGTGGTATCATTTACTTCTGGATTTCATTTCCAGCTATTTAACCTCCAGATTCATGATAAAGCATTTTTAAGATTATCTCTGAAAACAATACCTGCTTTTTATTTACTCAAAATATATCTACACTTAACATAAGTACACTTTGGATAAGCAGTTATTTTTAGGCAAACTTTTACTAAGATAAGTATATGACAACATAAATAATGGAGGATATCCATGTGTAGCTAAAAGTGAAAATATTTACTTTACCTGGAAGATGTGTTTTTTTTAAAAAAAAAACCCTGAAACAATTGATTTCATGCAAAAAAAGTGCTAAAAGAAAAATGCGTAATCTCTGTATG
Source organism: Symphalangus syndactylus (assembly GCF_028878055.3). Taxonomy (NCBI): domain Eukaryota; kingdom Metazoa; phylum Chordata; class Mammalia; order Primates; family Hylobatidae; genus Symphalangus; species Symphalangus syndactylus. Next base: position 220,706 of record NC_072435.2, on the reverse strand, counting down.
ATAAAAACATTTTCTCGAGCTGTGCAAATGACCTTGTTGATTTTTATTTTATCTAAGAATGATTTTAATATGCAATAATACAACTTACAGCAACATATAACAATGCATTTAATAGTAATGCACAAAAGTAACAAAGCAATGCAGATAAAAATGTTATACTGAACTCATCATTTGACATACTTCCTGTATTAGAATAATTTGCTGAATAATGTCAATTATCAAAACATGTAGCTGCTATGTAGTCCCTTAAAAACTGATATTTCCAGCATGTATATAATACACATATAAGTATATTCGTGTTGAACATAGCTTTAGTACTTTTTATATTTTTTTAAAAAGAAATTGTATGCCTTTTGTTCAAAACCACTATAACTTACTTGACCTGTGTGTGATTTTTATTTTCCGTTAAAATATTTAATTTCCAATATAGTTTGGATGTAGGACAGTCTGCATTTTAGGAAGCAAAAAAATAAATTTTAGAAAGGTAAAATATCAAAGCCAGTTTTGTAGTAATAGTGATGTCTAAAAGTTGAAATAGTAGCTGTCATTAAATGAGCACCTACTATATTTCAGGCACTAAACTGGATTCTTATAGACTCTTTAATAATAATATCATACATTATAAATGTGAAATTTTAGACTGCAAAGTACATAATTTGCTAAAAGTCACAGATGTAATAAACTGTCAATCCAGAATTTGAACTTAAATCTTTTGGCTGCAGAGAGGAAAACAAAAGAACGGTAGGTAAATAGCTAGATGAATCCGTTGACTGACAGTCGTATCAGCTTCCCTTTACTGAATGCTGATCTCATCACACCAGTATAACTTTGTAAAACGTGTTTATTATTTCCATGTTCAAAGTGAGTGACTTAAGGCTAAAAATGATAAGAAATGTGTCCTTGATGGCAGCTATCACTGGAAGATCCAGAATTTTAACCAATATTTCACTATCCAGTATTACTCATTTCAAAGCACTCAGCCTTTCTGCTATCACATACAATTTCCACTTCAAGTAACAAATTCAAATATAATCGGTACAAAGTTTATCCTACCCTGAAAATGAAATGTATAATATTCAAGAACAACTTGATGATTCACATCTGAGAAAACATAGTACTCTCAAAGTGACAAATACTGAATAAATAAATATTACCTCTGTATTGGATGTCTAAAAATGAGTAAGGACAAGATACTTCAAGCTGGAAAAATTAGAATGCAAACAAAAGACAACGGAGAAACCAAACATAGCTGGTCACATATGTATTTTTGTAACGATTTTTAAGTCTGGGAGTCTTGTTTCCTAAGCAAACATTTATTTTTTTGTTAGCCAGAAGTTTATATCTCCCTAGATTATGTAAAATACTGAAAAAAGAAATATGAAAACTTTATTTTTAGTTGTGTCATCAAACAGTGCCTTACATATTTGAATGACTACACTTTCAAAAGCTGCCAAACTTTAATTTCTTCTGTTAGTATCTATATCTACACATATTCAACATTCAAAGTAAGGAATCTTGTAGTGTGTGTTATATTGTTCAAGTATTGATGATTTTGTTGCAACTCTGGGAACACTTTTTAGCCCCTGAAGCCTGAATTAGGGGTATCTATATAGAGAGGAAATTATTGGCTTATCAAAAGTGTGCATAGATTCTGTAGGTCAAGTCTATCCATCATAGACTTCCTAAAAGGTGGATTAGATTTGAAGCTCTCCCAATTTATTTTGTTATGGTTTATTGGCACATTCATTTTGCACAACTGTTTATACAAAATAAATGGCTGCTGATATCTTAAGCCCCTCCATTAGTGGAGTCCAATTCACCATCTAAGATAACAAAAACATAGGAATCTTCAGTTCCTACTGCTACCATTACAGAAGGCTCAAGCTGTAGAATATTTGATGCTTTCTGCTCTCAAAGTTCTGATCCAGTCCTTTCTCTTACATAACATCTGTCCATGGCCTTGCTCAGAGGGACCCAGTGCTCATTCAAAGATCCCTTTATTGTGGTGAATGTTTAATTTCTTATTAATATTCATTCAAATGCAATACATGTATAGTTACATTCAGTCTGTGCTGCTATAATGGAATATAAGAGACTGGGCAATTTGTAGAGATTCTTCATGGTTCTGGAAACTGGAAAATCCAAGATGCAAAGGCAAGTGTCTGGTGAGGACCTTCTTTCTGTGTCATCTCATGGTGGAAGGTGAGACAGCAAGAGATTGAACTCCCAGCTTTAAGTTATTTTAAATCAGCATGAATCTGTTCACAAGGCTTCAGCCTTCATGACCTAAACACCTCCCATTGGGCCCCACCTCCCAACAGTGGTTCATTGGATTATGTTCCAACACATGCCTTTTGGAGGGACACAGCCAAACGATAATGATATATAACAGCATTTTCTAAGTGTTCATTTTGATGAATTTTGACAAATGTTTACAGTAGTGTAACAACCACTTCAATGGAGACGTTTCATCCTAAAAATTCCCTTGTTCTATAGATTCAATTTTTATATTCTTCTGAAATTTTATGCTGAAATCTAATACCCAATATAATGGTATTGCGAGTTGGAGGCTTTGGAAGGTGATTAGATCATAAGAACAGAGACTTAATCAAAGGAGTTAGTGCTTTTTATAAGAGACCCTGGAGATATCCCGTCCTTCTACAATGTGAGGAGACAAAAGAATGACAGCCACCTCTGAATCAGGAAGTGAGTCATTACCAGGCACTGAGTCTGTCAGTAACGTGAATTTGAACTTCTGGTCACCAAAACTGTGAAAAATAAATTTTGGTTGTTTATAAACTACCCAGTCTATGATATTCTGTTACAGCAACCTAAAGTACTATGTTACCTGGTGCCCCTTTGTAATCAGTCCTCGCCTCCAACCTGACACCTAGCCCCTGTCTACCCCACTCAGATTTGGGTGGCTACAGTTTTGGCTATTAAATAATGTCACAAAAATTGAATCATATACTATGTAGCTTTGATTGTTTTTTATTGAGTTTACTTAATGCGTTGGAGATTTATTCATGCTGTTACATATGTCTATATTGTATTTTTTTATCGCAAACTAGTGTTCCATTTGATTATACCTTTACTAATACATGGGCCTCTGGATTATTTCTAGCTTAAGGCCATGCAAATAAAGTTGCTATAAACATTAGCAAATGGGTCTCTGTATGAACATGCTTTTATTTCTCTTGGGTAAACATCCAGGAATTGACAGTTGAGTCATATGATAAATGTATATTTAAATTTAAAAGAAACTTCCCTATTGTTATCCAAAGCAACTATACCACTGATGTTTCTACATATCCTCATCAGTACTCCGTCTTCTGTGATTTGATTATAGCCGTCCTAGTAGCTGTATAGAGCATCTCATTGCAGTTTTAATTGCATTTTCCTAATGACTAGTGGCGTTAAGCAAATTTTCACTGCTTATTTGCCATTGGTATATACAGTGGTTCCACGTTCTCCGTGAGAGATTAGTTCTAGAACCCTGATGGATGCCAAAATCCAGAAATGCTAAAATTCCAACATTGGTCCTGTATAACCTGGGAAAATTAAAACTGAGCCCTCTGCATCCTTGGGCTGCCCAATCTGGGAATACTATATTTTCTATCCATAGTTGGTTGAATCTGTGAATGCGGAGCTCGTACACAGGAAAGGCCAACTATATTTTTTGAAAGTCCAGTTTTTAGTCTGTTTCTACCAGTTATAAAAATTTCCAGTTCGCATATATGGAAACTGTTTTTATGTGGATGGCTGAGGATTCTTTTGGAAAAACATACTGTCAAGAAAAGAACATAGGGATTATAAGCCTGACTCTATAGCAAAATCTGATTTTTTAAAAAGAAATTTTTATTAAAATGTCTAAAAAACACTGGGGCCCTGTTGACATCACTTGGATACCCGGCTGGTATAATCTATGACAGTATAAAGAGCCCGTCTATGTACTCTTCCATGGAATATGAGATGTTGAGGACTTTGGCATGTCGGTAGTTATGTCCACTGGTATTTATTTAGGCAGAGTATGGGGGGTTGCCAGGATTAAGAGAGGGCATAGGGTCAAGTGTGCATCCTGAGAAGCCATAAACAGAAAAGAAAGTGTAACCTAGTAAACCGTGCAGTTCCCGCAGGAATCTGGCAGGAATGGGACACAGTGGGCCCAGCATGGTCTACCAACCCCCTGCCGAATCCTTGAAATTCCTTCTGAAAACCTCCAGAAAGAAAGGACAGAGTACTGCATAGAGGGTTGAAGGTTCTGGTTTCTCCTGGCTCTTGTTTCTGTTTACGATTTGTATCTGTAGTAGTTTCCTGGGACTGCCCTAACAAAACAGCGCACAGTGGGTGGCTTAACCATAAGTGTACTGTCTCAGAGTTCTGGAAGGCAGAAGTCTAAAATCATGGTGTTGAAAAGGTGGCTCCTTCTGAGAGCCACAAGGAAAAAGCTATTCCAGAGAAGTCTCTCTCCTTATGTCATGCAGCTTTGGGTGTTTCTTGGTGTTTTAGTCTGTTCTCCTGCTGCTCATGAAGACATACCAGAGACTGGATAATTTATACAGAAAAAGAGGTTTAATGAACTCACAGTTCCATGTGCTGGGAAGGCCTCATAGTCATGGCAGAAGACGAAAGGCTCATTTCACATGGCGGCAGGCAAGAGAGAATGAGAACCAAGCAAAGAGGAGACCCCTTATCAAACCAACAGATCTTGTGAGACTCATTCACCACCACAAGAACAGTATGGGGAAAACCACCCCGTGATTCAATGATCTCTCACCAGATCCCTCCCACAACACATGGGAGTTACGGAAACTACAACCATGATTCACTTACCTCCCCCAAATCCCTCCCACAACACATGGGAGTTACAGGAGCTAAGACAGACCATATCGCTTGGCTTATCAATGGCATTCTTCCTGTGTCTTCACATCGCCTTCTCTGTATACCTATCTTTCCCTGTGTCCACATTTCTCCTTTTTGTAACTACAGAGTCATATTGGATTGGGCCCATCCTAATGACTTCATCCTGACTTGGTCATCTGCAAAGGCTGTATTTCCATACAAGGTCACATTCACAGCTACTGGAATTACCGCCTCATTATTTGCTGAAGGTACACAATTCAACCCATAACACTGTCAGTCTAGTAATTGTGCCCTTTTAGGTAATTTCTGTTTTCTACTCATAATTTAAAATGAAAGCATCTTGAAATTATAAAAGACAATAGTGCTAAGAGAAAATTTCCATCAACCTATGATTTTAAACTCTTCAAAGTGCTAAGAGAAAATATCCATCAATCTATTATTTTAAACCTTTCTAAATTATTAAGAGTAAGATATATAAAATAAGATAATTTTCAGGACAGCCATGGTTGTTCATGCGTGTAATCTCAGCACTTTGGGAGGCTCGGGAGAGCAGACTGCTTGAGCTCAAGAGTTCAAGACCAGCCTGGACAAGATAGTGAAACTTCATTTCTACTAAAAATACAAACAATTAGCCTGGTGTGGGCATGGTGGCAAATGCCTGTAGTCCCAGTTACCCAAGAGGCTGAGGTGGGAGACCTGCTTGAGCCCAGAAAGTCAAGGCTGCAGTGAACCATGATTGCACCACAGCACTGCAGCCTGGGTGACAGCCTGAGACCCTGCCACATACACACACACACATATTCAAATAAATGATTGAGTTTACATACCAAAGAGCACCAAAATATATGCTTCAATGAGAAGAAAAGAGTGAGATCTAAGTGGCACTGAGTTATACAGAAACTTGAAAACACGTTGGTGTATCTAAATAATCAATAACCAAAGTAACAGCAATAATAACATTAAGGATAATGACTATTTAGCTTGGAATTTAAAAAACAATACATAATTATATTTACAAATTGCAATAATATAAAAACTGGAAGAGATGATCATATCTAAAATTTTCTACAGCCTTTAAATTGTTCAGGTAGAAGGAGATGATTGTTTCAAGTTGTACTTTGCTAATGCAACCTTGTGCTTCATTAGTGCTAATGCACTTTGTTCAACATTTAATAACTAAAGAGCAATGAAAAGCGACACAGATTAAATGGAAAAGGAAATATACAAACAACACACCCCCCAAAAATATGCAATCAAGTCAATGAAAAGCAGAAAACAAACGAAAAAAGTAAAGAAGTAAAAATACAGTGAAATTTTATTAAAGATGCAGAAATATATCCATATGTGTCAAAATCATATTTAGTATAAATACATTAAGTTCACTATTAAAAGACAGAGAGTACAAGCTATAATGACAAAGGATTTTTACACGCTGAGGGACATAAAATGATATGCCAAAATTTAGATTGTATAGTGACATTAATATCTCATTAAATATGCTAGAGCAAAATCTGAAATATATTCAAAAATTAACTTTGGGAGCCCGAGGTGGGTGGATCAAGAGGTCAGCAGATCGAGACCATCCTGGCTAACATGGTGAAATACCATCTCTACTAAAAATACAAAAAATTAGCCAGGCATGGTGGCAGGCGCCTGTAGTCCCAGCTACTAGGGAGGCTGAGGCAGGAGAACAGGGTGAACCCGGGAGGTGGAGCTTGCAGTGAGCCGAGATCGTGCCCCTGCACTCCAGCCTGGGCGACAGAGCCAGATTCCATCTCAAAAAAAAAAAAAAAAAAAAAAAAAAAAAAAAAAAAAAAAAAAAAAAGCTTTCCAGTTGAAATATCTTTATAACGTAATATTGAATTCTCATGGCTAAGGAAAAATAATTTTATAATTAATCAGGTCTAAATAAAATAAATTAAATACTGAAAGGGCAAAAAATTATCTTAAAGCTTTTACACTTCAATGCTCAGTTTTGCTGTGAACCTAAAACTGTTTTAAAATTAAATTATGTTAAATAGAAATAATTATTTGTGGGACATTTAATGTTTCTTGATTAACCCTTGGACTTGTAGAGATTTTAAATTAGAACAGGCATAAAAATTGTAACAATTGTTATTGTGAATAGAATAGAATATTGTTCTGAGAACAGTAAATATTTCTTGAGAATTTCGATGTGTCAGAGGCTGGAATATTTTCACATATTGTTTAACTCTTTTGTCTTATATACTATTTTGTATTTAAAACAATCAGATGAGGAAAATGAGGCTCAGATAGCAACTAGCCTGACCCAAATCACACAGCTAGAAAGCAGAGGATGCAGGATTTAAACCCAGAACCTGTTTGACTATTCACTACACTCTACCACCTCCAAGGAACGTGGTGCGTATATGATACTTGAGGACATATCAACAGTCACGACTAAGATTTAGTAAAACGGTGGAGAAATGAAGACAATGTTGAAAGAGAAAGAGTTCTAAGCCAACCACAATTAAAGTCTGAGTATGAAGAAGTCATGCAAAATATTTAACAATTTTACAAATGAAGAAGATGAGGCTAAGAGAGAATTCATTGCTTGCCTTATCGGACATCACAGTCCTCACTAATTATTTTAGTTTGTGTTTTCTTTCACATGTCTTGAAACTTGCACCATCCTATAATAGTCACTAGAATTTAGTACTTAATTTTTCTCTCGTTTCTGTGCATCTGTGCATGGAGAGGGATACCCCTGCTGCATGCTGATAGAAACTGACATTGTTTGAAAACACCTACTTTCATTTCCTAAATATGTGACTTCAAATATAACATAATTAAATATATAAATACTTAGGATATTTTTCTCTCTCTTAAAATTTATCTTAGCTTTGCAGGCCATAAGCTCAGAAATATGTGTTCCTTGTAAAAGCCACCATCTTGACCTCTTATTCTCCAACCATTAGCACAGTAAGTGTGCATTTAAACAGTTAACTAGCTATGAAATTGTTGGTAGAGGAGTTCTACAAAAACTGCAATGTATTAAAATCCTGTTTGGTCACAACTTTCTGAGGGAGGGAAGAAAACTTCATATGAGTTATGGCGATGTAATTTATGTTGATTATAAGAAAAAATTTGTTTAGGCCAATAAAATTCAAATTAACAAAGCACATTCAGAAACGAGGTTTAAAACATAAATAGCATGAAATAGGGGAGATTAGAGCTAATATTTTCCAGGAGCTAAATAAACACACAAGCTCATATAGCATTTATTGTAAAGGTTAGAAGAGAAATCTAATTCAATATATTTAATGTACATGTAGAATGATTAGAATCTGTCTGGTTCTTGATAAATATAATCTAAAGAATTAGTTTAGACATCTTTCTCCCATCTTCAGTCAGAGTTTTATAAATTAATGAAATTATCTATTATCATTTCATCTTAGATGTCATAAGACTTTGGAAACAGGGGGTATTAGGGACTAATTTACAACACATAAATAGCTTGAACAGGTGGTACTTAATACCATCACAGATACTGGTCACTGGGTAGAGTTCACAGTTATGGAAGTGAATGCCAATTAGAAAAATGTTCATATCCTCATCACTGAGTAAACTTAAACTAAGTGAAAAGACACCACTTGCCAGGTGCAGTGGCTCAGGCCTGTAATCCCAGCACTTTGGGAGGCCGAGGCAGGCAGATCACGAGGTCAGGAGATCGAGACCATCCTGGCTAACAGGGTGAAACCCCGTCTCTACTAAAAATGCAAAAAAAAAATTAGCCAGGCGTGGTTGCGGACAACTGTAGTCCCAGCTACTCGGGAGGCTGAGGCAGGAGAATGGTGTGAACCCGGGAGGCGGAGCTTGCAGTGAGCCGAGATTGCACCACTGCACTCCAGCCTGGGCGACAGAGCGAGACTCCGTCTCAGGAAAAAAAAAAAAGAATGGATGAATACAAATGCCTTTAATTCCGTTCAGACTTAAGACTTCACAGTTCTCAGAGACACCAAAGAAATTCTTTCCAAAAGTTTTTTTTGCAGAGATATATTTAAAGGCATAATTATATTTTTAAGAGCTTCCCAGATTGTAACAAATATAAGTAACTTCAACTAGCAAATAAGAAATTCATAAATGTAGCTAGCTGCTCAGTATTGCTGATTTGATATCATTTGATATCTTCGAAGTGTACCAACATTTAATGAGGATATAACTGAGTGAATCCTGCAACAGAAATATTAACATATGTGCTAAAATGAGCTATAATGGATATATATATTTCCAATGTCATTTAGAGCAAATACTTATATTAATCTGGCTGAATTATATGACTCCTACATTGAATCTTTGAACAATTGAGTTACAGTGGCAAATAATAGACAAATAAAGAAATGACATAATTAGATCATAAACTGATTTAGTAGTCTTATATAATTTTTATGTAGAGCCTGAAGGAAGAGTGCTGATCATGAAATAGTATCCTAAAAGAATGCAGCTATTACTTAATAATACAAGGAAATCAGAAAATTTGTCAAGGATCATGCAGCATAGTGAGTAGTGATGATTTACATATATCTGAATAGATGATTTACATATATCAGAATAGATGATTTACATATATCAGAACTGATGATTTACATATATCAGAACCGATGATTTACATATATCAGAATAGATGATTTACATATATCAGAATTGATGACTTACATATATCAGAATATTCATCCCTTAACTTAACTACTCATAGATAACAACTTAAGCATTGTGAAATGTTGTTTTCTCTCTGAGGTATTCTTTCAGATCCTACATACCAGTGAAACTACTGACATCAGCTCCTCCGAAGGGCTCCAGGAGAAGCTGACTCACTAAAGGGCGAAGTTTCTATATCCTGGTGATTTAAGATTTAATCCCCCTAACCCAAACCAGTCAGTGACCCCATTTATCCAGCCCCTGGTCCTCTACAATCCCTTCACCCCAACCAAGTACTCTCTGCAAAGACAGATTTGAGGGTGCTCGCATCTCCTCACTCAGCTGTCCTGCAATCATTAAACTCCTTCTTTACTGCAAACTCTGTTTATCAATTTATCAGACTGTGACTGCACAGCAGTCAGAGAATACAAACACGTGAGTCCTGTATCATTTATAAATATTTAACTTTTATATATATTTAACTTCTATACACATAATTGACTATTTTGTATATTACTATTAGTAGGTAATAATAATATTTATATTTCCTCCATAGGTAGCTTCTGGGGCATTTCTGCCTGGTAAATTTTATTCTTTAATGACAAAGACTAAAGTAAGTAACTTTAAAATATTATTGAGAATTTTTTTTCTATTGATGGGACACTGAATTTGTAGGTAGAAATAAAAACCTAGCTTTTTACTAAACTTAATTTTAAACACAATTCAAAATATAAATATAAAATTAAGAATTTCCAAAATTAAACTTAGTTTTAGAAACTCACATAAGCAAGTGTAATACTGAAGAGCAAAGAAACTGTGGTCTACAAAAAAAATTATAAGTAATTCATGAAATCTAAGGGCTAATTTGTGAAGTAAATTAGGAGGATATTTTATGCTGTAGCACCATCCTAGAGACCAAGAGAATCGCTCTAGGAAAACCTGCTCAACTCTTTTTAACCAGAAATTCTTTCTTTCTCCAGAAATCCCTTTCAGGTAATGCCTAATAATATCTCACTGAACATGTATTAGAAATCGTAGTTTAATTTTTAATTAAATAATTCAGTGAAAATATATTAATTGTAAAGATAAATTTTAACACATATGGGAATACTAGACTTACGGTGGTCATCAACCCAAAATGCTACAAAATTACATGGAATGGTTAGTTTGGCAAAAATAAATATCAACACTACCACCAAAAACCTAGGTTTCAAAAAGAAATACAAGAAGCATTCCAAAATGTTAAAAATTTTTCATTTGTCTACTTTCTAAATGCTCTTTAAAATACTTATGTCATCATAATTTTGAAGTTTAAAAGTAAAGAAATAGTTCTCCTAGTTAATATACTGCCTTAAAGTTACTCTGGCTCACAAACAGAACAAATCAAAGCATGACTTGACAGCCGTCAAATTACAGGAAATTGAAGCTAAATGAAATTGGACACCTCACCTCATCTAAACTCCTTACTTTATAAGAAGGAAAAGCCTCACAAAATGTTGAGGTCATTTAGCTTAAAGTCATCAGGTGAGTTAGAGATAATCTGAGAACACCACTTTTTTTCTCTTTGTTACTATTCTCTCATGAAATTTTGCCTGAAAACAGGTCTACTAAAGATATAAGAATTTGTAATGAAGATGAATATATATCATTGTCTTTCTGCTTAGGGTTGTTCAATATTTTCCCATTGATAATATATAAAATCCTACCTACTTTGACCTCCTATCATTGCCTTTCTGCTTAGGGTTGTTCAATATTTTCCCATTGATAATATATAAAATCCTACCTACTTTGACCCCCTATCATTGCCTTTCTGCTTAGGGTTGTTCAATATTTTCCCATTGATAATATATAAAATCCTACCTACTTTGACCTCCTCTCCCACCATTTCCTTGCTATCTCCTAGAACTTCATTCTTGACTCCAAAGCTGCACCCTCCTGCATCAGTTTCTTTTGTTTGAAATCTTCAGCCCTTCATAAATTTCATCCACCAAACTCCTATTTATCCTTTAACTCCCTATTATTTTTTCTTACACTGCCACATTTTCCTTCATTAGCACATATCCAATTTAAAGTTATATAGTTTGAGTTTTTGCTTGACTTTCTGTTTCTCCATTAAAGCATAAGCTCCACAAAAGCAAGTATCATGTCTGATTTAACAGGGTATATTCTATTCTTCTAAGAGTGCTGCCACGTAAGTGTCAATGAATGTTTGTGAAATAAATGAAGGACTAAAGGAGTGACTGAACAAATAAAAATAAGTTCTCTGTGTGTATTGTATGTGTGAATAAGATTTTGAGTTTGGCCAAGGCAGTTAATCACATATTAACAACTCATTAAAGTTTATTGCTATGAGGTACACAATTGGTTCAACACCAAATTCTAAGATGAAACAAGGTTTGTGTTCAGAAATATAGTGTCACTTTTTCTAATATCAGTTGCCCTCCAACTATCAGCATGACACATGCAAACCATTGATACGTGTTTTTCTGTTTTTTTTTTTTTGTATTGAAGATACAACATGAAGGAAAATTATTATATTTCTAATAGGAAGTCCTGTTCTAAATGACAACAAATCTGAGCGTGAACACATTTGTTTAAAAGAGAGAGATTAAAAAGATGAGATTCTGTTTGTACAGTATATAACTGAAGAGAGTTGTATCTAGCAATTTGACAAGAAAGGTGAAACAGAACATTAACCTGAGCACACAAGTTCAGCTAATGATCTGGGATGGGGAGTTGTGGGTAGAGAGGAGGACAAAGACGAAAGACAGCCGTTTACCCCAAGTTACTCTCCAAAGATGAGAAAAAGCCCTCTTAGTAATGTCTTTCAAAATCTAACTACTTTCAAGAACACATCGATAAGATACAGAGAGATAACAATCAAGTTGGACAGTAACTTAAAAGTCAGATGTCTTTTTAAGCATAAGTAACTTAGAACTGTAAAGTAAAAAACACTAAATGTCATTGACTTTAAAGTGGATACTGAAGAAAAAGAAAACCCTTCTATTAAAAACTAGACTACATGCAGTAACTTATGTAGAAAACTTAGCATAAATATTTATACAAAATTGCCCTACCCTATTTTATTAAAGTATGACATTATAAATTAAGAGAAAATCATTTTAAAATGAGTTATATTTTAGGCCTTTTTTCTCAAAATGAGTTTCATAAATTGATATGGTTATTAGCATAGGAATTTCAATAATAGGAACAAAGAAACCAAAAGAAAATGTGTGTGTGTGTATGTATACAATTACCTGGCATTCCAACTTCAACATGTTTAAAAATATTTCAGTAAAAAATGTTAGATTTATTTTAAGGTAGTTTGTAAGATATTTATTAGGTTTATTTGTAGGCCTTGCACACTAAGTTAAGCAACACTATCATAAAATAAATTATTTAATAATGAAACAGAAACTCAAAGCTTCATATTATAATTAAATAAACTCTAAAGTATCTAGTAACTTCAACTGTATCCCTAAAATAACATCAGGTCTACAGTGTGTATCAACTTGCCCAGAGAAAACGCAACAATGAAAGAAAGAAAGAGATATCTATTTTTTCATAAAAGATCAACACACTTTGTCCAATTTTTTTGTCCAACTGCTATCAAGTGGGCCAACGCTAATTGCAAATAAAAGAGCTGCCATTCAACATGCATTCTAGTAGTGAATATTAACTGACTACTCTGTGAAAGCAGTGTTCGTTGAACAAATAAAAGAATCTTTGCCTGCGTGACGCTTATATTTTGGTCACTTTACATTTTACTGGAGGAAACGTGAAGAATAGAATACCAGCAATATTAACAACATTATCCCACTAGAAGGTCTCCAGTGACTGATACTTTCAGACTCATGTCAATGACCCTATATGATCTTTATATTCCAAGGAGCATGGCAATGGATTTTAACATTTCCAAATTAAAAGGTAATGGTAAAGTAATGATAACCAACACAAAAATGACTCCCTGGAAACGACAGCAACTCATTTCAAATGGCTTTGGAATGCCATTAGGACAGTACCTTTTTCTTTGTAATGCAAAAGTCTCACAATCCAGAGAGCAGGTCTTGTGAATTTTGTGAATTTTGATGAGAGGTAAGGCATTACAGAAAGACCCAAAAGTCATGCTCCAGATTCCGGCAATATAGCTAGTAGGACAGACACAGAGTACATAGTTTTACTACTGATCACAGTGATTTAGAGATTGGAACCCATAGTTCTGTGAGATCAGGCATCACTTCAAGATAAATTTACATTTTTAATAAATGCAAACTTTGGCTCAGCTAAACAAGGTACCTTGGGCTATATTAACTGTAGATAGATAAATTTGGCGTAATTAACCCTTGCACAGTCTAAACATACCATGTGCCAAAAATGATGTAAAGCACTGAATATGTGAGATAAAGTATGATGAATTCCATTGACAAATACAGGCAATAGCTTCCATTTAATTGAGAAGAAACCGTATACCTAGCACAAGTCTTTTTCTGTGCATTAACTTTTCATAATACAACTATATGAAGTATATAGTATAAAATAGTATATGAAACTATTTTATATATAAATAAAGGTGTTTCCAAAGGTTAAGAAAGGGCACGGTGAGAGTGAGAAGCACAGTCTGGGTGGGCAGGACAATCTAGTTGTCTATCTGTGCTTTAAACTCCAATAAACATCATCTCCCACACCACGGCATCTAACTCAGAGTCACATTTCAATTGCCAGCAAATGGAAGCCTCATAAACCCAAAATGTGAACGGCAATGAAGTTCATAGAGCACGCTTTGAGTGCACAGAGTATCTTTGCAAACATTATCTTTTTTTATTACACTTTATGTTTTAGGGTACATGTGCACAACGTGGAGGTTTGTTACAGATGTATACATGTGCCATGTAGGTGTGCTGCACCCATTAACTCATCATTTAACATTAGGTATATCTCCTATTGCTATCCCTTCCCCTCCCCCCAAACATTATCTTTTAAGACTTTCACAATCACGCCATGAGATTATTCCCATATCAAAAAGTAGGAAATGAAAGCCTGGAAAGAAGTTATATTGACATTAAACTGCTCTCAAACCCAAGTGTACAAATGATTCTTCTTGCAAAGAAATTCATATTCTACACAAAGTTCTATTTCAAAATGAATTCTGGAATTCAATTAAACACTCATCTGGAAAACGAGAGCTTAAGTGGAAATTCCTCACTGGTATTCAAGCAAATAAATTAAATAATGATATTAAACCTACATCTAATCTCTTATTATTACATATTCAAAGTTTGCTATACAGCTACCACTAAGTTATACATTTCCAGTGACACAAACCATAAAATGAATTTGTTTCTATTGGTACTAGCAAAAAAAAAAAAAACCTGCGTAGACAGCAAAAGGGTCAATCTACTAATTTATCTTCTAATAACTTTCCACCCAGGAACATTCGTCCCTCTCATTAGACAGTTGTTCTATGCTTCTTTTTTTCACATTCTAATTGCCTCACCTGAACCAAAAAAAGAATGTGGATCTAGGATCAATACCTTTTGAAAAGTCATTTATTTCATTATATTATTTTTTCATATATCTGCATTATTGCATAGAATACCTGATTGGTCTTATGCTAAGTTTTTCATGTAACATTACCTCTGCAAGATGTTAATAAGTATCCTTCCAAAAATGTTTGAAAAATCTTGGGTAAAACATATTACGTAAGTTCCTGTTTTATAGTTTTCCAAGAGTTTTACTATCCTTGGCCAATGACAAAATTCAAAGCAGAGATACAGTACACAACTTTTGTAAAACTTACCTATTTTTCTTATAAGACTGTGGCTTTGTTTTGTTTTGTTTTGAACTTCTTTTCTGTGATGTGACATGAGACTGTGTGTTGAGTTAGGGGTGGGGACATACATTAACAGAGGTTTAGGAACTGCTTTGCTAAAGCAAGTTTGAGGAGAAAATGGGGAGACTAATACAAGATTTTCCTTTAAGCAGTGGGAGTTGAAGGGGTAGGTGGTTTTTGGAGAAAGAAGAGACCCATTCATGGCACAGGCTTCTTTATGTTTCTGCTCTGTGTGATACTTAATGAGGATACAGACATTCACTTCCTCTATTTCCCACCCCTGGCCGGGGGTAACCCAAAGGTACCTGATAAAGACACAGCCTTATAGCTGTATCAAGTATCCCTGAGTGTGTTAGGACTGGAGAGGCCTAAGGAATAAAAAACATACATGCATTAAATGGAACAAATACAGAGAAGAAGAAAACTCAGACATGGTACATTAATTGTGTACCTTTCCTTACAACCCAGCACATCACAGGATACATGACCTGCTTCCTTTTGACCTGCTTCCTTTATGTTCACTGCATGAACAGGGAAGGGGGTTGGGGTACACGTGGGAGATAATTGTGTTTACTATGTACCTGGTATTAATACATCTATAGAGACAATTGGAATGACTATACTGGAGAAACAGCAAGAGAAGAACTGAAAAGGCTAAAACAAATACTTGGTTCTCTAAAAAATACTCCAAAGGATTTCTCATGTCTGACAAATTACATTTTAGTCTAATAGTAATAAGTGACCAAAACTAAGGTGATTTGATAAATATCATAAGGTATTTTACTGTGAAATTGATATCTGTACGTATTGCTTATAAAGCTCAGTAATCTGTTCTTGAATTGAGAAATTACTGAGACAACATCAAAAGCTGTCATTTTTGTTTCTATGTTGTCGTTGTTATTGTTTGTGAGGTCAGAGCTTCTAAACTTTATGACTGTTTGAAAGGGGCCTATATAGACCTTGCCTGAATATTAAGTCATGTGAAATGATAAAAAGCTTTCTGATTTATTGGGTTAGACAAAGAAAAAATTGAGAAATTGAGCATCATTAAAATTAAAGACTTTTGTTATTAAAACTGTGCTTAGAATGAAAACAAAAGCCACAGGTTGGGAGAAAATTTTTTCAAAACATATTCAAAACATTTTCAAAACATATCAGATAAATTACTGGTATTTAAAGTATACAGAGAACTCGAAAATAAGAAAGAAAACAACTCATTTAAAAAATAGTCCAAAGGTCTAAATACAGCTGTCAAATGGGGATTTTGAAGTTACTAGTCATGTATCATTAGGGAACTGCAAGTCACAGCAACCGTGAGATATTATTACATGACTATTAAAATGACCAATATCCAAAAGTCTGATGATACCAAAAGCTGGCAAATGTGAGGAGAAACAGGAACTTTTATTCATTGCTTGTGAGAATGCAGAATAGTACAGCTACTTTGGCAGTCAGTTTGGCAGTTTCTTATAAAACTAAACATACTCCTACCACACAACCCAGCAATTACATTCCCGGTATTTACTTAAAGGATTTGAAAACTTACATGCACACAAAAGCCTTCTTCCCATGAATGTTACAGGAGCCTTATTCATGATCACTAAAATCGAAATGTCCTTCAGGAAGTGAATGGAAAAATAAACTGTGGTATATCCAGGCAATGGAATAGTATTCTGTCAAGCTACAGAAGACACACAGGAACCTTTAAATGCATATTGCCAAGTGAAAGAAGCCAGTCTGAAAAGTCTACATACCGTATGATTCAACTACATGACCTTCTGGAGAAAGCAAAACTATGGAGACAGTAAAGAGATCAGTGGCTATTAGGGATTTGGAGGAGATTTGTGCAGTCTAAACATGTCATGTGCCAACAATGACGTAAAGATATGTGAGATAAAGTATGACGAATTCTATTGACAAACACACGCAATGGCTTCCATTTAACTGAGAAGAAACCATATACCTAGCACAAGTCTTTTTCTGTGCATTAACTTTTTGTAATACAACTATATGAAGTTATAGCCTATTTTATATATGAATAAAAGCATTTCCAAAGGTTAAGAAAGGGCACAGTGAGAGTGAGAAGCACAGTCTGGGTAGGCAGGTCAATCTAGTTTTCTATCTGTGCTTTAAACTGCTATAACCATCAACTCAATCTACTAATTTATCTTCTACATAAATTAGTAGAGGAAACGATGAACGGATGGAGCAAGGAAGAATTTTAGGAGAGTGAATCCATTATTCTGTATGACACTGTAATGAGGATTATTTGTCATTACACATTTGACAAAACCTATAGAATTCATAAGACAAGGAGTAAACTCTAATACAAACTACATACTTTAGTCAATAGTAATGTACCAATATTGACTCATCAACTATAACAAATGTACCACACTATTGCAAGATGTTAAAAATCGGGGAAATTGGGGTAGAGGCTGAGGATGACGTGTGAATGCTTATTCACTTCTTTCTACAAACCTAAAATTGCTTTTAAAGAGTCAATAAAAATTAAAACAAGGCAGGGTTTTCATGCAATGGAAAAAAACACACAACTTTAGTAAGTGACTCATAATTATGCTTATGCCACTTTGCTAGATTACACTTCATTAATAAATATAGTTTCATTCTTTATGTTATAAAGCAGAATAAAGTCAGATATCTAGAGAAATTGATTTTAATGATTAGAGTAAAAGCATTTTCACCTCCAACGTCAGAATGAGTTCTTCAGAATCAGTCCATTTTATAGTTAAATCAATCATTGATTTTAAAAAAATATTGAGAAGAACTTTAACTTCACTTTTTCCATCAAACTCAATGTCATGACAGCATTGTCATTTCAATCTAGGATTAAAACCTATTTCTGGACCCAGTGGACTTACTGTGATAGATTCTGAAAATGTCAGACGTTAAAGTCCAGTCTTTGATCTGCTGTCCTCTGCAGTTATCAAAAGGTCAGTTTATCCTGCTTCTTTTCTCTCTTTTTCATATATCTTGCACTTCAGCTTAATATTAGTATTAAGCTAAATTTCTTATTTTATTTTGATTGATAAAGGAAAACAGATTGTTTCAATACAGTTACTGAGAATAAGCAGCAAAACGTACTTATAAAGTACACAAGAGAGCTATAAGATAAAAATTTGTTCAAAAAAAGATTTGGAAATTTTTATTGCATGAATGTTCAAATGGAAAGGAAAACTTTCTGGATTCTTTTTCCACCACACAGGAGTAGCAGCACTAAAGTAGTGAATAATGTCCGTTCAATTGGTAGTTTTCATGTATTTCTGATATCAGAAGTGGACTGTTAGTAACTAGTTTTAAAAGCAGAGCATTTTTGTGCATGGCATTCCCCTGAATTCCAAAGCCCAAACTTAACTTAGGCTAATTTCTCTCTGCTGGGAGCCCCATTAATTTCTCATAGATAACATTTCATATATATGCGGCATTCTGATGATGTAAAGGAATTCACACCTTATGGGCCTACAAGCCAAATTTAATCAATGGCTTGCTTCATATGGCTGAGAGCTAAAAATTGTTTTGGCATTTTGGAAGTGTTTAAAGAAGGAGAAGGAAGGGGAGAAGAAGAATGAGTAGATGAAGGAGAGACAGAGACTACATATGGCCAGCAAAGCCTATAATATTTACTGTCTAGTTCTTTACACAAAGAACTTTTCCAATCTTGAACAAAACACACACATTTTCGTTATGCCAAAAAAGGACTACAATAAGTCTTCACTTAACATCATTGACAGGTGCTTGAAAACTGGTCATAGGTATATATATTTATGGTCACGTGATGTTTTGATACACGCATACGGAGGGATAAATTGGGGATGGTTAATTGGTACAAAAATACAGTCAGCGAAACCCATTTTACCATAGGTTGACATCAAAAGAGTTCAGCTTCTATGGCTTTTGGTAACTAAAACGTCAACAAACTTGTAAATAAAGATCAAAACACTTCTAATATTAAATGCTGAAATAAATTTCAGCTATTCATACGTTTAAGATTAATAAAAGCTAGTAAAATCATTATTTACCTACTTATTTCAGTTTAGGGTTGCAGTTGACCGCAGCCTATCCTGTCAGCTCAGGACGCAATGTGGGAACCAGCCCTGGACAGGGTGCCGTCGCATTGCAGGTGCACTCACACATACCCACAGTTACTCAGACTGGGACCACATAGACACGTCAATCAACCTCACATGCACAGCCTTGGGAAGTGAGAGGAAACTGGAGCATCCAGAGAATATCAATGCAGACATGGGGAGAATACATAAGCTCTACACAGACAGTGAACCCCAATTGGAATCAATTTGTTTTTTCTCATCAACATCATAATGAAATGACATTGAATGAAACGTCGTTATTCAAAGACCTGTTGTACTCAGTTCTAAACATTTCAGAATTAAGAGATCTACACACATCCTCTTCTATATAATGGAGTGGGTCTCTTAAAATTTCCTGGCAACATACTCTTAGCCTGCCTAGGAAACACTTTAGAATACAACTGCATTATAATAAATTTTCATATTCTATTCATATCTTCATATTTCTCCCTCTACTTATTAAGGTATAGTCTTGTATATGTAATCCTTCAGTTCCTGAACAAGGTGAACATATGATCTCATGATGTGTGTTTTAATTTCTTAACTTTGTTGAGATTTGGGAATGTGAGGATGATGGAAAGGAAAGAAAGGAACTCAGCAGCTATAAAAGAAATCTGACCTTTAATTTTTTTATTGAATTTGTTTCTTGTTTTATTTTTCCTTCCTTTGCACAAATGAGAACTTCTAGTTTTACAAAGGGTACCATCAACTTTAGGACAAAAATTTGTATTTGTGGCATAACACAAGTTGGAGACACAATGATTTAGAGATTGCATATCAATTTTATCAAATAAATGTGATAAAGTAGGTGATATGCACACACACACACATTTGTAGTGACAAAACCATTGACACAGATACCCAGATGGCACTTAATGTACTTTCAGCCTTAAATTCTTTCTCAAGGACAAGCCATTTGTTTGCAAATGATTTAGCATTCAAAAATGATTAAACACGGGAAAAAATGCATTGCACATAAAGTTCAGATTACAAGTGAATTAAAGTCACACTAATATAACTATAATTTATAATGAATTCAAATGGCTTTCAGAAGGGTCATCTGTGGAAGGTGAAGAGCAATCTGAATTTATTTTTCTGGTAACTGGTCACAGCAATGTTTTCTAGACTAGTGAGTGAGTGCTCATACAGCACCATGTGTGTTCAACAACACATAAAGTTGGATGACAAAATCTACTTTAGTGAGAAGGTAGCTATTTCCAGGGGCACCAATAGTAATGTCAGTTTTGAGTCTTGGGTTTGCTTTTGTTTGTTTACAAGGCGATGAAATGTTTAAGGAAAAAATAAATTCTACCAATCCATGTTGAGTGAACATTTCAATCCTTGTAAAGACCAAAGTCAGCTGCCACCATGCCATGCAAACCTTATAGTACATGACATGTTAAATCGGTAACCTCGAAAGGGACTTCTGAGAAGCTATGAGTAAAAGGCACATACAAAATGCCTCTGAGATGAATTCACAAATGAAATGGAAAAGGATAACTGTGTACATCCAAGAAGAATAGTAATTAACAGAAAACAAGAACACTTCTAAATTGAAAGAATCCCTAAAGTAAAAGAAGACCAAAGAAAAAGAAATAAAGATGAGAAGTGAAATGAGGCGGAAATGGTGAGCGACAAGGAGATACACTGAGAAAAAAAGTAGCTAAAGTTAGTGTGTTATTATTTCAGCAAAATTAAGTATATCAATACTGAGAAATATGACTTGAAATAGATTCAGTACCTCAAGCAGAAACATAAACAAATAACATCTGGGTTTTTCTTTTGATAACCAGTATTTTAAATACAAAAATCTAAAAATTTTGTCTTTGTGTAAGAGTTACACATTTATCATACCAATCAATAACAAAAAGGCGCTATAAATACTGTATGGAAATAAATGTCCTAACAGATGTTAACCAGACATCAGTCTTCACCGGTAAGGATTAGATTTGAAGGTGTTTGCAGATAATTAAAACTTGTTTTTATAACATAACTTAGCAGCTAAGTAGTATAATGAAAATGGGATATTCAAATTATAAGATATAAAATATTAAAGATAGAAGAACATGTTTATTTTTTCAATATAAATATTGTTACAGCTCAGAGAAACAGTATGAAATCTCAGGGCTCATGAAAGGCCACATTCTAGAGATAGTGATTGACAGGTATGGTAATTCCCCTACAGCGTGGTGCCTGTTGTCATGGAGTAGCATGTCTCCTACAGGGTACTACCAGCAGGTTCATGTAGGAAGAGCCAATAGTCCATGTGAGAAACCCCGGAAGGCTAAAGATAGAAGGAAATATTTGTGCCACGTTGAAGAGCAAGTTCACCAGGTGAATTGGCATGTGGCTAGGGTACAACTTCCCATACATATATAAATAATGAAACACACAAAAAATTATCAGAAAAGTATTTTATTATTATTAGAGTCACGATTAGCACTCTCCTCATCAGGAGAGTTTTAGGTTTTTTTCTAGCCCTACTCTATACTTTTTAAACACAGTCTCCAAGTTTCAAAATAAAAGTTTCTTATTTTTAATTCAAATCTCAATTAAAATAAAACAAAAACCGAAAATGTAGAAGTTCCTTATTTTGACCATCTATATATCATACACAACAAAAAGACTGATAAAATTCCACTAAACACAACAGCTAGATCCGTATTCCCGTTACTGCTTAAGCCCATTCCAATAAGGATTTTATACCAAATCTGCCCTTGCCAAGGCTACCTGGGGCCTTCATTTTATTATTTGCAATGGACAATTTTAACTTCACATCCATGTTGGCTTCCTTACATCCTAGATGCACATACAGCCAGATTTTTTCCCATCAGATGTGATTTGATCCTCCAACTTCGGAATGCCTTGATGACCTCCTCTTTATCTAAAGATCACTTTAAAAAGCCTGAAGTATTTGGCTCTTCCCTAAATCTTTGGCCAGATGTAATGTCATCCTCCCATTGGCTTTCTTTGTCCAAACTACATTAGCCTTATCTCAGATCTTCAAACAAGTTATATTTCCTGCCTAAGATCTTTCTATGAGTGAGTGAAAGGTGTGACGAAGATAGTTCCTCTTTGCCCCCAAAGGTTTCATTGATCACGCTGATAATGAATTTACTGTTATTTTAATCTCTTACTGTTATACTCAGGCTTAAATTCTCTACCCTACACACTTCAGTTGACATAATTTTAATTTCCACTGTGATGCTTCTCTCTCTTCTGTCAACACTCTCTCCTCACAGGGTTTCATCCAGATCAGGAGTCAGTAACATTTTTGACAAAGAGCCAGATAGTAAATATTGCAGGCTTTGTGTTGCCAAGAGGCAAATTTATGGAACTTTCCCTGCTGAAAAATTTCCCTGTATTTTACATTTTAGACTTATAAATGCCACACGTACTTATAACTCATGAGCCATACAAAAATAGGTGGCAGACCAGATCTGGCTCATGGGCTATAATAGTTTTCCAACCCCTCACCTAGATTCATGACTTTAGGCATGCTCTATAGGCTACGATGATCTAACTCACATCTCTAGCCAAGTCAACTTGTCAGTGCCTACTTGATGTCTCCACTTGGATTCTAACTAGCGTCTTAATTTAAGATTAAAAAATGTAAAATCAATCACACATACGCACCTACCCACACCTCTGTCACTTGCAAACTGCCTCATGTCATCAAGACTTTGCCATATCACTAAAAGTGACCATAATCCCCCATGTCCCTAAATCCAAATACCTTGATATAATTCTTGCTCAGTAAATTCAATCATCTTCAAATCAACTTCCAATCTCAACTGATTTTCTCCAACTTTATTGCTACACTCATAATCCCAACTACCATCATCCTTCAACTGGACAGGTGCAATAGTCAGCTAAATGAACCCCCTTCCTTCACTAGTGTACCCTTCCACAATAGTACACCCTCCTAAGAGCTAACCTCATCGTATCACACATCCATCATACACTTTTCAATGTAGTTAATTTATATTCACATTTTGATATAAGATCTAGATTTGGTCCCTGAGAACACTCATGTAATCTCTCTCCATGCTCTTCCTTCATGGACATTCCAGCCAAACCGGCCTTCTTTTCTTTGTAAGAAACTATCAAGCTCTCTTTTTAAATTACAGAATCTTTATATCTGCCCTTCTTTCTGCTCAGAGCACCCCAGATCTTCAAAGTACCTTCCTCTTTGTCTTCACTCAACTCTCAAATGAAATATTACCTCCTCAGAGAGAAAAATGCTCTGAAATACCTACAGCCAGATCAGTGCCTTCCTCCTTGACAGTTTTACTCAGCCATGTTATCACATGTAATCTTCTTCGTAGTAGTGTACTTTATAGCCCTTCACACCATTGCTTTGTTGAGGTATTTGTATGTCTTCCTCCTCTTTCCCTCCTCACTACAGTATAGCCAATTGTGTCTTTGCCTTCTTCACTGCTATATCCCCTAGTGCCTGGTAGGCTTTCTATAAACAGCCATTTATTGACTTATTGACTACATGTATATGCTAATCCTTTTTACTAATTGTTGTTACACTATAAATTTCTCTTCTCCCTCTCTTCGCTTCCCTCTTCTCATGTCCCTTGATGCTTCCTACTCAATATTAACATGGACATCATTTTGTGTCTTCAGCATTTCTCTTTTCATTATATTATGATAGGTTAATTTTCCTAAGAAAACACTATTTTGACAAAAGCAAAGCATTAAAGTAAAGCAGCATAGGATCAATTTTTTCCTATTGAAAAGGAAACACCATCTTTCCGAGAAGACAATTCCACCAGGAAACAAAAAAAACACACACATTTCCGGTAAGTCCTAGTTCCCAAGACTTGAAGCCAGTATGTTTTTCCACTTTCAAGTATCCTTGACTGTAGAGATAAAAGGTATCCACTTAGAGATATTAACTCATTACCACTGCCTAAATTTGGTTTCCAGAAACACAACTTAATATGACATCAATGGATGTGATAATCATTTGAAAGTAGCTTTATCAAAATCATCCAACAGAACAAGTTACTTTCCTAATTAGCATCCTCGGTTAAATACCTAAATCTGATGAATAATAAGTTATGCATTATGCTAAATTGCATTGGCTCACTATCTTAGAATGCTTTCAAACTAATTAAAAATGAGATATTCAGTGATGAGAAACATAAAAAGATAAAAACCTATTTCAATCAGTTTAAATTAGAATTTAACATTTCTTCAATACGCTCTTTTGTAGTCAATTGCAAGAGTAATAAAGCAAAATTATTGAGTCTATAATAGTGACCGTTCAAAATTCATAGTGAATTATTAAAAAGAAAACTAAGGTCCCTGCCAACTTTCCACCTCACTTCAAAGCATAGCCAAGGTCATTACAACAGCAAGTAAAAGACTCCACACAATTCCCACTTCTTCGCCTCTATACTGTTACTTCTGGAATCTTCTACTGCTCCAAATTGTGTGTTTGCTCCAGACTCAGCAGTTCTCACCACCTTGTTCTTCCAATTGCCATCTTCTCTGTGCGGCCTTTCTTGACTACCCAGTTAAAAATTATCCTATCAAAATTATCTGATCCCCATCCAGGATTACTTTTCACCATCTAACTTACGATACTTTGCATATTTATGTGGCTCATTGTCTGTTATCTGTCTCCCTAAGTTAGAATGCGAGCTTCATGATGGCAGAGTTTTGGTCAATTTCCTTCACTCAATAATTCCTGACCCAAAGTAAACACTTCATAAATATTTTTTGAATATACTAATATATAGTCCGAATTATCAAGGAACTTATAAATAAATAAAGACACAACCCAGCATATAGTGCAGCTTGAGAAATGTTGATAGTGTGGTACAGGAGGAGGTATGTAAACTATGAGAAGCAACAGTTAAATAAGAAGCAATCCAGAAAGACACACAGTGTGGGTGACATCTGAGTTAAAGGACAGAAGGTAAGAAGATAACCAGATGGAGAAAAGAGAGGAAGATCTTACAAACAAGCATCAGAAGTTACCATAAGAAAAGCAAGTACAAAATCATCAGAAGAAAAACAATTGCATCCCAGTTATTACCACAAACATAATTAACTATGAAAACCCAGAACAGTTCATGCTTTGATAATGCTAAAGTTGATACGTAGATTAAGATGTGATATAACAATCTGCAAATCTTAGTTTTCAGAAAACCTTTTTAGGCAAGATATGATGATTTAAGGAAGAAAAGTTGCTGATGGATGAGGCATGTTGTCCCTTAAAGACAAACACTATGAAGACTGCGTACAGCCTTTATAATGGAAAGGTGCCACGTTTTTTCTTTTTTAAGTCCTTGGAATCTCAGTTGGCAACTTTGAAATTCATGTGTAATTCATGAGTTTTTTAAAAGAAATGTAATAAGTAACACAAGTGATTCTAGAGCTTGTCTTTAGGCTGAGGTAGATATTGGCATTATAAATTGAAGTGCTAGAAAGGAACAATAAGAATTAAGAATAAGCAGTAATTTCTGCCAAGATCTGTGGCACCCAGTCTCACACATAAGGCTTTTTGGAATCTCTTGGTTTCCAAGGTTCAGGCTCTCATACTTTAGTTTGTACATAAAGGACTTAAGTTATTCTTAAAGCACAGTTTTAGCACTTCACACCAGGAGATGGTTATGAGACTGATCACAGGATAAAGTGAAATAGGATGTGTGCCTACTTGTAGAAGGAACCTCGTTCCTTTTGCCATTCTATTCCTACTTTTCTGGCAGGAAAGTCCTAGAAAAAATTTCATATACAGATTAATTTTAAACAATTTACATTATATTTTACTATTAATAGCTTCTAGAATATCTTAGCTTAGGCTGGCCCTGGTGGCTCACACTTGAAATCCCAGAATTTTGGGAGGCTGAAGTGGGCGGATCAACTGAAGTCAGGAGTTTGAGACGAGCCTAGCCAACATGGTCAAACCTAGTCTCTACTAAAAATCCAAAAATTAGCCGGGTGTGGTGATGCATACCTGTAATCCCAGCTACGCAGGAGGCTGAGGCAGGAGAACCATTGAGCCTGGGAGGTGGAGGCCGCAGTGAGCCAAGATTGTGTCACTGCACTCCAGCCTGGGCAACAGAGCAAGACTCTGTCTCACAAAAACAAAAAACAAACAAACAAAAAAAGAGTATCTTAGCTTATATATTTCTCACATCTGATCCTACCACTTTACTTCTTTTTTCCTGTTTATACCAATTATTTCTATTCCTCTTTACATATAGGCAGAAAGATAAGACTAAAATGTGTCATAGACAATGACATCTAGTAAATTGACGTATTCTTCATGTTTAATTCCACAACAGATTTCAAATACAACCAAAATCTCCAAATAAAATCTTAATTCTAAATTGAGTGCTTGTACAGTCTTCAAATATGTTCAAATAGAACATCAAAGCTCAATAAAAATAGTTATATCACTTGGGATGATGTTTAAAATATTTTTTCCTAAATAAATTCAGCTTCAGAGGATGAGAAAACCTTCGTTAGGAGATGTTTTAAAGAACAAATTAAGTTAAATGTGAAGGAAATCATACTTTATTTTGTTGAATAGTAAGATTTTTTTGTTGCTATTGTGAATTAATGCCATCCATATATTGAGTGATGTAATTCAATTTAGTAAAAGAAAAAAGTCTAAATTATCAACTTCTTTCCTTATAAAAATGAAATATGCTATAACTTGCATTTTTTCCATGGCAATGACCCTGATGATCAGAGAGGTTAAAACCTAAAAACATTTAAAATCATCTAATCTAAATTATAAAAAAGAAATCCCTTTCTTCAGAAAAAATAATTTTTTAAGGAAGCACTCAAAAACCAATCTCTACTAGTAGATATACAGCATACACATCTCTTACTATCTCCCATGCAGACTGCATAAAAAGGCGTGCTGGCTACTTTTAAGAAAACAACATTCAGATGTCTGGAAAGTATCTGAAATGCATGATTAATCTACACAGATAATTTTCTCAAGAAACCAAATTTTGAAGACAAGTAATTCAAAAGTCTATTGTCTATAAAGTAAATCCGCTGGTATTCTTAAACTGCTGTAATCCTTTCTCTGTTTACCTTATAGTGTGCACCTCTCAAGCTATGGGAATGCATGTCATCTCTAAGAAGAGCTGACTTCTTTTGTAGGAAAAAGCTGTTGGAAATGACTGTTAGGATTTCAAATGTTTGGGAGTGTGTATTCATGTGGGTTTTACGTGTTGAATATTTGCATTTATAATTTTAAGATGCTTAAATCAAAAACTAAAATGACCTATGCAACATAATTCTGCCATAGGATAAATTAAATTCAATTAAATGTTCCCATACAAATTATTATCTACCACAATGTAAAAATATTTATATATCACAAAGATGTAAGAAACACTGACTTCTATTATACAGCAGAGTTCAATTTCACTACTACTTAGCTTGATGATATTTTAAGGTCATGTCTCTTGGAATACACATTCAATATTCATTGCCAAGTGTCTGAGCTCACCTCTCTTGAAGCAATATTCAATTATCAAATGAAAATAATTTACCAAGCAACCTCACAAAACACAAACTCTAGGTAGCATCAAGGTTTTTCAAAGTGATTATTCCTTACTGGTCGAGATCCTAAGATATAAAAACTCATAGATCACATGATCTGAGATTTTCTAATTGAAAAGCCGTAGCTGTAAACCTTTCATTCAAAGTCGGATACTACCTTCAGCTGTCAAAAGAATTATGCAATCACTTAAACTTCTGGAATGAAAGAGAAAATGAAGGGAACAATAAAAGTAACTGAAATGCACTGAGAAATGAACATAAGGAACCAAATGGAGGCAAAGACAGAGAGAGAGAGAGAGAGGGCTGTTTATCTAACCTTCCCTTCTTGAGTTGGTTTTCTCTGATATCTCTAGAGAACAACTGGATGGGTAACAATGAAATACAAAACACAAGATATTGTCTTCCTATAATTACTTGTAATGATTCCAGGATGGCATAATTTGAGAACCTGCTAAATAGGACAACAAAGTGATCTGCTTTTCCAAAATTTTGCCCCTTACCTTATATATTATTTCATGGTGAAGATCAATAAAACTGAAAATTGGAATTGCCAGATATTATCAGATTTTATTTTTTGAATGCTTAACAGCTGACCCAAAATCTGGTCATAAAAATGGAAGTTAAATTAAATTGTCCTCAAAATTTAAGTTTGCTACATTTGTAAGAACCACTTGCTTCTTCAAAATCTCAAACTTTCTCATATCTAGCAGCAAATTGAAATTAGGAATTTAAGCATGTAAATTCATCATGGAAACCAAATTGATTAAAATTTTCTGTGTATTCATGATAATGTTTAAAATTTTTGCTACATTTAAACCCTAAGTTGGTTACAAAAACCCTAAAATTATGCTTGTTTAAAAACTTGGGCTAACTTGCTTTTGAAAACATACTGACATATTCGTTCCATTCTTCTTATAATTATTTTTTTGTCACTCCCAAGCAGCACACCATTGTATATATCCCCAAAACGGCACTTCTTTGTTAAAGCCATTAGGACAGAAATATTTTTGAGCCAGATGCAATGGCTCATGCCTGTAATCTCAGTACTTTGGGAGGCCTAGGTTAGAGGACTGCTTGAGGATAGGAGTTTGTGACCTGCCTGGGCAACATAGCAAGACCCAGTCTTTACAAATGAAATGAAAATAAAATATAAAATAAACTGGCTGGACAAAGTAGTGCACACCTGTGGTCATAGCTACCAGGAGGCTGAGATGAGAGGACCATATGAACCCAGGAGTTTGGGGCTGAGAATGAGCTATGACTGCACCACTGCACTTCAGCCAGAACTATGGGTTGGTGAGTTAGAAATAAGTTCTCAGTTCTGAATATAATAACTGCTCCTGGCACTCCCCAGAATGAGCTGGGTTTTCTTTTGCCTCTCTATAGTCCCTCTTCCTCAGGAAATACCCCCATGGTTCTGCCCGCTGTGCTATTAATTACACCAATGCTTATTATATGTCAGTTCAGTTTTATCTAGATTCTCCCAAAGTCAGTGCTGAACTTAGTTGTTTGAAAATGTATATATTGTAATAGTTACCAAAAAGACCAAATACAGCTAGATATTTATGCTATTTGTTTTATTTCCATCGTAGGTATATTTCCTTTTAAAATTCATATATATCTTTCTCTAAGGATTGTCTCCGTTTTCAGATGTTAAGCACTTTCTCATGCACACACCACCTAAGCAGCAAAGACAGAGTCCACGTCAGGGAATGTCACATTCAGTATAAGTACCTATCATTCTGTAACTCAGAAGTAGGAAAATGGATGTCCTCAAGCAGATGCTTTTCTTGACAGATACAAAAATTTGACAAGGATCACTGACTTACTTCCAACCCACCATTCATCCCTTTTCTCTTATTTTGACCCTAAGGGTCCCAGAGGGATAATGGCACTACATTCCTATTTAGAATTCAGATTTCAGATTGCATTTCTTATATCATTGTTTATAAGTAGTGGTTGCACACAGTCGCGATAATACTATGACATTAATCTACATTCCTCGTTAAATCGATTTTTGTCTTCCGTTTTTGAGCTTAGCTACAATTTCTCACACGGTTTCTCTAGGAAGATTCCCCAATGACTGAAACATTTAGAACATGGTCCATTCATAAATACGACACTGGGATTCCCCAATGACTGAAACATTTAGAACATGGTCCACTCATAAATACGACACTGGGATTCCCCAATGACTGAAACATTTAGAACATGGTCCATTCATAAATACGACACTGGGATTCCCCAATGACTGAAACATTTTGAACATGGTCCATTCATAAATACGACACTGGGATTCCCCAATGACTGAAACATTTTGAACATGGTCCACTCATAAATACGACACTGGGATTCCCCAATGACTGAAACATTTAGAACATGGTCCATTCATAAATACGACACTGGGATTCCCCAATGACTGAAACATTTAGAACATGGTCCATTCATAAATATGACACTGGGATTCCCCAATGACTGAAACATTTAGAACATGGTCCATTCATAAATATGGCTTTAGGATTCCCCAATGACTGAAACATTTAGAACATGGTCCATTCATAAATATGACATTGGGATTCCCCAATGATTGAAAAATTTAGAACATGGTCTATTCATAAATGTGAAGAGCTTGTGTAGAAAGTATAATTTACTTATCCTATTATGCTTAAGAAATTATGTGAAATAATGTGAAAATAATCTTAAAACATTTGCTTGCATATTTGCTGCAAGAGTCCTACTTCATTGATACTTAATCATAATCTTGGACATGGTGGGTCCCAATAACCAATATTTAATGCAAGTCTGTAAACTTAATAGAGAGAAAACCTTATTTATAAATTTTCATGTGTTCTTTTCTTGACAATAAGGAGCTGTGAGATTTGTATTTTAAAAGATACTTAGTAATAAAAACTTTAATTTTTAAAACTTTTATTTTTAAATTCTGCTTAATTGCATAAAAGTTAAAAGGTAATATTTAATATTTAATGAGGCTTACTGAGCTAGATGATGATATGCAGCTTGGGTTATACTTGCAATTATAAGATTTGCTCATTATACCTAAGCAATCTCCTTCACTCAATCTAGCTACCACTAAGGAAGCAAAATTCCCTGAATCATAATATCAAAGCATTCCATTATGTTTTCTATTAAGTTGTTTTGTTCTTTGAATCATTGTCTATTTTAATTTATCCTTTTAGAAAGAAAACAAATTACTTAACTTGCATTTCCCACTAGAAGCTTCACTACAGCTAGACTTGGAATTGATTTCAGGCCATTTTTTAATAAATGATGGTCCCTAGTGAAAGATAGAATACTTGAGCCATCAATATTGAGTAAATAAAAGGGTTTGGGTAAATAAGAGAGAAGATACCTATTTTTCTCAAATATTTTAAATATCTAATAACCTATTCCTCATCTAAAACAAGCCACAATTGCTGGAAATGATGGTCAGAGGAAGGTATTAGCAACCCTGTGTAATACTACATGTCATGTTGGATCACTATTACAGAGAAACAGTTGTCATGCTGCATTTTAGTAATTCTACACATCACCAGAGAAATAGACAACTCTTATAGCCACAGAAATCCAACGTAGCTACTGTCTACATATTCTTGTTTTAGACCTTTGGTGAAAAAAACTACTATGTGTATTGAATATATTTTACATTAGTTTTATCACAAAAAAGAAAAATGAGAATTCTATTAGATGCAAATACAAATTCTGAATGACAGGAAAGAAAAATTAAAATCAAAGCTGATCTTAATTAACAAAATGTATTATCTGCTTACATGTATATACAACTGTTCATATACAAAGGCACAGATGCATTTGTGGTTTTGAAAAAATATCTATTTCATTTCAAATCTTCATTGAACAATATTACATATGGCAAGAAAACTGATCTTTTTGAAGGATCTTTTAAAAAGTGTTAAACTTTATTAGATACTCCAAACTAGCAAAGCTCAACTTCATCACAATTATATAATAACACTGCACACTTTCAATTTTATCTGGAGAAATATACCTATCCCTTGAAATAACTCTGTAAACTTCCTGCGCACAGATTTCATTTCAAGCCTTGAAAATGCAGAAAATCAATGCTGAATACACTTGCCCCGAAAGGAAAAGAAAATTTCAGGGGTGTCAGGATGTTTTATCACATAAAATACAGAATTGCAATTTGTATCTGAGCAGGCAACACACCTCCAAAAATAATACAATACTTATCACAAAATACATTCACAGATACTAGATTTGGCACAAACCACTCCATACAGCTATTGATGAAATCAGTATTGAAAGCCTTATTCCAAAATCTATGGCCCTTTTCTACTCTCCAACTGACATTTCAGGATGCCACAACCTTGCAGCTCCACCCTCTCATTAATTTCCCCTAAATACACTTGGCAGAAGAACGAGAAACGTCACATTTTTCATTTAATTTCTAAAGAACATCACATCCTTTAAGAATAGGTTCTTGAAATTTTAAAATGTAAAACATAAAAACCCTAAAGAGACAAACATCCAAAAACATAAAAACCCTAAAGAGACAAACGTCCAAAAGCTTTTCTTCAAAATCACAACAACTTTATATGCTACATGTTCCTGTAAAATACCACATACACAAACTCACAGGCACACCCACCCACCCAAAACACACACACTCGCATATATATGGCCTCGTAATACCTCACATATATATACATATCATCAATTACAACAGAGAAAAGCCAATTTCAGAAAGATGGCTTCAATTTTGATGCATTTACTCACACCTAATTCTATTTCAATTTAACTGCAGAGATATTACAATACCCTGTAACAAAAACCTGACGGAAGATTGTAACAAATTGCTTAAACATCAAACCAAAGACTAAACATAATTTCATCACAAAGTGAAATTCGCATCCAACTCGCAAAGAATTAGAAAATCCTTGCACTTACCTTGGCCTTGTCCATTCCCCAGATGACCCCAAAACACCACCGTCATCATCAACAGCCCTGGAGCCCACGTCCACATCCTTCTAGTGACACGCTCGTGTCTTCTGGCCATTGCATCTTAAACTCTGCATATTCAGTGGGGTGGATGTGAAAGTACAATAAATTACATTCTTAGAGAAATACACTATGACTCAAATCCCATATCTAATATGCACTGTGCATTTCTGAATTATCCTGCCTACAAGGAGGTACATTTGAAAATCATGCTTCCCTTTAGGGTTGTCATATTGATGATTAATACGAAAGCTCATTCATTTTTAATCTTTAAGCATTCATCTGAATTACATTTTTAATATCATTTTCCAAAACAGGCCACTTAACCTATGAATGTTAAAAAGTACTCCCGATATACATATTGGAGTTCAGTCAAGCAAAAGCATGGTGTATGGACACTACTTAAGTATAACTTGATATTTAGGCAAATTGATGAATTTAACATACCATATAATCTCTACATATATACAAAAGGACTTTTCAACACATTTATGTAAGTTTTGCATAAATACCCTTGAAAATATTCTCAAGTTTTAAGTGGTATTCTAATTATGTCAGTAATTTTAACTGAATAAAGAGATGCATCATGTGCAAAAACTAATCTTGTTTACTTAAAATTGAGAGTAAAATTCATTATAGAAGGTACAAAACACTTGTAATTTTGATTTCGGATATATGACCCACAGGAACCTTCATATATACAAATATTATACACATATATGACAATGTATATTTGAATGTTCATTTTGAAACTGCTTTTCATACTGATACATGAAAATACTTAAGTGTCCACCAAAGCAAAGTTATTTATTCATACATTTGAATGATATACAGTAGCTCAAAAGAATAAACTTGAGTTGCATGTACTAATATGGATAAGTGTCCAAAATGAATAGTGAAGAAAAACTAGCAAATTTAATAATGATAAGTTCAAAATTATACCTTTCATATGTAAACATGTGCAATAGTTAAAACTATAAATTTTATGTTGCATAAATATATAATACAGTATAATAACGCATAAGAATGAGAAACACCTTCAAGACCAAAGTTAGGAAATTACAAGACTCCAATTTAAATGGTTAGTAGGTGGAATTTTAAATCAGAGGTTACTCCTAAATCCCAATTTTTCCACAGTTGACAAAATAACGGAGTTAAGAAAAATAAACTTAATGATTTCCAGAATGAATGCTTTATTCAAAATGCTACGTAATTACAATTCTAATAAACTTGCAAGGGAATCCAGTCACCCAGAAATTTTTTATGCCTTTCTCCTACATCACGAAAGGGGAAGATTTAATTACCAACTTTGCATTACTTAACGTCAGACTCATAGTATCAGAGCTAAAGAGAAATTGAAGAAACACCTAACTCAACCTCTCCATTTTAAATGACCAAATGAGTTGAGAAGGTTACAATGACATTTCTAAGTTCATATGTAAAAACAGAATTTTGATGACAATGACAGTTTAAGTACTAATAAACACTCCTGGAGAAGTTACTGTAATCCAGGTTATTTTACTGTGATAAATGCCTTACATTCTTTACCCAATTCAGTTTTCACAGAAATCCTATGAACAAAGCACTTCCAAAATTTACCACTTCACAGCTAAGAAAATAAGGCTTAGAGAAATGCTACACGATCCCCTAGTCATGAGGTTAGTAGGTACCACTGTGGAGACTGAGGCAAAACAGGACGATTTCAAAGCCTATGCTCTGAAAAAGTAAACACTAAGCAGGAATTTAGTTCTAGATCTCCCAGTTGTAGTCCAATAATCAGCCAAAACATGATGCTGAGAAGAGGGGAAAGAAAGATGTCTTGTATGTGGAGCCTCATGTATTTGATCCCAAATACATCTTCATATTGAAAATCATTAGAGCACAAGGCAATAGAATTATTAGTTTGTTTCTAAAATCATCAACCTTTCCCAAGTTGAACATACAAATATATTTTATCATATATATACTATATGTGTGTATAGCGTGTGTTTATCTAAGTATTCCTGTGGTTTATATATCTGGATTTGGAATTACAAGTGTTTTGTGATTTATTATTTATTTATTATTATACTTTGAGTTTTGGGGTACATGTGCACAACATGCAGGTTTGTTACATATGTATCCATGTGCCATGTTGGTGTGCTGCACCCATTAACTCGTCATTTAGCATTAGGTGTATCTCCTAATGCTGTCCCTGCCCCCTCCCCCCACCCCACAACAGTCCCCAGAGTGTGATGTTCCCCTTCCTGTGTCCACGTGTTCTCATTGTCTCCCTCTGTTGCTCTGGCTGGAGTCAGTGGTGTGATCATAGCTCACTGCAGACTCCAAGTCCTAGGCTCAAGCGATACTTTTGCCTCGGCCTCTCAAGTAGCTCGGACTACAGGCACGCACCACCATCCCTGCCTAATTGTTTTACAGAGATGGGTCCCACCGTGTTGCTTGACTGGTCTCAGCCGCCTTAGGTCAAGGGATCCTCCCACCTAGACTTCCGAAAGCACTGAGATTACAGGTGTCAGCCACCGTGCGTTTTTTGATTTCTTCAATTAATTTTACTTATACACTTGATTACACAAGATTAATTTTGTGTACATAATGAATCTCTTTTGAGGTTTAAGTTACTGATTAATTAGAGTACCACTTAACAAGCGTGTCATCCCAGCACTTTGGGAGGCTGAGGTGGGCGGCTCACCTGAGGTCAGGCATGAGCCACCATGCCCGGCTTACAGACATTCTTTTCACTCCTGCTTGCAGATCTCTGTTCCCTTCTAATTCCAGTGGAACCACTTTCACTTAGTATCAAAATATCCAGATCCACTCATCAAAGTGTAAATAATCCTTCAGTAAATTACATTTGCAAATCTATTTTTATGTAATATTTCCTTAACTTCTTCTTACCTACACCCAGTAGTCATTTTACAAGGCAGAATTTTTTCTATTTTATATAGAACTGAGGCAGTATTTGAAAAAAATCTCAAAACACTCTTCAGAAAGGACTGGCATCTAAAACACCAGTTCCAATATATGTTTTAGTAACATTTTAAAGGACAGATGGTTTTCGAAAAGTTATTATAATTTAAAAAAATGTAACCTTCCTCTCTGAGTTCATGTTTATGGAAAACTAATATTTCATAAATGCCAAGTTACTATGATGTATTATCTAAATGCTGCCCCTGCCATTCTATAAATAGAAAAATCATAACCTTCTAACTTTGGTATTAGACAACAACTGTGCTGATGAAAAGTAAAATCAATTCATTTAAAAAAAATTTTCCATGAAAAAAAAACAAGTAACTTGTAAGCAGTATCTTAGATGAACCAAAAAATAAAGTAACATTAACCAGAAAGACATGCCATGGACTTCTCTAATCTTTTTTTGGAACACCCTTTTCATGCATATGAAAATAAAAATTAAATATAAAATACCTACTTTATGTATGTACTTTTACTTGTGTCTATTGTTCTTTAAAGATTAAAATAACTCTTTTGAGAAGTGTCTGTTCATGTCCTCTGCCCACTTTTTGATGGGGTTGTTTTTTTCTTGTAAATTTGTTTGAGTTCATTGTAGATTCTGGATATTAGCCCTTTGTCAGATGAGTAGGTTGAAAAAATTTTCTTCCATTGTGTAGGTTGCCTGTTCACTCTGATGATAGTTTCTTTTGCTGTGCAGAAGCTCTTTAGTTTAATGAGATCCCATTTGTCAATTTTGGCTTTTGTTGCCATTGCTTTTGGTGTTTTAGACATGAAGTCCTTGCCCACGCCTATGTCCTGAATGGTATTGCCTAGGTTTTCTTGTAGGATTTTAATGGTTTTAGGTCTAACATATAAGTCTTTAATCCATCTTGAATTAATTTTTGTATAAGGTGTAAGGAAGGGATCCAGTTGCAGCTTTCTACATATAGCTAGCCAGTTTTCCCAGCACCATTTATTAAATAGGGAAGCCTTTCCCCATTTCTTGTTTTTGTCAGGTTTGTCAAAGATCAGATAGTTGTAGCTATGCGGCAGCATTTCTGAGGGCTCTGTTCTGTTCCATTGATCTATGTCTCTGTTGTGGTACCAGTACCATGCTGTTTTGGTTACTGTAGCCTTGTAGTATAGTTTAAAGTCAGGTAGCGTGATGCCTCCAGCTTTGTTCTTTTGGCTTAGGATTGACTTGGCGATGCGGGCTCTTTTTTGGTTCCATATGAACTTTAAAGTAGTTTTTTCCAATTCTGTGAAGAAAGTCATTGGTAGCTTGATGGGGATGGCATTGAATCTATAAATTACCTTGGGCAGTATGGCCATTTTCACGATATTGATTCTTCCAACCCATGAGCATGGAATGTTCTTCCATTTGTTTGTATCCTCTTTTATTTCATTGAGCAGTGGTTTGTAGTTCTCCTTGAAGAGGTCCTTCACATCCCTTGTAAGTTGGATTCCTAGGTATTTTATTCTCTTTGAAGCAATTGTGAATGGGAGTTCACTCATGATTTGGCTCTCTGTTTGTCTGTTATTGGTGTACAAGAAGACATTTATGCAGCCAAAAAACACATGAAGAATCACTGGCCATCAGAGAAATGCAAATCAAAACCACAGTGAGATACCATCTCACACCAGTTAGAATGGCCATCATTAAAAAATCAGGAAACAACAGGTGCTGGAGAGGATGTGGAGAAATAGGAACACTTTTACACTGTTGATGGGACTGTAAACTAGTTCAACCATTGTGGAAGTCAGTGTGGCGATTCCTCAGGGATCTAGAACTAGAAATACCATTTGACCCAGCCATCCCATTACTGGGTATATACCCAAAGGGCTATAAATCATGCTGCTATAAAGACACATGCACACGTATGTTTATTGCGGCACTATTCACAATAGCAAAGAGTTGGAACCAACCCAAATGTCCAACAACGATAGACTGGATTAAGAAAATGTGGCACATATACACCATGGAATACTATGCAGCCATAAAAAATGATGAGTTCGTGTCCTTTGTAGGGACATGGATGAAACTGGAAAACATCATTCTCAGTAAACTATCGCAAGGACAAAAAACCAAACATCGCATGTTCTCACTCATAGGTGGGAATTGAACAATGAGAACTCATGGACACAGGAAGGGGAACATCACGCTCCGGGGACTGTTGTGGGGTGGGGGGCGGGGGGAGGGACAGCATTAGGAGATACATCTAATGCTAAATGACGAGTTAATGGGTGCAGGAAATCAACATGGCACATGGATACATATGTAACAAACCTGCACATTGTGCACATGTACCCTAAAACCCTAAAGTATAAAAAAAAAAAAAAAAAAAGATTAAAATAACTCCTAAAGCCTGGATAGCTGAGCCCATTGTGCTCTCCTGCCCATAAAATAGATTGGATGTGCAGTGAAAGAGGTAAAACTTAGGCTTTCAGATTAGTTATGACGATGGAAACACAATTCTAT
Source organism: Symphalangus syndactylus (assembly GCF_028878055.3). Taxonomy (NCBI): domain Eukaryota; kingdom Metazoa; phylum Chordata; class Mammalia; order Primates; family Hylobatidae; genus Symphalangus; species Symphalangus syndactylus. Next base: position 182,278 of record NC_072435.2, on the reverse strand, counting down.
TCAATAGTGTTCATCTTGGTCTTTCAAATGTTTAAGGTCACAAGGCAAAAGAGAACAGACTTTAAGAATGTTCTTGTATTACTTCTCGTCTTACCCAATAGCTAGATTAGTTCAATTAGGCCAGTGTTTTGGAGTAAACAGCATTGCGAAATGTGTCGTGAAGTCCGGAGGCTCCACCACCTACCTCCAGGTAGTTGTTCTGTCCGATGGAGCCTAGAGTAATACCTTAGGAGATGCATTACATCTACAGGTACCAACCAGGAAGGGTAGTCTTGAATTAAAGGGCTTTAGAACACGTTATAAGAGCAAATCGAAGCTTCCACGAATTAGAACCACTTCAATCACAGAGCGTCTCTGGGTTCTATCTATGGCCAGCATCAAGTATCTGTCTGCCCTCCCCGAATGCTTTCTCTCATCATGTGGATCTTCTAGATAGTCTTATTCTTCCCCAGCCAGCCAACTTGATCAACAAGCCTAGGTATATTAGGTATGTATAAAGTTGGTTCTTAAATAAAGTCCATTTCTGTATCTAGGTAAGTAATGTCTTCAGACTTACAATTTTATTGATATCTAGAAAGAGTGACTCTAGTTAGCTTCTAGTGTCAGTTTTTCTAGCAGCTTCTTTAAAAAAAAAATCCTCTCTGGAACAAAGCTTCCTTGCAAGTATTGCTGTTGGCAATAGTCCTCTTTACTGAAATGTTTATCCGGTGAAACTTGCGCTGTGCCAGGGAGCCTGCAGGTTGATGGTCCTTTTGTTCAACTTCTCCATTATAAAGCAACCTCTCTGATCACCCTTTTAAAACTAAAGACCAAAGAATCAAATGAGATCAGGAAGGGACCAGAGCTCACAGGTCATCAACTCCTCTTCTTAGGATATTATAGCACACAGTCTAAGCCCGAAAAACACGGCAGAACTCATTACAGCTCTCGAGTTCCAGTTATTAACATTGATTTTTTCAATGGAAAATTTTCATTAGAAGCTATCACAGGACTCACATTCAGTAATAACTTAGATTAGGATATATACTGGAGCCTTTGTCCTTAGAGTAGATGCCACTGAGTCACTATTAAAAGGAGTCTTTTTGACCTTAGTAAACTCTCACAGGGCTTATCTCAGTCTAAACTGTAACTGGCCTTTACTAGTGATGTCATGTGTAATTCAAATTAATATTGTAATGTATATAAATTGTATATATAGGTATAACACATGCATGTATTTACAATTATTTATTTTATTTTATTTTTTAATAAGATAAAACGTAGAGGTTAAAATATGACTCTAGGCCATTGTGCTTTAGAATGAAGAGCACAGACATGGGTTGGAAATGTAAATTTTGACCCAATTTAATTTCTGTGACAAATTCATTAATGTCTTCAAGGTTCAGGCTCTATGTACGAGACAAACGAAAACAGCTCTAAGATTCCTGAAAACCCTAAAGTATTAAAATTTCACTCTGCCATTAGTTCAGATAAATCATTTGCCAATTTGCCCCACAAGAACCAGGCATCTTTAAATGGTAACATAACATGCACTTCTCTCTCCCAAAGTGTAGTGCATAAACGTTCTGCTTCTGAATAACACAGGATGCCTGCCAAAATGTGCTGTCAGGGGTACTAGTAAGGAAATGTTGTATCAAAACTTCTGCAGATGTGGCCCTGAAATACACATTGTAATAAATCCTCCAGGCCTCTCAAGTTAGGAATAACTGGTTTATAAAATTGTACTTACTTAAAAATTATAGATAAACAGATTTCACCGTAACCCAGTTTTTCTGATCTGAATGAAATAAGGCTCTATATTCAGACTGACTTTTCAGTGAAAAACAACTTAAAATAGTGACAAATCATCTATAAGTTTAAATGAATATAACTAGGAGACCTGAAAACTCAGGTTTAGCAGTCATCTTCCAACAGTTTGAGAGCCCACAGGAGCCACAGAGCCCTCATGTCTCTCCAGAGAAGCGGGGTGATTCTTCCCCCTAAACACCATGCAATTCTTGAAGTGAGTGAAAGCATTCCTGCTCACACTAATACCCTCTCAAGTGAACTCAAAGTTAAGCCATCTCCAGCCAGACCAGATACTCTGGCCCATATCTCATTCATTAATATATGTTGAGAAGCCTTTGTTTCTTGGAAACTACATGAAGTGAATAGGCTGTGGACTCCACTGGACCTAGTGGTCTATATTTAACCAATTCCCTTCACACATATGTATCAGATGCTCTCTTAGTTACGGAGCTGCAGTGGTCAATAAGAAAGCCACAGTCCTGTACTCCTAGGGTTTCAATTCTGAAGACGAAGACAGGCACAGAAACCCAACTGAGCAAAGAGAAGAGATTATTACAAAATGTGTCCACATGAAAAGTGAAGCAAGGGACTGAATATACAACAAGGGTGTTGGGGCGAACATTAGATACAATCTTAATTCAGATTATATAAGGTTCATACATATAATTTTTATATATAGATGTGTTAATTTGGGCCGGGCGTGGTGGCTTATGCCTGTAATGCCAGCATTTTGGGAGGCCAAGGCGGATGGATCACTTGAGTCCAGGAGTTTGAGACCAGTCTGATCAACATGGCAAAACCCCATCTCTACTAAAAATAAAAAAGTTAGCCGGGTGTAGTGGTGTGCGCTTGTAGTCCCAGCTACTCAGGAGGCTGAGAAAGGAAAACTGCTTGAACCCAGGAGGCAGAGGTTTCAGTGAGCCAAGATTGTGCCACTGCACTCCAGCCTGGGTGACACAGCAAGACCCTGTCTCAAAAGAAAAAGAAAAAAAAGAAATATTAATTTGGATTATACAGATTCTAACCACTTCTTCCGAGTGAGAATATTTAAGCTAAGACCTGAGAATAAAAAGAGTTAGCTCTTCATACAATACAGAAAGATGCGTCTTTTAGGAAAAACCCCCAGTGTTCATGGACCCTAATATATGAACAAGATCTTGGCATGTAGAAGAAACCTGTGAATTGGATGAAATTAAAAACTGAAAAGTAGGAATCTGGATGAAGTACAGAAGGGAGAAAGACTAATGTGAGACGTGGCTGAAAGAGAAGGATATGTGAAACAGTACAGGTCTTCATTAGTAATGATGAGGAACATAAATCTTAGTCCAAGTACACCAGAAAAGTGGGAGAGTTGGAAACCGAAAGACATGTTAAGAGATCACTTTGGTTTCTCTGTAGCTAACAGGGTGTAGGAGACTAAGAATTCAAGTAGGTTGACTAAGGATGACCTAAGAAAATAAGCGTAGGTAAGAAAATATGTGGCTCTGGCTAGGCTGGGGACATTGGAAATCAAAATAGGTGGAGGAAATTACAGATGTATTTGGAACCAAAATATTTTTTAAATGAATGTTGAATTGGATATTGTCAGAATATTGAGGAAGGGCCAAAAATGACTTATAAGCGTCTAGCATGGCTGGCAGTGCCACTTACTGACATGTGGGAAACCAGGACATGTTACCTCTGAATTATTCGAGTGCTATTGTCATGTAAATCATCAACTCCCAGAATAAAGGTCTGGGCCAAACTCTAAGACTGGAAATTATGAGCTGTTTAGTAGTGTTTAGAGCTTAGAGAGAGTATGTGTGTGGAGAGAAAAGAAGAGCAATTAGGACAGAACCCTTAGAAACATCAATATTTAAAATTTGGGAAGAGAAACAGAAACAAATAAATTGTGGGAAAATGAAGCTCAGGGTAGTTGCAAGGGAATGCTAAAAATGAACTATGGCATTTGAGGAGGAAAACGTGGAAACTGAAAGCAAGAGAGTACGGATGGATCTTGAGGGAGCAGCAGCAGCTGTGTCCTAAGGAGAGTCTCAGTGAAAATGAAGGGTTGTAGGAATGAGGACATCTGGGCCAATGAGCTGGCAAGGAGTGATGTCCAGGAGGCAGAATATTTGCATCTAGATCCTGGTGGTACATACCCTTGTAGAAAATGTTTCAGATTTGATGACAATAAAGTGGAGGAAAGAAAAAAAGTAATGGAAATAAAGATGTCAAAAAACGGGGAACCGAGGTTTGTACTGGTCCTTTCACGTGAAAGCTGAGCCACTAAAATGATGGCTGAACTTGCCTGAAGATGATATTGAGCAAAAGATCTAAAGCCTTAAATAAATGACAAGAGGCCAGGTGCAGTGGCTAATGCCTGTAATCCCAGCACTTTGGGGGGCTGAGGCAGGCAGATCACCTGAGGTCAGGAGTTCGAGACCAGCCTGGCCAACATGGCGAAACCCCGTCTCTACCAAAAATACAAAAATTAGCTGGGTGTGGTGGTATGCACCTGTAATCCCAGTTACTCAGGAAGCTGAGGCAGGAGAATCACTTGAAACCGGGAGGAGGAGGTTGCAGTGAGCCGAGATCACACCATTACACTCCAGCATGGGTGACAGAGCAAGACTCCATCTCAAAAAAAATAAATAAATAAAGACAAGAGTGCCCAGGAGGGAGGTCTGTTGATGATGGTAATACCAAAGGGGCATGGCTGATATTTCCAAGGGGTTTGAGTTTCAAAGGAACAGTCTAATTTGAAGGGAGCGGAGAAATTAACAGTCTAGAAGTTTTAATGAGAACCAAGAACAACCACCTCGGCTTCCAGCCATAGGTATGTGGAGGGTGAGAAAAAGACCTGTCTCAATTTATGAAAGCTAGAGGAACAATTGTACTTTGATATCAACCAACTTTTGTTTTAAGATAATTACGAAGCAATATGGAACTTAGCAACAGTCAATTTTGACAGTTTCCTGCAGCTTAGTAAATTCTGCACAAAATTAAGATTTAACACAAAAGTAAAGAAAAATTTTAATGGCATAGCACCTTTCTTCACAATTCCTTAAACCAAATAATTCCCTGTTCTTCTAACTCTCTCCTTACACTATCAACTAGGCTTCTTATTCAATGAACGGTTTAAGTCTACTAAGACACACACACACACACACACACATACACACACACACGTCTTATCCAGCTGCAGATCTCATTTTTGAAGGTACATTGAAAGTACATAGATCATTCTATAATCATCAACTATGAAGATTGTGAGCAACTGGAACAAGTATTCTTGGAAAAGAAGTTTCCTATGTATAAGAAAAAAAAGAGTCCAACTCTGGGAACTGACTTGGCTGAGTCATCATTATATGCCACTGGCAAGAAATCAAGAAGTAACCCAGGACTGATAAACTTTGTGAAAGGAAATGGAAACAGCCTATCTGTGAGGCTTAATTCTTGATAATCTGGCCAAGATATAGCATCTGCATATGAGTTCACTGACTCAACTAAATTTTGTGAAGGTGAAGTACTTGTTAAAATGAAAGATCTATTTAGAGAGAAATAAGTAGACATAATGTCTGCACTATGGATAGGTGTATACCTGCTTTTTGCAAAAACAGATTGTATCTTTGAAATGCTGGTTTGCCCTGGACAGAGCTAGCTTAAATAGAGACCAGGCGCGGTGGCTCATGCCTGTAATCCCAGCACTTTGGGAGGCCGAGGAGGGTGGATCATGAGGTCAGGAGATCGAGACCATCCTGGCTAACACGGTGAAACCCCGTCTGTACTAAAAATGCAAAAAATTAGCTGGGCATGGTGGCGGGCACCTGTAGTCCCAGCTACTCTGGAGGCTGAGGCAGGAGAATGGTGTGAACCCGGGAGGCGGAGCTTGCAGTGAGCCGAGATCACGCCACCGCACTCCATCTGGGTGACAGAGCGAAACTCCGTCCCAAAAATATATATATATAGTTTTTATATATATATATATGTATATATACCCAAAGGATTATAAATCATGCTGCTATAAAGACACATGCACACGTATGTTTATTGCGGCACTATTCACAATAGCAAAGAATTGGAACCAGCCCAAACGTCCAACAACGATAGACTGGATTAAGAAAATGTGGCACATGTACACCATGGAATACTATGCAGCCATAAAAAAGGATGAGTTCATGTCCTTTGTAGACACATGGATGAAGCTGGAAACCATAATTCTCAGCAAACTATCACAAGGACAAAAAAAACCAAACACTGCATGTTCTCACTCATAGGTGTGAATTGAACAATGAGAACACATGGACCCAGGAAGGGGAACATCACACTCCGGGGCCTGTCATGGGGTGGGGTGAGGGGGAGGGACAGCATTTGGAGATATACCTAATGTAAATGATGAGTTACTGGGTGCAGCACACCAACATGGCACATGTATACATATGTAACAAACCTGCACGTTGTGCACATGTGTCCTAGAACTTAAAGTATATATATATATATAAACAAAGAGAAAACCATTAAAGAAAGGCTATAATACACAGGAACACACAGACACACATACACCTGTGTATCTATATCTTCAGTTATCACACTTTTTCTATACAGACTCCACACGAGACAAACATGTTACATTTTATGAGAAACTATAAGTGGAAAGAGGAGAATTTGTTAAATCAATATAGAATGTTCCTTGTTTAGCATAATTCTAACTGTTTCTCATTAGAGGTCTCAGTATCAATCTGTATTATATGTGGCCATGCTGGCATTTGGGAAATTCCACAAGAAACTTTTTAAATATGAATTTGGAAAAGGGAAAAGGATTTTTAAAGTGTCTTTTTTTGTTCTGCATTCTGTGTGGAACATATATTTTGTGCTAACTGCTCGTGTTAGCTTGTGATTGCCTGTGACTATGTGGAAGATATACTTTACGTGACTATGTGAGCAATAGTCTTAAAGTTAAGAAATCTAAAAATTGGTTGGTTTAGTTGCTAATTAGGTAAATTACCTTGTAATGGTTACTCAACCTCTCAAAGATTAATTATCTTCAGTGGTACATTGAAGGTTCCATTCATATTGATTTTAGTAGACTTATCCTGCTAAAAAGTAAATTTAACAACAGAAATTATTCTAGACCTCATTATTTCAGGAGACCCCACCCCAGCTTTTATTCCTAACTTCAAGAAATGCAGAGAAATTTAAAAATTAGATGTTCTCCCAATTCAACAGAATATAACTGAACTAAATAGATTTATGTATAATTCATTATTTCAACCTTTAACGCTATATCCAAGCGGTTTGTTTTCACCATAAAGTTATAGCTGTTTAGGCCAATAATTAAAGAGGACCTTGATAGAGAATGACAAGAGAGGATGATCGCCCTATTGTCTATCTTCCAGCTGCTTTCAATGCCCTGAAGTTTTATTCACACCCTAATATTAGAATCTTATCTGAGAGAGCGTACTCAAATGAGGAATCATGCTAATTTCTCAAGAAAAGTGTTACAGAATAATAAATGCCTTTCTGGTCAAAGCACTGATGCTCTGGAAATAATCTTTTTCCAAATGAGGTACAGGAATTGTTATGACTATTAAAAGTTTCTATATGATATCTGCCAGGTTCGACTGAGCTTCACTTAAAATCTACTATATTAGGGCCAAGTGTAATGACTCAAATTAGTGAACTTAAAAATTGTTTTAAAATGTTTCATGGAGACATTTCAAATATTGCTCTCTGATTTATCACTGTTACTTTTGCTGAATTCAATTTGATGCCAAGATTTATTCAGATTAATCAAACGCCATAAACTCTGATACCTAATGTTCCTTAACACCTTAAGAACTTTTAAACAGGTCAAATGTTGAAGATACGCTTTTAGTGAAACTGTACCTAAGCACATGAATTCTATTGAATATAGCTTTTCAGAAGACTAACAAAGAAAGAAGACTTAGGAAATTCGGAAACATTTTTTAAACCTTCTAGACAGAATTAAAGTACTGAAAAATAATTTCAATTTGTGAATCTAATGGCATTAATCAGAACATAAGAAAAAAGTAACCATAAAACTTTATGGGGGTAATATTTGCTATGAGGATCAGGAAAAACAACTAATGGAAATTAGGCTTAATACCTGGGTGATGAAATAAACTGTACAACCAACCCCATGGCACAAGCTTACCTCTGTAACAAACCTACACTTGTACCCCTGAACTTAAAAGTTAAAATTTAAATAAATAACGTTGTGCTATTAATTTCAACCAGAGGCTTTCCAAGGTGCAGGGAACTTTTGAGAATTTTATTTCTTGCAAAAGGAAATTTGATTCCTTGCTTAGGGCCTTCCCAGCAAAACCTCTATTCTTTGGAGAAGCATCATACTCCTACAAGATTTAAGGACCATCATATTTGTCAGACTTTTTTTGTTTTACTGTGAGCAGTTTACAGAACATAAAGAAAAATCAAATCCGAAGGTGCACTACACGTGTTTTATCAAAAGGAACATTTTTGGGTACTTTTAAGAAAATACGGCAAATTTAGTTTTCTGACCTAATACCAAGTTAGACATCTTGAGTGAATTGAATCTGTTGTAATCCTGTTTGGTTTTCATCCCATGGCTCTGGAAAACTGACATTTATCTCCAATTTCTCAACTCTGCTTCTTTCCAGTACCTCATCTATACGACTATTGTAGTACTTTTCATCTGCTTCTACCACTACACTATGGCTGCATTACTTTTAACATAGTGTCCCACATGTTACCCATTTCTACCTAATATAAAGAGTAGAAATTGAATTATAATTGAGTATCCAGTTGCCTCATATTCTGGTCTTCAACTGAAATAACTCCAGCTATCTCAAAACTTCAACCCTCCCTGGAAGTATTGGACCAAATTTTCCCAGATTATAGCACTCTCAGGCTAAAATTACTAATGCTTCTATAGTTTCAGAGACAGTATCAGGTTATTCAACACAACCTTCCATGCACCATCCCAGCCTCATATAATCAGAGGACACTTAGACGACTTTAATAGCCTTCAAAAGACACCCTCCTCTTTTACTTATATATATATTTATTTATCTATTTATTTAATGGAGACAGGGTCTCACTCTGTCACCCAGACTGGAGCTCAGTGGCATAATCACGGTCCACCGCAGCCTGCACCTGCCGGGCTCCGATCCTTCCACCGCAGCCTCCTGAGTGGCTGGGACCACAGGCGCCGCCACCACGTCTGCCTGGTTTTTGTATTTTTGTGGAGATGGGGTTTCACATGTTGCCCAGGCTGATCTGAGACTCCTGGGCTCAAGAGATCCACCTGCCCCGGCCTCCCAAAGTGCTGCGATTACATGAACGAGCCATTGTGCCCAGCCGGCCCCGCCCGGTTTTTAACCTTCGTACTGTTTATATAATCATCCTTCACAAAATACAACACTTCATTGCTCGATGGTTCTCATTATTCTAATATGAAGAACTATATTAAGAAAATAAATTCCCGGCCGGGCGCGGTGGCTCACGCTTGTAATCCCAGCACTTTGGGAGGCCGAGGCAGGCGGATCACGAGGTCAGGAGATCGAGACCACGGTGAAATTCCGTCTCTACTAAAAATACAGAAAATTAGCCGGCGTGGTGGCGGCGCCTGTAGTCCCAGCTACTCGGGAGGCTGAGGCAGGAGAATGGCGGGAAGCCGGGAGGCGGAGCTTGCAGTGAGCCGAGATCGCGCCCCTGCACTCCAGCCTGGGCGACAGAGCCAGACTCCAGCTCAGACAAAAAAATAAATCAATAAATTTCCAATATTTCCTAGCATATCCAATTTAATTCTATACATCACATAAAAATAAAAGCCGTCTTACTGTGTTAGTTTCTCACTGCTGCTACAGTAAATTAACATAAACTCAGAGGATTAAAACAACACATTTTTTTCTTTATACTTCTGAGGGTCAGAAGTCCAAAATGGGTCTTAGTGTGCTAAAATCAAGTTATCATCAAGTCTATATTTTGTCTGGAGATTCCAGGAGAGAATTCACCAGGTTTGAGGGGTCACATGTATCCCTGAGCTCTTGGCCTCTGCACATCTTGGACACAGCACATCACTTCAGCCTCGGCTCCAGTTTCCCCAAGCTCTTCTGCTCACCCTGGTCTCTCCGCCTTCCTGTCTGAAGGTTCTTTGTGACTACAGTGGGCCCATCTAGATAATTCAAGATAATCGCTCCAGTTTAAGGTGAGGTGATTAGCAATCTTAATTCCACCTCTAACCATAATGCTCCCATGCTGCCTAACAACACATTCAAAAGGTCATCCTGCTAAGGGTCATTATTCTACCTACACACTAAGTGACTGAGAAAAACTAAAGTTATGTATCATGCCTTACCTATGGTGAGGAAATAATAACTTATAATGATTTATCTAAAAAAACCTGTTTTTAAAAGCTTTGGTCCTAGTCTATTGATTAAAGCTTTGGTATATTCCAGATAAATTTCATGTCCTTGATGCTAACACATTGTGCACAGTAGATGGCCTTTTTAAAATAGTACTGCATAAAGGAATATTTAAGGTTGTCTGGACAATAGAAAAGGAACTTTAGTTGCTATGCCACAAAAGGCCGGATTTCTGCACATTACACCTCCTACCAGTGCACACATGTGCCAAACTCCTTCCTGAAAGCCTGGTTTATGTTTCCTATGTGCTTAGCAATAGTTTTACTCTCACGACTGTTTATATTAAGTCCTATTTTTTAAAGCATATCCTCATTTGTTTGTTTTCCTGAGCCTCTGAACTGGATTTCACCTGGTATGTATTGCACAGGTTTTCACACTTGATTGTACGCTACCTTAAAGCATCCTCTTGTGTTCTGGACACGGTTATTTTTCTCCATGGTAAGGTGATAAGTGACTTCTCTGAGGACTTGCCACCTTAGAATGCAGTGGTGACATCACCTGCTCAGGCTCTGTCTGCAATGTGGAATTTACTATTTTCCAACTTCTGGTCTAACTTGAACTTCATAATTAAGCAGAGCCGCCTTTTGAGGGAACAGTAGGGTGTCTGCCCCTAAACGTCTGTGTAAATGCAGAGACACATTTGGGAACATAACTGACTTTTATGTACAGAAGCCAGATGCATTTCATGCCCATGCATGCTTAGGGAAGCAAGTTCATCTCATCTATCACAATAAGCATCTGTGCCACTAAATTCCACTGCAGGATACTTTTCACACTTAGACAACAAAACATTTAAGGAAATAAAAGCTCTTTCCAATAAAAATGTGCATCAAAAACTGTGTGTATGTTTAAAAAAAAAACCTTCCTCTATAAGATAAGGCCACAGGAACTACTAAAAAAGCATTCTTGAAATACATTTTCTGATAGGCATCTAGGCCCTTGCCCTATATAAGATTTAAGGAAAGTGATGTGTGTGTCTTTATACTTGAAAGGCTGTTTTCAACAGCAAAGCGTATGCTTTGAGGTATCAATATAGCTTTGAGAATGCAAAAGTTTAAAAGAAATGGAATGTATATTCTCCAGGTATGAACATGCAATTGTCATTATTTTCCTACCATCTACTAGATTAGAAACAGAAGAAAAATTATGGAAATGTCTGTTTTCCCTCAATAGGAGTACCTATTTATTAAAGTTAATTAATTACTGTTCTTTAAACATTTTCAAAATAGACTCATAAGTGACAACTTTCAGAGAAAACAAGGGTTTTTGGATGTATATATTTACTTATAACATGGATAAAATAATTTTGTTGAATATTAACTCCATATTAATAATGTTCTCTATTGTTTTTGCATTTTGTTTAACAATAGAGAATCTAATACATTAAGTGTTCATGAGTTTCATACAGTTTCCTGTCAATGTACTTTGTCTTTTTTTTATTGGACTACTAATCATTTATTTATGATTTGTTGGAACTACTCATATTTTAAATATGTCAAGTGAATTGCAAGCACTTGTTGCTGATTTGATATTTGCTTTTTACACATATTCATGGTATCCTCTGAAAAAGAAAAGTTTTATATTTTAACAAATTCCAATCCATAAATTTTTTTTAAAATTTTCTGTTACTGGTTAGGGCTATGTTTGGATATTTAATTTTAACCGTAATGTTGCAAGTGATATTTGTCTATGGTTTTTTTCTTTATATTTTGAAAAAGTGTATTTGACATCCACTATGGAATTAATATTTATTAATGACATATTATACCTTTGTGCAACTATAAAATACATATAGCCAATTATCTCAACACCATTTTATGAACTGTTTATCACTTATCCACTGATTTGAAACACTATCTTTATCATATATTGGATTTTAGGTTTATCGAGATTATGTAACATGAAATTATTTAATTATGAAATTATGTGAATTCAAGCATGACAGTCAGCTCTTCTTCCTCACCACTACCCTGTAAAAGGATGGATGGAATAATTGCTTCCCTATGGCTTAAGTGTATGAGAGGTATACAACATGGTCTTGATGAAGTGGGAACTACACAGAAACTGTTTTTGGTCCTGAAATGTACTCCAGCTTTACCAATTTGTTCTACACATATACCATTGAGGGTAGAAGCTGAATTTTGCTAATGATTATATTTACACTACTTAACATTGTGCCAGATACTGAGTAGATGCTTAGAAACATGTTTAATGACTTGTTTTATTGCTAGAGACCTAATTATCTGCTGCAGTGGTGCTATCTCATTTAGAATCATTTTGACCAGCCTTTCTCCATCATGAATAAAACACTTATTTACACACTTGTGTACACGCACATTTGCATAGAAACACACACACCCTTTGCAGAGACAAACTGCATTGAAAGCATGTACAAACATTATAGTATTTTTGTTGATTCTGACCTGATTCTGATTCTATTGTATACTTTTTGATTCTGATCACAAGAACAATAAAAATAGAAAACTATAAGTTGTGAAGCTGGAAGATGCAGAACATGAAAGATCGAATTACCAATTTTTTTTTCTATTTTCTTTAGTTGGCTGCTGATAAAATCAGAAAAGAAACGGACACAAAAATGAAAGTATGCAATGTGTGTGCGTGTGTGTGTGTGTGTATCACATGCACTGGTTTCCATGCTGTACATATGGAATTTCATAAGCAGCCAAACTAAGCTTCATAAGTGAATGAGAAATAAAATCCTTTACAGACAAGCAGATGCTGAAAGATTTAGTCACCATCAGACCTGCCTTCCAAGAGCTCCTAAAAGAAGCACTAAACATGGAAAGGAAAAACCAGTACCAGCCACTGCAAAAACACACCAAAATATAAAAACCAATGAAACTAGGAAGAAACTGCTTCAACTAATGTGCAGAATAACCAGCTAGCATCATGATGACAGGATCAAATTCACACATAACAATATTAACGGTAAATATAAATGAGCTAAATGCCCCAATTAAAAGACATACACTGGCAAATTGGATAAAGAGTCAATACCCACAGGTGTGCTGTATTCAGGAGACACATCTCACTTGCAAGGACACACATAGGCTCAAAATAAAGGGATGGAGGAATATTTACCAAGCAAATGGAAAGAAAGAAAAAAAAGCAGGAGTTGCAATCCTAGTCTCTAATAAAACAGACTTTAAACCAACAAGGATAAAAAAGGACAAAGAAGGGCATTACATAGTAGTAAAGGGATCAATGCAACAAGAAGAGCTAACTATCCTAAATATATATATATGCCAAATACAGGAGCACCAGGATTCATAAAACGAGTTCCTAGAGACCCACAAGGAGACTTAGACTCCCACACAATAATAGTGGGAAACTTTCACAACCCACTATCAATATTAGACAGATCAACAAGAAAGGAAATTAACAAGGATATTCAGACTTGAACTCAGCTCTGGTCCAAGTGGACCTAATAGATACCTACAGAACCCTCCACCCCAAATCAACAGAATACACATTCTTCTCATTACCACATAGCACTTATTCTAAAATCAACCACATAATTGGAAGTAAAACACTCCTCAGCAAATGCAAAAGAATGAAAATCATAACAAACAATCTCTCAAACCACAGTGTAATAAAATTAGAACTCAGAATTAAGAAACTCACTCAAAACTGCACAACTACATGGAAACTGAACAACCTGCTTCTGAATGACTGCTGGGTAAATAGCAAAATTAAGGCAGAAATAAATAAGTTCTTTGAAACCAATGAGAACAAAGACACAACATACCAGAATCACTGGGATACAGGTTAAACAGTGTTTAGAGGGAAATTTACAGCATTAAATGTCCACATTAGAAAGTGGGAAAGATCTAAAATAGACACCCTAACATCACAATCAAAAGAAGCAATGGAAAACACATTAAAAACCTAGTATAAGACAAGAAATAACTAAGATCACAGCAGAACCGAATGGGAGAGAAACACAAAAAAACCTTCAAAAAAAAAATCAATGAATCTAGGAGTGGGTTTTTTGAAAAGGTTAACAAAATATATAGACCGGTAGCCAGACTAACAAAGAAGAAAAGAGAGAAAGATCAAATAGACACATTAAAAAACGATAAAGGGGATGTCACCACTGATCCCACAGAAATACAAACTATTATTAGAGAATACTGTAAACACCTCTACACAAATAAACTAGAAAATCTAGAAGAAATGGATAAATTCCTGGACACATACACCCTCCCAAGACTAAAGCAGGAAGAAGTCAAATCCCTGAATAGACCAATAACAAGTTCTGAAATTGACTCAGTATTTACTAGCCTACCAACCAAAAAAAGCCCAGGACCAGATGTATTCACAGCCGAGTTCTACCAGAGGTACAAAGAGGAGCTGGTGCCATTCCTTCTGAAACTATTCTGAACAATAGAAAAAGAAGGACTCCTCCCTAACGCATTTTATGAGGCCAGCATCACTCTGATTCCAAAACCTGGCAGAGACCCAATAGAAAAAGAAAATTTCAGGCCAATATCACTGATGAACATCGATGCGAAAATCCTGAATAAAATACTGGCAAGAGAATCCAGCAGCACATCAAAAAGCTTATCCACCACGATCAAGTTGGCTTCATGCCTGGCATGCAAGGCTGGTTCAACATATGCAAATCAATAAACATAATCCATCACATAAACAGAACCAATGACAAAAACCACATGATTATCTCAATAGATGCAGAAAAGGCCTTCAATAAAATTCAACACCCCTCATACTAAAAACACTCAATAAACTAGGTATTGATGGAACATATCTCACAAAAATAAGAGCTATTTATGACAAATGCATAGCTAATATCATGCTAAATGGCCAAAAGCTGGAAGCATTCCCTTTGAAAACTGGCCCAAGAGAAGGATGCCCTCTCTCCCCACTCTTATCAACATAGTATTGGAAGTTCTGGCCAGGGCAACCGAGTAAGAGAAAGAAATAAAAGCGTGCAAATAGGAAGAGAGGAAATCAAATTGTCTCTGTCTGCAGACGACATGATTGTATATTTACAAAATGCCACCACCTCAGCCCAAAAATTCCTTAACCTGATAAGCAACTTTGGCAAAGTCCCAGGATATAAAATTAATGTGCAAAAATCACAATCTTTCTTATATACCAATAACAGACAAGCAGAGAGCCAAATCATTAGTAAACTCCCATTCACAATTGCTATAAAGAAAACAAAATACCTAGGAATACAACCTACAAGGGATGTGAAGGACCTCTTCAAGGAGAACTACAAACCAGAGCTCAAGGAAATGACAGGACACAAACACATAGAGAAACATTCCATCCTCATGGATAGGAAGACCCAATATCATGAAAATGGCCATATTGCCCAAAGTAATTTATAGATTCAATGCTATTCCCATCAAGCTACCATTGACTTTCTTCACAGAACTAGAAAAAAAATATGTTAAATTTCATATGGAAGCAAAAAGAGCCTGTGGAGCCAAGGCTAACCTAAGCAAAAAGAACAAAGCTGGAGGCATGACGCTGCCTGACTTCAAACTATATTACAAAGCTAAAGTAACCAAAACAGCATGGTGCTAATATCAAAACAGATATATAGACAAATGAAACAGAATAGAGGTCTCAGAAATAACACCACACATCTACAACAACCTGATCTTCAACAAACCTGACAAAAGCAAGCAATGGGGAAAGGATTCCCTATGTAATAAATGGCGCTGGGAAAACTGGCTAGCCATATGCAGAAAAGAGAAACTGGACCCCTTCATTATACCTTATAAAAGAATTAACTCAAGGTGGATTAAAAACATAAATGTAAAACCTAAAACTATAAAAACCCTAGAAGAAAACCTAGGCAATATGATTCAGGACATAGGTGTGGGCAAAGACTTCATGACTAAAACACCAACAGCACTTGAAACAACAGCCAAAATTGATAGATGGAATCTAATCAAACTAAAGAGCTTCTGCTCAGTAAAATAAACTATCACAAGAGTGAACAGGCAACCTACAAAATATGAGAAAATTTTTGCAATCTATCCATCTGACAAAGGTCTAATATCCAGAATCTAGAAGGAACTTAAACAAATTTACAAGAAAAAAAAACAAACAACCCCATCAAAAAGTGGGCAAAGGATATGAACAGACACTCCTCAAAAGAAGACATGTATGTGGCCAATAAACATATGAAAAAAGCTCATTATCACTGGTCACTAGAGAAATGCAAATCAAAACCACAATGACATACCATCTCACACCAGTTTGAATGGTGATCATTAAAAATTCTGGAAACAGCAGATGCTGGAGAAGATGCAGAGAAATAGGAACACTTTTACACTGTTGGTGGGCTTGTAAAATAGTTCAACCATTGTGGAATACAATGTGGTGATTCCTCAAGGATATAAAACCAGAAATACCATTTGACCCAGCAATCCCATTACTGGGTATATACCAAAGGATTATAAATCATTCTACTCTAAAGACACATGTACACATATGTTTATCATGGCACTATTTACAATAGCAAAGACTTGGAACCAACATAATGCCCATCAATGATACACTGGATGAAGAAAATGTGGCACATGTTCACCATGGAATACTACAAAGCCATAAAAAAGGATGAGTTCACGTCCTTTGCAGGGATATGGATGAAGCTGGAAACCATCATCCTCAGCAAACTAACAAAGGAACAGAAAACCAAACACTGCATGTTCTCACTCATAAGTGGCTGCTGAACAATGAGAACATGTTGACACAGGGAGAGGAACATCACACACTGGGGTCTTTAGGTGGGTGGGGGGAAAGGGGAGGGAGAGCATTAGGACAAATAGCTAATGCATGTGGAGCTTAAAACCTAGATGACGGGTTGATGGGTGCAGCAAATTACCATGGCACAAGTATACCTATGTAACAAACCTGCATGTTCAGCACATGTATCCCAGAACTTAAAGTAAAATTTTAAAAAATGAAAGTATGCAATATGTGTATGTGTGTGTATACATACATATAAATCAAGCACTCATTTTCATTATGTACATATATGCACATTATGAGTGTGAATATATGTTAAATAATATCCTATCAGTTTTGTATTTGTAACACATATATGTACATGCATATACAACAAATAGAGGTGTTTTGCATAATAATTTCATTTATATTCATTTCATCAGCTAAGAACTAAAGAGAATTTAAATCAAAATCGATTATTCATTTACAGGTGTTTTTAACCATCATCTCCCCCTTTATCTTCACTTTTATGCCTCCTTGTATTGCCATTTTGTGACTTTTTGGCCATAAATTATACATATTTGGAACAGTCACTTTAAGAAATTCAATCTTTGGATAAAATCTCTAAGATTGATTTAGTATGAATACATGTGTGGGCACACACTTGACAAAGAAAGGTCACTTATAAATATATGTGTACACTTATCAAAATAATTCACATAAAATCTCTGAATAAAATTATCTGTATGCTTTTTCTGTCAATAAAAGCAATATAGTATAATTCTTGGTAGTAAACCTGTTTGTTTTCATTCTGTTGCCTACCATGTGAGCTGCCATGTTGGTATAAAACATCGATCATTTGATATTTTACTACAGCAAATAATAGTGATCCCCACGAAATAATAAATAAATCAGTGAGTTTCAAGGAAATAAGTTTTTGGATGGATCAGATAATTTGAAGTTGTTAGTTTATTCTCCAGCAAGTTGAAAGAAAAAAGCTGTTAGTTTGTTCTCTATCAGGTGAACGAAGATGAAAACTAAAGTTCTCAAGGCCAGTGCATAATAATGGTGCCGTATTCTGTGCATCAATCACCATTACCAATTACCTATATTGCCAAATATTTCATGTACCGCTTTAGTGGTGATTAATCAATGTGCCATGGCACTGAAACTGAAACGAGACTTTGTAGTACTAGTGATATTCAAAGGGTTTTGAAAATTTATCAGCTCTATAGATATAGATGAAAATTTATCATCTAGAAATCCTGTTTTTATAAATGTTACCTAGCCAAATATTGGTTTTATTTACTTAATATTTAGAAAACATGGGTTTAGTAAAAATTGTTCAGATTTTCTTAATGTAGTGTGTGAAATTACTATGTAATTCTACAAGAAATATGCTACACAACTAAATACACAAATAGGTCAGCAGAGGGAGCAAAAGGTGCCTTTCCCGTATAATCCGGAGCAACATCACCCGCTCTTCTCTCTACATCATCGATGTATGTTATCTAAAGTCCTGTGCAAATGCCACCTCAACACGAGTCCTCTAGCCTTGCCTTCTTATCAGAAGCAGCTCGAAAGCCCCGATAATTCTAGAACCACTGAAAAATACACACTTGTTGCAAGGATTGAAAAGCCTCATATTGCAAATTCAGAATTCACAGTATTGAAAAAATTCATAATTTTTTTTAAAGTTACAAGACTGTGAAATATATAAAATGAATTATGCTGGGATCAGATGACTCTCTTCATTCCAGCCTATCTTATATTTTCTCATTCATTTCTCCACATAGTCACAACAACAGACTCACTATTACATTTCATTAATGGCTATTTTATAATAAATGATCTCAATAGCATTTCTGAAACCTCTGCTGTTCTGGTTTTACATAACTCTTGAATTTTTGAATGAGTTAGTTTTTGATTGAAAAAGACCTGATTCTTATGCTTAGAAAAGCCATCACTTCTTTCTGTAAGCTTTCCATCTTCTATAAGCTTTACATGTTCCATAAGCAAACATTCGCTGGTTTTGTGATCAAACTAGAGAGGCAAATTCAGTTAATAATAACAACGTCATTTATCATCCTCAAATCTAGTGTTATGGATAATATGATCTCCACAAGGAGACGGTTGCACGAGCGACAAGAGAAAGACAATCAACAGTCTTTTACTCATACCAAGATATGTCCACACACACTTGTTTCAACAGTCAAAGTAACGCCATATGTCCCCAGTGATGTGGGTGGGCAAAAGGAACAGTTGGCCTGCTAATGAGGGCCATATGTACACGCAGCCTATCGTACCATCCTTCTTACTTATGGTTGCTGAAAACTCAGTGGAAGAGCTTGCTCTGAGGAATGGCATGGCTGGAGGAGGAGAGGCTTCCTTAACAGCAGGAAAGGACCATTTGTTGTACAACTACTGTATCTCTGAAACTGGGAGCTAAAGATATGCATGTACGTTACTCATTCTCATTAAGAGTTACTTACGCATCCGTAGAGTTCTTTACTCCAGTTTCACCTTTTTCACTAAATTCTTTTGCATTTATGTGCAAAGGGATTTTGGGCCCTTTTCAAAAATTACTTTTCCTAATCAATCTTGTTAATTTGATGTTCATTTACATCGGCTTCTCTTTATTTTTAGCTTGATTTCCAGAAAAATTATACTTTCTTTGACATTGTTAAATGTTACAATATTAAAAGAAATGAAAAAGACTTAAAAACTTAGAATATTTGAATGAGGGTTTCTGGAAGGCAGAGAGAACAATAAGGCAAAAGTACTTACTGCACTACTGTTCCAAAGTAAAAGAAAAACAAAGATTTTAAAAATGATTATAGCAGCTTTGTATCTCAACCAGGGTTTCCTTTGAAATTTCTACAACTGCAAACACTATTCAGCAATTTGCACTGATTACAAAATTTATTGTTTTAAGGTCAATTGTGATACTATGATCAGATAATATAATTTACTTTACTCTTAATGGCTTCATTTTGACAAATGAGGGAGCTTTCAGGAAGGACAATGCTTCCTGCACAACAACCAGTAAAGCATGTCACATCCATTTGCAATATAATTTTAAGAAAAATGAAGGACAAACTACTTGTGAGGCAGCAAGAATTCATTTGCATTAAATTAATTTGAACAGGGCATTTCAAGTTCTCTCTGGCAACAATGGAATAAAGGGGAACATGAATCTGTCTTATGCAATGATCCTCTTCTAGGTTATAGAAAGATTTGAAAGGCTGACATGACCATTGCTAAATTTATTCTAGAAGTCTATGATTAGTGTCATAGATATAACTCATGAGATAAAATATTCACAATGAATGTTTGTGAACTGCATCAATTGTGATGGAACTACTGTCTAACATCCCTTTGAAAATTTATATTCTGCAAAGGTTAAAAAAACACCAACCTTTCGATGCTTTCTTATATGGATGAGCTTTTGTCAACAAGAACTAAGCTTCACAATTAAGCACTATGGAAGATAATGTTCCATATTAATTTAAACCTAACTAATCCAGGACTTGGCCTTGATAAATAATGGGTTTAATTAATATTTTTGACCCTAGCAGTGCAAATACTTTTACTTATATTTTACTAAAGCTAGTTTTGACAAATCTAAGGGTATTTAATTTATCAGTATCTGTTGTCAGATGAAAACTTCCCCATCAATACCTTCTAATGGTTCAAAAATAAACTGTTACCCCCACAGATACATTGCTTTTCCATGCGTAAGCAAGTACATTAATTTCAGGGTCTCAAGGCATAAAAGTGTTATTACCACCTGTGATAGGCTGCATAATACTCCCAAAAGATGTTCTTCACCTAATCTCCAGGCCCTGGGAATGTGCTGCCTTACACAGCCAAAGGACTTGTAGATACGATTCAGTTCAGGATCTGGAGACAAGGTGATTATCCCAGATCATCTATGTGAGTCCAAAGTAATCACAGGAGTCCTTAGATGAAGTGGAGATAAGGACTCAAAGTTAAAGGAGGAGACAACGCGGAGACAGAAACAGAAATAAAAGCAACGCACCTTGAAAATGGAGGAATGGGGAAAAGACAATGAAGACAGGTGCCACCAGAAGCAGAAAATGCAAGAGAATGGATTCTCCCCTCAGCACCTCGAGAAGGAACCCACACTGCAGACACATTGACTTAGCCTAATTACAGTGATTTTGGACTTCTGACCTTTGAAACTGCAAGACAATAAATATGTGTTAAGTTATGTAAATGTGTGGTAATTTGTTATAGCAGCAGTAATACAACTAATACACCACTACAATAAGCAAAGGAAATAAAGTGCAATAGTGACAAACTTAAGGGATTCCAGAAAAGAGAAACGAAGTGGTAAACTCAATCACAGGATTATATTAGTAACTGTAGTATATGTTACTTGCTTACCCTTTCAATCACATTATTGCTGTAATTATCATTATCATCCAATCAATATGATTACACCAGTATGTATAACTTAGACATGAAAATTTTTTTCTATTTCACCCTTCCCATAATTCCATGCAGCTACCCCTAAGCAACTGTGTATCTGATGAAGCTAATATTTTCAGGGAAAAATCTTCCATGTTAAGCAGAAAATTTACATCTAAAATTAAATTCTTTTAAGCCAGTCTGGGGACAATACCTAGAAAATTCAAACATTACTTCTCAAGAATACCACTAGCAGTGAGTTTGTGACACTATCTTCCACCAACTGAATCAAAATTAATTTTAAATATTTTCAAAGCAATATTTTAAAAAATCGTGTACACATTTTTTCCTCTTGGTAAAAATAAACCACTTCTCAACTATCCATTATATTTATGTTAATTACATGAAGTCCATACATGAATTATCATACCACAAATAGAAAACTATTTAAAGAGAAAAATCTCACTTGGTGCTGACAGAATGACAGCATAAAACTGTTAAGCATGAGGAGAAAGTTGTTTGCGGTGTAAATATTTCCCTTTTCCTATCAAAGTGTGTCCTGTGATCTAGTGCTCTTCTCTCCACATGCTTAAGTACAGCAAAAGTTATAAAAACACTCATTCTAGTTTTCTATACTTTAATGGTTGTAGAACATCAGAAGAGAATTGGGAGATGGGAATGTTTTGTGCTTGACACTGCATTTGAGGGGAAAATAAAAACTTGGACATAATATGTGGGATGTCTCCACAGTAATACATGGGAGGGCAAGAAAAAAATGCTATCAAATTTCTACCATGCGCTGAGCCCCTTATATAAACAAATACCCAGCCTTTCTAATGTACTAACAACCACTCTTCATAGCAGGTATTCTATTCCCAGCTTGTAGGTAAGAAACAAAGCTTCAGAAAGGGATCTTCACCAATTTCACACAGTCAATAAAAGGCAGAACTAGGGCAAATATCAATAATAAAAATAGCAATCTAATCCTAATTGGACCTGGCACTGTTCTAAGAAGAAAATCATTAACAAAGGATTTTGAGTTACCACACTCTTAGTCTCCCCGTTTTACAAAAGAAGCAACTGAGGTGAAGTGAAGCCATGCCGTTTCTTTTCAAGCTCATATACCTAACAAGATACCACCTTAATCATGGGTCTGTGATAGATCGTGTACCTCATTTCTAGCGTTTGCTGAGATTTTTCTTATTAACCCTAAGCAAGTATTTGATCCCTGGTAAGTATGCTGTAATTTTTTCACCGCTCATTCTTATCACGGTTCTTCAAGAAAAGTACACTTCAACACATTTGTCCTATTTGGTTACAAATTTTGAAATTCAAAATATGTATCACACTAAGCTGTTAGCTCCATTTGGAATTTTAAAAAACTAAATTTTTCACTCAGTTAAAAAAAATTGCATTGTTTACTCCCATATCTACAATATAGCTTATAAGTGTATATTTGTATTGAAAACATAATTTTCTATAACTTTTATAATATTTAAATATTATTTAAGGTTTTAATAATATTTAAATATTTAAATAATACATTTAAAAACATAGTTCAACAAGTCCGAATAATCCATCACTTACTTATGACAGAATATTTGTTCAGTATCTTCTGTTTGTTTACTCTTGTGTAATATATCCTATTTTAAGAATCAAAAACTTCTCTTAATGTCAACACTACAGCCTCTTCACAATTCCTACTTATTCCTAATTACCCTTCAGGAGCAAATAAAATGAATTTATCCCAAATTTCTTTGCTTTGAAACAACTTCAATGAAAATGGTGGTTGTCAACCATATCTACCATTCATATATCCCATTGTTTTCTGCATTAAATTTCATCTAATACTCCCTTATGCCATCAGTGTCACTACAAAGGGGGACAGGGGATGAATCTCATCATGAACAAAGGTATATACACTAGCTCTTAGGATGTTCAATCATCTCCTTACTGTATTATGTCCCATCTGAACTACTCATATTAAAATGAGCAACTATATGAACATGGTACTTTTAAGAAAGGATGTTCAAAAATTAATTCATATCTTGTACAAATTTGTATCCAAGAAAGCATGACCTAATAGGCATCACATATGTGAATGAAAAAATTCACTTTCAGCAATGAATGTTGATGACACTCCTTTAGCAAGAGTTGTACCGAGCTACCCACAACTCCTCAGCACTCACTATTCTCATACATGCGGTCGGACAATGTCCAAGGGTGCAGTGATTCTGTCCAGAGGCTTTTCTGGGCCATTAGAGCTGTCTCAGCCTGTGTACAGGGTTATACAGACACTCTAGGGCATTCATGACTCTGATCACTGGAGCAGCCCTGTACTAACTGCAAATTTATGGAGGAAACTTTCAAGTCCTCTTGCCCCTCAGTTAGGGTAACTCTGTTACCTATTTCATGTGGTCTCAGTTCTCCAACAAAAATGATCTCGGCTTGCTCATCTTACTTCCATCTCACTGCATGGCACAACTAGAAGTTGACTAGGTATTCTGCTTTAATGTATATGCAAAGCCCTCTTGTTCAGGAATGTTTGTAGAATAATATTTCTAAATTAGGAATACAATTGGTCTTGTTCTTTCCTGAGGGATAAAATGTCATCTCTCTTCTTCTCTCCCTCTCTCCTTTCTTCCTAACTCAGCTAACCCTCTATCTGAAAGAATTACAAAGGAAGAAATATAGGGCATTGTTTAGCATTCTCAGGAGGATTGGAAATGTTGGAATGACAGCGAGAATCACACATACACTGCTTGAAGTATTTTGTAGGATCCAAGGGAAGAGAAAATTTTGACATTCCAGAAAATTTAAGTCATCCTTTTAATATCAGGACCAGAAAGAAACAGGTCACACGGGCAAGAGCCATAAAACTAATTATCTTGACTCTTTCCAGAATACCTGAGCTATAAATGTACAGGGAATCCTGTAATCAGATGCAAAGTTGTGTATAATATACTTAGTTCCCAAGTGTAACTATGAATTTTAGGTATATAATGTGAAAAATCGTTCCAAAGTATTTGAGACTCCAAAAACTTTCCTAGCTAGCATTCAATATTCTTGCTTATCTTCTCCTTATACCCCTAACTGTATTGAGCATGCATAGACACACAAAAGCTAGGATCCACTATTACCACTTAAGAAAGAAAAGGAGGAAAAAGGCTGTATTATAGGGATTTTGTTTTCTTCCTCAACTCTTGAAGAAGCCTATTTGTATCAGCCCGTGTCAGACAACAAAGTACTTATCAATAAAGTTTTATGAATGTGGTCACATATGAAATATAAGAGCATTCAGTTTCTACCTCTCCTTTTCTCATAAATCCTACATCAGATATACATTAGCTATATCTGCCAATGTTTCCACGGAATCTTAAAGACTATTCACTGCAAAGCTGGCAGTGTAGCCTGGAAGCAAGTTATGTCTGCGTTGCAAGTTCACACTAAGTGGTTTAAAAATACAACTAAATGTGGCCTGTCTTTATCTTGATTATAAGACATAAATTATCCCAAGAATATTCTTAGTAAAAATTGAGTCTCCCTGTCAAGCCACTTCTATTAAGAAGGACACAGGTCAGTTTTTAGGAGTTTAGGTGTTATTTGGAAGTTAGGAGCATCTAAATATGGAATATAACTCCATAAAATTATAGTATATTTTATATCAAAGAGAAACGAGAAAAATAAGAAACGTTTTATTTTTTCATATAGCATGCTTATATATAATTACTTCAGTAGTCTCAATGTAGTCATGCAATTGTTTGGGTAAAGAACTAAACTTGAAGTTAAATAGCATAGGTCTGAATTCTTATGGTTTATAACATTCATATATTTTATATGTTCCAGAATAATATGTAATTTCTAAGTTTATAACATAATAATTACAGAAATCTAGGTAAAGTAATACTTCTGTGACACAGTCTCTTCATCTACAAAATGGAATTAATATTGCTTTTCTCCTTAAATTTATATTAAAAATTGGAGAAGTAATATATGTGAAAGAACCTTACATTAAATATGCAAGCTTTATTTGTTGAATTCAAACAGTCATTAAAGAAAGAACAAAATAAAACATTACATTTGGATTAACAAAGTAGATACATATATCTCAATCTGAGAAACCTTTAAGCTCTCTTGACCATAAAATGACATTGGATCCTAAAAGAGAATTTGGTAAATATTTGAAAGATATTTCAATTTCACACCTAAATGTTGATTCTGACATTTATTTCCTAAACTTATCATTTGTATACTTACCTGCTATTAAATCCACAGGGGTCATGTGACTAACTGTATGCCCACCGATTTTATTGACAGGTATACAGCAAGGCCCACAAAGTAAGTATTGAATTTTTAAAAAAAACAGATCCAAAACACCTAAAAGCAAAACACTTAGTAAATTCTTACAATCTTGATGATCAAAAATTAGTGCTATTAGTAAGAAAGAAACTTCTGAACCAAATAAAGTCCTAATACCTCCAAGGAATTTTGTCTCTCTGATACACACACACACTCACACACACACGATTAAAAAAATGAAGGAAATGTAAAAAAAATAAATAAATGAAGGAAGTTCTGTGGGAAATGTCCATAATTTCATGCCCAGAATTTCTCTATCAATCTCTTTCCCCAAAGTTCTTCCAAGAAAATAAAGTTGCCTTTCTCTCAACGTTAACTCATCACTTTTCTCATAGCAGTTTCAAAAGAAATATTTCCTGTCAGCCGGCCACTTAAACTTTGTGCTGTTAAAGAAATCCAAAAACGTATCAATTTTGCAACAAAGGATAAAGAGGAGACGAAGTGAACCAACATGGCTTTTAAGCTCAATTGCCGTCACCTGTCACAGGCTGTCTAGCGAGCCTGAAGTTCCCTCTAATAAGCTTATGGAGGGTGCGGAGCAAAGGCACCTCAAGGTGCTCTGCGGGTTTTCCCCTGGTAAATTAGGCTGAAAGGAAAAGAGTCCCACCCCCCACCCCCAAACTTGGAGACCAGGGCTGCCCTGCCGCATTCTGTGCCCAGACCTCCTACTTCCACGCCCTTCCAGTCCTTTCCTCGGCTTGGAAAATTGGGCATGAGGCAAGCAAAAGGAAGGACAGAAGGCCAAAACGGGCATCGGGAAAGCCAAATTTCTGTCTCAAAAGCTCGTCTAGAAACGCATACGTAGCGCTGCCTTGGGGACATCTCCTAAAACCCCGTTCACTGAAGCTAATTCCTCCCGAACGCCCCCACGCCGGCTGAGGATCGCAACCGCCCATCCGCCCCTCCAGCCTGTGCAGCCGCCCCCAAAACCTCCCGTGAATAGGGAAATGTCAAGGCAGCAGCGCCTGGGGAGCCGAGCAGCCTCGCCAGTTCCACGTCTCTGGTTCGAGACCCCTCGCTTCACCTCTTTGGGGAACTCACCTGGAGTCAGGTTTAGACGGCAGCCTCCACCCAGGGGACCGGGAAGCGGCCCCGGGAAGCGCCGCCGCGTCCTGTGAATAACGAGCGCAGCGCAGCGGAGCAGCTCCCCCCGGACCGGCCGCTCCCCGATTCCTCCCGCTCTGTCCGGGAACCGTCCCTCCGTTCTTTCCTCTCCCTCCCCTGCCTGCAGCCGCCGCGCTCCCTCCTCCTGCTGGCGGCGCAGGGCTGTGCTTCCGCCTCCCTCCTGCGGGCGCACGAGCTGCCCGCGCTGCTAATGAGCAGGCTCCAGGCTCCGCCCGGCCAGGGGTGCGCACACGCCCCACGCCGGAGACGAGCTCCCGGGAGCGGAGCTATGGATACGCCTGGTGCGGCCGCTGGAGAAATGAACTGGAGGAGGCATCCAGCATCTCACACTTTCTGGCCACTCAGCTTAACTAAGCCATAACCCCAGACTTCTTCCTAAATCTCCAGTAATTTACAGGTGCTGAAAAGTCAATGAGGGGTTTGAGCACAATCTGTGTTAACAGTATTGCCAGTATAGAGATGCTAATCTGGCTAGATTCTAGGGATGAAATGTTCAAGGGACGGTATATGATTCTTTCTGGTTGTTATTTTGACATATTTTGGCTATACTTACAGATCTGTAAAATAAACCAGCAATCTTCTAATCACGACAACACAGATTCCTAATTGAAGGCAGCTGATACTTATTAAATACCAGGCTCTGTTTAATAGGCTCTTTTTTCCCAGCTGATCTTTACTACAATTCTGTGAGCACTACTAGCACCCCTATTCTATATTTTAAGAATTTGGGACTAACTTTTAAAACAAGACGGTCTTAAAACAAGACTAAGGAACATGTCCAACCTTGCAGAGATTCTAAGTTTCTGAGCCTAAATAATAACTGAAATCTGTAGCTCCCACAGCCCATACCCTGTGTATATTGTGTTGCAGCATCTTGGATGGTACTGTGTAACTGAACCAACAAAGATAATAGGACCATCAGCAAATACACACCACGAGACTAATGAATACCTAGAATCCTAGTGAGACTTGTAAATAGTCAAGCACCCTAAGTAACAATAGTTCAAGTGCATGCTAAACATGGTGATTACTTATAAAAGAACAGCAACCAGTATGAGTGAAGACAGGCAAATAATGTTCAAAATGTTCAGAATCAATGTCCAGCCACTTATGAGTTGAATTCCCCACTCTAAAAAAGAGGCCAGATGTGATGTATTCTAAGAAGTCTACAATGGGCGTGGTCTTTTCGCAACCAAAAAGGGCTTTTTAAACACTTATTTCCCATTAAGAATATGCAATAGCTAATTAATATTAAATCTGAAAATCAATGATAATTTATTTCAACTAACCTTACATGAAAAAATCATTACTCATTCAAGCTTTTAGAATTAGATTAAATAGCATTGAGTATCAAATTTACTTCAACCCATAGAAATAATAGACAGTTAATTAACAAACTAAGTAATTTAATTAACTTTACTTTTGTGTCATGATGTATTTTTCCTTAGGAAAAGGATAAGATATTTTTTCCATGGTATAAAATACTAGAATATGACTTTTATATTTTTCTTCATGAAGATTAATGAATTAATAAAATAAGTACAGACATATTTATTGTCAACAAATCTATCCAGATCATTAATTCTCCACTCAAGAAATTATGCTAGGCAAGCTTTATTTCTCCATATGTACAAGGCAATTCAGAGGTCAAAAATTTTAAAACACTTCAATGAACATCAACCATTAATTAACTAGGAGTAGATTTTATTTATAAACAACTTTAAAAGACTATAAACAAGGTATAACAAACTTCTACTTTATCAATACTGCTACTCCTGTTGAACACAAAGATATATAATTATAATTTTCTCCCTATTTAAAATATTTATTGATTCTGACATAATAATGTCATACTCATCCCTCAATAATCAGTGTACATGGAACCAGAAATCTTTTCTTTCACCTAGTCAATGTAAGTATTTCTGTGTTTTGCATGTTAACACTCTATTTATTCTGTGTTTCTAGTGCTTATCCTCAAAATTTTTATAGTTCCGTTCACATATAAATTCTACCAATCAGCACTATATATAAATAATGCAACGTATAAAATGTGTTAAATAAATGGATGTAAGGTTTATGCTAAATTTTTCACATAGTAAGTACTTCAAAACCCTTATTGTTTTTCCTTAAGCTTTTATGTGCATATATTTTATCTCTCCAACTAAAGAATAAACTTCTAAATAAGAATAGTTTTGTCTATAAATTTTACGCATTTTAATACATTATTAATCTAAAACCTTGGACTAGAGTTTGGAATTCTTTTATGTATTCATTTACTGATTCAAAAAATAGGTGTCCATGCCATTTTTTCTAAACCTTGTGCAAGATGTAGGGTATACAATGATGTCCAGAATTTAGAGTCCTTGACCTCATGGAGTTTAAAGTGCAGTAATGTACAGTAATTTTAAAATCTATTTATTATTATTTAAAACAATAAATGAATACATTCTTGTCGAAAATAACTGAAAAGTCTGTCTGAATTCCCTGGCCAAGGCCAAAACATGAAAGCAAAAGAGCTGCCTGAAAACAGTGCAAGCCACTCTCCAGAGGGTTTCTCTGTTGAAACAGCACATCGCATTATGGAAATAATGAGAAAAATTAGTAACTGTGCAAACGACAGCACATATGCATCTTTGTGGTTTCTGACCTTTTAGCATCGTCGAAGCAAGACCACAAACCTTTCAACACCATGCGTGGTATTAATCTTGCACAGAATATAATGTTTTCACATATTTTATTCTGATTTCCTACAAAGTAATTTCAATTTCTAGCTAAAGCTAATGGATTTTTCTAGTGAAAACATTGTGTACCGAATGACTTTCCAGTGAGATCCGCGTACCATGCGCCATTTTCATGTTCGTGCTCATTTCTCTGAAGTCTGTTTGCCTTTAATTCACCATAATAAAATTCCTTGTGTACTTTTATTGGCAACCATCGCATAGTGACACTTGCATCCAAATGTAATTCCATGTGAGCTTGGCAGTGTTTGCTTTTTTCTCAGAAGAGGAAAGTTAGAGGGAACAAGGGGCAAAGATGTGTGTAAGAATATCTGAGGGGCCATCACAGCATCATCACAAATTCAAGATTTTTTTGAAACATTAGACAAGGGACTCACAGCCATGCCCTGGGATGGCTGAAACAGTTCACAACCTGCTCATGTTTATGACCAAAATCATCACCTAAAATGAATTCAATGTGTAAATATCATAATATTTTTGTGTATAAGTAATCATGAAGCAGTTAGGGAAGGGAGTATAATCTAGTAAGAAATTTGAACAAAATGTGTTAGACAAAATTCAAGAAGATTTAAAAGAAGAAAATTAACCTGTCTGATCTGAACAGAATTGGAAAAGCACATCAATCATAGCTCTATACATTGACCATAGACTTAAAGCATAACATAAAAATAAAGAAGGCAGATAACTCAGGAAAACATTTCTATTAAATCTACTCCGTAAAGTTTTCCCATACTTTTATTTTACTAACAGGAGCATACATTTAAATCTCACAAAATCATATATATTTTGTTGATTCAATTTGTAGCAGATAGAGGAGCATGTCCCAGTGCTATGACAGTGAGTTGTCAGTATAACATACCACTGCTTTACATCTTACCCACAGGCTAAAATGTTTACCCCTAGAGTCGTGACTTTGTATATGGCAGGAGATTGCTACTAAAAGTAAATATATTTGGCTGAAGGGTAGATACATCTTTAGGCCATTATATCATTCACTAAAATTTAGCAGGCATTTACTTATTTACCTACTTAGTTCATATGACAAATATGTTTGAGAGACTGCCATATACAAAAAAAAAAATGGAACCATCTTACAAATTTAGAGATTACTTAAAGAAATGGAACTGAAGGGTTAACTGTGATGGCAAGAATGAAGAGAGCAAAACCAGAGGGTACTTCAAGGAGAACAGGCATGAGAGAGGCATTATAATTTGGAGGGTGCTATGATTTGAACCTATGTGCCCATCCAAAGTTTGTATGTTGAAACTAAAATCCCAGGACAATGACATCAAGAGATGGGGCTTTTGGTTAAGTGATTAAGTGAAGAAGGATCCACCCTCATGAATGAGATAAACGTCCTCGTAAAAGATGCTTTAGAGGAATGCCAGGCTCCTCAGTCTCTTCTGCCGTGTCCTTACATTGTCCGTTT
This sequence comes from Symphalangus syndactylus, assembly GCF_028878055.3. Classification (NCBI taxonomy): domain Eukaryota; kingdom Metazoa; phylum Chordata; class Mammalia; order Primates; family Hylobatidae; genus Symphalangus; species Symphalangus syndactylus. Next base: position 151,268 of record NC_072435.2, on the reverse strand, counting down.
TTGCCTACTTTTGTCACCTGAAGACGAAGCAAGAAGGTGCCACCTCGGGACCAACTGCCAAGTCTCCGCTGTCTTGATTTCAGACTTCTCAGCCCCAGAACTGTGAGAAATACATTTCTGTTTTTTATGAATTACTCAATCTGTGGCATTTTATTATAGCAGCATACAGACAAAAACAGGGAAACAGCCTCTTGAGAGTGGATATTTTAGAAACTTGAGATGATTCAATGTCGCTGATTCTCCATTTTCTCATATGTAAAATGAAGGAAATAATGCTGATTACTTCATAGTTCATTGTGCAAATTAAATTAACTATGTAAATAAAGCAAGCAATATAGTTCCTTTTATCTAGTATACATTGTTTAAGTGTTGTTGTCATTACATGAGGAAAACAAGAACTTCCCCAAACAGAAGGATGTGGGAACCAAAACTAAGATATAAGAAAGGACCAAAGTTCACTGTGACAATCTGGTCAAGCGCTGGTTAGGGAAGATAGCATAATGTTATGCATAGATATTATTTTAGGATAATTTTCCTCCACCCCGAACTCCTCTAGCACTTTGCCTACGTCTTTCATTGCACTTCTTCATTTGTCTCTTTAATTACGGTTATTTATATAAATCTTTTAGCGTCCTACAAAAATAAGCTTGTAGTGGGACAGATTCTTGAGGATCTATGTCAAAGCAATTTTTCTATTTCCTACAGCAAGTGACCCAGTAGTAATCACCCAGAATTTGTTAAAAGAATAAACATAGGAAGATTAATTTCCATTTTTTTCTTTGCTAATTTTTAATCAGAATTATACCATTGTTAGGGAGGGAGAAATTATAAATTGAGGACATGAGTATTAACATTTAAATCTGTTATTCTGCTTTATTTTAGAGCTTGCCATGTTTTGTGATTAAAAAAAGAAACAGGACATTCTATATAGCTGTTGCAAAACGTGTGGTCTGTTGGTGAACTAGCAGCACCAGCATTACCAAGACTTCGTTAGTTTGCAGGACTACTGAGTCAGAATTCGCATTTTGACAAAACTCCAGGTGATTCATGCTCTGCATTTAAGTTGGAGAAGCACTGTTCTATAGTTCTGCTTATGTCCTAAATGCATTGTCAGTGAAAGAAAATACTATACGTATGATAATAATAACGGTAATATTAACAAAAATGTAACTATTAGTAATTTTCTATGCTCTCCCAAATACTAAGTCCTTTATTTAATACTTATGATAATTCTGCGAAGTTGCAATTGATATCACCTACTAAACTGATACTCAGAAATCTGAAGTAATTCTCCAAGGTCACAAAGCTAGTGAATCACAAACAAGATTTTTAAACTCTTGCTGCTTCATTCCAAAGACCAAACCGTTTCTAACTCACGGTTAATACATTTGCTTCTGCCTTCCATTTCCTACATGTGGTTTCCTTTCTATTTCATTAACTTTACTTATACATGACTGATTTTTAACCCTCTGTAATATTTGCAGAATATGGTGTACTATGGTTAATAAGGACAATACACTTATACATGACTGATTTTTAACCCTCTCTAATATTTGCAGAATATGGTGTACTATGGTTAATAAGGACAATACCAAGTAATATCATGTTGAGAAAGCGTGCAGAAGTAGCATCAAAAAACAGACTTTTTCCAAAATGTTTACTAAAAACGTTCAATAAAAACAAGATTTTCTACTTAGAATTTCTACCTTGCATAACTCAAATGGAGCATGATTATTAAAATGACAAAAAAGATTCCGTAATTGCCTAAGAGCTAAGAATAAGAATTGCTATATAAAAAAGCATAAATATACCATATGAATGACATCTCTAAGAATCATGGGAGTGCTATTTGGTATTTAGTATTTAGTTCCATTCTGCAGCATGATCAAAAAGAAGCATCTGTATAGTTCACTGTGCATTATAGCACAATAAATCACCTCATTAGGCTCAGATATATGTAAAGATTTACAGTCTGGGAAAGTCCACTAGATATTCTTAATCACTTCTTAGACTGTACTGTCCCCCATATTTCTCTTTTTCTATAGAAAAGTTGCACATGGAAAGGCTTTATTTGAAATCCAGCAATGAATGGAATGTCTGTGAAGCAAGAAATAGATGGAAATTGACATTTTAAAAGAAAGTTTGGCTTCTGAAGAGATATAGCTGTGACCTTGGTCTTTTCGTTGGAGAGAAGTATTCCCTAGCCTTACTGTACTATTTTTCCCAAAGCACCCTCTCTATTATTCTCCCTTCATCTCTGGCTCCTATCATATGGCCCCTCCCTCATTCTATCTGGTGAGTTCTGAGAAAAATGCTTAAATTCTGCAGAGAAGTTTGAGAACAATGCTAAATATTCCTCAGAGAAGCAAAATTTTATGTTAACAGTTTATATTTTCACATGAAATTGTCTATCTCTTCTCTCTGTCTCATGTGTGTATGTGTGTATGTGTATATATATATACAGTATAATATACAGTAGATATGTATATATAGAGTATAATATTCAGTATATATGTATATATAGTATAATATACCGTATATATGTATATATATACAGTGTGTGTGTGTATATATATATATATATATATGTGTATATATATATATATATATATATATATATATATATATATATATACTACCATTTACCTCCCAGGCTATGCGTCCTGAATCTTAAAAGTAGAAAGCCCTCACAGGCCGCGGTTGCTCATACCTGTAATCCCAGCACTTTGGGAGGCCGAGGCGTGCAGATCACCTGAGGTCGGGAGTTCAAGACCAGCCTGACCAACATGGTGAAACCCCATCTCTACTAAAAATACAAAAAATTAGCTGGGCGTTGTGTTGCGCGCCTGTAATCCCAGCTACTCAGGAGGTGGAGGCAGGAGAATCACATGAACCCGGGAGTCGGAGGTTGTGTGAGCCGAGACCACGACATTGCACTGCAGCCTGGGCAATGAGAGCAAAACTCCATCTCAAAAAAAAAAGGTGGAAAGGCCTTAAAAGACTTTTGAAAATTAGATTTGTCAAATATTTATTAGAGATGAAGAAAATAAGTGCGGACCCACACGTAACTTGTCTGAGGTCACAGAAGTAGGGACCCACACGTAACTTGTCTGAGGTCACAGAGGTAGTCATGCTGCAGCAGGCTTATTGGTTTTCCTCTATGACATGCATTATTATTGTTTTTGATCATTTCAAGAGGTTTCTAGTCGATAGTGGGACAAAATTTCTAATTTGGGAACCTAATTTTCTCTGCAAATCTTCTTTACATCTCTAGCTTATTAATACACCTCAGAAGTGTTACAGGAATTAATTCGCAGGATTTTGAAGAATATTTTGAGGTATGCTGGGAAAAATCATGTCAAGTATCAATGATTAGAAACTAAACAATCAATATTAGATATTGTAAAATTATATTTAAACTTCCATATGGCATAAATAAGTTATTTTAATGTACAGTCGTTGTACTTTGTAAACTTGCATATAAAATATTTGAAAAAATAACTTTCAATATGTAAAATGTAAATATACAAAGGAAAGGATCGGAAAAAATAGGTAAAAATAATCAGGATAAGAAAACCCTACAGTGTCACCCTCAGAAGACTATAGAAGGATTCTCACCCTCGAGAAACAGAGGAACTTGAACATGGAAATGACCCTCTGCTGGCCATACTGATTATGGTACATAATTTTAAAAGGCTTTTGGAGAGAAGGGAAATGTTTTATTATGCATTCAGCACAGTTTTATGGTGATGTTTCTTAACTATCAGCTATTTTTAAAATTCCCATAATCTTTCTATAGATGACAAAGTTACATAAATATGAAGGATAAGAAGGGCCCCTGCAAACCTGATAGTACAATTCTCTTTTCAATGATAAAGTATTTCTAAGCGCGCATCTCCTAATCATATTGATGTGCATTTAGTGTTCTTTTACCTACACCTGTCAAAGTGGCTAAAGTAATCCTTCATGAGGAGATAATTTTTTCATTTAGGTGATTTTTTCCGCATAATACTCTAACATTTCCAATTCTATTTTTCTCGGAAAAGTTTACATGATATACATATACAATTACTAAAACTTTGGCTGCATAAATAATTTAAATGGACTTTACTTCAAAGATAATATTTACTTTTAAAGTTGTAAACCTTTGAATCATCAATTAATTAGAATTATCTTTTTCTTTATAAATAAAGTTTTTTGTCCCTACATATTTATGATTTGGAAATTTTCACCTGGAAAATTTCATTTTCATTTGGATGCCTTGTCTTTAGTATAAAATTCAGTATTTCAATTTCAATATAATTTTTTGATTGATTTTTACCTGAAATTATGATAAAATAAGAAAAGTGAAAAATAGAGATAAACTTTAAGTACAATGTTATTTGTGCTTAATAATAAAATCAAGAAAGTAAAATATCTAAAATAATTATAACTATTTAAATAAACAAAGTATCATGTAATGGGCGAAATATTCTTCTGGCTCGTTTTTGATTCTGACAGGTTGTTTACAGGTTCTGAAGTTCAGTTTGCTCATCTCTAACATGAGGTTGAACTAGGTATGGCTTGTTTGGCTGAACTCTGTAAAGCTGGTCAAAAAAGTTGCATTTGCATTCTTCTTCCTGTTACCGTATACAATAGAATCCTTCCTGTTTCTACCATGAGATTCAGAACACAGTCTCTGACCTTTCGGAATAGTTTCCAAGTCTCCTTTTTCTCCTGAAGCCTTCTCATAAACGGCTCTACCATGCACCCTGCTTGTCAACACCAAACTCGAAGTATACCTGATGTCATCCCTTCCTTTACCATCTTCCTACCTGTATCCAATCTGTAGCTCAACCATATCAAACTTGAGAAATCTCTCTAATGCATCCATTCTGCTCATTCTCTATAATAACCACTCTAGGTCAAACCACGGCCAAACCCATCAGTTCGGTTCAATATTTTGATGGATCCCTAATGTGTCTGCATATTTCCACTTCCCCCTTCTACCATCTGTTCTCTAGAAAGCAAAGAAAGTAATCACCAAAAAAAGAAAAAGAAAAAGAAAACAGGAAAGGAATAACATCAGGTCATTGCCCTAGAAAAATCTTGCAGAAGCTTCCCAATACTTGTGCAAGAAAGCTCACACCCCATATTCGGACCCCCTAACTCTAAATGTGTGTATAACCTCATGTCATGCATCGCTCACTTACTATGCTCCGGCCACCATGGACTTCTATTACTCATACACGCTGAACATTCTCCTGTTAGAAGGTCTTGTCATGTGTTCTTCTGGTTGCCTGGAAATCTCTTGTCATCTTCTCCTCTTTCAGGCCTGAGATTAATTTCCTCAAACAGGCATTTCTTGATCCCACCTTATCTCACTTCACCTTCAACCTCTTTTAAAAATCCTCAATCTGATTTTTCTTCATAGCATATATTATAATATGTCAATATCTCGTCTATTTATGTGATTACTAACTTATACTGAGGAGAGCCTTTTGAATAGAATCTCAATAGGCCGAGTTTCTACAACTTTGTCCTCATAACTCAATTCCCAGCACTTGGCACAGGATCGAGTACAACAAACACTTACTGACTGGATAACGAACTACGTGTAAGATAAAATCAAACCTTGTGGAATTGCAGGCATGTTCCCTTACACTTATACTCATATGCTTAAAGTAAAAATATATTCATGTTATATTGCTCCGAATGTCCACTTCCAGTTTCTACAGAAACAGTGTTTCACAACTCCTCAATCAAAAGTAAGGTTCAACTCTGTTAGTTGAATGCACAGAACAGAAAGAAGTTTCACAGAATGCTTCTGTGTAGTGTTTATTTGAAGATATTCCTTTTTCCACTATAGGACTCTTAGCGCCACGAATGTTCACTTCCAGTTTCTACAAAAAGAGTGTTTCAGAACTGCACAATCAAAATTAAGGTTCAAATCTCTCAGTTGAATGCACATATGAGGAAGAAGTTTCACAGAATGCTTCTGTGTAGTTTTTATTTGAAGATAATCCTTTTTCCACTATAGGCCTCTTAGCGCTCCGAAAGTCCAATTACAGTTTCTACAGAATAGTGTTTAAGAACTGTTCACTCAAAAGTAAGGTTCAACTCTGTTACTTGAATTCACAAATCGGAAAGAAGTTTCACCGAATGCTTCTGTGTAGTTTTTATTCGAAGATATTCCTTTTTCCACTATTGGCTTCTTAGCGCTCCGAATGTCCACTTGCAGTTTCTACAGAGAGAGTGTTTCAGAACTGCTAAATCAAAAGTAAGGTTCAAATCTGTTAATTAAATGCACAGATCAGAAAGAAGTTTCACAGTATGCTTCTGTGTAGTTTTTATTTGAAGATATTCCTTTTTCCACTATAGGCCTCTCTGCACTCCGAATGTCCACTTGCAGTTTCTACAGAAAGACTGTTTCTTAAATGCTTCATCAAAAGTAAGGTTCAACTCTGTTAGTTGAATACACATATCAGAAAGAGGTTTCACAGAATGCTTCTGTGTAGTTTTTATTTGAAGATATTCCTTTTTCCACTTCACGCCTCTTAGCGCTCCGAATGTCCATTTGCAGTTTCTACAGAAAGAGTGTTTCAGAACTGCTCAATCAAAAGTAAGGCTCAACTCTGTTAGCTGAATGCAGAGAACAGAAAGCAGTTTCAGAGAATGCTTCTGTGTAGTTTTTATTTGGAGATATTCCTTTTTCCACTACAGGCCTCTAAGCGCTCAGAATGTCCAATTGCAGTTTCTACAGAAAGAGTGTTTGAGAACTGCTCAAACAAAAGTAAGGTTCAACACTGTTAGTTGAATGCACAAAACAGAAAGATGTTTCACAGAATGCTTCTGTGTAGTATTTATTTGAAGATATTCGTTTTTTCACTACAGGCCTCTTAGTGCTCCGAATGTCCACTTGCAGTTTCTACAGAAAGAGTGTCTCCGAATGGCTCTATCAAAAGTAAGGTTCAACTCTGTTAGTTGAATGCACAGAACAGAAAGAAGTTTCACAGAATGCTTCTGTGTAGTTTTATTTGAGGATATTTGTTTTTCCACTTCACGCCTCTTAGCGCTCCGAATGTCCACTTTCAGTTTCTACAGAAAGAGTGTTTCAGAACTGCTCAATCAAAAGTAAGGCTCAACTATGTTAGTTGAATGCAGAGAACAGAAAGTAGTTTCAGAGAATGCTTCTGTGTAGTATTTATTTGGAGATATTCCTTTTTCCACTATAGGCCTCTTAGCGCTCCGAATGTCCCCTTGCAGTTTCTACAGAAAGAGTGTTTCAGAACTGCTCAATCAAAGGTAAGGTTCAACTCTGTTAGTTGAATGCACAGAACAGAAAGAAGTTTCACAGAATGCTTCTGTGTAGTTTACATTTGAAGATATTCCTTATTCCACAATTATCCTCTTAGCGCTCCGAATGTCCACTTGCATTTTCTACTGAAAGACCGTTTCAGAACTGCTCAATCAAAAGTATGCTTTAACTCTGTTAGCTGAATGCACAGATCAGAAATAAGTTTCACAGAATGCTTCTGTGTAGTTTTTATTTGAAGATATTCCTTTTTCCAATATAGGCCTCTTAGCACTCCGAATGTCCAATTGCAGTTTCTAGAGAAAGAGTGTTTCAGAACAGCTCAATCAAAAGTAAGGTTCAACTCTGTTAGTTGAATGCACAGAATAGAAGGAATTTTCACACAATGCTTCTGTGTAGTATTTATTTGAAGATATTCCTTTTTCCACTATAGGCCTCTTAGTGCTCTGAATGTCCGCTTGCAGTTTCTACAGAAAGAGTGTTTCAGAACTGCTCAATCAAAGGTAAGGTTCAACTCTGTTAGCTGAATGCACAGAACAAAAAGAAGTTTCACAGAATGCTTCTGTGTAGTTTTTATTTTAACATATTCCTTCTTCCACTATAGGCGTCTTAGCGCTCCGAATGTCCACTTGCAGTTTCTACAGAAAGAGGGTTTCAGAACCGCTCAATCAAAAGCAAGGTTCAACTCTGTTAGTTGAATGCACAGAACAGAAAGAAGTTTCACAGAATGTTTCTGTATAGTTTATATTTGAAGATATTACTTTTTCCACTATAACCCTCTTAGCGCTCCGAATGTTCACTTGGATTTTCTACAGAAAGAGTGTTTCAGAACTGCTCAATCAAAAGTATGGTTTAACTCTGTTAGTTGAATGCACAGATCAGAAAGAAGTTTCACAGAATGCTTCTGTGTAGTTTTTATTTGATGATATTCCTTTTTCCAATAGAGGACTCTTAGCGCTCCGAATGTCCAATTGCAGTTTCTGCAGAAAGAGTGTTTCAGAACGGCTCAATCAAAAGTAAGGTTCAACTCTGTTAGTTGAATGCACAGAACAGAAAGAAGTTCCACAGAATGCTTCTGTGTAGTATTTATTTGAAGATATTCGTTTTTCCACTATTACCCTCTTAGCGCTCCAAATGTCCACTTGCAGTTTCTACGGAAAGAGTGTTTCACAGCTCCTCAAGCTAAAGTATGCTTTAACTCTGTTAGTTGAATGCACAGATCAGAAAGAAGTTTCACAGAATGCTTCTGTGTAGTTTTTATTTGAAGATATTCCTCTTTCCAATATAGGCCTCCTAGCGCTCAGAATGTCCAATTGCAGTTTCTACAGAAAGAGTGTTTCAGAACGGCTCAATCAAAAGTAAGGTTCAACTCTGTTAGTTGAATGCACAGAACAGAAAGAAGTTTCACAGAATGCTTCTGTGTGGTTTTTATTTGAAGATATTCCTTTTTCCACTATAGGCCTCTTAGTGCTCCGAATGTCCACTTTCAGTTTCTACAGAAGGAGTGTTTCAGAACTGCTCAATCAAAAGTAGGATTCAACTCTGTCAGTTTAATGCACAGAATTCATAGAAGTTTCACAGAATGCTTCTGTGTAGTTTTTATTTGAAGATAATTCTTTTTCCAGTATACACCTCTTAATGCTCCGAATTTCCACTTGCAGTTTCTACTGGGAGAGTTTTTCACAACTGCTCAATCAAAAGTAAGTTTCAGGTCTGTAGGTTTAATGCACAGCACTGAAAGTAGTTTCACAGAATGCTTCCTTGTAGTTTTAATTTGAAGATATTCCTTTTTCCACTATAGGCCTCTTTGCAATCCGAATGTTCACTTGCAGTTTCTATAGAAAGAGGGTTTCAGAACTGCTCAATCAAAAGTAAGGTTCAACTCTGTTAGTTGAATGCACAGAACAGAAAGAAGTTTCACAGAATGCTTCTGTGTAGTTTTTATTTGAAGATATTCCTTTTACCACTACAGACCACTTAGCGCTACGAATGTCCACTTGCAGTTCCTACAGAAAGAGTGTTTCAGAACTGCTCAATCAAAAGTAATGTTCAACTCTGTTAGTTGAATGCACAGAGCAGAAAGAAGTTTCACAGAATGTTTCCGTGTAGTTTTTATTTGAAGGTATTCCTTTTTCCACTATAGGCCACTTAGCGCTCCGAACGTCCGCTTGCAGTTTCTACAGAAAGAGTGTTTCAGAACTGCTCTATCAAAAGTAAGGTTCAAATCTGTTAGGTGAATGTACAGATCATAAAGAAGTTTCACAGAATGCTTCTGTGTAGTTTTTATTTCAAGATGTTCCTTTTTCCAATATGGGCCTCTTAGCGCTCCGAATGTCCACTTGCAGTTTCTACAGAAAGAGTGTTTCAGAACTGCTCAATCAAAAGTAAGGTTCAAGTCTGTTAGTTGAATGCACAGAACAGAAGGAAGTTTCACAGAATGCTTCTGCGTAGTTTTTCTTTGAAGATATTCCTGTTTCTAGTATCGGCCTCTTAGCGCTCCGAATGTCCACTTGCAGTTTCTACAGAAAGAGTGTTTCAGAACTGCTCAATCAAAAGTAAGTTTCAACTCTGTTACTTGAATGCACAGATCAGAAAGGAGTTTCACAGAATGCTTCTGTGTAGTTTTTATTGAAGATATTCTTTTTTCACTAGAGGCCTCTTAGCCCTCCGATTGTCTACTTGCAGTTTCTACAGAAAGAGTGTTTGAGAACTGCTCAATCAAAAGTAAGTTTCAACTCTGTTAGTTGAATGCAGAGAACAGAAAGAAGTTTCACAAAATGCTTCTGTGTAGTTTTTATTTCAAGATATTCCTTTTACCAGTATAGGCCTCTTAGCGCTACGAGTGTCCACTTGCAGTTTCTACAGAAAGAGTGTTTCAGAACTGCTCAATGAAAAGTAAATTTCAACTCTGTTAGTTGAATGCACAGAACAGAAAGTAGTTTCACAGAATGTTTCTGTATAGTTTTTAGTTGAAGATATTCGTATTTCTACTATAGGCCTCTTGGCGCTCTGAATGTCCTCTTGCAGTTTCTACTGGAAGAGTGTTTCAGAACTGCTCAATCAAATGTAAGGTTCAAGTCTGTTAGTTGAATGCACAGAACAGAAAGACGTTTCACAGAATGCTTCTGTGTAGTTTTAATTTGAAGATATTCCTTTTACCACTATAGGCCACTTAACGCTACGAATGTCCACTTCAGTTTCTACAGAAAGAGTGTTTCAGAACTGCTCAATCAAAAGTAAGTTTCAACTCTGTTAGTAGAATGCACAGACCATAAGGAAGTTTCACAGAATGCTTCTGTGTAGCTTTCATTTGAAGATATTCCTTTTTCCACTATAGGAAACTTAGCGCTACGAATGTCCACTTTCAGTTTCTACAGAATGAGTGTTTCAGAACTGCTCAATCAAAAGTGAGGTTCAAGTCTGTTAGCTGAATGCACAGAACAGAAAGAAGTTTAACAGAATACTTCTGTACAGATTTTATTTGAAGATATTCCTTTTTCCACTATAGGCCTCTTACCGCTCCGATTGTCCACTTGCAATTTCTACAGAAAGAGTGTTTCCGAACTGCTCAATCAAAAGTAAGGTTCAACTCTGTTAGTTGAATGCACAGAACAGAAAGAAGTTTCAAAGAATGCTTCTGTGTAGTTTTTATTTGAAGATATTTCTTTCTCCACTACAGGCCTCTTAGTGCTTCGAATGTCCACTTGCAGTTTCTACAGAAGGAGTGTTTCAGAACTGCTCAAACAAAAGTACGATTCAACTCTGTCAGTTGAATGCACAGAACACCAGGAAGTTTCACAGAACGCTTCTGTGTATTTTTTATTTGAAGATAATTCTTTTTCCACTATAGGACTCTTAGCGCTCCGAATGCCCACTTGCAGTTTCTACAGAAATAGCGTTTCAGAACTGCTCAATCAAAGGTAAGGTTCAAGTCCATTAGTTGAATGCACAGAAAAGAAAGTAGTTTCACAGAATGCTTCTGCGTAGTTTTTCTTTGAAGATATTCCTTTTTCTACTATAGGCCTCTTAGCGCTCCGAATGTCCACTTGCAGTTTCTACAGAAAGAGTGTTTCAGAACTGCTCAATCAAAAGTAAGATTCAACTCCGTGAGTTGAATTCACGGAAAAGAAAGAAGTTTCACAAAATGCTTCTGTGTAGTTTTTATTTGAAGATATTCCTTTTTCCACTATAGGCCTCTTACCGCTCCGAATGTCCACTTGCAATTTCTACAGAAAGAGTGTTTCAGACCTGCTCTATCAAAAGTAAGCTTCAACTCTGTTAGTTGAATGCACAGAAGAGCAAGAAGTTTCACTGAATGCTTCCGTGTAGTTTTTATTTGAAGTTATTCCTTTTTCCACTATACGCCTCTTAGCGCTTCGAATGTCCACTTGCAGGTTCTACAGAAAGAGTGTTTCACAACTGCTCAATCAAAAGTAAGGTTCAACTCTGTTAGTTTTATGCAGAGAACAGAAGGAAGTTTCACAGAATGCTTCTGTGTAGTTTTTATTTGAAGGTATTCCTTTTTCCACTATAGTCCTCTTAGCGTTGCGAATGTCCACTTGCAGTTTCTACAGAAGAGTTTTTCAGAACTGCTCAATCAAAAGTAAGGTTCAACTCTGTTAGTTCAATGCACAGATCAGAAAGAAGTTTCACAGAATGCTTCTGTGTAGTTTTTATTTGAAGATAATAAAAATATATCTAGCTTTATTAGTACAAAAAAGGGTTATTTTTTATTCCTTATCCCATGTTGGTTTGGGTTTTCCAGTAAACTAAAATGCAAATTTATATGCTGAAAGTTTATTAAGAAATATCCTTGGGATTAAAGGGAAGCAATATTGGGCAGAGGAAGGTTAGCTGTGATGCAATATCAACACATTCTTCAGCCAAACTTATAGAGTTCTTCAGAGTTTTCTGAATTGCGACATGGAGGGTGGGCTTCTGTACCTCACACATCAGTCAGTCACTGTGTAAAGGCTTCCCTGTAAAGGAACATGACCACTGGAATTTCTACAACCAAGAAATTTCCCATAGAAGGCTGACAGCTAAGTGCTCTCTGCCACAGTTCTCCCACCAGCTAGGAAAATCAGTCCTTCTTTCATAAAGGATGTACAAGATAGTATATCACAGAGGCCCATGTAATCATGTTGCAATTATCTTCAAGTCACAATTGAAGCAGTGTGGCTGTTTCGTTCTACCAGCCATATTAGCTCACACATATATTTAAGAACAATGTAAAGTGATAGATAAAAATCTGGGGCGATAATGGGAAAACCTTGTTATATTCCTGGGGTTGCTGTTAAATATTTAGGTAATAGATGTAATACATAGATAAATCTTTAGACTATGGGCCCATCTAAAAAATTAAAATGCTCAGTTTAGCTGAATTTTAATCCAATGAAGTACTATTTTTAAGACTCTTGATGCAGACGGATCTATTTTTTCTGTAATTAGCTTAATTAAATTGTTATCTCTTTTTGATTATTTTATTGCATTTGTAGCTAGCAATCCATTATTAAAGGAGAAAATACAACTCTTGAGAATGTGGTGGTATTTCCTGTTTACAGATTATCCTCCCCTGAGTGGCAGCAAAATGAACTAAAATATTCACCAAATCAAGAAAACAACTTTATTAAGAAACAAGGAAATAAAACAATCTCATACAAACTCCAAAAATATTGACCACATACTATTCACTTGGATACGTGAGAAAGCAAAAGTGGGATGTGGAAACCTTTGTTGTTGACCTCATGCTTCTCGTAAATGTTTTTAAGATTCTCTCTTGAGCATGGAATTTTCTTCCATTTGTTTGTATCCTCTTTTATTTCATTGAGCAGTGGTTTGTAGTTCTCCTTGAAGAGGTCCTACACATCCCTTGTAAGTTGGATTCCTAGGTATTTTATTCTCCTTGAAGCAATTGTGAATGGGAGTTCACTCATGATTTGGCTCTCTGTTTGTCTGTTATTGGTGTACAAGAATGCTTGTGATTTTTGTACATTGATTTTGTATCCTGAGACTTTGCTGAAGTTGCTAATCAGCTTAAGGAGATTTTGGGCTGAGACAATGGGGTTTTCTAGATATACAATCATGTCCTCTGCAAACAGGGACAATTTGACTTCCTCCTCTCCTAATTGAATACCCTTTATTTCCTTCTCCTGCCTGATTTCTCTGGCCAGAAATTCCAGCACTATGTTGAATAGGAGCGGTGAGAGAGGGCATCCCTGTCTTGTGCCAGTTTTCAGAGGGAATGCTTCCAGTTTTTGCCCATTCAGTATGATATTGGCTGTGGGTTTGTTGTACATAGCTCTTGTTATTTTGATATACGTCCGATCAATACCTAATTTACTGAGAGTTTTTAGCATGAAGAGTTGTTGAATTTTGTCAAAGGCCTTTTCTGCATCTATTGAGATAATCATGTGGTTTTTGTCTTTGCTTCTGTTTATATGCTGGATTACATTTATTGATTTGCGTATGTTGAACCAGCCATGCATCCCAGGGATGAAGCCCAATTGATTATGGTGGATAAGCTTTTTGATGGGCTGCTGGATTCGGTTTGCCAGTATTTTATTGAAGATTTTTGCATCGCTGTTCATCAAGGATATTGGTCTGAAATTCTCTTTTTTGGTTGTGTCTCTGCCAGGCTTTGGTATCAGGACGATGCTGGCTTCATAAAATGTGTTAGGGAGGATTCCCTCTTTTTTTATCGATTGCAATACTTTCAGAAGGAATGGTAACAGTTCCTCCTTGTACCTCTGGTAGAATTCAGCTGTAAATCCATCAGGTCTTGGACTCTTTTTGGTTGGTAAGCTATTGATTATTGCCACAATTTCAGAACCTGTTATTGGTCTATTCAGAGATTCAACTTCTTCCTGGTTTAGTTTTGGGAGGGTGTATTTGTCGAGGAATTTATCCATTTCTTCTAGATTTTCTAGTTTATTTGCATAGAGGTGTTTGTAGTATTCTCTGATGGTAGATTGTATTTCTGTGGGATCGGTGGCGATATCCCCTTTTTCGTTTTTTATTGCAGCTATTTGATTCTTCTCTCTTTTCTTCTTTATTAGTCTTGCTAGCGGTCTATCAATTTTGTTGATCTTTTCAAATAACCAGCTCCTGGATTCATTAATTTTTTGAAGGGTTTTTTGTGTCTCTATTTCCTTCAGTTCTGCTCTGATTTTCGTTACTTCTAGCCTTCTGCTAGCTTTTGAATGTGTTTGCTCTTGCTTTTCTAGTTCTTTTAATTGTGATGTTAGGGTGTCAATTTTGGATCTTTCCTGCTTTCTCTTGTGGGCATTTAGTGCTATAAATTTCCCTCTACACACTGCTTTGAACGTGTCCCAGGGATTCTGGTATGTTGTGTCTTTGTTTTCGTTGGTTTCAAAGAACATCTTTATTTCTGCCTTCATTTCATTATGTACCCAATAATCATTCAGGAGCAGGTTGTTCAGTTTCCATGTAGTTGAGCGGTTTTGAGTGAGTTTCTTAATCCTGAGTTCTAGTTTGATTGCACTGTGGTCTGAGAGACAGTTTGTTATAATTTCTGTTCTTTTACATTTGCTGAGAACATTCCATGATCATGGGCTGGAAGAATCAATATCGTGAAAACAGTCATACTGCCCAAGGTAATTTATAGATTCAATGCCATCCCCATCAAGCTACCAATGACTTTCTTCACAGAATTGGAAAAAACTACTTTAAAGTTCATATGGAACCAAAAAAGAGCCCGCATCACCAAGTCAATCCTAAGCCAAAAGAACAAAGTTGGAGGCATCACGCTACCTGACTTTAAACTATACTACAAGGCTACAGTAACCAAAACAGCATGGTACTGGTACCACAACAGAGACATAGATCAATGGAACAGAACAGAGCCCTCAGAAATGATGCCGCATATCTACAACTATCTGATCTTCGACAAACCTGACAAAAACAAGAAATGGGGAAAGGATTCCCTATTTAATAAATGGTGCTGGGAAAACTGGCTAGCCATATGTAGAAAGCTGAAACTGGATCCCTTCCTTACACCTTATACAAAAATTAATTCAAGATGGATTAAAGACTTAAATGTTAGACCTAAAACCATTAAAATCCTACAAGAAAACCTAGGCAATACCATTCAGGACATAGGCGTGGGCAAGGACTTCATGTCTAAAACACCACAAGCAATGGCAACAAAAGCCAAAATTGACAAATGGGATCTAATTAAACTACAGAGCTCCTGCACAGCAAAAGAAACTACCATCAGAGTGAACAGGGAACCTACAGAATGGGAGAAAATTTTTGCAACCTACTCATCTGACAAAGAGCTAATATCCAGAATCTACAATGAACTCAAACAAATTTACAAGAAAAAATAAACAACCCCATCAAAAAGTGGGCAAAGGACATGAACAGACACTTCTCAAAAGAAGACATTAATGCAGCCAAAAAACACATGAAGAAATGCTCACCATCACTGGCCATCAGAGAAATGCAAATCAAAGCCACAGTGAGATACCATCTCACACCAGTTAGAATGGCCATCATTAAAAAATCAGGAAACAACAGGTGCTGGAGAGGATGTGGAGAAATAGGAACACTTTTACACTGTTGGTGGGACTGTAAACTAGTTCAACCATTGTGGAAGTCAGTGCGGCGATTCCTCAGGGATCTAGAGCTAGAAATACCATTTGACCCAGCCATCCCATTACTGGGTATATACCCAAAGGACTATAAATCATGCTGCTATAAAGACACATGCACACGTATGTTTATTGCGGCACTATTCACAATAGCAAAGAGTTGGAACCAAGCCAAGTGTCCAACAACGATAGACTGGATTAAGAAAATGTGGCACATATACACCATGGAATACTATGCAGCCATGTAAAATGATGAGTTCGTGTCCTTTGTAGGGACATGGATTGAACTGGAAAACATCATTCTCAGTAAACTATCGCAAGGACAAAAAACCAAACACCACATGTTCTCACTCATAGGTGGGAATTGAACAATGAGAACTCATGGACACAGGAAGGAGAACATCACACTCCGGGGACTGTTGTGGGGTAGGGGGAGGGGGGAGGGACAGCATTAGGAGATATACCTAATGCTAAATGACGAGTTAATGGGTGCAGGAAATCAACATGGCACATGGATACATATGTAACAAACCTGCACGTTGTGCACATGTACCCTAAAACCTAAAGTATAATAATAAAAAAAAGGATTCTCTCTTAAACTGTGATACTTAATAAATTTCCTAAAATTTGTTAGAGTGATTGTTTATTAGGCTTCATTTCAGAATACTTGATGTCAAAAGACAAATGAAAAGATGTTGACAAAGTCTTAATATGAGAACAAAATATTCTATGCCAAGTGCAGTTGACATTTATGTATTCCCAGATCATGGAAGAACGTTGCTTAATAAAAACAAAAATCTGGAAATCTATTACCCATGTACCCCTCTCCCTCAAAGTGTCCACTAGAAGATGACTTTATTTTGACAGCGCAAAATAAATAACTCACAACG
Organism: Symphalangus syndactylus; assembly: GCF_028878055.3. NCBI lineage: Eukaryota > Metazoa > Chordata > Mammalia > Primates > Hylobatidae > Symphalangus > Symphalangus syndactylus. The sequence goes on along the minus strand of NC_072435.2, from coordinate 134,469 downwards.
AATGTGTTAGGATGAAAGTACTGATGTTAATATTGTATTGGTAAATAGAATTAAGTCCCTTTTCAAAGAAAAATTATACTTAGAGGTATAAAACAGGACGTAAGTTGACAGGCTCAATAATCTGTGGTCAAGACTTCAGTATGTATTTAGACCCAATTAAGGGGCAAAGAAAAGGTGTATATATAAGCTTTCTTCACTTTACAAATAATGATCATTCGTATGATGAAACTGAGAAATGTGCATTTAAACATATGATTGAAAAGTGTAAAATTATTAAAATTATATTTAAAATCCTATAATCTTTTAAAATTACTGGGAAATGGCAAAAAATATGACATAGCAATAAAAAATATGACAAATATGGAGTCAAATAAAATAGAAACTATTAAAAATAGGGGAAAAAACCTTCATGTCAGAAATTGAAAAAATACCTATTACAACCAAAAATTGGGAGAAAACATGAAAAACAGATCATTAAAGTGTGTTATGAAAACACAAAAGCACACACAACACACAGCAAGTATATACTATAGACCCAGTGAGAGTACCTAAAGCAGAAAGTAAAATGACAGCAAAAAACATAACCTGGGAAAGAAACGAGAGAAGAAACTAGGAATTGAAATTGTAGTGTCAGAATTAGGAAATCTTAATATTGAAAGATACAACTTATAATAAATATATAATATTTAGAAATCTTTATGTCCCAAATAAGATACTGTAGAAATACATAAAATTTGGAGAAATTCAAGAAATACAAAGTGAAATCAGCACGACCGTACAGAGAGACTTGAAATCGCCTCTGACAAAGTAAAAAGTCCCGTAAATAACGTAGAAATGATCCTGGAATAATAACACCAGTAAGAACGACCAAGTAGCTCTATAGTAAAATCTGTACTTTGTAGGATCTATATTTCCTAAGTATTCATAGCATAATTATGAAAATTACTGCTGTGTTAGGCCACAAAACGTCAATAATTTACTGAATAAGTAAGAACATTTGTAGAACGTACAGGATTATGCTGTATTCAGTAAGAGCACATTTCTGTTTGTGCCCACAGATTTACACAGGGAGGGGATGGCAACCCGGGCTCACGACCTGTTGTGTCTTTTTAGGTTACAGTTACTATAACTTAGCTGATGACATAGGCTATGATACTTGACCAAGGCCAAATGGGAGAAAAGGAAAATAAATTGTCTTAGGGAAGCGATTGTAGAAATTGGAAAAGAACAAATTTGTTAACAAATTCTCTGCCACAAAAGCCGGACGGAGAAGAAATTTTAGTTTGATATATGCAAAACAAATGACACCACAATCGCTTCTAGTCCAACCATCCTATTGGCAGGGTGTGTACTGAGGAAATTAATGCCAAGTGAATTCAAAGAATTTGACTAAATTAACACTGGGATCTCATCTGCTACGTGGAGCCCTCTTAATTAAACGGAACACCAGAGGAAGGAAAATTTCTCCTCTTCTAGAGACCATTGTGGCACAGCAGAAACTCTGGATAATAGTACGTAGAGTTACAAGACACAGTTATTGCTTGTGACTCAGATTGGCCCATCTATTCTGACTAAAATAGTTTTCAGAGGAGGTGACATCGAGACTTTTTGTGGCAATTATAGCAAGTTCTGAAATTTTGAATGATAAACTTATATGGAAAAAAAATTTTAAACTCTGCTTATTACTGGGAAAATTAAATCTTATTTTTTTAAATTACACAACACAAGAAAATCATTAGTGATAAGTATTTTACATTTTATGAAAAGGCATTAGCAGAAACTACAGTTGATTTTTATTGGAACTGAGAAGAAATGAAACCTAATACCTTAGTCACTAATCAAGAATAAATTGGGAGAGTACAAAAATGTTACTCTGACTTTTTAGTTCAATCACAGTGGCTTTGAATGTTTACTTTCAATGAAGACAAGCCAGTTCATGGATATAAAAGGAGTTTATTAAACAAATGTCACTATAATTTGTTCCTGGAATATATTATGTGAGCTTCTGGTGGCTGATTCATCCTGCTTATTATGTTTTATTCATACTAAAATTAAGATGAGTTTCATTTTATAGGGCACAAAAGGTAGTTGGGGGAACCGTAATGCGTAGCAGGTGGCAGGGAAAGCTGGTGAAGAATTAAGAAAGAGTGTACCAAAGAGGCACTTAATATTAAACTGTTGATAATTACAAAAGGACTCGGTCATATTTAAAAATGTATATTTCACTTAAAAACATTTCCTCAATTAATTTATTATGACCTTTAAATTTTGGTTCCAAGTTAAATGATCAGCTCTCACCTGGGTACACTCAGCATAACCTCTATACTTGATGAGTAAAATGCCCCTATTAAATACCATTCTCACTCTATAAACATCTTTTGATATACTTCTTTATTTATATAACTCTCCACAAATCAACTCTTAAGAATGTCTTATTCATCTTTCTATCTATAGGGTCTAAATAAAAATATGTAAAGAATGAATGATGTAAGCTAATATTTTGATTTATATTTCTCCCACCGTAAATATGCAAAAACCGTATACGCAAACAGTAACTTAAAAGTCTACAGTTCAGAGTTGTAGTTTGTAACTTGATGTATTGCCACATAGAACTCAATTTTTAATATGCTCATCAGTTTTGCCTCCTCACTGTTAGAATTCAGAATTCATTATTTTGCAAATAGCAAAGTGTGTCCTGGCTCTAACAACCTTGAAATTTTTGAACCATGTTGAGTGGTACCTGGAGCAGAAACAACTATTTAACAGCCATATATTATTTCAGTTTAGCAAGAGGTGGAAACAAATTCAAATGTAAGAAATAGCATTCCTTGGTTTTATGAAAAATGTAAAAATCAATCATTTCTTTACATATATATGAAGCAAATATGACCCATTGTCTTGAGAGAAACTAGAATATCCTGATTGCGGATACTTTAATCCAAAAATCCAGCAGTGAAGGAAATTCAAATTGCTGTTCAATTGTTTTAAAAGTTATGGTTCTATAGATACTGCAACTTCTATGGGGAAACTGTTTGTGTTCTCGTGTGGTAGTAGATGTGATGAACTATGGGTGGTTCTCAAGCACTTGTGAAGTAGAGTCATTAGTTAGAAATAAGGAATGAGGAGAAAGAGCACTGGAGACAAGACATGTAGCATTGATCTTCCTTCTCAGATAGAAAGATTGTAAGAAATTAGGCCGGGTGCGCCGGGCGCGGTGGCTCACGCTTGTAATCCCAGCACTTTGGGAGGCCGAGGCGGGCGGATCACGAGGTCAGGAGATCGAGACCACGGTGAAACCCCGTCTCTACTAAAAAAGTACAAAAAAATTAGCCGGGCGTGGTGGCGGGTGCCTGTAGTCCCAGCTACTCGGAGAGGCTGAGGCAGGAGAATGGCGTGAACCTGGGAGGCGGAGCTTGCAGTGAGCCGAGATCGCGCCACTGCACTCCAGCCTGGGTGAGAGAGCCAGACTCTGCCTAAAAAAAAAAAAAAAAAAAAAAAAAAAAATTAGGCCGGGTGCAGTGGCTCACGCCTGTAATCCCAGCACTTTGGGAGGCCGAGGCAGGTGGATCACGAGGTCAGGAGATCAAGACCATCCTGAGTAACACAGTGAAACCCCATCTCTACTAAAAATACGAAAAAATTAGCTGGGCGAGGTGGTGGGCACCTGTAGTCCCAGCTACTCTGGAGGCTGAGGCAGGAGAATAGCTTGAACCGGGAGGTGGAAGTTGCAGTGAGCCGAGATCACCCCACTGCACTCCAGCCTGGGCAACAGACCGAGACTCTGTCTCAAAAAAAAAAAAAAATGAACCCCAGCATGGCAAAGTTTCACCAGGCCTGGATGCTTGACGTACGAGACGTGTTTTCATTAAATGAGTATGATTTCACAGGTTTGTGGCCTTGCCAGTTGGGATACAGTTGTAGTGTGTAGAGTAAGATTGATCTTAAAGACAGATCATATTTTCTTCTTCAAATCATCTTAAGAAAAGACTGATCTCCAGAAAGGATATGAGAATCAGGGAGGAAGGACTTTGATGAGCACAAAAACAGGCTTTCAACTTTGTTTAGCCTCAAATGGTAGTGCCCCAAGAATTTCAAACCCTTTAATTAGTAAAGTTAATCTCAGCCCTGCCAGATGAAGCAGCATTTTAATTCAGCATAGCAATTTCTTAGTAAACATCCACTCACTTCATTTAATGAGTAAAATGGTCCTATTAAATACGCTCTTACAGCAATATGTAGCTGGATTCTAAGCTTTGTTCTCAACGAATTTCGAGTGATTGCTTAGTATCTGGGTCCCCAATTAGACTGTAGGTACTTTTCAAAGAAAAAACTAAAACCAGAAATACTTTTTAAAAATAGCTGCAGCTACTTAACTAATGTGTTAATCTCTGTTAGTTTGATGGATTATATTTGCAAGTAGTACTTGTAATTAGCAAAAGGTCTTCAGAAGACATCTGTTAACTGCATATTTCTGTAACAGAATTGTGTCTTTTAAGAATTTTCCTCTATAGTCCAAATGTTTTTTAATAATGTTTTGCCCATATCTTTATAGAAAAATTTCCCCCTATGAAATCTTATAAAGCTAAGGTAATCCATGATGAAATGAAATCAATATGAGATTGGGTCATGATAAATCTGAGATGAAGGGGCAGGTTTCTGTCAGTTAAGTGCTTAACCTTCCTAGCCTCCATGACTTCCTGAAGATATTTTTCACTTAAAAACATCATTAACCTAATAATTAAGCAATGATAATATAAGATGTATTGAACTACTTGTAGAGGCTTACAATCTTTTGTCTTTACTTATCTTATTTTTAGTATTATAGAAACATCAAAAAAAGTCTTCAACAAACACGTTAATATCATTTCTTTAAAGATGGCAATATTTTAATGATGATAATAAGAGACATTATTACAAACAGCATTTTAACTTCCAAAACATTAAAAATGTTTCCTGTGTCTTATCATTTTTAACCTTGTAGCACTTCTATGAGATTTGGAAGATACCTATTCTTGCTGTGCAGTAATTTCAAGTTCACTTTGAAGAAATGGCTCAATAATGTTAATTCATTCTGCATCTCCATTCTATACTTTCTAGTTTAAGGCATTATCAAAAAGTATTAAGTATTCACTTAAATAAAATATTTTACTGGTTTGAAATAATGAAAGGAATAACTATCTGTCACTCTCATCTTACAATAAATAGAGAAGGAAAAAGCAAATATGATCATGAAAGATTATTGCATGCTTCTTTGAAAGTATCAAGCAATCTGCGAGAACATTCCTCAAAGAACTCTAAGGTTAACATGAACTGGTTCATGCACTCATCTTTTCAAGAAGTGTGTTTAAGTATCCACTAGAAAGAGTCAGACATCAGACTAATTAAAATATGAACTCAGCAACTGCCCCTTTTTTCAGATCATGTTATGTAAAAGTGCTTTTTCTTTTTTTTTTTTTTGAGACGGAGTCTCGCTCTGTCGCCCAGGCTGGAGTGCAGTGGCACAATCTCGGCTCACTACAAGCTCCACCTCCTGGGTTCACGCCATTCTCCTGCCTCAGCCTCTCCGAGTAGCTGGGACTACAGGCTCCCACCACCACGCCCGGCTAATTTTTTTTGTATTTTTAGTAGAGACGGGGTTTCACCGTGGTCTCGATCTCCTGACCTCGTGATCCGCCCGCCTCGGCCTCCCAAAGTGCTGGGATTACAAGCGTGAGCCACCGCGCCCGGCCAAAAGTGCTTTTTCATTGAAATGATGGGATGTTGATTTGAATCATCTTTGACAATATCTAGAATACTGAGCTTGAGAAACATTAAAATATCCACTTAGGAAGATCATTTTTTTTTTTTTTAGTTTTTATAAACATGACTGGAAAAACTCAATAACATTTTAAAAATAGACTTCAGACATGAGTAATTGCAACCTTGCCACTTAAAAGTAGAATGCTCTCAGGAAAGTTGCTTAACTTCTTTGAAGTTCAATTTTCCATGTGTAAGCAGATTAAAAATACCTGTCTCTTAGGTTGTGGTAAAGATTAAATGAAGTATATGTAGGATTCTAAATACACAGATTTAGTATATAAAACTACCTTGATAATTAGTTTTTTTGTTTCCAGGTTATCTATTCATGTATATTAGCCACCTTAAAATTTGTGGCATAAAATAGCAAACACTTTAGGATTCTCATGGTTCTGAGGGTCAGGGGTGTAGATGGGGTACAGAGAGGAAGGCTAATCTGCCCACAAACTCTGGGGCCTCAGCTGGGAAGACCTAAGTAGGTGGAATTGTCTAGAGTTGTCTTCATTAACTTGTCTGGACCCTGGGTTGGAATCACTCAAAGGCTAGAACTATAAACAGGAACACCTATATGTATTCTCTTTGTGTGGTTTGGGCTTCCTACAGCATGACAGTTGTGTCCCAGTAGCACACACCGGAGACAAACCACTGCGGGAGCAAACATTCCAGGATAACCAGTTGGAAGCTGCATGGCCTTTTATGACTGAGCCTCAGATGACAGGCTGTGTCACTTTCTTCTCAGCCAGCCCAAGTCTGCTGAGATTTCCATGGGTAGGCAACATAGACCATTGATAAAAGGAAAAAAGTTCTAAAAAATTTGTGGAGGCTATTTTATAAAAACCACCACAGTTCCCATTCTCCACCATCAATTAAACATGCTGACTGTTGGCAGCACATGCTGAACTAGGGAGTATTCTGCAACTATGTGAGGACATCTTCATTGTAAGAAGTTGGATCAAGACATCCTAGGTAATGTGATTCCTGATTTTGAGCTAGTTAGGAGTGATTTCAAGCTGCTTTAAAAGGGAAGTCGTTTGCTCTTTAGATGGAGATGTTTTGCATTTTATTTTCAGTACGTTTTTTCCATTGGAATTTTGGGTAGTAAAAATTAATTTTGTTTATATTACGTGACTGTACATGGGGTCTTTCATAGCATCCGCAACATGTACTTCTATAAATAATTTGTAAGAAACTAAGTACTGCTCTGTGAATGTCACTATCAATTTCTTTAATGTTCACCATTTTAGAATGCCAAATGTGCCAAAACATAAAAATACATTTTCAAATCTTAACAATTCAGTTAGCACAATAAAATTACGCATTCCATGTAACACATGTCAACTTTTTTATTTCTTAGGAAGAAATATGAAACTTTCATATTTAAAAATATTTACCAAAAGTATCATTGAATAAAATCTTGCTATACACTTTTAAGTATAATTTTAAAATTACTTATATCTATCTCATCATCTTTTAATTATGTTATGCTTGTATCATGGCGAACTAGTTGACTTCCTTCTGAAAGGCACATTTGGTGTGATTGGCTAGTTCCGTCCTACACCCCAGTGATAGGAAAAGGCTCGAAAGATGAGCATATGGTGCAAGTGTCACCAACTGCTGAAGAAAACTTCTGCATGTCTTAGACTTTTCTACTTGGAATGGAAAGCTGCTACTACAGGATAGAAAGTAGTAGCTAAGTAATCCCTTTCTTCTCGTTTTTTTACTCTTGCTCTATTTCTTCATCTCCCTTTATCTGTTTTGTGCTGTTTGGATTTGTTTTGATTCTATCTGAAACAGTGGTAAACAGCTGTCGTCTTTTTCAAGGACTGTCACTTTCTGACAATTTGGTAATGTAAGAAAGGATGAGACTGATGAACTTTTTTAACCTGACATGACTAATCTTGGCTTTCCTCTGATCATTAGCTTCTGAAAGCAACCAGACTTCTTGTTTGGATTAATTAGAATGTCATATTAATATGCTGAAATGCCCAGCAGCAAGTCACTTTGATGTTGACCATTGTTGTTGAAGGTGAGTGGGGACAGCAGTGGAGAGTGGGGAGGGGAGCCTAGACCTTAATGCTTTACTAAAGATATTAAAGACAGAAAATAAGTTTCCTTAAATTATTCATTTATTCTGACTCAACCTGCTGTTTGAAAATGGCATTTTATCTAATGCTTTATTCCCTAGGTTTTCTCAGACAAAGGACACAGGAATTGCTCCTGTTCAGGCTGTTTCTTCTCTTTTGTTCACAATTCTGAGTTTGCTTATTTGAAAAGTGTGAGTTACAGCTCATATGAGAATTAAGATTATACATATCTTTTTCTAAAGGCTAACATCCTACAAAAGAACCATTTTTAAATATGCATTAAATTTATCCTTAGAATTTGACTATAGCAACGTGGTTTATGTCACAGTGCTATGTGATCATGAAGTTTATCAACAGCAATATTCAGTAGGTGCCACGTTGCTAGAGGCTGGCTGGTTCAGTGTGTACTTACAGGGGGGTGGGTTCGTTCAAAACTGAGCAATATACAATTCCTGCCCTTTAGTGCATTCAGGCGGGAGAGAGTGGAGATACAGCGAGTTATCTAGTTACACCTAAAACTGTAGATAGAAGCTAATGTTGTACTTCTTGAAAAAACTTTAAGTTTTTTAAGAGTAAGAGAGAGACAATATTAGATCTGGAAGCTAGAAAGATTATTCCAGAAGCATGATGTGGTAGGCACTGATGTAAATTTGGGATGTGGGGAGGGAATTGATTAAATGGTTCCTGGGTTAGACCTGGAGTGGAGAATATAAATTATAATCAGGTGTACAGAAGTAGAAATAAAAGTCTGAAATAAAACTTGTTAAAGTCATTGATAGCATATGGGGACTGATTATAGAAATTTACTTTCTGACATATGGCGTAAAAGGAACTAAAGTTTGCCTAAAATGATGGAGTGGAATGGATGTTGACTCTGAAGAATTGAAAATCCTAGCGTCCTATGTGAGCAAATATGTGATCTTGAAAAGACAGTTTGAGGGCTTTAATTCTTTCCTGTCAAAAATATCAGCGAATAAATACTTCCGAATAAAATTTTCAGAATATAGAGTTTGGGAGAAGATCTGAAAGATACTGAAGTTACACTTAGCACACAGCCATGTACAGTGGTCCTTAGGGTTTCAGATTAAAGTTTGTGGGAGGGAAGAGATTTCCAGACAGAGGAAGTGCATGGTCCTGGGGAAGGGACCAAGTAAGCTGTCAGGCTGGGATGCCTTGTCACTGTGATAAACAGAGTTGCCTTTACCCTCATAGTAATGAATGCCACTGAAGAATTTTTAAAAAGCCGTCGCTTTAGAGAACAAACAGGTTAAAAGGGGAAACAGAGAGATCCAAGAAGCTATGACAACAGTGCCACTGAGAGTAAAATAATAAGATTTTTTTAAAGTAGGTAAAGAATAGTCACTCTCCATACACAAAAAAAGTTTGTAAAATTCATCTTTGAAATTACTTATCCATTGTCAGAAATGGTGAATATCATTAGAGGTACAGTGAAAAAAAGTTCAATGTTCATTTTTTCAAAATGTCCAACTCTAATATGTTATACTAATAACAATTACAAGAGTAATTACAACTTCGATTTATTGAGTACAAACTGTGTACCAAGACTTATCTAAGTACTCCTCATTTATGTCTTGTAGCAACACAATGAGAAGAATTTTATTAGCTAAGTTTTATATCTAAGAGGAGTTGAGCTCAGAGAGGTTTAGAAACTTGACCAGTGTCACACAGCTAGAAAGTTGTCAGCTAGATCCCTCTGAATTGTAGGCTTAACTGTCAGTGTTGGTACTAACATCTGTACTAATTTCTTTCTCCTTTTACTCAATGACATTATTCCCTGATTCATTTTAACCCAGTTACAGAGCAGATGTCAATTTTCCAAATTTACAAATAAGTTTACATCTCATTGATTGCTTTTTATGTTACCTGTTACCTGGGGACTCTGGGGGAGATCTCTTTATTGATGACATATTAAATGATACTTTATAATCACTATTTACTCATGAGATGTTTCCCTAAGGTAAACAAATTCCATCCCAAGTGGTAGATCCTTACTGACTTAAGATAAAAAGCTGACTGAGTTGAGTATGCAAATGCCTTCATGCATTTTTCTTCACATATAGATTTTTTTAGATCATAGAATCAATCTACTTCTGGGCCTATAGAAGTCTACCCATTAAGGACAAATTCTACACTGTACTATGATAATTAATCTGGTTAGTTCATGCATCATGATGCATACTAGGAATAAAAATTAAAAATAAATTTAGCTATAATGGCTTTTTGTTATTATTGAAATCTAGCTTGCCTAAAAATGGTCTCAAATGACAAATGAGTCATTTACCTTAAAAGCATAGCCTAGATAAACAATAAACAAGAGTATCCTAAACTTACTTCATTAAAAGCTGGCTGGAGCCAAGATGGCCAAATAGGAACAGCTCTGGTCTACAGCTCCCAGTGTGAGTGATGCAGAAGACGGGTATTTCTGCATTTCCATCTGAGGTACCGGGTTCATCTCACTAGGGAGTGCCAACAGTGGGTGCAGGATAGTTGGTGCAGCACACCGTGCACAAGCTGAAGCAGGGCGAGGCATTGCCTCACTCGGAAAGTGCAAGGGGTCAGAGAGTTCCCTTTCCTAGTCAAAGAAAGGGGTGACAGATGGCACCTGGAAAATTGGGTCACTCCCACCCTAATACTGCGCTTTTCCAATGGGCTTGGAAAACGGCACACCAGGAGATTGTGTCCCGCACCTGGCTCAGAGGGTCCTATGCCCACAGAGTCTCACTGATTGCTAACACAGCAGTCTTAGATCAAACTGCAAGGCAGCAGCAAGGCTGGGGGAGGGGTGCCCTCCATTGCCCAGGCTTGCTTAGGTAAACAAAGCCAGGAAGCTCGAACTGGGTGGAGTTCACTACAGCTCAAGGAGGCCTGCCTGCCTCTGTAGGCTCCACCTCTGGGGGCAGGGCACAGACAAACCAAAAGTCAGCAGGAACCTCCGCAGACTTAAATGTCCCTGTCTGACAGATTTGAAGAGAGTAGTGGTTCTCCCAGTATGCAGCTGGAGATCTGAGAACAGGCAGACTGCCTCCTAAAGTGGGACCCTGAACCCCGAGCAGCCTAACTGGGAGGCACCCCCTAGTAGGGACAGACTGACACCTCACTCAGCCGGGTACTCCTCTGAGACAAAACTTCCAGAGGAATGATCAGACAGCTGAATTTGCGGTTCACGAAAATCCACTGTTCTGCAGCCACTGCTGCTGATACCCAGGCAAACAGGGTCTGGAGTGGACCTCTAGCAAACTCCAACAGACCTGCAGCTGAGGATCCTGTCTGTTAGAAGGAAAACCAACAAACAGAAAGGACACCCACACCAAAAACCCATCTGTACATCACCATCATCAAAGACCAAAAGTAGAAAAACCTACAAAGATGGGGGGGAAACAGAGCAGAAAAACTGGAAACTCTAAAAAGCAGAGCACCTCTCCTACTCCAAAGGAATGCAGTTCCTCACCAGCAATGGAACAAAGCTGGATGGAGAATGACTTTGAAGAGTTGAGAGAAGAAGGCTTCAGACGATCAAGCTACCCCGAGCTACGGGAGGAAATTCAAACCAATGGCAAAGAAGTTAAAAACTTTGAAAAAAAATTAGATGAATGTAAAACTAAAATGACCAATGCAGAGAAGTGCTTAAAGGAGCTGATGGAGCTGAAAGCCAAGTGTTGAGAACTACGTGAAGAATACAGAAGCCTCAGTAGCCAATGCAATCAACTGGAAGAAAGGGTATCAGTGATGGAAGATGAAATGAATGAAATAAAGCAAGAAGGGAAGTTTAGAGAAAAAAGAATAAAAAGAAATGAACAAAGCCTCCAAGAAATATGGGACTATGTGGAAAGACCAAGCCTATGTCTGATGGGTGTACCTGAAAGTGACGGGGAGAATGGAACCAAGTTGGAAAGCACTCTTCAAGATATTATCCAGGAGAACTTCCCCAATCTAGTAAGGCAGGCAAACATTGACATTCGGGAAATACAGAGAACGCCACAAAGATACTCCTCGAGAAGAGCAACTCCAAGACACATATTTGTCAGATTCACCAAAGTTGAAATGAAGGAAAAAATGTTAAGGGCGGCCAGAGAGAAAGGTCGGGTTACCCACAAAGGGAAGCCCATCAGACTAATAGCTGATCTCTCGGCAGAAACTCTACAAGCCAGAAGAGAGTGGGGGCCGATAGTCAACATTCTTAAAGAAAAGAATTTTCAACCCAGAATTTCATATCCAGCCAAACTAAGCTTCAAAAGTGAAGGAGAAATAAAATCCTTTACAGACAAGCAAATGCTGAGAGATTTTGTCACCACCAGCCCTGCCCTAAAAGAGCTTCTGAAGGAAGCACTACACATGGAAAGGAAAAACCGGTACCAGCCACTGCAAAAACATGCCAAATTGTAAAGACCATTGAGGCTAGGAAGAAACTGCATCAACTAACGAGCAAAATAACCAGCTAACATCATAATGACAGGATCAAATTCACACATAACAATATTAACGTTAAATGTAAATGGGCTAAATGCTCCAATTAAAAGACACAGACTGGCAAACTGGATAAGGAATCAAGACCCATCAGTGTGCTGTATTCAGGAAACCCATCCCATGTGCAGAGACACACATAATCTCAAAATAAAGGGATGGAGGAAGATCTATGAAGCAAATGGAAAACAAAAAAAGGCAGGGGTTGCAATCCTAGTCTCTGATAAAATAGACTTTTAACCAACAAAGATCAAAAGAGACAAAGAAGGCCATTACATAATGGTAAAGGGATCAATTCAACAAAAAGAGCTAACTATCCTAAATATATATGCACCCAACACAGGAGCACCCAGATTCATAAAGCAAGTCTTGAGTGACCTACAAAGAGACTTAGACTCCCACACAATAATAATGGGAGATTTTAACACCCCACTGTCAACATTAGACAGAACAATGAGACAGAAAGTTAACAAGGATATGAAGAATTGAACTCAGCTCTGCACCAAGTAGACCTAATAGACATCTACAGAACTCTCCACCCCAAATCAACAGAATATACATTTTTTCAAGCACCACAACACACCTATTCCAAAATTGACCACATAGTTGGAAGTAAAGCACTCCTCAGCAAATGTAGAAGAACAGAAATTATAACAAACTGTCTCTCAGACCACAGTGCAATCAAACTAGAACTCAGGATTAAGAAACTCACTCAAAACCGCTCAACTACATGGAAACTGAACAACCTGCTCCTGAATGACTACTGGGTACATAATGAAATGAAGGGAGAAATAAAGATGTTCTTTGAAACCAATGAGAACAAAGACACAACATACCAGAATCTCTGGGACACATTCAAAGCAGCATGTAGAGGGAAATTTATAGCACTAAATGCCCACAAGAGAAAGCAGGAAAATATCCAAAATCGACACCCTAACATCACAATTAGAAGAACTAGAAAAGCAAGAGCAAACACACTTAAAAGCTAGCAGAAGGCCAACTAAAATCAGAGCAGAACTGAAGGAAATTGAGACACAAAAAACACTTCAAAAAATTAATGAATCCAGGAGCTGGTTTTTTGAAAACATCAACAAAATTGACAGACTGCTAGCAAGAATAATAAAGAAGAAAAGAGAGAAGAATCAAACAGACACAATAAAAATGAAAAAGGGGATATCACCACCGATCCCACAGAAATACAATCTACCATCAGAGAATACTACAAACACCTCTATGCAAATAAACTAGAAAATCTAGAAGAAGTGGATAAATTCCTTGACAAATACACTCTCCCAAGACTAAAACAGAAAGAAGTTGAATCTCTGAATAGACCAATGACAGGCTCTGAAATTGCGACAATAATCAATAGCTTACCAACCAAAAAGAGTCCAGGACCTGATGGATTCACAGCCGAATTCTACCAGAGGTACAAGAAGGAACTGAAACCATTCCTTCTGAAAATATTCCAATCGATAGAAGAAGAGGGAATCCTCCCTAACTCATTTTATGAGGCCAGCATCGTCCTGATACCAAAGTCTGGCAGAGACACAACCAAAAAAGAGAATTTCAGACCAATATCCTTGATGAACATTGATGCAAATATCCTCAATAAAATACTGGCAAACCAAATCCAGCAGCACATCAAAAAGCTTATCCACCATGATCAAGTGGGCTTCATTCCTGGGATGCAAGGCTGGTTCAACATATGCAAATCAATAAATGTAATCCAGCATAAACAGAACCAAAGACAAAAACCACATGATTATCTCAATAGATGCAGAAAAGGCCTTTGACAAAATTCAACAACATTTCATGCTAAAAACTCTCAATAAATTAGGTATTGATGGGACTTATCTTAAAATAATAAGAGCTATCAACGACAAACCCACAGCCAATATCATACTGAATGGGCAAAAACTGGAAGCATTCCCTTTGAAAACTGGCACAAGACAGGGATGCCCTCTCTCACCGCTCCTATTCAACATAGTGCTGGAAGTTCTGGCCAGGGCAATCCGGCAGGAGAAGGAAATAAAGAGCATTCAATTCGGAAAAGAGGAAGTCAAATTGTCCCTGTTTGCAGATGACATGATTGTATATCTAGAAAACCCCATTGTCTCAGCCCAAAATCTCCTTAAGCTAATAAGCAACTTCAGCAAAGTCTCAGGATACAAAATCAATGTACAAAAATCACAAGCATTCTTGTACACCAATCACAGACAGAGAGCCAAATCATGAGTGAACTCCCATTCACAATTGCTTCAAAGAGAATCCAATACCTAGGAATCCAACTTACAACGGATGTGAAGGACCTCTTCAAGGAGAACTACAAACCACTGCTCAATGAAATAAAAGAGGATACAAACAAACGGAAGAACACTCCATGTTCATGGGTTGGAAGAATCAATATCGTGAAAATGGCCATACTGCCCAAGGTAATTTATAGATTCAATGCCATCCCCATGAAGCTACCAATGACTTTCTTCACAGAATTGGAAAAAACTACTTTAAAGCTCATATGGAACCAAAAAAGAGCCCACATCACCAAGTCAATCCTAAGCCAAAAGAACAAAGCTGGAGGCATCATGCTACCTGACTTCCAACTATACTACAAGGCTACAGTAACCAAAACAGCATGGTACTGGTACCACAACAGAGACATAGATCAATGGATCAGAACAGAGCCCTCAGAAATAATGCCACATATCTACAACCATCTGATCTTTGGCAAACCTGACAAAAACAAGAAACGGGGAAAGGATTCCCTATTCAATAAATGGTGCTGGGAAAACTGGCTAGCCATATGTAGAAAGCTGAAACCGGACCCCTTCCTTACACCTTATACAAAAATTAATTCAAGATGGATTAAAGACTTACATGTTAGACCTAAAACCATAAAAACCCTAGAAGAAAACCTAGGCAATACCATTCAGGACATAGGCATGAGCAAGGAATTCATGTCTAAAACACCAAAAGCAATGGCAACAAAAGCCAAAGTTGACAAATGAGATCTAATTAAACTAAAGAGCTTTTGCACAGCAAAAGAAACTACCATCAGAGTGAACAGGCAACCTACAGAATGGGAGAAAATTTTCACAACCTACTCATCTGACAAAAGGCTAATATCCGGAATCTACAATGAACTCAAACAAATTTACAAGAGAAAGACAAACAACCCCATCAAAAAGTGGGCAAAGGACATGAACAGACACTTCTCAAAAGAAGACATTTATGCAGCCAAAAAACACATGAAAAAATGTTCATCATCACTGGCCATCAGAGAAATGCAAATCAAAACCACAATGAGATACCATCTCACACCAGTTAGAATGGCCATCATTAAAATGTCAGGAAACAACAGGTGCTGGAGAGGATGTGGAGAAATAGGAACACTTTTACACTGTTGGTGGGACTGTCAACTAGTTCAACCATTGTGGAAGTCATTGTGGTGATTCCTCAGGGATCTAGAACTAGAAATACCGTTTGACCCAGCCATCCCATTACTGGGTATATACCCAAAGGTCTATAAATCATGCTGCTATAAAGACATATGCACACATATGTTTATTGCGGCACTTTTCACAATAGCAAAGAGTTGGAACCAACCCAAATGTCCAACAAAGATAGACTGGATTAAGAAAATGTGGCACATATACACCATGGAATACTATGCAGCCATAAAAAATGATGAGTTCATGTCCTTTGTAGGGACATGGATGAAACTGGAAACCATCATTCTCAGTAAACTATCGCAAGGACAAAAAACCAAACACTGCATGTTCTCACTCCTAGGTGGGAGTTGAACAATGAGAACGCATGGACACAGGAAGGGGAACATCACACTCCAGGGACTGTTGTGGGGTGGGGGGAGGGGGGAGGGACAGCATTAGGAGATATACCTAATGCTAAATGACGAGTTAATGGGTGCAGCACACCAACATGGCACATGGATGCATATGTAACAAACCTGCACATTGTGCACATGTACCCTAAAACTTAAAGTATAATAATGATAAAAAAATCGGATGACTGCAAGATAACCATTTTAAAAATAAAGATGAGTGATGAAATGCCATGTTAGAGTTCTCTGTTTGTTTATCTTAACAGTTAAATAAACTTTAGCAGGTAATAATCAAAATTTATTGGGACTGGATTTTTAAAACAATTTTGAGGGTTAAGTTTTTAATCTGAGAGAACAGACATTTTTCAGCAAAAAGCAATGGAAAATAATTAGAGGTAGCTTCTGCTGACATCATGTTTAGCAGTAATTTTCTGTTATATATCAGTTTGGGGTCAGCAAACTATAAATATAGTCTTTCTTTTAGTTGTTTGGGCCGTAGTTCATGTTGGCTAGCACAAAGCAGGATTTTTTTTCAATTCATCTCTATTCAGAGCTCCCACATGGTTATTTATAAATCCCTACGTATCCATTACAGTGTGTACAGTCCCAATGCTCATGCTTACCCATGCATTCTTCCAATCATATCTCTGTGTGTGAAATTCATTGCTAGAAAGGGGGAAATGTTATATAAAATATTTATAGTATTCTTTTTAAAGTAGGCATCTAGAAAGTTTTAATTATACAAAGTTTTCAGAATTACTTCATAGGTTCACAAGGCAAACACCCTCACAAAGTGTACTGTATGTGTAAGAAAAGTAGCTATACTTAAAGTAGACAATTATGTTTTATGAAATTTATGTAAGATGATACCCATGAGTTAGTTATTTCTGGCATAAGGAATAAATTCATAATCATATTTTCCTAAGAAGCAGTGTTTTAAAAATGAATGAAAACAATCATTGAAATCCAAAATAAATTCATGTATATTACTTTTGTTACTTTTTCATTTCTATAAATGTATGAAATACTTGTATAATTTTGTTACAGGGATATATTGCACAGTGTGACATCAGGGCTATTAGGGTATTCAGCACTTGAGTAATGTAGGTTGTGTAAGTAATTTCTCATCATTGGCTTCTAGCACCACTTCACCCACCTGAGTCTCCAATGTCTATTATTCCACACTCTATGTTCATGTGGACACATTATTTGGCTCTCATTTATAACTGAGAACATGTGGTATTTGTCTCTGTTTCTGACTTCTTTCACTTAAGATAATGGCCTCCAATTCAATCCATGTTGCTACAAAAGACATGATTCCATGTTTTATCATTGAGTAATAACATGGTTTGGCTGTGTCCTAACCCAAATCTCATCTTGAATTCCCATATGTTGTGGGAGACACCCTGTAGGAGGTAATTGAATCATGGGGACAGGTCTTTCCCATACTGTTCTCATGATCACTAATAAGCCTCATGAGATCTGATGGTTTTAAAAAGGGGAGTTTCCCTGCACAAGCTCTCTTCTCTTTTCTGCCACCATGTGAGACGTGCCTTTCACCTTCACCTATAATTGTGAGGCCTCTCCAGCCATGTAGAACTGTAAGTCCAATAAATCTCTTTCTTTAGTAAATTGCCCAGTCTCAGGTATGTCTTTCAGCAGCATGAAAACAGACTAATACAGTAAATTGGTACTAGTAGAGTGGGGCTCTCCTGAAAAGATAGCCAAAAATGTGGAAGCAACTTTGGAACTGGGTAACAGTCAGAGGTTGGAACAGTTTGGAAGGCTGAGGGAAAGACAGGAAAATGTGGGAAAGTTCAGAACTCCCTAGAGATTTGTTGAATGGCTTTGACCAAAATGCTAATAATGATATGGACAATGAAATCCAGGTTGAGGTGGTCTCAGATGGAGATGAGAAACTTCTTGGGAACTGGAGCAAAGGTGGCCCCTGTTAGGTTTTAATAAAGAGACTGGAGTCATTTTGGCCCTGCCCTAGAGATTTGTAGAATTTTGAACTAGAGAGCAATGATTTAGGGTATCTGTCTGAAAAAACTTCTAAGCAGCAAAGAGGTGCTGCTTGGTGACTTGGGTGCTGTTAAAAGCATTCAGTTTTAAAAGGGAAACAGAGCATAAAAGTTTGGAAAATTTGCAGCTTGACAATGCAATACAAAAGAAAATCTCATTTTCTGAGGAGAAATTCGAGCCAGTTGCAGAAATTTGCATAAGTAAAGAGGAGCTGAATGTTAACCACCAAGACAGTGGGTAAAATGTCTCCAGGGCATGTCAGAGACTTTTGCAGCAGCACCTCCCATCACAGGCCCTGAGGTTTAGGAGGAAAATATGGCTTCGTGGGCTGGGCCCAGGGACCCTCTGCTGTGTGCAGTCTAGGGACTTGGTGCCCTGTGTCCTAGCCACTCCAGCTGTGACTAAGAAGGCCAAGGTACAGCTTGGGCTGTGGCTTCAGAGGGTGGAAGCCCCAAGCCTTGGCAGCTTCCACATGGTGTTGAGCCTGCAGGTGCACAGAAGGCAAGAATTGAGGTTTGGGAACCTCTGCTAGGTTTCAGAGGATATATAGAAATGCCTGAATGCCCAGGCAGAAGTTTTCTGCAGGGGCGGGGCCCTCATGGAGAATGTCTGCTAGGGCAGTGCAGAAGGGAAATGTGGGGTCTAATCCCCCACAGAGAGTCCCTACTGGGCACCACCTAGTGGAGCTGTGAGAAGAGGGCCCGCATCTTCCAGACCCCAGAATGGTAGATCCTCTGAGAGCTTACACCATGCACCTGGAAAAGCCACAGATGCTCAATGCCAGCCCATGAAAGCAGCCAGGAGGGGGGCTATGCCCTGCAAAGCCACAGGGGCAGAGCTGCCCAAGACCACGGAAACCCATCCCTTGCATTGGCATGACCTCGAATTGAGACATGGAGTCAAAAGAGATCATTTTGGAGCTATTAAGACTTGACTGCCCTGCTGGATTTTGGACTTGCTCAGGGCCTATAGCCCCTTTGTTTTGGCCAATTTTTCCCATTTGGTATAGCTATATTTACCCAATACCCATACCCACATTATATTTAGGAAGTAACAAACTTGCTTTTGACTTTACAGGCTCTTAGGCAGAAGGGACTTGCCTTGTCTTGAATGACACTTTGGACTGTGGGCTTTTGCGTTGGTGCTGAAATGAGTTGAGACTTTGGGGGATTTTTGAGAGCGCATGATTCGTTTTGAAACGTGACGACATGAGATTTGGAAGGGGTTGGGGCAGAATTAAATGGTTTGGCTGTGCCCCCACACAAATCTCATCTTGAGTTCCCATGTGTCGTAGGAGGGACCCGGTAGGAGGTAATTGAATCATGGGGGCGGGTCTTTCCCATGCTGTTCTCATAATCACTAATAAATCTCATGAGATCTGATGGTTTTAAAAAGGGGAGTTTCCATATAAAATCTCTCTTATCTGTAACCATGTAAGACGTGCCTTTCACCTTCCGCTATAATTGTGAGGCCTCTTCAGCCTTATGGAACTGTAAGTCCAATAAAACTCTTTCTCTTGTAAATTGCCCAGTCTCAGGTATGTCTTTATCAGCGGTGTGAAAATGGACTAATAGAAGTAATATTTCATTGTGTAAGTATACCACATTTTCTTTATCCATTCATCCATTAATGGATACAGGTTGATTTTATATCTTTGCTATTGTGCAAAGTGCTACAATAAACATACAAGTACAGGTGTATTTTTGGTATAATGATTTCTTTTCCTTTGGGGATATACCCACTATTAGGGTTGCTGGATGAAATTAAAAGATATATTTTAAATAATATGTGTTAGTGTGTGTATGATATTTTAAATCTAGAAAGTTAGATGTATTGTCTCATCTTAAAATCTACCAAAACAGCCAAGCTTTAATTTGAGAAAAAAATATAACACATCACATTCTATATTGCTTACTATATCCTGGCACTGGTCAAAATATTTTACATATGTATCAACTTATCTAACGGAACAAGGATCATAATCTTTCAACAACAGCTAAATAATTTTAACAACCAAGCAGCTGATATAGAAATAACTGATTATAGATGGAACTACTCAGTTTACTCACAGAGGTAGATGTTTGCCAGCTATTGGTTTTGTGAAAGCATAGCTGTGATATGACACTTGTGTGAAGGAATAAAAGGTACTTGAATTTGGAAACGAATATAAGGATACTGAAGCGTCATTGAGTTTTTCACTGGCATTATAATATTTTTCAGGTATCTGATCATAATACTATGCATGCTTCTTTTTGTAAGCTCTCTTCTCACTATACCACCATAACGTTAGCAGAAGGAGTGTGGGTGAATCTATCTCCTGCTACTAAATCAACTGAAAGAGTTACATCTGGCTACCTACCACAAATTAGAAATTCAGTAGAAAGAAGCTTAATCTGATGGCTCCACAAGGAAAATTAACAGATTAAGAAGGTGTATGTACATCTGTGTATCTGTCATAAATAATGACAAAATGCTTTGAAATATCTACCAAAGGAAAATAGAATTAATTTATGATTGGGATACTTTATTTATATTAATTAATATGATAATCATTTTAAGCAGCACTATTTGATACAAATCAATTATAAATAGAAATCAAATCAAAGTAAAATAAAATATTCCTATGAGGAAAATAAAATATGATTAGATTTCTTTACATAAACTGCACTTCATACATAGCCCATTTTTAATCGTAATAAGGATGTAGGTTTAGTCAAAACTTTAACCATGTTAAAAGTTAATTCTACCAACTGATTTGTGAGATATTGAGCGTAAGGCTGCCTCAGTGTGTACATATTCCCAGTCATTCCACTTTAAACAGTCCTCAGTTTTACTCATAAAATCATGAGGATTACTGTAACATTTTCAACCTATATGGCATAAACCTTAAAATAATAACCCATTTATTTAAAAAATTTTAATTGCAAAATAAGTTCAATAGAGATACAATATCTCATCAAATATTGAGCCTATAGATTATGAAATAGTGATGCACAGTCCTTAGAATAGTATTATAAAGAGATCACAGTGACCAGCAGGCATGCATTCTGTGCTCAATCCTTGGCATCACATACCAGCTTTAGTTACTGAATAGCAGTTAGCTGTGACACGCCCAACAGACAATCAATACTCTTTAATAGCAACCATTGTAGATTCCATGTCTTAAACTAAATCGTCCATAAATATGTTCGCTAGTGAGGCTTTCAAATAGCCAAACCATTAATTCCAGCACTTTGGGAGGCTGAGCTGGGCCGATCAAGAAGTCAGGAGATCGAGACCATCCTGGCCAACACGGTGAAACCCCGTTTCTACTAAAAAAAAAATACAAAAACCTAGCCAGGCGCGGTGGTGGCGCCGGTAGCTCCAGCTACTCAGGAGGCTGAGGCAGGAGAATGGCGGGAACCCGGGAGGCAGAGCTTGCAGTGAGCCCAGATCGCGCCCCTGCACTCCAGTCTGGGCGACAGAGCGAGACTGTCTCAAAAACAAAACAAAACAAAAGCCAAACCATTGACTGCCAAAAGTGATTTGCCAGGTCAGGAAAAGGCTATACAATATAGTGACTGAGGAGCTGCACACTGGTTTGAATTTATCCCTACAGTCTGTTTAAATTACATCATCTTTCTATTTCTCTACTTCTCCATCAGTAAAATGGGCATAATCCCAGTACCCACCTCTCTGAAACATCATGATATTACATTGAGTTAAAAATGCAGGAATTTTAGAATACCACTACTTTCTTAGCTGTTAATGATAGCTAAAATGATACCTCAATTTTGAGCGGTGGTAGTTTCTCTCAAACTAATTCATTCTATTAGAAAAACAAATATCCACGTAAAGCAAAACCAGACTTGGAAGAAATACTGAAAGCAGGTAGCTGACTGTTTAACTCGAATGCCTAAACATCCTTATCCCAATGCCTAAATTCAAGTCAAATTGTAGGATGCATTTCTCTTTCTACCTGTGCTTCCTGTCTCCCTTCCATCTTTCCCCATTCATGTATGATATATGTCCCCATTTTGATGAAGTAAGCATTTTGTGCCTCAATTTCTCATTTTAAAAACCTAGAAATTTTTAGCTTTTTGTATAAAATTTAATATGGAGTTGAAGGTGGGCTAGTAACAACAATATTTGGGGATTATTTTCTATCATCTCATCTTTCACTTTTTAAACGAGGGCCCAGAACTAATCAGGCTCTAAGAAACTGGCACTACTGAAAATATATACAAATTTGGGAAAGATAACTTAATTAAAAGATTGTTGATTTGCATTGAGAAACAACCACCATGAGATCCAAAATGCATGAGCATTCTGTTCCCTGCCAAACTGTAATCTCTTAGCTTTGGCCACCATAATTGTCAAAGCACAAGGAATTTTAGTCTCTGTTTCTGAAAATGTCCAAGGTATTCACCTTTTCAAAAAAAAAAGTCTCAGCTCCTACTGTTGATTTAAACTCTTTCATAAATCTCTATCAAACTTTTCATGTTTACAGTTCTTATGCAATTATAAGACAAATCCAATACATGTATAACCACACAATCAATAAATTACAATTAATAATTTATATCAAATGATAAATAATGTAGTTTTGTTGGAATTAATTTGACAATGTTTGATTCAGTTACAAACAGAGATATAACTAAATGTATTTAAAATATTAAAAGATGAATTGCTATCAATTGTTTTGAATTTTAAACTAAAAATCAATAGTTCCTATAAAATTATTATTAAATGTTCTAATAATTGTACAGAATCCAGAGCAACTCTTTTCCCAATTTACCGTATACTAATGTGTGCTTAGATCAGTGTTACATTACATAGCATGCTGTAGGAAAGACAGGATGGGCATTCATTAAACTAGCTCTGATTTAACTTGTCCTCTGTCATTTTGTGAATATAATCCAGGGACTACCTACTCCTTAACTTCTCAAATCTGTTTTCTCACCTATAAATAATAATTGCTACCTGAAAAAAATGGTGGGGCATATGAGATTTAATTAACACATGTTAATCATAGCACATGTCTTAGTATTTAGTAGATATTTAGTAATTATTAGACAAAGCCAATTTATTTTCCTTTGGATTAATAAAGATTTAAATATTTGCCATAGGTTGTATTATGCAATTATATTTACCTAAAATTTTGAGGAAATATAATTTTTTACAACTTTCCCATATTTCTAGAAAAAGAAAAGGTAGCTTTATAGAAATGGCACTAACATAATTGGTAGTTTTTCTTGATGAATATTTCTGAGAGAGATTACAGAAGTTATATATTAAAAATAAATAACTTCAAGTAAAAGCCATGATCTGCCTTGCAGTGCTCAAATAAGTTCTTTCATATATTCACAATGATTTATTTTCTCATGACAGGACTTTATAATGAAACGATCTTACTCCTGGAGATTTTAGTAGATTTCAGCCTTAGAACTGTGGACATTGATTAATAACAGCAAAACGATATTGAGTAAATAGTAATGCAAAAAGGATTAGATTGTGCATTCAGTATCATGAGAATCAGAAAGCTTATCCAATGTAAGTTTTACTAATTATTCAAAGGAAACAATTAATCATGAGACAAAGAACAAACAAAAATGGGTCCAAGACGACGAACTTAACTCTCTAGGCCTTTTCTTACGCCGTGAGGATACACCTGGCACAGATTAAAATATGAAGTTCTCCAGAACACATATGGAGTCACATCACATACACAGGAGGAATAACTTTTGGTATAAAATATAGTCATTTGTCTTCCGATAATCATGCCTCATAAATCTTTGAAATGCATGGCTGTTTCCTATTGACAAGGCTAGAAAATCAGGCATCTCTTGCCAAAAGTATTTCCAAAATAAGAACTCTCCCACCAGCAAAAATCATCAACTTGCTTGCCAGGATGACAGTCATTATTATAGTCTCCAGGTACCAAATTCTGATTAAAGGAGAAAATGTATTTTATGCTTGCTGTTTAATTATTTACTTTCTAGGATTATAAGATAAAAACAAAATTTGGCAAATAGTGGGCCCATTAACTGAATGAAGAGTGTAGTGTGAGGCTGTTGATAAATTGTGACCACTTGAATAGGGCAGAGTCAGGACCAATAACAGAGTAGAGATCAAGATACACCTGCACACAAGGCAAGTAGGCAACCAGGAATTGACATCATGCCAGAAATGGAAGTTGAGACAAAGAAGTCTATCTAATAGGCAGTAAATAAGAAAAACTAGAAGAACATAGGCATAGAAAGGAAAAAAAAATCAAAAGATTTGAAGGAGTCAGACTGTGGGTCTAGGTAGAGTCAGAAATCATTCAAGCCATTGGGGCATCGATGGCGCCATAAGCAGCCATCCGTCGCTCTATATTCTCCAAGAGCAGAGGCCAGTATCAAGCAGGTGGGAGCAGATGTGCAGTCATTGCAGCCTGGGAAGGAAGCTGTCTACGTAAAAACTGCACCTTTATGCCAAACCTTTCAACCAAATATTACACAATCAATAACCAAAAAGCTATACAATATAGTGACAATAACCAACTAAAGTGAGCTTGAGGAGCTAAAAACCAAATATTCCTGGGTTGCTTCCTCCTGCTACTTGCTCCTTGCTCTTTATTTTCTGCCTATATTTAACTCCCCAACTACTTTTTTGGTAAGATTTTAATGTCATTCATAGAACTTTGTTCATTATTTGATGTTGGTAGTAGAGCCAACTTCTCTACTCTTCATTTTCTTTTTTTATATGGATTTTTTTATTTCCAACTTTTATTTTAAGGGTACATGTGCAGATGTGCAGGTTTATTACATAGGTACATGTGTGTCATGGGGATTTGCTGCACAGATCATCCCATCACCTAGGTATTAAGCTCAGCTTGCATTAGCTATTTTTCCTGATGCTCTCCCTCCTCCTGCCCCCCACCAGCAGATCCTAGTGTGTGCTGTTCCTCACCCCATGTGTCCATGTGTTCTCATCATTTAGCTCCCACTTATAAGTGAGAACATACGGTGTTTGGTTTTCTGTTCCTGCATTAGTTTGATAAGGATAATGGCCTCCAACTTCATCCACGTCCTTACAAAGGACATGATCTGGTTTGTTTTTACAGCTGCATAATATTTCTTGGTGTATATGTGTGACATTTTCTTCATCCAGTCTATCACTGATGGGTGTTTAAGTTAATTCTGTGTCTTTGTTGTGAATAGTGCTGCAATGATATACTTGTGCATGTATCTTTATAATAGAATAATTTATATTCCTTTGGGAATTACTCAGTAATGGGATTGCTAGGTTGAACGGTATTTTTGGCTTTATGTCTTTGAATAATCGCCACACCGTCATCCACAATGGTTGAATTAATTTACACTTCCAACAACAGTGTGAAAGAGTTCCCTTTTCTCCACAACCTCACTAGCATCTGTTATTTTTGACTTTTTAATAATTGCCATTCTGACTGGTGTTAAATGGTATCTCATTGTGGTTTTGATTTGCATTTCTCTAATGATGACTGATGAGTTTTTTTGCATATGTTTTTGGCCACATGTATGTCTTCTTTTGAGAAGTGTCTATTCATGTCCTTTGCCCACTTTTTAATGAGGTTATTTGCCTTTTCTTGTAAATTTGTTTGAGTTCTTTATAGATGCTGGATATTAGACATTTGCTAGACAGATTGATGGCAAAAATTTTCTCCCTTTCTGTAGGTTGTTTTCTCTGTTAATAGTTGTTTTTTTTTGTGTGTGTGGGTGTGTGTGTGTGTGCGTGTGCACGCGCTGTGAAGAAACGCTTTAGTTTAATTGGGGTCTATTTGTCAACTTTTGCTTTTTTTGTAATTGCTTTTGGCATCTTGGTCATGAAATCTTTGTCAGTGTCTGTGTCCTGAATAATATTGCCTAGGTTTTCTTCTAGGGTTTTTATAGTTTGGCATTTCACATTTAAGTCTTATTCCATCTTGAATTGATTTTGTATATGGTGTAAAGAAGGGGTCCAGTTCCAGTTTTTTCAACTAATGCCAGCCAGTTATCCCAGCATCATTTATTAAATAGGGAATCATTTCCCCATTGCTTGTTTTTGTCAGGTTTGTCAAAGATCAGATTTTTGTAGGTGTGCAGCATTATTTCTGGGTTCTCTGTCCTGTTCCATTGGTCTATCTGTCTGTTCTTGTACCAGTACCATGCTGTTTTGGTTACTGTAGCCCTGTTGTATAGTTTGAAATCGGGCAGTGTGATAAGTTTCGGCCTTGTCCTTTTTGCTGAGGGTTGCCTTGGCTATTCAGGCTCTGTTTTGGGTCCATATAAATTTTAAAATGGTTTTTTTTTTCTAATTATGTACAGAATATCTATGGTAGTTTAATAGGATGCATTGAATCTGTAAATTGCTTTGGGCAGTATGGCCTTTTTAATGATATTGATTCTTCCTATTCATGAGCGTGGAATGTTTTCCATTTGTTTGTGTCTTCTCTACTTTGAGCAGTGGTTTGTAGTTATCTTTGGAGATGTCCTTCACTTCCCTTGTTAGCTGTACTCCTAGCTATTTTATTCATTTTGTAGCAATTGTGAAGGGGAGTTCATTCCTGATTTGGCTCTCGGCTTGCCTGTTGTTAGCATACAGAAATGCTGGTAATTTTTGCACATTGATTTTGTATCCTGAGACTTTGATGATTTTGCTTATCAGCTTAAGAGGCTTTTGGGTAGAAATGATGGGGTTTTCTAGATATAGGATCATGTCTAAAAACAAAGATAGTTTGATTTCTCTTTCTATTTGAATATGCTTTATTTCTTTCTCTTGCCTGATTGCCCTGGCCAGGACTTCCAATGCTATGCTGAATAGGGTTAGTGAGAGAGGACAACCTTGTCTTGTGCTGTTTTTCAAGGGGAATGCTTCCAGTTATTGCCGATTCCATATGATATTGGCTCTGGGTTTGCATGTGTGGCTCTTATTGTTTTGAGGTATATTCCTTTAATACCTACTTTACTGAGAGTCCTACCAACCAAAAAAAGATCAGGACCAGAAGGATTCACAGCTGAATTCTACCAGAGGTATAAAGAAGAGCTAGAACAATTCCTACTTAAAGTATTCCAAGAAACTGAGGAGGAGGGACTCCTCCCTAACTCATTCTATGAGGCCACCATTATCCTGATACCAAATCCTGGCAAAGACACAACAGAAAAAGAAAACTTCAGGCCAATATCCTTGATGAACATCAATGCAAAAATCCTCAACAAAATACTGGCAAACCAAATCCAGACACACATCAAATAGCTTATCCACCATGATCAAGTAGGCTTCATCCCCAGGGTGCAAGTCTAGCTCAACATACACAAATCAATAAAAGTGATTCACCACATAAACTGGACTAAACCCAAAAACCACATGATTATCTCAATATATGCAGAAAAGGCCTTTATAAAGTTCAATATGGCTTCTGGTCTAGTCTTCATTTTCTTTGCCTTCCATGGATAGCAGTTGACATTCACCCAGAAGATTCTACTCATTCCCATCCACACTGAGCATCTATCCTATTCCACCTGATCCCAATGCTGGATTCCAATCTATAATATCAAATTGATGTCCTTTCCTCCCCAAGAAATAGGATTTTCTCAGATTCCATTGAGAAAAAAAATAGGCAGCATGAGTCAAAGTCAAGGTAGGTTTGATTTTAATTATAGCTATATAACGTCAAGTTAGCAGACCCAGATAACACATTTCAGTGATGAACAACTAAGTGCCAGATTCTAGGCTACTGTTTTTACATGAGTTATGCAGAAACACATTTTTTTCTATCTTTCATTTTAAGGAAAAAATTTCATGATGCTTTTCTTGGTTTATTAGACACAACTTCTAAGACATTTCAATTCTCTGTGAATTTTGATACTATGGGGAACCAGGACATGACACTAATTGAATAGATTCCTCAGAGACCTACAAATTGTCAACTGTATAAAAATTTCTTTTTGTAATGCAATGTTTTGGTTCATTGCACACAACATCAAAACACTCAGATCAGAGAGAATGCAAAAGACGTTTTAACTGATACTTAAGAACAGAATACATTTGACCCCTCAAAGTGTCCCAGAAAGAGTAATTATTCAAAACATTTTTCTATATTCCTCACAAAACAATAGAGTCCCATAGTTAACTATCACTTAAAATAGTGGCTTAACAATTATCTTTGACGCCTAGGTGAACATTTATTTTTCTTGTCCCTATTATTATACAATAAAAATCCAAAAATACATAAAGTCACCTACCTACAATGACAAAAAAAATTGGCAGTGTGAGCCTGGGGTTGGCCTGGAAGCAAGTCATGAGCACTAACGCATTTGCATGCACTTGACTGTCTAGTAAAGCAGACCAATTATACAGCTGCCAAAAGGCAGCTTAGTGATGGAAAATTCTTTCAGTAGCTTTTTAGTTTATTTGATTGATTATGTATGACCCAGTGATAGCAGTTTGAATTTGATTGTAGATAGAAAAGGAAAAGAAAGCAAACCAAGCTATATTACTTAAAAGAGCAAGTACACGGAGAACTAGGCATGCAATTATTCATTCAATACTGGTGAATATTAGTTTTTGAGAAATTAAAAAATACATTTCTTTGTATTTCCAGGTATTGATTTTAATCTGTTTAAGTGAAATAACCACGTGTCAACCTGGGGGAAAGACTGCATGAAGACCATCATGATCATCTCAAAACTCAAAGGAATCTGCATCCAGAATGCCTTAACTTTGAGAATAGGTACCTGAGCAAAGAAAAGGGTTAATTCATCTGGTTGTTATAGATTTAGAAGAAAGCTATGGATTTAGAAGAAAATCCACTTGACTACCTAAACAGCTTTATGTCATTTCCAGCTTTCATATCTCTCTACTTTGGAGGAAGATTTTGAAACCCAGATTCTATTTTGAGGCTTCTCTTGCCAAAGGAATTGTCATGACTCTTCTCTTTGCTTCACAGGACCCAACTTAAACACCATTCTAATCTTTTCTAATTCAACTCCCTATGCTTTGTTTTCATCGAGGGAGCTAATCAAATAATAACCATAATCATAGTAATAGTAATAATTACGACTATAATTAAGTTGTATTTAAATACTAAGTGCTTTGCCTGTATACACACATTTTATCCTCACAACTATAGGAGGTAGCAACTAGTGTCATACTGAGGCATGCAGAGGTGAAGTAAGTCACCCAATTTTAAGTGGCAGAAGAAATTTTTGTGCCCGTATGGTGTGGCTCAAAGCCTGCACATTTGAACACTATACCAGATAGCATGGACTACTAGGCAGGATTAAAGAGAAGTGGCATAATTGTACCACAATTGGTATACTAAAGGAAAATTTGGTAAATATTGTTTCTAAGAGGAATACTTTGATTTTGTAGAACAGAACAATATAAGTGAACTAAATATTGTTTAGGAAGGATTTCAAGCTCATATTGATTTAGACTGCCTCACTGGGGACGTGTGCCTTAAATACCCTCTTACTCCTTTTTCATCTCAGAGACAGGTTTTCTTCCCTTTTTTGTGAGACAGTGTCTCACTTTGTCAGTCAGGCTGAGTGCAGTGGCAGTCATAGCTCACTGTAGCCCCTACCTTCTGAGCTCGAGTGAGCCTCCTGTCTCGGGCTACAGGGGTGCACCACCACCTCTTATTTTTTGGTAGAGATGGGATTTCAGCATTTTGCCCAGCCTGGTCACTTGGAGAGAGGTTTCTAGTCGCATATTCAGTATGTTACTTTTCTTTAGATCTTGCTTATTCAATATTTTAATCAAAGGCACGAATAAAGATATAGACTGCAAACATACGTTGGCTTATTTAATACCAGACTCAAAAATAATATGCCTAAGTATATAAAACCAAATGTAGTAGAAACAAGTATCAAGTTTTATCTTTAGTTTTATGAAAGGTATTTTTTAAGATCTTTAAACTTGAAACACATTCACAGTGTTATGTAAGTTTTGGTTCATTTGTCTTGCTCTGCTTCTGTATAATAGGTATAAGATGATTTTTCAGAATTCTTAGCCACTATATAGTACTTATCTCCTAAAACTTGTTCAATAATAATTGTTAGATGGATTCATGGACTAAAGAATTAATAGATATAGATATAGTTTTATTTTACAAAGATCAGAATTAATTTACTAAAATCTAAATTTCTGCTAGTAATATTAAATACGTGTGGATAAACTACAAGAATGATAAAAATATTGCATTGTAAGAGTCATTAAAAACTTGATATATTGTTAGACAACAACAGTATATTACGATTGTTTTTCAGGCCTCTCATTCCAAGAGAGGTTTTAATACAATGCAAAGCATCAAAAATAACTTTAAAATGTGATGAATGCTGCGAAATTCATGAAACATGAATAAAACCTTAGGATATTCCATGTTTATTTCAAAGAAGATTAGAAATTGATTTTTACTTAAAGGCTTTCCAAAGCAAGATTAGAAATGTTGTGTTTTTCCAGACTTACATATTTCAGAAAAGCCAATTTAATCTCAAACTCTGAAATTCATTTCATAAAGTATATTGGCAATCATTGCATCTGCTACTTCACAAGGTTTTGTACTCTTTGAAAGGTGTCAAGCAGATCACCTTTCAAAAATGTTCCAGTTTTCTACTGAATGAACTATAAAGGCCTTCCAATTCCATACTCAAAAGATTGTGTAATTCCATGATTTGAAAAATGATATAAAGTCCTAGTTAATTCATTCTGCAGCCTGTGGACAGTTTGAGTACTTCAGTGTGACGAGATGAAGACAGGTAGTTGGAATGGATGTAATAAGTAAGAGGATGTGGTTAAAAAGATATCGAGAAAAGTTTCATTATACAGAAGTCCTGGTTTAAAAAAATGCCTTGGGGCTGGGCCAGTGGCTCACACCTCTACTCCCAGCACTTTGGGAGGCTGAGGCGGGTGGATCACCTGAGCTCAGGAGTACGAGACCAGCCTGGCCAACACGGTGAAATCCCGTCTCTACTAAAAGTACAAAAATTAGCTGGGCATGGTTGGGGGCACCTGGAATACCAGCTACTCAGGAAGCTAAGGCAGGAGAATCACTTAAGCCCAGGAGGCAGAAGTTGCAGTGAGCTGATATCGCACCACTGTACTCCAGCCTGGACAACAAAGTGAGAATCCACCTCAAAAAAATAATAATAATAAATAAATAACAGACATTGAAATAGTGATGAGTTCAGAGCTGGTTGAATTTCTCAGATTTCTTCAACTGATGCTTTTTTGAGGGAAATACAGATAGAATTGCCACTTGGACATGGTCTTTTAAAAAATAAAAGCATGTTTAAATTTGATAGAATGGCAAGTTAATAAAATCAAGAATGATAGGTTTTTAAAATTGTAAAGTGGGAAAACTATTGTACAAACTGTGGCTGGGCAGTACTAACATGAATGAAGACTAAAAGTAACAGTTATGCACTCCCTCTTCACTGAATATCTTGGATATCACACCTGGGTAACTTTATAGAGACATGTAGTTCCCATGTGGGTAATATGGATACATACAAAGATATAATATGACATTGTTAAATCTGAAATGAGGTTATAAAAATAATTATCATTTCAAACATCAGGTCTGATTTTTTTTCATAATTATATTTATATAGTACAATGTGATGTTTTGATATGTCTACAATTTAGAGTGATTAAATGGAGCTAATTAACATATCCATCACTTCACTTCGTTGATGTTTTTGTGGTGATACATTTGAAACTACTCTTAGTTATTTTGAAATATACAACATATTATTATTGATTACAGTCATCCTGCTTTGCAGTAGATCTCAAAATTTATTCCTCTTGTCTAGCTGAAACTTTGTAACTTTGGACCAGTAATTCCCCATTCCTTCACTCCTCACCTACCCACTGCCTCTGGGAACAATTATTCTTCGATGAATACAACTTTTTTTAATGCTTTAAGTTCTGGGATACATGTGAAGAACATGCAGGTTTGTTACATATACCCTTACTGCATATTTCCATCCCTTGGTTTTTTGTTTAAGAAATACTTACTTATGCCTAGACCCTATTCCAGACCAATTAAATCAGAATTTCAGATGAGTGGCCTGTGAGTCTGTGTTTTTAAAAAGTTACCCAGATATTCTGAATATCAAGCAAAGGATGATAGCTGCTGTCTCTAAATCCTGAAGAGCCTAAATTTCCAGAAAAGAGTTTGTTTTATTCTGAAGATTTGAGGGCCATAGCAATGTCAAAAAGATGGACTGTAGAGGAATAAAAATGAAAAGGAGCAAAAGACCAGTTTAAAAAATATAATATAGTCCACGTGAGAGAAGCTTATGGTAGGGAATATGAGGCTAGATAGAGTAGAATTATATCAGAGGTAAAATTAAGTGGGTTTGGCGATGTAACAGATACAGTGGAGGAAGGGGGTGAGATGAATGGACAGGAGATAAAAAAAAAAAGGTGGAGTGTCTGGCTTTGATAAGCAGGTGTGTCGTATTCCCATAACTTGCCTGTGCAAAGCAGGAGAGGAGTAAGTTGGAAGAGGAAGCATGGGAGAAGAGAAGAGGAAGAGTTCCATAACGAGCATGTGGAGATCGTGAGTACCATGGGAGGCCCATGTGTGTCTCTAGCAGAAAAGGAATGTTGAAAACATAGGTACAGATTCAAGAGGAATAAAATGACAGGTGTTTCTGGAGACATGGCTGCAAATTAAATAACTCTTAAGAGATTATAGATCATAAGAGCAGAGGATGGAGGGCCAGCTCCTGAGAAGCACCAGAATTTAAGAGCTGATGAGAGAAGCCTAGAAAGAATAGCAATGGCAGACCTTAGAGGCATAAGTAAGCCAAGCAAACATGGCGACACAGAAGCTTAGAACAGAAGGTAATTTAAAGAATGAGAGGCCAACGTCCATATACTTACTTACATAAAAAACAAAACAGAAACTGGAGCCTGCAAATGAATACAGCCAAGAATCAAAAGTTTGACCAACCCTTCAAGGCTGGCACGACTGGCAACTTGATAATGTTTGTATCAGTTGGGATTATCCCATGAATTAATGAAAATTTAGCTACAGGGCACATAGGATCAACTTCAAGCAACTTGAGGTTAATAATTGTGAATTACCCATTTTTCTATCACCACTCCCCCAACATATTCCATAACACCTAGAGGATGGTGAGTGATTATTATATCTCTATACCTTTTGTTATTCCGTAGCAAGATTAGATCCAAAGTGACAGCACATGAGAAGTTAATGTCATATTCATTCATTTTTATTGCATATTTAAGTTGTTTTGATACACATATACATAGTAAAATAGTTTCAATAGTCAAGCAAATTAACATATTCATCATCTCAGTTACATTTTTTTTTTTATACTTTAAGTTTTCGGGTACATGTGCACAATATGCAGGTTTGTTACGTATGTATACATAAGCCATGTTGGTGTGCTGCACCCAATAACTCGTCATTTAACATTAGGTATATGTCTTAATGCTATCCCTGCCCCCCCACCCGACAACAGACCCCAGTGTGTGATGTTCCCCTTCCTGTGTCCATGTGTCCTCATTGTTCAATTCTCACCTATGAATGAGAACAAGCGGTGTTTGGTTTTTTGTCCTTGAAATAGTTTGCTGAGAATGATGGTTTCCAGCTTCATCCATGTCCCTACAAAGACATGACCTCATCATTTTTTATGGCTGCATAGTACTCCATGGTGTATATGTGCCACATTTTCTTGATCCAGTCTATCATTGTTGGATATTTCAGTTGGTTCCAAGTCTTTGCTATTGTGAATAGTGCCACAATAAACATACGTGTGCATGTGTCTTTATAGCAGCATGATTTATAATCCTTTGGGTATATACTCAGGAATGGGATGGCTGGGTCAAATGGTATTTCTAGTTCTAGATCCCTGAGGAATTGCCACACCGACTTCCACAATAGTTGAACTACTTTACAATCCCACCAACAGTGTAAAAGTGTTCCTATTGCTCCACATCTTCTCCAGCACCAGTTGTTTCCTGACTTTTTAATGATCGCCATTCTAACTGGTGTGAGATGCTATTTCATTGTGGTTTTGATTTGCATTTCTCTGATGGCTGGTGATGATGAGCATTTTTTCATGTGTCTGTTGGCTGCATAAATGTCTTCTTTCGAGAAGTGTCTGTTCATATCCTTCACCCACTTGTTGATGGGGTTGTTTTTTTCTTGTAAATTTGTTTGAGTTCATTGTAGATTCTGGATATTAGCCCTTTGTCAGATGGGTAGACTGCAAAAATTTTCTCCCATTCTGTAGGTTGCCTGTTCACTCTGATGGTAGTTTCTTTTGCTGTGCATAAGCTCTTTAGTTTAATTAGATCCCATTTGTCAATTTTGGCTTTTGTTGCCATTGCTTTTGGTGTTTTAGACATGAAGTCCTTGCCCATGCCTATGTCCTGAATGGTATTGCCTAGATTTTCTTCTAGGGTTTTTATGGTTTTAGGTCTAACATGTAAATCTTTAATCCATCTTGAATTAATTTTTGTATAAGGTATAAGGAAGGGATCCAGTTTCAGCTTTCTACATATAGCTAGCCAGTTTTCCCAGCACCATTTATTAAATAGGGAATCCTTTCCCCATTGCTTGTTTTTGTCAGGTTTGCCAAAGATCAGATAGTTGTAGATATGCGGCATTATTTCTGAGGCCTCTGTTCGGATCCATTGATCTATGTCCCTGTTGTGGTACCAGTACCATGCTGTTTTGGTTACTGTAGCCTTGTAGCATAGTTTGAAGTCAGGTAGCGTGATGCCTCCAGCTTTATTCTTTTGCGTTAGGATGGACTTGGTGATGTGGGCTCTTTTTTGGTTCCACATGAACTTTAAAGTAGTTTTTTCCAATTCTGTGAAGAAAGTCACTGGTAGCTTGATGGGGATGGCATTGAATCTATAAATTACCTTGGGGAGCATGGCCATTTTCACGATATTGATTCTTCCAACCCATGAACATGGAGTGTTCTTCCGTTTGTTTGTATCCTCTTTTATTTCATTGAGCAGTGGTTTCTAGTTCTCCTTGAAGAGGTCCTTCACATCCCCTGTAAGTTGGATTCCTAGGTATTTTATTCTCTTTGAAGCAATTGTGAATGGGAGTTCACTCATGATTTGGCTCTCTGTTTGTTACTGGTGTATAAGAATGCTTGTGATTTTTGTACATTGATTTTGTATCCTGAGACTTTGCTGAAGTTGCTTATCAGCTTAAGGAGATTTTGGGCTGAGACAATGGGGTTTTCTAGATATACCATCTCGTCATCTGCAAACGGACAATGTGACTTCTTCTTTTCCTAAGTGAATACCCTTTATTTCCGTCTCCTGCCTCATTGCCCTGGCCAGAACTTCCAACACTATGTCGAATAGGAGTGGTGATAGAGAGCTTCCCTGTCTTCAAAAAATCAATGAATACAGGAGCTGGATTTTTGAAAAGATCAACAAAATTGATAGACCACTAGCAAGACTAATAAAGAAGAAGAGGGAAGAATCAAATAGATGCAATAAAAAATGATAAAGAGGATATCACCACTGATCCCACAGAAATGCAAACTACCATCAGAGAATACTATAAAAACCTCTACAAAAATAAACTAGAAAATCTAGAAGAAACGGATAAATTCCTGGACACATATACCCTCCCAAGACTAAACCAGGAAGAAGTTGAATCTCTGAATAGATCAATAACAGGCTCTGAAATTCAGGCAATAATTAATAGCTTACCAACAAAAAAAAGTCCAGGACCTGATGGATTCACAGC
This sequence comes from Symphalangus syndactylus, assembly GCF_028878055.3. Lineage (NCBI taxonomy): Eukaryota > Metazoa > Chordata > Mammalia > Primates > Hylobatidae > Symphalangus > Symphalangus syndactylus. Next base: position 98,507 of record NC_072435.2, on the reverse strand, counting down.
AGAATTCTACCAGAGGTACATGGAGGAGCTGGTACCATTCCTTCTGAAACTATTCCAATCAATAGAAAAAGAGGGAATCCTCCCTAACACATTTTATGAGGCCAGTATCATCCTGATACCAAAGCCTGAGAGAGACACAACCAAAAAAGAGAATTTCAGACCAATATCCCTGATGAAGATTGATGCAAAAATCGTCAATAAAATACTGGCAAACTGAATCCAGCAGCACATCAAAAAGCTTGTCCACCATGATCAAGTAGGCTTCATCCCTGGGATGCAAGGCTGGTTCAACATACACAAATCAATAAATTTAATCCAGCATATAAACGGAACCAACGACAAAAACCATATGATTATCTCAGTAGATGCAGAAAAGGCCTTTGACAAAATTCAACAGCCCTTCATGCTAAAAACTCTCAATAAATTAGGTATTGATGGGACGTATATCAAAATAATAAGAGTTATCTATGACAAACCCACAGCCAATATCATACTGAATGGGCAAAAACTGGAAGCATTCCCTTTGAAAATCTCAGTTACTTTTTTTCTGGATATGTGTGTGAGGAAATAGTACCCACAAACTACTCTTTTAGTAAAATGCCAAATACAGTAAATATTAATACCTACAGTGCTCATGTTGTGCATCAGATCCCTCAACTTGTTAATTCTACATATCTGCAACTTTGCATCCTCTGAATTCTCTGTCTCCATTTTCTCTCCTCACCCCCAGCCCCTGGTAACCACTGTTTTATACCCTGTCTCTCTGTATTTAACTTTCTGTTGTTTTGGTTCTGAGAAGTTTTGTTGGGACTTTCAGATACGAAATAATATGTTCTGAGTCTTGGGTGTCTCAAATGATAGCAGGTAAGAAGTTTCACTTGTCTGGAGAGCAGAGTGCCGGTACATAATTTTATGCAGAAGAGGGAATAAAGAGAATTCTCTAATTAAAGTTTGAATCAGAAATATGGTTCATATTTTTATGTGCAACAATCTCTAAGGCTTCTTGGAAAGGAACAAGCTGCCTGAATTTTTTTCATTTGAATCCACTAATACATGAAGAGGATGATTCTCCCATACCAATCCCAAGAATGGTATCTGTAGAATCCAAAGTTGAAATCCTATTATCCTAGAACTTTTTTCAGAAAACTTTAACATGTGTTGAAATGTCATGCTGCTCATATATTTGATAGCAATGGGGAATTTACTTATTATATACTTTAGCTTTTTAGCCCTTTCCCTGCCCACCGGAAATGTTTCTTTTGAATCTGATTTGGTCCTCAGAGTTTAAGAATGTTAAGGCATGTATAGGGGTTTCTTTTTTCTTCTTTTTTCTTTTTTGTCAAGCTATTGTATATTTTTGCTTGACGTGTTTGAATATGTAGTTACCTGTTTGACTATTTGTTTGGACTCTCATGCCAGAAAAAAAATTATAGTGAATTTTACATGTACGGAGTCTTCATTAATCTGTATAAACTGACAAGGTTAGAATATCAAAGTCAACACTGTAAGAAATAAAGTGATCTTTTATCTGGTCTATCTCCTTGCAAATAAAACAACAATAAATTTTGTACTATTATGAAATAGATGAGCTTGAAAATTTTTCAAGTGCCTTGTATAAAATGGCACTTTGAATTCAAGGTATAAACTACAACAAAACACTTTCGAGATCTAGTTTGATTGCAGAGTGCATGCTTACTCATTTATATATTCTCTGCAATTTCTGATTCAAGATATTTCACAATTCTAAAGGAAAACCAAAATAGGATAATAATTACAAAACAAAACAAAAAGTAATTGACGAAGATAATTGAGCAACTTATTCTCAACAACTAGCTTTTTAACAAACAGAAAAATGCACTAAAAATACTGCCTAGTTGTTTAAAGTAGGCTGAAATCTGACCGTATGCCCTAAGTGAGTGTCCTAAAGAAAAAAATACCTTTGAGGTAGCACAGTGATTAAATTTAAAAGATTTATTGTTTAACCTCAGGAAGACTTTCAGTAACTTTTTATAAAATGTATACATTTAATGGAAGACATGCTATGCTTCTTATAAGAATTTGTTCCAAGTCACTGTGTATAATAAATGGCTTGTCTACATATTTTTTCAATAAAACTGTTCGTGCAGAATTTTAAGTAGGCACTTTGAATACCAGAATGAATGTATCTTTGTGAAGATGCCATTTATGTAGCATAACATCCAAAGCATAATGAAGAGATTGTGATACACTGCAGATTTAGAACTGAGTTGGAAAACAAAACTTCAAGATACTGTCTTGTCAGCACAAAGCAAATAAATTCATCACTGTAAGTTGAGATTTAAATTCACAAACTTATCAGCAACAAAATCAAAGTAATTTTATTATACGTTTTTTGACACCAGATTATATGGGGTGGAGTATTTACTTTCTAATTAAGCAATTGATACATATAAACCTGAAAAGAGAGTTTTGTCTTTTAATTGGATACATTGTTAAGAAAAGAATGGTTGAAGCAGCAGTTGAGAATTATCTTTTTTTTATCTCTCTTTGCTGTTCTTACAAGGACAGTTTCTAGAATTGTTTTCAAAACAATAGAACAGAAAATTTCACTTACTTAATTTTTGTTAATGTACTTTGCCAAAATTAGCAAACTATGAAAGGAAAGTTTGCCTTTTCAATATATATGTAAGTGGCAAGCAAAAGTAGTTCTTAAATCACATGATCTGATAGAAATAACAGGGGATGGAAAAGAGTTCTGAAGGTGCTCAGGAAATGCCAGCCCTGAGTGGATTGCTTTGGTGCACTGATTACATCGAACTGAAAATACTTGAAAAACAACAAATGCGGGACATGCTTTCTCTGCACTCTCTTTACCTTCCTAAAGAGAAACCCCCCAAAAGGAACTTTCAATACCAGAATGAATGTATCTTTGTGAAGATACCATTTATCTACCATAACATCCAAAGCATAATGAGGAGATTTTGATACACTGCAGATTTAGAACTGAATTGGAAAATAAAGCTTCAAGATACTGTCTTATCAGCACAAAGACATTCATCTCCTTCCTAGGAGTGTCATCAGCCAGGGAAAATTGACTCCTCGTATCACAGGAGAGAAGACTAAGAGTCCAAACCACACCAAGACAGACTGTCACAAACTATCATCTATTCTGCTAAGGGTCTGGTCATCTTTCCCAAAAGTCATTTCCCCTCCCCTAAGTTTCCTACATTCTCCCTCCTGCATTCCCTATAAGCTCCTAAATCTCACTGGGGTTTTTTCTTTGCGTTGTTTTGTTTGTTTTGTTTTGTTTTGTTTTTGCATCCACTTTTCTTTCCTGTGATTTCCCCATGCGTGTAATAAATGTGTACACCTTTTCTTCTTTTGACATGCCCGTTATCCATTTATTTCATACACTCAGTTATCATACCTTCAGAGGGTAGAGGGAAACTTCTGCCAGTCCTACAGTTCCAAAAGAAAATAGCTAGTAATTGAAAATGCAAAAGTCATATGAACTTTGAGACAAAGTTAGCTTCTTATACGATATGCTCAGAAAGAAGAGGTGTGTTGCAGACCAAGGGATATTGCCCTGGTCTTAGCTTCTAAGTTTCTCTGAGAAGAAGCAGTTACTACTACAGCAGTTAAACACGTGACTCCCAAATTATAAAAGCCTAAGTGTTGAGATTAAATCATTAGTTATCACCTGTGAATCATAAAGTCTGAACTCTTCAAATTGCAAACACACATAGAAAGGGGATTCTTATACAGGGATCCATGAGTGGAACTGCAAAGTTTTGTCAAAATCTGTATATATGTTTTCTTTTTAAGGGTCATAGATTTCAATATATGTTAAAAGATATCTGGAGCTAGTAAAGATTAATAATCATTTTCAGTTTTGTGCTGAAGCTGGCTTAGCCTGGCCTGTACCAGCTTTTGAGAGCTGATTATTAAATTTTCAAAAATGTTGTGAACTGGTTATCAAATTGCTGGTAGCTTGAAATTGGCCAGGGTGGGAGTATTTAAAACATGGAAATGGGCAAATTGTACAAATCATGGCTTTTCTCCCTCCAACACACCCCCTCCCGCCCCAGCACACCACTGGTTAATCTCTATTTTCAGGAGAGAAAAAGATGTTTCATACGAATAAAGGTAAATTATGCACTGGTTTGTTTTATACTTTTTCACCTCTTCAGCTTAATTGTGTTTTAATAATGTATAATTGATACATTAGCATTTAGATGTTAGTAAACTAATAACAAATGTTCATTAATTATTTTTCTTGAGTAGAGGAATACAAATTTTGCACCTGTTGTTGTATAGAATGATTTTTAAAATCTCATTCAATCCCCCAGAAATTTAAGATTTTTTTTCAAGAATGTCTATATAAAATTTTTACTTATAAGCAGATAGCTCACAAAAAGTATGTGTTTTCTTTGGATTATAAATAAACTATTCCACTCACCAAGCTGCTGAGACATTTTACTTTCTGGTATTTTGAAATGAAAACAAAACACAAGAATGTGAAGATGAAGCAAGTGAAAATTAAAAGGGTACAGACTTTAGAAGTATCATAAGCTAAAAATAATATCAAACAAATCTGTAAAGGAACCAAAAGCCCAGGCAGATATAACACAGTAACTTATGAAAAGCTAAAAAAATGAGGAGGTAACAAACAATAAAGTGAAACTCTCTGATAAAGCCAAAAATATTTGAATGGCAGTCAACAAAATAGAAGAAAAAAATGACACTCATAACAAGGCAGATCTATGGAAATGCATCCCCGGGGGCAGTACAATAGAGCTGTGAATTAGTGGAGGTGGATCACCAAAACTGGGCAACTAAAGCCAGCTAACATAATTCAAAGGATGGAGAAATTCTGTAGCTGAAGATAAAAAGTCTGAAATGCATTATGGTATAGTCAAATGAGTGTCATTTCTAATATACACGCTTATTTTTCAAGAGTCGATAATATGAAGTAAAAATTTAGTATGCAGGCCAGGCGCGGTGGCTCACGCTTGTAATCCCAGCACTTTGGGAGGCCGAGGCGGGTGGATCACGAGGTCAGGAGATGAAGACCATGGTGAAACCCCGTTGCTACTAAAAAATACAAAAAAATTAGCCGGGCGTGGTGGCGGGTGCCTGTCATCCCAGCTACTCGGAGAGGCTGAGGCAGCAGAATGGCGTGAACCTGGGAGGTGGGGCTTGCAGTGAGCCGAGATCACGCCACTGCACTACAGCCTGGGTGACAGAGCAAGACTCCGTCTGAAAAAAAAAAAAAACTTTAGTATGCAAAGTTCAAATTTTCCATTTGTTGACCAATTCATTTTTATGAAATATTTTCCAGCAACTAAACTAAAGGGGTACCAGGACAGAGTAGACATTCTGAGCTTTCACTTTACAAAAGCTACACATAAATCTAGATACTTTTTAAGGGTATAAACAAAGTCAGAAGCTGTGTGACAGTCCAATATACAATTAGAGAAAATTTTTCTTTAAGAATAGATTACATACATATTGACCTCTTCGAGATCCTTATTCTGAGATTCAGTTCAGAATCTGAGGTTTTGTTTTGTTTTGTTTTGAGGCGGAGTCTCTCTTTGTCACCAGGCTGGAGTACAGTGGCACAATCTCAGCTCACTGCAACCTCCGCCTCCCAGGTCCAAGCAATTCTCCTGCCTCAGCCTCCTGAGTAGCTGGGACTACGGGCACGTGCCACCACGCCCAGCTAATTTTTGTATGTTTCTTTAGTAGAGATGGGGTTTCACCATGTTGGCCAGGATGGCCCCGATCTGTTGACCTTGTGATTTGCCTGCCTCGGCCTCCCAAAGTGCTGGGATTACAGGCGTGAGCCACTGCGCCCAGCCCAGAATCTAGGTTTTAACCAGATTTGCCATTATAAGATGAAATGAAACCAAAACCACCAGTCAATATCTGTAGCAGTGTTATTGTTGGGGAGCGTGCATGTTTGTTTGAGCTTATTTATATATACAGAGCTGTTTAGCTTAATATTTAAATTGAAAATTTTTAGTATTTTCAGAATGTTTTAGATACTTTGATGAACAAATTTTGTGTCAAACTATTAAAAAAACTTATAGGTTATATATTTCTGAACACATTGGCAGATGTAAATGACAAAGTTATACTCACACAATCATCAGTTTTTCTTGCACAGAACTGACATTTTGTCAAAAAGTTAAAATATTTGAAATGTATTTTCTATGTCCTCATCTTTCCCTTTTTGAGCCTTTTTTTTCCCTGGGTTGGTTATAAAATGTTCCTTAACTTCAGGCATCTGATTAAGTTTTGGGTTTTCTCCCCTCCTCCCAACTCATATTGATTGGTAATGATCTGATAGAAGACAATTGCCAAAGATCAATGAAATACATTTTAAATTAAACTTCTTCAAGATAATATTCATATTAATCCTTCTTTAATTGCTGAATGAGGAATAATTGTTCATTGACCCTTCAAACCCTAAAACTTAATCAGCTCACTGGTGTGGATGAATGGATATTTGTCCAGATGAGAATGCTTATGGTCTACTTCAAGGGGTTCATAATAGTAAAAATGGCCTTTTCTTCCATCAGGAGCTTCATCCTGGATCTTTTCATCCTTGTTTTTCTACTAGCTCTCCCTCTCCAAATACACTGACTTGGAACCCCAGTTTCAGTGGTGGACTGCATGGATTTGATTCTAAGCTAGCTATGATGAGAAAGTATCTCTAACCCTGTAATATAGAAATCATCATCAGACAATATACAGACAGGGGCCAGTTAGTTCACGATAATAATAGATGAAAAGGAAGGGTTTGTGGATATAGACATGGGAAAGTGAGTTTAAATTGTTTCAGGAGTCTGTGGAAGTTGTCTTTGGGTGACGCAATGTTCTCAGGGAAGCACAACCAAAAAGAGAATGAGGATTTCTGGGGAAGTGTTAGGGATTAGAGACAGGATAAGATACAAAACTAAGTAAATTAGAGGGTGAATAGATTGGAACATATGTAGTATGACTGATTGATAGGCGGCACTGAAATTCTCAGTTTCAAGTGGGATATTTTTCAAATTGGTCCATATAGCTAGTTGCTCAAATATATGTGAGGATTTGGTGTAAATTTGGATCTAAGCAGGGTTATTTTCCTGGTTAGATTCAGCAAAGTGAAAGAGAAACAAGGAAGTTGAAGTTTCCTGGGAATGGTTGGCCATGGAATTTAGGCAGGAGAACAGGCAATAGAGTCGACATCAAGGAGGTAAGGGTCATTGTGAATATGATAAAATAATAGTTTGGAGGTCTCAGAGAGATTGAAAAATTTTATGTCAGTGTATGAAAAGGAATGATTAAAGGAGGAGCTCAGAGAATGGGATGAATGAAATTGTGACTACAGAGAAGTTGCTATTATAAGTAATGACAATGCTTCACTCAGTCCTTCTGGAAGTGTGGTCCCTGTGCTAGCAGCATCAGCATCACCTGGGAACTTACTAGAACTGCAAATTCTCAGGTTACACCCCCAGATCTACCAAATCTGAAAATCCAATAGCAGGTCTCAGCAATCTCTTATTTTAACACAACTGTAGGCAATTTTGAGGCACACAGTAGTTAGCACAACTGGTCTAGGGTATGTCCTATTCGGTCTTCCTCCCCAGTTCACTGTACAGAGCCCCTAAAACTTGAAATTTCCTGATAGAGATGAGAGGACCATCCTTTACTAGTCATAAGTCCCTTTTAGCCATACCTGAGTTTATGCTATTGACATGACATGAGTGGTGGCTGGAGACCCGTAGAGCTTCAGGGTGGGTGCTGGACACCAGAAAGATGAAGGCCTAACTAGATGGTTGAAACTGTCGGCCCTCTTTGTGCCCCTTTTCACCATACCTGGCCCTGTGTGTCTCTTCTATTTGACTGTTCCTGATTTGTATCAGACAGTAACTGTAAGCAAAGTGCTTTCTTGGGTTCTGTGGGCCGTCTTAGCAAATTATAGAACCTGGGGAAGGAATCCATGGAAGTCCTAATTTATAGCCAGTTGGTCAGGAGTATGGGAGGCCCACAACTCGTCTCTAACGGTGGGGGGGCAGTCTTGTGGGCCTGAACCCTGAACTTGTGGGATCTGATGCTATCTCCAGATAGACAGTCTCAGGATTGAATTGAATTGTAGGACACCAGTTGGTGTCCTGAGAGTTGAAGAATTGATTGGGGTGAGACTAAATCCACAAATTTGATCTCAGAAGTTTGAGTAGAAGCAATTCTATTGGAAAACATTGTCATTAGATCGAAGGTGTTCATAGAACCGAGAGATCAAGATGACAAATAGTCATCTGTGATGACACATTGTTGACATAAACTAGAATTGAGACAAGAGTATTTCAAAGAGAGTTACATTGAGCCAGGGATAAAAATAGTCAATCAATTGATTAATTAGAATTTAGTAAATGCTATTTTTTAAAAAATTAATCTTTACTTAATTAATGGAGATACTTAATTATCTCCATTTTGACTTTAAATTTGTAACTAAAAAGTTGCTATTTTATCTATTTCTCATAAATGGAAATTGAAAAACAATAGCAAAATGCTTCGACAGAAAATCTGCACTTTTTATTCCCAAGAGGAAGAATGGCCAACTACCTTAAGCACAAAGTTAGAAAAACTTTCATAATTTTTTAAGTTGCCATATGTTATAGCTTTGAACAAGTTGAATTGTCAACTAGACTGCCCAGGGAATCGAGCCATCTAATATAATCTCCTTACTATTTAGATAAGATCTTTGTTGTTGAAAATCTTAATATTTTTTAACAATCTTGTTTTCAGAGACTGATGTTAATGATTTGTGAAACTCATTAAATGCAGTTGTGCATCTGATTTGAAAATCACGAGGGAGATTTTTGGTCAGATATGCATAGCAAATCTATGTCACTAGACATATATCCCTACTACCCATGTCACAACCTTTATGTCTACTCTTGAACTGAGCTTTTGCTACATGTTTTATTTTTGAGGTTTAAGAATCATTCATTTTTCTGATGGAAAATTGTGTTTCTCTTGTTAGAATAGAGCCCAATTTATCTTTTCTATCTTTCATGGAGATATGAAAGGATGTGAATTTGGAATCAGACAAACCTGAGTTCCACCACGCTTTCTTCTTCTTGCAAGCCATGAAATCCACAGTGGGTTAATGGACATTACAAAACCTCTGGTCCCACCTTCTTAAGATGGAAAAGATAATACTAATTGAAAGAATGAATGTGATAATGAGAAGAAATGGTATCAATAAAGTTTCTGGAACACAGTAAGTTCTAACAAATGCTAGTTCTTTTCTTTTATTTTTCAAAATCTAAATAGAAGCCAGTTGGTAATTCCAAGATAGTAGTATGAAGACAAAAAGTTTGTTAATTGACCTTCAACCACTGAGACCTTACCTTATAGGAAGCAAAATGAACAAATATTTTCTCCCTTCTACAACTGTACACCCTCTGAGACAGAGAGACAGTGTTCCAATCAAGACAGTGACAGTATTCTGTGCACACATAGGAAGGGAAGAAGAATAAGAGTGAACCTTTAAAAAGACAATTTTAGATTGTGTTTTATTATCAGGCACTCTATTTTTATTGGCAATAATATTTTTTAGAGCTTACGGCATACAAAATAGACCTTAAATTTTCTCACTGCTGAGAAATTTTTATAAGGGCGCTTCATTTTCTTCTATGGCAAATCTAGGGACCAATAAAATAGCTTTGATAATTCACTTATTACATTCTTTCCTAACTAAACTATTTACATTATAAACTTTGTCAATATGCTATGCTTTTGCATTAATAATTCTCATGTGTCTCATTTGTGAATACATGAAAACTAGTTGTACAATAAGGAAAATGTAATTTTGAAACATCTTCAAAAACAGTTGCATAATTTAACAAATGTTTATAAATTTTCATCCTTACCCTAAAAGCATAGATATCCTAAATGTGATTGAAGGTAAAATGATTTCTTTCAAGAACTGGATTTCTCACCATGAGTTATTTTATCTCCAAACAAACTGTAGTAGTGTTATACAGTGGTTAAAAAATCACTTAAAGTGAGAATAAAGATACAGCTTTTTAACTCTTCATTTTGTGGATGAGACTGGAAAAATTAGACCTTTCTTCTAGAGACAAGTTGGGGTTAGTTGTGTATATAGAGTGTGAATAGTGTCCATATTTTACTCTCATTATTTAAACAGAAACATGCAATTTGCACTTCAAAAACCTATTACAAATTAGCTGTGTCATTTGTAAGTGTTAAAATTACCTCATTAATGATCACATAGGCTTTTGGCTCATTGTAATCAGATGTTCCTATCAACCAAAGTTGAAAGACAAAGAGTTTGGAGTCTTTAATTCTTGGTAAAATCAGTAGTTCTATTTACGGCTATATTTGCAAAATACTATTTCTACTCAAGCATATTTTTATTTACAAGGCACTTCACAAGTGTTGACCACAGAGATGTTTCTACCTAGCAGAAGTAATTATAGTTACATATAGCTGTCTAGGAATATCTTAAACATGGGGATTAAAATAACTTTCAAGAACCAGAAGAAATGCTATACCAGGCATTTTTGTACCTGGTGCTCTAGTTCGGTGCGATATTTGTGGCAATTAAAAAACATAAATGGCTTGGATATACAGCTAAGATGTCAAAGGAAAAATATGTAAAGGCATGATTATTTTATAAATATGCCACATATGTGAATTGAGGTACAAAACCTCCAAGTTTAAAATTGTCTTTGTTCGTTTGTATGTTTTGAGACGCAGTGTCACTGTAGCCCAGGTTGGAAGTGGCACGATCTCTGCTCACTGCAGGCTCCACCTCCCGGGTTCACGCCATTCTCCTGCCTGAGCCTCTCAAGTAGCTGGAACTACAGGCGACGCCACCACGCCCAGCTAATTTTTTGTATTTTTAGTGGAGACGGGGTTTCACCGTGTTAGCCAGGATGGTCTCGATCTCCTGACCTCGTGATCCGCCCGCCTGGGCCTCCCAAAGTGCTGGGATTACAGGCGTGAGCCACCGCGCCTGCCCTAAAATTGTCTTTTTAAAAAAGAAATCAAAACAGGCAAGTGGGCAATGAGTTATGGATACTATTATAGGGTACCCCGATAACCTAGTAACAAGGAGACTTTTGGTACCGAAAATTCCAATTAACCACATGCCTCCATTAAGGCCATGGTCACTGCCAATTTTTACTCGCAAAGGCTGGAGCTAGAGTTATATGGAATTCCATACGTATCTAAACCATAGATTTATCAATTATTACTTAAACACAACTTGGAGGACACTCTCCAGAATTTTAGGGCTTGGCCTTATTCTGGAGAAACATACACTGGAATAGGCAGTTGGATTTTAAATTCAATCTTAAATCTCTTGAAAATGATGCATTTTTTTCTGAGAGATGAGAAATTGTTCAACTCTCTTGGCTTATTTTAGATTTGATATTATACAGCTCGAACACCATGGAGATTTACTAATCTAAATGAACACATACCAAATTAGTCTTTGCTCCAGTCTTAAAATCTGAGATTAATTCTGGCAGCTGAAGAAATTTTCCAGGGTTAGGAGTATGCTTCAATGCTGGTGACCAGTACTACTTTCTGGTAAACTATAGATGACATGTGCCTTTTCACTGCCTAAACTCACTTTGTAGAACACCGTTAAATGAAAATCATCACCAGAACTTTGGGAGGCTACAACGGGAAGATCATCGGAGGTCAGGAGTTTGAGACCAGCCTGGCCAACACGATGAAACCCCATCTCTACTGAAAATACAAAAACTTATCCAGGCATGGTGGGATGCACCTGTAATCTCAGCTTCTTGGGAGGCTGAGGCAGGAGAATCGCCTGAACCCAGGATGTGAAGGTTGCAGTGAACAGAGATGTTGCCATTGCACTCCAGCCCTGGGCAACAGAGCAAGACTTCATCTCAAAAAAAAAGGAAAAATAAAGAGAGAGAGAAGAAAATTATCAGTGTTCAGTGACTCTTTTTTTTTTCATGCTGATAAACTATTACGCAGAAAAAGAAATGTATCCATTATGGACAATTAAAAGGGCTATACAACCTCTCTCATTGTATGATTCTGGTTTTCTTTCTTTTTCTTTTCTTTTTTTAAGACAGGATCTCACTGTGTCACCCAGGCTGGAGTGCAGTGGCACTATCTTGGCTCACTGCAACCTCAGCCTCCTGGGTTCGAGCGATTCTCCTCCCTTAGCCTCCTGAGTAGCTAGGACTAAAGGCATTCACCACCACACCCAGCTAACTTGTGTATTTTTTTATTACAGGTGGGATTTTGCCATGTTGGCCAGGCTGGTCTCGAACTCCTGACCTCAAATGATCCTCCCGCCTCAGCCTCCCAAAGTGCTGGCATTACAGGCATAAGCCACCATGCGCGGCCTGATTCTGTTTTTTAACACAATTCTAATTACTTCTCTTTTAATTTTTCAAAATCATAGGTTTTTAATCTGGGAAACCTTTGAGAAAGCATCCAGATACATTTATAAATAGAAAAATAAATTCAGATACATAGAATTAAGTTTATGATTAACTAGTGGGTGGCAATGGAAAAATTTCCAAGTTCCATAAACTGAAGTGAAAGGATCACTTTCCTGAAAATATTACAAGGCTTGATAATTACCTAGATTGTACTAAAACCTACACAATCTAGTATATTCTATAGCAGTAATTCATAAAGACAGTTTCACTTACCATGTAGAATTTATACCTACACTGAATTCAAGGCATGCATTACTGGTTATTGGAGTAGGACAATAAACTCCCAGCAGAACTTATTTGCATGAATGCCTATTAAACTATTATCGATGTAGAAATTAAACAATATATTCAGCTATTCAGCCCCAGATGTGTGAGAGACAGAGAAAAACTTCAACAGAGTTCAGCTACCAAATCCCTTCCTCAATAGCTCTTTGAGTCTCAAGACAGCTTCAACCACACACAGCCTCAGAGTCTTATGGTCCAAACGACATTCGACTGCAGCTCTAAAGTAAGCAAACATTTGAAAAGAAACAATCAAAGATCTATGCGTGTAGTTACGGTCAAGGAGGTCCACCTGCTGGTGGGTGACCATAGCAAGGATAGGGACTAAGCAAAATGACGGCTTTACCAAAACGGAAACAAGAGAAGCCATCGGAAGCAGAGTCCAGGTTAAAACAGGAGCCCAGGCACTTGATGTGGGAACCCTACTTGTCTCATTTAGCAGCTAGAGCTTTAACGTCCTATGAGGCAGAGCTAATGCCCTTCATTATTATTTATTTTTTGTAATTGACTGCATAGTTTAGAACTATGCCTTGAATTTAATATGTATCTATTGAATAAATGAATTAATAATGATGAAAATCTGTCCACAGGTTATGTGCAGTACTGAAGAGCGACTTCAGCTATTGAAGTGTCTATCAGAATTCTTACTCTCTAAAAAGCCTCTGGTTAATTACTGACATAGGTTGCGGACCATTTCACTCTCACAACGTAGGGGAAGCAGGAATATTATCTGGCCTCTTGGTTCCTCTTCCTTTGCCTTCCACAGCTCTCTCTGCTGGTTCACAGAGGCACACTTTGGTGGCTCTCAGTTCATTCTGCAATTCTGCTAGAATCTCGTTCCATCCTCGATTGTAACCAGCTTGTCCTCCACCCAACGCTTATTTATGGAGGGACAGATAGCAAGAAGAAATCGCACTCTGGAATACAAAGTGGGAAGACACACCCCTTGGCCAGAATGCCTGCCTCCTATGTTCATGATGGATATTTCTAATTGATCTCAGCACTCTTTTCCATTGAGCCCACGTCCCAAATTGGCCCTGAGTTAGGGAGAGGACTCTAGAGTGGGAAAGGTGTACCCAAAACTTCCCTAATCTGACTATCAAGCCTAAAAACTAAACATTCAATTCAAAATCCCTTGTTTCTCCAGCTCAGAGTGCCTGATGGTGTGGGAAGCCCCTACTCATAAAAATTCATAGTTGAAGATTGTTGGTAATTTTGCCCAACCTTCTTCTTTCTTTGCCTAGTTACACCTCAAGGCAACCTCCTGGCAGGCCAGCCTTAAGCCCAGCAGTCCAACCATGCCTCTAAGCTGAGTTCGCATCAGAGCCAACTTCAATTATAAACAACTGAGATGATGCCAGAGGCCAGAATCCCTGAGAACCCAATTGCTGTCATCACCGTGGCTAAAACAAGGCACTTGGCGTCTAGAAAAGCTGATCTGTAGGAAATTTCCAATAGAGTTCAATATTTTCTAAGTTTAAAGTAAACCATATCATCAAGGTCAGACACTCGAGATAAAACTAGACTTGCATTTAAATAGAATAAAAATAGTTGAAGAATACTAAGAGTGGTGACTACTTTTACACAGGAATGTTTTAAATAAATTGTTTTTTTCTTGTGCCTTTTAAATTTTGTGATTTGTCACTGTGATGCTGACATATTTTTAATGAAGCATGCCTTGTAAAATGACAAGTGAATGAAAAACACACAGTAATATTTACATCAACAAAACTAGAAGAAGACTGTATATCCCAAGAGGCTCCATCATCCACCCAGTGGCCACTTGACCAAATACCAAAAAGAAAAGTAAATAAAATTTGTGTTGTATGCCTTACAAGACCAAACCTATAAAATGAGGGGAAACTTCACAATTACTTGTCATTTGTTCTGTGGAGTTGTAACAGATGGATTATAAAGAGGATTCCATGATAAACATCGAAATGTGGTTACTACCTTCTGTGCTTTCTCGGTTCATATTTTTATTTTTTTCTTTATAAACAGATAATTCATTCTTATTAATGGCAATGCAAAATTTTCAGATGTATTGAATATGTCATAGTTTTTTCTATTGTAGGCGTCTCTAAAAAAGGTAGGGAAAACAAACAGAGCAAAGTCTGGTATTGGAAAGGAGAGAGAAATAAAGCTTGTAAAGGAATGAAAATTAGAGCTCTTTGGAGACAAAAATTCTTAGAAGATACGAAAGCTAGTTGCTGAATTAGATGAAGATTTTTTTTCAGTTTTTCCCACTTGTTCATCTCTTAGGCACTTCTTCACAGCAGAAAAGAAAGGTTTAAAAAGAAAATACCTCAGTGTGGTGAGACTGTAACTTCATGAAGGCATCACTGAAGACACACCTTTCCCAACATCACTCAGCATGGTATTACATATGTGTGTAATGTAAAGGAAATTGAATACGCATTCTTGGATGGGTGACCAAATCGTGATTCCAGAATGTAATCAGAAGCTGATTCATTATCCTCTCGAGATTTCATAATCTTTGCATCAGGAATTAAAATTCAGAAGAGGGTGAATGTATGTAATCTTTTGAAAGTTAAAAATTAACAGGAGCCTTTCATACAGATAAATTTGCTTTGCCTCATGATCAGCACTAAAGAGCATCATAGATTTAAACCATATTTACACAGTTAAAACAACACAGCCAAATATGAAATATGTTATGTAACATTGTACAAGATGCTTTCCAACATGCAAACTGACCTTTAAAACTATTTTCATAAAATAACATTTTTAGGTAAGAGAAAAAACATATGGTTAGGGCAAAATATTTCTGTTCAAATTACAAAATCCTGAATGACAAATCACAGGATAGAAAAAAATTATATTGTACCTGGAATTTGAAGTCTTCAAATTTATTTAGATACATGTATCTATATGTATTAATAGATACATATTTAACTGATTATAAGTTTAGAACATTTATATTTTGAAGATGTCAATTTTTTAAAAAATTATTAATATTTACAGGATTGCTGCAGAGATTTTAAACACATATTTTTCACTAATGTGACGAGTATTTATGTCCCATTTCATTAAAGAGACATTTCAAGATTCTTTTAGAGTGAATTTTTAAAAATTAAGTATCACAAATATTTCTGAAGTACTACCTTAAAAAAAACAACAACACTTTCCAGGCTTTTCATATAGTTAAACATTTTCATAATGACTAAAAATATAAAAATAAATTAACAACCATAATTAAATTAGAATTCTACTTTTTATATCAGATGAAATACTATATAAAATGTCCAGAAAATCTAGTGTTAATGAGGCTGTGCAGCCTGGACATTTGATGTCCCATCTGTGGGAATGTGAATTAACCCAACCATTCTGAATAATTATTGGCTCTGTGTGTTAACAGGCTAGAGTCCTAAAACAAGGATCTTAATTCTAAAAGAAAATCCTACTCTAAGAATATGCCAAGGGTTGATAATCAAGGAAGTGTCAAAGTTATAGAGAAGAACCTTTACCCTAGCATTATATTTGTAATCATCCACATAAACCAGATAGTGTTGAATGAAACTACAGAAAACTAAAGAGCCTAGCGAATATGTTTCTCTTTGTGTACAATTGTAAATGCACACATCTATCCATGTAAAGTTTTACATCTCAGGAGGATAGGTACCAACATGTTAACATGCTGTATCTATAAGACACGAAATTTTACTTTCCTACAATTTCATACATACACACACACTCTCTCTCACACACACACACACACAGAGGATATATATACACACAAATATATATATAAACATACATATTTATATAGATACACAGACACATATATATACACAGATCGTCACCAACTTATAATGGTTCAATTTATGATGTTTTTTAACTTTATGATGAAGCAAAAGTGATAGCTTTGAATAGAATATAACTATTCTGCTTTTCACTTTCAGTACAATATTCAATAAATTACATAAAATATCCAATACTTTATTATAAAGTGGGTTTTGTATTCAATGATTTTGCCCAACTGTCAGCTGATGTAAGTGTTCTGAGCACATTAAAGGTATGCCAGGCTAAGTTGTGATGTTCAGTATGTTAGGCATATTGAATACATTTTAACTACAGTATTTTCAATTTATGATCATCTTATCAAGACAACCCCATTGTACATTGAAAAGCATTTGTATTGCATTAAGCATGTTATATAATATTTTTTATTGAAATTACCGGCAACTTTTGAAAAAATGAAGTAATGTGCTTTGCTATTGGTTAAAATGATTTGGCCAGGGGCAGTGGCTCATGCCTGTAATCCAGCACTTTCGGATGCCAAGGCGGGTGCATCACTTGAGGTCAAGAGTTTGAGACCAGCCTGGCAAACATGGTGAAACTCCATCTCTACTAAAAATACAAAAATTATCCAAGTGTGGTGGCTTGCACCTGTAATCCCAGCTACTTGGGAGGCTGAGGTGGGAGAATTGCTTGAATCAGGCAAGCAGAGGTTGCAGTGAGCCAAGATCATGCCATTGCACTCCAGCCTAGGTAACAGAGTAAGATTCTGTCAAAAAAAAAAAAAGAAAGAAAGAAAAGAAAAAAAGTTTTTAACTTCGAGTAACAGAATAGTCAACTAATTGTAGAAAAAAACAAGGAGCAATTTTTACGAAATCGCACAATAAGTAGATGGTATCAATGGTTAGTTAATTCAACATGATCCACGTCTTTGTGATTCTCTTATCTTTCTACCTGTTTTCAAGACGGCTATGGCATTCCCAGCCTTACAGCTTAATGGGACAAAATCCAATGGCAGGAAAGAATAAGTGAGGGCATTTTGGAACTTTAAGGATTGGAAAACAGGGATGCCAAATGTCCAGTAACATGGGATAACCACTCCTAATCAAGGATTGCTATATGTCCTGAATGATTTTCTAACGTAATGTAGGTGAATAACCTGCTTCGTTTAATTATACAAACCGAAATGTAACTGCCTAAGCGCCAAGTACTTTTGCATGGTTTTAATGTGCCATGAATTTTGCAGGAATTAAACTACTATGTACATGAGAAAAGATGGTAGAATTTCTCGTTTAGATACTCATTTCAGAGTCTCAATAGGAAAAAGGGAACACACTCAAACTAAGATAATTTAACATGGTTTTATTTCCAAAGAGACTACTTATGAAAATGTCAGGGGAGAAGGGTGAAGGAATCACAGAGATCACACCCCACGATAACTCTGGGTTAGTAGCAGCGGGCAGATTTCCGGGTAGTAAACTGCCCTGATCACACAAGGAAACACTGATTTTCTTATGAAAAAGAGAAGTCAAAGAGACCCAGCAGAGAGGGAGTTTAGGCAATAATCCCCAATCCCACTTCCTCCTTCCCTTTAATCTCATGAACATGCATAGAAGGCAATGAGCATGGAAACCTATTGAGATATTGAATACGAACCATTCCACTTGGACAAAAGCCAGTAAATAGGGGAGTATAACAGGGGATAAGGATCAAGCAGAAAGTATCTATCACATTTACCAGCGCAGATCAATCATGTCAACAATAGAAACGGCAGTTTTGGCATTTGGTTATTCAATGAAACAATATCTGTAGCTTTTTATTTACAATGTTTCAAGGTATGGGTGAAGATATGAAAATTTCATTATGTTCTATTGCATTTGATATGTAAATGTTCTGGCACAATTATATACATTTTGGATTATATATTGACAGTAAATTATTTCTCCTTTGTTAGCTGCAGCATAACATTAATATTTTCAACAACTTGAATGCATACATTGTGTTGTCAGTAATAGTTTAGAATAGTGAAGGGGTCTTTGAAGAATTTCTTATGAATTAGAGGCATTGGGTCAGACAGAGCTGAAAACCATTGGCTTAGATTAATCACTATTTATCCTAGGGCTGAAGAGGGCCAATTGAAGACACAAATGTCTAATCCCTCTATGACCTGGGAGTTCTATGAACCAGAGAAATAGAGACTGGTTCTTAAGGAGGTAATAAGTGTGCCTTCTATGCTTTATAATAATATGCATTGTCTTAACAATCGAATACTTGAAAGTTAATGCCCTCATAATATGCAAAATTTTTAATAAGTCCCTGTGTTCAAGTAGTTGGCAATAAAATTGGTGAAGTATGGTAAGTCTTTTGAAGAGCATTAAACAGCAGAGAATGTAAGAAATTTGTCTCTATAATAGTGTGGGCCTTCTGTGTTTCCTAAGGGCACATTCATATGATCTCATAACTGAGCAGAGAGAAGCCTAAAGGATAGGTTATGGCTTCATTTGTTTGTTTTTGCCAATTAACATACATTTCTGGATTAAAAGTCAACTATCTTTTTCTTGGGAGTCGACTATAGGAGAAGATAGCAAAGAGGCAAGGAAAGTTATAGCAGCTCGACAGCGTTACCCTGGAAATATCCGTATTGTGCGCCGCTATGGCCTACCTTTATCTGTCAGATAACAATGTCCAAGAGGCAAGCTTGGCACCATTGCTCTTAGTGAATCTCTGCTGCCAGCCTTTTATCCTAATGCTCTCAAAAGACCCATTTAATGGACCTTCCTGAAACTGTGCTCTGGATCAATATGAGGCTCATTGATACGGCATTTTTGGAATTCACCATTTGCTTATTTATTAAACCTGGGAGAGTTGCCTGACTTCAATCATCTGAAATCCTCTCCATGACTTTCAAAATTACCAACATTGGTTCCAACATCATTCCTAGAGGACATTTCAGTGGAGTATATTCATCTGACATTTGACTGTATTTATAACAGTAAGAATCTACGATGATTCCTCCCAAAATAATCCCACAATGACCCAATTTGGGTCATCTTTGACGGTCTTATCCTTAATATCAGAGATCTGTTCTATACATTTGAGTCTTAGAAACAATTACTAGCTTCTCTCTGAATTTAACTGAAGTTCCTTACTTTTCTTCAGCCTATTACCCAAATTACATAATGTATTGAAGGCTAAAAACTGTCCAAATTTCTGACTATATTTAGTTAAAAATGGGAATATGACTTTTTCTAACTTGGCAAAGATTATGTTTTTTTCATGAAGAAATATAGGCATATTTAAACACTCAGGATCTGAGAGTTTGAAATACATGAAACTTAGCAAGGGGTCTTTAAGTAGTTTTCGTTTCTAAATTATAGTACATACCATTGGATGCTACAGAAGAAAAGACAATGATTACTCATAAACATTGCCTTTATGATATCCTTCCAAAGGAAACCAAGTGTCCCTGTGCTTGGACTCACACAGCAGGAATGTTTACCTTGCTTTGATGTCACTAACAAACACTTGGGCCTAGTCATTGAATTCTAATGCATTTAAGCCATCTTGAGGGTAGAGCCCCAGAGAAAAGTACAAATGGAAAATTCATTGATTTTTGGTTTTGCTTTCCTATGGATTAAATTTAACACTTTCTTATAAATCTCTTCCTTTGCAGATCATATGTGATAAATAGTTATCCAACTTTCTAGACGTCCACCCAGAGCTACTTCCATATGAAGAGGTGGAAATGGATTCTGTGCATGACACTGGTTAGGCTCGGGCACTGTTTTTTTAAAGGAGATTTTTAAAAATTTGTTTGTTTTCCTTGTACACATAGCCATAATATTGTGTTGCTGACTGCCCTCTGGGAACGAAGTCATACCAATCACAAATACATTGCCTAAAGCGGGAGGCTTATTACTCTGCTGTGAATTCCATCTCCTATTATGTTTTAAAGATGCTACAAACTTGAGACATGACTATGTAGATGACATTCCCAGCAAATCCCCAAATAACACTTCACGAGATTTCAAATACCAGGATTATGAAACAGTGAGAGATATAAAGAAATAAAGAAAAGCACAGTATAGGTGTAGAAGGCATTAAAACATAAATTTTATAATTATGAAAGCATATAAGGAACAAGTTTTATTCCAAATAGCAATTAAATCAGAACTACCATACAGGGAATAAAAGTGAATATTAAACCATTGCACCGACAATCACAGAGCCCTTTTTCTGCTGCGTGATAGAATTTAGTGTTTACTAAGGAAGAAAAAAATGCAAGATATCTTAAATTTGGTACTTTCCAACAAATTTAAGAAATGTGTACACTCTCGAGGAGGCTTAAGAAGTCTCTGACTAAAGCACTGGAAAAGAAAAGCAGTGAAAAGCAAAATAACTATTACTCAACAATAACAACATTTATTACTATTATACTAATATAAACACACTATTAAGCATCAACATTTCAGTTACTCACTGAGCCCAAAGTCGTTTTTCATGAACCATTCACAACACTGATAACCTATTGAAAAATGATTGAAAACAAAATAGCTTATTGCTTTCCAAGTCCTTTTAAAGCCTTCTCATGTGTCATTTCATATAATCCTTACAACGAATCTAAGAGGTATATACTGACTTTATCTCTGCACAGAAAAGAAAACTGAGTCATATTCAGAATAAGTTGCAAAGTTCCCCAGATAATCAGTGTCATAGGTGAAATTTGATGTCACAGTGTAGTCGAGTGTAATTTAGGGAAGCAGTACAAATGATGGTTGAAAGCACAGGCTCTGGGGTAAGTAGCCTGAAGTCAAAATCTAGTTCATATCCTTAGTGGCTGTGTGATCTTGGGAAATTTCCCTTAACTCTCTGTGTCTTGGTTTTATCGTTTCATCCATTTTTGCCTCTCATATAAGCTGGTGAGCATCACACTAGTTTATGCTTCTAGGACACTTAAGACTACCTGGCTCTTGATACATTTTAACCATTTTGTATCATTTTCTTCACCTTGAGTATTTCATGGCCAGATGGAAATCAATGTCAATATGAAAAAATGTTCATAATTCAACAGGAAGAAATACAAAACCTTATAAACAACTTTGTTTTACTGGCAAGAATATTTGGAAGCTATGTTCAATTGAGAAGGGGAAGGGAAAGCCTCTAAGGGCATCGATTAATCAATGACCGGAAGCTGATGAGACTTGTGTGGAATTTTCTGGAGACTCTGAGACTTAAAATTGTGACAAAGATAAGGAGATGAATTGAGTGTCGTGGAAGAGACATTTTCTGAAGTCAGCAGAGAAAGGACAGACAAATATGGTAAGGGGAAAATGGTATTAAGTAATAATATCTATGAAGTGCTTTCGAAAGTATGACACATGTAAATTGTGTTAAATGTAAACTATCATGATTATATCATTACTGTCTGACGGATACAACTATTCCCACTTCAGTTAGCCACATAAGATCAATTTTCCTATACCTTAGAGAATACCAGTAACCTCCAGTTCAGAGACAGCATAAATATCTATCCACAGCTGAGCAGACACATACAGCTAGCTACCAGATGAAATGGGCTTTATCTTCAAATACTATTGTTTTCCATTTTTTAGTTGTGGCAAAATACACTCAACAATTTGCATCTTAACCACTGTTAAGTATACAATTCAGGGTTATTAAATGTATTCACAATGTTGTGCAAGCATCACCACCACCCATCTCCATAATTCTTTTTGTCTTGTAAAATTGAAATCCTGTACCCATTAAACAGTGACTCCCCATTCCCCGCCCTCCCAGGGCAACTACAGCTTTACTTTCTGTCTTGATGAATCATACAATATCAAATGCAATTTTTAAGATATTTAAAATCTTTTGTCTGGAAGCAAAGTGGAAGTTAACATCAATGGCTATGCCTTCAGTGAGTTCTCAGACCACAGTACAATGTAGTTACCTATTTATCTTTTATTACATTCTAGACCTATTCTTTCTTCCTGGCACAAACATATCTTCTTTGTAGATTATGGCATTTACCTCCATCTCCACACCTTTTGGCATCTCTCAGCCACAGATCATCAGCCTCTTGCTTAGTCTTCCATTTAATGACAATTTCTGTTTAGTATACAACAGCCCTTCTCCCTGCAATGCAATTTCTTCACTCTGAAAAGCTCTGACTCTGGCTACTGTTCTCTGTTATGTACTCATTCCTAGAGCCATGTCTTCAAATATTTCTCAGAACTTCTTCACATCTAAAAATCTAGGATTGAATTATTGCTGTCTGACTATATTCTTCTGGTATTTCAAGTGTCCTGTATAACTTCTTCATCTGCCCTTGCTTTTCTTCTACATCAAGATATCAAGTTCATGGACTTCCCAATTCATCATTTTAAAAATTTGTTTCAAGCCTTTATGAGTCACTACAATATACATATGTTCTCAGGAATTATGGCCCTACAATTTGTATGTGGGAAGAGTTCCTGTGTCAGGCATTATGGACATAAGAGTAAACAAATTCTAGCCCCTGCCTACAAGCAGCTAATTCCCAGCCTAAGACAGACTGCAAGCAACTAATACGCAGAGTGGTGAGTCTAAGGAAACTGATTAGGATGAACCTAATTCAAGCTGGGAATATCAGAAGAAAAACATTTTGAAAGTCATGAAACATGAGCTGTGCCTAAAAGAATAAAAAGTATAGAGAGAAATAAGAAGAAATAAATTAGGGAATCAGATGAGTACAATAATAGAAAAAGGAAATCTCTTTAGGTCAAGGGAGCTTAGAGATGAAACAGGGTGTGAGAGTACATAGGGAAGCTCATAACCTCAGTGTGGTTGGAGAAAACAGGCTGAAAGGAGAAACGGGAGAAAGTTACAAAGGGAATCAAATGTGTTAGTAGTTGAGGGAAAAGCAAATATTGAATACGACCCACAGATCTTGGATAACCCAGTGTTTGGTAGTAACTTACATGAAAGGTTTTGACAAAATAGCGGGATAGATGGAGAAAATAATAACTAAGTGTTATATTTCCTCAGTAGAAACAAACAAACAAAAAACGTGTAATCACAGCCTGATCTTTTAACTGGCCTCCAATTATCTTGCTGCCTGGATTGGCATACACATTCGGCTGCCTGAAAACTGCCCAACACGTTTGAAAGGTTGTTTCTCACTATTACACTCAGGCATTCCTGCTTCACCAGCTGAGTTGTAAGGGGCCTCCAGGAGGCCTAGATTGTTCTCCTTATCATATATATTATTTTCATTTATCGATTTGAACAGAACATCTAATGAAATATTATGGACACCAATAACATGAATACAAACATAGCTATACACACTAAAAAGTAAATTGATGTCTTTTGAAAGGCTGTCATGTCTTAGATGCTAAATTTGGAGTATTTGCTTCTAATAAATAAATAGCTTGCTTTAATCATGCTGGTTTATGAATATAATATAGGGGAGCAGCTTTGATTTTGCCCTTAATCTTAAAAAACAATTAGCGAGGCATGGTGGCAGCACCTGTAGTCCCAGCTACTCAGGAGGCTGAGGCAGGAGAATAGTGTGAATCCGGGAGGTGGAGCTTGCTGTGAGCCAAAATCATGCCACTGCACTCCAGCCTCGGCGACAGTGTGAGACTCCATCTCAAAAAAAAAAAAAAAGATCATACAAGGAGTAAATGATGATTTAGCATAAAACACAGTTCATAGGACTCAAACTTTGTTATTTTATGGGATTATACTAACCTGTTACTATTCAAAATTTACCATTTCAAAAGAAGAAATATTGGTCTGGGAAAATTGCCATTGCTTATACAGAAGAATGGAGGAATCTTTTTGAGCACAACAATTCTAATGATATTCCTCAATCACTGGTTCCAAAACCAAGCCCAAGGAAGGCCTGCATAGGGATAACGTGTAGAACACGCAAAAGAAATACACATCACCAGCTCCTCAACCCAGAGCTCCAAGGGAATGGCCAAGGAAGCTGTATTGTCCTAAGAAATTTGAGAATGTTTTGACTTACATTAAATCCTGCTCAATCATATGTATGTACACAGACACACACACACACACACACACACACAGAGGGTGTCATCAGTGAAGCCTCTAACAATGCATCTTGACTGGATAGATTCGACAATTAAATGACTGGAAGAAAATAGGGCTTCATAAGTGGCACTTACTATTCACATAACACATTAAAAGGACATCTCCTAAATTAAATCTTGTCTATGATAAAAAGGCAGACAATCATGACCCAAGGCTAATTTATAACCGCAGAAATGTTCAAGACAGACCAATGCTTGCTATGTTTAGGAACTGACAAGAAAGTACAGGTCTTTATAATCTACCATTTTGCTTCATTTGATACCAGGTGACCTTCATAATGCAGGCAATAGAGAATTGCAAGATTTGTCGGAGATTTCAGGTCTTTGGAAAGCTATGCCCTTTCACAAGAACAACCGTGGAAACAGGAAGAAAGTCAACTCCCACATAAGGCTATCAGAATTTACAAATATTCCTTCCTTCATTGAAATTTCAATAGGCACTTCAATATTATCTTTAATTAATTCTTTTGTTACAATCATACATCACGTAACATTTTGATCAAGGATGGTGCACACACACGACAGTGGTGCAATAAAATCCTAACACTGTATTTTTACTGTACCTCTTCTATGTTTAGACATGTATAGATACACTTACTGTATAGATATAAGTAAGCATATAGATATACTTAACTGTTGTGTGACAATTGCCTACAGTATTCAGTGCAGTAACATGCTGCACAGGTTTGTAGCTTAGGAGGAATAGGCTATACCATATAGCATAGGTATGTAATCAGCTATAGTATCTAGGTTTGTGTAAGTAAACTCTGTGATGTTCATACAATAATAAAATTGTCCAGCAATGCATTTCTCAGACATACCCCTGTCATTAAGTGACACATGACTATGTTAGTTAACACTGAGGGAACTTCATGGGAAATGCACTCTGCAGCTCCATCATAAAGAGAAACCGTTTATGTCAAAAAACACATAAAAGCATAGTTGCAAGATTACAATTCCTTCCAGATATTTCATTTAGTATCTCCACAGATCACTAACTGCCTCAATAGCATTCTTGAGTCTCCACTGCCTCACATTTGATTTCAGGTCATTCCATCAATTGTCAAAGACGAATCCAACATTAACTGTCCAATTACTGGTTTGGATTGTGTCAACATTGTCATCCTGGGCCACAACAACACAAAAGGCTAACTCGGTGAGGTAACATAGACACTGATCAGTGAGATTTTGCTGACGGGTGGTACCATTTTTTACCAAGATCAAGGGTATTCACACCTTCAGGCATATAGATAACATTGAAAAGGGCAGGTTCATAGAAAAAAGGCGATGAGGAAGGGTTATTGCAGGATACATCAGCTACGGTGTTTCCTGTTTAACCTGAGTCTGAAGAGATTCAAAGTGCAGGTGCCATGCATGCCTCTTCAATAGTTCCATGTCGATTGATTTTCTGGGCTACACTTCCCAGCATTCAAATTGCTAAATGCATATAAACGACAACTGAATATTTATAAGCTGGATTTGTGCTTTTGAGTGACCTTATCTATAGTTATGTGCTTCAGTGATCTAACTTGGGGTTGACTCCAAATTTTGATAAAGTAAAGACCCTGCTTATTCCTTGAGTATTGCTGCACTGACAACTGATTCAGTGAATGCCACTGTGAAAATAATAAACCTCTTGGTGAATATATTGAGACATGTCTTGTAACCTGTACACATCTTAACCAGGGATGTTACTTGATCTTTCTATGTACAGGAGTGTGTGGAGATAGAACAACATACAGGATTGTAATTGTTGCCTGTGAGACTAATAGAAAATTCAAGCTAGTGACGTATGTTTATGCATGGCACACTTCTCACCAGCAATTTTAGGAAGTTCTACCCACAACCCATATGTCTTTTGATATGTGGGTTACCTTGGAGAGAGAAAAAGGAACTCTGAACACAGGCACGAAATCCTTTACAATTTTATCTAGAGTTGGACTTGTCCCAAAGCTTTTGTATAAACTTGCTTGATGAGCAACTGTTGTCCACTGGTACCTTCACTGTACAATCCACACACAACCAAACTTCACAACTGGAGTCCTAAATTTGCACTTTGTTTGGTAAAGTTGAATGAAAAATGGTCTTTTAAGCTTATGCTCTCTTATGAGAGCTGTTATTAGATTAATTTTACTCCAAGATATGCCAGTTAGGAAATAACTTCCAATTTAATTTCACCAGCCCCCTGTGGGTGGACTAATTAGTCATACATCACACTTACTCTGGTGGTGAAATGCCTCAAAAGAAGGTCTGCAGAGTGTTGCTCTACCTAGAAGGACATGAATAAAGAGACATAAAAATCATTCATTAAGAAGGAAGAAGACTTTCCTTGCCTAGATTTTCACTTGTAGGATCCAATTAATTTTATCACTTAATATTTTGTCCTGGTGGGCATTCATTTTACAAATTTGTAAGATCAGTAGAAATGGAAACTTTCAGAAATCAAACTGTAAATCTTCTGTAGACGTTGACAGAAATAGCTATTTGGAGCTGTGCTTTTGCCAACTAGACACTCTGAGAAAATCTGTGAAAGGATATTTTCAGGAAGTCATTGAACCCCCTAAAAATCAAGTTTATTGCTCTTACCATAAATATAAATAATTTATTATCAACCACTTTCAATATTCTAATAAGTAACCTTTATTGTTCATTTCATTGGCATGATCTACGTAGACACGTGATTTATCTTCTTTTGCAATAAATTCAGAAAATTTGCTGCCTGGAAAAGCCATGTTTTAAAATTACCACCTGTTTGATGATTTTCTTATAAAAACATTTCCACTTAAGTACCTATCTCTATTTGTCCTTTATTTTCCCTTCCATTCTAGCTCTACCCCTTGTCTCCTTTGTGTGTCTCAGGATAAGTGCCCTATAACATTATGTAATTCTGGAAACCCTTCGATACAATGTTATTACATGTAAAAAAAAAAGTATGTTTTAGCAAACTCTTTGTTCACAGATTATCTTTGACTACTTGCCTATTAGACAATTTTTGTAGGCTCCATATGCTATTAATTTATATTCACTTTTAGAAGAATTTTCATCAAAAGCAAAAGTCTTATGTAAATTGATTATATGCTACTTGTACTTCTGTGTATATATATACACAGAGCCACATACATATATGTAACTCCGGAGGCCTGCCTGGACTGTTTAATAACTGTCCTGAACAAGAGCAAGAAAAAGCTCGTCAAATTTCAAACAACAGGTTGAACTGGGGAGCTCACATCTTTGCATAAAATAGACACTAGCGGCCTTTAAAATTAAACATTTCTACTGTTTTAAAAAATTGTAGCCATCATAGTATGAGGAAAAAATGTAATAATCCTTTTTAATTCTTGCCATTTTATTAACCACAGAGTCCTTACGCCCTAACTTCATTGGTATCCCTTTGAGATTAAACAGAACACTTAATTTAAAATTCTGAGAAATAAATAATTACACCATTTACTTGAGGCACTCTTTCCCCTTTCAAGAACTATTTTGAGAATTCATTAGCTAAATATTGCTATAATGCAGGCTAGTAATAAATGGAAATAACGAGTTCATTGTAAAGTTTAAACTAATGATGGTATGATCTGGAATTTTTGTTAACCTAGAATACATAATTAGCTCTAGAGGAGAAATGAAAGACAAAATCACTTCACATATTAGTAAAAGCAAATAATGTAACTTTATAAGCTACTGCTGTTCTTTTGCTCTTGAGAACCAATGACATCTCTAATTACGGAACATTATGGAAAGTTAAAGATGAGAATACATGCAGTCTGTCTACAGGAAACCTCAACTGCTCAGGTTAATGAAATGTCTGCAGAAGTCATACTGATTAGCAGGTTCACAGGAAACTAACATGTATTGTATAAATTCCATGGTAAAATGTATTAGGGCTCCAGGCACACAACTGTGCGCCATCTACGTTACCACACAGTGCCTACTTCTTTCCGTCTTTATTCATTTCTCTCCTAATGGTCTGTATGTTATTGTTACATAGTTCGAAAAATCTTCCATGAGGCAGAAATTTCATTTAATGATATAGCTTTGAAAACAAAGAAAAACAGTAGAAACTTTCTATTTTCTTATAAAGCAGAATTGTTGAATTTTCAAAGTTTCATTTATGTAATGTCACAAGGTAACAAACGTATTTCTTTAATGCCCTCTTGTTGTTATTTTTGTGTAACATCAACCAAAGCCGTTTCTTTCATTTGAAGGTGAAAACTGCTCATCAAAATCCAGTTTAAGCTGAGAAACAAAGAACTAAATTTTGCATGAGAGATTATACACTGCATAAGTATAAAACAGGACCAGAAACAATGGTGGGTCAGCAATTTTAAAAAAGATGAACGCAAGTTATCATCAAATCAATTGTTACCAACACACCAATTCCACCTCTAGGCCAGAAAATTAGCCACTTCCCACAGGAAAACAAGAATTGAAGACAAAGTTCACCAGTGAAATTTGGTTATTTTTTTTTCCATCCTTGCATCAACTAAAATGATATCTATAGTTCCTCTTAACACTTTTCTTACTTTCAAATATGTGGGTATGCTTAATTAGCTGAGGCCATGTTTCATACGCACATCTGGCTACAAGGGAAACTGGGAATTTGAGCCCCAATCCTAATGTTTGTAGAGTATTTAGAAATTTGAGAATTCCCTCCAAAGAAAGAGTTTTTTAAAACACTGTTAGACAAAAAGCTTGAATTACAAAATGTGGTAGTAGCTCATGTCTAACTCAAATGCAGGGAAAAAAAACAACTATAAATTCTAAAAAAAATAAATACACATTTGATGGTAATAAGAAACAGAAAATAGGCAGAAATAGAATATTTGACCACTGATAAAGTTTTTAACCATTGAATAAAGAAAAATTGCAATGATTTAAATTTGCATCAATGCAGCTTCACACCTGATGACACTCCCTGGTCTGTGCAAAATTGCATGTCTACGAGTAAAGCAGTGAGTTTTACTAGCTTGAGGAATAAGAGCACAGAGTTCCAGGCTGACAGAAAAGAAGAACTGGGAAATTTGAGTGACATGGGAGGAAATCTCACACAAGTGAAAGTCACAAAGGAGAATGTCACAGAGTAAAAATCTAAAATCAGCTCTTAAACTTCATTCAGATATATGACGGCTGCTACATTTCACATTGATAAAAAGAGACTCCATAGAATCCAGCAGAAAACAACAGCTAAATTGCTAGTACAGAGCAGATATTTCAACCATTGCATATAGCTCAGGAGTAAAAGTTTGGTGTTTGACTACACAAAGAAGACTAATATTAGAAAAGAGTCGCTCTTCAAAGGAAAATAAAAGAACCTATCTCTACAAAATATCATCCACATAATCTAACATATAATTTAACCTGTCTAGACATAGAACCAGGAAAATATGACGCATAAGAAAAAAAGTAAACAATGGATTAAGACATTGAAATGGCCCACACGCTGGGATTAGAAGATAAGAAATTTAAAATAAGCTATTGTAAGCATATTCAAGGATTTAAGAAATAGACGGTCATAAGAGTGAATATATGGAGAATCTCAACAGAGAAGTAAAAACGATAAAGAAATAATGGGACAAATTTTAGAACTGAGGGACAGAATATCTTATATAAAAATGACATCGTACTCACATACCAGTAAATTAAACATGGCAGAAAAAAACTATCAGTGAACTTAAAAAGAGATCAAGAACAATTTCCCAATACAGTTAAGAACACAGAGGAAGAAAAATAATAAAAATAGGGCCAGTCTAGAACTAATATAATTGGAGTCCTAGAAAGAGTAGAGAAGGAGAAAATGAGACAGAAAAAGCTATTTGAAAAAGTAAAGACCAAAAGTTTTCCTAATTGTCAGCATATATCAACTTACAGGTTTAAGAAACTCAAAGAACAGAATAAAAATAAAGAACCAAATGCAGACATATCATAGTCAAACCACTGGGCAAAAAAAGAGTAAATCTTGAAAGTAGCTAAAGGGAGGGAGAAAAATAATGTACATACATGGAAACAAATAGACAGATGACCTGTCATCAGAAATGACAGTTTAAAAAGCAATGAAACCACATCTTCAAAATAAAAAAAAAACCTGTCTACTCCAAATTCTATAACTAGAAAAAGTAATTCTTGAGAAAATAAAGATTTATTCAGATAAAAGAAAGCTTCGAACATCTGTCATTAGCAGACCTAAATACAAGAAATGCAAACGGAAATTTTTCAGGCTAAAGAAAGATAACAGCAGATGGAAATTCTGAACTACAGGAAGCAAGGAGAAGCTCTAGGAATGGCAAGTGCATCAACATGAAAAACTAAGGCTTTTTTCTTTTAGTTTTATAATAAACAACTGATGGTTTAAATAAAAAATTAAGTGTACTGTTGATAATGTATGTAAACTATTATAAATTAATAGCTCTGACAGGAGACTAAACGCAACAATTTTGCTGCAACATTTCTTTATGTTACATGAAAACGTTGACTGTTAACAGTAAGTGGACTGCGATAAGCCCAGGATGCTGATTATAATCCCTAGAGAATCACAACATCATATGAAGACATTCTTCTAAAATGCCAATAAAGGAATTAAAATGGAACGCCGAATATTGTTCAGTTAATATAAAAAGGCATGAAAGAAAGAACAGAGGAGCAAAAAATGAGGGAACAAATAGAATGTAAGAGCAAAATAGGCCAGGCGCGGTGGCTCACGCCTGTAATCCCAGCACTTTGGGAGGCCGAGGCGGGCGGTTCACGAGGTCAGGAGATCGAGACCATCCTGGCTAACACGGTGAAACCCCGTCTCTACTAAAAATACAAAAAATTAGCCGGGCGTGGTGGCGGCACCTGTAGTCCCAGCTACTCGGGAGGCTGAGGCAGGAGAATGGCGTGAACCCAGGAGGCGGAGCTTGCAGTGAGCTGAGATCGCGGCCCTGCACTCCAGCCTGGGCGACAGAGTGAGACTCCGTCTAAAAAAAAACAAAAAAGAAAAAAAGAAAAAAAAAGCAAAATAGCAGGCTTAAATCCAACCTTATCAATAATTATTTCAAATGTAATTTAAATACTCCAAATAAAACACAGATTGTCCATCGGTACATTCTGTTGTATGAATATACCACATTATCTTTATTCATCTGCCAATAGACATTAATAAAACTACCTATAAGAGATGCATGTCAAATATTATGGTGTAGATAAGCTGAGAGTAAAATAATTTCCAAGTATACCATGGAAACAACAAGCACAAGAAACCTTATGTGGCTATATTAATAGAAGAAAAAGTAGACCTCCAAACAAGCAATATTACAACAGAAAGATATTTCATAATGATAAAATGTCAAGTACTTATGAAGACATAATGCTATATTGCTAACTGATAGAATAACTAAAGAAAGTTAAGGTAAAATAATTTTGACAACAGCTTGACCTAATCAATATTGACCAAGACGATAGAATATATGTTCTATTATGCTACACGTGAAACATTTATCAATAGACTATAGACCACAAAATATCCCTCAAGAAGTTTCAAAACACTGTAATCATAGAAAGTATGCTTTCTGACCATAATGAAAATGAGTTGAAATGGGTAAAAACAAGCTACCCAGGAAAGTCTACACTACTGGAAGATTTAAATACACCTTAAAATGCCCTTTAGCTCAAGGAAGAAATCATGAGAAACACCTTAAAATACATTGAACTGAATACAAATAAAAATATACTATATCAAAATGTGTGGGATAAAGTTAAGCAGACCCAGAGTAAAATTTTTGTATAAATGATTATTCTAAAAAAGAGAAGTTCAAAACAAGTGAACTAATTTTCTACCTTAAAAAGAAAATCTAAAACAAGAGAGCAAATTAAGTCCAAAAGAAGTAGAAGAAAGGAAATAAAACAGAAATTAGAAATCAATGAGACAGAAAACAGACACAGGAGAAAATTAACATGGCCAAAAGTTAGTTCTGTGAGAAAGAAAGAAAACACAAATTATAAATATCAGGGATTAATGAGATTGTACAGTTGTAGACACAAGGGACATTAACAAGATAATGGAATATTGTAAAACATTTTATACCAATTTTCATTACTTGGATGAAAGGGTGAATTCGTTGAAAAAAAACTTATAAAAAAATTCACAAGATTAAATGGAACATATGAATTGACATTTATTAAAGTAATTAATTGTCAAATACTTGCACATAAAAACATAAAACTAAAGAAAATAAAAAAATAAGCAAACTCCAGATCCAAAGAGTTTTGCTGGTGAATTCTTTCAAACATTTAAAAAAAATAAAATATTTAAATTATTTCAGAAATAAAGAAGGGGGAAATTCCAAACTTGTTTTATGAGTCAGAATTCTGATACCAAAACTACAAAACCCAGGAATGCAAAACTGATTTCAGCTTAAAGAGCTATCACTATTCTAATCTGTGATTCTAATGAATTTGGCTATCTTAGATACTTTATACAAGTGGAATCACACAGTTTGTCCTTCTGTGACTGATTTCTTTACTTAGCATTAATGTCCTCTAGGTTCATCCATGTTGCATATTGCAGGGCTTTCTGTTTTTAAAGCTGAATAACACTCCGTTGCATGAATATACCACATTTTCTTTATCTATTCATCTGCCAATAGACATTAACCTTATTCCCACGTTTTGATTTGTGTAAATAATGCTGCAATGAGCCTGAGAATCAGAGAATCATCCCAATTTCAATCCTTCCAGATAAATAACCTGAAGTGAGATTGCCAGATCATATAGTAGTTCTACTTTCTTAATTTTTTTGAGGAGCCACCGTACTGCTTTCCATAGAGGCTGCACAGTTTTACATTCGCAGAAACACTGTACAAGTGTTCCAATTTCTCCCCATTGTTAACACTCATTATCTTTTTCTTTTAATAAGACCATTCTAACGGGCTTGAGGCAATACCTCTGTGGTTTTGAATTACATTTCCCTGATGATTAGTGATGCTGAGCATATTTTTCATGTACCTGTTGGTCATTTGGATATTTCATTTGGAGAAATATCTATTGCTGATTAAAAAAAGAAGAAACTCTCAGCAAGCTAGAAAAAGAAATGTTCTCGAAGTGATGGAAAGCATCCACAACAAAACATATAAACAATATTATATTTAATGGTGAAAGCGTCAATGTTTAAACCACACAGATTAGGACAAGAAAAGGATGTGTGTGTTCGTCACCTCTATTCAACATTGTACTGGTGATTCCAGATTTTGAGTATAAATATTTAGGGGACAACTGTTGTCACTGAAGCCCAAATCTTGGTCATCCTCAGAAAAAAAAAAAAAGTTGATTAGGTTGTATATAATCTAATTCTACTTGCTTTGGGCTTAATTTTAGAGAAATTCAATTAAGTTGCTTAAATTAAGCAACTTAATTGAATTTCTCTAAAATTACAGCTTGTATCAACTCTAGAATTTATTGGGCACCTCCTAGGACATAAACACTGGAATTTGGTGAGAGACATCAGGCAGGAAAGAGCCTGGCTCTGACATAAATTCAACACACAGAGGGGGACACATGTTATGAGACTGACCTGCCTTCTCCATCTCATAAAAGGGGTTCTTGTTGCTGGTAAAACAGATTAAACTATTTCAATTACATTCAAGATAAAAGGATTAGCAATTGTATGTAAGATGAAAAAATCACCCCACAGGAAGACAAAAGTCTCACAAAAGGATATTTAAACTAGCCAACACTTTGAAATTTAGGCAGAGATCGCGCTTTCTGGGTGAACTAAAGTAGCAAGAACAAAGTAGAGGCTCCAATTCTAGGAAAAAGGGGCCCTAATAAGGTATACGATCCAGAAACTCAAGAAATCCAGACAGAAGGATGCAGTCTCCGCATTCAAGGCAGTAGCAATACCTGGATTACGAAGCCAATCCCCAAAGCAGGAACTCATAAACACAAATTGGATTGAGGAAGAAGCTTGCCCACCAGAAGATTTAGGTTATTACAAGGTAGAATGTGATAGAGAAAACGAGCATGGGACTGGAAACAAAAGGAGGAAGCCCCATGATTACAACTAGAATATAACTGTCAGAGATGGTGCAGAAACAAGACTGAAGAGAGAACTCCTTAAACCCCACGTGCCTTACGTCAGGACTGATCCTGGACACAGGCTGGAAAGCATAGCCTGCAAGTGCTGAGGGAGGAGGCGTGGGCTCAGCTGTGAGAAGGAGAAGGACATACAGCTGAAAAGCAGATACGGGTCTTGAAATCGCGCAGAGGGTTTGGGCCTTTGTTGCTCTCTGCCAGCAGCTGCCAGTAGTTCTCACACTTTGGCTGGCATTAAAATCACCTGGGGCAGTGGTGGGGAGGGGGAGAGTGTTGTAAAACCGCAAGTGACCAGGCAGAAAACACCGGTATATTTTCCAATTCAGTAAGTACAGAAATCTTAATTGGATCAAGGTGGAGGTCAGACATTGATAGTGCTGTGGACTGCTTCAGGGACATAAGCATGATATTTAGAGAAGTGGCTCTAACCAGTTGAGGGCAACCACTGGACAGAGAGAGGTCCAGACCAACCGTACACAGAGACATCATGCAATTACACTTTAGCAACCTCTCCAAATAACATGTCTCTTAGTGAAACTTGGCAGGTTGAAAATTAAAAACATAAAATCCAGTGGCATTTATGTATCCTAGGCACTTACATTTGTCTGGTTCTTCCACTTTGCCTTTGCTTGGTTAGAATTTTGGGTAGATAAGAGGTGGATTTACATGTGCTAGTGTGAGAACGTTGATACACTCATTTAGACATTGACCTACTATCTTGATGTTTGAAAGCAACAACCCAAAGAAATTTGTCTTTTTACATAAAACAAATTCAGCCCTTGCCTTCCTTATAGATTACATCTTCCACTAGCAGTAATAAAAAAGTAACAATATGCGTAAGTCAAAGTATCTTCTTAGATTCTCTGTAGTGTTTTATTATTTAGTTGTGTGAATTAAAGTAACTCTCAAAATTTCAAGGATGCCTGAGAAGCAATTCATGTTCAAAGGCTGCCCTCTTGTGACAATGTGTTGTATGTTTTACTGTAAAAGTAGTCTTATTTCACCTTATAACTTCTACAATCCAATTCATAACAGCATAAAAAGGAAATAAAACCTTACATAATTTTGAATTTTAGAAAGTACCTTGTTTATATGGCTCCTTTAGAGAATGAATAGTCAATTTGGTAAATATTCCAGTGAGTTGAAGGTTTGAATCCATCTCACTTAACTAGCTTGATGGATGTATTTCTAAACCTATACAACCCACTCCTCTGCTTCTAAAAAATTAAAGTTAGCTGTAGATTGAGATGTCAGTGACACAGTTTATAGAACATAACTTAGATTGTCATCTACATTACTGTAACTACAAATACCACCCTCAGATGGAAGAATCAGTTTTATCAGTAAACATCTCTAATTGAACTACAAATGGTGTATGTCTTCTGGCTTTTACAAGCTCTTGGTCTAACGCAGGGGATATATGATGTAAAAATTACAAAACAACGCCACGCGCGGTGGCTCACGCCTGTAACCCCAGCACCTTGGGAGGCCGAAGCGGGTGGATCACAAGGTCAGGAGATCGAGACCATCCTAGCTAACACGGTGAAACCCATCTCTACTAAAAATACAAAAATTAGCTGGGTGTGGTGGCGGCGCCTGTAGTCCCAGCTACTCAGAAGGCTGAGGCAGGAGAATCGCTTGAACCAAAGACGCGGAGGTTGCAGTGAGCTGAGATTGCACCACTGCACTCCAGCCTGGTGGCAGAACAAGATTCCATCTCAAAAATAAATAAATAAATAAATAAATATAAAATAACAGTGACTATAATGTTTTGTGATGTTAAACTTTGAGAGCTTTTTTTTTCTTTCTTTTCCCAAGTCCCTTTCCCAGTTCCAGGAGCAGTTATTCTAAGCTCATTGACATAAAGGAATAGAAAGAAAAGGTTTGGTCGAAAAAATAATAACCTGCTATCATTTCTGTCTTTTGTTTTTTAAAAGCTTGAGCATTTGGGAGAATTTGGAAAGACTGTGGAGTAAGTGCAAAGAAGGAAGTCGCTAACAAAAATTATATAGGGTAAAATGAGTTTTTTCCAGGTTAGAAAATAATCCCTCCCTACACTCCTACCTTCCTTTCTCATAGTTAAGAAGAGGAAAAAGCAAAGGCCTCTTGGTAGCAGTGGTGACTTAGGCAGTTTCTTAGAAATAATCTAAAAGGCATAGTCATCTTTAAAAAAAATAGCTACAAGGATATGTCTAAGCAGAAGGGACCATGGGCCAAATTACGAGTAGACTTTTGCATTCCAGATATGGTAAAGAAGAAGCAGGAAGCCGGTGGGCCTAAACAGGCCACACAGAAATGGACAAGGAATAGGCCAGCAGCAGCTTGTGGGGACAAGATGTCAAGCCCCAAATGTTAAACCCACCATCCATCCTCCAAATTCTGGCTCTGTTTAACAAGGCTGTGGTCTGGCACTAGGTGCCACCTCAGTGACTAAAGCATAATTCCCCGTCTCCTGGGAGTGTTGACAGCTGACTCCTGGCAACAACACTCACAACACAGTAAAGTTCCTTCATCCAAGTTCATGTCCCTTCTCAAGGCATCCCACATCCGAGAACTGCTTGGTTCAGAAATATAATGGCCTGGCTTGCTTGCTCCAATTTGAGCTCATTAGTAAACTCACCAAGATCCCTGTAGAGCGGGCTGCGGCCATGATAGTGATTGCATTCCAGCCAGCTTCCTGCTCTGCCCAATCCTATTGCTTTCACTCTTCGCAGGTGTTGGGAATATCCATTTCAACTTCCTTGCATGCAAATCTCCAACTCCGAGTCAGTTTCCTAGGACACCTGACTGGTGACATCTCTATCACTATCACAGTACTTAGA
This sequence comes from Symphalangus syndactylus, assembly GCF_028878055.3. Classification (NCBI taxonomy): domain Eukaryota; kingdom Metazoa; phylum Chordata; class Mammalia; order Primates; family Hylobatidae; genus Symphalangus; species Symphalangus syndactylus. Next base: position 60,992 of record NC_072435.2, on the reverse strand, counting down.
GGTGGAGCATCTTAAAATGATTTAAGGCTAACTGCCCTAAGAGCACAGACAGATGGTGGCTTAAAATAGAATTTAAGTGGGTTTAAAAAAAACATGAAAAAAGTTGACATTGCACGCTCATATGAGCTTATGGATCAAACCATGCATATGATTTCTAAGATCCCTTGTGCAGTATATATTTGTACTGTTTATAAATGACATCCCCTTGAATTCAGTGCAATTCAAAACAGTAATTTGTGGGAAAAATTAGGTATGCAGATAGCCTAGACTCTACTGAGGCACACATCATTTGGAGAATAATAGTGAACTGGCTGGTCTATGAGGGAAGAAAACAGTGAATATAGACGACTAGTGAACAAGGTTATTTTCCCATATATATTCAAATTAAGGTGAATTTCTTTACAGAATTATGCCTCAGAAAAAGTATTTCCCTATATATGAATCCTCACAAGTTTTCCCATGATGAGTGCTTTTGTGATTATTTTGAATAACGAAGTAATATTTAAGGAAACTCTCTTGCCCCGAATGTACTTTATGTCAATTGATGTTGCATATAGAGATCATCAGAGTGAAGCTACAAGAAAAGGAGGAACATTACTTAGCAAAGACTTAGAGAATTAGTCCTAATAGTGTGAGATCAAAATTTCAAGTGAGGGAATAAATGCAGCTTTTAATGATTACTTAAATGAAGTTTAACTGTAGCAGGATCTACAAGAAATTGGTAACCTTTGGCTCTGGTAACAGAAACTCAGGATATACGCCTTTCAGGGCTTTTGGATTCTGCATCATATTGAGAGAGACTCCTTTAAACAAGCAATAGGAAACTTCCTGTGACAACATAATAAATTCAAAAAGTTCTGTAACTCAGACAATGTAGATAGAAGTGAGGACTTTGGCCTAGACAGCCCTGTTCACTCTAAAGATGGATTAAACAAAGAAAAAGATATTGATATCAAAAATTCAATCGGGAATTTGATTAAAGCATTTCATTAAATGTGATAATTTCTTAGTATATTATCTCACATAAGCAATATTCATGTGAAACAAATTAAATACAAGTAAACATTTGACTATATTTTCTGCAGCATAATTTACATATCAATTTACATATTCAGTTTTGCTCACGTGAAAACTTGGATCTTCTCAAGAAGAAAATTTGTGAAATCTTTAATTCCTCATCCCCAGAAATGTAAATAAGTCAATATCAATACCGTAAGTCAGTGATTTGTTCCTAAGAAGACAGTAAAAATTTTACAAAAATGCTTTAGAGCCCTTCTCATTGTAAACCTAGAAAACAGAGAAAGGCTCTCTGATGCAAAAAGACACACCTTAGGGAGGAGGACATTGCAATGGGAACATGCCTGACAAAAGAAACTATGTAGATTCAAATGGTGAAGGAAGACAAGGTCTTTAACAGAAAAACGATTAACCTGGAAGCATGGGGGAGTAGAAACAAATAAAGGAAAAATGAAGAGGCTTATGTAATTGTTTCGATATAGTTATCTTCAACTATACAGATCAACAACAAGGTCGATGTTAGTTGAAGTTTGGGCAGGTGTTTGCTGGATAGATGTCCTCACAGAAGTGTATTTTGTGTAAGGTTGCTATGGCCTTTGTGCAAGGTTGTGGTTTTTGTGGTATTTTCTGACAGTTTTTGTTATCAGGCCTAGAAGCATGAGAACGCTCTCTTCAAGGCCTTCTCTGAATCTATTTGTCCAGGTGTTTTCTTTTCCTTTTAAACATTAGTGACAGTTTTGATTCTGATAAATTTCATATCATGATCCCTAATTTCAAAAAAAAATTAAACATGTAATTTGTTAGTGATGTATTTGATAGGCTTGGATTTGTGAGTCACCTCTACTATCTATAGTGGTAGATATATCTGAGCCTGCTTACACCAGATTTGCATCAGATTTTCTCTTCAGTGGAATTGGAAGAGGGGGTTTTGGAGAAGGGGTTGAAGGAATTGTGCTGCATCAGAGGTCTCCATCTAACACCACAGGGACGTTTCCTGTGCTCTTGCCAGGCCGTTGTATTAGGCCGATGCAAAAGCAATTTTGCTTTTGTCATTGAAAGTAATGAGACCATCTGAGTTACAATGTCTGTGCCATGACCAGCTTCTAATAGCCTCCGAGGACCCCTCTGCCCTGACACATACTGTCCTGGAACCACGTCTGCCTTGTAACACCTGAGGTAGCTGCCACCATGACCAATCCCGTCTCATCTTTACTCTACATGCAGGTAACAGTTATAATTACTTCTCTGTGTATTCACAGAACAACTAGTACATCTAGAACTTCTACAAAATTTCCCTAGCTGATTTTGGTGTTCTGGTGTCCTGGCAGCTCTAGGCATGAAGGGATGATGCTTTATGAGCATTTCTGTTGAGTTTTTTGCTTTTCCTCAGAAACTGATTCCAATTTTCCCACATATGTTTGACAATTTGTTTGAACTCATTTATTCTAAACCCATTATTTTTTGTCTACTATTTAATAGGGAGGGGGGCGAGGGATAAAAGATTACAAATAGGGTGCATACAGCAGGAGGTGTACAGCCACCCTGGGATATGACTCCGAACATCCACGGAGAGGAGAGGCTGCTATTACTCCCAATATCGCAGGGGGTGTACATCCATTCTGTGACATTGTTCTTAATATTCCAAGGCAGAGAGGTTGATATTACTCCCAATATCAGAGAAAGTGTACAAACCAGTGTGATATTGTTCCTAGTATCCAAAAGAAGACAAGATGATATTACCCCCCATATCGCAGGAGGTGTACACCCACTCTGTGATATTTTTCGTAATATGCAGGGCGGGAGAGGCAGGGGGGCGAGGCGCCCCCCGCGAGGTGGGGACTGAGAGCCAGCCCCTCTGCCCCCCTGGCTCTTAGGACCCGCGGTGGACTCACAGCCTGTTTACCATATTGTGACTAATATCATCTTCCCCTCTGGAAATCGTCAACTATTTCACAGACGGGTGTACACCGGCTTTCTACAGAGGACGTACACCCGTCTGTATTCGAGTAACATCATCCTCTTCCTCCCTTAAGATTAACAACAGTATCACAGGGGTGTTTCTACTCCCTGCGATATTAATAACAATATCACAGAGTGGGTGAATACAGCCTGCGATGCTGGAATTATTATCATCCTCTCCCCCTCGGGATACTAGGAACAATATCACAAAAGGGGTGGACACTCCCTGCGATATTGGGAGTAACGTCATACGCTTCTTCCGTGAATGTTAGGAGCAATATCACCGGGTGGCTGTACATTCATTGCTATGTTGCAGTCATGTCATACTCTACCCGCTGGATATTAGGATCAGTGTCACAGGGTGAGTGTACACCTACTGCGATATTAAAACTAATATCATGCTCTCCATCCTTGGATATTAGGAACAATATCACAGGCAGGTGTACACCTCCTGCGGTATTAGGAGTCATAATATTGTGAATTATTAAACATCAGTCTCATTAATAACTATCAATGCTAATATTAATTCATAGTATAACGTTATTAATCATTAATGATTATTTTAAAGAGAGGATTATGCATGATTAGAATTATTACTATCAATGCCATTTTTAATATTAGTTATTAATCTTAATATTTATCATTGTTTTATTACCAACATCGGGAATAAAATCACCCTGTGATATTTTTCTTCATATTATAGGGAGATATTACTTCTAATATCACAGTGGGTGTACCCCTCGTGTGTATACTCTGTGACAGTGTTTTTTATATCCTAAGGAGGTATTACTCCTAATGTCACAGTGGGTGTTCACCCTGTGTTATCATTCTTATTTGACCTGACTGCCTTTTTTAACCCACACTACAGAAGGAATGGAACAGATAAAAAGATATGGAGATTGGACCGTGCTGCCGTGTGGCCGCTGCAGGACACCTTTACTATCCCTGTTTCTCAGGCTGTCGACGAAGGGGTTCAGCATGGGGGTGACCACCGTGTACATCACCGAGGCCACTGCAACCTTTCTGGGGGAAGAGGACACATCTGAACTGAGGTTCCCTCCAGCGCCTCTTCCATAAACTCAGCAAACAACTGACAGGTGAGACCCACAGGTGGAGAAGGCTTTATACTTCCCACCTGACGATGAAAGCCTCAGGATGGAGAAAACCATTTTATAGTAAGAGGAAAGGGTCCCCGAGATGGGAAGGAACCCAAATACGGCAGCAGGAAAATACATGATTATGTTATTGGTGAAGGTGTCACAACATGCAAGATGGGGGAGTTGAGAAGGGTCACAGAAGAAATTAGGAATTTCCGCACCCTTGAAGCAGGTCCTTACCAAGGCAAGGTCCTTACCAAGGCAAGAAACCTTTTAGAAGGTTTCTACACAATGTAAAGGTACATGGTGTTTGACAGCTGTCTTTTAGTTCATTTGCCCATATGTTTCAAGAAAGATATAACATATTTTTAGCTTGGGCTTTGTTTGTCTTATTGAGAAATACTTTTATTTTAGAAGGTGTACATGAAAAAAAGTCTGAAATAATGCAGATAAAATATGTTTATTTCTGTAAGTAGTTAAAAATTCAAAAATTCTAGATGTCTTGAAAGAATCAGAAACAACTGAAGAAAATAATATGACTAAATAATTATAGCCTGATTTAAAAAATAAATCCACTGATACGCCTGGTCATAGTCAACTTCTCCAAAGATAAGTCATGATCCTTATGAGGTTTTCTTTCAAAGTTAGGAACTAATCAGTAACAAGGTTTTGGGGTACTAGTTTTGTCTTTGAAAATAATTTTATTTTCTGATGGAAGTTTCTTTTCTCTGATTCACATATTGACTTATCATTTTTTATTAGTTTTTACTTTCAGAACAGTTTGAAAATGTTAAACTTTGAATGAAATCTGTGGTCTTCATTTAACATGGAAAAACAGGTTCTGTCATCAGTTGAAAGTTCTACATACTTGTTATTAGAAGTTTAATACTCTTCTGTACATATCCATGAAGCAACTGAAAGCTACGGATACTAAAAATTTTGTCAGGCCTATCAAGGGTCCCTGCCTTTCGCAAGTATTTCTTTATGACCAATGATGGTTTTGTACCCTATTCTCTTTTTCTCATTAACTTTACTATAGAAAACAGTGCTTCAAGAAAGCTTCCAATAAACTTAAGATACTAAATAGATTCCAATCCTTATCTATGGTATATGTCAGATATTTGGAATTTGGTTATAAATGTGTAGAAGAGGTATAATATGGGAATACTGGAGTCAACTTTTCTGAATGTAGTGTCTAATTTGAAGCAAAAGATGTGCCTATTTTTAAAAATCCTGCTGCAGAATAGATGCAAGTAATCTCTCAAGGAAAAAAACAAAATCCCAAACTAAACATCCAACAAACAAATACATCTTCCTGATCTGAAGATTGTATAACAGATGAAGCACATCTATGTTTGAGTGGGTCTAGATGAGATAAAATGTTAAGAGCACGTACTAGGGCAAAAAGGGATTAAGTTTATTATTCACATTTGCTGTCGTAAATGTTCCAACAGGAGTGTTATCGAGGAAGAGGGATAATTGAAATCCTAGGATATAAGCAGACTATTTCTTTTTAAGGTCATTGGTTTTAACTCAGAATATAAGAAACAGGTGGGGAATTTTATTAAATAGTCAGATTTTGGATCGCCTTCTCCCTGACTCTACCTGAATAAGAATCAATTTTTTTTTTTTTTTTAGAATTTAAGGGTAGGAAGAAATTTAAACTGGGTAAACATTATTCTTCTTGTACTGCCATTTTCTCCAAACTCTTATTTTGGACTATTCTTTTAGCATGAAGAGATCAACACATGAATTTTATAAACACACAACAGAAAGTTAAAGAAAACTTTATCAGGCATAAGCTTATAGAAAACAGATTTGGGAAGAGAAGAACGTATCCATTAAATATACTTATTGGTGATAGGGGTGTATACTAACTATATTTATCAGCAACCACTGAGAAGTAAAAATAAGCAGACTGAATTTATAGGCATTGACATTCACACATATTGAGATGGCTGAAGGTGAAATGAGTAATATTCAAATGAGACAAAATGGACAACTTTAATTTTTACTTAATAGGGTAAGCACTGTCTCTAAAAGTGTGGTCCATAGACCCGTGCATTACAGAGCTTATTAAAAATGGGAAAGTCCATCTCTCATCCCAGAAATTCTAATGAATCTCTGGTTGAGACATGGAAATCATATTTAAAACATTTACACAATGTAATTCTTATTTACCCTAAAGTTTGACAAGCACTAATAGTGTAAAGACATAGAAAAAGCAAAAGAAATGTGTAAGCCTGAAAGAAATTAAACCATAAATGAAATAGGCCAGTTGTTAAAAGTATTCTTTGTTTTATTTAAATTGGTGTAATTACATCTTAATGGGAGGTGCTCTTTCCCAGTCACCTTTCCCTTCAAGGGAGAAAAGTACTCATTTATGCAACATGGTAATGATTAAGAAAGAGAGGATAATTTCAGGAAGGATGGGAAACTGAGAGGGGAGAACATAGACATTTTTTGGTTAATTTGTGTCTGATAAGGAGGATGACTTTATTTGGATCATAAAAATCTATTTGTTTACAGGAAAAACCCTGGTATAAAATTAATCTAGCAGTGTTACCCTGTGACATTAATCAGTAGGGATACTGAAGGGAAACTCCTTTGAGGCTTAGGCCCAGAGGTGCTATGTGATTGTTCTGTAAGTACTTAACATGTGCTCATACTTCTCCTTCAGCTAGAATCAGCGCTGATCCATATAACAACTTCTAGTGTGTTCTCATTGCATACTGAGTCCTGTGTGGAAGAGACTATCTGTTGAGCATCTACTATATATTGTGTATTTTATAAAATGCAATTTCATTAAATTTTGATAATGCTTTGATAAGTGGTTATTGCTTTCATTCCTTTTAAAAGATGAAATACCTGTGGCTCAGACTGTCTAGGCGGTAAGTGTTGAATCTAGAATCTAACCCTGATCTTTCTGATTTTAAAATCTATACTTTTTTCCCCATAACATATTGTCTACCATGTGTAGGAAGCTAAAAGTAGAATCTTTGGAAAGTTTACAGAGAAAATAGATGGCAACAGAGAAATAGAAAATAAACCCACACATATCCACACATGGAGAAAATGTCGGTGCATAGATTTAAAAAACCAGAAGATGTAAAGACTAATATGAAATCATGCACATTTATGCTGAGGAAAGAAGTGTGGAGGTATAATTTTACTTTCATTTATAAGTTTTAAAAACATTTTGAAAAATGCACTGCCTGCCCTAATGCAACCGACTTCGTATTTAAACTAATTAAGCAGTGATTTATCTTTTCTGCACTGTTTCAAAGGTGATCAGCCTATAGCACTTAAACTACATCATCTCTGTTTTCTAAAAAGGATTACATTTGCTATATTGTGAAAATCATGTGTATCTTAGGGCAACATTTCATGGAACTAATTCACTGGTCTGCAGTAGCTGTCTGCTTAATGAATCTTTGTTGTTCTGTCATTGTCTGCTTTCCTCCAAAAATATGTCATTGCTTCAACTTAAAGAGAAAATAAATAGAAACAATCCAGAAAAATATGAAAAATAACAGTATCGTGTGTTTCCGTATTAGCAGTGAGATTTACAAGTATGCCTGATGGTTTTAGTGCTTGTGAATAAGGTAGATTGAACAGTCGTGAAGCAGGTCTTCTGGAAGGGTAAGAGGTGAAATGGGTTCTCTGGCTTGTTTTATGGCTCTCCCATGGTTAGAGTTTAGAGAAACTGCACAGAGAAGTTCTTCAAGTGCACTCCTTTGGATCTGCTCTCATTGAAGACAATACATAAGAACTGTGAAGAATACTTTCACATTTTCAGGTTTTAATAGGTTTAAAATGACTGGATTAGAGAGAAGGAAGGTTTTAAGAGGTTGAGAAAGAAAAATGGGCTGTAGAAACACTGAGTCATGCCGGAACCTGTGAGCCCAACCTTCTTCTCCCATGTACACACATGGCCTGTGTGGTAGGGCAATTTGTGAGATTTTTAGAATTGTAATTCTAAGATGATAGAACTAATCTTAGGGGGATCCAAAGTACCATACAGGCATATTTAAATTCTATTTTGCAACCTTTTATCTGAAGATGTCAGATGATATCTCTGTTTTGAAGCTGCAAAAGCAGACACAGAGGGATTTAGCAATTTGTTTAAAGTTGAACTGTGAGTCAGTGCAGGACAAAATAATAATTACTGTCTTTAGTTTCACATGTACTATCTGCCAACTACTGTCTTAAAACATCGCATGCATTTAAACTTTATATCAACCTATGGTTATATTATCATACTCATTTCACAGATGAGAAACATGAGGCTCAGACAGGTAATTATTTTTTTTTGCCCAGGGGTAATAATAAAAGGCAGAACTGATGGTTAACCAGGGTCAATCTGACTTCAAAGCCTATGCTCTTAATCACAATGCTATACCACCCTCACAATGTCTCCTTTGTCTGCCTAAGTGGTTCTTTTACTGCTTTGATTGAACTGACTTACTGTCTTAAAAGATGAAAAATTTACATTTTCAAGAAACATTGTTATGGATGATCTTTGAAGTAGACCTCTAAGGCCAGCGGATAGGAAGCATTGCTCTCTGCATTCTCTAAAGGAAGGGAACAAAATGCTCAAAGATGAGATAATTTGCTTGTGGCCACAGGAATGGATGAGTCAGTCAAGACAGAGATAGAGTCCGTCCTCCCACTTCACCTGTATACTGATGTGAATACAGTCAAATAGAAGAGTTAAATTAACACTGGTGACTACGTGACCCAAGACGTATTATTGTTATTTTTATTAATATTACCATTTAAGCTTGTATGAAAATATATGGCCCATTTAAAATTAGTTACTTCACATTAAATCTTGTCAGGTCACTGTTAGTAAAATTTAGGGAGGGTACATAATGTAAAAATAAAAATATTATTTGACATAAATATGCTACATATATAATTTCAACATATGTTTTCTCATTTAGTACTTTACAACCCTGAGAATCAGATAATTTTAATATTACCATGACTTTACCTCTAGGGAAACCAAAAATTAGGAAGACTGAGACTTCCAAGTGTCTGCTAAATGACTGGTAGAGCTGGAATCCGAGCACATCTGTTCTCACATCAGCCCTGTGCTTTCTAGTCCTGTCTTCTGCCAGGTCATGATTCTGGGATCAGAAGTGCTTCTTTGGTGAAGCACAGATAACTTACCTTGGCTTTCAAAAAATTACTTTATCTTAGTGTTTCAACTTTCCTAATTCAGAAAATACCAAAGATAATAAATGAACACTTTAAAAATATTTCAAACCAATCTTTTAATTATACAGTACATTCAAGTCATTATTAGGCATTTGGGGACACATTATTTGATTCAACAATAAAGCTATATTTGGCCTTTTAAAAACAGGGCACTGAATTCTTGTACTAAACTGTAGGACAATTGGCAGCTGCCTGACTCAAGTCTCTGAATTGTATGGGTCCGAAGAGGAATGCTTCTTAAAGTTTTCTTTACTAGTTGAATCCCTTTTTGCACTGGAAGCTTAATGCAGACCCTTGATGTTTGGAGCAGAATTGCTGTGGGTGGAGTGGGATAGAGGCTAGAAGCTTCCTCTACCTTCCTTTTATTCCCTTAGGCATATGTGAGGCATCTGGGTGGATTTTTCAACCCACCTTAAAACTAATTTTTCGTTATGAAAGAGGAAGTAATGAAAATGGCCAACTTTTTTGGTGTATTTACTGTGTGCCTGGCATGGTGCCATCTGCCTTGTGTTACTTTATTTAATCTTCAGAAGAATCTTCTGAGTTAGATCCTATCATTATCTCCATTTGTGGGTGGGGAAATGTAGATTTAGAGAGGGTGAGTAACTTTCCTACTGCCACCTAGCTAGTAACAGGCAGTTAGGACTAATCCCAAGCTGTTGGATGCCTAAGCCCAAGTCTTTATCCACTAAACAAGAAAATGGAAGTCATTTGCTTGAAGTCATAGAGCTTGTTACAAGGAGGCTCTTGACTAGAACCTTGGTCTTCTGATATATTAATATTATAATTAATTGTATCTCAAAATTATGCTGCTAGAGAAAATTAAGTTAAAATAGTTTACCATCTTTCATATATACAGAATTCGCAAGAGAATTAGTAAATATGTGTCTTCATGTCCTCTTTTCCCAAAGATCATTATGTGAAAATGGCAATTTCCCTTGATTGCAACAATCTGTTTTGCATATTATAATACTATTGGATTTAGCTATGAGTGACAGGAAACCCAGAGTAACAGGGGATTACATAAAATGGAATTTTGTTCTGTTTAATGCGAAACAATTCTGGAGATAGGCAGGGAAGAGCTAGTAGGGAGGTTCACAAAATAATCAGGAGTCTAGGCTCCTACTATTGTGTTGTTCTACCAGCTTGATTATGTGTCTTCCAAATCCTGGTCTACTGTGGCAACCTGTGCTTCCACCAGCACATATGTATTCTAACTGTGAAACACACATTAGACTTCTAGCTGACAAAATAGAGACTCCATGGGAAAGAAAGTATTCACATGCTGACTCTTACAGACAAGGGGCACTATTTGATTTTTCTGGTGGCTGTATGCCTAACCAAAGATCAAGGTTTCTGTTATTAGGAAAAAAAGAATAAATATTTGGGATAGGCGTCTAGGAGTTTCTAGTACAGCTGTATTAAGTTTGAACGGTAAGAGGTATAGCCCATTGTGATGAACATAGGCTGGTCAATATATAGTTCTGAAGTGTAGGCAAGTGAGCTGAGCTGCAGTTGTGGATTTTGTAGTCATCAGTATATAGATATGAATTGAACACATGGATATTGGTAACTAAAAGTGTTTGTTCTTTTGGGTAAAATAATGCATTTCTTATAATTTTTATGGTATTAATTTGCACAGAAATCCTACTTTATTCTAATACGAACCTGAGCTTATTTTACTATGTTATTATTAAATACCAATATATTAGAACATAATTGTCAAGGTGAGTATATAATAAAAAATTTCATAAATTTTGTGTACCATCCAAAAATTAAAACTGAATCCTTACATATATTTCAGGTCGGTAACTCAGGCAGAAAATTCTTTAATCAAGAAAACTCACTTTTCATTTTGGAAGAATTATTTAAACATTGACAGGGTCTATACATTTTTCAATTTCTCTTCATTGCTGAATGAATTCAGATAGAATTTTGTTACATGTAGAAATTTCTAGATTGTCTAAAGTATTCTTAGTGTATGGTTTAGAGTGCTTTCTAAGGAAACAGCAAGCCAGAGGACACAACAGGGTGTTAGCATGTGGCCCAACTGTCACATTCAGGCACAATTTAATCAGAGTCTAGAGATTTTAAAAAATTGATGTATAGTAGTTATACATATTTTGGGGGTATCTGTGATATTTTGATGCTTGTATGCAATGTGTAATGATCAAATCAGGGTAACTGGGATGTCTATCACCATCTTGTGTTGGAAATATTACAGTTCTCTTCTAGCTGTTTTGAAATGCACAACAAGATATTGTTAACTAAATGTTCCCTACTGTACTGAATAGTAGAACTTATTCCTTCTATCCATACTTTCGTACCCCTTAAACAACTTCTCAATGCAAGTAGTAAAGTATGATTTTCAAAGTCTGGCTTTCTCAGGTATGGTACTTAGATCGTTTCAAATAACTTGTAGTCTCTTAGTTTGACTGCAAATTATTTCAAATTATCTGACATTGTAGTCAACAGAAAAATGAGGCATTTGAAAAATTACCTGAAGTCTGATTGTTTAATAAATGCTGATTTTTTTTTTTTTTTTGAGACGGAGTCTTGCTCTGTGGCCCAGGCTGGAGTGCAGTGGTGCAATCTCGGCTCACTGCCAGCTCTGCCTCCCGGGTTCCTGCCATTCTCCTGCCTCAGCCTCTCTGAGTAGCTGGGACTACAAGTGCCCGCCACCACGCCTGGCTAATTTTTTGTATTTTTAGTAGAGACGGGGTTTCACCGTGGTCTCGATCTCCTGACCTCGTGATCCGCCTGCTTCGGCCTCCCAAAGTGCTGGGATTACAGGCATGAGCCACCACACCCAGCAATAAATGCTGAATTTTAATTAGGATATTTAATATTTTTGTGTTATGTGAGGCATGGAACATTAGCTTGGATGGCAATTGAAGAACATTTAGATCAATTTAAATTTCCACTGATTTTTTAACATGTGAGGAAAAGGAGAGCTCTCAACATCAACAAGTTGGGGCTCAGGGGATGCTAGAACTCGTGTCATGTGGAATATGCTCTCAGATTTCTCATCTGTTTGAACTAACACTAAGACATAGGTTACTGGTTTTCCAGTTTAGATCTACTTCCATTGTATCATGCAAACTTCCTTGGAGTCATCTAGACAATGTCAACAGGAAGATTCGGTAGTTTCTGAAAGTCTCAAGCTATCTATCAGCAGCCACAAGAGTGTCTCTATCTCAGGTTTCCCAATCATTTTCTTCTGATACACTTGCCATGATATCAGCACACTGCTTGTCAATTCTTATTTTTCTTTCACACTTTGAAGTGTGTAGAATTCCCTATGATTGTCTGCAAAGGCATCCCTCATTAACTTTGCTGTGGGATATTGTTGCGTATAAAGTTGCTGACTCAGATAATGCCAATTTATTATCTTGAACTAAAAAGAGTTTGAGGAGAAGAAAGCAATTATATCAGTAGAATTCAAACTTCAGTAGCTTAATTTAAGTCTATAAACCCATAACTAATTACTTAATAATATCTTTAATTTTTTTGCAACTCACCTATCTGTACGTAGCTGCAAATTTCTAGAGATTAGGCCAAGTGTCAACTGAAATATCAGTTTGTAGTCACCTGTGCGGTACCATATCTAGCTGTGAACTTAATAAAGACCTTGATGATAATCACAGTGGAGGTCAGAGACATTCCTTACTGTTGAGTTGCCACTAATATTTATGTAGTACACCTATCTAACAAAGTCTGTTGATATCATATGCAATATTCACAACCTCCTTTTAAAGGTAGAGGAAAGATACTGCCACTTAAGTTTTATGGTTCGTTAAATAGAAATAGTTAAACTCTGGGTTTTGTAACTTCTCTATGAGAACTAGCCGTAATTATTATGGTAGGGAATGCAAACATTGTAATTCAGCCCAAGGGCCTGGGTGATGCTATTAGATACTTATAGATGTGTTTTGTCTTCCAGTGGATAAGGCAGAAATATGTTATTTGTAATTTTATGTGGAGTAATTTGCTTGTATTTATTCTTTAAAAAAACAGCAATGAAAATATATAATCCATGTACATATATATAATATTCTTTTTTAATTCTACTGTGGATATTTTTATAGTCTTGTTCTAGAAAGTGTGAGAAGGATGAATGATGTTACCAATGCTTGCTGGTTTGGGCTTTTCACAAAGTAAAACACATCTCAAATACTTTTGTTGATAGGATAAGCAGGCACAATCCTAAGAGCTAAGCTACTGTCAAATACGTAACATATGCCAAAACAGATATATAGACCAATGGAACAGAACAGAGGCCTCAGAAATAATGCCACACATCTGCAACCATCTGATCTTTGACAAACCTGACAAAAACAAGCAATGAGGAAAGGATTCCCTATTTAATACACGGTGTTGAGAAAACTGGCTAGTCATATGCAGAAAACTGAAAGTGGACCTCTTCCTTACACCTTATACAAAAATTAACACAAGATGGATTAGAGACTTAAACATAAGGCCTAAAACCATAAAAACCCTAGAAGAAAACCCGGGCAATACCATTCAGGACATAGGCATGGGCAAAGACTTCATGACTAAAACGCCAAAAGCAATGGCAACAAAAGCCAAAATTGACAAATGGGATCTAATTAAACTAGAGAGCCTCTGCACAGCAAAAGAAACTATCATCAGAGTGAACAGGCAACCGGAAGGATGGGAGAAAATTTTTGCAATCTGTTTATCTGAGAAAGGGCTAATATGCAGAATCTACAAAGAACTTAAATTTACAAGAAAAAACAAGCCCATAAAAAAGTAGGCAAAGGATATGAACAGACACTTCTCAAAAGAAGACATTCATGCAGCCAACAAACATGGAAAAAAAGCTTATCATCACTGGTCATTAGAGAAATGCAAATCAAAACCACAGTGAGATACCATCTCATGCCAGTTAGAACGGCAATCATTAAAAAGTCAGGAAACAACAGATGCTGGAGAGGATGTGGAGAAATAGGAACATTTTTACACTGTTGGTGGGAGTGTAAATTAGTTCAACCATGGTGGAAGACAGTGTGGTGATTCCTCAGGGATCTAGAACCAGAAATACTGTTTGACCCAGCGATCCCATTACTGGGTATATACCTGAAGGAATATAAATCATGCTGCTATAAAGACATACGCACATGTATGTTTATTGTGGCACTATTCACAATAGCAAAGACTTGGAACCAACCTAAATGCCCATCAGTGATGTCTGTTATACGCATCTCCTTTCTTCTTCAATGATAGACTGGATAAAGAAAATGTGGCATATATACACCAGGGAATACTATGCAGCCATAAAAAAGGATGAGTTCATATTCTTTGCAGGGACTCGAATGAAGCTGGAAACCATCATTCTCAGCAAACTAACACAAGAACAGAAAGCCAAGCACTGCACGTTCTCACTCATAAGTGGGAGTTAAACAATGAGAACACATGGACACAAGGAATGAAACATCATACACTGGGGCCTGTCAGTGGGTGGGGGGCTAGGGGAGGGATAGCATTAGGAGAAATACGTAATGTAGATGACGGGTTGATGGGTGCAGCAAACCACCATGGCACGTGTATACCTATGTAACAAACCTGCACATTCTGCACATGTACCCCAGAGCTTAAAGTATAATTTTTCTTTTTTTAGAAGACCCACTATTGATTGGTGGTATTGCTGTGAAGAGGCTTCTTCTGGTAAATTTTTCTTTGAAACGCTGAGCCTTGACATGTCATTATTACCTTTAGTACCTTTTTCCCCTTGTCTTTTTGCTGTTGCTGCTGCTTTTCTTTTTTAGCACTATTCTAAAAATGACACATTAATAAGTGATAATAATAATGCAGCTCTAAACATATTGCTTGTTTTCTGGTAATTTGGGGCTAAAAAAACATAAGCATACTTTAACTGTTATATTCACTTGACTTGTCACTAATTATACATGTCTCCAGATTGAAAAGAAAATCATATACAGAAGGCAATTTGATATTACTAAAGCTATTAGAATTCAATCAGTCTATCTGAAGGTGATTTTACATGAATAGGTGCACATAAGTTTTGATAGATGGAAATAATGACTGGACAAGTGTTTACGTATGTTCAGGAGGAGGTTAATTATACAAATGTCTGTTGATAGGTAAAATAAATTTATTCCTTCGCTTTACTACTTTCTTTGAGCATACTTTTTTCACATCTAATTTGAAAGAATTCAGTATTGAATCACTTACTGAGAAAATAAAAAAGTAATTAAGAAATAGGGTCAATCATATCTCAAAAAAGCTAAAAAAATAGTGTGAATCAGTTTGAAAAACAATGCTATACAGACTGGGAAAAGAACAAATAATGTTTCAAATGACAAACATCTTAGTAATGTGGTCACTACCACTATTACTAATAATTAAAATAATGGTGATGATAATTATCATCCTTGTTATTTGTACAATGATTTTTCCACTTGGGAGCTCAAAGTACCAAACGGCCTTATCATTTTTATCTCTACCTAGCTCATTAGGTTAGGAGGGGTCTGGACTTATTATCCTCGTTTTTCACATGGAGAAATTAAGACAGATGATTGAATCTGTGCGTACAAGACTATATAATAAATGAGTTGGTGGCAGGGCTCAGAAATATAATCTCTTAATTGTTTATTCAAAGTATTTTTGACTGGATTCTCTTTTTTCTTTGTCCCATGTTATCCCTTTTGTCTTCTTCTATCCAACCAGGTCAGCAAGTCACTAAAATAGTTGTGAGTAATGTGGGAAGGTGGGGGTCAGAAAAGGAATCACAGTGGTACCTTGGACACTGCAGTGATGTAAATTCCATGAAAATACATATATAATCTTCCTTAGTTTTTTTTCATATTTTAAGAACGTCCTATGTCTCTCTCTCTCTTTTTTAATTCAAAAGCCATAATGTTGTTCTTAAAAAATCCACACAAAACAAACAAAACCGTAAATTAAAATTAAAATTTCTTGCTTATTTGTTATTCTGCTTCTTACTAATAAATATCTGTTGTGTCTTCTATATATTTTGTTATGCACACATGTATATAGTTTTATTTATAAAAACTGAAACATGGAATGCATATTATTCTATAACTTTTTAAAATTAAAACTTATCATTAACATTTTTAATGTTAATACATGAAACCTACCTCATCAATAGAATGGGTGCACTGTCTACATTTTTGTCTTGATTAAAACTTACTGTAGCCGGGCGTGGTGGCGGGCGCCTGTAGTCCCAGCTACTCGGAGAGGCTGAGGCAGGAGAATGGCGTGAACCTGGGAGGCGGAGCTTGCAGTGAGCAGAGATCGCGCCACTGCACTCCAGCCTGGGCGACACAGCGAGACTCCGTCTCAAAAAAAAAAACAAAAAACAAAAAACTTACTGCAGAACAAATAGAACGCGTCTAATATTTCACAATTCTACATAACAATCATATACTTTTGATGATTTCATGCTTTCTACAAGCACACATTCATATTCTTCATCTGACATGTTTTGATATTAGTTGAGAAACCCTCCTCTCCCTGTATTCCCCCTCAAAGTTTTGCTTACGTCTGTTACAGGCATCTCCTTTCTTCTGCAACAGATTAATAGCAAGCATTCAGGGATGAAGGAACAGGAGGCAGTTTTGCGGGTTTCTTAGGCACAGTTGCAGGTAAAACGTAACCTCATTGTGGAGAAGAGTTTTTATATTGCAGTAATTGCCATTCTAGGAACAGGTGTTTGGAATTCTACTCAAGGGAAAACTGGAGATGGGAAAGGTTGGGAAGAGTAAGATAAAGCTTCCCTGGTTACGGCCCTGTGGAAAAATCACAGGAACAAGGCAGAAGAACAAGCAGAGTCCCTGGAGCCTTCCACTACATCTCAGTGCCTTTCCCAGGGACAGGATTGTAAAGCGATGATAACACCATTGACTTCTCTGCCAATGCTCTTTATTTTGTGTCCAGCCAGAGACAGGATGTAATGATGATGTGACAGGGGCCAACGTGATAATATCATCACTTCCTGATCCTATATCATCAGGAAACAGAGTGTTCTTGATTTTTGTAAACAAAAAGTATTTTTTGTGAAATGATCTAATTTTAGGTCCCAAAGTGCTTTAGATGGAATGGTTATCCCACTCTTTACTGATACATGGAGAAATTGAGCTCGATGTTTAAATGATTTGTCCAAGTCGCAGATCTGTTATGGAAAGGGCTGCACTTAGAATTCTCCTTTTTCTGATTCAACACCCAGTACTCCTCCAGGAGAATATCATGTTTTCCTCAAGTCCTCATGTAGCAGACAGCACTCTAGAAAAAGAAAGCACAGCACACACTGGCATAGTAAATGCCTCAAGAAATCTAAAATAAGAGTATCGTATTCAAACTCCTTAGTCATCTCTGACTTATTATTTCACATTTCTCGCTTTACAGTTTGCTTACCAAATATTATAACCCAATGGGACAGCAACTGTACCAATGAAACAAAAATCATGTGGACCAATGTTTTTCAGTAACTTGTATTTTTGAAGGCAGAACAAATAGAAGAAGTTGAGGGAATCTCATGCAAAAAGAATTTCCGGTGGCATCTTTTTTTTTTTTGAGATGGAGTCTCGCTCTGTTGCCCAGGCTGGAGTGCAGTGGCGCGATCTCAGCTCACTGCAAGCTCTGCCTCCTGGGTTCATGCCATTCTCCTGCCTCAGCCTCCCGAGTAGCTGGGACCACAGGCGCCCACCACCACACCCGGATAATTTTTTTTGTATTTTTAGTAGACACAGGGTTTCACGGTGTTAGCCAGGATGGTCTTGATCTCCTGACCTCGTGATCTGCCCGCCTCGACCTCCCAAAGTGCTGGGATTACAGGCGTGAGCCACCGTGTCCAGCCTCCTGTAGCATCATTAAAGCTTAGAGGTAAATATTAGCTCAAAACCTCAGGTTCTTTAGGAAGCGGCCTCTGGTTGTCTGTTCTATGTATCCTCAAAGTTTGGTTTGGTAATAGATCAGAAAATTAGAACAATAGAATTAGCAACCCTATGTGAAACCTGGTATGCTTCAAGCTGTAACACATTTCAAAGGCTATTTAAGATTCTAGAGTGCTAGGGAAAAGGCTTAAAATATTTCTGTAGCTCCTGAGTGTCTAACTCTATATCAAGTACATGGCTGGCTCAACAAGTGATAGCTAACATTTAATATTGCACTTTCTACATGTCAGGCATTGTAAGCCCTAACCCTAGCCCTAACCCTAATCTCATGAAATAGGTACTATCATTATCATCTTCCTTTTATGGATGAGGAAACTGAAGCACAGAAAAGTCAAACTACTTGCCCAGAAACAGGAGTCAGAATCAGGATTGGCCTCAGCAGCCTAGAACCAGGGTGTGCTCTAAACCCAGACAGTACACGACCCTCCAACTGAATGTCCTTTATTCCCCAAAAATATCTGTTTTGTCTAAGGAGTGGATGTGTTGCATGCTCTGAAATACTCTATTTACTTTCTTCCTTAGGCCAGATATGGTGAGGGCTAGGAAAAGAGTTTGTTGGGAGCCCTGGTTCATCGGCGTCATCATCTTCATATCCCTGATCGTCCTGGCAGTGTGCATTGGACTCACTGTTCATTATGTGAGATATAGTAAGTATAAGCTGCCTTGGCATCATGTGATTTACCCCAAATATTTCCTCATACTTTGCTGTTTTGATTTGTCTCAGGCTTATTCATTCATTACTATGATTCATTTGCACAGCCTGTACAAAGGAATCTTTACCTGCTTTGTCTCTTATTTAGTCCTCATAAGTCAAGGAGGATTCTTTTTTCTATCTTTGATGTAGTGATGCTTTCTGCTGGGAACAGCATGCTTATTTGCATCTTCCTTAATAAGCAATAAGTGAATATTAATCAAGGGAAAACTACAGGATAGCTAGAACCAATGTCTTGAGTTGTTTGAGGTCACAGGGCAAGCATCTTGACTTAAAATAATTCTGACCGGGTGCAGTGGCTCACGCCTGTAATTTCAGCACTTTGGGAGGCTGAGGCGGGTGGATCACTTGAGGTCAGGAGTTTGAGACCAGGCTGGCCAACATGGTGAAACCCCGTCTCTACCAAAAAAAAAAAAATAGCCAGGTGTGATGGTGTACACCTGCAGTCCCAGTTCCTGGGGAAGCTGAGGCAGGAGAATCACTTGAACCCAGGAGGCGGAGGTTTCAGTGAGCGGAGATCACACCACTGCACTCCAGCCTGGGCAACAGAGAGAGACTCGGTCTCAAAAAGAAAAAAAAAAAATCCAACTCGTTGAAATCCTGACATCCCAATAAATCAATGACACAATCTGGAGTCATAAAGAAGTAGGCTCTATTCTGTATCAGTAAGTTACAAAAATAGTCATAGTGATGTATTGTTGAGTAAGTGCCTATTTTTGTTATTAAAATCTCATCTTAGGGTATATTGTAGGTGATTAAAGAGGATAGGGTATGCCAAGAAAGCTCATTATAAAGACGTTCACCCTGCGGTTATCAGGTACCTCATTGCTAGATGAACTGTTAGTTGCTATGTTATTAGAAAGGTCTCCAGGGTACTTCAGAACTGTTCTTCTGGGATGTAACAACCCTTCTGAAGTTCCCTCCTGCTCTGCCTAGGGTTTTAATTACTTGACTCAACCATGACCTGTTAGTTTAATATCTTCCTCTGTTACTGGATTATACTTGGATGTTCAAGGCACCATAACCATAGAAGCTAATAATTGATTCTAATTTAATTGGGACCTTGTTGAAGTTGCTTTCCAGTAACGAGAAAGAGTACTCTGTAACTTGGTTATCTTTCTCTACTATCCATGCAAGTGTAATCTCAATTTCCAAAGCAAGGTGGATCATTTCTGGATAGTTTAAAAAAACTCATTGTGGTTTTGAATTGCATTTCTCTGATGGCCAGTGATGATGAGCATTTTTTCTTGTGTCTTTTGACTGCATAAATATCTTCTTTTTAGAAGTGTCTGTTCATATTCTTCACCCAGTTGTTGATGGGGTTGTTTGTTGGTTTTTCTTATAAATTTGTTTGAGTTCATTGTAGATTCTGGATATTAGCCCTTTGTCAGATGAGTAGATTGCAAAAATTTTCTCCCATTCTGTAGGTTGCCTGTTCACTCTGATGGCAGTTTCTTTTGCTGTGCAGAAGCTCTTTAGTTTAATTAGATCCCATTTGTCAATTTTGGCTTTTTTTTTGCCATTGCTTTTGGTGTTTTAGACATGAATTCCTTGCCCATGCCTGTGTCCTGAATGGTATTGCCTAGGTTTTCTTCTAGAGTTTTTATGGTTTTAGGTCTAACATTTAAGTCTTTAATTCATTTTGAATTAATTTTTGCATAAGGTGTAAGGAAGGGATCCAGTTTCAGCTTTCTACATATGACTAGCCAGTTTTCCCAGCACCAATTATTAAACAGAGAATCCTTTCCCCATTTCTTGTTTTTCTCAGGTTTGTCAAAGATCAGATGCTTGTAGATGTGTGGTATTATTTCTGATGGCTCTGTTCTATTCCATTGGTTTATATCTCTGTTTTGGTACCAGTACCATGCTGTTTTGGTAACTGTAGCCTTGTTGTATAGTTTGAATTCAGGTAGTGTGATGTCTCCAGCTTTGTTCTTTTGGGTTAGGATTGTCTTGGCAATGCAGGCTCTTTTTTGGTTCCATATGAACTTTAAAGTAGTTTTTTTCCAATTCTGTGAAGAAAGTCATTGGTAGCTTGATGGGAATGGCATTGAATCTATAAATTACCTTGGGCAGTATGACCATTTTCACAATATTGATTCCTCCTAACCATGAGCATGGAATGTTCTTCCATTTGTTTGTACCCTCTTTCATTTCGCTGAGCAGTGGTTTGTAGTTCTCCTTGAAGAGGTCCTTCACATCCCTTGTAAGTTGGATTCCTAGATATTTTATTCTCTTTGAAGCAATTGTGAATTGCTCATGAACTGTTCACTCATGATTTGGCTCTCTGTTTTTCTGTTATTTGTGTATAAGAATGCTTGTGATTTTTGCACATTGATTTTGTATCCTGAGACTTTGTGAGGTTGCTTATCAGCTTAAAGAGATTTTGGGCTGAGATGCTGAGGTTTTCTAAATATACAGTCACGTTATCTGCAAATCATGGGCTTCTTTAAATGTGGGAGAGCATGGCCTGCATGACTGCTGGCTTCCAGCACGTGGTGTGCAAACCCATGCCAGGGTGTGTAATTCACTGTAGCCCTTGATAGAATATCAGGGGATAATATTTGTTTTTTAATCTTCTGTTTATTACCCTCAGCCAATTAACTTCTATCTATAGTAGAAGATAATTTGCCAATTTGTTAATGGAAAAATACCGTGCTCCTTAAAAAGTCTTTTAGAAGCACAGCGTTTTCAATTTCATTACATTAAAATCACTAAAAGATAAAAAAAAGTGAAATGCACATATATGAGAAATTTTCTTTTTGCAAAATACTCTGTTTTGATTTGAAATGTTTGTGAATTTTCCATGCATGTGTCCAGATGCATAGGGAGTTTATTCACTCAATTAAGTTAAAACATTAGATAACATGGTAAATTCAAAAAGTAGTGAGGACACATTTTGTTTCTGTGTCTTTAACTGAGAAAACTGGCTGATGCCTCCTGTGTGCAAGCACTGTGTAGCTGACGCAGATACAGAAACCAAGGTTTTCTTACTTGCTGCTGCTGGCCCCGGCACTGGAGTTCTGCTCCGGGAGGGCAGGGTATCTGTTTTTATTATGACTCAGCAAGTGCCACACTAATACACACGGGTGTTTCTGCCCTCTAGTGGATCCTGGCAGGAAGTGGGAGCAAATGCGACTAAAAAAAAATGAAAGATTTATAAAATGCTCATTATCTCCAGAGGGGATTTAATTCTAAGGGGAGGCTTTTTTTTCTTTTTCAAATGGGCTGATGGGTAAAAATAATACAAGACTGGAGGCGTTGGAAAAAAGCACACTGCATTTGCCTTTTGGCATCTGTGATGACTGAGTCCTTCCTCAGCTCTGCCACAGGGAACACATTCACACATATGTCACACATATACCAGGGTTAGGTCATAAAACCAACGGTTACCTGGAAGAAGCCACAAAGGCTATGAGACCAAATCTTCACCTAGAAGACACTTGATACTTCAGAAGCCGAGGCCCTGTGAGATGTCTCGGAGAGCTCAGCTGTGACCCTGCACTGTATGGAAGGGCGGGCCGTGGGGCCCAGGCAGGTGAAGAGAATTGTCCACTGTTGAGCATCGTCAGCCTAAAACCCACATGCAATGCTGTTGCTGCAAAACTGCTGACTGTTGAAGCCACAAACCACAGAAACAGACTCCCTTTATGGTCCTCACTGTGTAACTGGTGACTTTTCAGAAGATGAAGATTAAACATATTAATCATAAATTCAAAGTTTCAGAAGGAACACTAGGAGATTTTCTAACCTCTGCTACCATGACTTTTTTTTTGCAAGATTCGTGAATTATTGTAAATAAGGTCACAGAGGCCAAAGTGCTCCCCTGGTCATCCAGAAAGAGGCAGGCTGCTAAACCCCATGCCTGAGACATCTGTGTTTTCTTAGGATAATACAAAAATTAAATATAAGGGAGAGAGAGAGGGACAGAAAGAGACAGAGAGATAGAGAATTGGAGCTAAGAGGAAACATTTTCATGTTTTGCCCCCCAAAATTCCCAGTGAACATTCCCATTGCCAGCGGGTGAAATCCAAGGCCCTGGCTCCAGGATCCTGCTCTTTCCTTTGGTGACTCTTGTGCAGATTTGGCATAAGACAATATGGAACTTGTTACACTTCTCTGGACAAGTCATTATGCTCATGCTTTTGGCTCACAGGCTCCACTTCTCTGGACACCTCTTTGCCGTAAGCTTCAAGTAATTCAGCTTCACCCGTCAGAGAAGAGCTCAGGTGTCACTTCCTCTAAGGACCTCCCTAGCCACCTCTCCAGCAGAAGGGCCCCCACATTGCTCTTTGCACCTCTGTCCCTTGAGGTGCTGCTGTCCTCTGTGGAGGGTTGAACCCCAGGAACTAGAGCACCTTTCATGCTGGAGACACTTGGCCCTCAGTAAGTGTGTGCTGAGTGGATACAAGTGCATCAAGCTTGCACAGCCTTACAATGTGTACTCTCATGTCTGGAATAGATCCTTATTTTCATTCTTGGTAAAATGAGTAAGTGGGGCCGGGTGACCTATACTCTCCTTTCAAATCAGAAGTTCACATTGAGCCTGACATCAAATAGCTTCCCAGTCAGCGCCAGGTGAGGACCCAGGTTGTTCAATGTGCCCATGTCCCCCAAAGAGTGGGGAAAGCATGGAGAAATGGGACCAGCTCTGCTGTCTGCTGCCCAGTGCCAGCCAGCAACTCCAGGCTCACAAAGCCAAGGCAAAGGCACCTGCAGGAGATCTTGGTTGTTCACTAGCTGTGATTGGGCTGGGAGGGGAGTGTGTTCAATTCTAATTATCCAGGGACTAGCATGAGACAGTAAAGTTTGAAATGTGTTGTTTTTTTGTCTTGGCCAAAAAAAAAAAAAAAAAAGGTGTTTTTAGCTTCTCATCCTTGGAGCCACTGACATTAGCTAAGGGCCTGATATTTTAAGAAAACTTGAAAATTAACTATGTGAACCAGTAATCTCCAAAGTAATATTTTGATAAATAGTGTAATTGTTTATCACAGCAAAACCATTGCTTAAGTGGGCAAAACTCAGAAGGATAGGAAAACACACTCTTGAAAGCAGGTGGTGATGCCCCGAAATTGAGCAAATGCAGGGAAACGTGTTGTTCTACCCCAGGTCAGAGTGTGACAGTCATCACTCGATGCCACTCACAGACCACCAACTTCAGAATATCTAGGTGTAAAGCTCTGTACAAAAGTCATAACATAATAATGTAAATAAATTATTATTTATATTACACTATTATATAATGCAAAGTCTATTAAAACATGTTTGTCTTCAAAGAATGGCCTTGGTTCCTGTGGGCAGTGTCTCCTCATGTAAAGGTAGTGCATTCCTGCTAAATCATGGACAAAACGGGCCTCCAGGAGCTGCAGGCTGCAGCAGCAGCAGCAGCTTCTCATCTCATCCTTCACTGCATGATACTGTTGTTGACTTCAAAAGGTCTTTTCGGTCTAGTTTTATCAACAGAGCTAGTATTTCATGAGGATCTACTACATACCAGGTTCCAGGAAGCTAAATGCCTTTTGTTTGTTATTACTCACTAAATACAAATCACAACTCTCTTCCCATTTCTCACACAACAAAATTTAGCTGAGGGTGATTGAGTGACTTTCCCAGGGTCGCACAGCTACTAAGAGCAGAGCCGTGTTTAGGTTCATGTGGGAATGCTGAACATCAAAATGAACCAACAGAAATATCATACATTCCAGAAGCCTACTCAAGCCATTTGTTCTTATTTTAAGGAAAATCTTTATGCCAATTTTAAACTCCAAATACTTACGAATGGCAGAGATCTACAGGTTTGATTCTGATGTAAGAAATGATGCTCATCAGCTGGTTACTGCTACCACCCCACAACCCTGAGCATACTGGACAAATGTCTAAGCCTCGTGGTTAGTGAGGACAATGCTGGTGGAGGCTGAAGTTGTCATGCAGTGACTCACACAAGCTTAGGCAGATTTGGTGATATATGACACAGAGATGCAAATAAATGCTGTAGCTGACACACACAGGCTGGCTCTGGGAGATGCAGAAGGAGCACATCACCCAAAATAGAGCCAGACAGACATCTTTAAGGAAAGAGAAAAGGGGGCTGCATCTTAAAGAATGAAGAAGAGATTTGTCATGAGAGATGGAACAGGAAGTTATTGAGAGGCAGAGGAAAAGCATGAGAATGTCGAGAAGGGAGGAGAGATTCTCGCACATCTGGGAAACTGACAATCCATCAGCACGGCCAGAAGGAAAATCAGGAGAAGGAGCGGAAATAATAGATGAGGCTGGATATAGAAGCAGGGTTGAAGCTGTGTTGATTGTGGTAAAGAGTTGTGATTCTATCCAGAAGGCAATAGTTAGCATTCTAAACAGAGACCTTTTAAAACAAGAGTCAGCAAATATTTTCTGCGAAGGGCTAAATGTTAATTATTTTTTTCAAAGCCATATGGTCTCTCTGTCAATGACTCAGCTATTCCATTATACCATGAAAGTAGCCAGAGACATTATATAACACATGTATGAGACTGTGTCCCAGTACATCTTTACTTACAAATGCAGACTGTGTCAGACATCGCCCATGCATGGTAGTTTGCCACACCCTGTTTTAGAAAGCTCAGGTTTATGATGTGTTGGAGAATGCCTACAAGAGCTCTTCTTTTAAATGGTAGAGTGAACACACACTGGAATTCTATCCTGCTTGACCCAAGGTCTTGATAGCGAAAGGTAGAAAAGATAGATAGTAAATAGATAGATAGATGATAGGCAGGTGGATAGATAGATGATAAAGAAAATACATAGCTGTTCCAGAAAATAGAAATGGATAACTTCATGAACCAAAAACAAAGTAATATACTTTAGAAAGGAAGCAGGCTGGAAAACTCACAGTTGCAAAGCAAATAGAATTTCCAACTGCCTCTTATAGCCCATTCCTGGAAGTAGTCACAGCCCAGTGTGTTTTGAATTCTTCCTCTGTTTTTTGTTTGTTTGTTGTTTGCTTTTTTGTGGGGTTTTTGTTTTTGTTGTTTGCTTTTTTAAAAAAAAATTCCCTTTCTCTTCTTTTTTCACAGCAGCCTTTGTCATTTCAATGACAAAGAATTTCCAATTGCCTCTTGTAGCCCATTCACACCTTAAATCTGTGAAATCCTCATGTTTTCTTCTGCTGCATCCATAGTTCAAACAAAGATGAGGCAAAGCTAGCCACATTCCTGAAGGAACCTAAGAAATTCATCTCTTTCTTTCTCTGGAATGAAATGAATTCTCTAGACCATCAGTTCTAATCTTCAAAAACCAAACCTGTTTGTGAGATCTCCTTCAAAAACTACTGTAGATTCCATAAACATGCTAGAATATTTATAAGTTTTTTAAATATTTGTTTTATTTGGAGTCAATGTATTTGTAATTTTAGTACTTGTATTAATATAAGGGAGAAATGTTTAAATCTGTCTATGCCATGTGTGCCTCTCGCTTATTGCCCAATTAATTGTAGCCTCAGGCTAAACTTTGGTTTCTGTATTTTTTTCAGAACAAATATAACTGATCTCAAAACATCTGCTTTTATTGTAGGAACTCGTGCTGCCATCTCCATTCCTCTCTCTTTTCTTGCAATCTGGGTGGAAGTTCTTTAATATGAAGATTTCAACCACCTTCACTCTACCATGTCCACTATCAGCACATTCAAATGTATCCAGCCAAGGCTGTCATCTTAGGCCAGGGATATTTTAGGAATCTATTTTGCTCTGATGTGGCTGGCACCCCTTTGACTCAGTTTATCACCCCAGTGCTCTTTTCATTTTAGGAGCCCAAGAGGGCAGAAAAAGAAGTAGGTGAGCAATTAAACCCTCTGAGTCAGGAGCGTCTCCCCTTGTGTTAAGCAATGTTGTAGAACATTTTATTTAGAAAGCTCCTAGCAATGAGCCACATGGCTGCTGAACACACATGCCTGCTTGCTGCTGTGAGCTCAGACACCATCATCATCAGTGTTTTCCACCCCTGGAGAGAATTATAAGGGCCATTTAATAACCTGTAAATCATAGAGAGTTAAAGATGTTTCCCTGAAACACTGATGACAGAATGAAAGGTGAGGAGTGTTAGCCACAGGTCAAAAGTGCAGGAAAGTCTCTCAGTGTGCGTTGTTGAAGAAATGCACGTATTTTTTCTTTTGGAAGTCTCCCTAGAAGGGGGACAAGGACTCTGCCCATTCTAGGATGAAAAATTGGGATATTAGACACCCTCAGATGTTTACCCCAAGCCTTCATTTTGGGCTCTTAATTAGTGTGTTTATCCATCACAATGTCAAATGCTAAGCAGAGCATTTGGATCTCTCCACAGTTCAAATCAGCACCATCTTTTAAAGTTGAGTTTCTCATTATTCTCACCTGATATACCTTATTTATCCCACACCCACCCCAATAACATATTGTGCTCACTGTTATCTTTGAGACAACACTTGAATTTTACGCAGCCTGGAGTGCTCTTCACATGTCTTGTCCAGATCCAGTTTGGACTCATTCTTCAGCCCTGCATCAGTCAATGGGGGCTAGGTTAAACTGTGGTGACAAACAACCTCCAAATTTCAGTGGGTCAAAAATCTTCTTCGTCATTTATTTACATCTCATCACGGGTCAGGTGAGAGGTAGCTCTGTGCTGTGTCATCCTAACACAGGAATCCAGACAGAAGGAGGGACCATCAATAAGATCCCCATTGCGATAGAAAAGAGAAAAAAGCATGCAGAATAGAACTCTGTTTCTTGGAGATCTCTTCTGAAAAAGTGACGTGTTATTTCATCTCACCTCCATTGGCAAAAAACAAACAAACAAAAAAGTCATGTGGCCATGCAAAAATTTAAGTAGGTAGGATGGAACAGTCAGAATGCATTCATAAAAAATGAACTGAAAATATTTGGAGAACAGCACCAATGACTATCATGAATGCCAACATGCATCCCTAACAACCCAGTACTATTACCCTCCAAACTTTTTATGTCTTGCAAAGGATTAGAACTTCATATCTGAAGCCATACCACTTAGAGGGAATGCAAAATACATAATGACATCTCCTTTAGGATATCCTTAGAGAATTCAAGGAAAAGAAGTTAAATAATTTAAAAGTGCTGTTGGGTACAGCTATTTAGAGCTAGAGGGTAAGATTAGAGATAGATCATAAAGATAATAATAGGGTTAGGGTTAGGGTTGGGATCTGGGTCAGAGTCAGGGCTGGAAGTATGGTTAGAGGTGGGGTCATGATCAGGGTCAAGATCAAAGTCAGGGTCAAAGTAAGGGTGAGAATTAGGGAGCAGGGTAGGGATCAGAGTTTAGGTTCAGGGTCAAAGTCTTGGGACAGGGTTAGGATTAGGATTAGAACCAGAGCTTTGTTCTCCTCAGGACCCACCCAAAGGTGGGTCACCATGGCTTTGGAGCATGTCTACAGTGGTAGCGTGTCTACAGTGAAGACCAGAGTTTCATTGTCCTTAAGACTGACCTGGGGAGACGTGGCTGCAGGCCTTTGAGGAAGGTGAGGCAAAAGCTTCCTGTCTGCTCCCCGTGTGCTGAAGACGAACTCTGCCATAGGCTTTACTTTCACAAGTTATATTCTACAAGTCTTGTTTTACAAAAGCATCCCTTCCTTGAGGCTTCAGCTGCTCACCACTGCTCATCATCATAGCGTGCCACAACATATGGTAAGATTTGGGCTTGTTTCTGGGGAGAGATCTTGATATAGAGAAAGGAGCAATGCTTAGAGTCACCATCAGGACCGTTGGGATGAAAGCTGGGGATGGCCAGAGGCTGGAGGAAACACGTGCACCCCTTGTAAACACTTTTATTCATGTTTTAATTACTCATTTTTCTTACAGTGTTAAGGTAGTAAAAATAGTATTGAAAAATTGAAAAGTAGGCATATTAAAACTTGCAACATTATTTAAGTTTGCATATACTGTTTGTACCTCATCATTTTTCATTTTGTTGAGAAAGCCTAAGGTTAATTGTCAGCATATTTGTAGTAGTAGACAGAATAATGTCTGTTTTATAAACATTGACATCCTACATTACATGTATGAACCCTGAAAATCTGAGACAGCTCTCAGATTTTTTAGAAAGTTTATTTTGCCAAGTTTGAGGATGCATGCCCATGAGGTCTCCTCAGGAGGTCCTGACAACATGGGCCCAAGGTGGTCGTGGCACAGCTTGGCTTTATACACTTTAGAGAGACATGAGACATCAATCAATATGTGTAAGATGTACATTGGTTCAGTCCAGAAAGGTGAGACAACTTGAAAAGAAGGCCAGACAGGGGGCTTCCAGGTCATAGGTAAGTAAGGGACAAATGGTTTCATTCTTTTGTGTTGCCGATTACCCTCTCCAAATGAGGCAATCAGATATGCATTTATCTTGGTGAGCAGATGGGTGACTTTGGATAGAATGGGAGGTAGATTTGCACTAAGCAGTTCCCAGCTTGACTTTTCCTTTTAGCTTTGTGATTTTGGGTCCCCAAGATTTATTTTCCCTTCACAAAGTCCAACATGTTTTCCTATGAGCATTAATTATTTATTGGGTAGTTTATTGCACAAATAAGACATAGATTTTTAAAAAACCATCAACTTCATGCCTAGCTACATAGACATAATTACATAGAAGCTCAATTAAATTTGCAAACATTCCAGAGTTTGGGTTCCCAATAATTCTTTGTGATTCTTTAAAAGGTAAAGTATTTTTTTCCCATAAAACATAGCAACATCGAAAATCACCCGTAGAATGTCCTGCCATTTTTATTTCTCTAGTTTCCTCATTTTCTGCAAAGCCTCTCCGAGGAAATTGACTTTGAATATCCTTTTACACTCTTCTGTTTTAGAAAGCATTGTGGTAAAACATTGAATCATCATGGTTGTAAGTTCTGTTCATATTCTTTCTTTCTTTGAATATTTTTTCCCAAGGGCCAACATTTGATTCTGTTGTATTATGGCTAAAAGGTAGGCATGGGAACAAAATAAAGACAAGAAGTCTTTGGAATAAGTGATCTCATCACAATGAATCAATTTGCCGTTGGAACGTATTTTTACAAAATCACTGTTTTGAAAATATTTAGCCATGAATTGAAGCAGAGTCTGTAAGTTTATTTTTTTCCTGGTCTAAGGTGATCAGCATTTTAGAGAATGAACCCAGGACACAACCACAGCACAAGAAAAAAATATGATAATGAAGCTTACACATATGTGTTACTACTGTAACAGAAAACATGTAAAGAATATTTGTTTTGATTTATGTATCAGTCTGCACTGTTTAATTTTTTGTGTCATAATGCTCTTACTTAAAAAAACAGGATTAGTTAACAATGTCAATTACTAGTAATTCACAGCATAAATAATTAAACAAGGAAGCATTAAAAAATATAACAATGTTTTAAATAAAGTTTTATTTTACATCATTTTTTTACTTACACAGAAATTGCCAATAAAAAAAGCAGAGATTTGCCATGTAGCCGCAACCTAGTTTCCTCTCATTAACATCTTCTATCAGTGTGTCTCACATGGCTTATTAATATCTTACATAATTTGTGACAGTTAATGAACCAATACTGATAGGCTATTTTTTTATTTTTTTATTTTTTATTTTATTTTATTTTATTTTTTGAGATGGAGTCTTGCTCTATCTCCCAGGCTGGAGTTCAGTGGCGGGATCTTGGCTCACTGCAGGCTCCACCTCCCGGGGTTCACGCCATTCTCCTGCCTCAGCCTCCCACGTAGCTGGGACTACAGGCGCCCACCACCTCGCCTGGCTAATTTTTTGTATTTTTAGTAGAGACGGGGTTTCACTGTGTTAGCCAGGATGGTCTCGATCTCCTGACCTCGTGATCCACCCGCCTCGGCCTCCCAAAGTGCTGGGATTACAGGCTTGAGCCACCGCGCCTGCCTGATAAGCTATTATTAACTAAAGTTCATATTTCATTTGGACTCCCTTAGTTCTGTCTTACTCTGACCCAGGATCCCATCCAGGGACCCGCATGAGAGGTAGTCATCACGTAGGCTCTTCCTGGCTGTGACAGTGTGTCAGGCTTTCCATCTCATGATGACCTTGATAGTACTGAGGAGGATTGGTCAGGAATTTTGTAGAATGTCCCCCATTGTCACTTCATGTTCTCAAGGTGAACTGTCATCTTTGATGTTCACTTGGATCATTTGGCAGAGCTACTGTTTGTCAGGTTTCTCCACTGTGAAGTTATTTTTTCTCCTTGTCAATACTGCATGTGTTCTTTTGGAGCAAGTCACTATGCAGAGCCCACACTTATGGAGTGAGGAGTTGGCTCCACCTTCTTGATGGCTGAGTGTCTACATCAAGCAGTTGTCTACATACAGCAGTTGCTGTGACTGCAATAAGACCAATAATCACTGCAATCAAAGTAAAAATGAATCTTTTGGATCTAGTTAGAACTTCTTTTAATACTTCTGTTAAAATATAGATGGATGAGGAAGCCTCCCACAGTCGGTACATGGACACAGGGATCCCCATGCCCTCTCTTGCCCTCACTAGCAGAATATGGTGCTGCCAATACAAAGTTGAATCAATGCAAGTAAACAATCTACAGTTTTCACAGGTTATAGTTTGGGAATCTGGTTTAAGATCTATGATTCCTACAAATAGCATATAAGGGGGTTTTACACACTACATTTCCATGGATAGAGTGATTCTAACCTTCTGTGAACCTGGTCCAGGCTTTCAGTTAAATCACTATCATAGGCCATATTAATGGGCCAGATGGATGGGACCTGTGAACACGATTGAGTCTGGCCCATACAATTATGATATAATTGGCCTCGAGGGGCCCAGTCTATAATAGTTCCGAATTCATTGTTTTGTAGTACCACTGCAGTATCAGCCACACATTCTTCCCAAACTAAGACTTCTGGGCTTTTTGATTCTTTGGGGATTTCCTTGGGACCAGGCTTCCCCTTAGGCCTACATTGTAATGATCTTTGATAAGAAGGGTCCTGTAAATTATTTATCTGTGGCCTGAGTGACATTCCACTTACCATGTGATAAGTAAATCTACTAATGGCACTGACAGTAGCTACTTCTACCAACCAATTTTGGGTTGCAGGCATTAAGCAATCTGGTGCTTTCCCCAGGCAAATAGGAAGATAATGATACCCAATGGAAATATTTGTCATCATTCCTTCTTCTTCAGGTTGGGCAAGGCCACCGTCATCTGTGGGGCCTGGTACCCATGCAGTATTATTAACATATACTTCAATAGAATTATCCATCCAAGTGGCTGCCTGAATTGAGGGTGGGAAAGGCACATAGGCCCAGTAGGTATAATTAGCTGCAGCTGCTCCTGCAGACATAGGGAGACTTACCACCATTGATACAATCATTAAAGCTGCAAGCAGCATATTCTCTGGAGTTTGTGTTACCCTTGTGTTCTTCAGGCTTTTTTCAGCTAACTGTGTCAGCTTCTTTAGCTGGGCCCAGGACAGCAACTCTGCTTTCTTTGTGGATGGCAACTTCATCTTTTCTTCTGATATCACCATTTTGTTCACCTGGTGAGTTGATGATGCTCCAGTGGGGTTTTCCGTCTCCACGGAGGCATTTTTCCTTGCATCTCTGATGGGTTCATTGTAGAACTTCAAATGTCTAGTGGGTATCCAAACAGGAAGCTGATTTTCTCCTGGTGAAACACAAGCAAAACCTCTCCCCATGTTATCACCTTA
The DNA here is from genome assembly GCF_028878055.3 of Symphalangus syndactylus. Taxonomy (NCBI): domain Eukaryota; kingdom Metazoa; phylum Chordata; class Mammalia; order Primates; family Hylobatidae; genus Symphalangus; species Symphalangus syndactylus. The sequence goes on along the minus strand of NC_072435.2, from coordinate 28,336 downwards.
CCTATTTCCCATGTATTATTTTTGATCTTTTCACCAAATCAGTTTTTCCTCATGTGAGCTGTTCTTTCTACCAGTAAAATGTTGCTCTGCAGAAGTAGTGGTCTGATTTCTATATATGTTTAAAACTTTAAAGTATAGAGCGCTAGATTAAGTTGTATCTGGGGAGTGTTATACTCCTTACTCTCTTTTTCCTTTTTTTGTTTAACCCATTGAGCTTTGAGTGTTCTATTATTTCTTTCAATTATGGCCTGTCCTTGGGAATTATAAGGGATTCCTCTTGTATGTGTAATTTTCCACTGATTTAAGAATTTTTGAAATGCTTTGCTAGAGTATCCTGGCCCATTATCTGTTTTACTTTTTTCTGGAACTCCCATGACAGCAAAAGAAGATAATAAATGTCTTTTAACATGGGAAGTACTTTCTCCTGTCTAGCACGTTGCCCATATGAAATGTGAATAAGTATCAACTGTCACATGGACAAATGACAATTTTCCAAATGAAGGTACATGTGTGACATCCATTTGCCCTAATGCATTAGGACATAAACCTCTGGGATTAACTCCTGCCTCCTGAGTGGCCAAGTGTAGGACTTGACACTCAGTACAATGTTGTACAATATTTTTTGCCTGTTTCCATGTGATATCAAATTTATTTTTTAATTCTGTTGCATTTACATGAGTCAGGGCATGAAGTTCTTGTGCTTCCATGAAGGCAGATGATACTAGCAAGTCAGCTTGTTCATTTGCGTTCGTTAAAGGCCCTGGTAAATTAGTATGTGCTCAAGCATGAGTAATATAAAATGGGAAATTTCTTTTTCTTACAGTTTGTTGTAACAAATTAAACAGCTGATTCAACTGATCATCCATACTGTATTTGATTAGGGCTGTCTCAACATCCTTTGTAGCCTGTACTACATATGCAGAATCTGAAACAATGTTAATAGGCTGATTAAAATCTTGTAACACTGAAATGACAGCAACCAATTCTGCTCTTTGAGCTGAGTGATATTGAGTTTCAATGACTCATTCTTTTTGCCTGGTGTAAGCCACTTTTCCCTTGCTGGAACCATCAGTAAACACCATCAGAGCATTTTCTAAAGGTTTATGTCTGGTAATTTTAGGTAAAATCCAAATAGCCAATTTTAAAAACTGGAAGATTTTTGTTCTTGGGTAATGATTATCAATAATTCCCACAAAATCAGCAAGACCAATCTGCCATGCACCAGAATTGATAAAGGCTTATCTAACCTGTTCATTGTTTAAAGGAACAATGATTTTATCTGGGTCACTTCCACACAATTTTACTATTTGTAGTCTTGCCTGACCAATTAATGTAGCCATTTGATCTAAGTACAATGTAAAAGTCTTAACTGTACTGTGAGGAAGGAATGACCACTCCACAAGTTCTGTATTTTGAACAATGATGCCTGTTGGAGAATGTGTAGTAGCAAAAATCAAAAGTTGGCGTGGGGATAAGTGATCTATTCTATTTGCTTGTGCTGACTGGATTTTTTCTTCAACTAATTCAATTTCTGTAGCTGCCTCTGGAGTTAACGTTCTTTTACTATTCAAGTACGGGTCCCCTCTCAAGATAGGGAACAAATTTGACATGGCATAAGTAGGGATGCCTAGAGTTGGCTGAATCCAATTAATATCTCCTAGCAATTTTTGAAAGTCATTTAATGTTCTTAACGTGTCTTTTCTTATTTCTATGTTTTGTGGTTTAATTTTTCTTTCCTCTACCTGCATTCCCAAATAACGAAAAGGAGTAGAGATCTGAATCTTATCAGATGCTATTGTTAGGCCTGCGTTTGAAACCTCTGTCTGCAGAAATGTGTAACAATTAGTCTATTGTTTCTGCAGCACACAAAATATCATCAACATAATGAATAACAGTCTGAAAACTTGTCTCTAACTGGTTGAAGAACTTGAGCTACAAAAGTCTGACAAATAGTTGGACAATTAAGCATTCCCTGAGGTAAAACTTTCCACTGAAATCTGGTGGCTTGTTCTTTATTACTTATGGCTGGCATAGTAAAAGCAAATTTTTCAAAATCCTGTTTTGCCAGAGGAATGGTAAAAAAGCAATCCTTCAGATCTATTATAATTAAAGGGGATCATGGCTGGAGAAGGCAACCCGAGTTGGAGAGACCCCATAGGTTGAATTACCGCATTAACCGCTCTTAGGTCAGTTAGCATGAGCCATCTGCCTGATATTTTCTGAATTACAAACACAGAAGAATTCTAAAGACAGAAAGTGGGTGAAACATGTCCTTTTTAAAATAGCTTTTTAACTATTTTATGTAGCACCCTGAACTTTTCCTTAGGGAGCGGCCACTGTTTGACCTATACAGGAAGCTGCAGGGTGAGTCTGAATTCCTCCTTCACCATAGTGAACGGTAGGTTGGACAATAATGAGTGCCTGGAGCCAAGTCGCAGCGAGCCTAGTTTCACGCTACCTCCCCCAGCACTTACTCGGCTGAGGACGAGGTGGCCATCGTGGTTTTAGCCCCAATGGCCCCAATGGTTCTGGACTTTTTCCTTTTAATTTTAATGTTTCAGGATATATTACCTCCTGTAATTGATTGTAGTCAACATTTTGCATTGACAGAGCCATTACTGGCTCTGCTACCTATTTACAATGTGAAGTTTCCGTTCCTTCCTGGGATTTTTCCCCGCCTCTTCTTTACAATCTATTACACAGCTTTCAGGGGCATCAAAGACTGAAACGCTATCTTCTTCTATTTGAAACGGTTCTAAAGTTGCTTTAACAATGGCCCAATCATTCCTTATTGTAAGTGGGATGATTTTACCTTCCCTATTTGCTTGTTTTAATTCTTTGCCAATTTTTTCCCAATCTTTTACATCTAAAGTTCCTTGTTCTGGAAACCATGGGCAGAATCGTTCTATTGTTTGGAATAGTGTAATTAGATTTTCTGTAGAAGCTTTAATTCCCCCTTTTCTTAAGAGAATTTTAATGAAGCTGAGATAAGAGACATATTTACTTTCCGTTTGCCCCATTGTTACCCTGGGTTCCTCTGAGCGCACAAGTTTACCGCAAGGCTGACGGTGGATGTACTCAGGAATCTCTCATCCACTGTCCTCAATGCTCACATTCTTAGCATATCTTCACCCTAGACAAAGGCACCCACATTGGGTTGCAGATGAAGGGGTGGCCTGCTCCTCCACACCTGTGGGTATATCTCATCAGGTGGGATGAGGGACTGAGAAAAAAATAAGATACAAAGTATGGAGAAAGAAAAGTGGGCCCAGGGGACTGGTGCTCAGCAAACCAAGGACCTGCACCTGCACCAGTCTCTGAGTTCCCTGTTTTTATTATTTTCATTATCTTCGCAAGAGGAATGCGGTAGGAGAGCAGGGTGATAGTAAGGAGGTCAGCAAAAAAACATGTGAGCAAAAGAATCTATGTCATAATTAAGTTCAAGGGGAAGTACTATGCCTGGATGTGCACGTAGGCCAGATTTGTGTTTCTCTCCACCCGAACATCTCAGTGGAGTAAAGAATAACAAGGCAGCATTGCTGCCAACATGTCTCGCCTCCCGCCATAGGGAGGTTTTCCTCCTATCTCAGAATTGAACAAATGTACAATCGGGTTTTATACTGAGACATTCAGTTCCCAGGGACAGGCAGGAGACAGTGGCCTTCCTCCATCTCAACTGCAAGAGGCTTTCCTCTTTTACTAATCCACCTCAGCACAGACCCTTTATGGGTGTCGGGCTGGGGGATGGTCAGGTCTTTCTCATCCCATGAGGCCAAATTTCAGACAATCACATGGGGAGAAACCTTGGACAATATCCAGCTTTCCAGGGCAGAGGTCCTTATGGCTTTTCACAGTGCATTGTGCCCCTGGTTTATTGACACTAGAGAATGGCAATGACTTTTACCAAGCATACTGCTTGTAAACATTTTGTTAGCAAGGCACATCCTGCACAGCCCTAGATCCCTTAAACCTTGATTCCATACAACACATGTTTTTGTGAGCTCAAAGTTGGGGCTAAGTGGCTGGGGCAAAGTGACAAATTAACAGCATCTCAGCAAAGCAATTGTTCAAGGTACAGGTCAAAATGGAATTTCTTCTGTCTTCGCTTTCTACATAGACACAGTAAAGTCTGATCTCTCTTTCTTTTCCTACAACGTTGATGTCTCCACCTCTGATCTACTATCACATGAACAATTCTAGCCTTCTCGCCTTGCTAATTTGTAACCTCCCAGTTCACCAGTGAGAGGCCTGATTCCTACCATCTGCAGCTTATGTAAGTCATTGTTTTATTCCAGATACAGATGCTGTGGTTTTACAATAGTTAACAATTGCTTCTGTTGGAAAGAACTTTATAAAATGGAATCCAATGATGAAGTATAGTTCATTTCCTTTCAGCACACAGATTCTATTCATTTTCAAAGTGATTTAGGTAAACACCATTTTCCCTACATCTTCAGTGAGTTTTCACCTATTTTTTTGTCTTAGTCTATTTTGTGCTTCGGTAACAGAATACTTGAGGCTGCGTAATTTATAAGTAAAAAAGGTTCATTTGGCTCACAATACTGGCGGCTGGAATGTCTGAGATTGGGCAGTTGCATCTGGTGGGGCCTCAGTCTTTTTCACCTTATGGTGGAGAGTGGAAGGGGAGCAAGGGGTGCACTAGAGATCACATAGCAAAAGTGAAAGCAAGAGGGAAGCAAAGGAAGCCAGACTCCTTTTAACTAGCTACTCCTGCAGAAATTAATCGATTCCTGTGAGAGCAGAACTACTTACCCCTGTGGGAGGGCATTAATCTGTTCATGAGGGATCCGTCACTATGACCCAAACACCTTCAACCAGGCCCCACCGCCCCACACTGTCATATTGGGGGTCAAATTTCAACATGAGTTTTTGTGGGGATAAACCACATCCAAACCATAGTAATTTGTAGCATAGTTAAATCCTTTTTCACATAATGTATTCTATCCTGGGATACTCCTCATCTTGATTAATTTCATTTAATTTGAATAGAGTTTGCTTTAACCATTTGGCTGTAAAGTTCTGCATATTTCAACAAATGCATTGTGGTAGGTATCCCATTATTAAAGTATCATATGGAATGCTTCAACCCCCCACCCCATGGAGCCAATGGCTTCCCATCTGTGTAGTTTGCCTTCTCCAGTGTCTCATTAAATGGGGTCACACTGTGTGTATCCTCCTCAGACTGTCTTCTTCCACTTAGCAATGTGCATGCGAGATTCACTCATGTCTTTGTGTGAGTTGATAGCTTGTTCCTTTCTATGGCTAAATAGTATTCCAGTGCATGAATGTACCACAATTTGGTTATGCATTTTAGGGAGCAAAACCTTCCTCTTCTAACGTTGTTCCAGGATTAGAGGCCTTCCAATTAACTGACAATAGATACATTGGTAGGAGAGACAATACTTGGCTTCTTGTTCCCCAAGTATCATTGTGGGAAAAAATTCATCAGATGACAGGATCTAGTTTACAAAGAGGTAAAAATAGCCCAGAAACAAGAAACAAGACTAGAATCTGATAACCCACAATGGCTATAGTTTTCCTTTAAAAAAATTTTTTTGAGACAGGGTCTGGCTCTGTCACCCAGGCTGGAGTGCAAAGGTGCAATGTCAGCTCACTGCAACCACTACCTCCTGGGTGCAAATGATCTTCCCTCCTCAGCCTCCTGATTAGCTGAGACTACAGGCACATGCCATCATGCCCAACTAATTTTTGAATTTTTGGTAGAGACAGGGTTCACCACGTTGCCCAGGATGGTCTTGAACTTCTGGCCTCCCAAAGTGCTGGAATTATAGGCATGTGCCACCATGCCCGGTCATGTTATAGTTTACCATTGAAACATAAAATTTCTGTCTGTAGTAACCATCATTTTTGATCATAATCAAAGTAAGGCTATTCTTGTTTTAAAAATAAGTCTAGTTTTGTCATATTTTGCTTGATTATTTACGTAATTGCAGCAAGAACAGGCTACGACCATATAGGTGCTTTCAAGTTTCTTCATTGGAAGTTTTCATACAGAATCTCAGATTTGACTTTTAAAGACCTTATTCGGGCTAAAAGCCAAGCTAAGAACATACTATCAAATTTCAGCTGCAGTCCTTATAGCTTTGTGTGAATTCCTCTGTTCTCTTTTTTTTTTGAGACAGAGTCTTGCTCTTTCGCCCAGGCTGGAGTGCAGTGGCGTGATCTCGGCTCACTGCAAGCTCCGCCTCCCAGGTTCATGCCGTTCTCCTGCCTCAGCCTCCCAAGTAGCTGGAACTACAGGCGCCCGCCACCATGCCTGGCTAATTTTTTTGTATTTTTATTAGAGACAGGGTTTCACCATGTTAGCTAGGATGGTCTCGATCTCCTGACGTTGCGATCCATCCGCCTGGGCCTCCCAAAGTGCTAGTATTACAGGTGTGCAAACAGGAAAGGAAGTAGAATTGTTCCATATTGGTGGAACACAGAGTCAGCAAAGGTTCGAGAAGGGAGAATTTAGTCAATTGAGAAGTTCCCATGAAAGGAGCAAGATTAAGATCACACAGAGACACCTTGAAACAAAAAGCCAGGAATAACTTCCAACCCAAGAGGAGAACAGAGAGGCCTCAAAACCAGAGCTAAGATAAGAAACTTATAGCCCAAGAGTTACCTTCCAGACAAAGAAGCCTGAGATTCCAACCCAGCTTCAGAGAGTACTCACTCAAAATTTTAGTGAAACTGTAGGCTTTTTAATGAGTTAGCCATGCATGCAAAAGGCATTCCCTAAGGTGGCAGAGAAGATGGAGCCCCCATATCCAAATATAGCCAACGAGAAAGAAAGACCCCTGTTGCCAGAGCCAGTGGGCAAAGGCAACAGAAAGGGAGACAAGGGTCCTAATGGGATGAGATCCTTTCAGATTTAGGCTTATACAAACTCCTGAGAACTGGCAGGTTGACAGCCATAAATGGGGTACCAACATTTCTACTCATTGGATTACAAGTTCTCAGGCATCCAAAATGATTAACAAAATGACAATTTCTAGGGCTTCTGTGGGAGAGTATGGAAAGATCTTTTTGAACCTTTTAATGCTGTCAATGGAAGAATGATGAGGTTCATAAATTTGGAAAGAAGACATTTCTTCATTTTTATGTTTTTTTTTTTTGAGACAGAGTTTCACTCTTGTTGCCCAGGCTGGAGTGCAATGGCGTGATCTTGGTTCACTGCAACCTCCACCTCCTGGGTTCAAGCAATTCTCCTGCCTCAGCCTCCTGATTAGCTGGGATTACAGATGCCCACCACCACACCTGGCTAATTTTTTTGTATTTTTAGTAGAGATAGGTTTTCATCATGTTGGCCAGGCTCCTCTGAACCTCCTGACCCCAGGTGATCCACTCGCCTCAGCCTCCCAAAGTGCTGGGATTACAGGCATGAGCCACCACACCCAATGAGAGATTTATTTCCTATAAAGAGTTGCGGCCTGCAGGTTGTCCTTCTGACAGGCTGGGAAGCATAGCCTCCAGCTAGAAGCCAGAAACAGATGCTTCAAGGAGGAGGTAAAGGAAATAGTAATTTATGCTGAGTGGAATGGCTAAATACATTTCTTTAATAAGCTCTAGGAGGAGTCATGAATATTTATGGAAGGAGAAATGCATGCATGCGCAATTGAGTTTCTTGCTTCTTCATGGGTCCCATGTACAAAAAATGGCAGTGTTAGCATGATCCCAGGGTGGAGTTTTCAGCCGTCTGACATTAAAAAGTGAAGCAGAGAACATGAAAACTCGCTCTGTGCCTCCTCTATATGCTGGCCAGAACCTCTCCCTCATGGGTGGTCTCTTATCAGGCAAGAAAAGAGAGGTTAATATCAGTGGTGGAGCCTTTGAAGGGGCTGGTTTCTGTTAAATCCTTAAGGAAGAAAGTCTCATCATGGTTAGCAAAGGAGGGGGTATGACGATGTGTATCTGACCCCCATCATCCCATGCTAGCAAAGCTGAGAACTCAGTTTTGAAAGTCACTCTGGGGTCCCCTCAGCCAAGAGTGGATCTGTTCAGACAGTTGGGAGGGTAGAATTTCATTTTCATTTATCAGTGCTAATGGGAAAGAGTACACTCTCTCCATGGCAGCTGAATTTGCAGGAAACTCCTTTGAAGGGGTTAATGGCAGTTGTATTTTTCTAGGAGCTCTGCTTTAATTGGATAAAATAAGTTCTGGTAAGATTTCTTCCTTTATCTTCAGTATCTCGAATGTTTTCATTTAAATAATCTTTATAACAGCTTTTGATGTCTGAGTGGATTCCCACAGAGTCATTTATTGTAAGACTTGCTGATTCCTTTTTTTTCCTTTGGTCATTATGAATAGGGCTTCTGTAAATAATTGCATGGTAGCTTTTGTTTGGAAATAACATCAAAGTAATTGTCAAAATACCTAGGAATGTGATTTTTGGATTGTAAGGTGACACTTGTTTAGCTTTAGAAAAAACTGCCCAACTTGTAATGGGGAGTAAAAAAATTTTCTATGTTTTTGGAATTCTTAGATGGGACCCTCTGTAAAAACTGACAGGTTCAAATGAGAAAAACAGAAAAGTTTAAAAACATGTATACCTTATGGATACATGGGAGATACTCAGGGAAAAAATGAGTAAATCTCCAACAGCTGGCTTTCAATTCAAGCATAAATACTATCTTCAACTTAAAGAAAGAAGATTTGAGGTGCAGTAGTGGGGAGTTAACCAGCAAAAGCACGGGAGACAAGGGTAAGGTTTGTTATACAGACTTAAGTCCATGCATTCTCCATTGATAAGACTCTTTAGTGATTTAGTTATCCTTCTCTTCTTGGTGTCAAGAGAGGTAGCTTTTAAATGGGGATTTCCTTGATAGATGTAAATTTTCCTTACAGAAGTGTAACTTCTACTTTGTTTTCAGAACTTCTTTTATTAGAATTTTTTTTCAAAATAATCAGCTTTGAATAATTCTTAAGCCAAAGGGACATATATTGGGGTGGCATTTTCTGGTTTCCTACCATTATATTTTGGGGTGGCATATTTTGGTCTTATACACTGTATTCCACCAGCAATGAAAAGAGTTCTGTTTTTCCTCCAGCAATTTGTCATTTTTTAAAGAGTTTAGCAGTTCTAAGAGATATAGACCAGCTGTGCTATCTTATTGTGGTTTTCAGTTCTCTAGTTTGTTGAGCACCTTTTTGTATGTTTACTTGCCATCTGTACATCTTATTTGGTGAGGTGTCTGTTCAGATCTGTGTGCATTTTTAATTGGGCTGTTTAACTTATTGTTTAGTTTTAACAATATTTTTATGTATTTTGATTACAAATTCTCAGATCTGTCTTTTGCAAATATTTTCTTCAATATTTGGCTTGTCTTTTTGTTCTCTTAACAAGGTCTCTTCCAGAGTATAAACTTTAAATATTAAGAAATCCACATTGTCATTTCTTCTGTGTATATCAACCTTTTGTGTCATTTGTTAAAATTCATTACCAAACCCAAAGGCACATAGCTTTTCTTCTATAGTTTCTTCTAGAAATTCTATAGTTTTGTATTTTTAGTGTAAGGATGACTTTGAGTGATTATTTGTGTAAGTTGTAAATTTGTAATCTACATGCATATCATTTCTTATGGTTTCCAACTAATCATTTCCTCACTATTTTGGGGAAAGACACAGGATAGTGGGTTCTGTTAGAGTAGACAGATAACTAGACATGAACAGGAGAGGGAGCTCGTGGAAAAGGGAATGTCTGGGAAGGCGCACCTGGAGGGACCACCAAAAATTCACATATTAGTAGCATCTCTAGTGCCGGAGTGGATGGGCATTTGTCAATTGTGGGTAGGAGGGAGAAGAGGTACCTATGCAGAAAGAAACACCCTAGAACTCCTCATAACATGCCCCAGTCATCGTTCACTCTGCAATAAAAATGTCAGGATATTGTTAGCTACATGCTCATAAGAAGGCCAAAGGGAACATTCTTAAGAGAAACCTGGCACCAAAAATACAGATTAGGGCAGAGATTTACATTCAAAAGAGATAGGCAGGCACAGTAGGTACAAACATCACCGCTGTCAGCCTGCCTGGGATGGTGGAAAGGAGGCTGGTGCCAGAATAGATTCGGATTCATCACCACACATACCTCAACCAACAGTGAGGAGGTCCCACACGCCTAAGTGGGGCAAATGAGGGACCTAAGGCAGTAGCAGGAAAACCAAAGAAAACAGGCAGAGACTTGAGACAGGCAGGAATGTGAAGAAGTCCAAAATAAAATTCCCTGCACTGGACTCTTAGGCTGTTTTCATGCAGTCAGCCCAGTCCTCCTCATTTTTCTACAATAAGCTCTTCAGACTGTATTTCTTTTCAATGAAGTTGTCTGCCATCTTTGTACTTCCTCTTGGTGAAAATCTTTCTTCCAAGTTAGACAAGAACTGGGACATCAGCTCTCCCCAGTAATAGCTCCATTTCAGTTTGAATTTACAGAACTGATGGGGCGTAATAACTAGCGCTCCAAGTTTAAGTGGTGCGGGAGGTGGCCAGTAGTGGACCCCAGCTGTCACACCGGGAGCAACAGGGCCCTGCATAGTCCCCATCTGCCTGCAGGTGGCATGCTGCCACGACACTGCCAGCAAGAGGGCCTGGCAGTGTTCCCAGCAGCCAGCAGGGGTATATGACTACACTGTGAGCAAGAGGGCCCTGCAGTGTCCTTAGCTGCCCGCAGGTGGCGCACGGGCACCACAACATGAGAAAGAGGACCCTGCAGTGCCCTGGTTGCCAGAAGGGGGCGTGCTGCCTCTACACTGAGCAAGAGGATCCTGTAGTGCCCCCAGCGGCCAGAAGAAGGCGTGCCCCCACTACACTGCAAGCAAGAGGGCCCAGCAGTGTCCCCAGCTGCCAGCAGGGGAGCCAGCCGCCACTACACTTGGAGCAAGAGGGCCCGGCAGTGTCCACAGGTGCCAGCAGCTGAGCATGTTTCCACTACACTGTGAGCAAGAGGGCCCTGTAACGTCCCTAGCTGCCAGTAGGCGGCGTGCCGCCACTATACTGTGAGCAAAAGGGCCCTGCGTGCCCTGGCGCCACCAGGAGGCGCTAGCCACCACTGTAAGCAAGAGGGCGCTGCAATTGCCCTAGGCGCCAGCAGGAGGCGCAGTGGCACAGCACCGTGAACAAGCAGGTCCTGTAGTGCCCGGCTTTTCAGATTACTGAGGTTCCACCTATTTGCGCTATGCCCCTGGCGACGTGCGTCTCTGTGCCTGCATCGCGTCCACCACGGCCCCCCGCCCGGCGGCGGGCGAATGTGGACCTGTGCGCCTGCACCACGCCACCCAACCCTCGGCCCGGCGGTGTGCACCTCTGCGCCTGCGCTGCACCCGCCCCGCCGGCGACCCGCCTTTGTGAGTCTCCGCCCTGCGCCGCGCCTCTCCAACGGGGCCGCGTCGCCGTGCGTCTCTGCGCCTACGCCGCGCCCCCTGGCGGACGGACGGCTCGCCGCGCGTCTCTCCCCCTGCGCCACGCCCCTGGCGGAGCCGCGGAGTGCCGCGCCTCACTGCGCCTGCGCGGTCCCGCCTCCCCTCTCTGCGCCTGCGCGGCCCGCCGCGCCTCTCTGCGACTGCTCGGTCCCGCCGCGCCTCTCTGCGCCTGCGCGGGCGCGGTGCGCCTCTCTGGGCCTGCGCGGGCGCGGTGCGCCTCTCTGCGCCTGCGCGGGTCCGCCGCCCATCTGCGTATGCGCGAGCCCGCCGCCCCTCTCTGCGCATGCGCTTGCCCGCCGCCCGTCTCTGCGCATGCGCGGGCCCGCCAATCCTCTCTGCGCCTGCGCGGGCCCGCCGCCCGTCTGCGTATGCCGGGACCCGCCGCTCCTCTCTGCGCCTGCGCGGGCGCGGTGTGCCTCTCTGCGCCTGCGCGGGTCCTCCGCCCCTGTCTGCGCATGCGCGGGCCCGCCGCCCCTCTCTGCACATGCGCGGGCGCGGTGCGTCTCTCTGCGCGGGCGCGGTGCGCCTCTGCGCCTGCGCGGGCCCGCCGCCCGTATCTGCGCATGGGCGGGCCCGCCGCCCGTCTCTGTGCCTGCGCGGGCCCGCAGCTCCTCTCTGCGCTTGCGCGGGCCCGCCGCCCGTCTGCGCCTGCGCGGGCCCGCAGCGCGTCTCTGCGCCTGCGCGGGCCCGCCGCCCCTGTCTGCGCATGTGCGAGCCCGCCGCCCCTCCCTGCGCCCGCGCGGTGCGCCTCTCCGCGCCTGCGCGGGCCCGCCACGCCTCTCAGCCCCTGCCCGAGGACGGTGCGCCTCTCTTCGTCTCTCTGCGCGGGCCCGCCGCTCCTCTCTGCGCCTGCGCGGGCGCGGTGCGCCTCTCTGGTCTGGGGCGAGCGTGGTGCCCCTTTCTGCGCCTGCGCGGGCCCGCCGCCCCTGTCTGCGCCTGGGCGGGCCCGCCGCGCCTCTCTGGGCCTGCGCGGGCCCGCCACTCGTCTCTGCGCTTACCCGCAGCGCCTCTCTGCGCCGGCGGGGGCCCGGCGCCCCTGTCTGCGCATGCGCGGGCCCGCCGCCACTCTCTGCGCCTGCGAGGGCGCAGTGCGCCTCTGAGCACCTGCGCGGGACCGCCGCCCGTCTGCGTATGCGCGCGCTCGCCGCCCGTCTCTGCGCATGCGCGGGCCCGCCGCTCCTCTTTGTGCCTGCGCGGCCCTGCAGCGTCTCTCTGCGCCTGCGCGGGCGCGGCGCACCTCTCTGTGCCTGCGCGATCCGCCTCCTTGCGCCTGCGCAGGCCCGCCGCGCCTCTCAGCCCCTGCGCGAGGACGGTGCGCCTCTCTTTCTCTCTCTGCGCCTGCGTGGGCCCGCCGCTCCTCTATGCGCCTGCGCGGACGCCGTGCGCCTCTCAGCACCTGCGCGGGACCGCCGCCCGTCTGCGCATGCGCGGGACCGCCGCGCCTCTCTGCGCCTACTCGGTCCCTCCGCGCCTCTCTGGGCCTGCGCGGGTCCTCCGCCCCTGTCTGCGTATGCGCGGGCCCCCCGCCCCTCTGCGCATGCGCGGGCCGGCCGTCGGTCTCTGCGCCTGCGCGGTCCCGCCAGTCCTCTCTGCGCCTGCGCGGGCCCGCAGCGCGTCTCTGCGCCTGGGCGGGGCCTCCGCCCCTGTCCGCGCATGAGCGGGATCGCCGCCACTCTCTGCGCCTGCGCGGTGCGCCTCTCTCCGCCTGCGCAGGCCTCCCGCCCCTCTCACCCCTTGCGGGAGGACGGTGCGCCTCTCTTCATCTCCCTGCGCCTGCGCAGGCCCGCCCCTCCTCTCTGCGCGTGCGCGGTGCGCCTCTCTGCGCCTCCGCGGGCCTGCCGCCGCTGTCTGCGCATGTGCGGGCCCGCCGCCCCTCTCTGCGCCTGCGCGGTGC